>NC_135885.1:94221787-95470179 GCF_964194155.1 Cetorhinus maximus
GGATGATCCAGCAGGGGGGTGGGGGGTGATTCCAGTGGGCTGGCCTAATAACGATATGCTGATGTATTACAATGAGGTTCCCAACGTCTGATGGCGGGAAACGCGGCCCACCTGCAGCGGGCTGAGCAGACGATTGCGGACTGGTTCCATGCCATCCTAAAACCGATCGTGCCATATTTTCCTCTCACACCACCGAGCCCGCCCGACGATGGGGGCACAGAACATTCCACCCTATAATTTAATGTGGTAAAATATTGAATATGATTTTTCTACTAAGATATTTATCTAAACATAAGGAAAATAATTATTTTAGAGGGCAGATGGTTGATTGCTGTATAATGGTCATGTCAATGATATCTTTATTTGCTTATATGACTTTCTGTTACCAGGGTGGTTTATATTGATGGGGTTGGAGCACCATTCTTGTATTTTCATATAAGTGAGCTATAGTCTGGAAACGCAGTAACATTAGAGACCTAGTTTGTTCCAAGTCTTGATGTTATCATCAGGTCTTCAGTTACAAATAAACATGCTTTTATATTCGGTATTTTTGCAGTCCTTGTGATAAGAGAGTGACCTCTGTACAAAAGCAAAATACAGACGATGCTGAAAACCTGAAATAAAAATAGAAAATGATGGAAATACACAACTGGTCTGGCAGCATCTGTAGAGAGAGTAACAGAGGTAATGGGCTGGATTTTATCAACAGATAAGCAGTCCCGTCACCAGGATAGCAGGACCCAACAGCGTGCCAGCGGACTGCACACACTGGGGCAGCATTTTAACCAAAGTGGCTCATGAAATACTCACCACCAGGAGCATTATCCAATTGAGAATGGGAGCATCTCTCTCAAAGCTACTGGCCACTCAGAGAGCTGGCAGCTCAGCAACATTGTATGTGCCATCGTTAGAGCTGGCCACTGCTGAGGCTGCAGGAAGAAAGGGATGGTACCTCAGTGCTACGGGGCCCTTGAAGACAAGGTCAGTTTTCTCCTCACAGTACCTTGTAGTACTGTGGGCTGCTGAGAGGGCCCTCTGTTGGCCATGGAATGTCTATAAAGGAGGGCACCCACGCTGGGATCCCACTGGGTACTCATGTAGTGGCAGGCCCTCGCAATACCAGAAAAATGCCAGCGGGGCAGAAGATGGCCCTCAATTTGGCACCTAATTGACTCAATTGGCCACCCAGAAGGCAGTCACATTGCAGAGGTTCCTGCCACTGGTACGTTGCTGTGATGGCTGTGACCTTTCCTCAGAAACCAATGTTCTCTGTATTTTGACTTCCCGTGTTTACCTTATAAAATCTACTACTGTATTGCAGCGATGGAGCATGGGTGCATAAAAACTTGAGTCCACCAATCAACTGACAGGCCAAGGAAGATAGTTTTAACAATATTAAGCTTGGGAACCAGTGCACAGAGTTCACTCTCAGACAACCAAAATTGCACAACTGACAAATTTAAAAGCATCGATCTTGATTTTTTTCCTTCTGAGAATGTTAATCAGCCTTAATTTGGAATGAAAGCAGGAAGAATATTAAATGGGGAGATGTGTGCAAGGAGATAAGGGATCATTGAACATCACACGCTGGCTTGACTTTTATAACCATAGGTAAATAATGGGAGTAAGTAAAGCTTCATATGACCTATGACATCATTTAGGTTTTAAATACATCACCAATAAGGTGAATGAAGCACTGTCAATCCATATTGGTTAATTTTGAAAAAAATAGCAGTTCGTGACTTTTATGTCAAGTCTCTTGATTTTTAAGAGCTTGGCTCCTGATTTATGAGACAGTAGGGATAGCATTACTGCACCATTCAGCTGAAAGCAAAGGGATCTTCCACTTCATTGTGGGCTGTAATCCTGTCATCGCTGTTGCTTTGTCTTGTATTTTGAAGAATCTTTGCTAAAAGAGAAGTTGATTATGAGAACAGCTCTAGCTGTGCTCCATTGGAGTGATGAGGAGGAGAAGGAAGAGGGGCAGCAGGAGTAGGAGCAGCAGCAACCACAGCAGCAGCAGTTAGCTGAAAGGAGGAGCAGCAGGAAAGCCACAGGCAAGACAATAACAGAGGGGGACTGCACTCCTTTCCCAACTCTAAAGGTGAGAGAGATGTTCAGCTTCCTTAACCTGACAAAGGAACAGTGTTTCGGAATAGTCTGATTGTCAAGGCAGGTGGTTTTGAACCACTGCAACCTGCTGCTAGCTGGACCGGTCAGCCAGGTCATGACAGAGGCACTGAAAGTGACCACTGACTTCAACTTTTATAGTTCTGGATTTTTTTTGCAAGTTGCCATTGAGGACACATTGAGCTTGTCACTGTCAGACGGCCATAAATGCATTAGGTAAGTGGACATTGTGTTATTTATCAGTGCCAGTCAGTATATCTCCTTTCCAAATAATGCCACTGTCAGGCGGAGAGAGTGTTCGAGTTTGTAGCTCTGCCTGGTTTTCATAGTGCAGGATGTCCTGTAATGCACACATGTAGCTATGGGGGAGCCTTTGACGAGCCAGGAGCCCTCATAAATCACAAAGGTTTTCAACCCATTCACACACAATCCATAAGGAACCACAAGCTTCATGCAAGCACGTTCTCGATACCCATGAAGCTGCCATGATGCCTCCATATTACATCACTTGGCGATTCCCTGATTCATTCCCTCATTCTCCCCATGTTTTGTCCTGGCACTTGTCATAGAGAAAGGCTGCTTGTGGACAAGGAAGTCCCCCTTCTAACATGGATAATGACACTTCTTCAGAACAGAGCGACTCCAAAGCAGAACAGGAATAACAGTAGACACATCACTATAAGGTGCATCATAAAGCAGGCGATTACGAAGTTCAAGCTGAGATTCAGGTGCCTTGACATGTCAGGAGGCTCCAGCAAGGGCATCCAAAAACATTCTGGCCCACTACACCCTGTGTAACATCACTTAACAAGAGGACTGGAGATGTAGGAAGACAGAGGCCTGCAGGATTCTTCAGCTGATGAGAAAGAGGATGGTGAAGAGGAGGTGGAGGACATGACACACAGCATACAGAACATCTTGCACTCGTCAGGCTGTGTGTTTACTCTGGATGTAGTCCATCAGGTGAAGGGGGCAATTGGGCAGGTGGCATATGATTGAGGATATCATTCCAATACAAATAGGGGCTACAGTGCAAATTGAGGAGGCTTGCTGAGGAAATACAGGTGAAGCAGCTGTGATAAGATGAGATGAAGATGGTGTTATTGGCAGCAGTGAAAAGAGGAAGCAAGAACTGAGCATATGCAAGGTGTGAGGATGAGAGGTAGTACAGTGTACAGTCCTGATTGGCACTGAGGAAGTGATGCAGGGCTGCGGAGTGATGTGCATATATAGGAGCTACAGAAGGGAGTGGAAGGAGGTGGATGTTGCAGTCGATAGGTGAAGAGAAATGTATGTTGATCTTTCATGACCTAGTCAGGTCATGGAACCTTTTCTAACATTGTATTCAGGATCTTGGCACCATGTTTCTGCTGCCCATTCAGCTACATCCAATCAATGACTTCTTGATTATGGCAGCTTGTATCTTCTTGCAGGTGGCCTCAGAACAGAGGGGTTGAAGGTGGGTTGTTGATCAGTTTGTGCAAACAACTGTTTTGCAAGGGTTTAGAGAATGCTGAAGGAAAGAGAACCATTCACAATGGCCTGGATTTTGCTTTGAGGATAACTTGAGGCTAACAGCCCTTACATTGTCATACACCATATGATATATCAGACACGAACTTCTGGAGTATGCAGGTGTGCAGTTATACACCAAAATCTAGAAGCTGTGGTCCAAGTTACCCTTCTCCTCCTCAGGCTGCACTATTACAGTGCCTCACCAATGGACTCATCATTGGAATCAATGTGTAAAAATTTGAATTTGCAATACTTGCCCACTGGTTACTTTCTGAACATGGTAGAAAAGATTAGGGCTAATTCAGGAGTAAGTGATAAATCATTACCACAAAGCAACTTTTCCGGACTAGAATGTAATTTTATAAGTAGGTCTTATTCCTTCAAATTTAATTAGAGTTGGAAATATATTTTTAGAGAATTAATTTCTTTTTAACCTTTTCCTTCTGTCTCTTTCAACTCTCTCTCTCTTACGATCATTTATTTTTCCCTCTAATTTGCTTTCTGGTTGAAACTTCCTTGATTGGACTTTAGTAACGATGCTTCAATCTGATTGTTTGAAGAACCACACAGTTGCTTGTCAAACTCACACACAACACAAATCCCTTGTAAAGAATGCTACAGTGGAACAAACATCCAGAGACAACATGTCCATGCTCAAAAAAATAGTAGCTGAGCAGCTGTCAGCATAATGTGAGCACTGATAGCAAAACCCAGGCTTACGCCTGCTAGAACGGGGACCAGGAAGGAAAAATGGTTGGTCACTAGTTTAGTGGAGATGAGGTCAAGGGAGATTAGAAGTGGGCATCATGCACAATTTAAGTTTGGAGAGGGCACTAGAAAAGATAAGAGAGAAATTTGAGAAGGATGTGGGCCAAGAGAATGCTAAGGAAAGTATAAAGGGGGATTCAAACCTTGGATTATGACAGGAGATGAGAAAGGCTGAGGAATTCTAAATGGCCGGGTAGGAATTTGGAGAGTTCAAAGAAGTCAAGATAGATACAAAGTGAAAAGTGGCATGACTGGGTGACAAGAAGGGGAGCAGACAGGAGAGAGGGACTGGAGAAAAAGCCAAGAGGAAAAAAGGGAGATAGAAGTAAGGAAATTAGGTCCAGAACAACAATTAAAATGCAAACATGACTAGATGAAGAAGGAATTCAGGTTGGATTGTTGGCAGAGGTTATGAGCTGTGGAGACTGGTCAAAAACAAACAACAGGGAGATGCAGATTACAAAGGAGTCTGACTACAGAGGGTCTTCACAAAGCATTCAACCATTGTTCTCAGTCAGGCCTATCTATGCCAGATAGTTGCCCTAACATGCGTATGGAGATAGTAGTAAGAAAATACACACATTCTAGGCCATAGAGTCTACAAGACTGCAGCCTGGGTAAAGTGCAGGCTACAGTGCAGAGGAAACATGTCTGTTAATAAAGTTTCCATGTGCCCTGTGGAGCATTTTAACTGGAAACACATTGTTCTACTCAGCTCACCTGATCAAGATACTGGTCAGATTCCACATCTGCTGTGCAAGAGGCAGCAACAACTGTCTTCCCTGAGGAAACATCATTTGATTAAAATAGAATTTTCATCCGGCAAATAGGATGAGTTCTGCATCTTTTTAACATCTTTTTAACCTGATTTTACTTGGACAGGATAAATGTGACTTTAAAGGTTGTTTCAGCTTACTGTAGCTATTCTTGACTCTAAGGACTGAATTTTACTGCAGGCTTTAAGATGCCAATTTGGGGAAAAAATGGGGGTCCTGAGCCCCTTTTTCTGGCAGTGGGACTGGCTTGGCAATCTTATCAGAGACAGCTTCCTAATTAGCCATCTCTGGACAGCCCAGTTAAGAATAGCGGGCAGGTTCTGGATGCTGGCAGCCTATCAGATGGTCAGCAGTTTTGAAGCCTCAGCAGCATTGAGACAGGTAGGACACCTCAAGGACACTTCAAAATGGAGGGCCCTAAGATACGTAAGTAGAAGTAATAAATTCAGGGTGAACAAAAGACTCCACCATTCAGAGGGGAAACCTCTCCTAAGGGACTGTTGGGGCTGCAAGGCTTGCCTTACCTGCCCACAGTATCTTCTTTGGGCCAAGGAGCCTCTGGCTCCGATGGCTCCTTTGGGCTACCACAGGGAAGGTGCCTTTATGAAACTCCTGGCTTTCCATGAAGCAGGGGAGCACCCCACTGCCAGCAAAATGCTGGTGGCCCCACTGAATGGTCCCTAATAGGCCCATAATGGCCTTCCTCTGTGGAGCGGGCAGCCGATTCACACCCCAGCCCGTCTTCTGCCAACTACTGAGAATCCTCTTTGGCAGAAGGACTGTAACAGGGAGCTGTCCCAACATAACTGCCCGCTTTACTGCTCCCCCCACCCCCTACCCCACAACCTCCGTTCCTGCTGTTTCGTTCCCAATAAAATTCAGGCTTAACAGTTTCAATGAGAAGTGAACAACCATTTTGTCGGTACCACCCCCATACTCAGAAACTAAGTGGAACTGGTGACTCCGAAATACTAATAGATCTGGGTCCATAGACTGAAAAAAAGACTGAAATTCATTGGAGTAGCTTTTTGTTTTCACCATCAGGGAAGTAACCTGGCAGAAGGGATAATATTCAGGTGGGTTTTATAAAAGGTGAGTGACCTACTCTGCCAGATTATTGTCCTAATGGTGTAGACAAACCTGTTGACTCATCCAGGGATATGCTTGAAAGGAAGATAGTTAATATGCCAACATTAATATTGTAACATGAAAGATTCCTTATGACATAAAGGTATTACATTAACTGGTCAACTTTTATTCAGCTTCAGGTAAGTTTAATTTGCAACTGAGCTCCATGTGTTAGGTGGGAACATAGGCAGGAATTTGGGTTTTGTGTCGGGGCCCCATCATCGCAGTCAAATGGGTGTCATAGCCCCATACTGTGTGGAAAAAAATCACCTGGTAGCGATTTTCCACAAATAAGCCAGTTAGTGGTAAAAGGCGGGTGCACCGTCCAACAAAAAGACCACGCAGAGGCGCTGCAACTCTGAAGAATCAATGGCAGCCTTTTCAGGTAAGGCAGGCGCCCTCGCTCTCTAAAAGTTTTAAATTGAGAAAGGAAACCCCTCCACAGGGAGCCCTGTTGCTGCAGCGGTGACCAGGCCTGTGGAGAGGGCCTCAAAGCCCACCTAGTGCTGGTTCCCCATTCTGCCACCGGGATGCCATCTCCAGGTAGCTGGCATGGACTCTCGTACTTCAGAAGACCCGAAAGAGGACTTAAAAATTTCAGTTGGCCTTTGACAATAGGCCATGAGTGGCCATTTAATTGACTGCCTGCTGCTTATGGGTGGGTAACCACGCCAACCCCCAGCCTGCCTCCAGGAAAATGGCCTGTGGGGGTATGATGCTGACATACCAGCATGCCGGCCAGAGGTGTGAATTTTCTGGCCCATCCTCCTCCAGATTTGCCCCCATCAGTGGTTGAAAATCCTGTCCCATGTCTCACTCATGTACAAATGTTGCTTTAGAAATTTAGCCTATTCTTCAATACAGACATCCATGTAACATAAAATAAAAAGGTCAAGTATGGTTGAATGGTGCATAGCATTTCTTCAACAGTGGTCCAACCTCAGAAGGGCATCAACTATTGCTCAAACCTATCATTTTGTTTTCATTGATCACACTGACTATTCTGTGGCCTCAGTGAGATCAAAAGCAAATAAGAAGCAGTTCTGTGACATAGGACCATTCATTGGGAACTGAAATGCAACTGCCTAAATTAATTCCATGTCAAGTCATTTGTTTTGTACTTTCATGGGACGTGTGCAGCACTAGCAGGACCAGATTTTGTTGCCCATCCCTAATTGCCCTTGTGGATGTGGTGGTGAGCTGCCTTCTTGAATCACTGCAGTCCATTTGGTGCAGGTACTCCCGGAGTACTGTTAGGAAGGAAGTTCCAGGATTTTGATACAGTGACATTGAGGGAATAGCAATATAGCTCCAAGTCAGGATGGTGCGTGGCTTGGAATGGAATTTGCAAGTGATAGTGTTCCCATGCATCTGCTATCATCCTCCTTCTAAGCGGTGAAGGTCGCAGATTTGGAAGATGCTGCCGGAGGACCCTTGGTGTGTTGCTGCAGTGCATCTTGTATATGGTATGCACTACTACCACTGCGTGTCAGTACTGGGGGAGTGAATGTTTAATTTCACCAAGTTAACCTCGACCATCAGAGTTGACATGTCTTTTTTGAATTTAAGCAAACACTTTGGGGATAATTATTCCCTCCTGCGTTCTTGATGCCAAAATCTTGACCAATCAAAGTCCACATGCCACCCAGTCAGCACTCTTTTTGTCATGTAATACAGGTTGTTGTTTCCTTTGAAATTTGGCATTCTTGCATCTGTCCTGAAGAGTGCAAGATGAAAAGCTTTGATGAATCATCTCTTTTTTCAGCAATGTTTAAGTTGGTGGATGGGATGCCAATCAAGCAGGCTGCTTTGTCTTGAAGAGTGTCGAGCTTCTTGAGTATTGTTGGATCTGCACTCACCCAGGCAAGTACAAAGTATCCTATCACTTGTGCCTTGTAGAGGATGTAAAGGCTATGGAGAGTCAAGAGGTGAGTTACTCACCACAGAATTCCCAGTCTCTGACCTGCTCTTATAGCCACAGTAATAATGTCACTGGTCTAGTTAAGTTTCTGATCAATGGTTACCCCAGGGTGTAAATGGTGGGTGATTCAGCGGTGGCAATGCCGTTGAATGTCAAGGGGAGATGGTTAGATTCTCTTTTGCTGGAGATGGTCATTGCCTGGCACTTGTGTAGTGTGAATGTTACTTGTCACTTATCAGGCCAAGTCTGAATGTTGTCCATGTTTTGCTGTACATGCACACGGACTACTTCAGCACCTGAGGAGTTGTGAATGGTACTGAACATTGTGCAAGCATCAACAACATCACTACTTTGGGCGTTATGATGGCAGGAAGGTCATTGATGAAACAGTTGAAGATAGTTCGAACTGGGACACTACCCTAAGGAACTCCTGCAGCGATGCCCCGGGACTGAGATGATTGACCTCCAATAACCACAACCATCTTCCTTTGTGCTAGATACGACTCCAACCAGTGGACAATTTTCCCCCGACTCCCATTAACCTCAATTTTGCCAGGGTTCCTTGATGCCACCCTTGGTCAAAATCTGCCTTGCTGCCAAGGGCAGTAATCTGCACCATACCTCTTGGGTTCATCTCTTCTGTTCATATTTGGACCAAGGCTGTAATGAGGTTAACAGCCGAGTGGCCCTGGCAAAGCCCAAATTGAGTGACATGTGAGCAGATTATTGCTGTGTAAGTGTCGCTCGATGACACTCTCAACGACACCTTCCATCACTTTGCTGATGATCGAGAGGAGGCTGATGGGATGGTAATTGATTTCTCCTGCTTTTTGTGGATAGGATATACCTGGGCAATTTTCCACATTGTTGGATGGAAAGCAACTAATGTTGTAGTTGGACTTGAACAGCTTGTCTAGGGGTATGGTTTGTTCTGGAGTGCAAGTCTTCAATGCTCTTGACAGGATGTTGTCAGAGCCCATAGCCGCTGCAGTATCCAGTGCCTTCAGCCATTTCTTGATACCATGTGCAGTGAATAGAATTGGCTGAAGACTGGCATCTGTGATTCTTATGAGGAGGCAGAGGTTGATCGTCCATTCAACACTTCTGGCTGAAGATGGTTGCAAATGCTTCAGCCTTGCTTTCGCAGTAATGTACTGGGCTCCTCCATCATTGAGGATGGGGATATTTGTGGAGTCGCCTCCTCCTGTTAGCTGTTTAATTGTCCACCACCGTTCATGACTGGATGTGACAGGGCTGCAGAGCTCTGGTCTAATCCGTTGCTTGTGGGATTCCTTAGTTCCATCTATCGCATGCTACTTTCACTGTTTGGCATGCAAGTATTCCTGTGTTATAGCTTCACCATGTTGACACCCCATTTTTAGGTATGCCTGGCATGCCCTCCTGTACTATTCATTGAATCAAGGTTGATCCTTTGGCTTGATGGTAATGGTAGAGTGGGGGGAATGGGCTATGAGGTTACAGATTGTGGCTGAATGCAATTCTACTGTTCCTAATGGCCACGGCGCCTCATGGATGCCCTGTTTTGAGCTGCTAGGTCTTTTCTGAATCTATCCCATTTAGCACGGTGATAGTGCCACATAACATAATGAAGGGTATGTTCACTGCGAAGACGGCACTTTGCCTTCACAAGGGCTGTGTGGTGGTCACTCCTACCAATACTGTTGTGGACAGATGCATCTGTGGCAGGCAGGTTGGTGAGGACAAAGGTCTAGTAGGTTTTTCTCTCCTGTTGGTCCCCTCACCATCTGTCACTGGCCTGATCTGGCAGATATGTCCTTCAGGTTCATGAAGTCAATCATGGTTACTGAGCCAGTCATTGAATTCTACCATCCACCAACACCCCCCATGCCCCACCCCCCCCCGGCCCCGCAGCCACCCATGGTATATTCTGTGCCCTTCACCATCAATGCTTTCTCAAAGTAGCCCTCAACATGAAGGAGTACTGATTCATGAGCTGAGGGAGGGTGGTAGATGGTAATCGGTAGGAGGTTTCCTGGTCCAAGTTTGACCTAATCCATGAGACTGCAAGAGATCCGGAGTTGATGTTGAGGATACCCACGGCAACGTTATCTCTACTGTACATCACTATGTCTCCACCTCTGCTGGGTCTGTCCTGCTGGTGGGACAGGACATACCAAGGGATGGTGATGGCGGTGCCCGGGACATTAACTGTAAGGTATGATTCTGTGAGTATGACTATGTCAGGTTGTTGCTTGACTAGTCTATGGGACAGTTCTCTCACTTTTGGCACAAGACCCCAAATGTTAGTAAGGAAGATCTTGCAGGGTTGACAGGGCTAGGTGTACCGCTGTTGTTTCTGGTTGACATCTGTCTGGTTTAATTCCCTTTTGACTCTTCTGTAGCGGATTAGTACAACTGAGTCACTTGTAGGACAGACCAGGTAAGGGTGTCAGATTTCCTTCCCTAAAGCAACAACATAGAGATATGACTTTCATCCATTTTTCTTATCAGTTCTGAAGAAGAGTCATAACTCTGTTTCTCTCTCCGCAGATACTGCCAGACCTACTGAGTATTTCGAGCACTTCCTGATTTAATATTGGCTTTCATTCCATTAATGTGAGTGGGATTTGAATCTTATTTTCACAAGGTACACCAGAAATGGATAAGTATACAGTTAATATTTATGATGGGGGGTATTTTAGCATTACTAGGATTACATACCTTTAAAAACATGATGACTCATGTTTAAGTGGAAGGGACAAGTGTGAAAATGGTCCTTTTTTAACATTCTTTAATTCAGATTAGGACTCTGGATTTTAGTGATAACGTGATCTTCATTTCAGTACTGAGCTATGACCCAGAAGTTATCAAAACACGACTGAAAAAAGAGCAGGAAGTCTTAGTGGGCTGGCAAATTTGCTATCCGCAGGTTGCCTGATGAATTTATTGATAAAACAACAGTGGCAGTACTTCTAAAGATGTTCAGCAATTCTTCGTTTCCCAGAGTAGTGAGCTTCTGGAGCGTGATGCCAGCTTGTGTGGTGAGCATTGACTCTCTGCATGCCTTCAAAAGGGAGCTGAACAAGTTCTTGACAAGGGCAGAAATCACATCCTATAAAAGGTAAGTGGTTTAACATTTAATGCGTACATGGTTAATGTGATCTCCTAGACTGGTTTTGATTGCCTGAAAGGGATGAAGAGACATTTTCAAAGCTTTTATCCTCCATAATGGTTTTGGTTTTATTGTCTGTGTCTTATGTCACTTCCAGAGGATTTTGTAGCTATGGAGATGAGCAGGGCAGGGATGGTGGGGGTGGCGGGGGAGGGGGGTAGGGGGTGAGGGGTGTATGCTGAGGGGTTTGCAGTGGTGGAGGTTTGACTAGCCATTATGCTCCAGACATCATGGCCAGAATTTTTCGCTGAGCATGCGGGTGCGTGCCCAACATGCTCAAGTGTAAAATAGCACGCGATGACGTCGAGTAAGCGTCCCGACATCATCTTGCGCTCGCGTGATTTTTCGCTCGGCGGGCATGATGGGAGTCGGAGCCGTGCCCGCCATCAATTACGAAGCCAGTTAAGGCTCGTCGCACAGGCAGAACGGACAGGCGGGCAGCCGACAATTTCAAACACCTCATTGAAGGGCGGGATAAAAAGGGTCAGCAGCATTGCCAGTTTGAATAGGAGTTTTGGAAATAGTTTGTTGCTGGTTCCTTATTGGTACTTGGCAGCTTCCTCTCTGTTCGGCGCTTCATTGTTAGCATTTACAGGCTTCATTTCAGGACTTATTGGTGTCCCCAAGAGCCCCAGAGGATTCAGACCGTGTGGAGCCTTCAAGGTATCAGGCAGCCTTCCGTTACCCTGGTAATAAGGATTCTGCTCTCCGCTGGCAGCACTTCTGAGGAGGAAGAGAGTGGCAGAAGGGAGAGGAGGCCAGGTGTCCCAATGCAGCTTCCAGGGGACAGACTTGTGGGAGGAGAGGCCCAGGCACAAAGGGCGCAGGGCCAGCAGGAATTCCAAGGCGGAAGGGGTCGTAGAAGACACCATTAACCTGCTGCCAGGGTTTACACATGGCGAAGCAGCTACCTCAGTATGTCCAAAGTACAATGCTGAAGGAGGCTCCACCCCTCAAGGGAGACCGTGACTTCCATTTGCCAGATGATTGGGCCTGAGATCAGCTCCGACTGTGTGGGTGGCACCCCATTCCAGTGGCTCTGAGGGTCACAGTGCCCCTCAACTTCTATACCTCCGGATCTTTCCAGGGCTCAGTGGGGGATCTGTGTGGAGTCTCCCAATCAGCTGTCCACAGTTGCGTCAAGCTGGTGACAGAAGCTCCATTCAGGTGGGTACTGACCTTTCTTTACCGTACAGACGAGGCCAGCCAGGCTGAGCGAGCCAAAGGCTTTGCAGCAATTGCTGGGTTCCCCCGTATCCAGGGTGCTATAGACTGCACACGTGGCCATCAAGACACCAGCGGGTTAGCCGGGTGCCTTTGTCAACAGGAAGGGCTTCCACTCCATGAACGTGCAGATAGTGTGTGACTACAGGATGCTGATTCTACAAGCCTGTGCAAAGTACCCAGGCAGCTCCCATTACACGTACATCCTGAGACACTCCCAGGTGCCGAGGCTCTTGAGTGTTCAAGCCCAACTCGATGGATGGCTGCTGGGCGACAAGAGCTATCCATTGAAGAGGTGACGCCTCTCTGCCACCCAAGAACAGAGGCAGAGAAGCGTTATAATATGAGTTATGCCTCCAGAGCAGTGGAAAAGAGGACCTTCTCAAGAAGCAGTTTAGATGCCTGGGCCATTCAGGGGTGCACTCCAATATCCCCCAGAGTGGGTGTCACTGATAGCGGTTGCATACTGCGCTCTCCACAATCTGGCACTGCCAAGGGGGGACTCACTGGACAAAGGGGATCTTGACACAGCTGCTCAGGCCACAGGTGATTAATCCAGCGGTGAGTCAGAAGAGGAGCACGGTGAGGGCATGGAGCCAGACCTCAGTAACCTCCAGGGAGGCAGGGACACTAGGGACGGCTTAATCCATCACCCCTTCAACTAGGCTACCAAAGGCCTGCTTCCACTTCATGCCAGGGCTGCCGTCTCCATCCCGGATATCTGAAATGACCCTTTCATTTGCACCCAAAGTCCACTCAATGCCTGTGCAATAAGGTATCCATTCACTCACGTCCAGCATTACATACTGGCGTACCCTGCACCAGACAGAAAAAAAGTGAAGCATACTCAGGCCGTCAGGGCCAAAGAAAATTTAATGCTATTGTAAAATTGAATGATTAATGACATTACCATTACTGGTGTTGATGTCCACACCAGCAGTCATATAAACCAAATATAAATGAAGAGAAAATCACGTGTGAACTATCCCTCTTGTGCTCATGGTGCCTTTAACTTATGTTTCCAAGTGCTACATCTAGATGCTCCCCCCTCGCTGGCGCCTGCACTGGAGACAGCCTGCTGTCTCTGCTGTCTTGTTGGTCTTGATGGCCTTGGTGGTCACCCTCTGGCCAGTGGAGCCTGTGCTGGCCCCGCCTGGGAGGGAGCTGCCAGCGTCATGGCTAGCATCTCCCCAGTCATCACAGCCTCATCAAATGCCACAGTCACTGGCAGAGGGGCAGAAGAGCCTCTGCCATCATCCAGAACGCCCTGTGAGGAGCCCGCGGAGATGGTGGGCAGCGCATGCGCCAACGTGAGATCGCTTTGGGCCTCTCTGCTCACCATTGATGGTCGGGCACCTAGCTAGGATACTGGGTGCCTCATCCATCTCCCACACTGGCACTGACCACCTGAGCTCATTGACTGTGTGAGGGCTTGCAGGTCCGAGCGCAACCCTAGGAGCTCATCACTCTGTCCCTGCGGCTGCCTCTCCATGGGGGTCGCCACTCTCTCAATGGAGGAGGCAGTGCGCTCATCCATGAGGGTCAATGCAGTGCTCATGTTTGACATGGACTCCTCTGTAACAGAGACCATGGCACGCAAACCCTCATGGATCTCTCCAGATCCTCCCGCACATCCCGCTGGGCGTCCAGCATCTGCTGCCTAATGGATAACTCCAGAGGCTCATCTGCCTTCAACTGAGCATCGTCCTGGTCCCCAGCAGTCCTCCAACTGACAGCACCCTGGGCACTCTCTGCCACCGCCTGTACCTCAAGCAAGTGTAAAGTGCCCTCACCGCTGTGCACCAACATTCTAGCCGCAAATCTAATGCCCACCGAGGTGCTGGTATCTGCGCTGATGTCTGGTTCAGAAAGTGAGTGTGACACAGGTGCAAATGAAGCCCGGTGGTCCTTCGGCATCAGGAGTGTCCCTTCAGGGTCCAGAGAGCGGCTGCGTGCTGGTGAATCTAAGGGAGAACAAGGACATGTCCTCATTTAAAGTCATCACTCTGTCATTGTGCCTGCCAGGCACCCTGGTGAGACAATGGAGATCTGCATCGTGGTGCCATCATCTTTCAATGATCAATGGGGACTCCAGGTTCGAGCTCACATAAATGAAGCGACTACATTAGAATGGTTGTACAATCTGAAACTTTCATCTCTGGCCACTGTGCTCTTACCTTCGTCTGGCACCCCCTCCTCTCTATGCCCGGTTGCACGTGGAACATGCCGGCTCTTGAGCTCAAGGGCATCCTGCTCGAATCTGCTGTGCAGCAGGTTGGGTGGGCCTCCGCCTGTACATGACCTGTTCAATTGGTTATGGCTAGTCTTCTCCTGAAAGGACAGAGGAGCATTGATTAGTCCACTCTCTACCTGCAGCACCATTGCAGCCTGGCCAACCCCAACTGAGGAGCACCTTGCAGGGCACTTCCGAGTCATGGCCCTCGAGCCACAAAGCATTCAGTCCAAGCAGCAAGGGCTCACCCCCTTGGCCAGCTCTGGCATCACTGACAGTTGGCACCCAGATTCTAGCAGCCCTGAGGCCCACGGGGGGGGTGGCCACACCTTAACACTTCTGCACACTGACCCACGCCATTACAGTAATCACCCTTCCTGAGTACAGCAGGTCATTGAACCTCTTCCAGCACTGCACCCGTGTGTACCGACCATGTAATGGCTGCCAACCAGTGCTGCCACCTCCTCCCATGCCTTCTTTCTGAGGTGCAGTGGCCGCCTCCTCCCATCTCTGGGGACAAGGATGTCCCTCCTGGCAGCCACCTCCTCCAGGAGGACCACGAGGCACTCATCCAAAAAGCGAGGGGCCGAGTGCCCACCCGACCTGTCCTCCCGCCTGCCATGTCCAGCCGCACTCAATTCCATAACTTGAATGTAAAGACACAGAGGAGACGTTCTTCAGTGGCAGCCTTCCAGGGGCTGCCTGCACCATTGGACCCAGTGGCCAACAAGCACCTGCCCCCACCCGCCCCTTCCTGACCAGTGAGGAGCTGCTTTTCACACTGGGCAGGTCTTAATTGGCCCGCCACCATGAAATCACGGTCAGGGGCCGATCGCGGAGGCCGGGCCATTTCCTGGCTTCTCCCGGGCCTGCTGACCTCACAATCCTGCCCCAAGAGTGTAGGGCAGGCTTGATAGACCAACCAGAAATTTGTGTACATTTGTAAATTGTTCCGATGGTTGTAAAATGCTTTGACACATTCTGCACATGTGATAAAGAATGATATCAATGCAATTTCTTTTATTTTATTTTAGCCATGACCCCATATCTATTCAGTGGTTTTAAACTGTCCATAATTATTTCATCTTGGACTCATGCAGCCTGGAGACAAAATACCATCCTACAAGAGCAGATTTGAACTTCAGCTTCACAGTAAAGCAAAATCTCCTAACCCACTGCTCCAGGTAAAGATTCAAACTCGTCCATTTTCTTTCCCTTTCAAGTGACTGCAGCATGGCCATAAACTGACAGAAAATTCTTCTGTTTAACGAGGAAAGAAATATTTTTTTGAAGTAAAATGTCAGTGAAGAGGAAGCCTCCAATGGTGGTATTTCTTCAGTCCCATCTATCTCAACTAGCGATACCTGGCACTACAACATCATCAGGATCCTGCTAATGATGCCTCAAGAGCAATATGAGAAACAGCTGAGAGCTTAGGCATTGCATGAGGTTTCTGTTATTAAACATATTTGGACATGCAGTTTCTTTCGAATTGTTGGTCACACAAACCACAAGAAGAGACACCATAATTCAAGTTTCCACATGACTCAGTTAACCATTCAGGCATTTAGTGTTACTTAAGGTTATTCATTCATGTATAATCTTTTTGACAATTAAGGTTAGAGATCTCTGCAATATCACAAATTGTTAATGGAGGTCACTTAAGCAGGTTGTGCCAGCTATTGCTTAATGTGTTTATTTATCGGAAATAATGAAAGTCAGATATTGAAATTAGAACTGTCGGTGTGCATAGGATGGGTATACATCTGTTTTTATGCAAGCTATTAATATGTGTTTTTTAAAATAGTAATATTAAAATCATTAACTTGGTACAAGTGAACCTGGGGAAAAGAATTACTGCAATGTTTTAACATTGTACACAGGGACAGCAGACATACTTATTGAAATGCTTTAAATTTTTAACCAAACACACATGTAAGAATTCTCGGCAGATTTCCAGCCCTTATAGGATGAGATGAAGAGAGGTGGGATGAAAGCTTTTGTGGAGCACAAACACCAGCAGAGATCAGTTGGGCCAAATGGTCTGTTTCTGCACTATAGACTTGATTAACTAGATATTTTCTGCTACTTGGTACCTTACCAAAGACCATTTCAAAATCCAAATATATTACACTGACTACATTAATCTTGTCTATTCTTTACGTTACTTATTCAAAGAATTCAATAAAGCTGGTCAACCATGACCCTCTTTTTTGAAAATTGTGCTGTCTATCCTTTATTATATTTTTGGTTTATGAATATTTTTTATTACATCTTTGAGTAAAGATTCCACCAGTCTCTAACGACTCATGTTAAGCTAGATTGTCCTTTGTTCTTATGATTTGTTCTTTTCCCTTTTTTAAACGTGGCAATCATATTAACTGTCCCCCAGTCCTCTGGCACAAGCCTATAATGAGGTGTGGAGTCGAGTGGCCTTGGCAGAACCCAAACTGAGAATCAATGAGCAGGTTATTGTCATGTAAGTGCTGCTCAGTCATACTGTTGATGACAACTTCTATCACTTTGCTGCTGATTGAGAATGGATTGATGGAGTAGTAATTGGCGGATTGGATTTGTCGTTCTTTTTGTGGAACAAACATACCTGAACAAGTTTCCACATTGTCAAGGAGATACCGGTGTTGCATCTGTGCAAGAGCAGCTTGGCTAGAGGCCTGACTAGGTCTGGAGAACAGGTTTTCAGTTCAAAAACAGAATTACCTGGAAAAACTCAGCAGGTCTGGCAGCATTGGCGGAGAAGAAAAGAGTTGACGTTTCGAGTCCTCATGACCCTTCAACAGAACGATTGTTAATGGAGGTCACTTAAGCAGGTTGTGCCAGCTATTGCTTAATGTGTTTATCTATCGGAAATAATGAAAGTCAGATATTGAAATTAGAACTGTCGGTGTGCATAGGATGGGTATACATCTGTTTTTGTGCAAGCTATTAATATGTGTTTTTTAAAATAGTAATATTAAAATCATTAACTTGGTACAAGTGAACCTGGGGAAAATAATTACTGCAATGTTTTAACATTGCACACAGGGACAGCCAGTTCTACAGCCAGGATGTTGTCAGATCCCATTGCCTTTGCTGTATCCAGTCCGCTCAGCTGTCTCTTGTTATCGGCCAGAATCTTCCGTTCTGGAGTCTAAATTCAGTTGCAGGAGCCGAAGTTGCAGTGATTTCCGCTGGAGCAAGGACAGCTGACCACGCACAACCTGGCGCTGTTCAGCTCATTACCTACGCATCTGCAATGAGCATGGCGAATCTCATGGCAGGACGGACAGGAAGTCTCAGTCCCCGCCATTGCCTCATGGGGTCAAAGGTCCAGGCACCAGATTTAAAGGCACCCATTCATTTACTACAGGCCAGGAGCTTCAGTCTGGCTGTCCTTCAAGACTCTATCAATGAGAACACCCCCAGACCAGACAACACATCGCCCCACAGTTCAGCAAAACCTCCCTGGAGATTCTCCTTCAGGCCGTCCAGGAAAGGCGGGAGGTCTTGCTTCCCCAGGATGGCAGAAGGAGTCCCTTCCGTCTAACCATGGCGATCTGGACAGAGGCCACAGTGGAGGTTAGTGCTTATGGGGCCCTCCAAAGAAATGACCAGTGGTGCAGGAAGAGGATGAAAGATCTGCACTCCGCCAGGATAAGTGGCAGCATCTACTAACTGCAAATTGACACTCATAAGGGCATCAAATAGTCTCAGTGTGCGAGTGCATAGTGATGTCAGACAGGAGTTTGGTTTGCAGCACTCACCAACAGATGTGACATGTGCACTGAATGCATGCCAACCATTTCATGCTCTCAATCTTCTATCAGTTGCAAGACATCCTGCTTGTTATCACTTACTGGGGAAGGTTCAGCATGCTCCTGAACATGTTGTACAGCCATTGGGATGACAATCAATCCTTCCAACTTTCTGCAGGACAAGAATGCCCACAATTAAAGGGAGTGGTCCAGTACCGGAGACGGCATTCCAGACATTAGAGTCCTCGCCCTATATGAGGAGGAGGCTGCCTGGATAGCCGAGGAGGAGCAGGGCCATACCTGCACTGAAGGCGAGATAGGACTCCCCCTGGAAACCAGTGTGGATGCCTCCAGCCTGCAGTTGTCAGGTGCACCCACTGAGTAACACATTAGCTTAACTGAGGAGCCTGCTTAGGCATTCACTAAATCTTTCTTCTATTCCAGGTACCAGTAAGAAAAGGGGGTGGCCCACAACAGAGACCACACACAGCTCCATCTGCAACCCTACCTCTGAGGAGGGTGCCTCAGAATCCTCAGAGGATGTACCATCATGGCATTCAACCGCACCCTGCACCAGCGCAGATACACTCACCTTGGTGGGTCCACGTTCCAGAGCATGCTCGGGGTCACAATCTGGGGAGCAGATCACTGATCTGGGTCCAAAGCTGGCAGAGGAAGTGACAGCCGAATTCTCTGACACTCAAAGGACTGCTGGAGACCAGGGCGCTGCTCAGCCCCATGCAGATGACAAGCCTCTGGGCTTAGCTCTAAGAGACCTGATGGAGATACAGAGGGAACATGAAGCAGAGATGCCAGAGGCCATGAGCAAACTGAACTGAAGTTTGGAGTTCCATCTGATGTATGGCTCAGGCATGCGAGCACCTGGCTGCCTCCATGGAAAGGGTGACCCAGGTCCAGCAGAATGCACAGTGTCTGCCTGACATATGATCTGACCTGCATTCCGTCACCCTAGCCATAGCTGCAGTGCAGCAGTGGCTAGGCAAAGGGAGGCGGGGCACCTCAACCTTCCTCCAGGCCCTCCTTCTCTTTAAGAAGTCAGGGAGGTGCCATCTGGCACCCACAGGGAGGTGGGACACCAGCCAGGCACCCTGGGGCTTCAGCGCAGGTCATTCCAAGGGTGCCCTGCCAATCCACTCCTGCTTTGCCACTGAACCCATCCCTTCCAGCAGACCAGGCTGAGGAGGGTGCACCTGCATCTGAGCAGGAGACCCTTAGCAGGCCAGGGCCCTCTAGGTCTTGGGTCACCAGAGGATGCCCGCTGAAGTCATCAGAGCCAGCAGGGCATAGCAGCCAACAGACTGCCTTCACCTCAGCTGCAGATGTCGTTGCTGCACCTAAACGTAGTGGTAGGCAAAGAAAGATTAAGAAGTTTTGAAGGCACACAGATGGCACAGGCGTACACCCATTGCATTGGCATTTGTAAATATACGTTCACTTGCAATGTTGGAAGTTTCCTGGATTCCATCTTTCTGCTTGTTGCTTCAATGGTTACAGGCATTTAGGCCCCCATCAGAGTCTGATAATGAACTCCAATAGATTCACTTCTCCCACATTATCAACATAGTGATTACTCAATAATCCCACATGTGCAATATTAAGCATTGGCCATCATTTGTGAGAGTGCTGCCTGCCCACATATCATACAAGACATTACTTGCAGCTCACTATGTTCTGGCCTCTGAGAGTGGGTTCAGTGAGGTCAGTGCTTCTCCTGCTGCTGTTGCCCTGATGTCAGATGTGGGTGGATGCCATGAGTGCTCAGGGGAGTTAAACCTGCTGTGTGACCAGATGCAGTTTAAGGGCTGAGACAGTGAAGCTTTACACTGTCTTCTTAACAATAGATAACCAGAGGCTTCCCGACATGTCTGGAGAAAGCTGTGATGGGCACATCCAATCGTTCAAGGCCTTCCTTGGTGATTTGTCATTTTGAGCTACCATGCAGGTGAAGGCCGCAATTAAGGAGGCAACAAGCACATTAGTCTTGACTGCACGAGGGAATTGAGTGTAGGATTTAAGATGTGTGCAGTTGGCTGAAGTCTCTGTCAGACCTCACATTGTTTGGCCTGCTTGTCTTCATATCAAGGGTGACAGTAGACCTCACATAAAGGGTTTTCTACCAAAGTGCATTGGGCATCATTGAAGGTCTAGGTTTTATTGCATGAGATGAGAGAGAGCAGAATAGGCCTGTGTGCTGGACTGTGCCGAGGGCGGTGAGGCTATCCATGTGATACATCAACAGCTCTAACAAGTCTCTGCAGGGTCCATGCAGGAAAGGTGTTTACCTTGGCTGGGGTGTCCACAATGTCGGATCACAGTCTCACACTAATACTAAAAAGCCACCTAGAACTGAGACTTGTAGGAGTCTCTGTGATTGGAGGCTCCAGAGCGATTGCTGCTCAACAACCCATAAAGATGGTGAGGCAGTCTCAGTGAATAGGCTCCAAAGTAACCTCAAAACTTTTCAGCCTGATAAAGATGTCAAGGTATATGAGTTTACTCTAGGCAAGTGGCGATCAGGGGACAGGAACACAATTTTTCTTGATCAATCTGCATGGAGGAGTGATCTCGAGGGGCCAAATGGTGTTCTCATGCTGCTCCTCTCTGTGGACCCATCTATCTGGTTCTGCCTGAAAGAGCTGTCTGCTAGGTTTGTCCTTCCTTGGCAGCAGGTGTTAGGGTGACATGAGCGTACCCTTACCGAGTTTAGATTTGATAGTGCTTCTAAGCTGTCATGCCCGCAGACTTTGTGAGCACATGGTTAAAATCTCAATTCTACTTCCAGGGGCCTGAGGTCATGGGAGAATGGAGTGTTGTGCATATCCCAAAGTGCGCGTTTAGTGCCAGGGCTCTGAATATTAGCACAGTTCGGCACATCTAAAGGATCAAACCACTAGCAGGGCAAACATTAAGTAGTGCAATTTAATTCAGCTTTCATTAATCAAGATACATTAGAGCAAAGCATAATATCTGAAACCAGAAAGGAGCGGGGTCTTCCTGCCAGCAGAGGATAGAAAACCAAAAAATAAAGAAATGTCTTGGCTGCTCTCTCTGCCTGGAATCTGTTAGCTATCAGGTTGGCACGGGCTCAGTGAGATCCTGGCCCTCGTCTTCACTGACCTCATCATCGGAGGAGACATCTCGGTCCTCCATGTCTCCCTCAGCCAAGCCATCCCCACTTTGCTGCGCAGGCAACAATGACCTGGGACATTCTCTGTGGTGAGAATTGGAGAGCCCCAACTGAGCAGCCCAAACATCTGAACCTTATCTTTAGGAGGACCTATCATCTGTTCAACCATGGACCGGGTGGAGGCATATGGAGCACTGTGGCTCCCCTTAGCATTCTGCCTCCCAGGACGCCTCTGTTCTACCTTTGCCCCATTCCACTCTTCACCTCACCCCACTGTCCTCCCTCCGCTCCACTCTCAAGCAACATCGAGGTGCAGGCATCACTAATGTCTCCAGTGAGTGTGCAGCCAGACTATCACTTTGGTCAGAAGGTTACACACTGCACAGGGAGGAAGCCCTGGACTGAGACACCCGCCTTTACTTTGTGCAGGAACCAAGGTTTCACATCTGAGTGACACAAACACTGCTCATCAGAACAAGGACCCATAGGCAGGGAGACATTCTTGGCATATTATTTACAATAGTGAACATTATGTACATGTGATTAACAGCCATACCCAGGCTGTTCAACTATGTCTTCTTAACCTTCCTAACCTTGCTGCGATGTCTTTGTTCTCCCCCGACACCCACAGTGGAGGTGGAGGCAGCCTGCTGACCACGATGCTCTATCTCTGATGACCTTGATGGGCGTCCGCTGGACGGCCGAGACCTGGAGGGCTGCAGCCTGCTTTTGGTGTCCTGCTGTGTGACTGTGGCAGCCTCCGCAGCCTGAGGAACTGGAGCTGCTGGGGTAGAGGGGTTTCAGATGGGCCGGACACTCCTGGAGTCACCTGGGTGGATGACCCCAGGGTGTGTATCTGTTGATCCTCCACCTATGGGTGCTTGGGAGTCCCTGGCTGACTCCTTCAGGAGCAGAGGTAGCTGGAGTGAGACCAAGCTGCCCCACATCCCTCTCGCATTGTCACTGTTGGTAGCCAACTGCAGCATCAACGATGGAGTTCAGCCCACGCAGCAGTGCAGGATCGTTGACCTGGACCAAGTTGCCATGGCAGCTGCCATCCTACCAGTGTTGAATTCGGTGCGTTGGCATGCGGGAGCTATCACCTCAGACTGAAGGCAGACAGACTTCTCCATTGTGCCTTGCAATCTGAGGAGTGCAGCGGACATCCTTTCCTGATGTTCCCAGGTTTGTCTTTGCAGCTCCAGCAACTGAGGAATGACCAAGTCCAGGAGCTCATCATCTGACTTGGACTCAGCAAATTTCTAGCCTTCAGCTGAGTGTCAGAAACCTGGGAAGTCCCTGCACCACCTGCTGTGAATCAGACAGTGCGATGTGCTCACTAGATTGTGACCCTGAGGCTACTCTAGAGCTAGGTCCCACTGAGGTGTGTATCTCTGTGCTGATGGAGGGTGTGGGTGAGTGCTGTGATGGGTCTTCATTTGGGGTTTTAGCAGATTGATTTTCCAAGGTGTCTTCAGGGTTTAATCGAGGACCTGGGCTGTGGACTCTGTTGGCTGCTTCCCAGATGTGCCTGCAAAAGCAAGGGGAGATAACTAGTGCATGGCAGTGACCTGTGAAACATGGCTGTCTGATGGATGTTGCACTTGGTAGAGCAGCAGCGACCTCACTGTCAGCACAGGAATGGTCCAGATCTTCGCTGGCCAGCTGGATGGCTCTGTTTTCAAAGTCCATGAGGACCTTGATTTTGGGCATTCCTTCTTTGGTCTGCGACCTCTCCCTCTTGTTGTGTGCCAGTTTTTCCTGCATGAAGACAGATGCAGAGAGTGTAAGCAGGATGCCTGCCAGACCAGGTGGTAAGTATGCCTGGTAGGTGTGGGTGATGAGTAGCCCCATGGTTGGGGTGAGGACAATGACGGTGAGTGTGAGAGAGTGAATGGTGATGCCCCTTGAACTGACAGTGAGTGAGATCCCTGTTGATGTGTAATGGGTTTGTGAGTGTGTGAGTTGAGAGTGATGAGAAGAGTGACTTACCCTGGCAAAATGGAGATCATTCATTCTCATTTGATACTGGGTGGCTGTCCTATTTTGCAGGGTGTTGGCACTGACCATGGCTGCCTCTGCCTCCGAAGCCAGATTAGTGATGTTTGTGCACCTCCTGCAGCGAGAGTGGGGGTAGAGGACATCGTGATGGGCCTCCATGGTGTTTAAAAGGTGTTCCAGGGATGCGTCGCTAAATCAGAGGGCTGCAGATTTCTTGCCTTTCAGGGCCATGTCTTCTGTGCAGCAGACCTGGGCTGGAAGCACTGATGGGTCTCTGTGTGGCTGCACTTTAAATATGGTGCCCGGTGTGAGGAAGCAGCGAGGTGATGGCATCAGGGGTGAGTGAGAGTCTGCCCGCCATCAAAACTGCGTGTTTCCTGCTGTAGTAACTGAAGGTATAGCCTCTCCAGCTGTCTATCAGGCTCCACATGATATCCTGGGAGGCTCCGACCAATGAGTCCTAAGTCCGGGAAATCCAGGGTGTGGGACTTCCTGATGAGAGTCCTGATTGAGCATGCAGCACCTGAAAAGCTCTCTGTAATAAAGTTTATGTCTCTTGTTTAAACCTATCCATTCCGTGGAGTCATTACACCTGGGACTGCATGGTTAATGTGGCAGAACTGGAACGATATGGCATGAAAATCTGCCATTGCGGCCAACAAATAAACATCCTTTTGCCAGCTCGCTACCGCACTGAGTGCATATCTGGGACGATTCCGCCCATTGTTTAACCAGGAGCCCATGAAGGGCAATGAATATGGGGATGATGGGTAAATGGGACTTGGTGTGAGTAAGGACACGGGAAACAGAGTTTTGGATGACCTCATGGTTACGGAGGGCAGAATGTGGGAGGCTAGCCATAGTGTGTTGGAATAGTCAAATCTAGAGCAATGTTCCTCTAAGCCATGTAAATGTGCAGCAACCTGAAACCTAAATCAGCCACTTTAATTTATCATGTGTGTGCAGTTGCAACAAAAACATTTAACAGACCATTCATTTAAACAATTCAAAATTTTAAAAAATTTCAGAGGGTACTTTGGTACAGAGTTAATGAAGATCTAGATGAGGATTTTGGCAGAGGATGAACTGAGGCTGGGTCAGAGTTGGGGAATGGTGGAAATAGGCAGTCTTAGTGATGGTGCACATGTGGTCAGAAGCTCATCTTAGGGTCAGTTATGACACTAAGATTGTGAATAGTCTCATTCAGTATCAGACTGTTGCCAACGTGAGAGCTGGAATCAGTAGCAAAGGAACAAAGTTTGAAATGGGGATTGAAGTCAATGACTGCAGCCTATATAATTGGAGGAAATTTCAGCTTATCCAGTACTGAATTTTGGACAAGCACTCTGACAATTTAGAGACAGTAGGGAGATCAATAGGTGTCTTGGAGAGGTAGAGCTGGGAGTTGTCAGTGTACATATAAAAACCGACACTGCAGTTTTTATGATGTCTCCCAACATGGAGAATTGAGGTTGCAGAGTGCATTGAAAATGCACGTGACTAACACTGCATAACTGCCTTAATTGGCTTCCCTTTTACTAGAATTTATTGGCTGACATTTCCTCCTGCGTATAAAATAAAATGTCAATTGCATTTATATAGCATCTTATCAAATCAAGGTGCTTCATATACAATAAATTAGTTTAAAATACAGTCACCATTACTATGTGGACTAACCTAGCAGAAGCAAAACATTTCTATACACAAAACAGAGCCAGATTTCAATTCACTCAAAACCCACAGAGGTAAAATTAGGTGCCATCTTCATCCACCTCTTCCTGCATGCTCTACTCATTTGAAGACACATGATGAGCCTCTTTGTGCTCAGCCTGCAATCCTCATTCCTATGCAATGTTGTTCAGGATGCAGCACACCATTATCATTCTGCAGACTCTTGCTGGCACATCTCCAGGTCCTTCTGTGCATCTCCCCTGTGCATGTGCTGATCTCATCACAATATATCATCACTGCTATGGATGGTCTTCCTCTTCTGATATATTGTCAAAAATATCCAGTGCGCCTCCATCTTGATCTTGTCAATTTGAAAGCCTTCAAAGTTGAGAGAAAGCTATATCCACACCAAAACTTCCTGCTAAATACTTACCAGAGGAAACTGCTGAATATAAGAATTTATTTGGAAAGGACAATTGTAAGGTGAAACAAAAACAGAAAACGCTGGAAAAACTCAGCATGCCTAACAGCATTTGTGGAGAGAAAGACAGAGTTGACTTTTAGAGTCCCTATGGCCCTTCTTCAGAGGTAGAGCTTCTTCAGAGTTGAAGAAGAGCCATATGGACTCTAAATGTTAACTCTGTCTTTCTCTCCACAGATGCTGTCAGACCTGCTGAGTTTTTCTTGCATTTTCTGTTTTTGTTTCAGATTTCCAGCATCTGCAGCATTTTGCTCTTATCATAAATTTAAATACACACTTGAACTGCATCTCAATCTCTCCTCTGTTTCACTGGTCAGTTTCTTGAGCCCCATTGAACCTGAGCTGGGCATGGTGCATTCAAATTTAATGTGAAAAGATTACATTTACATCTCCAAAAAGCATTAACTCCATCAATAATTATTTGCCTGGCAGTAGAAATTAAAGCTCCAACTTCAATGACTAGGTTTTTGGCAGGTATCCAATCACGCCTCTGTTAAACCTGGAAGGAGGTGTGCGGAACTAGATTGCGAACAATCAATTATTTTAACTCCACCGCAGCCCCAATCTGACCTGTTCCTAGGAGTTAAAAGAGAAGGATTGAAAGAGGTTATTGACCTGAAATGTTAACTTTGTTTCTCTATCCACAGATGTTGCCATTCCTGGTGAGTATTTCCAGCAACAGGAGTATTTTGTTTTTTGGATTATAAAGGGTTGGTTCGATGGCCTAAGAATGAGAGCCTCATGTGTACCCATAGGATATTTCCTTCTGGAGGGCATATGCCATTTGAACATAGAAATATATACACTCACAAAATGGAAAAAGGCCACTCAGTCCAAACAGTGTGTGTCAGTGATCACTCTCCGTAATCTCAAATATATTTTCTTGACTTTACAAACCCCCTTATCCAATTAAGTCCACTCATTCAATTTAATCTTGGATGTTGAGCACTAGCCTCTAATTTGGTGAATTACTGGGAGCAGGCCCAGCAGTATGGGAAACCTGGAAGTAAGTGAAGTGTGTAGTCTTTAACTCAGGCGCCTCCCTATCATTTAATTTCCAGGTTTTCTGTCCAATCGGCAGCAGTGGATGTGATGTAGAATTGCAGGACATGGTCTTATTCCAGTAATTAGAAGGACAATCCAAACATGTAAGTTGAGGGAGTTTGGAGTTTGGGGAAAAAAGAGGAGCAAGTGGCAGTGTGGATTCCACTCGGGAAAAGGCTGTGCATCGCTTTGGTAACTCGCCCCTGAATGTGCTGTTGGGTGCTGTAAGGCATCGGACAGATACTGCTCTCATTTCGACTAACGGAAGGAAGAAACCTGCAGCTGATACCAAGAAGGCTTGGTTGGAGGTAGCAGAGGGAGTCAACAGCATGAAGGTGATGCCACACTCCTGCTCCAGGATTCAGTGAAGGATGCTGAAGTACATATTTCATGTGCCAATGACCTGTTTAATCACACATCTGAAGGTGACATGACTTTCATTGTAGTGCTTTTGGACTTCAGTCCTTGGGATTTTCAAAGGTGGTTTGCTGTGGGTATCTCTTGTCACCTAGCAACAGGTCCAAAGAGAACAGGAAGCTCATGCTGCCGCAGGATGAAAACCTCCTGGCAGCTGCCTAGGATTCTTGTGCACACCTGCAAAAAAACACATTGGTGGTCGCACACCAGCTGCATATTGATGGAGTGGAAATATTTGCAGGTGATGCATATTCCTGTTTGTTCTGGAGGTATGCACAGTTGTTAGCACTCTGTATCTAAGGAAAAACAGCCAGAGCTGCAAAACCTGACACATTCTGACTGACATGCTTGGTCAAAGCTGACATAATTGCTGGCCCTAGCAAACAACCCATCAGTCACCCATCTTAGCTGGAATCGTCTCAGTTGTTTTACCCACCGGCCGCAATGGCGGCTTCTCATGCCGTATCGTCCCAAACCCACGACATTAATTATGCATTCCGGGGAATCATGCCATTTCCATGGTGGGTAGGCTCTCATTCGGCCACCATGCCATCACCTCACCGCTTCATCACGCCAGGCGCCATATTTAAAGCCCAGCCGTGCGCACACCTCTCAGTGCTTCCAACCCACAACTGCTGCAAAGAAGATTTAAGGTAAGGGGATAGATTTAAGATAAGGGGCAGGAGGTTTAGAGGGGGCATGAGGAAGAATTTTTTCACCCAGTGGGTGATGGGAATCTGGAACTTACTGCCGGAAAGGATGGTAGAGGCAGAAACCCTCATAACATTTAAGAGCATTTGGATGTGCACTTGCGTTGCCATGGCATACAAGGCTATGGGCCTAGTGCTGGAAAATGGGATTAGGATAGTTAGGTACTTGTTTGACCAGCGCATACTCGATGGGCCGAAGGGCCTTTTTCTGTGCTGTAGACCTTTATGAATCTAAGAGAGGATGGCCCCGAAAGGCAAAAAGACTGCAGCCCCCAGGTCCAATGACGTGTCCCTCCAGTGCCTTTTGGACGCAGTGGAGGGTCGCCATGATGTCCCCTACCCCTGCTCTAGCCGCAGGATGGGCAGCAACATCACTAATCTGGCTTGGCAAGCGGTGGTAGCGGTGGTCAACACCAACGTCCTGCAAAAGAGGACAGCTGCCCAGTACCAAAAAAGGATGAATAGTCTCATCCATTCTGCCAAGGTAATTCACTCTTCTCATCACCCTTGACTCACACACTTGCAAACCTATCGCACATCCACAGGGACCACAAGGGACAACACCGCTAACTCTCACACACATCTTCACATCTCCATCAGGCTCATACCCACCTGAGCTCATGTCCCCATCCTGTCCATGACTTTGCTCATCACACAAACATTCCACACAGTGCCATGTGTCCTGCTCATACTCTCTCCATCTATTTCCATGCAGGAAAAGCTGGCTCACATCAGCAGGGAGAGGTCCCAGACCAGGGATGGAGTGGCCCACATTAGGCCCCTCACTCACTTTGAGGAGCGTGCCATCGCACTGACTGGTGAGGATGTGGACAATGCCTGCAGTGATCATGAGGTCAGAGGCGAACATCTTCGTATGGATCCTGCACCACATCATCCCTCTCTCAATACAACTGTGAGTGCTCTCTCTCCTGCTCTTGGTTCTGCTGCCATGCACTAATTATCTCTACTTTGGTTCACAGGGAGCTCTGCCAAGCAACCGACACCCTCAGCCAACCAGCCCCTCAGCTCCATCCACGTCCTCACCTCCAGCCAAGAGGGCACCTTCTTCACTGAAGAGCTGGAAATAAGCAGCCTGGAGGACCCGTCACAGCGCTTACCCACACCCTCCACCAGCGCAGACACACATCTCGATGGAACCTACATCTAGGGCAGGCTCACAATCTGGAGGTCACCGCATAGACACGGGTCTGCAGCAGGAGGAGGCAGGTTCAGCTGAGCTCCCCGGTACTCGGAGGATTGCTGGGGAAGAGGCACCTGTGAGATCTGAGTCAGATGACGAGCCTCTGGATTCGGCGTTCCAACTCATCTGGAGAGTTAGCAGAAGGCAGGGGAACATCACACAGAGTTATTGAAAGCCCACAGCAGAGTGGCACGCAAGTTGGAGGAGTGCATCCACCTGCTCTCTGATGACGCAGTGCCCACATGTGCGTGTATGGAGGTCTTCATGGGAAGGATGGCGGATGCCGTGGAGACCCCGGTCCAGCAGATAGAGGAGATGCGCACAAACCTGAACTCAATCGAGGTAGCCATGGGTGAGATCCTATAGTGGCAACGCAAGAGGGAAACAGGGCACCCTGATGTCCCTCCAGGTGCTCAATCCCCTCAAGAAGTCAGGCCGGGGCCCCTGGGCACCCAAAGGGAGGAAGAGCGGCAGCTGGACACCACTTATGAATCTCAGAGGCTGTCCTCTCCCTTCTGAGTCCCCTTTGCCTGTGAGCCCCTCAACCTCGTCCTCTGTCACCGCAGAGGGAGCAGCTGGCCCATGGGTGATCCTGGAGGGAGAAGTGTGTGTGTGGCAGGGCCTTTCAAAGCCTCGTGCAAGCACTCACTCACACACGGATCCTTCATGCATCGTACTCAACGTCCTGAGCATTTTCAATGCTGCCTGCTGGGGTTCACTTTCAGTTGTCCATCTGAGCAGACCTGCATCTGCGCCCACCCAATGAACACACTCCCATGCAGCACATGATCTCACTCACTACGACTGTCATTTCACTTTCAATTTGGACAGCATGGCCTGGATTTGGTTTCTCTTGCACGCCCCTGTCTTTTCCCCTCCCCCAGTCACCCATTTCCTTTCCCCCATCACTAGTGAGCTCCCTGGCATCACCTTCCACCTCCCCAGGACTTACCAGCCACAACAGCCTTTTCCTGCCTTGATGTCCAGGTGAACATTCCCTTCCTTCCCGAAAATCCCACCACCATCCACATTCACATCCCCAACCTCCTCCCTCCCACCCTCCTGGTCCGTATCTGCTTCCGAGCCCCCACCAACCACCCACGCTGTCCCTTCTACCGCTACCATCGAACATTACCCTCCCACCCTACCGCCTCATTCTGCCCTCAGCCATTTTCACCATTCCCTCATACCATGCCCACACTCAGTACACTCCCCAGGAGGCAGTCATGGAATCATCAGACCTCTCCCTCACACATTCACCTGGAAATTCCCCCCTCCAGACCCCTTGCCCCCCGGAACCCCTTCCCCCTTCCAGACCCCTCCCCCTGCCCAGAACTCTTTCCCCTCCTGGAATCCCTTCACCCCTCCGGACCCCATCACCCCTGGAATGCCTTCGCCCTTCCGGATCCCTTTCCCCCAGAACCCCTTCCCCCCAGAAGCCTCCTGCCCCCTCAGCCTTCTAATGCTCTGCCCCCCAACACCTGAACCGCCCCCCCCACCACTTAGTCCCTCTCCCTTCTTGACTCCCTCAGACAATCTTACTTCTTCCGTCACCCTTAGTGTTTCCCCTACAGTCCAACTCCTTCCTCCAGACTTACTCCTTCCCCCTTCCTGACACCATTAGACACCCTCGCTTCCTTTCCCCTTCCTGAATCCATCCTCTACTGTTACTTTTCACTCCACCCTTACTCCCTCCCCTATCCATACTCCTTTCATCCCCCGGACACCTTCCCTCACTGCACTCCCCCACCAGCACCCCGCAAACTCCTTCCGTTACACCTCCACTCCCCACCGTACACCTACCTCCCCAGTTACCATCTTCTCCACCATTACCCCCTTCTCACCCGTACTCCCTCCCCCCTCCCAACCTTATCCCCCAAACACCTTCATTCACCCCTCCCAACCTCAACACCCCACCCATTCATCCCCCCTCCCAATCTCACCAACCCCACACCTTCTTTCCCCCCCTCCTAGCCTCAAACCCCACACCATCATTCCCCACTTCCCAACCTCAGCCCCAAAAACTTCCTCTCCCAGTCGATCCTAGCACTTCCTTTCCCACCCTCTCAATCATCATCCGTTGTGAGCATCAATGGTGATTCTCCAACTTCCGTGCACTGCTTCACAGCAGAGCCATGTCCATGAGAATCAACCCAGCATGTCATGGATGTTCCTCCAGTATGCCATTGATGTTGGGCTCCAACATCTTCTGCTCCGCGGATGTCCATGATGTGAGCAAGGCCCTGGTGGTGAGTCCTGACTTCTGCACATCACACTTGTCAGGATGTGGGGGGACAATCCAGCGATGGGGGCGGGGTGGGGGGAGGGTGTGGGGGAGGGTGGGGGGCGGAATGAGTCCAGCGGGCTTATCTTATAATGATATGCTGATGTATTACAATGAGGTTCCCGACATTTGAAAGCGGAGAATGTGGCCTGCCATCGGCAGGCTGAGCGGATGATCACAAGCTGGTTTCACGGCATCATGAAATCAATTTTTGTCCTTCTCGCCATATTTCCCACTCATGCCACTGAATACGCCCGATGGACATGGATGATTCTGCCACTTATGTATTGTGGGCAGCCAAATGGGGGATCCTGCCTTTGTCCCAGGCAATATCCTGGAACGATTGCGAGTCAAGAGAATTGAGGGTGATGGCAACTTTGACGGTAGTACATGGCCAAGAAGTTCAGCAGGCAATAGGCCTTCTTCTAGGAGCTGAAGATGTCTGTCACCAACTGGCCTGACATCTTGAGCCTCTTGGAACACTAGTGTTTCGATGTGTCAAGGTAATTAAGTTTTTCCTTAGTTTGTTGGTGTTGCCTCCTGCAAGCTGAACCTCTTTGCTGGCCCCTCTTTGCTGCCTCCCTCTCTGTTGGGCTGCTCTGGATCCCTCTCTTCTGTCCACCTATCTGTTGGACCTCTGTCTGCTGTCCCCTTCTTTGCTGAGCCCCTCTCTGTTGGTTGACTCTTTCTGCTGGCCCTCTTCCTGCTGTGCAGCTACAGGTCCGTGAGTGACAGGCAGCTGTTGCTGGTCATCTTGGTCCTCATCTGAGATCCAATCTAAAGCAGCATAAGCAACACCCTGACGTGAGAGAGCAAACCTCCAAGCTGTAGAAAGTTACTTTCAAAGTGCAGGGTGTATTCACCAAAAGTATTCTGAACAAGCCCTTTCCCTCTATCAAGTAAGAAAGAAACTGTAACAAAAACAGAGTTACCTGGAAAAACTCAGCAGGTCTGGCAGCATTGGCGGAGAAGAAAAGAGTTGACGTTTCGAGTCCTCATGACCCTTCCACAGAACTGAGTAAAGTTAGGAGAGGGGTGAAATATAAGCTGGTTTAAGGTGGGTGGGGGGGAGAGAAGTTGGGGGGGTGGGGGGTGGTTGTAGGGACAAGCAAGCAGTGATAGGAGCAGATAATCAAAAGATGTCACAGACAAAAGGAACAAAGACGTGTTAAAGTTGGTGATATTATCTAAGAGAATGTGCTAATTAAGAATGGATGGCAGGACACTCAAAGTACAGCTGTAGTAGGGGTGGGGTGGAAAGACTGACAGGGCATTACAGATTTAAAACTAATGGAAATAGGTGGGAAAAGAAAAATCTATATAAATTATTAGAAAAACCAAAAGGGAGGAGGAAGAAACGGAAAAGGGGTGGGGATGGGGGAGGGAGTTTAAGATCTAAAGTTGTTGAATTCAATATTCAGCCCGGAAGGCTGTAAAGTTCCTAGTCAGAAGATGAGGTGCTGTTCCTCCAGTTTGCGTTGGGCTTCACTGGAGCAATGCAGCAAGCCAAGGACAGACATGTGGGCAAGAGAGCAGGGTGGAGTGTTAAAATGGCAAGTGACAGGGAGGTTTGGGTCTTTCTTGCGGACAGACCACAGGTGTTCTGTAAAGCAGTCGCCCAGTTTGCGTTTGGTCTCTCCAGTGTAGAGGAGACCGCATTGGGAGCAACGAATGCAGTAGACTAAGTTAGGGGAAATACAAGTGAAATGCTGCTTCACTTGAAAGGAGTGTTTGGGCCCTTGGACGGTGAGGAGAGAGGAAGTGAAGGGGCAGGTGTTGCATCTTCTGCGTGGGCATGGGGAGGTGCCATAGGTGGGGGTTGAGGAGTAGGGGGTGATGGAGGAGTGGACCAGGGTGTCCCGGAGGGAATGATCCCTATGGAATGCCGCCAGGGTGGGGTGAAGGGAAGATGTGTTTGGTGGTGGCATCATGCTGGAGTTAGCGGAAATGGCGGATGATGATCCTTTGAATGTGGAGGCTGATGGGGTGATAAGTGAGGACAAGGGGGACCCTATCATTTTTCTGGGAGGGAGGAGATGACGTGAAGGTGGATGCGCGGGAGATGGGCCGGACACGGTTGAGGGCCCTGTCAATGACCGTGGGTGGAAAACCTCAGTTAAGGAAGAAGCCGCACCGAAGTAATCATCAATGTACTGGAGAAAGAGTTGTGGGAGGGACAACTCTTTTCACAACTCTTTCTCCGGTACATCGATGATTACTTCGGTGCAGCTTCATGCTCTCGTCAGGACCTGGAAAAATTTATTAATTTTGCTTCCAATCTCCACCCATCCATCATTTTCACATGGTCCATCTCTGACACTTCCCTTCCCTTCCTTGACCTCTCTGTCTCAATTTCTGATGATAGACTGTCCACCAATATCCATTACAAGCCTACCGACTCCCACAGCTACCTCGACTACAGCTCCTCACACCCCGCTTCCAGTAAGGACTCCATCCCATTCTCTCAGTTCCTTCGCCTCCGTCGCATCTGTTCTGCTAATGCTACCTTCAAAAACAATTCCTTTGACATGTCCTCCTTCTTCCTTAACCGAGGTTTTCCACCCACGGTCGTTGACAGGGCCCTCAACCGTGTCCGGCCCATCTCCCGCACATCCGCCCTCACGCCTTCTCCTCCCTCCCAGAAACATGATAGGGTCCCCCTTGTCCTCACTTATCACCCCACCAGCCTCCGCATTCAAAGAATCATCCTCCGCCATTTCCGCCAACTCCAGCATGATGCCACCACCAAACACATCTTCCCTTCACCCCGCCCCGGCAGATCCGTAGGGATCATTCCCTCCGGGACACCCTGGTCCACTCCTCCATCACCCCCTACTCCTCAACCCCCACCTATGGCACCTCCCCATGCCCATGCAGAAGATGCAACACCTGCCCCTTCACTTCCTCTCTCCTCACCGTCCAAGGGCCCAAGCACTCCTTTCAAGTGAAGCAGCATTTCACTTGCATTTCCCCTAACTTAGTCTACTGCATTCGTTGCTCCCAATGCGGTCTCCTCTACACTGGAGAGACAAAACGCAAACTGGGCGCTCGCTTTGCAGAACACCTGCGGTCTGTCCGCAAGAAAGACCCAAACCTCCCTGTCGCTTGCCATTTTAACACTCCACCCTGCTCTCTTGCCCACATGTCTGTCCTTGGCTTGCTGCATTGTTCCAGTGAAGCCCAACGCAAACTGAAGGAACAGCACCTCATCTTCCGACTAGGCACTTTACAGCCTTCCGGGCTGAATATTGAATTCAACAACTTTAGATCTTAAACTCCCTCCCCCATCCCCACCCCTTTTCCGTTTCTTCCTCCTCCCTTTTGTTTTTTCCAATAATTTATATAGATTTTTCTTTTCCCACCTATTTCCATTATTTTTAAATCTGTAATGCCCTGTCAGTCTTTCCACTCCACCCCCACTAGAGCTGTACCTTGAGTGTCCTGCCATCCATTCTTAATTAGCACATTCTCTTAGATAATATCACCAACTTTAACACGTCTTTGTTCCTTTTGTCTGTGACATCTTTTGATTATCTGCTCCTATCACTGCTTGCTTGTCCCTACAACCACAACCCCCCCAACTTCTCTCCACCCCACCCACCTTAAACCAGTTTATATTTCACCCCTCTTCTAACTTTACTCAGTTCTGCTGAAGGGTCATGAGGACTTGAAACGTCAACTCTTTTCTTCTCCGCCGATGCTGCCAGACCTGCTGAGTTTTTCCAGGTAATTCTGTTTTTTTTTTGGATTTCCAGCATCCGCAGTAGTTTTTTGTTTTTAAGAAAGAAACTGTGATTACTGAGTAATCTTTACCCTACATCCTTACCTGAGATTGCATCAGTCCCATCAATTGCTGCTGTGTAGTCGCCTGGTGAGTTTCAGGATACATGGAAAACCCATGGACCCAGCCTTAAACAGGAAACTGTGACCAAAATTTTACACCCACACCACCCCCATCCCCTGACACCACCCCCCCCCCCCCCCCACCCCACACCCCCCAGCCCTGAGAGTGGGCAGCAGACGAGTGCGGATGTAAATTTGGGTGTCAAGGCAGGGCTGCTCTGCCCATTGCCTACCCACCTCCAGTGAATTTGCCCAGCAGCAGGTTAGGTGTCAGGCAGCCCTGAGACCCTTAGACCAATTGTGGCCTTTAAGTGGCCAATTACTTGCTTACTGCCACCGCTACTGGTATTTTACGAGTGACAAGGAATGCCCATGCCACATGGTGACCTGGCAGCCTGCCTGCGGACTATAGTGGTCAGGGGAGGGGTGGGGTAGTGTGGGAGGGGATTCCACCTGTTCATAACAACATAAGAATATAAGAACACAAAAAATAGGAGCAGGAGTAGGCCAATTGGTCCCTTAAGGATTCATGGCTGATCCGATCATGGCCTTAACTTCACTTCCCCGCCTGCCTTCCATAACCCTTGACTCCCTTGTCACTCAGCCTTGAATATATTCAATGATTCAGCCTTTTCTGTTCTCTGTCAAAGATAATTCCAAAGATAAATAAGCTTCTTGGAGAAGACATTTCTCCTCATCTCAGTCTTAAATGGGAGACCCCTTTATCTTTCAACTGTGTCCCTTAGTTCTAGATTCCCCCATGTGGGAAAACGTTCTTTCAGCATCTACACTATCAAGCCCCCTCAGAATCATATATGTTTCAATAAGATCAACTCCCGTTGTTCTCCAATGAGCAGAGGTCCAACCCGCTCAACATTTCCTCATAAGACAGCCCCTTCATCCCAGGAATCAGCCTAGTGGACCTTATCTGAACTGCCTCCAGCACACTTTCACCCCCTATACCTTGGGATAAACTCCAGAATTCATTCACTTATTTTCCAGCTACATCAATGTGAGGTGCTCCATTAATATCCTATAAAACTGTACCCTCAAATATCTCCTGTGTTCCACTGCACTGAGCATTTTTCTATTTAAAGTATAATTCTTGTTTTTTTTTAGACCAAAACACATTACTTTACACTTACAGACATTGAATTCCATCTCCCACTTCTTAACACAACTTTCCAAATCATTAATAAACCTTTACAGCATCTGTTAGCCTTGTAAAGAATTGACTAAACCCCCTATTTCAGTATCATCTGCAAATTTTGTCACAACTCCTACCTAGGCCTATATTCAAATTACTGATGCATACTGTCAGCAGAAGTGACCCCAGAACAGGATCTTTTTGGAACCACTACCCATTTCCAACCAAACTGTTGAATTCCTATTCTGCTTCTCCTTCTAACCTTTTTACCCAGTTCGTTTTGCTCACCATAACTCCATACCTTTTACTCTTCTTTGGTAATTCCCCATGTGGTCCTTTATCAAGAGCTTACCTAACATCCATCTACACTAGATCCACTGCATTTCTTGCATCAACTATGGCTGTTACTTCCCGAATGAATTCTGTGAAGTTTGTCAAGCATGATTGTCCCTTTGAAATCTATACAGGCTACTTCTAAGTACTGTGTCTTTAACTGGACATGGTAATCTCATCCTTGATATAAAACTCCATGCCTAAGACTTGACTATTCCAATGCACTTCTAGACAGTCCCCTACCTCCAAACCTCAAGAACCTTAAGCTCATTGAAAACTCTGCTGCTCTTATCTTAACTCACACCATGTCCAGCTCACCTGATAGCCCTCATGCCTACTAACATAAAGTTAAACAATGTTTCGATATTAAAATGTCTGTCTTTGTTTTCAAGGGCAGGATTTTGAGTTCAGTGTGTGGGCGGGGTTGGTGGGCACGGGAGCGGCTAGGAAATAGGCCACCACCCGCGATCAGCCCCCAACCGCGATTTCACGCTGGCTGGTCAATTAACGGCCAGCCGGCATGAAGGGCGTGCTGAAATGCCCAGCGCTGCTGGGGTGGGGGCAGGAGGAGGGTGAGCGCTGAAGTCAGTGTGGGCACAGGGGCGCATGGAACGAGAGCTCCCTGAAAGCAGAGAGTTGCCTCTGGGAGGTGAAGAACTCAAAAGTCATAAATATTTTCAAATGGCGAAAAAGGTGTCCATGCATCAGGATCAGATACCGGAACATGTGGCTGATGTAAATTCTGAACAAGCATTTTTATCTTTTTCTTAATTAATATCAGAAACCTCATCCCCCCCTTTGGATGAGGTTTCCTCAAAACGGCAAAGGTCATCTGGCCCATTCGCCCGCCCGCCAACCGTAACGTTGGCCAGGCAACAAAATATTACCGTTGATTACTACGTTAATGGCCTTAATAAGCTCCTTAATTGTCGGTGGGTACACTCCCGGCTCTCACACGCACCCACTGACCGAAATATCGTGCGACTGTGAGATGACGTTGAGACGCTTGCCCGACATCATCTTGCGCTATTTCACTCCCGAGCGGGACGGGCGCACACCCACATGCTGAACAAAAAATTCTTCCCCAAGTCTCTCCATATCCTCGCCCATATCTCTGTAATCTCCTCCAGGCCTCCAGCCCTCTGAGATATCTGTATGCCTCCAAATCTGGCCTTCTGCGTATCCCTGATTTTAATCACTCCACAACTGATAGCCTTCAGCTGCCGAGGCCCCAAGGTCTAAAATCCCCTTTCTAAACCTCTCTGCCTCATGACCTCTTTTACCCCTTTAAGGCAATTCTTAAAATTCATCTTTAACCAAGCTTTTGGGCATCTGACCTAATATCTCCTTATATGTTTTGGTGTATATTTTGTTTGATAATGCTCCTGTGAAGCATTGTGTTTCACTGCATTAAAGGTGTTACATAAATAAAACATTTTGCTATCGACTCTAAAATTGTTCCTGCCACAGTCACTAAAATTCTATTCAAGTGAACCATATAAGAGTCGTTGGTCATACAAGTGGCTAATGGCATTGGTGGTGCCCTTTACCTTAGGGAAGGCAATGATTAGAAATAAATGCTTCTGCAGATCACAGTTCAAGGGTATGTAATAGGGTGTGTTGAACTCAGTGAGCTCTCCATCACCACCATAACATACTGATAGCCAGTAAACCCATGCTCTTTGGGTAAAAACTCTTTACATGGAATTAGATGGAATGTACAGCAGAAACACAGTCCATTCTTCCCAGCTGGGCCTTACTGGTGTTTCTGCTCCATATGAGCCAGTGCTCCCACCATCCCCCCCACCCCCCCCACCCCTTCATCTAACTTTGTGAGTATAACTTTCTATTCTCTTATGCCCTTACCTTAAATTCACTTCAACTAATCCTTGTGGCCATGACTTGCACATTCTAATCACTAGTTCCATGTTCCAACTACTAATCCCACATTTTAACCACTAATTTTACATTCTAGACCTGTCTGTGCTGATGTGGGGAAATTGTCTGCCTTGCTAAACATACTAATGTCAGAGTGATATGGTGCACCACACTCACTTCTCAAACAATCCTCTTCAGTTTATAATCCTGCATGAGAGTTTTACAATCAGTCTTTAAGGCCTTAACAATTTAAATTGCCTATAACAAAATGTTTTTTTAATGTTTATCAATCCATTCTGTATGAGTAACATTGTCCAAAATAGTAAATACTTTCATGGCTGCATTTTTGCCCTAAAGTACACTGACCTTTACTCACATGTATCCTGCTTCATTAAATTTATTGAACAAAGGAATGCCAAGCCCCGTAGTGGCTTGGTGCTGAAGAACAAATTTAGTCAGTAAGTTGCTGTCAATGTCCTGACGGTGCATATCTTTTATCTTTAAATATATGTTTAGATAATGTGTGGTGTTGTATGATTGACATCTCCTTATCGTATCAGAAAGTCCATCCTGATGGATACATTTTCAGCTTTCCCCCCACCCCAAGTTGATTGGTAATGCTGACTGCCCGCCCAGAACAGAACAAGCCTGAGTCCAATTCCTTTCGTTACTGCTCAGCCCTTGAAGATGAGAACTTACCCTCAGACTTCACACTGCAATGTCATGATTAGAAAAATTCAAATATCTGTACACAAATTCAGCCTCTGTTAATCAATATACTTGCTCTGTACCATCTGAAAACAAGTTCTATTTGGTGTTAAACATTGCGAAATGCTCATTATGACATGTTTGCAGCAAGTCTCAAAGAAACAAAAACAATATCTGACGTCTTCTCTGAGGTTAGTCATATAAACCAGGTTGATGTTTGACAGACTTGGAAGAAGGCAAGAATTTACAACCGGATATAGGGCAACTTTTGGTTAACCATATGCTCATACTACATGCTGTGTGAAGCAGCTATATTAGTTTCAGCCAGTTGTTTGGTGCTTTGCTGAATCTGCTGAAAAATATCAGAGGAAGTGTACTTTCCTGCTCTGTCTGTACTGATACTGCTGAGATTTTTGCAGTGTGTTGAACACACAGTGTGAACCAATTAAGATATGGTAACAATTTGTCTTCTGTGCTATTATTAAGGAGGCTATTTTTTTTAGCAGTCTTAATCAATGGTGCCAGATTTAAATTCCAGCTGTCACAACAGGTATTTCGAAAATCCAAAATGACTGAATGTTTCTGTCTGGTGTGACACAGAATGTACAAAAGTAGGACACTATTCCCCAAGGATCTGTAGACAACTACTAAATTTCTTAGACTGGTAGAGTGAATATTATTGTTATAGATTTAAATTTAATAAGCAGATGCTGTGCAACCTGCATGAGGAATTAAAAGAAATTTGGATTGTCATGTACCAATGAATTGCCTCCTGTTGGAGCCAGAGAAAGTGATTAGAACACGTACCTTCTCTGTCACAGGAACCTCTCAGCTCCTAGTTGGTGTGATCATGGATTGCATTACAATGGAACATCATCACCTGGAAGTTCCCCTCCAAGTCACACACCATCCTGATTTGGAACTATATCACCATTCCTTCAATGTCTCTGGGTCAAAATCCTGGAGCTCCCTCCCTAACAGCACTGTGGGTGTGGCTACATCACATGGACGGCAGCGGTTCAAGAAGGCAGCTCACCTTGACCTTCTCAAGAGCAATTAGGGATGGACAATAAATGCTGGCCTAACCAGCAATGCCCACATCCCATGAAAGAAAAGAATTGCAAACATAGCCGAGATGTTATGTTCAAGCCTCACCCAGCGACCTTCAGACTCAGAGGCAAGAGTGTTACCACTGAGCCACAATTAACTGATGCTTCACTATTGTACTTAAGCAGTGTTGGTGGGAAGGTAATTCTTCGGATGAGGCATTAAACCAAGGCATCATTTGCCTGCTGAGGTGAATTTGAAATATCCCATTACATTACTTCAAAGAGAAGGGCAGTTTTCCTTAGCATTTATCCTTCAACCTTTATCTGATCTGGGAATTATCTCAGTGATTATACCTCTAGGCCATAAAAGGCTTTGGAACATCCTGAGATCATGAGAGGCACTACATTAATACAATTCTTTCTTTACTCCTTTCTGTTCCTAAAGAGAGCCTGGGCCGATTTCTCTGGCCTGCCCCAGCTTTCTATGAGTGGCTAACTGTATATTTATTTGTGGATTTCTAGTGGGTGAGCATACCTTCACAACTAGAGGGCATCCTTTCATCCACCGCAATTCCATCATTCTCTTCTAAAAAGGGCTCAGAATAGAAATCTGGCACTGGAGATTTTTCCAATGGATGAATACTTGTTAAGGATAAACTTTGTGGTTCGTTTATTTGTGTTTGTATGTTAAATGTAATTTTATTATTTACAAGACACCAATGTTCTGGTCTGAAGCTGACATCACTAGAGGCCGAATCTTTTAATCTGAATACATGCACAGCATAATGAAATATTCAGAACCAAAGCAAATGCAACCTTGGGACTTTGAGGTAGTATTTTCAATGGATGAAGTTCGCAAAAGTTCATTCATGGCATAGGCCAAAGAAAACCTGTTGAAGAATTGAAGTTGTCACAAGTTTTGGCTGTTTGTCAAAGGTGGTGATGGCAGAAATCAGATTAAAACAAATGAGTTGAGGAAGAAGTTAAAGCAGATCACATGACTCCTGGTATCACCTGAGATGTCCTCATACTGAATCCATACACATCCTAGTAAAATTTGACAAATGGCAAATAGACTGAAATATAGGCCACATGATGTGTGAAAATGGAGAATATGGGGCAGAATTTTGCAGCCCCATTGCAGCAGGGGCGGTGCCATAAAATACGGTGAGCCATTCAAAAGTCCATTGGCTTCAGCTGGACTGGAAAATCCCACCAGCGGGAGGGGAAGTAAAATGCTTCCCATGTAGTAGGGTTGGTATTGTCATAATGTAAGCTACAATCGGGCCCAACATTCCATTGTTTTATTGGAGAATAAAAACTAAATGTTCATAAATTCAGTTTGCAGCAATGATAGGTTTAGAACCACTGAAAGGAAATAACAATACTGAAGGCATGAAATTTACTTTGTAAGAAATCTTGGGATGGTCACAGAAAATTGTGATTTTCCCTATTTAACTGGTGCATTTTATGACGTTTTGAAGTTTACTGTAATTCTGACTTCAAAGCCAAAAGTTATTTTTCCTGTTGCAGATATTGTAGAAATGAAAAGGAAAGGAGCTTCAGTATAACTCTATATGTTACAATAAATCTAATGGGAGATACATGTTTTGAATCAACATAAGCCGTAAGACCATAAGACATAGGAGCAGAAATTAGGCTAATCGGCCCATCGAGTCTGCTCCGCCATTCAATCATGGCTGATAATTTTCTCAACCCCATTCTCCCACCTTCTCCCCGTAACCTTTAATCCCCTTACCAATCAAGAACCTATCTATCTTGGTCTTAAATACGCTCAATGATCTGGCCTCCACAGCCTTCTGTGGCAATGAATTCCATAGATTCACCACTCTCTGGCTAAAGAAGTTTCTCCTCATCTCTGTTCTAAAAGGTCTTCCCTTTACTCTGAGGCTGTGCCTTCGGGTCCTAGTCTCTCCTACTAATGGAAACATCTTCCCCACGTCCACTCTATCCAGGCCTTTCATTATTCTGTAAGTTTCAATCAGATCCCCCCTCATCCTTCTAAACTCCATCGAGTATAGACCCAGAGTCCTCAAACGTTCCTCATATGTTAAGCCTTTCATTCCTGGGATCATTCTCGTGAACCTCCTCTGGACTCTCTCCAGGGCCAGCACATCCTTCTTGAGATACGGGGCCCAAAATTGCTCACAATATTCTAAACGTGGTCTGACCAGAGCCTTATAAAGCCTCAGCAGCACATCCCTGCTTTTATATTCTAGTCCTCTCGAAATAAATGTCAATATTGCATTTGCCTTCCTAACTACTGACTCAACCTGCAAGTTAACCTTAAAAGAATCCTGGACTAGGACTCCCAAGTCCCTTTGCACTCCAGATTTCTGAATTCTTTCCCCATTTAGAAAATAGTCCATGCCTCTATTCTTCCTACCAAAGTGCATGACCTCACACTTCCCCACGTTGTATTCCATCTGCCACTTCTTTGCCCATTCTCCTAACCTGTTCAAATTTCTTTTGCAGCCTCCCCGCCTCCTCAATACTACCTGTGCCTCCACCTATCTTTGTATCATCTGCAAACTTAGCCAGGATGCCCACAGTTCCTTCATCTAGATCATTAATGTATAAAGTGAAAAGTTGTGGTCCCAACACTGACCCCTGCGGAACTCTACTAGTCACCGGCCGCCACCCTGAGAAGGACCCCCTTATCCCCACTCTCTGCCTCCTGCCAGACAGCCAATCTTCTATCCATGCTAGTACCTTGCCTCTAACACCATGGGCTCTTATCTTACTGAGCAGCCTCCTGTGCGGCACCTTGTCAAAGGCCTTCTGGAAGTCCAAGTAGATAACATCCATTGGCTCTCCTTTGTCTAACCTACTCGTTACCTCCTCAAAAAATTCTAACAGATTTGTCAGGCATGACCTCCCCTTGATGAAACCATGCTGACTTTGCTCGATTTTACCATGCACTTCCAAGTATTTTGAAATCTCATCCTTAATAATGGACTCTAAAATCTTACCAATGACCGAGGTCAAGCTAATCGGCTTGTAATTTCCCGTCTTTTGCCTCACTCCCTTCTTAAACAGGGGGGTTACATTAGCGATTTTCCAGTCCTCTGGGACCCTCCCTGACTCCAGTGATTCCTGAAAGATCACCACTAACGCCTTCACTATCTCTTCAGCTATCTCCTTCAGAACATCTTTCATAACACACAGTGCCCTCTACATGCACATTGGCTCTCACATTTTAATTTTTTTTTCCTAAGGACGTGGGCCTTGCTGGCTAGTTTGCATTAATTGCCCATCCCTAGTTACCCTCAGGACATTAAACATCAAGCATGGAAAATGTTGTCACATGTAGATTGGATCAGGTAAGAGTGGCAGATTCACTTCTCTGAAGGACGTGAGTGATATTTATGACAAAACAACAGCGTTTGTTGTTATTTTATTTTATACCAGTCATCTGTTACCAGCTCTTTCTGAATTCAACTTCCCATTTGTTGTTGGTGTATTTGAACATAAAACCTTCAAAGTGTTGGCCCAGAACCATAACCACTAGGCTACCTTACCCACTATTCCTGCCCCCAGTCACATGACATCGCAGAGGTAGGCACAAGATTACATAAATTGGAAATATGCTTATTTGTATTTTAAATGAGCCACTGTTAACGTTTATAGAATCAAGAACTGTGCAGCACAGGAAGTGGCCATTGAGCCCTTTCTGCCTGTGCTGGCTCTTACTAAGAGCTATCCTCTTAGTCCCATACCCCTACTCATTCTTCATAGTCTTACAATTTTTTCCTTTAAAGTATACGTAAACTTACCTTTCCAAAGTTACCAATGAATCTACTTCCACAACCTTTTAATCGCAGAACCTAGCGGCTTGCTGTGCCAAAAAAAGTCTCCTCATTGTCCCTCCGACTCTTTTGCTAATTATCTTAAATCTGTGCCCATTGGTTACCAACCTTTCTGCCGGAGAAAACAATTTGTCCTTGTTAATTTTATCAAAGTCCTCAGAATTTTGAACACCTCTATTAAATCGCCTCTTTTCTTTCTTTGCTCCATGAAAAACAAACTCAGCTTTTCCAGACTCCACATAACTGAAGTTCCTAATCCTCAGTATCATTCTACTAAATCTCCTCTGCACCCTCTTTAAGACCTTGGCATCCTTCTAAATATCTGCAGGTGGAATAGGGGTACGTCACTGGGCGGAATCGTCCAGGTTTGCACTAAGCCTGGTAGCGGGTGTGAAAAAGGATGCTTTACGCCATAATGTCTGCTTCCCACCTCATTAATTATGCAGCCACAGGAAACATGTCATCTCGCTGGCAGGTGGCCTCTGAATCGGCCGCCATGCCATTACCTCACCGTTTCCTCACTCCGGGTGCCAGATCTAATCCAGAGCCATGCACACAGTTCTCAATGCTTGCAGCCCAGGACTGCTCCAGTGAAGACTTGGCCCCGAAAGCCAAGAAGAGTTCAGTGACCTGTCACTGGAATGCCTTTTGGAGGCGCACCGTGATGTCCTCCACCCCCACTCTGGCTGCCAGAGGTCCAGCAATCTCATCACTCCAGCTCGGGAGGCGGTGGCATTGGTGGTCAGTGCCAATGCTGCTCAGGTCACCCAGTGCAGAAAGAGGATGAATGATCTTATCTGTGCCACCAGGGAAGGTAACTATCTCATCACTCTAAACTCACACATTCACAAGGCCATCGCACATTCACTGGCATCTCACTCACTGCCAGCTCAAGGGACATCACTCACTCTCTTACACACACCCTCACATCTCCATCTTGCCTCATCTCCTCTGGAGACTGCCTCCTCAGCCCTCACCATCTTGAGGTCACTTGCACAGGTCAACATGTGCCTCCGCCACACAACCTGGGACACCCGCCCTTCCCCAGTACAGCCCTCACCCTGCAGCCTCTTCCCTTGCCTGAGGCCACTTCTCCCCCTTCCCCATGCAAGCTCTAGCCCTGCAGCCATTGAAAAGCCAAACCCACCTTACAGCTGGTCTGGTAGGTAGATATATGCCCATGAGCCCCCCTAAAAGTGATGTGGCACTCCCTGTGATGCCTGGCGCTGATGACTGTGAGTGCTGCCCAAAGCAAGGCAGGCAAACAAACCTCAAATTCCCAAGTGAAGTGCAGCTCGCCAGGTGCATGTTGCTTCTGTACAGTTGTGAAACACGTCAGCATGATGCCCGGAAGGTCCAGCTTGGGGAGATAATTCCGGCAAGCAGGTGCTAAAATGAGATGCTAAAATATTGAAGTTAGGTTCCCGACATGCGGTGGCAGGAAACGCGGCCCGCCATTGACGGGTGGAGCGGACAATCGCAATGGCGGCGTGAAACTGATTTTTGGCCTTCTTGCCATATTGTCCACTCGTGCCTGCCACTATGCATACCAGCAATGTGACCGGATGATTCTGCCCATTATCACCAAAACAAAACTTTATTGAAATCAGGTTCTGATGAAGAGTCACATCCAAACATTTAGATGATCTTCAACTTAAGCATTTCAAACATTTTCTGACAGAAGACTAGACATTATTGTTGGAGCAAAACAAGTGTTTAACATGCTTATGTAATATTCCTTCATCCACAAAGATAGAATGAAATCAATACAGTAGTGAGAAATGATCTTGTTTCAAAGGATCACAATGTAGAATCAGTTTGGGTGGAGATAAGGAATAGCAAGGGAAATAAATTATTGGCGGAAATGGTTTATAGGCTCTTCAGCTCACCACATGGCTCTTCAAAATCCCTCTGGAGATGAATTGAACATCGCCAATTCCATGACACTGGGCAGAGAACATCTTCCCAAATGAACACCTTGGCTGGATTTTCACTGATGACTCAGGAGCCCTTTAAAAATGGCAGGCAGGTCCCGATTCCCGGATCCCGGACCCCATTCGTGGGCTGCCTGTTTTTTGGGAGTACCTTTAAAGGATGCAGTCTGGTTTCTGTCGAAAGCCCACATCCAGCATTTCCAACCTAGCTGGCTTCATTGCAGAGATAGGCATGTCATACTCTGCAATTTTCATGGAGTCGGGCCAGGTTTTTAAAGAGTCAAGGCTCACGGACCCTCAGAGAAGTCGTGAGCATGAGGGGACCTTTGAAAAGGTAAGTTCAAAAGATCCTCCTCATGCCCCTGATGCCAAGCTCTGCCCTTCCACTCACCCAGGTGTTTTAGTACTCTAGTGGGTGTCTTGGCTCTCAGCCAAGCATATGCAATGAGGCTTGACTGAGAGTCCAGGCATCCATTAAGCTTGGTGAAATAGCTGTGCCCCAGAGAAAAGGTTGTTTGATTGACAATGCAGACTCTCTGATCTCTACTGTCCATTTCACAATGTTTGTTACACGAGTTAGGTGGTTTTAAGGGTCTGTGAATATGTTTTATTAGCACATTAAAGGACCTGGATGATTGACACTTTTATTAGCTTGTAGTGAAATGACTTTCTTTTCAACGTAGGAGAAATTTCGGAATGAATTGCTTTTTTAGAGTTTTTTTTTACACATGCCACTACACACTATTGGGTTCATTCATTCTAGACAAATAGTGGATCAATGGGCATGGAAGTGCCATGGCTTGGCATAGGGGGTGTGAGGGGCCAGGAGGTATGGGTGGAGGGGCAGAGATTTGCATGAGGGACCATGGGGGTGATGGGTGCAGGGCATGAGGTAGCATGGGTGGAGCATGGAGACTGTTTGGAGTGTGAAGGAGTGTGAGGGGTGAGGGCTGGAGGGCCTTTGTGCTTTTATCTTAACTGGGACAAAGTCCCCGGGCACTGAGGTGAGCCTTTTAAACGGCCCACCTCTGCACGCAGCAGCCCCTATGGCTGCATCCAAACAGTTTAGCGGGTCACCTGGCTGGAATCCAGGCTACCCCTGGCAATGAAGACCCTGCCTTTGCGGATACTTGCTCCTGAGGTGGCCAAGCCAAGCCGGGAATTTCCCGACTCCCACTACCCACTTTGAGGATGAAAATCCAGGCTAGTGTCTCCAACCTAACATCTCAACAACCAGGCTTCTATCTCCCCAGAGCATGTGGGCAACCCTCAATAGAATACAGATTGGACATGGCTGATGTGGACACCTGATGTACAAGTGGCACCTCAAAACCTCACCTGGCTGCAACTGCGGAAACCCTGACCAAACCATGGAGTACACTTTGTCCTGACTCAAGGTACTGCAATAATTGTTGGAGGTTTTAATCTACAAATAGGTTAGATGAACCAAATTAGCAAAGGTAGCCTGGAGAATCAATTCATAGAGTGTATTCAAGACAGTTTCTTAGGATATTACATTTTGGAACCAACCAGGGAACATGTCATTTTAGACCTGGTGATGTGTACTGAGACAGGATTATTAAATGACGTCATAGTAAAGGACCTCTAGGTCAGAGTGATCATAACATGATAGGATATCATGTTCAGTTTGACCGTGAGCAATTTGGCTCTGAAGCTAGTGTCTTAAACTGAAATAAAGGCAATTACAAAGATATGAAGGCAGAGTTAGCTGAAGTGGACTGGGGAAATAGATTTAAAAGTTTAAATATAGAGAAGCATTGGCAGACATTCAAGGAGGTGTTTCATAATCCTCAGCAAAAATATATTCCATTGAGAAAGAAATACTCTACAAGAAGGATGCACCATCCATGCTTAAATAAAGAAGTTAAGGATGGCATCAAATAGAAAGAAAAGACATTCAAAGCTGCAAAGATTAGTGGTAGGCCAGAAGATTGGGAAAATTTTAGAAACTAGTAAAGGATGACAAAAACAAATAAAGATGGAGAAAATGGAGTATAAGAGGAAACTAGCTAAAATATAAAAACAGTCAGTACAAGTTTCTCCAAGTATATAAAAAGGAAAAGAGTAGTGACAGTGTGCTTTGGTCCCGTAGAGAGTGAGATTGGGGAATTAATGATGGGAAACAGGAAATGGTAGAGACCTTGAACAAGCATTTTCTATCTGTCATCACAGTAGAAGACACAAAAAGCATCCCAGGAACAATAGAAAAGTAGAGGCCAAAAGGGTTAGAGGAACTTAAAAAAAATCAGGATCAAGAGAGAAAAAGTACTAGGAAAATGGGACTAAAGGCTGATAGTGCCCTGGACCTGATGGCCTGCATCCTGCATCTTAAAGGAATTGGCTGCAGATATAATGGATAAATTGCTGTAATCTTCCAAAATTTCCTAAATTCTTGAAAGATCCCTGTGGATTGGAAAGCCATAAATATAACGCCACTATTTAAGAAAGGAGGGTGACAAAAAGCAAGATACTTTAGGCTTGTTAATCTACCGTCTGTCATTGGAAAAATGTAGAAGTCCATTCAAGCGGTATTAGCAGGACATTTAGAAAATCATAATACAATCAGTCATCTTGGCTTTATGAAAGGGAAATCATGTTTGCCAAATTTATTAGAGTTCTTTGAGGATATAACAAGCAGATTGGATGAAGGGGAACTAGTAGATGCAGTGAATTTGGATTTCCAAAAGGCATTTGATAAGGTGCCACATAAAAAGTTATTTACAGAAGGTAAGAGCTCATGGCATTGGAATGATACATTAGCATGGATAAAGGATTGGCTACCTGACAGAAAACAGAGAGTCAGGATAAATGGGTCAATTTCAGGTTGGCAAACTGTAACTAGTGGAGTGCCACAGAGACCAGTGCTGGGGCCTCAAATATTTACGATTATTAATGACTTGGATGAAAGGTCCAACTGCAGTAGCTGAATTTGCAGATGATACAAATATATGTAAGAAAACATGCTGTGATACAAATAGCCTACAAAGGGATATGCATAGGTTAAGGGAGTAGGCAAAAAAAAAAATGGCAGATGGAATATAATGTGGGAAAGTGTGTAGTTGTCCACTCTAATATAAAAGCAGAATATTATTCAAATGGAGAGAAGCTGCAGTACAGAGGGACCTGGGAGTCCTTGTACATGAATCACAAAAAGTTAGCATTCAGGTGCAGCAAGTAATTAGGAAGGCAAGCGGAATGTTGGCCTTTATTACAAGGGGAATGAAGTATAAATATAGTGCAATCTTGCTACAAATGTACAGTGCATTGCTGAGATCGCACCTGGAGTATTATATACAGTTTTGATCTCCTTACTTAAGGAAGGATCTACTTACATTTTAAGCAGTTCAGGACAGGTTCAGTAGGTTGATACCTGGGGTGAAGGTGTTGTTTTATGAGGAAAGGTTGAGCAAGTGCAGTCAAATTTGACCTACACTATTGGAGGTTAGAAAAGAGACAATCTTATTAAAATATACATGATTCTGAGGGGGCTTGACAAGGTAGATGCTGAGAGAATCTTTCCTCCCATAGCAGAATCTAGAACTAGGTGCACAGTTTAAAAATAAGGAGTCTGCCATTTAAAACTGAGATGAGGAGAAATTTCTTCTCTCATAGGTTTGTTGGCCTTTGGGATTCTACCTGGCATCAAGCAGTGAAGGCTGGGTCATTGAATTATTCAAGGCTGAGTTAGAGAGATTTTTGATTGACAAGGGACTTACACATTACAGGGGAGAAAGTGGAGTTAAGATCAAAATCTGGTTAGCCATGATGTTATTGAATAGCAGAGGCTCGATGGGCCAAATGGCACACTGCTATTTCTATTTCTTATGTTCTTAAGATCTATATTAACAGAGGGGTCAATCTATTTAAAATAAATGCATTAATGTCCTTCATTAACAGAACGGACAGAAGAGAATTAGGGTAATTTGTAAGGATACATTTTATATTATCTCCAGTAGTCATTTATGGCTTATATTAATCTTTTGGCCTGATCAGAAAGGTTTATTACCTTGTACTGGAAATAAAATTCACTGCATATGGCAATTATTTCAAAAAGGTAAATTGTGCCATTTGCTACAGCAAGGATGAGGGGAGACTTCTGTCTCTCAGGTATGTCTGAATGACCGAAATTGACTGCAATTTGTGAACTATTATAGTGATTGATTAGTGCTACACCTCACCTTTCTTTCGAGAATGTTGACAGCTGCAATATGGATGGCGTGGGTTCATTTTCTGCTGTATTTCTGTAACATGACCTGTGACACAAGCAGGAGTAAAGTTCATTGCCAGTCCAAATCCATTCCGTTTTTTAATTTCAAACTATGGCAATTCTGCAAGTGACAGGAATACTCAAAAATAAAATGTAACAAACTTCCCATCTCAAAAAAAAACATTCACAACTAATTTTAAGGAAAATAAACCTTAGTGTGGCAACATCTGGGCTGCTCCAGATAATTTCTTGGAGAAAAAAAAATATATATTTTTAAGATGCTGCATTTATCAGTTTCCTTGTTCTAGATAGTTCAATCACAGACAAACAAATGCATTTGTAATTACAGCTGCCAGAGCCCATAAGCAGATCTGAAAACATTTCTGCTTCAAGTTCAGGTACAACTGACAATGGACAAAAGTAACATCTGCTTCATTGCATTTCAAGGCCTTGCTTTTCACTGTACACCCAATCTGATTGGTTGATTTAGACAACCTCCAGTCCCAATGGAAAAGAAAAACAATGCTGATTTTTCTGGTTAAATGCTGGACACATAAATTACGTGAAGCATGTCTCAAGCAATTTTGGGGGTATAAAGTCTCCTGATAATCTTATTGAAAAAGTAGTTGAATACAAAATGAGAAATTATCAGTAGCAAGTATTCTGATGGTTTTTTTGATTCCAGGCACAAGCAATATACTGTACAGCAATAGTGTGAAGTCTATGTACGTGTTGATTGCTTGGTGGCTTGTTGTACTTCTTCATAGGACATGAAATTCTCTATTATGTTGTACATAATGTCCTTCTTTCAATCCATCTCCTCGATACTTTACCTTCCTGCCAAACCATTAAGCCATTTCTTTTTGAAAATTCATTCCCAGCAGCACCAGGCTTGGCTAGTTGCCTCTCATATCTTGTGACATGAACAAAGTCTTTGCCATCCATGAGCTTATTGTGGATGATTGCATCAACATCATGACTTTAACAGAAATCTGGCAGAGGTTGACACCTTCCCCCTTAATGGAGCCTTCCACCTGGCTATATCTTCCACCATTCGCCCTGTCAGGACCCTCACAGTGTGGTGTGGTGTTTATTACACGATCACACCTTGACCTGACCCCCTACTCCTCTGGTAATTTCTCCTTCTTTGAGCATCTCACCTTATTCCACCCTCCTCACCTTTCTTTCAAAATTATCGGTCTGTACCGTTCTCCCAGGTATGATAAAAATTTTGTTGCCAAGATATCTTCATTGCTTTCCTCTCTCAGTCTCTGGACCGAATGATTTTTCATCCTTAATAATTTCCACCTCCATCTCATCTCATCATGCCCTCCTTTGAGCTCCCTGCACTTTATCCTTCTTAAATCTCTCCTTTCGTGGAAAATCCCCAACCCATGTTCATGGGCACCTCCTTGTCCTTGCCACCTCTACTTCCCTAGTTTCAATCACAGATAGGGTCATCACTGAACAGTTCCTTGAATTGCTCACCACCCACATCCCCCTTACACACCCCAAGCCTACCTCCTTCTGAATCCATCCCTGGAAAAAGCCTCAATTCACTTCCAACTGCACTTTCAAAATTTCAACTAACCAAAACATTCCTGTGGCTACTGATTTATTCAACCATGCCCTCACCTCCACCTTTGATATGCTAGTCCCCATTAAAACCATTACTCTCTCACTCACCCTGGCTGTTCCCCTGGTACAACCATCATCCTCACTCACTTAAGTCCAAGGGATGTAGATTTTAAATGATATGGCAGACAACTGGTTTGGCCATCCATTGCCAGACCTGGCTGGTCCACTTGAAACAATGCTACTCTCATCTGCCAAAACTGTTCACTATTCCAGGATCATCCTGGAATGCAAAGATAATCGCTGGCTTTTTTTCTTGACTGCAAGCTGTCTACTTATACCCCTCTCCCTTGTCCCCTTCAAGCTCACCACCAACAACAACAAGTGTGAGAAGCTCATGGACTTCTTTGTCACTAAGTTTGAGCCAATCTGATCAGCTGCCTCTGCCATGCTCCTTCCTTGCACTACCCCACCTGGCCAAACTTCCTTTAATGTTCCTCCTTGCCCTAGCCCTGAACTCACATCCTTTCTCTCCTTTCACTCCTCATGCCCTCTCTGAGCTCACCTTGTCCATGAGACCTATCTCCTGTTCCCTTGTTCCTATGTGTACTTAACTGCTGACCACTCAGCTTCCTTTTCTGGCCCACATGTTAGCAGGTATGGTTAATGGTTCTCTCTCTTCAAGTGTTAACCCTCTCTTTTAAATCTGCTGTCATCATCCATCTCCTCAAAAAAACAATCCTTGACCCCTTCATGCTTGCCAATGACCATCCCATCCCTAACCTCCTTTTCCTCCCCAAAGTCATTGAAGGTGTTGTAATCTCCCAAATCAGTTCCCATCTTTCCAGAACTCAATTTTTGAATCCTCCAGTTTTCTGCCCTATCAAGGTTTCTTATCAAAGTCATAAATGACATTCTAAACAACTGTGACAAAGGTAATCTTTCCCTCCTCATTTTTCTTGACCTGTCTGAAGCTATTGAATGGCTACAAACTATCCTCCTCCAAGGCCTCTCCACTGTCGTCCACCTGGGTGAGACTGTTCTCACGTGATGTCATTCTTATCTATTTAACTATAGTCAGAGAATCACTTGCAATGGTTTCTCTTCCTGTTCTTGCACCATTACCTCTGGTGCCCCCCAAGGGTCAATCCTTGGCTCCCCTCCTGATTTCTGATCCACATGCTGCCCCTTAGTGACATCATCCAAAGGCATGGGGTTAGTTTTCACATGTATGCTGATGACACCCAGCTCTACCTCACCACTACCTCTCTCGCCTCCTCTACTGTTGCTAAATTATCAGACTACTTATTCGACATCCAGCACTGAAAGAGCAGAAATTTCGTCCAATTAAATATTGAGAACACTGTAGACATTAGCCGGGATTTTCCTGCCTTGCTACAGCGGGTTCCCCCACAGCAGATGCGGCAAGCCATTCAAATGTCCATTGACTTCGGTGGGACCGGAAGATCCTGCCAGCAGGAGGGGCCAGGAAATTCCAGCCATTGTGTTTGGTTTTCGCTCCAAACTCCATTCCCTAACTACTGATTCCATCCATCTCCCTGGCAACAGTCTGAGATTAAGCCAGACTCTTACCACCATAAACCATAGAAAAGTTACATTGCAGAAAGAGGCCATTCAGCCCATCGTGTCTACGCTGGCCAAAAAGAGATAAATGACACTAGTCGCTCATTTTAATCCCACTTTCCAGTGCCTGGCCTGTAGCCTTGCAGATGCAGGTACCTTTTAAATGAGTTGAGCGTTTCAGCCTCAACAACCAATTCAGGCAGTGAAGTTCAAACACCCACCACCCTCTGGGTGAAAAAAAATTTCCTCATGCCCCTCTAATCCTTCTACCAATCACCTTAAATCCATGCCCCCTGCTAATTGACCTCTAATCTAGGGGAAACAGGTCCTTCCTGTTTAGCCTATCCAGGCCCTTCATAATTTTGTATACCTCAATTGGTCCACCCCTTCCACCCCTTAGCCTCCTCTGTTCTAAGGAAAGCAACCCTAGCCTATCCAAGCTCTCCTCATAGCTGCAATTTTCAAGCCCTGGCAACATTCTTGTAAATCTCCTCTGTACTCTTTCCAGAGCAATTATGTCCTTCCTATAATGTGGTGACCAGAACTGTACACAAAATTAAAGCTGTGGCCTAACCACCGTTTTATACAATTCCATCATTACATCCCTGCTTTTGTATTCAATACCTTGTCCAATAAAGGAAAGCATTCCATATGCTTTCTTGACCATCTTGTCCACCTGCCCTGCCAAATTCAAGGACCTGTGGACATGCACAGCAATGTCTCCCACTTCCTCAACCCCTCTCAATAACTTCCCATTTATTGAGTATTCCCTTGTTTTGTTTGCCCTCCCCAAATGCATTACCTCACGTTTTTCCAGATTGAATTCCATTTGCCACTTTTCCGCCTACTCAACGGCCGGAATTCTCCCATCCCACCTGCGGTGGGTTTCGTGGCGGACATGGAGCGGAGAATCCAGCGGTGGGCAAAAAGTCGCAAATCCGCTGTCATAAAAACAATTTGCAATTCTCCCAATGGTGTGTTCATGGCGGGTTGATAATCATTAGCATGTCATGAATGCTCATTAAAGCTGCTCACCGGAATCTTGTCATGCCTTCCAATCTTGCGTCACGCCAGCGGGAAATTACATCGATCTCAAACCCATTTGAAAAGGGGTGGCCTGCACAAGTTGGACCTCAGTTCGCTGGTAACTTCGATGCAAGTAGAACATACCTGCCATAGCTCTGCACTGGTCTTGTTGCGATGAACGCCAATCTGTTGCGGCTGTAGGGTTGGGCTGCTCCTTTTCTTTGCTTTCATTGTCCTAAAGAACACCACTGCGCTGTGGTACTCATGCAGGCCTCCACTGTCAGAGACTAGCACTTCAACCTGGGGTGGACTGTGAGGCAAGGGTCGGGTTGATGAACACTATGGTGGCAACAGGGAGGGAAGGCGGTGGAAGGCAGTGAGAGGGAAGGGCGAACACTATGGGTGCCTTTCTGTGGTTGCCCTCTAACCTCTTGTTGCCGCAGGAGTGAGCAAGAGTCTGCTTAGAAAGAAAGGAGGAAGACCTCCTTGTGATGAAAGCCACTTAAAGCCAGTAGCTTCACTAGCACTGTCAAATGGCTACTCAGAACCCAGTGGCTTCACAACACAGTCGCTGCATCCCAAGAGTGACACATAGGAATGTAGAATTTGGGAATGCAGGCAATAGTGAAGGAAGCACATGTCTTTTTATTTCTGTTGGACTGTGGATTAAAATTACATTGGACAAATGTCCAGTTGACATTTGAAGGACATGTCTACTGGAACAGTGTGAGGGATATATACAATGTTGCTGTCCTGGAACAGAGTGTGCCATGAAAGACAGGATGGTGATGAGGATGAGTTTGGTCTAATGGGGAACTGCCCGGCAACAACATTTTAATTGGCCCCTGACCAGGTGACCAGGGTTTGTGTGAGTGCAGTGCAGCAGAATAGTTCCTAGCCTGAAAGGAAAAAGACCTAAAACTTCTTTCTCCTGTGTGTGTATGATTCCAGTAATTCTACAATAAAAGCTAGCTGGCTTTTTCTCCTCATATCTCTATAACCTGCTCTCTCTCCGAAAACCCCTTTGAACCCGCCAGCTGATGGCGGCTGCACGAATGAACTCCCAACCCACTAGGCTATTTGGACTGATGCATGCCTTTGCATAATTAATGAGGCTCATCGTGTCTGCGCTGGCCAAAAAGAGATAAATGACACTAGTCACAGTGGACACTTCCTTCCAAATTGATTTCACACAAGCATAGAATCGGGTACGGGTTCTCGCCATTTCGGTCAGCGAAGCGGGCACTGCCGAAACCGCCCTGCACCGCACATAGTCTCATTTATAGAAAATGCTGCTCATCCAAACCCATGATATCATTCTGGAGTCGACAATTATCCTCTTCCCTATCAACTACATCGGCTAATTTTTGTGCCCTCTGCAAATTTCCTGATAATGCTTCCCACATTTATGTCTAAATCATTAATATATACAACAAACAGTAAGGGCCCCAACACTGAGCCCTGTGGATCACCACTGGACGCCATTTTCCAGTTGCAAATGCATCCATCAACAATTACCCTTTGTTTCCTAGTTTGTCCCTGTGAAGTGGATGTTTATAGACTTGAAAGTTGTGTGGTCAGGAGCTCCCATTTTGCAGCTGGAAATGCGTTGAAAACCTCACTGATGTGCATGCACAGTTTCTGATTCACTTCTGGTGAAGTTACCTTTGTGGAACAGGAGCATTTTTGAGGAAATTCCTGGCAAAATAGAACTATTATTGCACCCTGGACTTAGTGCACTTTCCCTTTAACTCACATTTGGTTTCTGCCAAGCACCTTAGGGTACCCCTTCACTAACCAAGGTAGGAGCTAAACTGCAACTCTCCATCCTACCTGGGTCACTCAGTGAACATTATAGAGAAATGCACAGGTTCTCATCTTAGATATTCTTTCTGATTGGGATGAGGTTGGCAAACATAATCTTTCTCTATGAGTTGCCATTTCATCTCTTAGTTCAGTGCTGCAGTTATATTTAAGATGCCAGTCATGCTGGCTTGAAAAAAATCATGTCTTTGGGGAGCAGGTCAGTCTCATTACATCCTTCAACTTGTATCAGTAGGGTACTAGTGGAGTTTTCCAACTATGTGTTCACTGCCTGGGTGATCATAATTGTAGTTTGCTTCACAAGATTTAACCTTTTTTTTTCTACATTCATAGTTTGCACTTCCTTCCAAATTGATTTCACACTTTGAAGGAGATCTTGGCTTAATGAATGAATTCAAACTGCGGAGTTTTGTTTTATTTTGTGGTCTTCTGGTTGATCTTGGATATTTTGGGTGTAATATTTTAATTGCAAAGTCATTCTGTAAGAGGTACATTGCTCAAAATTTGTAACATGTATCCAAGTAAGAAGAGGTAGTGCCATGAAAATATAATAATTTTCTTAATATTATTGTGATTTATTGTAAAGGTAGGTTAATTGTGGTGTTTAGATTAGTTTCACTGTGTGGATGTGTGTGTGGAAGATTTAATTGAATTAGAGACAGCTAGTCTGGAGCTTTTGAATGTTCAAAAGGGAAGCCAGGTTTGAAATGCTAAATAGGTAAACATGGCTGAAGTTTTAGAATGTGAGGTGTGAGGAACATTTTTAGATAAACCAGAGTAGTGAATTTCAAAGAGATGGTAAGATGTTACACCTAGACAACAGAGGCTAAGCCAAACAGTGTGTTTATTTTACCCAAAGATTAGTGATAACAGGAGTACTATGAAAGATTTATATTATGGAAAAAAGTAAAGTTGCAAAGACATATTGGAACAATGGGATTTACATAAAAAGGGGAGAAACATGTATAAAGGAGCTGAGGTTATGTGTAAGGAGAAGGCATTCTAAATCTAACAAGTGTGAAAAGCCTCTAGCCTCTAGGTCTCAAGTTGCTGTCTGCAGGAGCCAAAGCAAAGAAAACTCACTGTGGGTATTATGTGCTTTGCCTGGGTCTATTGAAATGTATTTGTTTTTACTGTTGCCTTGACAGAGGTGTAACTAGAAGTCAGATTAATTAGGGGTGCTGGGAGTTATCATAGTAGTAATTTGTACGCCCATGTATATGCTTAAAATCTTTTCACCTATTAAAAAATGTTTAATTTAGTTTTGTAAAAAACCTCTATGACTCAGTGGACTTATTACTACTGAATTCAAGGTATGCATCTCAAAATAAAAATACAAATTGCAAAAACAGTTGTAGCAGCTGTTTCAAGTTTCCCTCTGGGACTTGTGCAGCTCAGCATTTACCCTTAGCCGTGCTTTAATAGTAGTGCACAGACTAGTGCAGATCTGCATTGGTAACCTGCTGATAAAAATCCAAGCAACAATTAAAATTGACATATTTCCTAAAGATCTGAATCTGGAAAACGACATTGAGGAATCAGTATTAAATGGGCACAAGTGTAATAGCAATATTTGCAGTACCAGTGAACTCCTACAACCAGTGTCAATAAAATCTCACTTAACTGATGTAAAGCTGTATGAAGTGCAGTTCACTCCAAGCCCAACCTTGACAATATTGTCCTGACACTATACACAAAGTCCACCACCAACCGCAAAGTACCAATGGATGCTTCCACAGGCATTACACGATCAAACTGCATAATTATGACTTTTATTAAAACTAGATTTAATAAAAATGAGACCATTTCTTTGGCCTGATAAGATTACATGCATAGCATAACACAACAGAGTATTTGGACGACTCTAGGCTGGTCAAATTTAATGCAATATAGGACGGGATTTTCCGGCTCAGCCTGCTGCTGGGATCGTCCGGCCCTGCCGAAAGTCAATGGACTTTTGGCTGGCCATTGCGGCAGGTCCCTCCATGACAGGGCCGGAAAAATCCCAGCCATAGTATGCAATGGTGTTTACTTGTCATTCTTTAAATTAACCTCAGCTGAATTATCTGGAGTTGGTGAAGTTCAGTGCACATGCAAAAAGAAATAGATTGGCCGTTTTAATTGAAGCTGCCATGCCCAGGCTCCTTTATTTTCTGATTTATATGCAGCATGTTATTTTGAAGCTGTGCCATTGATGCAAGAGCTCATGGCAATGCAAACTACTATTTGTATTCTGGATAGGAGCAGGACCTTAGTGAGCGGAAAATTGCTCGAAGTGTAGGCAGTGGGTTAAATAAAGATTAAGGCGAGAAAAACAAATAAATGTTGCAAATGTGTGAAAATTCAAGAAATGTTGGAATTACACAATTGATCTGTCAGTATCCATGGGGAGAAAGGGCAAACATTTGGGGTGATGGCCCTTTTTCAGAAGTTTAATAGGACTATAAAAGTCAAGGAATGGAGATAGGGATATAACATATAAAAATCAGGACTGAATTTTAATTCATTAATTACAAGCTAAATGAAAAGAAATGAACTTTCATTTCGTATGTTTTTCTTAAAACACCCAGGATACATAATTGTCTTCAGTGAGACTGAATGTGTTATAAGTAACACTATTAAGCAGCCAGTTAGCCCTTGTAACACTATTATCTTCTGATTCAATAATTGACCAAATTGTCATTTATCTGGTGCAAGAAGTACAGAATAAGAAAAACATCAATGTGGATTTTTAAAATTCATGCATGGGATGTGGGTGTCACTGGCTAGGCCAGCATTTAATGCCCATCCTGAATTGCCCTTGAGAAGGTGGCGAGCTGCCATCTGGAACTGCTGGAGTCCATGTGCTGTAGATACACCCATAGTTCCAATAGGGAAGGAGTTCCAAGATCTTGACAGGCCAACAGTGAAGAAATAGCGATTATATTTCCAAGTCAGGACGGTGAGTGGCTTGGGGAGGGATTTTCCAGGTGGTGGTGTTCCCATGTGTTTGCTGCCCTTGTCCTTCAAGATGGTAGCGGTCGTGGATTTGGAAGGTGCTGTCTAAGGAGCCTTGGTGAGTTCCTGCAGTGCATTTTGTAGAGGGCACACACTGCTGTCACTGTGCGTTGGTGGTGGAGGGAGTGAATGTTTGTGGAAAGGGTGCCAATCAAGCAGGCTGCTTTTCCCTGGATGGTGTCAAGCTTCTCGGGTGTTGTTGGAGCTGTACTCATCCAGGCAAGTGGAAAGTATTCCATCACACTCCTGACTTGTATCTTGTAGATCATGGACAGGTTTTGGGGAGTCAGGAGATGAGTTACTTGCTGCAGAATTCCTAGCCTCTGACCTGCTCTTGTAGCCACAGTATTTATATGGCTAGTCCAGTTCAGTTTCTGGTCAATTGCAACCCCCAGGATGTTGATAGTGAGGGATTCAGTGATGGTAATGCCATTGAATGTCAAGGAGTGATGGTTAGATTCTCTCTTGTTGGAGATGGTCATTGCTTGGCACTTGTGTGGCGCGAATGTTACTTGCCACTTATCACCCAAGCCTGGATATTATCCAGGTCTTGCTGTATTTGGGCAAGGACTGCTTCAGTATCTGAGGAGTCACAAATGGTGCTGAACATTGTGCAATCATCAGTGAACATCCCTACTTCTGACCTTATGATGGAAGGATTGATCAAGCAGCTGAAGATGTTTGAGCCAAGGACACTACCCTAAGGAACTCCTGCAGTGATGTCCTGGAACCAAGATGATTGACCTCCAAAAACCACAGCCATCTTCCTCAGTGCTAGGTACGACTCCAACCAGTGGAGAATTTTCCCCCTGATTCCCATTGACTCCAGTTTTGTCAGGGTTCCTTGATGCCACACTCAGTCAAATGTTGCCTTGATGTCAAGGGCAGTGGCTTTTGCTGATGACAGAATGCTGAATGTTATGGGAAGAAAAATGCAGGCAAACAAAATTGAAGTGAGTTAGGGTGGGAGGTGTCAGTGAAACGGAGCATCATTCTGCACACATGCAAATCCAAATCATTTACTTGAGTGATTAGTACTTCTTCTGCCAAGATACTTTAGATTCTATTGTACTATGCAGCAGGTCATCAAAACAAGGGCCTGAATTTTACCCTCAGGGTATGTCTGAAGTCGGCGGGGCTGGGAGTGGATGTAAAACCTGTTCCCGGCTGAGATCATGCTGTGAACGCGATCTTACGCTGGGCAGCCAATTAAGCCCCGCCCAACGTGAAACGTGACCACCGGGTGCGTTTGGGGACCTGGCGGGGTGTTCAAAGTGGAAGAAGCAGCTCCCTGATGACTGCCAGGAGTTCTGGGGGAGGCTGAGCAAGAAGTGTCCTGGTGTGCAGTCATGGCCTCAGCACCTGGAGGTCATGGAAGGCAGGAGGGCAAGTTGGGTGGGCACACTGCCCCCCATTTCTCAGATGAGTGCCCGGGAGTGCTGGTCAAGGAGGTCAGTGCCAGGCGGCATATCCTAATGCCCAGGGATGGAAAGAGAAGGCCGCCCCACCTTACCAAGAAGGCCTGGACAGAGGTCGCTGCCCAAATCAGCGGGCATGACGTGGTGCACCACACGTGGCTTCAGTGCCACAAAAGTTTCAATGATCTGCTGTGGTCAGCAAGGGTAAATGCAGAAATGGCGCTGACCTGTGCAGAGAACTTTAGTTGGGTGGCCATTGCTCGGAACGTTCAGTGGTCTCACAACTGGCACTTAAGCCTGCCCTGCCGAGGCTGGGATGTCAGCACGACTGGCCTCAGTGCATTGCAGGGTGAGATATGGCACAGTGACACAGCCCACTGAATGCCCAGGGGAGAGGGCAGGTGGGAACCAGGAAAGAACCTTCAGAGAGATGGAGCAATAAAGAGGCTACTTTTCCCTGTCTGGAGAAGAGCAGTCACAAACACTGCGGAGCGCCGCAGAATGGGTGGAGGAGTGCCAAATCTGTGCTTCCTCACTAAGCAGGTGAGTGATGCACTGGAGCTTGAATGCCATTAGCCAACTCGCTCCTCAGTGAGGCGGGGGTCTCGGATGGAGGTAAGAGTGCAGGTGACAGATACGTGTGCGGTGGGTACTGGAAACATAACGGGATCCTCTCATCAGAAACTGAACTGTCATAGCCAGAGAGCCCATTGAAGCTCCAATGCAGATGGCACCATGCAGCAGGTCTCCACTGTCTCCTCAGCCTGCCTAGCATGCATAGTGACTTTGATGATTGAATGTACTGATCTTTTCCCTTCCTCCCACAGATGCGCCATCCACAGGAGCCGCTGGTGACCCTGAGGACTCCGCATTGAGCTCAGAGGGAGACATCACATCTGCACCAGCATCGCACCATCTCTGAACCAGGCACTAGCGCAGATACTCTCACATCGGTAGGCATTAGGTATTTGGCTCCGTGGGTAATGTGCAGCGACGGGGGCATATCACATTCACACGGCAGAGGCAGAGAGGTCCCAGGGAGCTGACAGTGGGAGCACAGCTTATGACCAGGATCATGCTGCGTCTGATGCAGGTGATAAGCCTCTGGAGTTGACCATCAGGCAGCAGATGCTGGATGTCCAGCGGGATGCGAGGGGGAGAACTGGCGGAGATCCATGAGGGTCTGCATGCCATGGTATCCATCATGGAGGAGTCCATGCAGAGCATGCCTCGTCAAGCCAATGGCTCTGTCTCCTTTGCTAACAATCAATAAATGAGAACCCAACCCAGTACGCCAGCACCACACAACGCTATACTTTTACAAGCCAATACTGCATCTGGCACCTATTCACACCATCCAGCCAACACAGCACATTTAACTCAAATAAATGTTTCTGTTACTTAACATGAACAAATAAAGAACAAACAAAGTTTCCATCCCTAACACAAGAGTCAAAATGATTCACACAAGAAATGTCACCTGTGACACACCCCTGTTTAGCTCAAGAAGCCTTCAACTTATGCCTGTGGGTGCTGTGTCTTGGTGCTCCCCCCACCCCCGCCCCCGCCAGCAACACCACCCCGCCCCCCTTGCTGTCAGTGGTGTCAGAGGCAGCCTGCTGACTCTGCTGTCCTGGTGGCCCCGATTACCTTGGTGGTCGTCCTCTGGCCACTGGAGCCTGAGCAGGTTCCGCCTGGGAGGGTGTATCCAGCCCTATAGCCTCAGTCATCGCGGCATCATCAGCTGCAGATACCACTGGCAGAGGGGTGGAGGAGCTTGTACTCTAACCCAGAGCGCTTCAGAGAAGCCCATGAGTTCTGCATTGACCATTAACACCGAGAGTGCTGCCTCCTCCATTGAAGGAATGGCGACTCCCATGGAGAGGGAGCTTCAGGAGCAGACTCAAGGGTTCCTGGGGTCGCACTCAGACCTGCAAGCCTTCAGGAGGTCACTGACAGTGTGAGAGATGGATGAGGCACCTAGTCTCACTGCTGGGTCCCTACCCATCAAGGGTGAGCAGGGACTTGCAAATGCACCTCACGCTGGCAGGCGAGCTACCTGTCATCTCTATAGGCTTCTCTCAGGCACTCTGGACGAGGATGCCAGCTCTTCCACCCCTTTGCCAGTGGCCGCTCCATCTGATGATGCTGCGATGAATGAGGAGTGCCTGGCTATGGGGCTGGATACACCCCACCCAGGTAAAGCCTGCTCAGGCTCTGGCAGTACAGGACAATCGCCAAGGTCATCAGGGCCACCAGGACAGTAGAGCCAGCAGGCTGCCTCCAACGCCACTGACAGTGAGGGGGAGTGTGGGATGGGGGGAGCACCAAGACACAGCACCCACAGACATAAGTTGAAGGCACCTTGACACAACAGGAGCGTGTCACAGGTGACATTTTTTGCGTGAATTATTTTGACTCGTGTTAGGGATGAACACTTTGTTTGTTCTTTGTTTGTTCATGTGAAGTAACAGAAACATTTATTCAAGTTAAATGTGCTGAGTTGTCTGGATGGTGTGAATAGGTGCCAGATGCAGCACAGGCTTATAAACAAATAGCGTTGTGTGGTGCTGGCGTACTGGGTTGGGTTCTGCAAAAAAGACAGAGCCATTGTCTTGAGGAGGCATCGATACTTTGGATGCCTAGCAGAAGGTTCGCTGGGTCAAAGCATCCCTGGTGTTCCTGCCTCCATGAAGGTTCCTGTCCTCTGCCTCTATGTCTTCACCCTGCACCTTCCCAGGGTCTTCCTCTAAGCCATCCTCCATGGCCTGTTGGAGCTGCCTCACTTTCCTCAACCTCCAATAGCACCACCACCCCCTTGCCAGAGCCAGGTTGTGCAGAGTGCAGCATGCGCCGACTATGAGGAAGACACGCTCTGGAGGATACTACAATGCTCCCCCAATCAGTCAAGGCATCTGAAGCACATCTTCAGCAGCCGGATGGCCCTCTCTACCACCGCCCTTGTGGAGGCATGACTCCTGTTGTACCTCTCCTCGGCCTCAGCTCTTGGGTAAAGGAATGGGGTCATCAGTCACCTCTTCAAGGGATAGCCCTTGTCAGCCAGAGCCATCCATCCCCTCATGCAGGAGCCACGAACAGCCTTGGTACCTGTGATTGCCACAAGATGTAAGCATTGTGTGAGCTCCCAGGATAACGGGCACAAACTTGGAGGATCTGTGTCCTGTGGTTACAGACAATCTGAACATTCATTGAGTGGAACCCCTTTCTGTTTAAGAAAGCTCCAGGCTCATCTGGTGGCACTTGATGGTCACGTGAGAGCAATCCCTGGACGCGGGGGAACTCAGCCAGCGCAGTGAAACCTCGTGCTCTCTCTGCCTGGCTCACATCATCTCTCTGGAAGTGGATGAACGTGCGGACGTGTCTAAAGATAGCATCAGTCACGAGCTTGATCCAGCTGTGTGAAGCTGGTTGAGATGCACTGCATAGATCCCCCACTGAGCCCTGAATGAACCAGAGGCAATGAAGTTGAAGGCCACTGTGACCTTCAAAGCCACTGGCATGGGGTGTCCGCCCGCGCAGTCAGAGGAGATTTCCAGACCTAGCATGTGACATATTGCTGCCGCTGTGCCCCTGGAGAGGTGGAGCCTCCTGCAGTACTGGAGCCCAGACAACAGGAGGTAGTTGGAGCACTGCCTGAACACTCTAGACGCTGGGTAATGGCATCTTCGGCGTGCCCTCCCGCCTTGGCCTCCCTGCTGGCCCTGCACCAACTGGGCCCCTGCCTCTCCTCTTAAAAGTCTGTCCTCGGGGCGCTGCCCATGCCCATGTGTCCTCCTCTCCCTCCTGCCCCTCTCTTCCTCTTCAGGGGAGGTTCCACCGGTGGAATACACTATCCCCATTAGATGGGATGTAGAGGAGCAGTACCTTGAAAATGAAGGAGCGCTGTGCTGCGATACTCAGGGGGACCTTCCAGGGAAGATGAGGACCTGAAATGCTGAAAGGCAGCCTTGATAATCAAACGAGAGGCAATGAAACTCTGGGACAACTCCATACTCACACAGCAAAGGACTGGCAATGACAGAGAATTTGCTGCTGCTCTGGAGGCCTTTTATCCTGCTCGTGGATGAGGAAATGATAAAAACGTGAATTCCCCCCACCCGTTTTGCCCGTGAGATGAGCTAAAAGTCGCACGGGCAACGTAAAATCCCAGTCAATTGGCTTTTTAGTGGCCTTAATTGGTCTTTTAATTGTCAGTGGCTGCTGACCTCAATTGCACGCGCAATCGGGTCAGGCGCGGACCAGACCTTGGAATGCAAAATTCAGGCCAAAGTGTTTCAGTCCTGGCTATGTTTGAAATAAGGGATGATTTTAACCCTCTCCACTGGAGAGTGAAGCTGGTTAACATCACTGCAGGGTACCTGTCGCTCTATTGTCACTGCGTTCCAGCCAGCCACAATTTTAACTGAAAAATTCAATGAGTCTGAACAGATTGGCACCCACAACTCATCACAATTACAACAAAGAGATCTGAGAACAAATTTAGCATGGTCCTCAAGCCTCTCCTTTATGGAATACCTTAGTTGCAAGCTCAGTTTTGTGCGCTAATGAATTTAGCAGCCATTATTTCTGATCAGGTGGCAGATGATCAAGAAGTCATGCAGCCTGACACAGCCAGTATGGGTCATCCATTTCTGATACACAAGTAGGACTTTAAGGCACTACAGAGATAGACAGATCATAGAATTCTAGAATCACAGAGACCTAAGAATCTTGCACATCATTTTTCTTGTCATGGGATATGATACATAATGGGAAAATATCAAGAACCAATCATTAAGGAACATCATAGCAGCACATCCATTAAATCATTTCTACAATTCACTGGATAGAAACAAAGAATATTAAAGTAGAAATTGCAACTATCATTTTAATTTATTGTCCATCAAAGAAAGCAGAAGTAATGGCGAATGTTTCAAAGCTAGATCGTATGTGAAATGAAATAATTTGTGACTTCATGCAAGCTTAGTCTGAAAACTGGCAAGTAACATTCATGTCACACAAGTGTCAGACAATGACCATCTCCAATAAGAGAGAATCTTACCTCTTTCCCGTGATACTCAACTGCATTTCAGTTGCTGAGTGCCCCAGCATCAGCATCTGGAGGGGGGTGGGGTGGGGGTGGGGTTGGGGTCACGATTGAACAAAAATTGAATTGGACCAGCCAAGCAAGGCCTATGGCTACCAGAAAGCTCAGAGGCTGGGTATTCTACCACACAAGGCTTACCTCCTGATTCCCCAAAGCCTCCTAATGCCTACAAGACACAAATACATGATGGAATTCTCTCCACTTTCCTGGATGGCTCCATCACCACTCAAAAAGCTCAACACCATCCAGGACAAAGCAGCTCACTTGATCTGCACCACATTCATGAGCTTAAGCATCCACACCCTCCACCCCTGAGATACCAATATGTATCACCTACATGATGCATTGCAGAAACTTGTTAAAACTTCCCAGGCAGCACCTTCAAAGTGAACAAGGGCGGCAGGTGCTTGGAACAGCCATCATCTCGAAATTTCCCTACAAGCCATACATTATACTGACTTGAACATGTATTGCCATTTCTTCTGCTAAGGCAGATGTGTAGACTGAAAAGACACATAGCAGTTTTGGCCCTGCTTTGTCTGCGAGCGTTTCCTTTTTTTTCACCCTTTGCATTCTTTCTCATTAATTGGTAATGACTCATGTTAGGCAAGGGAATATGGGCACCAGCAACCCTCAATGACAACTCTTTCTCGATGATACAAAGGTGTCATTATGCAATTTGACCTTGGAAAGCTCTACAACTGAGATCTAGCCCCCCTACTTCACTCAGTCAACTTTCACATACACTTTGCATAAGGGGTCAATGGGTAGCAATATTGACCCTTCTTCAAGGGCACTCAATTGTTATCAGGAACCTTCATTACAACTATAATAATGTAGTAATTATAAGTAAAACCTTTCATACTGTTTTGAGGATCATGTGACTGTACAGACAAATCAGCCCTAAATGTAATCTTAGTCACAGAGCTTTCTGGCCTTGGTCTTGGTTCAAGCATGTAGCTTCATCAGGAGCTCTGTAAATGAAGTTTACTGTTTCTTAGAAGAAGAAATCTATCCGGTACTCCAAGTTTATTACAATTGGCGACGAGGATAAATAGCTCCGATGCTGCATCTCACCTCCTGAATGTGAGTATATCAATTTTTAAGGGAAGAAAGAAAAGCATGCACACCAATCATGCCACTTTCCAGCAGAATTGACCTATACAACTTGTCCATGGAAGACTGGAGTCAGTACATAGAGCGCCTAGGTTTCTACTTTGTGGTGAATGAAATAACAGCGGAGGAGGAGCAGGAAGCAATTCTTCTAAGTGTCAGCAGGGGCAAGACATATAATCTCATCCGTAGTCTGACGGCCCCAAACACGCCTAATTCTAAATCTTTTAACGAGCTAGTAGACCTTGTGAAGACACATTTAAAGCCTAAGCCATCAGTGATTATGCAAAGATTCAAGTTCAGCTTTAGAATAAGGGCCCTGGATGAGTCAATCACAGTGTATATCACAAAGTTAAAACAGTTGACTGAGCACTGTGACTTCAGAGATTGCCTCAATGGCTTGTTGTGAGGTTGTTTGGTTGGCAGCATACATGACGACACGATTCAGCCCCGTTTACTTGCAGAAATTAAAACTGAAGTGCATCATGGAAATAGCACTAGTAAGGAGAGCACTGAGAGAGACTCACAGGCTTTGCAGAGTGTGCAATATGGCACCGTCATTCAGTTGAGGTAGGAACCTACTGCTTGGCATGGCGTGAAACCAGGGAGACAACCATGAAATGGGAAGCAGTCTCTACCACTTGAAAAGCAATAAGGAATACTGGAGGTATCTCACCAGCGATTCAGAAACTAAGTTGTTACCAATGTGAGGGGAAACCTGCAGATTTAAAGAGGCAGAATGACAGTACTGTCACAAAAAAAGGCATGTTGTAAAACAATTCAGGGTGAAATCAAGACAGCCATTCAGACAGCAGCCCATGATGATTGTAGTGCACAATATAAATAAACCAGAAGCTGCTGATATTGATGTCCATTCCCTTTTCAATCTCAAGGCCAGTAAAACTCAGTCAATTACTGTCACCCTTCAAGTAAATGGGAAGTCTCTAGTCATGAAGGTTTACACAGGAGCATCGACCACAGTGGTGGGAGAACACATCATTAAATAGCTAAGTGAAGGTACCCAGCCACTGAATCTGGAGCAAACCATGGCGCAGCTGAAGGCATACGCTGAAGAGGCAGTACAGGTGAAAAGCATCACCTCTGTACCTGTATCCTATAGACAACAGACAGCTCAGATGCCAGTGATAGTTGTAACAGATGAAGGATCTAGCCTTCTGGGCTGCAATTGGTTGAAAGAAATTAAGCTCAACTGGTCAGAAATTTTTCAGGTTAGAACAGGAGGAATTCCTGAGCTGTTAAACGCCTATGACAGCTTATACCGTGATGAGTTGGAAAAGGTAAAAGGCCTACAAGCAAAAATATACATTAATTTGGAGGCAACACCCCAGTTCTTTAAGGCCCGACCTGTGCCTTACTCCCTAAAGGAGAAGGTGGATGCAGAATTGTGCCGCTTAGAGAAGTTAGGATTAATCCAACCAGTCTAATTTTCAGAATGGGCAGTGCCCATAGTCTCTGTGATGAAACCAGACCAAACTATTCACATTTTCAGAGATTACAAATTAACTGTGAACAAGGCTACTAAATTAGACAAATATTCAATCCCAAGGATTGGAGATCTGTACGCTAAACTTACTGGTGGAAAATCCTATACCAAACTGGACATGAGCCTTGCAAACCAGCAGCTAGAGCTGGACATCACATCTAGAGCATATGTAACCATCAACATGCACAAGGGCCTGTACCAATATACATGCCTACCCTTTGGTCTATCATCGGCCTCTGAGATTTTTCAAAGAACTATGGAAAGCCTACTATAAGGACTTCCCCGAGTTATAGTGTACCTGGATGACGTCCTGATCACAGGATCAATGGAATCCGAACATTTGGCCAATCTAGAAGAGGTTCCGAAGAGATTTTTGGAAGCTGGTGTACGATTCAGAAAGAGAAGTGCACTTTCCAAGCGAGTGAAGTCATGCATTTGGGTCAGCGAGTGGGTGCCCAAGGGTTGCACCCAGTAGAGGGAAAAGTCAGGGAAATCAAGGAGGCACCAGTGTCACTGAACTCAAATCTTTTTTTGGGCATGATAAAGTATTACAGACGCTTCTTACCTAATTTGGCTACAGTGTTAGCCCCTTTACACTTATTATTGAAGAAGAACCACAGATGGTCCTGGAAGGCACAGCAAGACGAAGCCTTCACAAGAGTCAAGAAGCTTTTACACTCATCATGTCTGCTAGTACATTATGACTCATCAAAATAATTAATATTAACCTGTGATGCATCTCCCAATGGGAGTGGTATTGTCACACAGGATGGAAGGTGGTTCTGAAAGGCCAATAGAATATGTCTGCAGAACCCTCTCTGCAGCTGAGAAGGATTATTCACAGCTTGATAAAAATGTTTATCAGTAATATTTGGAGTAAAGAAATTCCATCAATATTTGCACGTTCGACATTTCACTATAGTGTCAGATCAGAAGCCACTAAGGGTTTATTTAGTGAAGGTAAAGCAATTCCATCAATAGCTTCTGCTAGAATTCAATGATGGGCTTTCATTTTGTCAGCATATGAGTACACCTTTATGCACCATCCAGATGTGCATATAGCAAATGCAGACACCCTCAGTCATCTTCCTTTGCCAGATAACATTACGTATGCTCCAGTACCTCAGGAAGTAGTACTTGTGTTGAATTTCCTAGACTCCTCGCCGGTGTGGGCGAAGCAGATAAAGAATTAGGCAAACCGGGATCCAATTTTATCAAGAGTCCAAGAACAGGTATTGTAAGTATGGTAAAATGCACAAGTCTCTGAAGAGTTAAAACCATTCTATGCTCATAAAACTGAATTAAGTTTGCAAGGAGGAGAACCACTATTGACAGAGCTTCATAGTGCGCATTCTGGCATATTGAAAATGAAGATGCTTGCACGAAGCTACACTTGGTGGCCAGGTATAGACAGTGAAAAAATGGTTAAACACTGTCTCCAGTGTTAGCAACAACAGGAGTTGCCCATTTCAGCTCCACTGCATCCATGGGCGTGGCCTGATCGACCGTGGGTTAGACTACATACAGACAACGTAGGTCCATTTTTAGGTACCATGTTTTTAGTAATCATCAATGCGCATTCTAAGTGGATGGATGTGTATGAAGTTAGATCACCTACATCATGTGCAACTATTGAAAAGCTGCATCAATATTTTAGTGTACATGGCCTACCAGAATCATTGTTTTGGGATAATGGTACTGCTTTCACTAGTACGGAATTCCAAAGATTTGTGAACTTAAATGGGATTAAGCACATTAAAACAACACCATATCATCCCTCATCCAATGGGTTAGCAAAAAGAGCAATACAAACTTTTGAAACAGAAATGAAGAAATTATCTGGAGGAACGTTAGAAGCACAAATTTCACCATTTCTTCTCAACAATTGCATGACTCCTCATTTATCAATGCTGTCCGAATTACTAACGAATCGCTGCCTTTGTACAAAGTTGAGTCTGGTGTTCCCTAACTTAGAGTGAAGGGTGGAGAAGAACCAGAGTAGTCAGGAAGTGAATCATGATATTCACAGTAAAGATGTGAAATTTTGGAATTGGACCTAGATGGCTTCCAGGTATAATTGTCTCTGAAACAGGCCCTTTGTCATGCCAAATGCAAGTGGAAAACTGGATTGTTTAGAGACATGTGGGTCTTCTGAGAAGTAGAGTGATACTCCAACAGCCAGTTACTCCACCTGAAATTGATGTTGAACCTTTGACCCCTGAGGTGCCACATTGACATAGAATAGACATACCTGCTGTCTCTGTTGAAGTAAATAATTCGAAACTGCCATTGTCTAAGGATGTCCCTGATGCTGCAGTTCCTGATCAAGTTGATCCTGTGGTAGAATCTCAAGTTGTAGAGCTACGCCGCTCTACCCAAATCAGAAAATCACCTCAGAGACTTAATCTACAATTGCATGAAATATGTATGTTTCTATATGTTGTGGATTACGATATTCTTGTAAATAAGAGGTGCAAAACAAAATTAAAGGGTGTGGGGTGGGGGGTGTGGGATGTAGTGATTGTAAGTAAAACCTTCCATACTGATTTGGGGATCATGTGACTATATAGATGAATCAACCCTAAACCTGGGTAATCTTAGGGATGGAGCTTTCTAGTCGTGGACCTGGTTCAAGCATGTAGCTTCATCAGGAGCTCTGTAAATAAAATTTGCTGTTTCTAACAAGAAATCTGTCTGGTACACCAAGTTTATTATAAATAATAAATAAAAATAGAAAATGCTGGAAATACTCTGCTGAACCTTCATTACTACCCTTACAATCTGTTTTTCTTCAGTTCAATGCCCAAAGACAGGTCCAACCCATAGTGCTGCAGCCGCTGCCATGGATAGGGCAAGGAAGCAGGTCCCACATCTAACCCAGCCAGAACAGAGATCAAACCCCATCCTGTTGGCACCAATCTGACCCCCACTGGCCATTCTGAATGCCAACCACACCACCCCCCACAAGGAGTACAAGTTACTTGGCAACATGCACTGTTATATGGGCATGAATCCATAGTCCAGAGCTACAAATAATGGAGACTCCAATTTTCTTTCCATCACATGGCTGACCTACTTTTCACCACCTGCGATTGGAAAGATTTACAGGTTGATATCCAACCCCTCTAGCCACATTATGAACACACCATCAAATCCTGGAGTGGGACTTGAACCTGGAGCTTCTTGCACAGAAACAAGGACACTGCTACTGCACCACAAGATCTCCTATCCTCGCAATACCCTTGTTAATTTAGATAACCCTTTATTTTAGAAACTGTTTTTCCCTAGTTTAAATGTGTCTTCAAGTCTTTTGCACTATATACCTTTGCACTTTGTAACAAGTCACATACAAATTTATAAGGGCAGTGATGATTGACCAGGTCTCTGTGGGAGAACGCTCAGTTACTCTCTGCAGTGATCAGGAAGTTGCAGTGTGTTGCATTGTAAAGCCTTCACAACTTCATATCACAGCATGTTGGCATACCAACACATTACACAATTGGCTGGTCACAGTTGTCAGAGTGGAGCCCCAGCAGTAGTATGCAAAACTAAAAGGATTTCATCAGTCTACCCAGTGATGCTAGCACCTTATCACCATTGAGCTCCAAGAGTTTATAATCTGCAATGAAATTGCAAATTGTCATCCCTGCCGTCACTGTCATTGTAGTTTAAAACCCACTCACTTCATTGTATAATACAAGAGATAAGAATATAATTAAATGTAAAAAGTGGCTGCTGTTGACATTTAAACTTCAGGTTAGATATTCAAATTGGTTCCAAACAGTCACAACGTCAAGTGGCACCACGAGGAAAATTGTATGACAACAATGAACTTCTGAAATCAATTATTTACCCTACAACACATTCACAATGCATATTAATCTTAATTAATGCCACTACAATGGACATAAGATAATTGCGGATCCTTTTGATCTTTTACCATGTTTTATCAGGATAAAATACTGAGTGCCTTCACTTGGCTGATACAGTCATGAATCGATATCAGAATCTATATGAATGATTCTAACTGGAAGCTTGTTATCGAAATATATTGCAGTTTTTGTTTTAATGCCTGTTGGAATGGCTACTGATATCTAATATTAAAAACCCACTATTAAAGAAGCTACTTACATCATCTTGAAAATTGATGCACTGTTTGTGAAAAGAAAACAAGTTTTTGATAATGCTCATGGATATAAAAGCTTGATCGACAGACCTTGACATTTGGAGCCTGCCTTTGTTGTATTTTCTGTGGACTTTGAGAAAGATATGGATGGGATTTATGGAAAGTCCTTAGATGCATTGGATCAATCTTTATCGACTGTCTTTAACTGTATTGTGCTTGATCAACAATACATATACATAACACATACAACAGCAGTCAAAATGAACAAACTAGCATGAGAACAATGGCTGATCCCTTTGAATACCGATGGAAATGTTGCTCTCTTGATTGTTTATCCCTGTGATTCGTGGGTTCATTGTTTAAAATGGTCTTAGAACAGTTGCAGAATCCTCACTTGTCTATTTTAAATTGGTACTTCACTATCCTGATTTCAGGCATTGGGCGCCTAACAATAGATAGACCTCAACCAAAATTCCATTGAGCCAGCTTCCAGGGTGTAACAGATCAGTGAGACCACAATCCAAATTTCAGAGTCCGAGTGCCTTTAGCATTATCATTAAATGGATAGTCATCTGTTGAATGGTGCCTGCAGCATCACATCAACTACAATGAAAAGGTGTGCATTACACCACCATGATAATAGCAATGCAACTTGTTTCTGACTTTTCTTCCTGCTCATAATTGAATGTTTATCGTTGTCCTTTTAAAGTACTTCAATCATGTTGGATCAGTGCTATAAAATGGTGCACATAGCACATGCTGTAACATCATGGCAGTAATCTCTATCATGTCAGCCAGGGGTCTGTTCAGGTAACCTTTGACAGAATATTTGTTTTGGGGTCAGGTCCCCACTGTCAAGTATATTTCTTGGTACTGATCCCATGCCATGTCGGTGCCTAACACCCAACACAATTTTTGACTGGCAGGCTAATTATTGGGTAGGGTGCTCACTCGCTGTTCAATTAGGCATTGGACAGGCTCCTAAGGCTGGAGGGCCAATAGGACGATGCAGATAATAGAGAGAGAGAGGGAGGCCACCTCAAGCTGGAGAGAGTTTCTAAATTTTTAACATTATAAAAGGCCACTGCTACCAGGCCGGGGCAACCCCTCCATTGGGCAACCAGTGGCCACAGCTGTAGCATCAACTGCTATGGCGAGTGTGGGGAATGTCCCCTAGGTGGATGGAGCACTGGCCCACAGCCGCCAGGAGTCTGCCCCAATTTCTTGGTCATGTTTTGGGTTCAGTGGAGGGCAGTCAGTGTGTGGAGAATGGCCTTACTAGGACTTTAATTAACCAAATAGGCTATCACTGCTTATGGGCAGATAGCCATCACCAACCCCTCCACCCCAATTTTCCTGCAATGAAAATGGCCCAGAGACGGGAGCATGCCAGCAAATTAGCATGCTGGCCATTGGTTGGAAATTGGGAGCACCTCTGATTCCGCCTCGGCAGCTGTTTAAAAGGTCTGCCCATTGTTGATTCTGAGTTAGCAGGTTGTGGGTCCAAGTCTTATTACAGTCAGTTGAGTGTAAAATCTAGGATGATACACAACTGCAGTACTCAGAAACTGTTGCATTGTCAAGATGAGATGCTAAAACAAATCACAATCTGTCCTCAAAGAGTTAAAAGATCCCATGAAACTATTTCAAAGAAGAGTGAGGAGTTATCCCCTGTGTTTGGGCCAATATTGATCCTTCAAACAAACATCACTAAACAGATTATCTGATCATTTCTCTCATTATTCTTTCTGGGACCTTACTATCTTCAAATCGGTTTCCACGTTTCCTATGGCAGAACAGTGACTATATTTTAAAAGTGCTTAATTGTCCATAAAGCACTTTGGGATGTCCTGAGTTGGTGAAAGGTACTGTAGGAATACAGCTTCTTTCCTTCTTAGAATCAAATGAACATAGAATGGCCACAGCACAGATGGGGACCATTTGACCCATCATGTCTGTGCTGGCTCTCTGCAATAGCTACTCAGCTAGTCTAACTCCCCTGCCATAGCCTTGCAAAGGTTTCCTGTTCTGATAATTATCCAATACCCTTTTGAAAGCCACAGCTGAATATGTACTGGCCACAGTCTCGGGCAGTGCATTCCAGTTCCCAACCACTTGTTCCATGTCACTCAATATGGGTTTTGGGGCAGTTATTTCATCACATCAGATAAAGGGTGAGTGGTGAGACTTAAATATGACAGGAGGTAGAAGAGGTTAATATGACATTGGACTTAGTCAAGATGATTTTTGGGCTTACTGTGCTGACAAAAAAAGTACCAGAACAGCAAAAATATCACCTTACATTTATATAGAGTACTTAATCATCCCAAAGTGCTTTACAGAGGCATTACTGAAAAAAAAACACTGAGCAACAAATGGAAATATTCGGGCAGATGACACAAGTCTTGGTCAAAGAGGGTGTCTTAAAGGAGGAAAGTGATGTAGAGAGGTGAAGAGGTTTAGGGAGGGAATTCCAGAACTTAACACCTAGGCAGCTGAAGGCATGGCCACCACAGATAGTGAGGGCTCAGGCCCTGAAGGGATTTCAAAACAAGGATGAGAATTTTTAAATCAAGGAATTGCTTAACCGGAAGCAAGCATAGGTCAGTGAGCACAGGGGCGATTGGTGAAAGGGATTTGGTGTCAGTTAGGACGCAGGCGGCAGAGTTTTGAATGACCTCAAGTTTATGGAGGATTGCTTGTGAGATGCCAGCCAGGTGTGTATTAAAGTCGTCATGTCAGAGTTAACAGAGACATGGATGAGGGTTTCAGCAATAGATAAGCTGAGTCATGGATGGAGTCAGGTGATGTTATGGAGTTGGAAATAGGCAGTTTCAGGGATGGATATGTAGTTTTAAGCTTATCTCGGGTATAACACCAAGGTTATGAACAGTCTGGTTCAGACTCCTGACTGTTGGAGAGGATTGGAGTTGTTGGTTCAGGAACAGAGTTTATGGCAGAGGCTGAAGACAATGGCTTTATCTTCCCAATTTGTAATTGGAGGAAATTTATGCTCAATTCTGAATGTCAGAAAAGCAGTCTGACAATTTAAAGCCAGTGAAAGAGTCGAGAGAGGCAGTGCTGAGGCAGAGTTGTGTGTCATAAATTTGCATATGGAAACTCATGTTGTGATTTTGGAGTAATTTGTCGAGAGGCATTATGTAGATGAAAAAAAGCAGGGGTCCAAGGATAGATCATAAGAATATAAGAACATAAGAAATAGGAGCAAGAGTAGGTCACTTGGCCCCTTGAGCCTGCTCAACCATTTATTAAGATCATGGCTGATCTGCCTGTGTTTCGAGTTCCACATTCCCATCTACCCCCGGTAACCTTTGATTTCCTTGCCTAACAAGAACCTATCCACCTCCGCCTTAAAAATATTCAATGACCTCGCCTACACTGCCTTCTGAGGCAAAGAGTTCCAAAGTCACAGAACCCTCTGAGGGAAAAAAAATTCTCCTCATCTCTGTCTTAAAAGAGCAACCCCTAATTTTAAAACAGTGCCCCTAGTTCTGGACTCACCCACAAGAGGAAACATCCTTTCCACGTCCACCTTCTCAAGACTATTCAAGATCTTATATTCAATCAAATCGCCCCTCACTCTTCTAAACTCCAGTGGAAACAGGCCCAGTCTGTCTAACCTTTCTTCATAAGACAAGCCACTCATTCCAGGTATCAATCTAGTAATCCTCTGAACTGCCTCCAGCGCATTTGCATCCCTCTTTAAATAAGGAGGCCAAAACTGCACACAGTATTCAAGATGCGGTCTCACCAATACCCTGTATAACTGAAACATAACATCCTAACTTTTTTTTCAATTCCTCTCATAATAAAAGATTGTATTCTTAATTACTTGCTGTACCTACATACTAACTTTTTGTAACTCATGTACTGAAACACCTAGATCCCTCTGCACCTCAGAATTCTGCAGTCGCTCTCCGTTTAAGTAACTCTCTGCTTTTTTATTCTTCCTGCCAACTTCACATTTTCCCACATTATACTCCATTTGCCAGGACTTTGCCCACTCACTCAATCTATCTATATCCATCTGCAACCTCCTTACGCCCTGTTCACAACATACTTTCCTACCTATTTTTGTGTCATCTGCAAACTTAGCTACCATGCCATCGCTCCCCCCAACTAAGTCACTGATGTAAATTGTAAAAAGTTGAAGCACCAGCACAGACCCCTGTGGGGCTCCACTCGTTACATCCTGCCAATTTTGGAGAACACCAGAAAAAGAAAACAGTGGGGAAGTGGGAAGAGAAGACATTGATGGTGATTCTGAAAAATTGCAGTGTATGCTAACCTGAAAGAAAGAACAATGTATAAATGATAAGTTTTCCTCTTTGTTGTACCTGGGAAAACATTCAGTCCCCAGGTGAAGTAAAGAGGAGATTGGGCTGAAGCTGTTTGCTTCAGGTGTTTTCCCCATTATTTCACCTTGGAGTTTCCAGAGCTTTGCCAATTCAGTGTAATTGGGCCTACACCTCCATTAAGCACAGGGCCAGTGTCAGGATGCAAATTAAGTGGAAGAGGGGGCATTCTTTATTTCCCACCTTACTTTTGTTTGGCTTATGCTTGGAATCTCTGTTAAATAGAGAATCTGCTGTGGTCTCAGGAAATTCTCTCAGATTTCTGGAAACAAAGAGGCATCAAGGTATCTTGACATGAACATAGGAACAGAAGCAGGCCCATTCAGCCCCCGAAACCTCAAACTCAATTCTTTCTAACCAGCTTTGCAACAAGTCCCTTGATTTTTCCATCACTACTGCAGCCCCCTGCCCATCCCCACAACTCAGCTTGAATTATTTTCAGGCTACCTGATCTCCCCAAGAGCTGCCAGAAGACTTATGCTGGTAGCCAGGAGTGTAACACGCATCTACATGTCTGCTTCTCTTTAAAAATTCTATCATGGGATGTGGTTAATGCTGGCAGGGCCAGCATTTATCACCCATCTCTAATTGCCTTTGATAATAGGTCCTGGACCTTCTTCTTGAACAGCTGCTCCCACAGATGTTGGAATTCAACGATTTTGACAAACAACAAAGAAAGGTTAGTGATATATGTCCAAGTCTGGATGTGATTTACTTGGAGGGGAACTTGAGGGTGATAGTGTTCCCGCGCACATGTCAACCTCATTCTTGATCCATGTGCATAACCCTATCTTGAGTCCACTTGTACCAATGTGGTGCTTGATCCCTGTAAATAGCTCAATTTATGAATTTTGAATGCAGCGCACCTCCCGTATACTTCACTCATTTGGTGCCCAGCTGGATCCTGGAGAGGAATGTCAGCCCTATGTAAGATAAGTGTACTTTATAAAGGGAAATCAATGAATGTAAGTATAATGGGAAACACCACTTAACAGCAATTTGCTCTGTGGAGGTGTTACATAAGCCTCCACTTGCTTAATGCTACAGATCAATCATGTCATTTTGAAGAAGGAAAGGCTACTGCCCTCACAGCTCATACAGATTGGGTGAGTTATGTATTCTAAATGTATTCAAGCAAATGGGTGTCTATATCCAAAGAAAAGGCGTCTCTTTAAAATTTATGTTAAAAATTCAGATGGATTTTTCATGTGATTAGCTTATGAAAGGCAAATTTGTCACATTGCTTCATAATTTATGGAGTCAGTTTTATTTTATTTATTACATGGGGCACATTATATAAAAAGCTTTCAGCTCTGATTTTTGTGTTAGTGATAAACAGGCAGACCTCAGTTTGGATATCTACTGCGAGCTCATCAAATCCTGAATTTGAAAATGGTTACTATCATTGATGCCACACTACCATCATCAAATCAAGCATATTGGGCAAGCAATGATCATATTAAATTATGTTACCGTGGTTCTGAACTATTCCCTTCCCTATACTTTGTGTATATGTTTTGCAACAGCATTATGGACTTCTGTGCAAAGTGATTGAAGTCTGCTCATAGTTGATACAGGTTACCTGTACCTCATGGTTGAAAGTTAATGAAAGAATAAGTTTGAAGAATAGAAACTGTTATATTTTCTAGTTCTCAGAAGTCAAATTAATCACATTTTTATACTCCAATGCTGGAGCTCCATGGAGTGTAATTCTTACAGCTCTCCATGTAGCTGGTGGACTGACATGTTGTTGCTCAGCACCTGATTGTGCAGCAGTAAATGTGACACCCTGGATGTACAACTGCATAAAAGTTAGTTCCTAGCATTTTACAAACAAAATAACATCACTCTTTCTTAAAACTATATTGGGTGGAATCATCCCAGAATTGCACTAAGTGTGATAGCGGGTGTGAAAAGCAATGTTTTATCCATCGGCTTAATAGCGGGTTTTCACACCATATCATCTGCTTCCCATCTCATTAATTATGCAGCAACAGGAAACATGCCATCTTGCTGGCGAGCAGGCTCTGAATCGCCTGACACACTGTTACCTCACTCTTTGCTCACTTTGGGTGCCATATCTAAACCACAGCCACGCACACAGTTCTCAATACTTGCAGCCCAGGACTGCTCCAAAGAAAACCAAGAAGAGTTCAGTGACCTGTCACTGGAACACCTTTTGGGGGCCCGCCGTGATGTCCTCCATCCCTGTTTTGGCTACAGGAGGTTCAGCAATCTCACCACTCCAGCTTGTGAGGCAGTGACAGTGATGGTCAGCGCTGCACAGAAGAGGTCAGCCGTCCACTGCAGAATGAGGATAAATGATCTCACCTCATCTCATTACTCTAAACTCACACACTCACAAGGTCATCACACATTCACTGGCATCTCACTCACCGCCACCTCAAGGGACATCACCACTCATTCTCTCACACAGACCCTTACATCTCCTTCTGGCCTCATCTCCACTGGAGATTGCCTGCTCAGCCCTCACAATCTTGAGGCCATTGCACAGATCAACATATACCCCACACACACCCTGGGATAATCCCGTTCCCCAGTACAGCCTTCACTCTGCAGCCTCTTCCCTTGCCTGAGGCCACTTCTTCCTCTTCCCCAAGCAAGCTCAAGCCTGCAGTAATCGAAAAGCCACCCAGCCTTACGGCTGGTCTGGTAGGTAAAGACCTGTTCGTGAACCCCCTTAAAGTGACGTGGTGCTATCTGTGAAGCCTGGTGCTGATGACCACAAGTGCTGCCCGAAGCAAGGTAGACAAACAAATCTCGAAGTCCCGAGTGAAGTGCAGCTCACCAGGTGCCCATCGCTTATGTACAGTTGTGAAACACGTCGGTGTGCAATCACATTGACGTGCCCAGGCGATGCAGCATGGGGAGATGATTCTGGTGAACAGGGCTTATAATGAGACTCTAGATGTGCTGCAGTGGGAAACGTGGCTCACCATTGACGGCTGGGGTGGACAATTGCAAACAGGTTTCATGAAAGCGCAAAACTGATCTTTGACCTTTTTACTAAATTTTCCGCTCATGCCACCAAACATGCCCACTGCCAACAGGAGCAGAAAGTTCCACCCATTGTCTCTATATCAATATAACTGCTCCAATCCTTAACTTTTTTAACTAAAGAAGATTAAAATCAAATTTTATAATTAAACAGAACACTTTTAGAGTCTGTAATAGCTTGTTTCCTTTTCTTAAGATATTGGCCCAGATCTTCCAATCTCTGAATTGTCAGTATCAAATGTACAATGCAAGATGCTGAAATCCATGGGAAATGCTAGGGAAGTTTAAACTTCCAACTGGCAATTCCCTGCTCCCCAGGGGCCTCTGCAAAAGTCTCCAACTCTGGCCAAAGTTCAAGACTTCAGACAGTTCTGTCAGGCTTATCTGTGTAGTTACCCAGGAAGTGGTAGGCAGGAAAATTCTAGTCTAATACTTGGGTAACTACAGAACAGTCTCCCCAATCACTCACACTGCACCCACCCCACCATCCCCCCACTTGACCCCCCAACTACCCATTTAACACCCCTGACTAACCCTGACCCAATCCAACCACTCCTCCTGACCACGCTAACCCCTGAACACCTGACTACTCTCCCAGCTTAACCTGCCTACCTCCCGATCTACCTAACCACTCATCGACCTTTCTAGCTTACTCATCTCACCTACCTACCCAACTCATTCACCTCATTCAACCTACCCACCTCACCCATCTCACCCACCAGCCACCCTACCCACCTACCACCTCATCCACCCTACCACCCTACTCGTTCACTCATTCATCCACTTACCCTTTCAGCCATTCACTAACATTCAAACTGGACCTTAAAACTTACCATATAGGAGGTAGTCCAATGAAAAGGGGCCATGTTCTCTCTTCCTCCTGGCTCTATAGTGCTGCAGTGGAGCTCTTCGAGGGATGCTGCACTTCCTATTTATGGAGAAGCCAGGCTTGGAAGAGCTGGCAAGAAAGTTGGAGCAGCGTCGGGGGGTGGAAAAGTTCAAACAGAGTGGTAATCTGATGGTGATTGCTGCTCAACAGAAGATCTGGACCAATATTCACAGTGGATAGCTTAGGTAATAGGATGTTGTGCCTCCATATTTTAGATTTGTTATTCATCACTCTCAGTGATGAGTTGGTGTGCTGTGCAGCCAATTTTTTATGCTCCTGGTGGTGTGGGTGTCATGGTTGATGCTCCTAATGTTGTGTCATTTGCTGGTGATGCTGATGTTGCACCACTTGTTGGTCATGATGCTGATGTTGTCCCACTGGTCAGTGATGTTGCTGGTCTTGTTAATGAGCTTTTCTGCTTTCTCAGCTCAGGTGTAGGCCGAATATGGAATCTGTTCCTTCTCGTTTGGTTACCGGTTTCAGTGTCAATTGGAGTCTCAGCTTCACCACCAGCTCCTCAGCAGCACTATGGCTCTGAGTCTTGCTGCAGGCTCAGTAAGTGCCCTGGCCACACACTCCTCCCATGTTTGGGATCAGCATGCACCCACCAGCTCCTCAGCTGGAGTATCTGTTAGAAGTTTAAAACCCAGAAGCCTGTCCTAAGGATCTAAGGCATTGCACTCACCTTGAGCTAATAAGATCATTGAATCTTTTCCTGCACAGTATCCAGCTCCTCCTGACCACACTCCAACTGCTCATGTTCTCAGCCACCTCTATCCAGGCTTGCTTAGTTTGAGAGGGTACGTGGACTTCTCCTGCACCCTCTTGGAAGAGGGCCACCCTACTCTCCCTCACTGCCCAAAGGTGACCTCCAGGTCAGCATCTGCAAAGCAAGGAGCAGACCTGTCTCAGGTCCCAATCCTCTGCCTTACCTGCTCCATGACTGCTACTGCAATTAAATGAGTAAAATGGCAGCCACAGTAATGACTGCCATGTTCTGTTTAAATCGGGCCTACTCAATCCCAGCTCCCTTCCTGCCTCTGTGGTTGCTAATTGGCTGTCCAACTCGACCTCCAGCCAATTAACTGGCCAGCTCCAGGAAAAAATGGGCTTGTGACTGCTTGTACCCCTAGAAAGGGTCTGGATCCGGAAACAGTCCAGGCGTCCCTCCCGACGCCAGGAGGGAAATCAGGCCCCTTGTCACTAGGGTGAATCTCACCAGCATGCAGACTATATTCCAGCCATTTCCATATCGTGGCCCCAAACATCTTTCCATTTAATTATACACCGTGCGCCATTCTTCACAAAGGAGTTTATTTGACAGGAGTGAAAATGGACAATCAGTCACTGAGGTCAGCATGCCTGACCCATGGCTTTGCTTGTTTTCTATGCATTAAAATTAATCATTCAAATGCAGGACTTTTTTATTGAGATGGTGGGGTCGATTTTGATTTGGGAAAATTGGTCATACTGGAGCAGAGCAACAAGGACCTAAAAGTAGAATTGTTAACTTTACCGACCTGTTAACCCTGGCAGTCAGCCTGCTGCAATTTTCATAGGGTCCAACCACTAGGTTGACCAAATAAATGCCTGCCTGAAACAAGTGGTCAGCCTTTTTCCTCCACAAGCTCAAGCTCGAACGACATACTTAATTTGGACCCCAGTTGCAATGCTAAGGACAGATTGGTGGAGCACAGGTGGAGCCTGTGTGTACTGGTACTCCAGTCAGGAAACACCAAAAGAAAAAATGCAAAATGTTTTTCTACTGCAGGCAAAAGCGGCAGGAGCGCTCCAGCTCCCAGTTCCACAAAAATGCTGTGGCAAAAATGCATGTGGCAAACTGTTGGCTCATTCTCCTCTGCTTCCACATCACTTCCCCTCCCTTCCCCTCCTCAGAGCTCTATCTGCCGAAGACCCAGCCACTTGACATTCCTGAAGCTGAGGAATAAATCTGCATCAGACCTCCCATTGGTTCATTCATAGAACTCCTGCTTCTGAGCCAGAATACCATGGGTTCAAGTCCCACTCCAGGGACTTGAGCACCGAATCCATGCTGACACTTCAGTGCAGTACTGAGAGAGTCCTGCACGGTCAGAGATGCCATCTTCCAGAAGAGATGTTAAACTAATATCCCATCTGCCTTCTTGATAGATGTAAAAGGCCACGTGGCACCATTGAAAAGAGAACAGAGGAGTTCTCCATGAAGTACTTGAGAAATTTGAGCTGGTTAGAGAGAGCTAATATGGAATCGTAAAGGGTAGGTTATGTCTAATGGGCCTAATTGAGCAAATAACCAAAATAGTAAACAGGGAAATGTCTATGGATATAATTTATATGGCATGCAATAAGATTCCATATAGCAGACTCTTAATAATCATTAAATCTCATGGAATTGAAGGAAAATTATTGGCCTGGCTAGAAGGCTGCTTTGGTCTTGGAAGACAGAGAGTAGGGATAAGGCTGTTCACTCAAATTGGCAGAAAACGACTGATGGTGTCCCACAAGGATCTGTGCTGGAGACTCAACTATTCACTATATTTATTAATGACAAAGGTAACACAATAGAGAGCCATGTATCCATGTTTGCCAATGAAATAAAATTGGCAGTGTAGTAGTAGTATAGATGGAACCATAAAATTAAAAAGAGACATCAATAGGGCAAGTCAGTGGCAGGAAGATTTCAATGCAGGTAAGTGTGAAGTCATCCAATTTAGATTAAAAATGGATAAATCAGAGTTTTTTAATGGTGACAAACTAGGAACAGTAGCAGTCCAGAGGGATATAAGGATCAATGTATAAGATCACTAAGATCTAGTAGTTAGGTACAAAAGTAATCATAAAAGCTAATGGAATGTTAGCGTTATACCTAACAGGAAAGAAGAAATAATAAAGAGGTTTTGCTCCAGCAATAAGAAGTGCTGGTTAGAGTAAAACTAGGTTACTGGGCACTGGCATTAGGAAAGGATAAATTAGCCTTAGAAGGAAAGCAACACAAATTCGCCAGAATGTTATAAGGACTCCAAGAGTTAAATTAGGAAGAGATCTTACATAAACTAGGCTTGTATCTTCCAGAACATAGTAAATTAATGGATGATTTGATTGAGGCTTTTATGATTTTGAAAGGAAGTAAAAGTCAAGATGGATTTTTCTTCTCCCAGTGGAGTTTAGGACAAGGGAAATAGCCTTAGAATTAGAGCCAGGTCATCCGAGAGATAAGTTGGGAAATACGTATTCACACAAGGACTGATAGAAGTGTGGAACCCTCTCCCACAAAAATCAGTAGGTTCTAGTCTAGTCTCATTTAAGCCTAAGATTGATAGATTTTTGTTAAACATGTGTATTACGAGGTATGGAGCCAAGATGCGTGTATGGAGTTAGAATAAAGATCAGCCATGGCCTCATTGGAAAGCGAAACAGGCTTAAGGGATGAATGGCCTACTCCTGTTCCTACGGGCAGGATTTTTAGTTTGGCGGGTGCACATAGTCAGCGGGCCCAGGAGCAGCCGGGGAACGGACCGCCAACCAGTTAACGGCATGCCAGCATGAAAGATGCGCTGAAATGCTCAGCGTTGCCAGGTTGGGGGTGGGAGGAGCATGGGCACTGACGTAAGCGCAGGCGCTGGAGAGCACTGAATGAAAGCCCCTTGAAGGCAGAGAGCTGCCTCAGGAAGCTGAAGAATTTAAAGTAATCAATAAAGATTTTAAAACCAAGAAAAAAATGTCCACGCATCAGAATCAATCACCTGAACATATACATGATGAAAATTCTGTCTAAGCATTTTTTTAAAATTTAATAACGGAAACCTCATGCCGCCGTTAGATGAGGTTTCATAAAAATGCAATGTCCGCCTGGCAGATTCACTCTTCCGCCAACCATAAGGTTGAACAGACCACAAAAAGTCGGAGGCAATCGGAACTTTAAAGGGCTTAATTTCCCTCTTACTTCTTGGCGTTTCCAACTTTCGTGCACGCCTGTCGACTGAAATATTGCACGAACGTGGGATGACATTGGGACGCTCATCCAACATCATCGCGCGCTATTTTATACTCGAGCGGGTTGGGTGCGCGCCCGCACACCAAGCTAAAAATTCTGCCATTTATGTCTAGCTGCCCTGGCCAATGTTTATCCCTCAATCAACATTGTCATATAATTAACATTGAAATAGATTATTTTGTCGTTATTTCACACTTCTTTGTGAGAACTTGTCATGGAAAAGTAGAATGCTGCTTTTCCTCTTTTATAATTGTGGTTAAAATTCAAAGGTTTTTCATTGGCTGTGAAACACTTTAGGATGTGCTGAGGCTGTAAAAGGTGCTGGATGCAATACAATTTCTTTCTTTCTGTTAGTTAAGTTCAAATAAGGTCGAGTCCTCAAAATTGCAGCTGCCTCTTTGCTGTCGGGATGGCTACACAATCCATCAGTCAGCTACCCAAAATCAAAATTGATCCCAGTGTATGGTGTCATGGATTCCAGTATGACAACTTCCACAGGAGGTGAAAGCACAGTCGCTCTAGTACAAGTGTTTAAGCATTTACAATTCTAGTCGCTTAGTAGTACAGAGCTTGAGTATTGTTGAAAAAAGAGACATGCTGTTGAAGTTTTTTGTCTCACCAGGACAGACTTGCAAGAATACCAAACCTCAAAGGGAACAACAATTTATGCTGCATGACAAGAGGGTGTTGATTGGTTGGCAAGTGGACTCTGATCGGTAGAGGAGTTGTATGGAGAATGCTCCAGGGAACAGTTAACTGCCAAGCTTTTGTTTAAATTCAAACTAGGCAGGCTGAATCTGATTGGTAAAGGCATTACCATGTGGAATGAACCAGGGAATGTCTGCCCCCAAGCTTTTGCTCAATTGAAAAAGGTGCAGTGGGTGGACGTTTCCATTCTATTTGAAAAGGACAGGGCCCTGTGTGTGAATACATGTGGCTTCCAGTGTATGTAAGTGAGGCACACTGAGCCCGACAATTAGTTGTCAGTGCACTCGTTAGAACAATCAAGATTGCTTAGCAAGTGTTGTTCAATTGCGGAATCACACCTAATATTGGAGACTATATTCTGAGTTTGGGAAACACAGGGTGGTTGAGTGCAGTCAATAATTTGCCTGTTGTGAACATCCTAAGGAATGTGCTGTTTGCCCGGATCCCCCAGTTGTTGGGACATACCATACCTGGCATCACCTGGCACTGAACATGATATACCACGTAATTCATTTGTGTGGTAGGCAGAACATCTTTTTGGCTTGATGACAGCATCCTGTTAGTGGAGAATACCACTCATCTTGCTATTGCAATGTAGCAGCGTGAAACCTGGTGCTTACATTTTTGAGACACTTTACCATTCCAGAATAATCTGAGGTAGCATCCTCCATGGCAACATCTCTAACAATCAGAGTCCACTTGCCAACCAATCAGCACCCTCATCTCATGCAGTATAAATTGTTGTTTGATTTGAAATTTGTTATCCTTGTGAATCTGTCCTGATGAGTGCAAGGTGAAAAGTTTTGACAGCACGTCTCTTTTATCAACAATACTCACACTTCTGATGCAACTTGACTTCTGACCATTGTAGAAATTAGGCCTGTACTTTGATGAAAAATATGTCCACATGAAGTGAAATGTGACTACTTCTTTGACCTACTTCCCTCTTATACAGATGGTGGTACATATTGAGAGGCACATCTAAAGAAAGAAACCAAGGTGGTCAGTTCACGTGTTTAATGATGTCATTGTTCACTGTACATGCTCACGACAAATGAGTGCATGACATTACTTTCCCCTTAAAAAAATAAGCTATTTCCAATTTCACTAACAATACAAATTCAACACTGAAAACCAAAAGGCAAACCTTTGTGAATACGTACACTTGGCATGATTATAACTGGCTTTTATTTTCTTACATTTGCAAATCAAGCTTAGTAACTGGTTTACAAAGACCCCCTGACCTCCTTATTGATTTTGGTGTAGAGTCAGGATTTGGACTGTTTGGCTTTGGTTCAGGATTCACAAAAAATCCTGTTTCTTTACTTTTGGACATATGCTGTAATTGCTCTTTTTCAATCCACTTTTATGTCTTTGCAGTTCATAATCTTGTCAAATTTATTAACAGCCTGTGTTTTGAGTGCACGGCTCCTGGTTAATTATCTTTTCATAATTAACTTTCATGCTGCTCTTGGTTCAATTCCAGTTGCAATCTTTTGTTTTTCTCTTCACTAAAATTGACAAAATCTCTTTGAAATGGACAAATTGATATGAACATGGTTGTGAAAGAGTTTTTGGTGGCTTATTTCTACAGTTTAGGTGGATTGTACATTTACTTACAATTAATTCTAGATCACTGTCTAGACCAAGCTAGTAAACAAAACCTCTTGCTATGGATTTCACAGTGACTATTCCAATCTGTTCAATATGGAATTCTGTCAGAATCCTATCTCTCGAAAGGTATCACCATACTGTGACTCCACTTGACACAGTCCTGTTCACAATGCAACTCATTATGCCAATTGTAACACATTTTCAGTTCCTTGTCTGTACGCTGGTCAAATTCTGCCCAATCATTCAATGTCTGTTCGTAGGCTCTTTTCAACACTGAGGCCCAGATTTTCACCAAGTTGAGCTAACACAGGAGCCTTTTAAAAATGGTGGGCAAGATCCAATTCTGGGATCCCTTCCCCATCCCTGTTTGTGGCAATTTTCGCAGGATAAGGTTGTGGGTAACCATCCCGCACATAGCACTCCCACCTTTGCTAGCTCCATTGTAGGGTGGGCAGTTTAAACCTCTCCACAATTTATTTGTGGAATTGGGCCCCTTCTGTAAGTAAACATGTTTAAGCATCCGCAGAAGTTGGGGGAACCCTAGTCCTAAGTGGGAAACCAAAAAAACAAAATAAAACAGTCACCTGCTCCTGAAACTCTTTCATTGATAGGCTTTGAAATACAAAAAAAATCTTATCTTTGAATTTCAATAGTTAGTTGCTGTATTGAAAGCTAGATGTGTTTTTACCACAGTGATTGATTACTGGCCTCTCTCCTGCAAAAATAAGTTGATCCATTACATTCATTGGCATTGTGTAGGTGTTGAGATGCATTAGAGTACTTTTTCCATTGGGAAAAGTACTTTGACACATTCAAAACACTGCTTGGGAACTCTAGGTATCATGATCTGAAGTGATTTTAATCCCTAGCATTTTAAAGTTGGAAAAAAATAGTCTGTGGCCAGAATTTTGACGTCGGCATGCGGGGGTGGGCCTGACACACTGGCACGTAAAATGACGCGTGGTGATGTCAGGCATGCGCCCCAACATCACCATGTGTCATTTAGATCATTCGTTTGGAAGCTCCACCGAGTCAACAGGCTTGTCATCTGAGTGGGACTTAGCAGGATCATGGCATCCAGCAGTCCTCCAAGTGCCAGCAAGCTCGGATATTCCAGCCTCCGCCTGCTGTGGATCAGATTCGGTGCTATCCTCACCAAATTGTGGCCCCAAGTCTACTCTTGAACTAGGTTGCACCAAGGTATGTGCCTCTGCACTGGTGAAGGGCGTGGGTGAGCACTGTGATAGGTCTTCACTAGTGCTGTCCTCAGGTTCCTCAACTGAGGTGTCATTGGGGCTTGAGCTGAGGGCTCGGCTGATTTGGGGCCTCGGGCTCTTGACAGAAGTGCCTGTGAAAGAAAGTAAAGATAATTAACGCATGGCAGGTGACTCAAAAGCCGATCAGTGCACTCATGGTATCATTTGTCTGAGGGATGAGCTGGTGCAGGATTCTCACTTGGGTGTTTGCCACTGACTTCACCATCGCCACAGGAAGAGTCCACATCCTTTCTGTCCAGTGTGATGGCTTGGTTCTCACAAGCTGTGAGGGCCTTAATCTTGGCCACTTCATCCCCAGTCTGGGACCTCTCCATCCAATTGAGGGTAGAGGACATCACGGCGGGCCTCCACGGCATCAAGTATGTGGCCCAGGGAGCCATCACTGAACTTGGGGGCTGCTGCCTTCTTGGCTTTAGGGACCATGTCTTCAGTGGAGCAGCCTTTGGGCTGCATGCATTGAGAAAGCTGTACGCAGGTGCTTTTTAAATATGGCACCCAGAGTGAGGAACTGGTGAGCTCAAAGTGAGGCAGGCAAATCAGGGGCCTCCTGCCTAGGATCTGACGTGTTTCCCATGTGTGCATAATTAATGAAACGGGAAGCGGATGATAAGGCGTGAAATCCCGCCTTTGTGGCCGGCAGGAATAACGTCAATTTTCACGCCCACCACCACATTTAGTGCATGGGCGGGAAAATCCTGTCCTTAGTCCCAAAGCGGAAAATTGCACCTATAGAATAAACAGGGAGAAACTGCTTCCAGTGGCAGGCGGGTCATTTTCAAAGGAGAATTGAATATATACTTGAAAATAAATTATTTGGAGGGCTATGAGAAAGAGTTACAAGAATGGAACTAATTAGATAGCTCCTGAAAAGAGCTGGCACAGGTGTAATGGGCCAAACGGTCTCTTATTTGCTATGAGCTTTTATAAAATTATGCTGTCCAACATGACCTCTGTTCTTCTGGATTTTTTGCCACTAGATATAAAACCAAAGATTCAGTAAGACTATTTGATGGCTTTATCGACTTGTGCTATCAGCTTTAATGACATGTCTATCAACAAAGCAAGGTCCTATGGGTCCCTTAAAGCTTTAAAATCTGACCATTAAGAAGAGTATTTCCTCTCTATTCTATGTGTTGAAATGATTAGTTCATGTTTTTCTACATTGAACTGCATCCACTTCCTATCTGCCTATCTTGAAATCTTTGCCATGCCTTCACATAGTATTTCATAATCTTAGTCACCTGCCATATCAGCAATTTAGTGACTTCAACAAATTTAAAAATTCTTCCCTCAATCTCTCAGCCCAAGTGATTTATGAATATGTTGGCTAAGACTAGCCTTAACTCACTCCTGTAATTGCTGTTCAACATCTTCGCACACAGAGAAGATAATTTTTAACTCAACCTCTTGATTTTCACGTTCTAATTGTCTTCCTATCATTGAAGCCAATCCACGTTAAACAATGTGCCCTTTCTTTTCATTACTTGCTGTTAATTTATTTTGGGGGTTTATTAAATCTATTTGATAATTTTGCGCCTTTGATTTTAGTCCAGTGAAGTAATTTATTTCTACTACTTTCTGAATATCGTGTTAAAGGTATATTATATAATGAGCAAGCTAAAAATACTGATAAGGAGTTCCCTTTACAGTCTCTGGATTTGCTACTGTCTTGATATTGGAGATAAAGGTAAGAAATGAGGATTCTTTTATGAGAGTGATCCGACATATGAAACTATTAAAACCTCTAGAATACAGGCTTAAAATACAATACATTCTTCCTTGTTGTAGCAACAAGTTTGAAATGTTATCCTTATTTATTTTAAGGCCAGGATCTTTAGGTTGGTGAGCGGGGGTGGAGCCCGCTCGCCGACGTGTAAAATGACGTGGGATGACGTCGGTCGGAACTCCCGACGTCACCCCACGTCATTTCCATTTTGAGCAGGGGCGCAACCGAATCAACTGTGTGCCCGCTGATCTGTCAAAGGCCTATTTAGGCCATTTAAAAGTAATTGACATAATTAATGGATCTGCCCCTCCAATCTTAAGGTTGGCGGGCAGGCTGGGAGCCCTGGCGGGCTTCAGAAAAAGCATGAAACCTCATCCACGAGCGGGATGAGGTTCCATGAGGGTTTTCAAAAATTTGATAAATGTTTGAATTAAAGTGATGGACATGTCCCAACTCATGTGACAGTGTCATGGGACATGTCAGGGAAATCTTGTTTGTGCACCTTTACCATTTTTAAATTTTGCGCCGATCTCCCTGAGGCATTACTTAGCTTCAGGGAGATGAGTGCGCTCTTTCGCGCGCATGCATGAAAGAGTGCACTCTCGGCTGAGGGTATCCCCGCCCCCCGCCACCCCCCCCCCCCCCCCACCCCCCCGCCCGCACAGGGAGCGCATAGCGGACATCACGCTGGGCGGGCCTTAATTGGCCTGCCCACGTAAAATGGCACACTCCTGATTGGGGGCGCTGATCGGAGGCGTGCCTGCCCGCGCCCGCTCCTGCACCTCACCCCCGACAGGGGGGAAAATTCTTCCCTAAGTGTAGTTTGTCCTATTAACTAAATATCTAGTGTGAACGGTGGTGACCTGTTCTGTTAGTTAATTTCAACTCATTCAATGACGGTACAATCACCCAATCGCCTACTATCAAAAGTCTGGGGCTACCATTGACCAGCAACAGAACTGAACCAGGCATATAAATACTCTGGCTACAAGAGCAGTTAAGACACTGGAAATTTGATGGCGAGTACTCGTTTCTTGACTCAGTGAAGCCTGTCTTCCATCTGTAAGGCACGAGTCAGGAGTGTGATGGAAAACTCTCTACTTGCCTTTGTTATAAATAGGGAGAGGCGGTGGGATAACTTTTCCCCTCTTTCTCACCTCTCAATTGTTTACAATATTTTAGAGGGAGTGCTTTAAACCGTTTGAGTGTTGTGACTTTAAAGGAAACACACAAATAGGCTTTCTGGTCAGTTTGGGAGGAGGTGTTTGCTAGTGTGGTCGGGGAGGGTTTAAACTGGAGTGGCGGGGGGATGGGAACCTGAGCAGGGAGACAGAGGAGGGGAAACAAGGATAGAAACAAAAGACAGAAAAGTAAAACGCAAAAGTGGAAGGCAGAAAAAACAAGGGCAAAAAACAAATCAGGTCATAGAGCAAAATAAAGCTAAGATGGCTAACAAGGTTAAAAAGACAAGTCTAAAGGCACTTATCTTAATGCGTGGAGCATTCACAATAAGGTAGATGAATTAACAGCACAAATAGATATAAACAGTTATAATATAGTTGCAATTACGGAGACATGGTTGCAGGGTGACCAAGGATGGGAACTGAATATCCAGGGATATTCAATATTTAGGAAGGACAGACAAATAGGGAAAGGGGGTGGGGTAGCATTGTTAGCAAAGGAGGCAATCAATGCAATACTGAGGAAGGATATTGGCTTGGAAAATCATGATGTGGAATCTGTTTGGGTGGAAATAAGAAATGCCAAGGGGCAGAAAACTTTGGTGGGGGTTGTCTATAGGCCCCAAAACAGTAGTGGAGATGTAAGGTAAGGCATTAAGCTTGAAATTGGAGATGCATTCAATAAGGGTACAACTGTAATCATGGGTGACTTTAATCTACATATAGATTGGACAAACCAAACTAGCAATAATACTGTGGAGGAGGATTTCCTGGATTGTGTTTTTTATACCAATACATTGAGGAACCAACTAGAGAGCAGACTATCCAAGACTGGGCATTGTGCAATGAGAAAGATTAATTAACAATCTTGGGGAAGACCGACCATAAAATGATAGAATTGTTCGTTAAGATGGAAAGTGGGGAATTTGAATCCAAAACTAGGGTCCTGAATCTAAATAAAGTGCACTATGAGGGTATGAGGCGTGAGTTGGCAATGATGGATTGGAGAACCTTACAAAAAGGGTTGACAGTGGATAGGCAATGACTAATATTTAAGGAATGTATGCATGAATTACAACAATTATTCATTCCTGTCTGGCACAAAATTAAAACAGGAAAGGTGGCTCATCCATACCTTACAAAAGAAATTAGGGGTAGTATTAGATCCAAAGAGGAGACATATAAAATTGCCAGAAAAAGCAGCAAGCCTGAGGATTGGGAGCAGTTTAGAATTCAGCAAAAGTGAACAAAAAGATTTATCAAGAAGGGGAAAATGGACTATGAGGGTAAACTTGCAAGGAACATAAAAACTGACTGTAAAAGCTTCTATAAATATCTGAAGAGAAAAAGATTAGTGAATACAAACGTAGGTCCCTTGCAGTCAGAAATGGAGGAAATTATAATGGGGAGCAAAGAAATGGCAGAAGAATTGAACACATGTTTTGGGTCTGTCTTCACAAAAGAGGACACAAATAATTTCCCTGAAATGTTAGGCAACCAAGGGCCTAGTGAGAGAGAGGAATTGAAGAAAATCAGTATTATTAAAAAATTGGTGCTAGAGAAATTAATGGGGTTAAAGACTGAAAAATCCCCAGGGCCTGATAATCTACACCCCAGAGTACTAAAGGAAATGGCCCTAGAAATATTGGATACTTTGGTGGTCATCTTCAAAAATTCTATAGACTCTGGAGCAGTTCCTGCAGGTTGAAGGGTGGCAAATGTAACCCCACTATTTAAAGAAGGAGGGAGAGAAAAAACATCGAATTACATGCCAGTTAGCCTAACATCAGTAGTGGGGAAAATGCTAGCGTTTATTATAAAAGACATGGTAACAGAACACTTGGAAAACATTGAAGGGGTTAGACAAAGCCAGCATGGGTTTATGAAAGGGAAATCATGCTTAACTAATCTACTGGAGTTTTTGAGGATGTAACTAGCAGAATAGATAAGGGAGAACCAGTGATATGGTGTATTTGGATTTCAAGAAGGCTTTTGATAAGGTCCCACATAGGAGGCCAGTGGGCAAAATTAATGCACATGGGGTCGAGGGTAATATACTGGATTGAAAATTGGTTGACAGACTGGAAACAGAGAGTGGGAATAAATGAGTCTTTTTCCAGGTGGCAGGCAGTGACTAGTGGTGTACTGCAGGGATCAGTGCCTGGGCCCCAGCTATTCACGATGTATATGAATGACTTAGATGAGGGAACCTAATGCAATATTTCCAATTTGCTGATGACACAAAACTGGGCGGGGTTGTGAGTTGTGAGGAGGATGCAAGGAGACTTCAAGGCAGTTTAGACAAGTTGTGTGTGTGGGCAAACACATGGCAGATGCAGTATAATGTGGATAAATGTGAAGTTATACGCTTCGGTGTGAAAAACAGAAAGGCAGAGTATTATTTAAATGGTGATATGTTGGGAAATGTGGATATGCAAAGGGATCTGTGTGTCCTTGTATACCAGTTAATGAAAGTAAGTAGGAAGGTGCAGCAAGCAATTAGGAAGGCAAATGGTATGTTGGCCTTCATTGCAAGAGGATTTGTGTTCAGGAGTAGGGATGTCTTACTGCAGTTATATAGGGCCTTGGTGAGACCACACCTAGAATATTGCACGCACTTTTGGTCTCCCTACCGAAGAAAGGATGTACTTGCCATAAAGGGAGAGCATTGAAGGTTCACTAGCCCGATACCAGGGATGGCAGGGCTGTCATATGAAGAGAGATTGGTTCAACTGGGCCTGTATTCACTAGAGTTTAGAAGAATGAGAGAGGATGTAATTAAAATATATAAAATTCTAACAGGGCTAGACAGACGAGATGCAAGGAGAATGTTTCCCCTGGCTGGGGAGTCTAGAACCAGGGGCCACAGTCTCAGGATACAGGGCAGGCAATTTAGGACTGAGATTAGGAAAAATGTCTTCACTCAGAGGGTGGTTAACCTGTGGAATTCTGTACCACAGAAGGCTGTGGAGGCTGGGTCAATGAATATATTCAAGAAAGAAATTGATAAATCTTTGGATATTAGGGGCATCAAGGAGAGAAAGTGGGAATATGGCATTGAGATAAAGGATCAGCCATGATCATATTGAATGGCGGAGCAGGCTCAAGGGGCCAAATGGCCTACTCCTGCTCCTAGTCTATATGTCTCTATGTTTCTATGTTAGAAGGAATGAAAGTTTATTTGCACAACAATCAAATGCACAGACACACACACATAAAACATTAGTTCAAAAGATGACACATTCACTTAGGTTCTAACAGAATGCCATGAAACAAATTACTTGGTTTAAATGAATCCTTTAAGATGAAGATGTTGCAGGTCTGATGGGTTCCTTCTCTTAGTTCTTTGAAGATAAGTGGAGGTTGAAAGTATCTTGGTTTTCTTATGATGTTGCGGCTGAGCTTTTGTAGAAGAGAGATGTATTCTCGTAGGTGAGAACAAATTAGCCTGCTTCTCACTGCCTGAGTTGACTGGTTGTTAGGCAGGGTCCTGTACTTATTGTTGTGTGGTGGTTCCCCATTGTAATGCTTGTCCCAGACTGACCTGCCCCCTGCTAGTCCTTGGAACCACATGTTATCTAAAGCTAGTTTTGATCATGTGACCACAGAATCAATACCTCCATTATCCACACAAATGGCTCACCACTACCTTCTCAAGGGAAGTTAGGGATGGACATTAAATGCTGGCCTCGCCAGTGACGCCCACATCCAGTGCAGAACATAAGAACTAGGAGCAGGAGTAGGCAATTCAGCCCCTCGAGCCTGCCCCGCCATTCAATACGATCATAGCTGATCTCATTTCGGCCTCAAATCCAATTTCCCGCTCTCTCCCCATAACCTTTCAACCCATTACTAATTAAAAATCTGTCTATCTCTTCCTTAAATTTATTCAGTGTCCCGGCATCCACTGCACTTTGAGGTAATAAATTCCACGGATTCACAACCCTTTGAGAAAAGTAATTCCTTTTCATCTCTGAGTTAAATCTACCACTCCTTAGCCTAAAATTATGGCCTCTGGTTCTAGAATGACCCACAAGGGGAATATCCACTCCATGTATACTTTGCCTATCCCCTTTAACATCTTATATACCTCAATTAGATCACCTCTCGTCCTTCTAAACTCTAGTGAGTATAGGCCTAAACTGCTCAATCACTCCTCATAAGACAAGCCCCGCATCTCTGGAATCAATCTAATGAACCTCCCCTGAACCGCCTCCAATGCAACTACATCCTTCCTCAAGTAAGGGGACCAAAACTGTGCATAGTACTCCAGGTGCGGTCTCACCAATACCTTGTACAGATGCAACAACACTTTCCTATTTTTATACTCTATTCCTTTAGCAATAAATGCCAAAGTTCTATTTGCCTTTCTTATTATCTACTGTACCTGCATACTAGCTTTCAGCGATTCATGCACGAGGACACCCAGATCCCTCTGCACTGAAGCATTCTGAAGTTTCTCTCCATTTAAATAATAAGTCGCCTTTTTATTTTTCCGACCAAAATGGATAAGCTCACACCTATCCACATTAAACTCCATCTGCCAAATTTTGGCCCATTCACCTAACCTGTCCATATCCATTTGTAAATTTCTTATTTCTTCTTTGCAACTTACTTTCCCACCTATTTTCGTGTTATCTGAAAATTTAGCTATAGTATCTTCTATCCCTGAATCCAAGTCATTAATATAGATTGTAAATAGTTGGGGCCCAAGGACCGAACCCTGTGGCACCTCACTAGAGCTTGCGATCCAGAAAAAGACCCATTTATCCTGACTCTTTGCTTTCTGTTGGTTAGCCAACTCTCTATCCAAGCTAGTATATTACCCCTAACTCCGTGTGGTCTTATCTTGTGTATTAATCTTTTATGCGGCACCTTATCAAAGGCCTTCTAGAAGTCCAGATATACTACATCTACAGGATCCTGATTATCCACATTGCTTGTCACATCTTCAAAAAACTCTAGCAAATTAGTCAAACATGATTTACTCTTCATAAAACCATGCTGACTCTGATGGATTGCATTTTGACTTTCCAAGTGCCCCATTACTACTTCCTTAATAATGGATTCCAACAATTTCCCAACGACAGATGTTAAATTAACTGGTCTATAGTTTCCTACTTTCTGCCTCCCCTCTTTTTGAATAAAGGCGTTATATTGGCATTTTTCCAATCCACTGGAATCTTACCAGAATCCAGGGAATTTTGGAATATTATAGCCAATGCATCCATTATCTCCACTGCCACTTCCTTTAAGACCCTGGGATGTAGGCCATCAGATCCTGGTGACTTGTCACCCTTTAATCCCAATAGTTTTCTCAGCACTTTTTCTCTAGTGATGGTGATTGTTCTAAGTTCCTCCTTCTCTATACCCTCTGCACTACCTGTTGCTATTGGGGTGGTACTAGTGTCCTCCACTGTGAAACCTGAAGCAAAATATTGATTAAGCATCTCTGCCATTTCTGCATTCCCCACTATTAACTCCCCAGTCTCATCCACCAAGGGACCAACATTCACTTTAGCTACTTTCTTTCCTTTTATATATTTGTAGAAGCTTTTGCTATCAGTTTTTTACATTTTGCGCTAGTTTTCTTTCATAATTCACCTTTGCTCTTTTTATTAAATTTTTTAGTAACCCTTTGTTGATCTTTAAAAGCTTCCCAATTTTCCAGCCTGCCACTGACTGCAATTTGGTATCTCTTAGTTTTTGCCTTTATGTAATCTTTAACTTACTTGCTTAGCCATGGATGTTTTTTCCCCCTCTTATTTCCTCTTTGGAATATATTTTACTTGGGAGGAATTGAATATCTCCTTAAATATCTTCTACTGTTCATCAACTGTCCTACCTTATAGTCTTCATGCCCAGTCCACTCGGGCCAAATCTGCCCTCATGCATGTGTAGTTACCTTTGTTTAATTTCAGAACATTAGTGTGTGACTCAAGTTTCTCGCTCTCAAACTGAACTTGAAATTCTAGCATGCTATGATCACTCTTCCCTAGAAGATCCTTTACTATGAGATCAGTAATTAATCCCATCTCATTACACAAAACCAAATCCAGAATAGCCTGCTCCCTGGTTTGTTCCACAACATATTACTCCAAGAAACAATCTCTAATACACTCTATGAACTCTCCCTCGAGGCTACCCTTGCCAATTTGATTAGTCCAGTCTATATGCATATTAAAATCACCCATGATTATTGCCATGCCTTTCTTACATGCTCCCAGTATTTCCTGGTTTATATTGTGTCCTACTGCTGAACTAGTGTTTGGGGATCTATAGATTACTCCCACCAGGGACTTCTTTCCCTTGCTATTTCTTATTTCTACCCAGACTGACTCTTGCTCTCCAGTGCCTGTATCATTCCTCACTATAGACTGATCTCTTCCTGTACTAACAAAGCTACACCACCTCCTTTTCCTTCCTGCCTATCCTTCCAAAACACTGAGTACCCTTGGATATTCAACTCCCAAACCTATTCTCCCCGTAACCACATCTCAGTAATCGCCACAAAATCATACCTATTTATCTCTATTTGCGCTGTTAACTCATTAGTTTTATTCCAACTGTGAAGTGCATTCAGATACAATGCCTTTAAGTTTGCCCTATGGTCAATTTTCCCTACTCTTATATGGTTCTTTGGTGCAATATGGTGTTCACATTCTGTGCCTTCCTTTCACTTTTTGGTAACAATCAGCTTTGTCACTAACCTGCACTCTTACCCTCTCCTTAAACTGTGATTTTTCATATTTCCATGCAACTGAACCCTACCCTCCACTATTTAGTTTAAAGCCCTATCTACAACCTCGGTTATGCGATTCGCCAGGACACTGGTCCCAGCATGATTCAAGTGGGGCCTGTCCGAACGGAATAGCTCCCTCTTTCCCCTGTACTGGTGCCAATGTCCCATGAATTCAAACCCATTTCTCCCACACCAATCTTTGAGCCACGCATTTACCTCTTTAATCTTATTGACCCTGTGCCAATTAGCTCGTGCCTCAGGTAGTAATCCGGAGATTATTACCTTTTTGGTTATTATTACGGGGATTATTACCTTTTTAGAAAGAGGGTGAATGATCTCATCCATGCCACCAGGGTAATGCAACCATCTCATCACTTTAAACTCACACACACACAAGTCCATCACACATTCACAAGCATCTCATTCACTGCCAGCTCAAGGGACATCACCACTCACTCTCTCACACACACCCTCACACCTCCATCTGATTTTATCTCCTCTGGAGACTCCCTCCTTGGCCCTCACCATCTTGAGGCCACTTGCACAGACCAACATGTGCCCCCACACACACTGTGGGATATCCCCTTCCCCCAGTACCCTTGCCCTGCTGCCTCTGGCCTTGCCTGAGGCCGCTTCTCCCCTTTTCCCAAGCAAGCCCTAGCCCTGCAGCCGTTGAAAACCTACTCCCACCTTACAGCTGGTCTGATAGGTAGAGGCCTGCCTGTGAGTCCCATAAAAGTGACATGGTGCTGCATGTGCTGATGACCGCAAGTGCTGCCTGAAGCAAGGTAGGCAAACAAACCTCGAAATTGCGAGTGAAGTGCAACTCATCAGGTGCCCATTGCTTATGTAGAGTTGTGAAATACATCGGCATGCAATCATGCCGACATGCTCAGATGATCTAGTGTGGGGGAATGATTCCGGTGAGCAGGGCTTATAATGAGATGCTAAAGTGCTGAAATTAGGTTCCTGAAGTGTGGCAGTGGGAAACGTGGCTCGCCATTGAAAGGTGGAGCTGACGATCGCAAACTGGTTTCACGACGGCATAAAGCCAATTTTTGGCCTTTTCGCCATATTGTTCTCCCACGCCCCCCAATGACACCTGGCAGAAAATTCCAGCCATAGCAACTGAGAAAACAGTAATGAGCACACCCCTCACGAAACATCCCTGTTTTCATCATAAACAATTTTCCTATCTTGGCCTATTTATGGCTGAATAAGACCAGCTGCCATTATACCCCAACACTCAATTTGCACCTCTCTAATTTCATCCTCCGTTTTCTTTCCATGAACTGGTGGATTACCATCAATATTCCCAGTAAAGTGATTGATCCCCGATGCTTTGTCAACTCAATCCAAAAGGGCCCTGTTTGGACCACTTTTCAACAAAAACTACTTGAATTTATATAATGCCTTTAATGTACATTTTTATACATTTTTCTCCACTTAAGATCTTTATATTCCAGTGTTGTGATATCATCAATAATTAATACCTTTACCTGCCCTTCTTTTCATATAAAGATTATTTAACCATCAGCTATGGCCATGCTTCAGTTATTGTTTTTAAGCCCTGATTATCTATTGTAGGCAATGGCCTAGAAGTGGGATCGTACCTGAATCAGGTCACAATCTGGATGCAACGCATACTGCACATGCCTAAAGAAGCTGGTGACAGGGCCACAGGGATCTTGCCATCTCTATTATCTTTATCTTTATCTGGAGATAAAGCTAGAAGCTAATTTGCAGCAAGCCTTAAACCTTCAACTTCAGGTGCATGTTTTAGACAGGCTGCCCATTTCACTCGGAATTGGTGTGTACCTTCCGCAATGCATTTATTTCCCATTATCCTGGTTTTGTCTCATTGTGTTCGGTATACTTGTCTCTAGTATCTTCTGATGCTGTAATGCCACCTCTGAGCTGATGTGCACAAGGCCTTTCTGTTAAAAGTTAAAACAGAATTTAGAGATTAACCCATCACTTGCTCAGGAGCAGGCAGGATCACTGCATTATGATTTATTGCATAAGTTTACTCCAAGGAACAATACTTCAAAACATGAGCTAAAGTTGATGGCTGCTCCAAACAAAATTACTTCACCCTTAACAAACAGCTAGTGATAATGTTGTTGGAACTTTGTTTTGTGGTTCTTGCCAATGACATTTGCATTGTACCTTGGGCTACATGCAACTTTAACCAATCATGGATATACCTCTTGAGAATGCTGATTCAATGCGTATTCATGTCTGTCATTAGCTGTTTGACTCCACTATGTATTTTTGAGAGTATTGGAGATCTGCAGAATTCCTTTTAAGAAAGCACTTGAAATGTAGCTATAGTTTATAGATCAGGTTAACGCTAGTGAACACATTTAAAAAAGAAATAATAGCCATTTACTCAAACAATTTATTCATTGATTTTAGGGATCTTATTAGCATTTTTGAAAGCCAAATTGAAATATGATAAATGCTTGTTAATTCAAACTAATGGGAATTTAATTACTTATTACAACTTCCATGACGATAATGAAGAAAATAGAGAAAAAAAGCATTTCAGAATTAGTCAGAAATAACCTGCTCGTGGTTTATAAAGATTTTTCTGATAGAACTGATTGACAATAAAAAGTGAGGATTGAGGAGATATGTAATTTTTACAGAGCAAATTATTATTTTATGGGATGCCTGAAAGGCCTGATATGGTGCTGGAAGCAGATTCAATAAAAACTTCCAAAAGGGACTTGGATATATATTTGAGAAGTAAGAATTTGTAGAGTTATGGGGAAAGAGCAGGGGAGTGAGTTTAATTGGATAGCACTTTCAGATATCCAGAATAGGTATGATGGGCCAAATGGCCTTCTTCTGTGCAATACAATTCTATGAGGGCAATTATGACTGAAAAAAAAACAGCTAGGGTTGGGTTGGAAGTTAAAGTCTAAAAAAAAATTCAAACCCGAACCGAACCAGCCTTGAAACTTCCCACTTAAGGTTTTGACAGAGGTTGGTGATTGGGACAACCAAAAAGCTCCTCAGAGATGGGTCCCTCATTTAAATAGTTTAAGGAAGCTACACGCCTCAAACATTTTTCCCTGTTCAAGCTTTAGCGCTAGTGGACCAGATTTCCTGAGACTTGGACTGCTGAAGGCAGTCAAGGACTACTGCATGGAACAGTAAAGTATTGTGAGCCCAGCACTACTTGTCAGTTTGGAGAAGCAAGAGTGCTCTCCTTTGGCACACCAGGTAAATCTATTAATCTCCCCAGAGATTGGAGTGCCATTGTCGCTGCCCCACCACCATACAATGCTCTCTCAATGCCCTCCATGGCCCACTATCTCCTCCTAGTCCTTTCACCATGCAATTCCTCAATAGGCCCTCAGCAATCTTCTATCCCCTGTGTTGATCCCTCTGGCCCTCTGCTACTCTCCTGGGATGTGGTCTGATGTCGCTGGTTTCAAGCCCATCAACCAATCTGGTCAGTCGCAGCCAGGAAACAGATTCCAAATATGGAAATCAGGGCCTGCTGGCAAATTAAATTCCAATGCCCCAGATTTCCCTCTATTCCCCCTTTTAGTCTTCTTCATGTCCATTGTCCTTTTGAAAGTTCTTATGGTATCTATTTCCACCATGCTTTTAGGTAGTGTTTCCCAGATTTTAACAACCCTCGGTGTGAAAATGTTTTTCTAGTTATCTAGTTATTTTGCCAATTACATTAAATCTATGGCCCTTGGTTACCAATCTACTTGCAAAAGGAAATAGTTTCTCCCTACTTACTCTATCAAAACTTATAATTTTGTGTGCCATTATTAGCTCACCCCTTAATCTTCTCTTCTGTAAGAAAACAATCCCAGCTTCTCCAATCTTTTCACATAACTGAAGTGCCTCATCGCTGGTGTCACCCTGGTAAAACATCCTCTGTAACCTCACCAAGACTCTGGCATCTTTCCTAAATTGTAGTGCCTAGAATTGGACAGAACACTCTCGCTGAGCCTTCACCAGTGATTTAGAAGCATCCCATATGCTTTCTTTACTGCCTTATTAACTCGCCCTACCATCTTCAAGGATTTGTGAATATGCTTCCCCAAATCCCTCTGCTCTTGCAGCTCCCTTAAAACAGAAGCATTAATTATACTGTCTCCCCATGTCATTCTTCTCAAAGTGCATCACTTCATACTGAACCATTATACTGCATTTGCCATGCATTCATCACCAGCGGGCTTACCTCCTCCCATTACTATCCTCCTATTGACTACTTTCTGTCAGATCTGCCTTTAGGAGTCACTACATAACAATGTTCAGCGTCAGCCCATTGGTTTGTGGGCAGCAACTCTGTGCAAACACCACACCATATATAAGTATCAATGAAACATATCCCTGGCCCCTTAGAAGTTTAGGCGACATTGTCACAGGCAGCTCTTGGAACTAATCATGGGTTCAAATGAAAAAAAAAAATTATCACAGTTAACTTGACAGTTGTGTATTCCCAGGGTCTTTTTTTACTTCTGCTACATCAGCGTTGAGGATATCTACTTCTTTAGAAGTAAGTAAGAGATATTTCACAGCCATCTGCCCCTGATTCATCACAGCAATGAGAGGTAGATTAGGACAAACAAGTTTGAGAAAAAGTACCAATCGCAAGGGAAAGGGTCACAATTGTAGAACACAGCAGTCTTGAGTCCATAATAGTCCAATTTTTTTATGGGCCTTGCAGGTGTACTTCTGCTTCTCTGAGGCCCTCAAAAGCAATTCAAGATTTATCTTTAAAGGTCTCTTCAGTTCCATCACTCATGGTACAGAGCAGGTTCTGACCAATTCTGACCTAAGATGGCATTCAATTTTCTGTTAACATCATAGGACCTCGATATTTGTACTAAAAGGGACCTATCACCTGAATCATGCGTGTGCTTTGGATACCCAGTGGTATATCTCCTTAAAAATGATTGGTGCATTGACTGGCATTAATAAGGTAGTAAGGCTATTAGTCACATTGTGAGGTCTTTACAGCCCATTGAGGGTCATTCAAAATTGAAACTATTAATACAATAAGTGTTATCATGACTGGGTAATTAAAGGTAACAATATCAGAGGATGTTTCTTTGTAATGACTTGTGGTAACACTTAGAGGGGCAGTAATTACAGCAACCATACTCCCCTGAAGCAGCCCTTACTTGTCTGGAGAGAAAAAAAATATTACAGTTCAGCTAACAGAACAAGGAGTGCTCTGATTACACCCAGTGGAATACAGTTCCAATCATTGCAAGCCCTGAACAAGCCTTTAATTAGCATTAATTAGCAGTAAATAATAAACTAATATCACAATGTTAATGCAACTACAGGCATTTTCAGAGAGCAGTCGCATTATCTTAGCTTTCTGGCTTATTTATGTTTCTATCTTAAATGTATGTTAACAAGCAGTAGTTAACTGGATCCAATTTCATTAAACAAAACTGCCAATTTTTGCAAAGTGCAAATACATTATGACCACTGCTCACAGTTTCTTAAGTTTCCAACTGGATAAAGAAAGATAATCATTATCCATTTGTGATTTAAACCATCAAAACTTGTTTGGACAACTTTGACACATGTCAGTTAATGAAAATCTGCTTCAGAAATGTCTAAATTTATAGGCTTGATCAGTCATTATATAACTATTATTAGTGACGCATATGATTGGCCAGATCAGTAAGTACAGGAATTCAAACAAATATCAATTGGATGCATACTATGTTAACACTAAATCTGGAAAAAAATTAAGTATGCAGCATAGTTACCCATATGTTAAGTCTACAGGAGGTTTAAAATAAAACCTTAGCCAAAGGATGAAAGCAGGCGCTAAGTGGGTGCTGTGCTAATAAAAGATGCCTATATGGAAGTCTTGATTTAACATGTAGGTTTTGGATTAATTGAGGATTATCATGGTTCGAACATGGCTGCAGGCATTGAAATTGACAACTGGAGTTCAGCATTCAAAAGCTGATGAAACACAATTTTTCTGGAGCTGTAAACATAGCTGCACTCTCCCACTTCCACTGATGGCTAAGAGTAGACGGATGCATGAAGAATCAAGAGAGGGGGCATCCAGATCCTCTGATGTGGCGGTGGAGGTCCTGGAGGAGGACTTGAAGAGGAGCTGGGTATCCTTTATCAACAGGAGAGATGGAGGCCACAGAGGAAGTTGTTGGAACGCATTTGAGACGAGATTGCTTTTTTAAAAAATCTTTCATGGGATATGGGCATCTTTGGCAGAGCCATTTGTCACCCATCCCTAATTTCCCTTGAACTAAGTGGCTTGCTAGGCCATTGCGGAGCACAGTTAAGAGTCTACCACACTGGTAGGTGACAGTTAGGAGCCCATGGCCCAGAACCCTGTTTCCGTGTAACAAGGAACTCAATGGCTTGGCATAAGTGGTCAAGGTAAGATCCTTTCTCATAAGCACTTCTCAAAGGCACTACCACCAGCATCACAAACTCAAAACACTTCATCCACCATCGAACTAAACACTGACATTCACACACCCCACATTTCTCCATCCTTCACAGGCTCTATTTACACATCAGGCACATCCCACAGCTCTTCAACCACGTACGGCATCAGGCACAAATACACCTGAAACCCACTCATTTACAATCATCACTCTTTCTCTTCCAGGAAAAAAAATTACTTAACAGGTGGCAGCAAGACATGATGGTGGAGGAGAGGCATTACTTCATGATATCATTCCCTTGAGGAGGCAATGCTGGCTGTGATCAGCAGACTCCATGGCCAGGAACAGAGCAGGGGGCTTTGAGCCTAGAGATATATGACAACTGCAGCTTTCTTGCAAATGCACAGCCATTCCTGATTCATAATCACCCAAACCTGTCCTCAATCCTAAGCTCCACATGATCTCATTACACAAATCCTCCTTATAGGGGTCACAAGTACTGCACCCTACACTTTCCTAACAACCCTCTTTGCAGAATGGTTGCTGTGGTTACTACATTAGAACAGCGACTAAACTTCAAAAGTACTTAATTGACTGTAAAACATTTTAGGATGTCCTGCTGTCATGAAAAATGCCATTCGTTGCAAGTTTTCCTTTCCTCCATGCAGACAACCATGCATCATGACCTGATCATACCACACTCAGCACTCATATCCTAATATTCTTGATCATATGGTGATCAAGACTGCCAGTTTCTGGCAATAAACACAAGACTGTTAGACATCTTCCTGCAGACAGTAGTGTGAGTACATCGTTCACAGAATGCAACTTGCAGCTCATTAAGTGTGAGCTTTTCTTTTGTGCTCCTTTCATATATATTTTGTTTTGAATCTTTGTGGAGAAGCGGTGACAGAAGTACTTAGCTTTCCAATAACTTATTCTCTTTAATCTTTTGCTCTCATTTGTCAGATTTCTGTAAGTTACAACAAAATCACATTTCCTAACACTTTTGCCTTTTAATTTGTATGTTTGGCTATTGATAACAATTATTAACTGACATGCATGCTTCATACTTTATTCATAATTAGTTTTCTTTTTGCTCTCTGGTATGTAGCAGCAAAGTCAAACATACTTTTATCAAGGAATGTGAACAGAGACACCAATGACAATTATTTTTATGATAAAGGGAGACATGCGGCACATTAAAAATATTTACTTAAAATTTTGATATGCCTAGGATTTAAAAAATAATTTAATGGGTGTTCGGGCAAAGACTAATGCGTGTGTGTTTTAAGTTGAATGCATTTCTTTTCTCAACAAGGGCAATGACATTGCTGGAGAATGAAATATTTCCACTTCTTGCCACTCCTGTCACATATAACCCTGGCTCCATAAACAATAATATTACTTAGCTCAAACCTCAAAAGAAAAAGCCCTATGGTTCCATTTCTCACATCATCAGACATGGACATTCTTGTGCCTCTGTGACTGAGATTGCCTCTATTATGCACTTTGGATTCATACACATGAAAGTGATGATAATTTGAACTTATTTTACATTAGACCCTTAATATAATGCAAAGTTCAGACCCAAGATGCACTAGTCTTACTACGGAAAGATATATGATCAGTAGAATATACTGTTAAGCAAGACATTTCTATCAGCTTGATCTTGTCTCAATGTCCTCAGGAAATGTAGTTGTTGTGATTTACTACCTTCCTGCACTCCTTGTCACATCATTGTAAGCCCAAACTGAAAACCATTCCTAGGTACTTAAGAAAGTTGACATCTTCCTGGATCATCATAACAGAAGCTAAGTTATATCACCACCTGCAAAAGTCAAACATCATTTCTTTGTATTTAATGTTAAATTGCATCTATCATTGGTAAATACCAAGTTATCAATCTTGTACCTATTTGGCCTTCCACAGTTCTTAATAATGAATCCCAGGATAACACTATCATCAACATGCTTAATGACATGGTATTGTGCTTAGAAAGCAGAGTAATCATTCACTTGTACAATTAATAAAGCACAAGAGAAAGGTGCCCTGCACTGGTTCACCAACGTGCTGTGCCTCAAAGTTTGAGTTTCCACATGGGATTTTCTTAACTGTTGCCGAATTGCAGAGGGAGATACTGAGCACAGGTAAGGCACCACTTTAAGCGAGGCAGAAGAAAATAAAAACCAGAGGATGAATCATTCAGAGCTACTTGCAGTCAACCTGACTCCAGAACAACATTAGCAATAACATAGGAGCAGATTGGAAACTCTGTGAGGTGCATACTGTAGTGACCTTCCTGAGTGTTCCAAGCACCTGAACATAATCTTAGAATGACCTGTTCCATGAGTGTTCTCATGTGAAGATGGCTCTTATTGTACCTTCTCTGCAGCTGGGTCTGAGGATGTTGCATGAATATGAGAAGTTTTCAGAGGAGCAGTCCTTATCACCGAGTATCCAGCCATCCAACTGCCAGTGTAGCAGGCGCAGACATGTAAAAACCTTTTATGGTGGTCACAGAGGAGTTGCACATTAAAGCCCTTTCAGTTGATGTGCATCTCAGCATTCACATGGGGTGTCCTTAATGCCAAGTGTGTGCAGCTCACTACACCCCCCACCTGGGGGAATAGTGAGACCAAGGCAAATCACATCACCCTCTGCGTCTGCGCTGCAGCATCTGTGTCAAAGGAGATGATGTGCACCACCCTGGAAAAAAGGGTGTCGGTTACCTGATGGATGCATCTGTGTGCTGATGACTGCATGATCCCACAGAGGTCAGATGTGGGGCTTTGGAAAGAGTGGTCTCAAAGAAATTGAATATCACTGTCAACTTGAAGGCCATAAGCGCATTTATCTGGTTCCCCCTTAGCTGGAGATCTTTTTGCAAATATTGGCAAGGTTCAGCCATTACCTCTTGGGACAGACCCATCCTCCTCCAACATTGCCTTTCAGACTAATCAAAGTAAGTTGCCATGTCCCTGTATAGTGTCACATGCGGATGGCTCTTCACCATTCCACACCTACTTCTCGTAGGCACTTGGCATCGTGGTGCCTCCCTGCCTTGGAGCTGTGCATGTGGGGGAGATGGTTATGTTGCTGGACTAGTAGTTCAGAGACTCCAGGCTAATATACACTTAGGACATGGGTTCAAATCCCACCGTGGCAGCTGGTGGAATTTAAATTCATATAATTAAAAATAATTGGAATTAAAGCTAGTCTCTCAGTAATAGTAAAAACTATCATCAATTGTCATAAAAACCAATCTGGTTCACTAATGTCCTTTAGGAAAGGAAATCTGCTGTCCTGGCTGACATGTAACTCTAGATCCCACAGTAAGGTGGTTGACTCTTAACTGCCCTCTGAAATAGCCTAGCAAACTATTCAGTTCTAGGGCAATTAGGGATGGGCAACAAATGCAATGCTCACATCCCATTAAAAAATTGCAAGGAAGGAACCTCAGGCTGCTGTTGCTCCTTGCCTCCTGGTATTGCTGATGGGATGGGTCTGCTCCTATTCTAGACTGCAGATTTTAAAAATGATTTTCTTAGTACTCAGGATCTGAGCTTGAAGGCACAGGGCTCCTTCTTGCTAGAGTTCAGATGTGCTGGGTGTCGTTTTAAGGAAATCCTCTTTCCACTACCCCCTCCCTGCCAGACATTCAACTTGCAAATTAAAAGTAGCGGAGAAACACGAAGTGGAGAATTTTCAGCATGTCGGCGGGCTGGGCGGGAGCGGGTGCGGGCAGGCGTGGAGCTGTTCACCACCCACGATCAGCTCCACGCTGCCATTTTACGCAGGCGGGCCGATTAAGGTCCGCCCAGCGTGAATTGCGACTCCCGAGAACAGCGGGAGGGGACGGGTGACGGCAGGAGCCCGATGACTGCCGGGTCCAATGGCGACCCGGCAGCCTGTTTAAAAACTGCACAGGCAGCCTTCCAAAGGCTGCCAACAATGATGCACGGAAGGATTCCTGAGAGCGGTCTCAGAGAGCAGGCCAGGTAGGAGGGCAGGTCGGCGGGGCATTGAGTCCCAAGATTCTCAGATGAGCGCCTCGCTGCCTTCCTTGAGGAGGTGGCAGCACGGCACAAAATCATCGTGCCAAGAGATGGGAGGAGGAGGCCCCCCCACATGACAAAACATGCCTGGGAGGAAGTGGCAGAAGGGGTCAGCCCACACAATGTGGTAAGATGCACCTGGGTTCAGTGCCGCAATGTTCAATGACCTCTTGCGATTGGGACGGGTGAGTACCATGTTGGCATGGTTCACTTAGCACAGCAGTTAGGTTGGCCCCCCTAGCCCACCTCCCCATCCCCCCAACTCTGAATTTAGTTACTGCATTGAATCATTCATGGCATGTAGCCTTCGCTGGATGGGCAAGCATTTATTGCCCATGCCTAGTTGCCCCTGAGAGGGTGGTGCTGAGCTGGCTTCTGTATCCGCTGCATGTGGTGCACTTACACCCACAGTACTGTTTTGGGGGTGACCTCAAGGATCTGTACCTAGGCGCAGTGCTGGAACGCCGAAACATTTCGAAGTCAGGATGCTGAGTGACTTGGAGGGAAACTTCCAGGTGGCTGTGCAGCCATCCATCTGCTGTCCTTGTCCTCCTAGGTGGTAGTGCTTCCTTTCTCTGGAAGGTCATACAGTGTGGATGGCAAATGTGATGAAGGCAGCATCTGGGCAAGGGGGTCAGCCCTGGCTGCTTGGAGTGAGTATGGAGGCTCCAGGATCATGAATCGGATGAGTCCTGCAATGTTTCTCTCAGGTGGGGGTGGCAGGGCTGCAATGACAATGCAGGTACAGGGTGGACTAATTGATGCTCCTCTCACCTTTCAGGAGAAGACCTCACACAATAATGCTGAATGGCTGCGGATTGGTGGAGGGCAGCCCCACATATTCATACTGACCAGATACGAGCAGGCAGCTCTAGAGCTGGAGAGGCACCATGTGCCCAGGTCTACTGGCCGCGCTGAGGTTGGGGTGCCAGTGGGTGGTAAGAGTGCCATCGTGCATTGAGGTCACAATGTCTGTAAGTGCAAACATTCCGCTTTCGACTGTTCATTGAATTCAGCCTCCAACATGGGATGCCCATTGATAATGGAAGGAGGAGCGCATTCTGATACGGGTGTCAGGCACACACATTAACAGTGTTACAACTTCAACTAATAAAATGTCCTTGTTCTTCCTTTCAGCCTCACCGGAGCCTGCCTGGACCAAAGAGGCAGCGGGACCATCACTGACATCTGAGAGCCCTGAAGATATACACGTACTAGTGTTACACCATCTCTGCCAGGCAGGCATCAGCACAGATACCAGCACCTCAGTGGGGATAAGATCATCGGCTAGTGTCCCAGGGCACAATGGTGAGGGCACTTCACAATCGCTTGAGGTGCGGCCGGAGAAAGAGAGTGCCCAGGGCGCTGGCAGTTGGAGGATTGCAGGGGACCAGGAACATGCTCAGTCGGTGGCTGATGATGTGCCTCTGGAGTCGTCTCTGAGGCAGCAGATGCTGGAAGTCCAGCAGGATCTGCGGGTGGATCTGGCGGAGTTACATGAGGCAATGCATGCCATGGTCTCCGTGATGGAAAAGTCCACGTCGTGCATGAGCAATGCAATGACCTTCATGGCCGAGCCCAATGTTTCCTCCATGGAGAGAGTGGCGACTCTTATGGAAAGGCTCCTCTAGGAGAACAATCAGGGCTTCCTGAGGATGCGTTTGGACCTGCAAGCCCTCACAGTGGCATTGACCTCAGCTGGTCAGTGTCAGTGGGGGAGATGGATTGGGCAACAAGTATCCCAGCTAGGTGCCCATCCATCATTGGTGAGCAGGGAGGTCCGAAGCAACCTCACGTTGGCGCATGGGCTGCCTGCCGTTTCTGCGGTCTTCTCTCAGGGCATTCCAGATGAGAGCAACAGCCCCTCCACCCCTCTACCAGTGACCGTGGCATCCGATAAGGCTGCAACAACTGGAGAGATGGCATTGTGCTGCTGGCCACTCCCTCCCAGGTGGGGCCACCACAGGCTCCATGGGCCAGAGGACGCCCGCCAAGGTCATCAAGGCCAACAGGACAGCAGAGTGGGCAGGCTGTCTCCAATGCTAGTGCCAGCAAGGGGGAGTACCTAGACATAGCACCCACAAACATAAAGTTAGGCACACCATGGGCTTATCACTGATGGTTTTCTGTTGCCCCGGTATTAGTTGTTTCTTAGTCGGTGTACAGCTCAACACCTCTGAATGCACTTCCATTTCTGTTTTTGTATGAAATCATTAAATATTTTAGTTCTCAACAAGCCTCTGGGTGCTTCATTAGTTCTGCAGGTGTACGGGAACACATGATGTTATGAGTGACTTGTTTGTCATTGAGTTTTATTGACAAGGCACATAGTTAATGTTCCTGACCAGGCGAATGTTGCTCTCAGGTATCGAGTATGGAGCCTGCAGCCCTGGCATCTGTTGGAGGTTCATCTGTGGTGTGCTAGCTGAAGGAGCATTGGATTAAAACCTCCCGGGTGTCCCTGCCTCCCTGGAGGTTCCCCGGGTCAGCGTCTATCCCCTCAGCATTTTCCTGACTGTGCTCGACCTCGGACTCACTATTGGACTCATCGTCTGCAGCCAGAGCATCTGCGTCAACATCTTCCTCCACAGCGTCGCCCCTTTCCAGCGCCAGGTTGTGCAGATTGCAGCATGCAACCACTATCAGTGACACACGATGTAGGGGGTATTCAGTGCACCCCCTGAATGGCCCAGGCATTGGAAGTGCATCTTGAGAAGACCAATTGTTCTCTTTACCACAGCCCTTGTGGTGCCGTGGCTCCTATTGTACCGCTGCTCAGCCTCTGTTCTTGGATGGCGGAGAGGCGTCATGAACCACCTTCTGAGGGGATAGCCCTTGTCACCCAGCAGCCATCCATCCAGCCGGGCTGGAGCACTGAAGAGCCCCGGCATCTGGGAGTGTCTGAGGATGTAAGTGTCATGGGAGCTGACTGGGTATCTTGCACAGACTTGTAGAATTTGCATCCTGTGATCACACACTATCTGCACGTTCATGGAGTGGAAGCGCTTCCTGTTGACCAAGGCACCTGGTTCACCCACTGGCGCCTTGATGGCCACATGTGTGCAGTCGATTGCTTGCTCTGTCTGGCTGGTCTCGTCCGAGCAGTAGTGAATGAAAGTCAATGCACACCTGAACAGATCGTCTGTCACCAGCTTAATTCAACTGTGGACAGCTGGTTAGAAAACTCTGCAAAGATCACCCGTCGACTCCTGGAAAGAGCCGGAAGCATGGAAGTTGAGGGCCACTGTGACCTTCAATGCTGCTGGCATGGGGTGTCCACCCACACAGTTGGCGCAGATCTCAGGGGTTATCATCTGTTAGATGGAGGTCACTATCTCCCTTGAGAGATGGAGCCTCCTTCAGCACTGCACCTCAGACATATTGAGGTAGCTGCATCGCTGCCTGTAAACCATGGCAGCAGGATAGGATCTTCTGCAGCTCCTTCCGCTTTGCCCTTCCTGTTGGTCCTGCACCCCTTGTGCCTGCGCCTCTCCTCCCAAAGGTGGCTCCCCTGGAGGCTGAGTATGGACTCCTGGCTCCCTCCCCACACAGGAGGCATTCCCAACCTGCAAAAAAGGCAAACAAAAATGCGCAGGTTTGGGAAATCGGATTTCTTCCAAAAAAAATCAAAGTGTGGCCATTTGCTCACTAAAACGCACCTCTGTACCTGGACAAAAATATGGCCCAAGGGCTTTTTAAAATGGAGAGGAAAAATAAAGGGAGCATAACAAATTAAATAAAATGAGCACACATCTAATCAGATCAGAAAAGCCGCTGGGGTAAATTTAACTTTGAGCAATAGTATAAAACAGATCAAATCAGCCAGTCATTAAACAGCTCTCTGTAGTACTGAAAATGGGGAAAAATGTATAACAGATGACTGAATTGAGAATCACTTTTAAAATTACCCCCACTGTTTCATATAATCTTTGGTTGCCTGTTAATATGCGGGCTGAAGTTACGTGGTGAAAAAGAAGCAAAACAAATTCTTGGCACTCATCTAATATTCCTTTCTCCATTTTGTTTAACAGCATCAACACATTTAAAATAAATAGATTAATGCCTCTATTAAAATAGCAGTGCATGGAATTTCAAACTAATGTGTTAAATGGTTGGACACTATTAAACAACAGTCTCCCCTCAGCATCAATGTATCAATTAACTTCTTCAAAAGGGAGCTGGCTAAGTATCTGACTAGGAACTAAATTCAGGCTGACAGGAGAGGGAGATGATCAAGTACAGTACTCCATTGAGCACAATGGAAATAGGGGGAGGACTGTTAGACCAATTAATGTGGATGGGTAAATATGCTGATGTTTTGTTTAATTATGTTTGGCAATTAGGGAATATTTATGCAGATGTTACACTCAGAAGTTTAAATAATATGGGTAGAGTACATATAGGCTGTGACAGGTGTAGGTTTGATATGTCAGATAGATTTTTATTAATGTATGCTTTCTTAATTCAATATTGCCCATTCGTTGCCAAGGAAAAACTGGATCTTCGCCTCATTTTTGTTTAAACAAAGCCAGACATCGGGGGATATGGATCGAAGATGGATAATGGTGTTGAGGTACAGATCAGTCCTGACCTGATTGAATGATTTACTCCTGTTCCTGTATATAATGGAGTTTTAAGCAGAAATTCAATGTGAACATGTACATAGCAGCCAGGATGCTTCATTATGTGTCAGCAAAAACTATCTAAATCACAAAGGTACTCCTTGTTCTTCTTGCTGAACAATAATTCCCACCTCTTAATGATTCTCTTTTAATACATTGAAGTGTTGGGCTTTCAATACACCTCACAACAGAAAGTAATAGACCTGAGGTTGTTTGTAGCTGTTGATCTAGTAAGTGTTGGCACTGGATCAAGTTTCCATAGTCCCAGGACATAGCTGTATGCCAACAATTTGTTAACCAGTGCAGAGTAAACTTGTTCTAAACTTTGTTGCACACAGTCTGGGAATGCGCGGAGACTCCCTCAATCTGGACTACTAGCTTTTATAGATTGGTATTAAATTGGAGACTTTACTATTTTCATGCTGGGGATGTGAATCTTTCACTCCATCCCATCTAAGTTAACAGGTGAATGCCACTGCCCCCTTTTTTTAAACCAGGCATTAAACTAATTAGTCATCAACCAGAATCTGCTGATTCTCCCAAAAGAAGCAAGAAGAATCCTGAAGAATGCCATGCCATTTTCCTTAAGCTCTCCCTTGCTTGGCCTGTTTTATCAGCACAAAGGTCTTTGTTCTAATTTGTTCTTGCAAAGATTCTAAGCTTTCTTAATCTTCTTACATTGTACCAGTTTATTAGTGTGCTGCAACCTGATAGCTCTCCTTAATCACAGCTAAATCTGGTTTGTTTTCCCATGGCATGGCTTTCCTTTAGCATTTTCACTGGTGTGTCAGTGTCCATTCAGTACCTTATATACACAGACTAATTCAATTTTTTCATTCTTTAAAAATAAAATACCAGTTGAGGGGTAACCCCTCCACAATAATGATCTGGCAGCTGTGGCCACAAATAATTGGAATAATTTCATACATCCTCTGAAGGCGCCTCCATCTTGAGGTGCTCTTGAATTCTCCTCTCCTGATGGAACTGCCTGCGGGCCCTCCCATTGGGTCAGCTGGATGCCTGTTCTGCCTGTCATCCTTAACTGTATGGCCCTTCTAGAAGCAGTCTCTTAATTGGCCGTCTCTACTAAGATTGCACAGATGGGCATCCAGGCATCGCTTGTGGGTTTGGGACCTGATTTTTGACTTACCCTCAGAAAGTCTTCAAAGTTGGCAAGATTCTGCCCATTAACAATATATACCTATGTAAATAAATGACAAATTTCCTCGAGATTCACATCCTCCACTGTAGAAAGTCCTCAAGTCAGATGGGACACTGCAACATGTCCAGTTAGGCCTAAAAAGAATACATTGCCAAAACTGAACATTCACTTGGCTATTTACTTGTGTGAAAGACTTCAATTCATTTCTAACTGATGCAGCAGGAGTAAATATTACATTACAGAGAGGAAAGTGCTTTTTGCTCATAATCCCTCAGCTTGCCCAACATTCTCTTTTCTTATCTTTCATCTAAAGCACCTGAGAATAACTGTGAAACATTTTGGGGCATAAAGTGAAAGATACTATGTAAATGCAAGTTCATTTATTCTATTTTTTGTGATAAGTGTTAACCTGCTTACTTTACATTATTTTATAAAGCTGCTGAAAGGAAAGATATCTTCAACCGTAATAGAGAGAGAAACACTTCTGATATAATGGAATTTATTGGTCCATAGGTTTCTCCTTCTATCGACAAGTAATGATAAATTAGAATCATGTTGCAGCATTACTTTATAAGTGTTGGTGGAGAAAAGGAGAGAATAATCAAGAAACACTTCCAAAAATCAATAGCTGGATAAATACAGTCAGTGCCTTCTAATTGTCTACAGTCACTGATTTCTCAAATTATTATTTTCTTTCCTCCTGGGACACAACAATCCATGTCAACAGAAAATACATAAGGATAATCTGGCAGATTGGGACCAATGCAAGGTTACAGGTTTCTATATTTTTGGTCATGTTTTGAACTTCAATTATTTCCAATATGTGGTTTATAAATTAAAATAGAAAGGCCTATAATAAATGTTCTGCCATGTTTGATGCTACAATCTCCAGAAAGACCAATAACTTTTGAAAGATATTTGAATTCCAGTGACCGACTGAAAAGATCACACTGCAAGATTTCAAGTTTTAAGATTTATACTGTAATAAACAATCTAAAAGCAGCATTATCTAAATACTACTCAGTAGGTAACTTATATTCTAAACTGCAGAAAAGATCCCCCATTTAACTTTTAGAAACAACTGGAAATCCCCCTCACTTTTATAATTTACTCTGTCCCTTTACTCTCCAGGAACCAGTCCAAAGCTATTCTTAGCTCCTGATAGCTTGCTTCCTTTTTCCCTTTTTCAGCCGGATAAGTTCTAATCTCCAAACTGACTTTCAGGTTGAAGGTTACTCTGGAGATTCCTCTCTTTAACCAAATGCAGGTGAATCTTCCAGTCTTGTTTAAATCCTTACAAACTCTTCAATCTGAGCATGAGTTCCCAGCAGTAATCTGTGTGGTGAACAGTCGAGACTGGCTGCCTCTATCTCTCTGCTCTCACCCAGGTTTTTGCAAATGGCCCTTTTCCTGAGGTTCAGGAATACCTTAAGAAAAGCCCTATAATCTGATACTACAATGGCTTGCTATGGACTCTTCCCATTTTAAAGCTAATCTCCATGTCAATGTGAGTTACTTGGGCCTTGTATCCAAGTAGAAATGTTAATTAGCTATCCTCTGGACTCCCAAATCCATTCTATCTTGGAACTAAACAGTTTAACATATAACCGTTTGTAAAACTTGACAATCCTAACACCTCCCTGTGACTTGGAGACTAATAGTCTATCCATCATCAGCATAGGTGCCCTGGTCATTGTTTACAGATGTAAATATCTTCCCAGTAAGACAACCTGAGCCCCCCTTTAACCTTTAATGACCAAACCACTCAAGCTTGTTGTCAGGCAGAGTTCAGAACAGGTCACATGACCCCTTAATTCCTCCATTTTACACTAAAATAAAGAGGGTTACAAAATCTTATAAACTTCATATTTGTAACAACAAAAATCTATTGAGATGGCAGCTTAATAAAATATACAAACATACGAATTGGGGGCAGGAGTAGGCCACTCGGCTGCTCAAGCCTGCTTCACTATTCAATAAGTTCATGGTTGATCTGATTATAACCTCAACTCCACATTCCCGCCTCCTCCAATATTCTTTCACCCTATTGCTTATTAAGAATCTATATAGCTCTGACTTAAAAATATGTATATTTCCCATCTTCATTCTCTCTTCTTCCTTCTGAAAGCTGCCAGCTCGAGCTGGACTATTAGTTTCATCATCTGTTCACCCACTGCTTTCTTGACTGATTGTCCATTCTTCATAGAATCATAGAGTCTTACAGCACAGAAGGAGATCATTTGCCCCTTCATGGCTGTGGGAGCTAAAATACTGCTGGCAGACAGCAAATGCGGGTAGACTGCATCACAGCTGAGCTGCATTCTGTTTTCACCATTCATTCATTTACATTTTTAAAAAATTCATTCTTTGGATGTGGACATCAATTATTGCCATCCCTAATTATTGAGCCCTTCTAACTGCAATTCATGTTGATTCTATACTAGAGTTGCATATAGGCCAGTCTGAATAAGGATGTCAGGTTTCCTCCTTTAAAGGACAGTTGAGTTTTTGACAACAACCCAACAACTCCATGCTTATTATTAATGGTACAGCTTTTTCTTTCCAGATTTAAACTGAATTCAAATTCTCAAACTGTCATGCTGGGACAAATCATTATTAGTTCAGCCTATTGGATTACTAATCTAGTAATATAACTATTAGACACCTGCCCACAGCAATTACAGAGAGACAATTGCACAGTATGATCATTTGCTGTTCAATAGTAATGTTATTTTGATCACAAGAATATTAAATATAGCATCTTGAATTTATAAATTAACATAAGTGAACAAAGTAGTTGGAGGACAAACTGTCACACATAAGACTTGGTAATGGTGGGTGGTATTGTTTCAAAGTTATTGCAGTCCTTGAAAAGAGCAGGGTCACTAGCCAACAGAGGGCACTGTTAACAGATACTCAATAAGTGCAATAGGTAATTTGGGGTAAACATGCCTAAATTAACATCCGTTAAGAATATTATTCAGTGCTTTTTAAATGATCTTCTGCTATGGAATCTGTGTGGATGAGAATCATTTTCAATGGACAAGAACAGGCAAAGCTGCAACCCATTTATACCCCAGTTGTAGTGGAACGAAAAATCGAGTGGGTTCTAAAATGGCCTGCTGATTTGTGATCACCCATGACTGCTGAATGAAGAGCAATTTCAACGTCTGTAACCCTCAGCACCATATCATACCACTGGGAATGAATGAGGAGGCCAACAAAACCAGAGGCAAAGGCTTCTGAAAAAAATCCTGAAAAGCAATTCAACCATCATCTGTATTTGATGCATAGTCTCAGTTCTCTGTCTTACCCTGATTTGGGCCTCAACCCCCCACATTCAGTCTATCACCCCAGTTGTTTCTCTCCACTTCTATATGCATCATATCTCTGTCATTACCTCACCCCATCCCATGTCTTTGTTCAGACTCAATGACCTTAAGTACACTCCTATCCCGCTTTTTGATCTCACCCTACATAAACTCCAGTTCTAAATGCATAACAATTTGTCATGCTGCATTTGGAGTACTATGTTCGTTCTGCATCACAGATTAACCAGAATGATAAAAGGACCTAGAGGGTAAAATGATGAGGACATGGCATATAAACTGGGCTTGTATTTCTTTGAGAATGGACGATTGAGCTGTGCTCTGATTGAGCTGTTTAAATGTTAAAAGGATTTGGGTGAAAGGTTTTGTAAGAGAGTGTGCAATTAATTTGTACCTCTGAGGCTAGAGATGTATAAAGTTCAGCTGTATATTGATCATATCATATTTGCTAAATATCATTTATTATTTGTATTGGAAATAATGGAGTGACAAAGCACACAGGTTTACAATGACAATCAGATTTGATATGGTAGATACAGGGAGAATCTCTTTCTTCTGGTGGGAGAATCAAAGTTGAGGGATTGACATAATCTTAAAATTAGAGTTTGGCCATTTATGAGGATAGTAGACTTTTGTGAGAGAAGGATATCAAAGGATATGGAGCTAAGGCAGTAAATGGAGTTGAGGTAGGGATCAGCCATGATCTGACTGAATGGCTGAGCTAGCTTGAGGGGCTGAATGGCCTTCTTCTATTATATAATTCATCCAGGCAGGATTCCAATTTTTACTTCCTAGCCTGTACCAAAACATAGTCAGTGAATCAATTTCAATACCTTCATCCTTAAGAGCCAATCCTTCCATACCTTCCCCATTATCCAGCTCTACTGCCCACCTCAGACCATCCAAATCCAGACTATAATATATATTTCCTTCCTACGTCCTCACTCTACCATTAGGAGCCAAGTGCTCCATCATCACAGCATTGAAATCTGAAATTCCTTTGTGAATGTCTCTGCCATGCTCTATATTCTTCCCAATCTAAGGTCTATGCGTTTAGTCATCTCCCTTAATTTCTCCCAACTCCTGCTTGAATCTACTCCCTGCTCTGGGGTGTTTTATTACATTAATGGTTCTATATAAGTCTAAGTGTTTGCTTTTGGCTCAGTGTTGGAATATTGGTGCAGTCCTGCACACTCTGGCCCCAAACAGGACAAAAGAATAAGTAAAAATCACTCACCTTCCTGACCCTCTTCTGGCTCCAACTCCTCTTTTCAACTGGTTGACTTGGTCGGGAAGGCACAATGGCTTCAGGTTAAAATTGCAGTCAGTTCCAGATGACATTATCAGAGACTGATCTAAATATTTGAAGAAGGGCCTGTAGTGTTCTAGCAGGGGTCCCTTTCACCTACTGAAAAGAACAGGTAAAGGTTACAATCCACCAGAAGGAATGGGAGCAAGTCACTGCGGTCATTTAATTGTCCATCATCTGATTACTGCTGGGGAGGCAGCGTTAAAATTCAGCCCCTGACTGTCCCTGCTTGTAGTCAGCAGGTGCACAAATAACTGCAAACCTACTGGATCCATATGTTAGACAGCACACTTATTAAAACCCACTCTCAACATTTCTAAGAGACCTGCCATTTGGAAAGGAAACATATTCCCAGAGGACAGCATCATTGGTGAAGTGCTGAAATAATACCCACAAGAGCTCGACTTAAAAAAAAGATTCACAAACCATTTGTGTTTGCATTACATCGGAGTTTCTTTAAACAGACTCAAAAACTTGGGAGGAACCAATTCCTTGCTGCCTGGAGGTTACAGCCTCTTTGCAGCCCCCTGAAGTGGTACACTGTACAACCATAACCTTGTGCCTGAATAATTCTACAGCCTTCTATGTGACAAGGTCAAACCAACACTCAAAACCACCAGAGCCAAAATTCTGTTGACAGTAATTCTAATGTGAAGCAGATAGATTTCCTGCAGATATTCAGGGCCATGGTGTCTGGTTCATTTTGTCCATCATTTTCCGGATAGCACACTCAGGATGTTACAGTTTATTATGAATGGAGAACAATCTTTTATAAAGAGCACAATTCACTGTTTCCCATGTGGGATTTCCAACTTGTTGAAAGTCATTTCACTTATCTTGGGCTTTATTCATCTTGATCTGAACCTTGGTGCTGTCAGTCTTCACTGCAGCATTGGAACAGTTTATGCATCTATGCCATAAGGAACAAGAGGAGCAGCAGACTGACTCTGGCATCCTCAATGATAGTGGAACCTACCACACCAGTGCAAAAGACAAGGCTGAAGCATTTGCAACCATCTTCAGCCCAGAAGTGTTGTGTAAATGGTCTACCTTAGTCACCTCCAGAGATCCTCAAAATAATAGATGCTAGTCTTTGACCAATTCAATTCACTCCATGTGATAGTAAGAAACGGTTGAAGGCACTGGACACTAGGTAAGTTTTTGGAATCTTCTCCTCCAGGTTAATTGTTTAACTGTCACCCACTATTGACAACTGGATGTGGCAAGACTGCAGAGCTTTGATATGATCTATTGGTTGTGGGATCACTCTATCACATGCTGCTTACGCTGTTTGGCATGCATGTTTTTCTGTGCTGTAGCTTCACAAAGTTGGCACCTCATTTTCAGGTATGCATGGTGCTGTCCTATACTTCCCATTGTACTGAGATTGAACCTCTTGATGGTAGTGGTAGAATGGGGCATATATCAGGACACAAGGTTACAGATTGTGTTGAATACAATTCAATGTCCCTGCTTTAGTACTGAAGACTTGTGCTGCATAACTAGCAGTAACATTAGATAAGCTATTCCAAAACAGCTACAACACAGCAGCTACCCAACACTGTGGAAAATTGCCTAGGTATGTCCTTTCCACAAAATGCATGACAAATTGCTATCCATTCCTAACTGTCCTTGAGAAGGTGAAGGTGAACTATCTTTTTGAATTGCTGCGGTCCATCTAGTGTAGGTATACCCACAGTGCTGTGAGGAAGAGAGTTCCCGATTTTTAACCCAACAACAACAAATGCATAATGACTTAGTTCCAAGTCAGGATGGTGTGTGGCTTGGAGGGGAACTTGTAGGTGGTGTTCTTCCCATGTGTCTGCTTCCCTTTTCCTTTTAGACGAAAGAAGTTGCAGGTTTGGAAGGTGATGTCAAAGGAGGCTTAGTGAGTTGCTGCAGTGCATCTTGCAGATGGCACACACTGCTACCACTGTGCGTTGGCAGTAGAGGGAGTGAATGTTTAAGGTGGTGGTTGGGCAGGCTGATCAAACACGCTGCTATGCTATGAGAAGGGGATGCATAGAGAGGAGATGATGACTGAGTGTGACATAGACTGAGTGCAAAATCAGGAATTTGGTGCAGAGGAGGAAAGAGGTTTTCCTTTTTCTACATTTTTCCAGCCTCCAATAACTGGTATGTCTCCTTCCCTTGTCTCCAAGCCAGGAGAGTGTAACATTCTATTATTTTAGCTAGGTGAATTAATAACGAATTAACTAATTAAATAAATAAGGTTAGACAAACCTGGCAGGGATGGTAGTATGCTGTGACCACAGCATGTGGGAATCTGTCGCATGCACTGTAATCCTGGACAACCATACCTGCAGTCAGTGTTTGCAGCTTCAGCAACTTTGTCTCAGAGTTTCTGAGCTGGAGTCTGAGATGCAGACATTATGGGGCATCAGAGGGGGAAAGTTACTGGAACACTTTGTTCCAGGAGGCAGTCACATCCTTTAGATTAGGCAGAACTTTAGAGTTGGTCAATGGTCAGAGAAGGAGGGTGTGATGACGAGTCAGGCAGCTATGGGGATCCAGCATGTAGTGATGGAGGAGATTCTGTCCCTCACTTTGTCCAACAGGTATGAATTTCTTGCTACCTGTGTGGATGAGGTGAAGGACTGCAGGGTGAATGAATGACTGACCATGGCATCAGGATGCAAGATGCTATTCAAATCAGGGGGAGAGAAATGGAATGTGATAGTGATAGGAGGCAGTATAGTAAGGGGGATAGATATTATTCTCTGCAGCTATGACCAGAATCACAGAAGGGTGTGTTGTCTGCCCAGTGCCAGGGTTAAGGACATTTCCTTGCAGCTGGACAGGAACATGGAGAGGGCAGGGGATGATCCAGTTGTTGTGGCCCATGTGGGAACCAACAATATAAGTAGAACCAGAAATTGATGTTCCACTAAGAGAGTTTGAGGATTTAGGGTCCAAATTAAAATGCAGAACATCAAAGATAATTATCTCTGGATTGTTACTGAGCCATGTGTTAATTGGCATAGGGTCAAACAATTTGAGAATTAAACACATGGCTCATAGAGTGGTGTGGGAAGAAGAGGCTTTGATTCATGGAGCATGACATCAGTACTCAGGGAAGGTGGAGCTATTCCTTTGGGATGGGCTCTACTTAAACCAGGATGGGACTATTGTCCTGGCCAATCATATAACTAGGGCTGTAGACAGGGATTTAAACTAATGAGGATGGAGGGAGGTGGGGTGGGGTGGGGTGAGTGGGGGTGTCATGGGTGGTGTTGGTTCAGACGAAGGGGGATTTAGAAATCCAAAATGAAATGTTGAAGCAATAGAACAGTGTAGTGATGCAGGTAAAGACTAGCAAATTGGGGCAGGGAGGGACAGAAAGTTTAACCTTAATTGTGTGTCAGTGAATAAGGTAAATGAAGGGATTGGAGTGAAACATGAAATTACAGGTTTCTTATCTGAATGCATGAAGCATCTGCACTAGCAGCAAACAAATAGAGGTAAATGGTTTTCATTTAATCACCATTAGAGAGACATATAGTTACAAGGTGATCAAGGTTGGGAAATAAATATTACAGTATTTCAGAAAGACAGACAAAATGACAAAGGACGGGGGGTAGCCCTGATAGTAAGGGATGACATAAAGACACCAGTGAGAAAGGATCTGGGCTCAGAAAATCATGAATTAGGATCAATATGGGTGGAAATTAGGAAAGACAAGGGTCAGAAACATTGGTGGGAGTAGTTTATAGGCCCCATAACAGCAGTTATATCATTGGCAGGGCATTAATCAAGGAATTATTGGAGCTTGTAACAAAGGCAATGCAATAAATGTAGTGAACTTTAATCTTCATATGGATGGGACAATCAAATTGCCAAGAGTGGTCTCGGAGATGAGTTTGTAGAATGTTTTTGTGAAAGTTTCCTGGAGCAATACATTGTTGAAATGACTTGGAATAAATCTATCTTAGATCTAGTTTTGTGTAATGAAGCAGCGTTAATTAGTAATGTCACAGTAAATGATCTGCTTAGAAATAGTGATCATAATTCCATTGATATCCATGTTAACATTGAAAGTGACATACTCCAATCACAAACAGGAATTTTAAACAAAAACAAAGGGCAGAATTTTGCCCTTGATGGGTGGGCTGGTCCCACCGGCTCGGCGGCGGGTGGGCAGCTGTTCACTGCCACCGAAACAGGCCCCGGCGCCATTTTGAGTGGGCGGGCCAATTAAGGCCTGCCCATTATGCTGCCCAACTGTCAGAGTGCGCTCTTTCATGCATAAGCGAAAGAGCACACATCTCCCTGAGACTAAGTGCTGTCTCAGGGAGATCAATGAAAGTTTTATAAACTTCAAAAATAGAAAAATAAAAAATTTTTTAACATGTCACCCTCATGTGACAATGTCACACGAGATGGGACATATTAATAAATGTCACAAAAATTTTTTTTAAAACAGATATGAAACCTCATCCCGCCGGTGGATGAGGTTTCATGTTTTTTCAGAAGCCCACTGGGGCTCCTGGCCTGCCCACCAGCCTTAAGGTTGGACAGGCAGGGCCTTTAATTGGCTTAGTTATCCTGTCAATGGCCTCAATTGGCCATTGACAGGTCAGCGGGTGGACAGCTGATTTCGCTGTCTGCCCGCCTTCCTGAATATTTAAATGGGGCGGGATGACATCGGGGGTTTCTCCCAACATCATCCCGTGTCATTTTTGCATCGTCGAGGGGGCCCCGCCCCCGACTCGCCAACGGAAAAATTCTGCCCAAAGGTTTAAAGGTATGAGGGGAGAACTAGCTAAGACTGATTAGATAAAAAGATTAAAAAGAATGGCAGTAAATAAATAGTGGAAACATTTAAAGAAACAATTCAAAATTTTCAACAATATACATCCCATTGAAAACAAAAACTCAGCAAAAAAGACCTATCTGTAGCTCATTGTTAAGGAAAGTATTAGGTTAATAGAAAAGGCTTATAATGTTGCAAAAAAAATAGTAGCAAGTCTGAAGATTGGAAGTGCTTTAGAAACAAAAAAAGCCACCAAAAAGTTGGCAAAATGAGAAAAAATAGAATATGAGAGTAAACTAGCCAGAAATATCAAAACAAATTGCAAAAGCTTTTAAGCATATAAAAAGGAAGAGAGTAGCTAAAATAAACATTGGTCCGTTAGAAGCAGAAACGGGGGAAATTCTCATGGGGAGTGAGGGAATGGCAGAAGCATGGAACAAATACATTGGCCTGAATTTTCATTGCCAGGTGATGGTGGCGGGCTGGAGTCGGACCAGCTGACCTAGGAAAAAGTTCGGAGGCAGCTACATGGGCCATTGGGTGTGGCGGGAGGCTGTATAAAAGGCCCACCTCAATGCTTTGGGATTTTGTCCCAGTTTAAATAAAAACACAAAGGCCCTCCAGTCCTCATCCCTCATAGCCCTGACTCCCCCCACACACACTCTCCTTGCCTGATTCATGCCACCTCCTGCCTTCTGCTTCCACACACTACCCATGGGTCCCCATGTCTCATATGCCAAGCTTTTCCCTTCCACCCACCCCCATGGCGCCTCATGCCCCCATGCCAAACTGTCATGACCATATAAATGCATTTCCTCAAAGTGGCCCATGAGCTAAGAATTTGTGTATGTGAGTATGTAGCCACTTTTTAATTTGAGAGTGATTCAATTTAAAAATAACTCAGCAGTCAAGCTTTATTATTACACAAGACAAAGGTTAATTTATTATGAAACCACTGCTGAAAATTACTTCAGTAAAAGTGATGAAGTGATTAATTAAAGTACAGATACAAAGATTAAAAAGCAGATAAAGGAAAACAGATACTTAAAGATGAGATTTCAAATCAGTCTCTGTGAGATATCGTTGCAAGCCCATTGCTCGAATTCCTTTTTTCTGAAGTGACGTGCTTGAAACTTAAGGTTCGGTTTAGCAGCTGCAATGGCTTATGAAGCTGAACAGTTGGAGTTTTCCTTCATAGGTGGACTCAATGGGTAGAGCAGATGCTGTGAGAGTAACTCCTGATGGTAGGGAACCCCAGTTATCACACATGGTTCGTGGCTGTTTCAGCTGAGAACTTTGTGCTGCTATTGTCTCTCACACAAGCCCCACAAAATGGCTTCTTATAGCCACCTTTATACAATTCAAAAAACACTAAATGGTTGCTATCCCAAACTGTTGATTCATGCTTCCATATTAGGTACTGGGTTAGCCCCAGCCTGGGGACAATATTCCCAGCCATTACCTTTTTAGCTGAAGTATTTATCAATGTTTATTTTCACAAGGATAAGCGGTTTCAAAGACTTGAGGTTTTTGTTATAGATACTTTAAATGGTTTGGATGATTGACACTTTTATTGCTTTCTTATTGACATAGTAGAAAACTTTTCAAATGAATTACTTTTTAAAAGTTTTTTTTTTACACATCCTGCTGTTGCTATGGGTTTCATTGATTCTATACAGTATAGAGAGCGGGTCAACGGGTATGGAAGCGTCATAGTTTGGCATGGGGGCATGAGAGCCATAGGGGTGGGTGGAAGGGCATAGCTAGGCATGGGGGCATGAGGGAACACAGGGATTGGTTGGGGCAGCATAACCTGGCATAAGGGGCATGAGGGGGAAGCCTAGATTGCAAACCATCAGGTCCCGGGGATTTGTCGGATGTTAGTCCTCAAGTTTCTCCAATACTTTTTCTCTGCTGATATTAATTACCTTAATTTCCTCACTTTTTAGCCCCTAGATTACCTTCTATTTCTGATATGTAACTCATGTCTTCTACTGTGAAGCCAAACACAAAGGCTTAGATTTTCACCAAGTCGGGGTGACTCAGGAGCCCTTGACAAATGGCAGACGGGTCCTGATTCTGGGATTCCCGACACCATCCCTCGGCTGTCTGAGTTTTGAGAGTGCTTTAAAAGGTGCAAGCTGATTCCACTCACAATCCCATATCCAGTATTCCCGACCTGGCTTGGAAACTAGCTTGAATCATCAGCAATCTTAGATACATTACTCTCTGTCTCTTCATCTAAGTCATTAATATAGATTGTAACTAGCTGAGGCCCCAGCACTGATCCTGTGGCGCTCCACTAGTCATGGAGAAATTACTTTGGAAATTACTTTTTAAAAGTTCCCCTCATGCAGGCTAGAGCTCACAACTCTTCTGAAGGGGTGTGAACCATGAGTCTTTAAAAATCTGGCCTAAATCCATGAAAATTGCAGAGGAGTAGTAGATGCCTATGTTTGCTATGGAGCCGGCCAGGTCAGGAATACTGGATATGGGATTGTGAGTGGAACCAGCCTGCATCTTTTAAAGCACTCTCAAAACTCAGACAGCCGAGGGATGGGATCGGGAATCCCAGAATCAGGACCCATCTGCCATTTGTCAAGGGCTCCTGAGTCATCCCGACTCGGTGAAAATCTAAGCCTTTGTGTTTGCCTTCACAGTAGAAGACATGAGTTACATATCAGAAATAGAAGGTAATCTAGGGGCTAAAAAGTGAGGAAATTAAGGTAATTAATATCAGCAGAGGAAAAGTATTGGAGAAACTTAAGGGGCTAAAATCTGACCTGATGGCTTGCACTCTAGGGGCAAGATTTTGCCCTTGATGGGCGGGCGGGCCCGACCGACTCGGCGGTGGGCGGGCAGCCAATCGCCGTCACGGAAACAGGCCCCGCCGCCATTTTACGTGGGTGGGCCAATTAAGGCCCGCCCAGCGGACCACCCGACGGGAAGCGCTATGCGCTTCCTGTGCAGGCGGGGGGGACTCCCCAACTGCCAGAGTGCACCCTTTCCCACATGCGCGCAAAAGAGCGCACATCTCCCTGAAACAAAGTGCTGCCTCAGGGAGATCGCTGAAAGTCTGTGAGACATTAAAACTAGAAAAATTTAAAAATCAGTAACATGTCCCCCTGATGTGAAAATGTCACATGAGATGGGACATGTTAATGAAGTACACAAACACTTTAGTAAACTTATTTAAAACCAAAATCAAACCTCATCCCGCCACTGGATGAGGTTTGTGCAAAAATCACTTACCCACCTGCCCGTTGGGCCTGTGTGCATGGGCCCCTCAAAATCCTAGTTGATTGGTCACTTAATGGCCTTAACGAGGCCTTTAATTAATGGTGGGCGCACGTCGCGCTGCATAGCGTGCCCGCTGACCGAAACATCGCGATGCTGCATGCTGATGTCAGGACGCTCGCGTAACATCAGCGCGTGACATTTTAAGCGCTGACGTGCAGGCTCCACCACCCAGGTGTAAGCCAGAAGATTCAGCCCTAGGGTTCTAAAGGAGTAGCTGTGGAGATAATGGATGAGCTAATGGATGATTTTCTAAAATTCCTTAGATTTTGGAGCAGTCCCATGAGATTGGAAATTAACAATTATAATGCCACTTTTCAAGGAAGGAGAGAAAGAAAAAACAAGTGACTGCAGTCCAGTTAGCCTAATATCAGCCATTGGGGAAATCTATTACTAAGGAAGTTTTAACCATGCACTTAGAAAAGTAGTATATGATATGAACAAGTCGATATGGTTTTACAAAAGGGAAATCCTAACTGACAAATGTATTAGAGTTTTTTGATAATGTAACTAATAGGGTAGATAAAGGGGAATCAGTAGATGTTGTATACCTGGATTTCCAAAAAATATTCAGTAAGGTGCCACACAAAAAGTTAATAGGCTAGATAAGGGCTCATGAAGTTGGGTGTAATATATTAGCATGCGCAGAGGATTGGTTGATGGACAATGAAGCAAAGAATAACCATAAGAGACATTATCAAATTAGCAAGCTATGACTAGTGGAGCAACACAGGATCAGTGCCGGGGCCTCAGCTATTTACAATCTATATTAATGATTTAGATGATGAGACAGAGTAATGTATCTAAGTTTGCTGATGATTCAAGCTAGTTGGAAAAGTAGGCTGTGGGGAGGGCACAGAGGCTGCAAAGAAATATAGATGGATTAAGTGAGTGGGCAACAAGATGGCAGATGGAATATCAAGTGGGGAAGTGGGAAGTTATTCACTTTGGTTATAAGAATAGGAAAGCAGGATATTTTTTGAAAGGCGTGAAACTTGTAAATGTTGATGTGCAAAGAGACTTGGGTGTGCAGTAGTGCAGTAGGTAGTGTTCTATTTCTGTGCCTATTTCTTGTGTTCTTGTCCTGTCAAGTGTTGTTAGAGTTGCACTCATCCAGGAAAGTAGAGAGTATTCTATCACACACTTGGCTTGTGCCTTGTGGGCAAGCATTGAGGATTAAGGAGATGAGTTACTCACTGCAGAATTCCCAGCCACTGACCTGCTCTTGGAGCATTCATCACTCTTATTAATACAATCATGTACAGATGTATCTGCAATTGAAAGATTGGTGAGGACAAGGTGGTGATTTGTTCACCACCTACTGCAGACCCATTCTGGCAGCTAGGCTCTTCAGGCTCTTCAGAACTTCATCACCCCACTCAGGAATGAACCACTCTTGCTAATGGCCATTGAAGTATCCAGAGTAAATTCTGTGCCCTTGCTATCCTCCGTGCCTTTTCAAGTGATGTTCAACATGGCGGGGTATTGAATTTTTAGCTGAAGCAGGGCAGTCAGTGGCAATCAGCAAGTTCCCTTGCCCATTTATGACCTGATGCTATGAGACTTCATGCAGTCCAGAGTCAATTTTGAATACCCCCAGGGTCACTCCTTCCTGACTCAATACCACTGTGCCACTACTTCTGGTGGGCCCAGATATCCAGTGGGACAGGGCTTATCCAGGGATGGTGATGGAGGAGTATTGCATATTCGCTGAATGTATGATTCAGTGAGGCTGTTGTCTCATAATTTTGTCACGCGTCTCTAGATGGTTGTGATGTGAATGTTGCAGGGTGCCTTTGTCATGTCCACTGCCTAGGTTGATGCAGAGTGGTCCATCCTCTACCTCTTTCCCATTAGTTGGCCTGTAGACTACATCAAGCAATGCCATTGCACCTTTTTTGTTCCTTAGCTCTAGCCAAATAGTTTCTGTCCTTGACCTCGGTGGGACAACTTCTCTCTCCAGCGCTGCAAAGTTCTCAATAATCAATACTGCCACCCTTTGTCCTTCCATTCCTTTCCTATCTTTCCTCAACATCTTGTATCCCGGAATATTTGACACCCAATCCTGCCCTTCTTTGAGCCACATCTCTGTTATTGCCATAGCATCATATTTCCACATGGCTATCTGAATTTGCAACTCACCAATCTTATTTACCACACTCCATACATTCACATCCATGCACTGTAATGCAAACATAGACTTCTTACTTCTTTTATGTTGAACTCAGATAATAACTTATTATTTCCTACATTCTTTACACCTTGGTATCCCCCTTTAGTATTACCTGCTGGCTCCCACACCCTGTCAAGTTAGTTTAAACAACCCTCAACAGCACTAGCAAATCACCTCGCAAGGAAATTGGTCCCTGCTCTGCTTAACTGCAACCTGTCTGGCAGCTAAATGATGACCATTACTGATAATAACTTATTATTCAAATTTATTAAAATAACCGAATTGACACTCCCCATGTCATGGTTTGATTTTAATTCATGTCTCTGGATAAACAAAAATACTGGTCTGGACCTGTGGATTTCCAGCCCATTAACAGAACCATTATGTTACTGTACCCACATAGCAGTGATGCAACTTAAAAATTTGGCTGACACAACAGTAATTGTGCAATAATTATTTGTGAGGCCCTTTTGTTGGTGATGATGGCCTAAAAGTAGGCATTTTTTATCTCTCAGCAGGTATTTCATGTTTACTTCTGTCAATGTTTTGGACATGTTGTCTAAAATCATTCAACCTATTGCGTCAATGCTCAATATCTGAATGAGGTATCCAATTCATCTAACTCCCCTAACTTTCCACATATATTACAGAAATGATCCACTGTATTTCAAATAGTTGTACTTTGCTCTTTAAGTCTCTTGCAATACATTTTAAATAAAATGGAATATATATATGTGGAATATATATCCACATGCTTTGTTTTAATATTATCACATTATGTAACATTTATTTTGTTAAAAATTGTGTAATAATTTATTCAAATTTCCTACATTCAAAAAATAAGTTTATTTAAATCTACAATAAGCGCTATAATAAGTTCTTGCTGCTGGCTCCATGATCACTGTCTACTGTAAAAAATAGATTGCACTTGTATCCTTGGCAACAGTTTTTGCCTTTCAGCTAATGTGTGTATATAGACAGGTTGTGAGGTTTTCTTAGGAATGATTTTGCTACACAGATCAAGGAAGGCTACACAGTGCCAATAATAATGAGTTTAGAATTTTTACATATCATTTATGTACTGATCTAAATCCCCAAATGGAGGTTGTCTAATACCACACTTCTGGGGCTGTGCACTGTGTACTTTAGTATAACTATGAATCCAATGGAAGAGGATAGGTGAAATAAATAAAAATAACAGATGGGTACATAATATTTGGCTAGTAATATAAATATAATACAACTAATGTAGACTTCTTGACTAGGACATATGTTTCTTCTAATTTAAATAGAACTTTCTGTCATAGGAACATTAGAAAGAAGAGGAGACCATTCATCTCCTCAAGCCTACTCTGCTATGCGGTTTGATCATCGCAGATCTATCCATCCATTTATCTGCCTTCACTTTATATTCCTTGATGCCCTTAACTAACAAAAATCTTATGATCTTAGTCTTGAAAACTCAAATGATCCCAATATTCACAGTCTTTTGGGAAAGAATTCTAGATTTCACTAACCTTTCTGTAAAAAAAAAAGCTTCCAAATTTCCCTTTTAAATGGCCTAATTTTAATTTTAAAATTATATCCCCTTCTTGGTTTCCCCATCAGAGTTTCTCTCTATCTAACCTATTGGATCTTTCTAACATCTTAAATACTGTTAAATCTTTTATACACAATAACAAATGATACAGCATCTTTAACACAATGAAACGTCCCAAGGCACTTCACAGGAGCATTAGAAAACAAAGTATGACACCGAGTCAGGCAAGGTCAGATAAGTATAGGTCAGATGACCAAAAGCTTGGTCAAAGAGGTAGGTTTGAAGAAATGTCTTAAAGGAGGAAAGCAAAGTAGAGATGCAGAGAGGTGTAGGGAGGCAATTCCAGTGCTTGAGTTCTAGGCAACTGAGGGCATGTCCATCAATAGTGAAGCAATTATGATTGGGAATTCAGAGCACAGATATCTCTTTGGGTTGTAGGGTTGGAGGAGATTACAGAGATAGTGAGGGGGGAGGCCATGGAGGGATTTGAAAACAAGGATGGGAATTTTAAAATCAAGATGTTGATTGACCAGAAGCCAGTGAAGGTCAGTGAGCACTGGTGTGAGAAGGGAGTAGGATTTGTGAGTTAAGGCCTGTGCAGCAGAGTTTTGGATTATCTTAAGTTTACTGAGGGCAGAATGTGCAAGACCAGCCAGACGTGTATTGGAATAGCTGGGTCCAGAGGTAACAAAGGCATGGAAGAGGGATTTAGCAGCAAACAAGCTGAAACAGGGATGAAATTGAAGAATGTAATGGAGGTGAAGGTAGGCACTTTTAGAAATGGCATGAATATGAGGTTGAATGTTCATCTTGGAACCAAATGTGACACCAATGTTGCAAACAGACTGGCTTAATCTCATGCTGTTGCCAGGGAGAGGGATGGAATTGATAGTTAGGGAACAGAGTTTGGAGTGGAGACCAAAAACAACTGCTTTAGTGTTTCCAATATTTAACTAGAGGAAATTTCTATTGACCCAGTGCTGGATGTCAGTTAGGCAGTCTGATAACTTAGCAACAGTGGAGGAGTTGAGAGGGGCGATAGTGAGATAGAGCTGGGTGTTATCAGCATATATAGCAAAACTAATGTTGTGCCTTTAGATTATATCACTGACAGACAACATGTAGATGAGAAATAGGAGGGGACTAAGGATTGATACATGGGGGACAGCAGAGATAATGGTGCTGGAATAGGAAGAGTTGCAAGTCTCTGGATAAGATTACATTGTTAAGTATGTGTAAGAGTAGTCCCACACAATTGGATGACAATGGAGAGGTGTTGGAGGAGGATGATGTGATCAACCATAGAAAAACCTACAGATAGATCAAGAAGGATGAGGAGAGAAAGTCTATCTTTGTCACAGTCACATAGGATATCATTTGTGACTTTGATAAGAACTGTTTCCGTTCTGTGGCAGGGGCAGAAACTTGATTAGAGGGGTTCAAATATGGAATTCCAAGAAAGATGGGAACAGATTTGATAGGCAACAACCTGTTTAAGGACTTTGGAGAGAGAAAGAAAGCTGGAGATGGGACCATAGATGACAAGGATGGAGGAGTCAAGGGATTTTTTTTTTAGGAGAGGGGTGATGGCAAAAGGAGGGAGGAACAGCACCTGAAGGTGCAGAATCATTTACAATATGGACTAACAGGTGGGCGGGGGGGGTGGGGGGTGTGGTGGCCAGGACTTAAGTTGGGTGATCAGCAGTTTAGTAGGAATAGGATCAAGGGAACAGGAGGTGAGTCTTGTGGACAAGATGAGATCAAAGAGGACACAAGGGGGGGAGAAAGTAGAGAAAGATGCAAGGTCATGGCCAGAGCAAGGAGGGGCATTCAAGGAAGTTTGGCCAAACCGGCTAGTGGAAGGGAGGATGTGGTAGAGGCAACTGATTGGAATGTCTCAATCTTAGTGACAAAAAATTCCATGAGCTTCTCATACTTGGGTGTGAGGGTTGAGGAGACAGGGGAAAGGGGTTTAAGAAGATGCATCTGCAATTGAGAAAAGAAGTTGGGGTTATCTTTGCATTCTTGGATGATTCTGGAATAGTGAGCAGTTTTAGCAGGTGAGAGTAAGACCCAGTAGTGTTTTAAATGGTCCAGCCAAATCTGGCGGTGGGTGGTTAAACCAGTTGTGTGCCATATCCTTTCAGCTTCATGTCCCTTGGACTTAAGTGAGCAGAGATCAGGGCCGCACTACGGGAACAGACAGGGTGAAAGAGTAATGGTTTAATTGGGGACTGTGACATCAAAGGTGCAGGTGAGGGTGCGGTTGCATAAATCAGTAGCTGCAGAAATGTTGTGGTGAGCAGAGGGCTAAAGGCTAGATAGTTGGGAATATCTAAGTGCAGTTGTAAGTGAACCTAGAAATAACTTTTTCCAGGGCTGGGTACAGATGGAGGTTGGGTCGGGGCATAGAAGGGGTATGCAAGCCAAGTTTATGCAACTTATCCACATAATGTAACTTTCTAAGCCCCAGTATTATTCTGGTGAATCTGTACTGTGGTTCTCCAAGGTGGATTTAACCTTCCAGAAGCACGGTGTCTGGACCTGAATGCAGTACTCCAATTGGGGTCTGACCAAAACTCTACATAAATGAAACATAACTTCCTCCCCATTGTAATCCAACCTTGTTGAGATAAAAGCTAACATTCCATTAAACGTTTTGAGCTTTAAAGTAAAACAATTCACTCTGATTTAAATACATACTGTCAACACACTTTCAGCCCGTATAACCTGTGTACGTTTTACTCTTTGTGTTCTTGCCATGTGACTTACTATTTCATGATGCACATATATAATAACAAAGTAATTTAGGTTTCACTTCTTATTTTGATTTCAAAGTTCTTAATTTAATTCCTATTTCATATATAAATGCACATATACTTGCTGCAGCATTAAATATTTTTGATGAAAGATCACAGCGTGAAATGTTAACTCTGATTCTATCTCCACAGACATGCTGAGTATTTCCAGCATTTTCTGTTTTTATTTCAGATTTCCAATATCTGCAGCATTTTGCTTTTCAACATCGCCCTCTGAATTCAAATCTGGTTTGGACACGATGATGACTTTCATGACCTGGTCTAACTGAGACATACCTCTGCACCCATTTATAAAATGGCTAATTAGTTTGTTCATAATAATTGAAACTCTTTCGAGTTATCAACAGTCACAGATTGCAACTCTTTCGAGTACAATCACAGTTCTTGGTTTCCGGGAGTGGGACATGAACCCACAACCCTCTGATTCAAAGGCGAGGGTGCTATGAACTGAGCCACAGCTGACACCTCTCATAGTAATTGAACCTGCAATGATCAGCACACACAAGAAAGCAAGGGTAATACCCCACCATTACAAATACCAGTGAGAATGTTAAGTCATTCTGAATGAGAGTGGCACTTTATTGACCAAACTCGTTTAAGGGTAATAGACTCTTATTGCATCTCCTCCACACTCACAGTGAGCCAATTACAGGTCAACTCATAATTTGTGGTTACATGGCCGTGTAACACACATTATTCTCGTCATATCCAGCAGATCCTCTTGGTGGTAACATGATCATGAGTCTTTTGAATGATTTTTGAAATGGTATTTTTTTTTGAAGATGCCAAGTGTGCATTTAATCACCATCTGGTCTATTTGATTGCCTCACTGTCTTGTTGCTTGGCAGAGAAACTTAAGCCGTGGCACAGAAGGCATGAGATATTATTCATCTGCAAGAAATTGGCAAAATATAAGCAGTTCTGTCTTCCAAACAACTACAGGTTGAATGAGAAGGATGCAAGTCCATATATGTCCATGTTTATGTTTACTAATCGATTCTAAGTTCACCAGAGAATTATTAGGGAACATAAAAGACACATCAGGAATCAGATAATTTCACCAACGCATTCTTACTGCTACTTTCCCCATTGGTTTGCATCTGACCAATCACAGAATGACACCCCACTCTGTAAACTGTTGGTCTTATGGGAAACTCAGATTCCAAGATCATCTTTAAATTGCCACATTGCTCAGGTAACTGTTTGGTGAATTGGAATTATTTGAGTCAGACAGTTCAGAAAGCAAAACTGTTGTGAGCTTATAATCCTTTATTTCTTCAGTCTCTAGTGGCAAGTTATGGCAAAGCTTTCAGCCATGTTGCCAAGGTTGCTGTGTCCATGCACAAAGGAGCTTTATTTATCTGTTTTGCTATTGAATAAGCAGCTTTATTAACATCACTGCTGGAAACCAATTAGTGTCTCATAATTGACAAGCTCAGTGGACTCCTTGGTGCTATTAATGTCATATGTAGTGATTTAATTATGCATTAATAATAGCATTATTTGGTGGTCACATTAATAGTATTGACACCATGGACAGAATTTTAGGTCGGAGTGCGCCCGACTCAATCAGATGCAAAATCGTAGGGCGAGCATCCCAATGTCATCCCACGCTCGTGCGATATTTCATTCTAAGGGCATGCGCAGAAGTCAGAAGCGTGCCTGCCGACACTTAAGAGGCTTATTAAGATTATTAAAGTTGTAATTGCCTCTGCTTTTTCATGATCTGTCCAACCTTACAGTTGGCAGAAGGGCGAATCGGCCAGGCGGACTTTGCATTTTTCATGAACCTCATCCAAGGGCGGGATGAGGCTTCCATTATTAAATTAAAAGAAAATCTATGGACAACATTTTTATCATGTATACGCTCAGGTGACTGATTGTGATGCTTGGACATTTTTTTCCTGATTTTGCAAACTTTATTGAACTGTTTTCAAGTCTCCAGCTCCTTGAGGCAGCTCTCTGCCTTCAGGGAGCTTTCATTCAGCGCTTGCCTGCACCCACACCCGCGCTTATGTCAGCGTCTGCCCTCCTCCCGCCCCCACCCCAGCAGCGCTGAATATTTCAGCGCGTGCTCCATGCTTCATGCCAATTAATGGCCAGCCAGAGTGAAATCAAGGTCAGGGGCTGATCACAATCGACGGTCCGTTCCCCAGCCAATCCTGGGCCCGCCGATTGCACCCGCCCGCCCGCCGACCTAAAAATCCTGCCCCATTTGTATTTTCAGCAGTATAAACGGCTGTCTGAAAATAAGTTTCACAACATTATGGTCTATGGACCCACACACTGATGGCAGAACAAAACATTTATAACTTTCCGCAAATAATTTTTGAAATTATTGTTAATTCTGAGGATGTGGGCCTTACTGACAAGGCCGTAATTTAATGGCCATCCCTAGTTGCCCTAGTTTAATTCAACTGAGTCTCTTTTCAGTTAAGAGTCAGCCACATTGGTGAGAGACTGGAATCACATATACAGACAGACCAGGTAAGAATGTTTCGTCTCATTCCCTAAAGGACGTTGGTGAACTAATTTTTATACAATCTGACAAATTCAAGGTCATTTTATTATTTTCAATGAGTGAGTGGTCAATATATTGTACAGACTCGCCAGGGAGATGCGGAAGCAGTTAGAATTGGTTCATTCTGCAAACTAGTTCAATTTCTTTCTGAAAGTAACATTTTGGGATACATTAGTGTCATGATCATGTGCCTACCAGGATGGTAGAAGGCAAACTAAATGGAATTTGGTTCAATCATCTAGCAATTCCTATATTCACTGAGACCAAGTTTTTATTTTTAGATTTTATTTTAAGTAAACTCAAATACTTATACTGTCATGGTGCGATTTGAATTCTTAATGTCTGCATTATTGTTTCAGAACTTGTTTAACCAGTTCAGTTACATAGCCACTACACCTGTTGTAGCCACAGATACATAAATGGAGTTAGAAATACTGGGCGGAGTTTAACACTACACCAGAGGGTCCCTGGCATAAAAATCAGCAGCTTGCCCCACAGAAATTGAACAATCAGCAGACCATTAATTAGCTCGAGCTGGACATACCACCCCCATCTGGTGAGCAAGCCCCTCCTCTGAGAGCTACCATCAGTCAAATGAATGGCAACCCTTTGGTCCCAGCAGCACCACTGGGAACAATATCCAGTGCTCGAACTGCATGCAGGCCCCAATGGAGATCCTCGCTGGAGCTGGACACTGAGGTAAGGGTACTGCCGGGAGCAGCCTGGCAGCCCTGGTGAGGGGATGAGGGGGGTGGGAACCTGGGTAAACAGATCAGGTGGGGTAGGGAAGGGTGGGGAAACCGGGACGGGGGATTAGACATTGGGGGAGGACCTCTGATGTCAGCCCCTGTTCGCCAGCAGCCCACGCAATGAAAGCTGCCAGGTTTCCCACTTGGCGCCAGCCACTGCCCAACATGGAGAAAATTGCAGCAGGGGCAGGAAGAGGCCCTTAACTGTCAATTAATTGGTCACTTAGGGGCTTCAATTGGCTCAGGGGTGAGCAGGCTACACAATGCCTCCCAATGCAGGAGTGGGCTAGTCGGCTGGCACCCTTGTCATTTCACCCAATTTTACGCCCCACCCCCGCCTTATGCCCAACAACCTTTCCCCAAAGGAATGTAAAATTCAGCTCACTGGCAGGCTTTGTTAAAAATATTTGGCATATGAAACAAGGTGAATAAGTGTCACTTGAAGAAAAATAAAACATGAATCTGAAATTAAAGGAGAAAATATCGAAAAACTAATTTATAAACCATAAGCCAGTTAACTTAATTGGCTAGACAGCCAGCGTTTGGATTAGATTAGTGCCAACAGCGCAGTGTTCGATCCTCATTCTGGCTGAGGTATATTCAGGACCTGCCTACATGTCCTACCTGTAGTAAAAAAAGTCACATCACATGTTGTGGTTCAGCAAATAACCAGCACGGAGCTGCCTTCAGGCAGAGAACTCAAGAATAAGAGTTTATAAACATCTCAGAAGGTTAGGTTTATGCTTAAGTCAGTTCTTTGTCAGAAACAAATAATACTCCTTATTTACCAAGAGGGTATTTATATTCTCATCTAAAAGTATTAACAGGAGACAAATATGAATCTATTAGCTTCAGGCTTTGAAATAATCCATTGACAGATAACTTGGGGCTAAAGCCTGCTCAACATGTACAATAACTCATGCTGAGTTCAGCAAAGCATGACTTTGTTTGAAAGCTAAATCAGAACACTTAAAACAACGGGGCAAAGGAACAAAAATAAATGCAGAGATGTGATAATTGAATGGCTTCCTGAGGCAAAGCAGTGGAATTCACATTTTCCCTGATTGTTAATAAATTCCCCGAAGGCCTTGTGAATTATCTGCAATTCAAAGCAAGTAGCATTTTAGAGAAGTGTGATTTGAAATAACACAGCTATAACACTGGCCTCTACCCGACTATGTGGAAAATTGCCCAGGTATGTCCTGTACAGAAAAAGCAGGACAAATCCAACCTGGCCAATTACGCCCCATCAGTCTACTCTCGATCATCATTAAAGTAATGGAAGGGGTCAACAACAGTACTATCAAGCAGCATGGGAATCAGGGGGGAAACATTTCACTGGTTGGAGTCATACCTAGCACAAAGGTCTGTCCTCTCAGCTCCAAGACATCACTGCAGGAGTTCCACAGTGTAGTGTCCTAGGTCCAACCATCTCAGCTGATTCATCAATGACCTTCCTTACATCATTAGGTCAGAAGTTGGGACATTCGCTGGTGATTGCACAATGTTCAGCGCTATTCACGACTCCTCAGATACTGTAGCAGTCCATTCCAAGGAGCTGCTGGCACCTAACAAATTAAGATAGCAACATAATAGGTTCAGGCGAAAATCTTTGGCATCAAACACCAAGGGCCGAATTTTCCGGGCCCGCTGGCGGTGGGCGTGATAGGTGGTGTGCACGAAAAATATGGCGGGACCCACTTCACGATGGCGTGAAGGCAGGTCCCGATCGTCCTCTCAGCCTGCCAACGGCAGGTCAAGTTTCCCACCATCAGTCAGCGGGGAGCTATTTGTAATACATCAGCATATAATTAAAAGACCATCCTGCCAGGCTCTTGGAACCCCGCTGTATCGTCCGCCGACGTGTTTCACAACAGCACACAGGTGACGTGCACTTGGCGGCCTTCACTTTGGGGGAACTGAGGTGAGTGAGCAGCAGCGTTCTCCACGGCTTGCCCATTGTTTACAGGCCTCACCAGGTTGACACTTCATTTTTAGGTATGCATGAGGTGCTGTGGTCCATCAGCAGTAGCAGATTTGTCATAAACACGAGCTGTAACTTCATGGTCCAGCATATCCCCCACTCTACCATTACCATCAAGCCAGGGGATCAACACTGGTTCAATGAAGAGTGCAGGAGGGCATGCCAGGAGCAACACCAGGCATACCTAAAAATGAGGTGTCAACCTGGTGAGGCTATAACACAGGACTACTTGTGTGCCAAACAGCATAAGAAGCAAGTGATAGACAGAGCTAAGCAATCCCACAACCAATGGATCAGATCTAAGCTCTGCAGTTTTACCACATCCAGTCGTGAATGGTGAGGGACAATTAAACAACTCGCTGGAGGAGGAGGCTCCACAAATATCCCCATCCTCAGTGATGGAGGAGCCCAGCACAGCAGTGCAAAAGATAAGGCTGAAGCATTCGCAACAATCTTCAGCCAGAAGTTCTGAGTGGATGATACATCTCGGCCTCCTCCGGAGATCTTCAGCATCACAGATGCCAGTCTTCAGCCAATTCGATTCACTCCATATGGTGTCAAGAAATGGCTGAAGGCACTGGATACTGCAAAGGGTATGGGCAATAGCACTGAAAACTTGTGCTCCAGAACTTGCTGCGCCCCTAACCAAGCTGTTCCAGCACAGCTATAACACTGGCCTCTACCCGACTATGTGGAAAATTGCCCAGGTATGTCCTGTACAGAAAAAGCAGGACAAATCCAACCTGGCCAATTACGCCCCATCAGTCTACTCTCGATCATCATTAAAGCAATGGAAGGGGTCAACAACAGTACTATCAAGCAGCACTTGCTTAGCAATAACCTTCTCACTGATGCCCAGTTTCGGTTCCACCAGGGCCACTCAGCTCCCGACCTCATTACAGCCTTGGTTCAACCATAGACATAAGAGCTGAACTCCTGAGGTGAGGTGAGAGTGACTGCCCTTGACATCAAGACAGCATTTAACCTAGTGTGGCATCAAGGAGCCCTAGCAAAACTGGAGTCAATGGGAATCAGGGGGGAAACACTTCACTGGTTGGAGTCATACCTAGCACAAAGGTCTGTCCTCTCAGCTCCAAGACATCACTGCAGGAGTTCCACAGCGTAGTGTCCTAGGTCCAACCATCTCAGCTGATTCATCAATGACCTTCCGTACATCATTAGGTCAGAAGTTGGGACATTCGCTGGTGATTGCACAATGTTCAGCGCTATTCACGACTCCTCAGATACTGTAGCAGTCCATTCCAAATGCAGCAAGGCCTGGGCAATATCCAGGCTTGGGCTGACAAGTGGCAAGTAACATTCACACCACACAAGTGTCAGGCAATGACTTTCTCCAACAAGAGAGAATCCAACCATCGCCCCTTGATGTTCAATGGCATCGCCATCACTGAATCCCCCACTATCAACATCCTGGGTGTTACCATTGACCAGAAACTGAACTGGGCTAGCCATATAAATACTGTGGCTACAAGAGCAGATCAGAGGCTAGGAATCATGCGATGAGTAACTCACCTCCTGGCTCCCCAAAGCCTGTCCACCATCTACAAGGCACAAGGCAGGAGTGTGATGGAATACTCCCCACTTGCCTGGCTGAGTGCAAGTCCCACAGCTCTCAAGAAGACAGACAGCGTCCAGGGCAAAACAGTCCCTTCACCACTGATGCACAGTGACAGCAGTGTGTACCATCTACAAGATGCACTGCAGGAATTCACCAAGGCTCCTTAGACAGCACCTTTCAAACCCACGACCACTATCACCAAGAAGGACAAGAGCAGCATATAGATGGGAACACCACCACCTGGGAGTTCCCCTCCAAGTCACTCACCATCCTGACTTGGAAATATATCACCGTTCCTTCACCATCGCTGGGTCAAAACCCTGGAACACCCTTCCTAACAGCGCTGTAGGTGTACCTACACCACATGGACTGCAGCGGTTCAAGAAGGAAGCTCACCCCCCCACCTTCTCAAGGGCAACTGGGGATGGACAATAAATGCTGGCCCAGGCAGCAAAGCCCACACCCCGTGAATGAATAAAAAAGAAAAGAGCACCACTGTGTTGTGGTACTCATGCAGGCCTCCACTTTCAGAAGCATTTCAACCAGAGGTGGGCAATGAGGTGAGAAAAGAGTTCATGAACACAAGGGGGGCAATGGGGAGGGAAGGCTATGGAAGGGCAGGGAGAAGGAAAGGCAAACTCAATAGGGGCCTTTCTGCGATCATCCTCAAACATCTTGTTGCCGCAGGAGTGAGCAGGAGTCTTTTAGAAAGAAAGGAGGAAGACCTCCTTGCAATGAAAGCCACTGAAAGCCAATGGCTTCATTGGCACTGTTAAACGATTACTCAGAACTCAGTGTCTTCACATCATAGTCGCTGCATCTCAAGGGTAGCCCATAGAATTGTAAAATTTGGGAATACAGGCAATGATGAAAGAGATACAGCTGTATCAGAAATGGCATTCCATCAATGAAGGCCTGTCACATGTTCACCAGAATTGACACTCCTAATAGGCCAAAGGGCATTCACTCATTGACCATGAGCAACTGATTGCTCATTAATATGTCACATCAGAGATTGGAGCACAGAGCTAGGTTGGGTCACTCATCTCACACAAACTTTAGCATTCCACTCAGCACTCAAGATCTTACATATCTGTGATGCCATCTTGGTCACCTCGATGTGTGTGCTAATGTCTCAGAGACAAGGTGGAATCAGCCACCATGCAAGTAGGGCAGGAAAAGCTATGCACCCTTACAGTTTCCAAACGTGTCGTCTTCTGAGCTTCACTTTCTTTCACTTTGAATCATGAATGTCTTCAATGTTTCCTTTCAGAGAGAAGGCAAAAGCAGATATGGATCCAGGGCTCAATGCTGCCTTTGTCAGGGTCCTAATGCAATGAAGGAGGCGAAGGAGGGAGAGGAAACTCCACACACAGCTGCAGCAGGAGGACATGGTCAAGCAGAGCCAGAGCATGAACAGGAGGGTCAGGAGGAGAGACCCAGTCAAGTGGGGCACCTCGCCAGACATAGAGTTTATTGTAGAAGAGTCTCTTATTTACAATTGAGTGAGAGGCAATGCTGTGCACGCCTGTGTTTGTCCCGTGCTCTGGTGCATCACATATGTCACATTCTTTGTGGAGACCTGACACCACGTGGAGTTGGAGGGTATCCCCTGACAGTGGCTTTGAAGGTGACCACTGCACTGAATTTTTCAGACTCTGGTTCTTTCCAAGGGTCAACAGGGGACCTATGTGGTATCTCTCAGTGCACAACACATTGATGCTTAAAGGAGGTCACAGATGCCCTTCACAGGAAGGCCCATCATTATGTCAGGTTTGCTCTAGATGAAGATAGCCAGGCTGTGAGATTCACCGGCTTCACCATGATCTCAGGCTTCCCTAGGGTGCAGGGTGTAATAGACTTCACCCATGTGGCTGTACGGAATCCATGGCAGCAGCCCCTAATGTTTATAAACCGCAAGGGCTATCATTCCATCAATGTACAACTGGTGTGTGATCATCAGAAGCACATAGTGCACGTTTGTGCACAGTACCTTGGGAGTTGCCATGACTCCTACATCCTGAGTCACTCCCAGGTGCCTGGGATTCTTGAGGGGCCATTATGTCTGCAGGGATGACTGCTTGGGTATAAGGGGCACCCACTGAAATGCTGGCTGTTGCCACTGGTGTGTCGCCCTCAGAGTTGTTCCGAGGAGAGTTACAACATTGCTCACAGTTCCACACGCTCCCTTATGGAGCAGACCATAGGGCTCCTGAAGATGCTTGGACTGCTCAGGTGGCTCACTCCAAGACACTCCCAACAGGGTTTTCCGCATCATCGCAGTGTGTTGTGCCCTTCACAATCTGGCAATGTAAAGAGGTGAACCCCTGCCAGGGGATGAACTGGAGGAGGATGAGAGCTCATCGGAGAATGAAGATCCAGAATCCCATGAATCTCACGAGGTTCAGTATGAGCACAATCATGCCATGGAGGAAGGAAAATGCGATATGTTAATCATTGACAGGTTTTAGGAAGAGTTCCCACATTCACAGTTGCACGTTCTGACCTCATGAATCGCCAGACTATGATATTTGTTTTGATCTGTGGTGCCCTGTGAGTGTGGTCACTCTGGGAACTGAGAGCCCACTTAGGAACAAGAGCGATGCAAGAGAAGACCTGAAGCTTTCACCACCATCTAATGATGCAAACACTGCTGCGACTGAGATATGGACATGGCTTGGGATCTCCTCCTCCCGTGAGTGTCTTTTCTTCTGCCACTAGCACTGAGGAGACACAAATGCCGTTAGAACATCAATGCTGATGAGCTGCCCTCACTCAATGGTGTCCTTTGAGGGAGAAGGGTTAGAAATGCTCTCATCATACAATTCCAATAAAAATTTAAACACATCTCCCTGACATCACACAAGGGTGCGGAGACTAGTTCAACTGAGGTTGACATCACAGGAATATGAATCTCACAGTGGGAGAAAGGCTAAGTGTTGAATTAAGAGGATTACAAAGTACAAAATCACAACGTCTTCGTTGACAGGAACATTCACATAACCATCAAATGTATTAATAAAATTGTAATTTAGTTACATGTTTAGCACACCCGTGACCCAAAAGTGACATCAATTTTTCTTAACTTTCCTACCTCTAGAGCTACACCTGGGTGCAGCCCTGATGTCCGCAGCAGAGTTGGTGGCAGCCTGCTGACTGCTATGTCCTGATGTCTGTGATAACCTTGGCAGATGCCCTCTGTTGTCTGAGGCCTGGAGGGCCCCGGCCTGATTAGGGTCACCTGCTCAGGGGCAGAATTGCCCTCAGCGGCCTGAGAAGATGGATTGGATGAGGCCACAGGAAGAGGAGGTTGTGAATGACTGCATACACTTGGTGTGTCCTGAGAGGGGGCCCCCCGGGGTGTCTGGCTGATGTTCCTCCTGCCTTGGGTGCCCAAGGGCCCCTCCCTGACTCCTGCTGGAGATGGTGCACCTGAAGGGAGGTCAAGGTGCCTCATCCCAATGTTGCCTAATCTTGATGGTGCCCACCAGGGTGTGTGGCCATGGAGTGTAGGGCCGAGCGCAAATCCGGCAAACCTGCTGGATCAAGGCCTCCATGGTGGTCGCCAGACTTCCCATGGTGACCTCGAGGCACTCACAGGTCGGAGCCACAGGATGTGGATGGACTCCTCCATTGTTCACTCTAATCTGCTGAGTGACTGCCAAACTTTTGCCTGATGTTCCACTGCCTGTTGTTGCATTTCCAGCATTGATTTGGCAGCCGCCTCCAGAAGATCATCATCTGACTTGGACTGAGCGGGTGGCTGGTCACCAACAGCCCTCTGAGTGCCGGACCTGGGCTGTCCCTGCCTTCGACTGCTGCGGGGACGTGTCAGTGAGATGTTCCTCAGAAACTGAGCCCGAGCTTAATCTATAGCTGTGCCTCACCGACGTGTGTGTCTCTGAGCTGGTGTGAGCACCATGATGGTTCTTCCGGAGCTTCCTCTTCGGATGAAGTCTGTGGGATCGCACTGGTGCTGGGCTGGCTTCAGGGCCTCAATCTGCTGGTGCCAGGAAAATAGAAAATAGAGTTCCAGTTAATGAGCATGAGCTAGATAAGACTACACACATCTCACTGTGAACGTCAAGATTGATGAAGTGATCCCTACTAGGTTGGTGGGAGAGGCTGATCTCCCCTTCCCCTCAGGAGCGACCCCTGTCTTCCCCAGCCAGCTGGTAACAGAAGCTCTGTTCAGGCAGGTATTGACTTTCATTCATTTCCGCACAGACGAGGCCAGCCAGGCTGAACAAGCCAGAGGCTTTACAGCGATTACTGGGTTCCCCCGCGCCCCGGGTGCCATCAATTGCGCACACATGTGGCCATCAAGGCACCAGCGGGTCAGATGGGTGCCTTCATGAACAGGAAGGGATTCCACTCGATGAATGTGCAGATAGTGTGTGATCACAGGATGCTGATTCTGCAGGTCTGTGCAAGGTACCCAGGCAGCTTCCATGAAGCTTACATCCTCAAACACTCCCAGGTGCCGAGGCTCTTCAGTATCCAGCCCGGCTGGATGGATGGCTGCTGGGTGATAGGGGCTAACGTTGAAAAGGTGGATTGTAACACCTCTCTGTCACTCAAGAACAGAGGCAGAGCAGCGTTATATGCTCGAGTCATGCCTCCACAAGGTGGGTGATAGAGAGAACCATAGGTCTTCTTAAGTTGCGCTTCTGATTCCTGGGCCGTTCAGGGGGAGCACTACAATATCCCGAGAGTGGGTGTCACTGATAGTGGTTGCATGCTGCGCTCTCCACAATCTGGCACTGGCAACGGGAGACCCACTGGAGGAAGAGGATCTTGTTGCAGCTCCACAGGCCACAGAGGATGAATCCAGGAGTGAATCAGATGAGGAGCTGGTGAGAAGAACGCTGAGGGCGTGGAGGCAGACCTCTGGATCCTTCTGGGAGGCAGGGACACCAGGGATGCCTTGACCCAACACTCCTTTAGCTAGGCTGCCAAAGATCTGCTCCCACCTCATGCCAAGGCTGCCACCTCCATCCCAGATGTCTGAAATGAGCCTTTCATTTGAACTCAAAGTCCACTCAGTACCTGTGCAGTAAAGTTTAGAACCACTCATGACCAACATTACATACTGGCATACCCTGCACCAAAAAAATACAAAGGTGAAGCATACTCAGGCCATTAGGACAAAACCAAAATTTATCTCATTTTGGCAATCCAAAAAATTAACATCACCATCTCTGGTCTTAATTCCCAGACCAGAAAACATAAATAAAACACTACACAACAAAAGATCACCCGTGACCAGTCCCGCTTGTGCTCATGGTACCTCAAACGTATGTTTACGAGTGCTACATCTTGGTGCCCCTACCCCGCCTCTGCTCGCTGGCAACAGCCTGCTGACTCTAATGTCCTGTTGGCCTTGATGATCTTAGTGGTTGTCCGTTGGCCAGTGGAGCCTGTACTGGCCCCACCTGGGAGGAAGTGGCCAGTGCCACAGCTAGTATCTCCCCAGTCATGGCAGCCTCATCAGATGCCAGAGTCGCTGGCAGAGGGGCAGAGGAGTTCTGCTATCATCCAGAGTGCCCTGAGAGGAACCCGTAGAGACAACAAGCAGCTCATCCGCCAACACGAGGCCACTCTGGACCTCCCTGCTTGCCATTGATGGATGGGCACCTAGCTGGGATACTGGGCGCCTTATCCATCTCCCACACTGGCACTGACCACCTGAGATCATTGCCTGCGTGAGGGCTTGCAGGTCCGAGCGCAACACCAGGAACCTCTGATTCTGTCCCTGGAGTTGCCTCTCCATGAGACGCCACTCTCTCAATGGAGGAGACAGTGCACTTGGCCATGAGGGTCAACACAGTGCTCATGCTCTGCATAGACACCTTCTCAACAGAGACCATGGCATGCAGACCCTCATGGATCTCCGCCAGATCCTCCCACACATCCTGCTCGACATCCAGCATCTGCCGCCTAATGGACGACTCCAGAATCTCATCATCTGCCTTTGACTGAGCATCGTCCTAGTCTCCAGCAGTCCTCCGACTGCCGGCACCCTGGGCACTCTCTGCCTGCTCCTCAAGCGAGTGTGAAGTGCCCTCACTGCAGTGCTCCGACATCCCAGCCGAGGATCTAATGCCCACCGAGGTGCTGGTATCTGTGCTGGTGCCTGGTTCAGAGAGCAGGCATGTGAAGCCTGGCCGTCCTCTGGCATCAGGAGTGGCTCTTCGGGCTCCTATGATTCAGTGCGTGGTGGCAAATCTAAGGAACAACAACAGCATGTCATTAGTTTAAATCATCACACTGTCATTGCGCATGCCAGGCACCCTGGTGAGACAATTGAGATCTGCATCTTGGTGCCATCATCTTTCAATGATCAATGGTTAATCCAGTTTTGAGGCTCCCATCAATGACGAGACTACACAAGAATGTTTGCACAATCTGAAACTTTCACCTCTGTGCACTGCACTCTTACCTTCGTCTGACACCCCAGCCTCTCCACAGCCGGTTGACTGAGGTCTGTGGTGCCTCTCCAGCTCCAAGGCATCCTGCTCAAATCTGGATAGGATTAAGAGGTTTGGGGGACCTGTGCCTGTCCGCGACCTCTCAATGTTGTTATGCGGTGTCTTCTCCAGAAAGGACAGAGGAGCATTGATTAGCCTACTCTCTACCTGCAGCACCATTGCAGCCTGGCCAACCCCAGCTGGGGAACACCTTGCAGGGCACATCCTAGTCGTGTCCCTCGAGCTACAAGGCACTCAGTCCAAGCAGCCAGGGCTCACCCCCTAGGCCAGCTCTGGCATCAATGACAATTGGCACTCAGACTCCAACACTCCTGAGCTCCACAGGAGAATGGTCAGAGCTTAACACTTCACCACACTGATCCATGCCAACATGGTACTCTCCCTTCCCAAGCGCAGCAGGTCATTAAGCCTTTTGCGGCACTGCACCCATGAGCACCGCACAACATCATGGCTGCTGACTTGCACTGCCGCCTCCTCCCAAGCTCATTTGTCAGGTGCGGTGGCCTCCTCCTTCCATCTCTGTGGACAAGGATGTCCCCCATGGCAGCCAGCTCCTCCAGGAGGACTACGAGGCACTCATCTGAAAACCAGGGGGTGGCCGAGTGCCCACCTAACCTGCCCTCCCACCTGGTATCTCCAGCCACAATTGATGCCATAGCTTCAATGTTCACAATGCAGAAGATGTGTTCTTCCTTGGCAGACTTCAAGGAGCTGCCTGTGCTGTTATTAAACAGGCCGTCAGGTCGCTATTGGACGCGGCGGCTGACAGGTTCCTGCCCACCACTTCCCGTCCACTGGGAGGACGCCTTTCATGCTGGACGGGCCTTAGTTGGCCAGCCAGTGCGAAATCGCAGTCGGGGGCCAATAACGGGCGGCGACCCGTTTCCTGACCGGCCGCGGGCCCACCGATCATGCCCACCTGCCAAGCATACAATTCAGGCCACTATCTCACTCCCCCACACACTCACAAACACGCTCTCTCCTCCCGAACACACTCACAGACACACTCTCTCCACCCCCACACACTCACAGACACGCTCTCTCCCTCCCATACACACTCACAAACACACTCTCTCCACCCCCACACACTCACAGACACGCTCTCTCCCTCCCATACACACTCACAGACACACTCTCTCCTCCCCCACACACTCACAGACACACTCTCTCCTCCCCCACACACTCACAGACACACTGTCTCCCTCCCCCACACACTCACAGACACACTGTCTCCCTCCCCCACACACTCACAGACACACTCTCTCCTCCCCCGCACACTCACAGATACACTCTCTCCCCCCTACACACACACAGACATGCTCTCTCCCTCCCCTACACACTCACAGACACGCTCTCTCCCTCCCCTACACACTCACAGACACACTCTCTCCCTCCCCTACACACTCACAGACACACTCTCTCCTTCCCCCACACACTCACAAACATGTTTTCTCCCTCCCCGACACACTCACAGACACACACTCTCCTCCCACACACACTCAGAGACTTGCTCTCTACCTCCCCTACACACACACAGGCATACTCTCTCCCTCTCCCACACACTCACAGACATACTTTCTCCTCCCCCAGACACTCACAGACACACTCTCTCCACGCCCACATACTCACAGACACACTCTCCCCTCCCCTACACATTCACAGACATGCTCTCTCCTCCCCAACACACTCACAGACACACTCACTCCCCCACAGACTCACAGACACGCTCTCTCCTCACTCATACACTCAGAGACACACTATCACCTCCCCTACTCACTCAGAGACTTGCTCTCTCCCTCCCCTACACATACACAGGCACACTCTCTCTCTCTTCCACACACTCACAGACACAATTTCTCCTACCCCAGACAGTCAGAGACACGCTCTCTCACTCCACCACACACTCACAGACACACTCTCTCTTCCCTCAAACACTCACAGACATGCTCTTTCACTCCGCCACACACTCACAGACACACACTCTCCCTCCTCACACACTCACAGCCACACTCTCTCCTCCCCCACACACTCACAGAGACACTCACTCCTCCCCTACATACTCACAGACACACTCTCTCACTCCCTCACACACTCACAGACACACTCTCTCCTCCCCGACACACTCACAGACACGCTCTCTCCCTCCCCTACACACTCACAGACACACTCTCTCCTCCCCCACACACTCACTGACACGCGCTCTCCCTCCCATACACACTCACAGACACGCTGTCTCCCTCCCCTACAAACTCACAGACACACTCTCTCCTCCCCTGCACACTCACAGACATGCTCTCACACTCCCCCACACACTATCAGACACGCTCTCTACCTCCCCCACAGACTCACAGATACGCTCTCTCCTTCCCCCACACACACAAAAACATTTCTCTCCTTCCCCCACACACTCACGGACAGACTCCTCCCCTACACACTCACAGACACACTCTCTCCTCACCCACACACTCACAGACACACTCTCTCCTCCCCTACACACTCACAGACACTCTCTCTCCTCCCCTGCACATTCACAGACACACTCTCTCCTCCCCCACACACTCACAGACACGCTCTCTCCCGCCCCCACACACTCACAGACATGTTTTCTCCCTCCCCGACACACTCACAGGCAAACTCTCTCCTCCCACACACACTCACAGACACACTCTCTCCTCCCCCACACACTCACAGACACACTATCTCCGCCCCTACACACTCAGAGCCTTGCTCTCTCCCTCCCCTACACACTCAGAGGCAAACTCTCTCCCTCTCCCACACACTCACAGACACACTTTCTCCTCCCCAGACACTCAAAGACACGCTCTCTCACTCCACCACACACTCACAGACACGTTCTCTCCTCCCCCAAACACTGACAGACACGCTCTCTCACTCGACCACACACTCACAGACACGTTCTCTCCTCCCTCAAACACTCACAGACACGTTCTCTCACTCGACCACACACTCACAGACAGAACTCTCTCCCTCCCCCAGACACTGACAGACACACTCTCTCCCTCCCCCACACACTAACAGATATGCTCTCTCCCTCCCCCACAGACACAAAAACATGCTCTCTCCTTCCCCCACACACTCACAGAAAGACTCCTCCCCTACAAACTGACAGACACACTCTCTCCTCCACCACACACTCACAGACACACTCTCTCCTCCGATACACATTCATAGACACACTCTCTCCCTCCCCCACAGACTCACAGACCTGCTCTCTCCCTCCCCCACACACTCACATACACGCTCTCTCCCTTCCCCATACACTCACAAACATACTTTCTCCCTCCCCCACACACTCACAGACAAACTCTCTCCTCCACCACAAGCTCACAGACACACTCTCTCCTCCCCTACACACTCACAGACACACTCTCTCCTCCCCTGCACACTCACAGACATGCTCTCACAGTCCCCCACACACTATCAGACACGCTCTCTACCTCCCCCACACACTGACAGATACGGTCTCTCCTTCCCCCACAGACACAAAAACATTTCTCTCCTTCCCCCACACACTCACGGACAGACTCCTCCCCTACACACTCACAGACAAACTCTCTCCTCACCCACACACTCACAGACACACACTCTCCTCCCCCACAAACTCACAGACACACTCACTCCACACCTACACACTCACAGACACACTCTCTGCTCCCCTACACACTCACAGACACACTCTCTCCCTCCCCCACACACTCACAGACACACTCTCTCCTCTCCTACACACTCACAGACACACTCTCTCCCTCCCCCACACACTCACAGACACACTCTCTCCTCCCCTACACACTCACAGACACACTCTCTCCCTCCCCCACACACTCACAGACACGTTCTCTCACTCCCCCACACACTCACAGACACTCTCTCTCCTCCCCTACACACTCACAGACACACTCTCTCCTCCCCTACACAATCACAGACACACTATCTCCGCCCCTACACACTCAGAGCCTTGCTCTCTCCCTCCCCTACACACTCAGAGGCAAACTCTCTCCCTCTCCCACACACTCACAGACACACTTTCTCCTCCCCAGACACTCAAAGACACGCTCTCTCATTCCACCACACACTCACAGACACGTTCTCTCCTCCCCCAAACACTGACAGACACGCTCACTCACTCGACCACACACTCACAGACACGTTCTCTCCTCCCCCAAACACTCACAGACACCTTCTCTCACTCGGCCACACACTCACAGACAGAACTCTCTCCCTCCCCCAGACACTGACAGACACACTCTCTGCATCCCCCACACACTAACAGATATGCTCTCTCCCTCCCTCACAGACACAAAAACATGCTCTCTCCTTCCCCCACACACTCACAGACAGACTCCTCCCCTACGCACTGACAGACACACTCTCTCCCTCCCCCACACACTAACAGATATGCTCTCTCCCTCCCCCACAGACACAAAAACATGCTCTCTCCTTCCCCCACACACTCACAGACAGACACCTCCCCTACAAACTGACAGACACACTCTCTCCTCCACCACACACTCACAGACACACTCTCTCCTCCCATACACATTCATAGACACACTCTCTCCCTCCCCCACACACTCACAGACACGCTCTCTCCCTTCCCCATACACTCACAAACATACTTTCTCCCTCCCCCACACACTCACAGACAAACTCTCTCCTCCACCACAAGCTCACAGACAAACTCTCTCCTCCCCTACACACTCACAGACACTCTCTCTCCTCCCCTGCACATTCACAGACACACTCTCTCCTCCCCCACACACTCACAGACACGCTCTCTCCCGCCCCCACACACTCACAAACATGTTTTCTCCCTCCCCGACACACTCACAGACACACTCTCTCCTCCCCCACACACTCACAGACACACTATCTCCGCCCCTACACACTCAGAGACTTGCTCTCTCCCTCCCCTACACACTCACAGGCACACTCTCTCCCTCTCCCACACACTCACAGACACACTGTCTCCTCCCCTACACACTCACAGACACACTCTCTCCTCCCCCAAACACTCAAAGACACGCTCTCTCCCTCCCCCACACACTCACAGATACGCTCTCTCCCTCCCCCACACACACAAATCATTTCTCTCCTTCCCCCAAACATTCACAGACACACTCTCTCCTCCCCCACACACTCACAGACACACTCTCTCCTCCCCACACACTCTCAGACATGCTCTCTTCCTCCCATACACACTCACAGATACGCTGTCTCCCTCCCCCACACACACAAAAACATGTTCTCTCCCTCCCCCACACACTCACAAACATGTTTTCTCCCTCTCTGACACACTCACAGACACACTCTCTCCTCTCCCACACACTCACAGACACACTTTCTCCTACCCCAGACACTCAGACACACGTTTTCTCCCTCCCCCACACACTCACAGACCCACTCTATCCTCCCCCACACACTCACTGGCACACTATACCCTCCCCCACATACTCACAGTCACACTCTCTCCTCCCCACCCTCTCACAGACACATTCTCTCACGCCCCCACACACTCACAGGCAGACTCTCTCCCTCCACCACACACCGTCAGACACGCTCTCTCAGTTCGCGACACACTCACAGACACACTCTCTCCTCCCCTACACACTCACAGACACGCTCTGACCCCTCCTACACAGTCACAGACACATTCTCTCTGCCCCAAACACTCACAGACACACTCTCTCCTCCCCTACACAGTCACAGACACACTCTCACCCCTCCTACACAATCACAGACACATTCTCTCCTCCCCAAACACTCACAGACACACTCTCTCCTCTCCTACACACTCACAGACATGCTCTCACCTCTCCTACACAGTCACAGACACATTCTCTCCTCCCCAAACGCTCACAGGCACACTCTCTCCTGCCCTACACACTCACAGACACGCTCTCACCCCTCCTATACAGTCACAGACACATGCTCTCCTCCCCAAACACTCACAGACACATTCTCTCCTCCCGTACACACTCACAGACTGGCTCTCTCCTCCCCTACACACTCACTGGTACACTCTACCCTCCCCCACATACTCACAGACACGCTCTCTCCTCCCACACCCACTCAAAGACACATTCACTCATGCCCCCACACACTCACAGACAGAATCTCCCCCTCCACCACACACCGTCAGACACGCTCTCTCACTTCGCCACACATTCCCAGACAAGCACTCTCCTCCCCCACACACTCACAAACACACTCTTTCCTCCACCACACACTCACAGACACATTCTCTCCTTCCCCAAACACTCACAGACACGCTCTCTCAATTGACCACACACTCACAGACACAACTCTCTCCCTCCCCCAGACACTCACAGACACACTCTCTCCCTCCCCCACACATTATCAGACACGCTCTCTCCCTCCCCCACACACTCACAGACACACTCGCTCCCTCCCCCACACACTATCAGACACACTCTCTCCCTCCCCCACACACTCACAGACACACTCGCTCCTTCCCCCACACACTCACAGACAGACTGCTCCCCTACACAATGAACGTCACACTCTCTCCCTCAACACACACTCACAGACAGGCTCTCCCCTCCCCTACACACTCACAGACAGAACTCTCTCCCTCCCCCAGACACTCACAGACACACTCTCTCCCTCCCCCACACACTCACAGATATGCTCTCTCCCTCCCCCACAGACACAAAAACATGCTGTCTCCTTCCCCCACACACTCACAGACAGACTCCTCCCCTACACACTGACAGACACACTCTCTCCTCCCCTACACATTCACAGACACGCTCTCTCCCTTCCCCATACACTCAAAAACATACTTTCTCCCTCGCCCACACACTCACAGGCACATTCTCTCCTCCACTACACACTCACAGACACACTACCTCCTCCCCCACACACTCACAGACACACTCTCTCCTCCCCTACACACTCACAGACACACTCTCTCCTCCCCCACACAGTCACAGACACACTCTCTCCTCCCCCACACACTCACAGACACACTCTCTCCTCCCCCACACACTCACAGACACGCTCTCTTCCTCCCCTACAAACTCACAGACACGCTCTTTTTTCCCGCCCCCACACACTCAAAAACATGTTTTCTCCCTCCGCGACACAGTCACAGACACACAATCTCCTCCCCTACACACTCAGAGACTTGCCCTCTCCCTCCCCTACACACTCACAGAAACACTCGCTCCTCCCATACACACTCACAGACACACTCTCTCCCTCTCCCACTCACTCATAGACACACTCTCTCCCTCCCCTACAAACTCACAGACACATTCTCTCCTCCCCCACACACTCACAGACACGCTCTCTCACTCCACCACACACTCACAGACAGAACTTTCTTCCTCCCGCAGACACTCACAGACACACTTTCTCCTCCAGCACACACTCACAGACACACTCTCTCCTCCCCTACACATTCACAGACACACTCTCTCCCTCCCACACACTCAAAGACATGCTCTATCCTTCACCCAAACACTCACAGATACGGTCTCACCCTCACCCATACACTCACAGGCACACTCTCTCCTCCACCACACACTCACAGACACACTCACTCCTTCCCTACACACTCACAGACACACTCACCCCACCCCTACATACTCACAGACAAACTCACTCCTACCCCACACGCTCAAAGCCAAACTCACTCATCCCCTACACACTCACAGACAGTTTCTCTCACTCCCACACACTCACAGACAAACTCCTACCCTACAAACTCACAGACACACTCTCTCATCCCCCACACACTCACAGACACACTCTCTCCCTCCCCTACACACTCACAGACAAATTCTCTCCTCCCCTACACGCTCACAGACACACTCTCTCCCTCCCCTACACACTCACTGGCACACTCTACCCTCCCCCACATACTCACAGACACGCTCTCTCCTCCCCTACACACTCACAAACACATTCTCTCCCTCCACCACACACCCACAGACACACTCTCTCACTTCGCCACACACTCACAGACACATTCTCTCCATCCCTCACACATTAACAGACACACTCTCTCCTCCCCACAAACTCACCGACACGTTCTCTCCCTCCCCCACACTCACAGACAAACTCTCTCCTCCCCTCCACACTCACAGACACACTCCCTCCCTCCCTCACACAATCACAGACACACTCTCCCCCTCCCCCACACACTCACAGACATGTTCTCTCCTCCCCTACACACTCACAGACACACTCTCTCCTCCCCCAAACACTCACAGACACTCTGTCTCCCTCCCCCACACACTATCAGACACGCGCTCTCCCTCCCCCACACACTCACAGATACGCTCTCTCCCTCCCCCACACACGCAAAAACATTTCTCTCCTTCCCCCACACACTCACAGACAGACTCCTCCCCTACACACTCACAGACACACTCTCTCCTCACCTACACACCTCACAGACAAATACTCTCCTCCCCTACACACTCACAGACACAGTCTCTCCTAACCCACACACTCACAGACAAATACTCTCCTCCCCTACACACTCACAGACATACTCTCTCCCTCCCCCACACACTCACAGACACACTCTCTCCTCCCCTACACATTCACAGACACACTCTCTCCTCCACCACACACTCACAGACATGCTCTTTCCCTCACCCAAACACTCACAGACACTCTCTCTCCCTTCCCAATACACTCACAAAAATACTTTCTCCCTCCCCCACACACTCACAGACACATTCTCTCCTCCCCTAAACATTCACAGACACACTACCTCCTGCCCTACACACTCACAGACACACTCTCTCCTCCCCCACAATCACACAGACACACTCTCTCCATCCCTCACACACTAACAGACACACTCTCTCCTCCCCCAAACACTCACAGACACACTCTCTCCATCCCTCACACACTCACAGACACACTCTCTCCTCCCCCACACACTCACAGAGACACTCACTCCTCCCCTACACACTCACAGACATGCTCTTTCCCTCACCCAAACACTCACAGACACGCTCTCTCCCTTCCCAATACACTCACAAAAATACTTTCTCCCTCCCCTAAACATTCACAGACACACTACCTCCTGCCCTACACACTCACAGACACACTCTCTCCTCCCCCACAATCTCACAGACACACTCTCTCCATCCCTCACACACTAACAGACACACTCCTCCGCAGAAACTCACAGACACGTTCTCTCCCTCCCTCACACACTCACAGACAAACTCTCTCCTCCCCTCCACACTCACAGACACACTTCCTCCCTCCCTCACACAATCACAGACACACTCTCTCCTCCCACACATACTTACAGACACGTTCTCTCCCTCCCCCACACACTCACAGACATGTTCTCTCCTCCCCTACACACTCACAGACACACTCTCTCCTCCCCCAAACACTCACAGACACTCTCTCTCCCTCCCCCACACACTATCAGACACGCGCTCTCCCTCCCCCACACACTCACAGATACGCTCTCTCCCTCCCCCACACACACACAGACACAATCTCTCACTCCCCTACACACTCACAGACTCACTCTCTCCCTCCCCCACACACACAAAAACATTTCTCTCCTTCCCCCACACACTCACAGACAGACTCCTCCCCTACACACTCTCTCCTCACCTACACACTCACAGACACACTCTCTCCTCACCCACACACTCACAGACAAATACTCTCCTCCCCTACACACTCACAGACACACTCTCTCCCTCCCCCACACACTCACAGACACACTCTCTCCTCCCCTACACATTCACAGACACACTCTCTCCTCCACCACACACTCACAGACATGCTCTCTCCCTCACCCAAACACTCACAGACACGCTCTCTCCCTTCCCAATACACTCACAAAAAATACTTTCTCCCTCCCCCACACATTCACAGACACACTCTCTCCTCCCCTAAACATTCACAGACAAATACTCTCCTCCCCCACAATCTCACAGACACACTCTCTCCCTCCCTCACACACTCAGACACACTCTCTCCTCCCCCACACACTCACAGACACACTCTCTCCCTCCCCCACACACTCACAGACACGCTCTCTCCCTCCCCTACACACTCACAGACACGCTCTCTCCCTCCCCTACACACTCACAGACACACTCTCTCCTCCCCCACACACTCACAGACACACTCTCTCCTCCCCTAAACATTCACAGACACACTACCTCCTGCCCTACACACTCACAGACACACTCTCTCCTCCCCCACAATCTGACAGACACACTCTCTCCATCCCTCACACACTAACAGACACACTCTTTCCTCCCCCACACACTCACAGACACACTCCCTCCCTCCTTCACACACTCACAGACACACTCTCTCCTCCCCCACACACTCACAGACACGCTCTCTCCCTCCCTTACACACTCACTGGCACACTCTACCCTCCCCCACATACTCACAGACACACTCTCTCCTCCCCTACACACTCACAAACACATTCTCTCCCTCCACCACACACCCACAGACACACTCTCTCACTTCACCACACACTCACAGACACACTCTCTCCATCCCTCACACATTAACAGACACACTCTCTCCTCCCCACAAACTCACAGACACGTTCTCTCCCTCCCCCACACACTCACAGACAAACTCTCTCCTCCCCTCCACACTCACAGACACACTCCCTCCCTCCCTCACACAATCAGAGACAAACTCTCTCCTCCACCACAAGCTCACAGACACACTCTCTACTCCCCTACACACTCACAGACACACTCTCTACTCCCCTACACACTCACAGACACACTTTCTCCTCCCCTACACACTCAGAGACACACTCTCTCACTCCCCGACACACTCACAGACACACTTTCTCCTCCCACACACACTCACAGACACGCTCTCTCCTCCCCTACACACTCACAGACACGCTCTCTCCCTCCCCTACACACTCACAGACACACTCTCTCCCTCCCCTACACACTCACTGGCATACTATACCCTGCCCCATATACTCACAGACACGCTCTCTCACTCCCCGACACACTCACAGACTCAATCTCTCCTCCCCCACACAATCACAGACACAGTTTCTCCCCCCCCAGACACTCAGGGACACGTTCTCTCACTCCACCACGCACTCACAGACACGCTCTCTCCTCGCCCACACACTCACAGACACGCTCTCCCCCTCTCCCACGCAATCACAGAAACACTTTCTCCCCCCCCAGACACTCAGAGACACGTTCTCACACTCCACCACACACTCACAGACACGCTCTCTCACGCCACCACAAAATCACAGACACGCTTTCTCCCACTCCAACACACTTACAGACACACTCTATTCTCCCCTACACACTCACTGGCACACTCTACCCTCCCCCATATACTCACAGACAAACTCTCTCCTCCCCCACCCACTCACAGACACATTCTCTCTCGCCCCCACACGCTCTCTCCCTCCCTAACATAATCATAGACATGCTTCCTCCTCCCCCAAACACTCACAGACACACTCTCTCCACCCCTACACACTCACAGACACACTCTCTCCTCCCATACACACTCACAAACATGCTTTCTCCCTCCCCTACACACTCACAGACACACTCTCTCCTGCCGCACACACTCATAGACTCGCTCTCTCACTCCCCCACACACTCACAGACACACTCTCTCCTCCCCGACACACTCACATACCCAACCTCTCTCCCTATCCCACGCAGTCACAGACACACACTCTCGTCCACTACACACTCACAGACACACTCTCTCCCTCCCCCACACACTCATAGACACACTCTCTCCCTCCCCTACACACTCACAGACACACTCTCTCCTCCCCTACACACTCACAGACACACTCTCTCTCCTCCCCTACACACTCACAGACACGCCCTCTCCCACCCCCACACACTCACAGACACACTCTCTCCCTCCCCCACACACTCACAGACACACTCTCTCCTCCCCTACACACTCACAAACATGCTTTCTCCCTCCCCTACACACTCACAGACACACTCTCTCCTGCCGCACACACTCATAGACTCGCTCTCTCACTCCCCCACACACTCACAGACACACTCTCTCCTCCCCGACACACTCACAGACACACTCTCTCTCCTCCCCCACACACTCACAGACACGCCCTCTCCCACCCCCACACACTCACAGACACACTCTCTCCCTCCCCCACACACTCACAGACACACTCTCTCCTCCCCTACACACTCACAAACATGCTTTCTCCCTCCCCTACACACTCACAGACACACTCTCTCCTGCCGCACACACTCATAGACTCGCTCTCTCACTCCCCCACACACTCACAGACACACTCTCTCCTCCCCGACACACTCACAGACACACTCTCTCCCTATCCCACGCAGTCACAGACACACACTCTCGTCCACTACACACTCACAGACACACTCTCTCCCTCCCCCACACATACACAGACACACTCTCTCCCTCCCCTACACACTAACAGACACACTCTCTCCTCCCCTACACACTCACAGACACACTCTCTCTCCTCCCCCACACACTCACAGACACGCCCTCTCCCACCCCCACACACTCACAGACACACTCTCTCTCCTCCCCCACACACTCACAGACACGCCCTCTCCCACCCCCACACACTCACAGACACACTCTCTCCCTCCCTCACACACTCAAAAACCTGCTCTCTCCCTCCCCCACACACTGACAGACACACTCACTCCCTCCCTCACAAAATCACAGACACACTCTCTCCTCCCTTACACACTCACAGACACACTCTCTCCTCCCCCACACACTCACAGATACGCTCTCTCCCTCTCCTACACACACAAAAACATTTCTCTCTTCCCGCACACACTCACAGACAGCATCCTCCCCTACACACTCACAGACACACTCTCTCCCTCCCCTACACACTCACAGACACACTCTCTCCTCCCCTACACACTCACAGCCACGCTCTCTCCCTCCCCTACACACTCACAGACACACTCTCTCCTCCCCTACACACTCACAGACACAATCTCTCCCCCCCCAACACAATCACATACACGCTCTCTCCCTCCCCCACACACTCACATACACACTCTCTCCTTCCCCACACACTCACAGACACACTATCTCCTCCCCCACACACTCAGAGACACACTCTCTCCTCCCACACACACTCACAGACACACTCTCTCCTCCCACACACACTCACAGACACACTCTCTCCTTCCCCACACACTCACAGACACACTATCTCCTCCCCCACACACTCAGAGACACACTCTCTCCTCCCACACACACTCACAGACACACTCTCTCCTCCCACACACACTCACAGACACACTCTCTCCTTCCCCACACACTCACAGACACACTATCTCCTCCCCCACACACTCAGAGACACACTCTCTCCTCCCACACACACTCACAGACACACTCTCTCCTCCCACACACACTCACAGACACGCTTTCTCCCTCTAACACACACTCACAGACACACTCTATTCTCCCCTACACACTCACTGGCACACTATACCCTCTCCCATATACTCACAGATACACTCTCTCCTCCCCCAAACCACTCACAGACACATTCTCTCACGCACCCACACACTCACGAACAGACTCTCTCCCTCCACCACACACCATCAGACACACTCTCTCATTTTACCACACACTCACAGAAACGCTCTCTCCTCCCCTACAAACTCACAGACACACTCTCTCCTCCCCCACACACTCACAGACACACTCTCTCCTCCCATACACACTCACAAACAAACCCACTCCTCCCCCACACACTCACAGACACACTCTCTCCCTCCCTCACACACTCACAGACACACTCTCTCCTCCCCCACACACTCACAGACACACTCTCTCCCCCACATACTCACAGACACACTCTCTCTTCCCCTACACACTCACAGACACACTCTCTCCCTCCTCCACACAATCACAGACACACTCCCTCCTCCCCCACACACGCACAGACACACTCTTTCCCTGCCCTACACACTTACAGACACACTCTCTCCTCTCCCACACAGTCACAGACTCTCTCTCCTTCCCCACACAATCACAGACACACTCTCTCCTCCCCCACAAACTCACAGACACACTCTCTCCTCCCCCACACACTCACAGACACACACTCTCCTCCCCTACACACTCACAGACACACCCACTCCTCCCCCACACACTCACTGACACGCTCTCTCCCTCCCTCACACACATACAGACACACTCTCTCCCTCCTGCACACAAGCACAGACCCACTCCCTCCTCCCTCACACACCACCGACACACTCTCTCCTCCCTTACACACTCACAAACAGACTCTCTCCCTCCTCTACACACTCACAGACACACTCTCTCCTCCCCTACACACTCACAGACACACTCTATCCTCCCCGACACACTCACAGACACACTCTCTCTCCTCCCCCACACACTCACAGACACCCCCTCTCCCACCCCCACACACTCACAGACACACTCTCTACCTCCCCCACACACTCACAGACACACTCTCTCCTCCCCTACACACTCACAAACATGCTTTCTCCCTCCCCTACACACTCACAGACACACTCTCTCCTGCAGCACACACTCATAGACTCGCTCTCTCACTCCCCCACACACTCACAGACACACTCTCTCCTCCCCGACACACTCACAGACACACTCTCTCCCTATCCCACGCAGTCACAGACACACACTCTCGTCCACTACACACTCACAGACACACTCTCTCCCTCCCCCACACATACACACACACTCTCTCCCTCCCCTACACACTCACAGACACACTCTCTCCTCCCCTACACACTCACAGACACACTCTCTCTCCTCCCCCACACACTCACAGACACGCCCTCTCCCACCCCCACACACTCACAGACACACTCTCTCCCTCAATCACACACTCAAAAACCTGCTCTCTCCCTCCCCCACACACTGACAGACACACTCACTCCCTCCCTCACACAATCACAGACACACTCTCTCCTCCCTTACACACTCACAGACACACTCTCTCCTCCCCCACACACTCACAGATATGCTCTCTCCCTCTCCTACACACACAAAAAATTTCTCTCCTTCCCGCACACACTCACAGACAGCATCCTCCCCTACACTCTCACAGACACACTCTCTCCCTCCCCTACACACTCACAGACACACTCTCTCCTCCCCTACACTCTCACAGCCACGCTCTCTCCCTCCCCTACACACTCACAGACACACTCTCTCCTCCCCTACACATTCACAGACACACTCTCTCCCTCCCCAACACAATCACATACACGCTCTCTCCCTCCCCCACAAACTCACGTACACACTCTCTCCTTCCCCACACACTCACAGACACACTATCTCCTACCCCACACACTCACAGACACACTCTCTCCTCCCACACACACTCACAGACACACTCTCTCCTCCCACACACACTCACAGACACACTCTCTCCTTCCCCACACACTCACAGACACACTATCTCCTCCCCCACACACTCAGAGACACACTCTCTCCGCCCACACACACTCACAGACACACTCTCTCCTCCCACACACACTCACAGACACGCTTTCTCCCTCTAACACACACTCACAGACACACTCTATTCTCCCCTACACACTCACTGGCACACTATACCCTCTCCCATATACTCACAGATACACTCTCTCCTCCCCCAAACCACTCACAGACACATTCTCTCACGCCCCCACACACTCACGAACAGACTCTCTCCCTCCACCACACACCATCAGACACACTCTCTCATTTTACCACACACTCACAGAAACGCTCTCTCCTCCCCTACAAACTCACAGACACACTCTACCCTCCCCCACATACTCACAGACACACTCTCTCCTCCCCCACATACTCACAGACACACTCTCTCACTTCGCCACACCCTCACAGACATAATCCTCCCCTACAAATTCACGGACACACACTCTCTCCTCCCCTACACACTCACAGACACACTCCCTCACTCCCGCCCTCACACACTCACAGACACACTCTATTCTCCCCTACACACTCACTGGCACACTCTACCCTCCCCCATATACTCACAGACACACTCTCTCCTCCCCCACCCACTCACAGACACGCTCTCTCCCTCCCTAACATAATCACAGACACGCTTCCTCCTCCCCCAAACACTCACAGACACACTCTCTCCCTCCCTCACACACTCACAGACACACTCTCACCTCCCCCACACACTCACAGACACACTCTCTCCTCCCATACACACTCACAAACAAACCCACTCCGCCCCCACACACTCACAGACACGCTCTCTCCCCCACACACTCACAGACACACTCTCTCCTCCCCTACACACTCACAGACACACTCTCTCCCTCCTCCACACAATCACAGACACACTCCCTCCTCCCCCAAACACGCCCAGACACACTCTTTCCCTGCCCTACACACTTACAGACACACTCTCTCCTCTCCCACACAGTCACAGACTCTCTCTCCTTCCCCACACAATCACAGACACACTCTCTCCTCCCCCACAAACTCACAGACACACACTCTCCTCCCCTACACACTCACAGACACACCCACTCCTCCCCCACACACTCACAGACACGCTCTCTCCCTCCCTCACACACATACAGACACACTCTCTCCCTCCTGCACACACTCACAGACACACTCCCTCCTCCCTCACACACCACAGACACACTCTCTCCTCCCACACACACTCACAGACACACTCTCTCCTCCCACACACACTCACAGACACGCTTTCTCCCTCTAACACACACTCACAGACACACTCTATTCTCCCCTACACACTCACTGGCACACTATACCCTCTCCCATATACTCACAGATACACTCTCTCCTCCCCAAACCACTCACAGACACATTCTCTCACGCCCCCACACACTCACGAACAGACTCTCTCCCTCCACCACACACCATCAGACACACTCTCTCATTTTACCACACACTCACAGAAACGCTTTCTCCTCCCCTACAAACTCACAGACACACTCTACCCTCCCCCACATACTCACAGACACACTCTCTCCTCCCCCACATACTCACAGACACACTCTCTCACTTCGCCACACCCTCACAGACATAATCCTCCCCTACAAATTCACAGACACACACTCTCTCCTCCCCTACACACTCACAGACACACTCCCTCACTCCCGCCCTCACACACTCACAGACACACTCTATTCTCCCCTACACACTCACTGGCACACTCTACCCTCCCCCATATACTCACAGACACACTCTCTCCTCCCCCACCCACTCACAGACACGCACTCTCCCTCCCTAACATAATCACAGACACGCTTCCTCCTCCCCCAAACACTCACAGACACACTCTCTCCCTCCCTCACACACTCACAGACACACTCTCTCCCTCCCTCACACACTCACAGACACACTCTCTCCTCCCCCACACACTCACAGACACACTCTCTCCTCCCATACACACTCACAAACAAACCCACTCCTCCCCCACACACTCACAGACACACTCTCTCCCTCCCTCACACACTCACAGACACACTCTCTCCTCCCCCACACACTCACAGACACACTCTCTCCCCCACATACTCACAGACACACTCTCTCTTCCCCTACACACTCACAGACACACTCCCTCCTCCCCCACACACGCACAGACACACTCTTTCCCTGCCCTACACACTTACAGACACACTCTCTCCTCTCCCACACAGTCACAGACTCTCTCTCCTTCCCCACACAATCACAGACACACTCTCTCCTCCCCCACAAACTCACAGACACACTCTCTCCTCCCCCACCCACTCACAGACACGCACTCTCCCTCCCTAACATAATCACAGACACGCTTCCTCCTCCCCCAAACACTCACAGACACACTCTCTCCCTCCTGCACACAAGCACAGACCCACTCCCTCCTCCCTCACACACCACAGACACACTCTCTCCTCCCTTACACACTCACAAACAGACTCTCTCCCTCCTCTACACACTCACAGACACACTCTCTCCTCCCCTACACACTCACAGACACACTCTATCCTCCCCGACACACTCACAGACACACTCTCTCTCCTCCCCAACACACTCACAGACACCCCCTCTCCCACCCCCACACACTCACAGACACACTCTCTACCTCCCCCACACACTCACAGACACACTCTCTCCTCCCCTACACACTCACAAACATGCTTTCTCCCTCCCCTACACACTCACAGACACACTCTCTCCTGCAGCACACACTCATAGACTCGCTCTCTCACTCCCCCACACACTCACAGACACACTCTCTCCTCCCCGACACACTCACAGACACACTCTCTCCCTATCCCACGCAGTCACAGACACACACTCTCGTCCACTACACACTCACAGACACACTCTCTCCCTCCCCCACACATACACAGACACACTCTCTCCCTCCCCTACACACTCACAGACACACTCTCTCCTCCCCTACACACTCACAGACACACTCTCTCTCCTCCCCCACACACTCACAGACACGCCCTCTCCCACCCCCACACACTCACAGACACACTCTCTCCCTCCCTCACACACTCAAAAACCTGCTCTCTCCCTCCCCCACACACTGACAGACACACTCACTCCCTCCCTCACACAATCACAGACACACTCTCTCCTCCCTTACACACTCACAGACACACTCTCTCCTCCCCCACACACTCACAGATATGCTCTCTCCCTCTCCTACACACACAAAAAATTTCTCTCCTTCCCGCACACACTCACAGACAGCATCCTCCCCTACACTCTCACAGACACACTCTATTCTCCCCTACACACTCACTGGCACACTCTACCCTCCCCCATATACTCACAGACACACTCTCTCCTCCCCCACCCACTCACAGACACGCTCTCTCCCTCCCTAACATAATCACAGACACGCTTCCTCCTCCCCCAAACACTCACAGACACACTCTCTCCCTCCCTCACACACTCACAGACACACTCTCTCCTCCCCCACACACTCACAGACACACTCTCTCCTCCCATACACACTCACAAACAAACCCACTCCTCCCCCACACACTCACAGACACGCTCTCTCCCCCACACACTCACAGACACACTCTCTCCTCCCCTACACACTCACAGACACACTCTCTCCCTCCTCCACACAATCACAGACACACTCCCTCCTCCCCCAAACACGCACAGACACACTCTTTCCCTGCCCTACACACTTACAGACACACTCTCTCCTCTCCCACACAGTCACAGACTCTCTCTCCTTCCCCACACAATCACAGACACACTCTCTCCTCCCCCACAAACTCACAGACACACTCTCTCCTCCCCCACACACTCACAGACACACACTCTCCTCCCCTACACACTCACAGACACACCCACTCCTCCCCCACACACTCACAGACACGCTCTCTCCCTCCCTCACACACATACAGACACACTCTCTCCCTCCTGCACACAAGAACAGACCCACTCCCTCCTCCCTCACACACCACAGACACACTCTCTCCTCCCTTACACACTCACAAACAGACTCTCTCCCACCTCTACACACTCACAGACACACTCTCTCCTCCCCTACACACTCACAGACACACTCTATCCTCCCCCACTGACTCACAGACACACTCTCTCCTCCCCCACACACTCACAGACACGCTCTCTCCTCCCCCACACACTCACAGACACACTCTCTACTCCCCACACACTTACAGACACACTCTCTCCTCCCCTACACACTCACAGACACACTCTCTCCTTCCTCCACACAATCAAAGGCACACTCCCTCCACCCCCACACACGCACAGACACACTCTCTCCCTGCCCTACACACTCACAGACACACTCTCTACTCCCCATACACTCACAGACACACTCTCTCCTCCCCTACACACTCACAGACACACTCTCTCCCTCCCCCACACACTCACAGACGCACTCTCTCCTCCCCTACACACTCACAGACACACTCTCTCCCTCCCCCACACACTCACGGACACACTCTATCCTCCCCTACACACTCACAGACACACTCTCTCCCTCCCCCACACACTCACAGACACGCTCTCTCCTCCCCCACACACTCACAGACACACTCTCTCCTCCCCTACACACTCACAGACACACTCTTTCCTCCCCGACACTCACAGACACACTCTCTCCTCCCCTACACACTCACAGACACATTCTCTCACGCCCCCACACACTCACGAACAGACTCTCTCCCTCCACCACACACCATCAGACACACTCTCTCATTTTACCACACACTCACAGAAATGCTCTCTCCTCCCCTACAAACTCACAGACACACTCTACCCTCCCCCACATACTCACAGACACGCTCTCTCCTCCCCCACATACTCACAGACGCACTCTCTCACTTCGCCACACACTCACAGACATAATCCTCCCCTACAAATTCACAGACACACACTCTCCCCTCCCCTACACACTCACAGACACACTCCCTCACTCCCGCCCTCACACACTCACAGACACACTCTACCCTCCCCCATATACTCACAGACACACTCTCTCCTCCCCCACCCACTCACAGACACGCTCTCTCACTCCCTAACATAATCACAGACACGCTTCCTCCTCCCCCAAACACTCACAGACACACTCTCTCCTTGCCTACACACTCACAGACACACTCTCTCCCTCCCTCACACATTCACAGACACACTCTCTCCTCCCCCACACACTCACAGACACACTCTCTCCTCCCATACACAATCACAGACACACTCTCTCCTCCCCCACAAACTCACAGACACACTCTCTCCTCCCCCACACACTCACAGACACACACTCTCCTCCCGTACACACTCACAGACACACCCACTCCTCCCCCACACACTCACAGACACGCTCTCTCCTCCCCCACATACTCACAGACGCACTCTCTCACTTCGCCACACACTCACAGACATAATCCTCCCCTACAAATTCACAGACACACACTCTCCCCTCCCCTACACACTCACAGACACACTCCCTCACTCCCGCCCTCACACACTCACAGACACACTCTACCCTCCCCCATATACTCACAGACACACTCTCTCCTCCCCCACCCACTCACAGACACGCTCTCTCACTCCCTAACATAATCACAGACACGCTTCCTCCTCCCCCAAACACTCACAGACACACTCTCTCCTTGCCTACACACTCACAGACACACTCTCTCCCTCCCTCACACACTCACAGACACACTCTCTCCTCCCCCACACACTCACAGACACACTCTCTCCTCCCATACACAATCACAGACACACTCTCTCCCTCCCCCACACACTCACAGACACACTCTATCCTCCCCTACATACTCACAGACACACTCTCTCCCTCCCCCACACACTCACAGACACACTCTCTCCTCCCCTACACACTCACAGACACGCTCTCTCCTCCCCCACACACTCACAGACACACTCTCTCCTCCCCTACACACTCACAGACACACTCTCTCCTCCCCCACACACTCACAGACACACTCTCTCCTCCCCCACACACTCACAGACACACTCTCTCCTCCCCTACACACTCACAGACACACTCTCTCCTCCCCCACACACTCACAGACACACTCTCTCCCTCCCCCACACACTCACTGACACGCTCTCTCCCTCCCTCACACACTCACAGACACACTCTCTCCTCCCCCACACACTCACAGACACACTCTCTCCTCCCCTACTCACTCACAGACACACTCTCTCCCTCCTCCACACAATCACAGACACACTCCCTCCTCCCCCACACACGCACAGACACACTCTCTCCCTGCCCTACACACTTACAGACACACTCTCTCCTCTCCCACACAGTCACAGACTCTCTCTCCTCCCCCACACAATCACAGACACACTCTCTCCTCCCCCACAAACTCACAGACACACTCTCTCCTCCCCCACACACTCACAGACACACATTCTCCTCCCGTACACACTCACAGACACACCCACTCCTCCCCCACACACTCACAGACACGCTCTCTCCCTCCCTCACACACATACAGACACACTCTCTCCCTCCTGCACACAATCACAGACCCACTCCTTCCTCCCTCACACACAACAGACACACTCTCTCCTCCCTTACACACTCACAGACAGACTCTCTCCCTCCTCTACACACTCACAGACACACTCTCTCCTCCCCTACACACTCACAGACACACTCTATCCTCCCCCACACACTCACAGACACACTCTCTCCTCCCCCACACACTCACAGACACACTCTCTACTCCCCACACACTTACAGACACACTCTCTCCTCCCCTACACACTCAGAGACGCACTCTCTCCCCCCCCCACACACTCACAGGCACACTCTCTCCTCCCCCACACACTCACAGCCACACTCTCTCCTCCCCTACACACTCACAGACACACTCTCTCCTTCCTCCACACAATCAAAGGCACACTCCCTCCTCCCCCACACACGCACAGACACACTCTCTCCCTGCCCTACACACTCACAGGCACACTCTCTACTCCCCATACACTCACAGACACACTCTCTCCTCCCCTACACACTCACAGACACACTCTCTCCCTCCCCCACACACTCACAGACACACTCTATCCTCCCCTACATACTCACAGACACACTCTCTCCCTCCCCCACACACTCACAGACACACTCTCTCCTCCCCTACACACTCACAGACACGCTCTCTCCTCCCCCACACACTCACAGACACACTCTCTCCTCCCCTACACACTCACAGACACACTCTCTCCTCCCCCACACACTCACAGACACACTCTCTCCTCCCCCACACACTCACAGACACACTCTCTCCTCCCCTACACACTCACAGACACACTCTCTCCTCCCCCACACACTCACAGACACACTCTCTCCCTCCCCCACACACTCACTGACACGCTCTCTCCCTCTCTCACACACTCACAGAATCGCTCTCTCCTCCCCCACACACTCACAGACACACTCTCTCCTCCCCTACACACTCACAGACACACTCTCTCCCTCCCCCACACACTCACAGACACACTCTCTACTCCCCACATACTCACAGACACACTTTTTCCTCCCCTACACACTCACAGACGCACTCTCTCCCTCCCCCACACACTCACATATACACTCTCTCCTCCCCTACACACTCACAGACACACTCTCTCCCACCCACTCACTCACAGACGCACTCTCTCCCTCCTGCACACAATATCAGACCCACTCCCTCCTCCCCCACACACCACAGACACACTCTCTCCTCCCTTACACACTCACAGACACACTCTGTCCCTCCTCTACACACTCACAGACACACTGTCTCCTCCCCTACATACTCACAGACACACTCCCTCCCTCACACACTCACAGACACACTCTCTCCTCCCCCACACACTCACAGACACACTCTCTCCTCCCCCACACACTCACAGACACATTCTCTCCTCCCCCACGCACTCACAGACACACCTACTCCTCCCCCACACACTCATAGACACACTCTCTCCCTCCCCCACACACTCACAGACACACTCTCCCCTCCCCTACACACTCACAGACACACTCTCTCCCTCCCCCACATACTCACAGACACGCTCTCTCCTCCCCCACATACTCACAGACACACTCTCTCACTTCGCCACACACTCACAGACATAATCCTCCCCTACAAATTCACAGACACACATTCTCTCCTCCCCTACACACTCACAGACACACTCCCTCACTCCCGCCCTCGCACACTCACAGACACACTCTATTCTCCCCTACACACTCACTGGCACACTCTACCCTCCCCCACCCACTCACAGACATGCTCTCTCCCTCCCTAACATAATCACAGACACGCTTCCTCCTCCCCCAAACACTCACAGACACACTCTCTCTCCGCCTACACACTCACAGACACACTCTCTCCCTCCCTCACACACTCACAGACACACTCTCTCCTCCCCCACACACTCACAGACACACTCTCTCCTCCCATACACACTCACAGACACACTCTCTCCTCCCCCACACACTCACAGACAAACCCACTCCTCCCCCATACACTCACAGACACACTCTCTCCCTCCTCCACACAATATCAGACCCACTCCCCCCTCCCCCACACACCACAGACACACTCTCTCCTCCCTTACACACTCACAGACACACTCTGTCCCAGCTCTACACACTCACAGACACACTGTCTCCTCCCCTACACATTCACAGACACACTCCCTCCCTCACACACTCACAGACACACTCTCTCCTCCCCCACACACTCACAGACACACTCTCTCCTCCCCCACACACTCACAGACACATTCTCTCCTCCCCCACGCACTCACAGACACACCCACTCCTCCCCCACACACTCATAGACACACTCTCTCCCTCCCCCACACACTCACAGACACACTCTCCCCTCCCCTATACACTCACAGACAAAGTCTCCCCCTCCCCCACACACTCACAGACACACTCTCTCCTCCCCTACACACTAACAGACACACTCTCTCCCTCCCCCACACACTCACAGACACACTCTCTCCTCCCCTACACACTCACAGACATACTCTCTCCTCCCCCACACACTCACAGACACAGTCTCTCCTCCCCTACACATTCACAGACACACTCTCTCCTCCCCCACACACTCACAGACACGCTATCTCCCTCCACCACACACTCAAAGGCACGCTCTCTCCCTCCCTCACACACTCACAGACTCGCTCTCTCCTCCCCTACACACTCACAGACACACTCTCTCCTCCCCTACACACGCACAGACACACTTTCTCCTCCCCCACACACTCACAGACACGCTCTCTCCCTCCCCCACACACTCACAAACATGCTTTCTCCCTCCCCCAAACACTCACAGACACCCGCTCTCCTCCCCTACACACTCGGAGCCATGCTCTCTCCCTCCCCTATACACTCACAGCCACGCTATCTCCCTCCCCCACACACTCACAAACACGGTCTCTCCCTCCTCCACACACTCACAGACTCGCTATCTCCCTCCCCCACACACTCACAAACACGTTCTCTCACTCCCCCACACACTAACAGACACACTCTATCCTCCCCACACACTCACAGACACTCTCCTTATCCCACACAGTCACAGACACACACTCTCCTCCACTACACACTCACAGACACACTCTCTCCCTCCTTTACACATTCACAGACACACTCTCTCCCTCCCTCACACACACTCACAGACTCGCTCTCTCCTCCCCTACACACACAGACGCACTCTCTCCTCCCCCACACACTCACAGACTCGCTCTCTCCTCCCCCACATACTCACAGACACGCTCTCTCCCTCCCCCACACACTCACAGACACACTCTCTCACTCCCAGACACACACACACACTCTCTCACACACACATACGCACCAGGACATCATCTCCACCATGGGCCAGACGCGACTTTGTCCATCCCCCTCCCCCTGGCCCCAATGTGACTTCAGTTTCTGGTCAATGGTTACCCCCAGGATGTTGATAATGGGGGATTCAGCTATGATAATGCCGTTGAATGTCAAGTGCAGATGGTTAGATTCTCTCTTGTTGGAGATAGTCAACGCCTGGCACTTATGTGGTGTGAATGTTACTTGCCACTCATCAGCCCACGCCTGGAAATTGTCCAGGTCTTGCAGAAAGGGTCAAAAAGTGGAATGATATTCATGGGGGTGAGATGGGCAGTGGGGTTTTGGCAGGGGGTGGGTGGTTAGGAAGTGAGGCTTAAAAGCATTTGGGCATGAAAGATGCGTTCCCCCAATATTTACTTGATAAAACGTAACATTTTGGGTTATAGTATCTAAATAATTGGAGACATGAATGCAGTAAGTGCAGCATGCTTGGGAGGCAAAAGGTGACATTGGATCAATCGTTCTGTAAGCTCTCCACTGCTGGGCTTTTCCTCATGCCCGTGATCTGTTATAAACCAACTGACAGAGATTTATTGCCATGATTAGTCAATAACTTCATTATCAATGTACCATGGATGGTAGAAGAGGCAATAGTTGCACCTTAACCTTTCTTCTCTAACAATTTCTATGTTCACCAAAGAGGTAATAGGGCTTCTTTATCAGCTGCAACATGAAGACCTGTAGCAATACACAGCTGCACAGTAAGTGCACCAAAATGACGAGGAAATCTACCCCATTCATAATTAGAGTGACCTCTATTAAACCTACAACCCTTTCTCCAATTCATGTTCCTACCCAGAGAGCCTCTATGCCAGAAGCAAAGGCTGTGAAGTCATTAATGTGGATAAAAACCACATTGGGCAGAATTTTCAGTGTCCGCTGGCGTCGGGCGTGTTTGGCGGTGCGAGCAAACCTGGGACGATTCCACCCGTTAATATTATTAATGGAGTTGGACGAGAGTTCTTTAGCACCAACAAAATGGCTAACCAACGAGTTTGCTCGTAACCACGATGTGTATGAAAAAAAAGTCAAGTACATCAGTGGAAAATTTCATTCAGATTTAGCAGAACATGTAAACTTGAGGTTTGATTTTAATTCTGCCTGCCCAGTGGGAACAGATGGTTAAAAGACAGGCGGCTGCTTCCCACAATGTTCTCACTCGCTCCCATTTTAATCATGCTGTTCCCAGTGGTGGGTAAGGTAGCTGTCACAAGCAGGTAGGCCTCATTAACATGAGAAAGTCAGGGTCCAATAAAGCTTTCCCGTCCACTGCAGTCCCACACATCAGACTTGCACTCCAAGTTGAAACTGGGGCTTCAGAATGTCATTTTGACAGAAAGCTAAATTACCAGCCAAAAAAAGGGGGGGAAAAAAATCTTTGTGTGATTAGAAACTTCCGAAGAATTTAAAATAACACTTCTGAATATATCCTCTTCCAACTTTACCATTAAATTTATCCACCAACTAAGGCCTTTGAACCTGCAAAGCAGCACTATAACGGTAGCCTTGGGAGATATGTTTAACATTATATCAGCAATCGTTTGCATCAAGCAGCTCAATCTTTACATTCAATGAAAAATGAAGTATTATAGCCTTACTTGATCTTGCTGAAATGCAAGGAGGCATGTGATTTGTTAGCTTTCAAATATAATATAAGCTTTTATTGTCATTCCTGTTTTAAATGAAGTTGGGAGTATTCATCCAAAAATAAGACTGCTCTTATACTTTCTAGTTTTCCAGGGCTTATAAAAATATGTACATCTCTACTGGTCTAAAGTAAGACTGGGTGGCACATTGCACTCAAATTAGACCTTTCACCTCTTAAATCTGCCTGAGCTGATGGAATAAATGTCTCCATTATGCCTTGGGTATAAGGATCCTCAATTGAACAATGGTTTACAGCAATCTCAAACTAGTTCCTGAAATCTGTTTGAATCGATATCTCTGTGATCCATTAGCTTCATCAGTCTCTTGATTAACGTTGCCCTTGTAAGTAAAATTAGGCACTTCCTGGTGAGATGTAAAAACATAAGAAATAAGAGCAAGAGTAGATCATACAGCCTCCTAGTGTCTACTCCACTACACAATATGATTTATGGCTTATCTGCCTCAATTCCACTTTCCTTCCCACTCCTCAAATCCCTTGATTCCCTGAGAGATCAAAATTCTTTCAGCCTGGAATATGCTCAACGATGGAGCCCATAACGTTCTGGGGTAGACAGTTTCAAAGATTCAAAACCCTTTGAGTGAAGAAATTTCTCCTCATCTCAGCCCTAAATGATTGACCCCTTATGCTGAGGCTGCACCCCAATGCTCTTGATCGATCTGTCAGGGGAAGCAACCTCTCAGTGTCTATCCCAAGCCCTTTCAGAATCTTGTATACTTCAAAGAGATCACTTCTCATTCCAGGGACTACAGGCACAATTTACGCAAGCTCTCATCACAGGACAACCCTCTCATTCTAGGATCTAATGAATCTTTGCTGTACCGCAAGTATATCCTGCCTTAAATATCAAGACCCAAGCTGTGTGCAATATTCCTGGTGTGGTCTCACCAAAGCATTGTACAATTATAGCAAGACTTCCTTGTTTGTGTACTCAATCCCTTTGCAATAAAGGTCAAAATGCCATTTACCTTCCTAAAGTGTTTGCTGTACCTGCAAGATAACTATCTGTGTTCCTTGTACAAGTATACCCAAGTCTCTCTGAACACCAATGCTTAAAATTTTCAAACCTTTTAAAAAATATTTTGCTTTTTTACCTCTTAGTACTAAAATGAATAACTTTACATTTCCCCACATTACACTACATCTGCCACCTGAACTATGGGGATCAGCAGCTGTCAAATTTTCCATCAGTTGCATAGGGGCGAGAACAATGAGATGGAGGCTGGGTAAGTTTTAAGATATAGGTAAAATGGTTTTGCCTCCTTTACAGTTCAGCAGAAAATTATTACCACTGTTATGAAAACCAAACTTACTTTGGCATTGATAGCGGATGTCGGGGGCTTCAACTCTCAATGGGCCTCGGAGCTTTTTGTGCATGCACAGACCGGGAATGGGCTGCACAGGCACAGATTGGCATTTTTTTATGTTTTGGAGCCAAGTGTGCCATTGCCAGAGGAAAAATGGTGTGAAAATCCAGGACAGGTGGCCGAGAGAGGAATACCATGGAAGACTAGTGTCCCAGGCAGGCGACAGGGAGAGGTGTAATGGAGAGGTCCCAAAACGGAAAAGGGACAGGGAGAGGTCCCAAAAGAAGAGCCCTAGAGAGGGGATAAGGACAGGAAAGGTGTTCAGTCCTGTTAAAAATAGGGGAGCAGGGAAACAGGCTCCAAACAGGAGAAGGGCTGCGGGGAGCAGGTTTTAAATGATGAAGGCAGCCGAAGGTTGGTGATTCCATGCTGTGGGCCACTGGGCAAAGATGGCCCTTTGGAACAGCAGCATTCTGCTCAGTGCAGCCAAACATCTGCAGGTGTGTTTGTAAGTTGATGCTTGGGCGCATAATCGGGAATCCAGTGGGATGTAACATCGGGAGACGAGATTGAAACTCTGTGAGGTGGGCTGTTGTTGATGCCGTCTGAGTCAGGTAATTGATGAGGGCTCAGGGGAAGACATGAAGATCCAAGAAGGCAGCTGAAGTTTGGTGAGTCCATGCTACAGCCATTGGGGCAAAGGTAGCCCGATGGAGCAGTCGTGTTCTGCTTGGCGTGGCTGAAGAGCTGAAGTTGTGCTTGTGAGTTGGAATCCAAGGAAACGGAATCTCAGGTGACAAGATTGAAACCCTGTGAGGTGGGCCATTGTTAATGCTTTCTGAATTGGAGTAACATTTGGAGAAGTATTCCCATGTTAGATCCTCAAAGATGAAGGCTGGAATCTCTTACGAGAGAGACAGAGTTTCAGTGAGATTAGTTGACTCACAGTGTTGCTGACATCTGGTTGGGTTGTTGAGAAATCCATTGACACTGTCTTGGTCACATATGCATTTATTGTGTAGTGGTGCTGTGTTTAACCACAGTTTGCCTGTTAATTCACATGTGCCTCATACTTACCCTGAATGTTCGCGTATAAGATAGGCATTGTAAATGGTTTTATCTTTCTGAACTTGTATAGTAAAGTTTATTTTTGTTGGTTCAAAACTCGTGGAATCTTGTGGCTTTATTCACTGAGCAAGTGTCATGAATCTCAAACTTTGGGTGGAGTCATCCCAGATTTGCACTAAGTGCGGTAGCAGGTGTGAAAAATGACATTATACCTATTGGCCACAATGGCAAGTTTTCATGCTGTATCGCCTGCTTCCCACCTCATTAATTATACAGGAAGCAAGCTGTCTCACTGGTGGATGGCCTCTGAATCACCCGCCATGCTGTTACCTCACAGTTTCCTCACTCCAGTTACCATATCTAAGCTGCAGTTCTCAATGCTAGCAGCCCAGCACTACTCCGTGAAAGCCAAGAAGAGTTCAGTGAACAGCCACTGTAATGCCTTTTCAAGACCCGCCATGATGTCCTCCACCCCTTGCTCTGGCCACAGGAGTTCCAGCAATCTCACCGCTCTTGCTTCGGAGGTGGTAGCAGTGTTGGCCAATGCTGCACAGAAAATGTTGGCCATCCAATGCAGAAAACGGATGAATGATCTCATTCATGTTGCCAGGATAATGCAACCATCTCATCACTCTAAACTCACACAGTCACAAGGCCATTGCACATTCACTGGCATCTCACTCACTGCCAGCTCAAAGGACATCATCACTCACTCTCTCACACACACCCTCACATTTCCATCTGGCCTCATCTCCTCTGGAGACTTCCTCCTCAACCCTCACCATCTTGAGGCCGCTTGTACAGATCAATATGTGCCCCCACACACACCCTAGGATACCCACCTTCCTTAGTAAGCCCTCGCTCTGCAGCCTTTTCTCTTGCCCGGGGCCACTTCACTCCCTTACTCAAGCAATCCCTAGCCCTGAAGCTATTGGAAAGTCTTACAGCTGGGCTGATAGGTAGAGGCCTGCCCATGAGCCACCCTAAAAGTGATGCGGTGCTGCATATGCTGATGACCGTGAGTGCGCCTGAAGCAAGGTCGGCAAACAAACCTCAAAGTCCAGAGCGAAGTGCAGCTCACCAGGTGCACACCGCTTATGTACAGTTGTGAAACACGTCAGCGTGATGCCCAGATGATCCAGCATGGGGGGATGATTCCGGTGAGCAGGGCTTTTAATGAGATGCTAAAGTATTAGGTTCTGACGTGCAGTGGCGGGAAAGATGGCCGGCCATTGATGGCTGGAATGAACAATCACAAGCTGATTTCACGACAGCGTAAAACTGATTTTTGACCTTCTTGCCATATGGTCTGCTCACACCGCCAAACTCACCCACAGCCAATGGGAGCAGGAAATTCCACCTTTTATCTACTATAAACAAAATGTTATTGGTCCCTAATTGGATCTTTCCAACAACTTGGGGGCCTGGGTCTATGATCACAATATAAATTGGGGGCTTGTCTAGGATTTTGAATCTACGTACAAATGCAGGTTCTAGTATTTGCTGAGGTTAAGGTTGATAACATTTCCACAGTGAATTTTATGACACTGAAAAGCAAAATGACTGTGTCAATTGCTGCAACTTTTCTGGAGAGGGAAGATTTTTTCCCCGAGTGACTTGCAACAATTAACCAAGGCTAGGATAGTCACATTAGCAGAAAAATCAAAGTTAATGTTAAAAGCAGGGTTAAGAAAGTAGATATAATTGAGATAATAGCACAGCTTTTGGAATTGGAAGAAGGAAATGTTAATCCAGACACCAGTTCAGTTGAGATGGCTAGAATTCAGTTGCAAATGAAACAGCTTGAAATCGAAAAATAAATGAAAAAACACACATTGGAAGAAGAGGAAAAAGAAAGAGTAAAAGAAATGGAAATGCAAAACTTCAACTTGAACTCCAGAGAAATAAATTATACAATATGAACTGGCCAAAGAAATGCTTATGTTACAAGGTTTAAGAGAAGCTGTTGCAGTAAATAAAATGATAGTGTAGAGAAGAAAAGTGATGGAAATGCACTAGTATATTTTTGTTACTGTAAGACTGGGCATATTTAAGCAAATTGTTGGAAGCTGAACAGTAAGAAGGACACCTAAAGAGTCTTTAGAAAAGACGGTACCAGAAAAGGAAATGGTGTTAAAACAGTATCAATGGTACAAGTGAAGCATGTTCCCTCAGAACCTACTAGAATGGAGAGTGCAGCTCAGGATAGTCAAGGTGATTCTTCCTTGAATACTGCTAAAGGGAGGCAGGTTGTTTGAAGATTATAGAGGTTTTGCCTCAAAGGGAGATGTGTTCCCTTAATCCTCCAACAAAACAAGTAAACAAATTAATATTTTAAGAGACACTGGGGCAGATGAGTTATTGATGGTAGTGATGACACAATTTATGTTCCAGATGGTTTGATGAAGGAAAATGTATTAATTCTGGATCTTTGTAGAATGAATGAAACAGTTCCCTTGTGTGAAGTCTTTTTAGAAGACTTAATAAACAGAATTGTTACGATGGGAATTGGTCCTAGTTGACCTACAGGAGGGATAGATTTTATACTGGATAATGATTTGGCAGGCTTGAAATTCTTACCATCTCCAAAAGTTTCAAGAGAGCCAGTTGAGGTGAGAGAAACAAAGATCTTGCAAGAAGATCACCCCCGTGCTTGTAAGGCTAGACAGGAAGAAGTGAAAAAACCACCAGCTCAGGGCCAAGAAAAGTCATTGTCAGAAACGCAAGAATGTCAAAGGCTGCGTGAGGGATTAGGCTCTGCTTAGGAAAAACTAATCAGTGTAGAGAACCAACTTTCACGCACAAAAGATGAGCTTGTTAGTGAAAAATGAGAACTGATGAGAACACTTGAGTTTCAGTCACATGGGGCAGGATTTTCTGGTCATCGGGTGGGTTTGGTGGTCATGGTGGGCGGGCCCAGGAGTGGCCCACCATCCACGATTGGGCCCTAACCGTGATTTCATGCTGGCTGACCAACTAACAGCCAGCCAGCGTAAAAGGTGCTCTGAGGAGCTCAGTGCCGCTAGGATGGGGGCGGGAGGAGTGCAAGTGCTAAAGTCTGTCATGCGCAGGGGAACACACACTGAAAGCTCCCTGAAGGCACAGAGCTGCCTCAGGGAACTGAAGAATTGTAGAAACAAAAATGAGAGAAACGTCCCTACATGTGATCCTCATCACCCGTGGATGAGGTTTCCTGAAAAATCCAATGGCCGCCTGGTCGATTCGCCCACCCGCCAAATGTAAGGTTGGACAGGCAGCAAAAAATGGGTTTCAATTATTTGATTAAGGACCTTAATAGGCCTCTTCATTGTCGGCAGGCACGCTGCCAACTCTCACGTACGCCCACCAAACGAAATGTCGGACTCTCACCCGATGTCATTGCGCAATATTTTATGCCCAATCAGATCGGGCCATGGGACGTAAAATCCTTCCCATGAATGAGAACACTTGGATAAGGAATTGAAATATCTAAATGATAAACTTATAGAAGCAAATTCATCAAAGATAGGTCTTCACTCAAAACTTGATGAACTTCAAGTATCAGAAGTCCCCATTGAGTATCATGAAAAGTGCCTTGCACAGGAAAATGAAGTACTGATGAATCAGAACAGTTGGTTGAATACAGAATTAAAAACCAAAGCTGATGAACTGTTGGAACCTCATTGTGAAAAGAGCAACGATATTCTTGAACTTCGATGCAACCTGGAGAAGATGAAAGGAGATGTCTGGTATGCAAGAGCAAGCCCAGGCATTGAAAGCAAATAATGAAAATTCTAAGAAACAGACTGAGGATCTAACGAGTGCTTTGAAAGAGCCTAAGGAGCAGTCAGTAACCATGGAAGAAAGATTCCGAAATGAACTGAATGTCCATATGGCTTTGGTTTTTGATAAATCTTTGTAACTTTATAATACAAATGTGTAATTGTGGAACAAAATGAAAAGGTTATCTGAATGGTATGTAACAGCCTATTTGTTAGGAGTTAATGATGTTATGTGCTTGTGAAGAAATTGTAAAGCCATTGTAAAGAAGCCTTCACTGTAATGAAGCTATTTTTCTTCCAAGGGGTAAGTATTATGAAAACCAAACATACCTTAGCATTGAGAGCGGAGGTAGGGAACTTCAACTCCTGATGGGACTCAGACCTTTTGGGCATGCGCAGACTGGGAGTAGGCTACACATGCACAGAGTGGCATTTTTACATTATTTGGGCCTAGTATGCCTGTGTCAGAAGAAAACAAATGTGAAAAACTGGGTCAGATGACCAAAAGTGGAGCGCCATAGAAGACCAGCATTCCAGCGGGCTGGGGGAGGGGACTGGGAGAGTTCCCAAAACGGGGAGGGGACAGGGTGAGGTCACATAAGAAGAGTCCCAGAGAGGGGACAGGAACAGGAAAAGGTCCCAGTTCCATTACAAAAGAAAGGAGCAGGGAAACCGGCTGCAAACAGGAAAAGAGCTTCAGGGAGCAGACTTTAAGTGGAGAAGGCAGCTGAAAGTTAGCGACCCCGTGCTGCGGGCAGTTGAGGCAAAGGTACCCCTTTGGAGCAGGAGTATCCTGCTCAGCGCATCCAAAGATCTGAAGCTGTACTTGTGAGTTGATGCTTGGGTGCATAATCAGGAATTTAGGGGAACAGAATCTTGGGAGGCGAGATTGGACTGTTGTTGATGCCGTCGGAGTCCTGCAATTGAAGAGGGCTCAGGAGAAGATCCAAGAAGGCAGCTGAAGGTTGGTGACTCTGTGCAGCAGGTCATTGGGGCAAAGGTACCCTTATGGAGTAGTAATGTTCTGCTTGGTATGACTGAAGAGCTGAAGTTGTGTATGTGAGTTGGTGTTTTGAGTGCAGATTCTGGAATGCAGGTCAATGGAATCGCGGGAGACGAGATAGAAACTCTGCGAGGAAGGCCTTTGTTGATGCCGTCCGAGTTGGAGCAACTTTTGAAGAAGAATTCCCAGGTTAGATCTTCAAAGGCGAAGACTGGAATCCCTCCTGAGAGAGATATAGCTTCAATGAGGTTGGTTGACTCACAGTGTTACTGATGTTTGGATCGGTTGTTGAGAAATCTGTGGATTCTGTATTGGCTGCATTTATTGCAGTGTGGTGTGTTCGATCACAGTTTACCAATTAATTCAGATGTATCTTTTATTAACACTGAATGTTCGCGTATAAGATTGACATTGTAAATGGTTTTATCTTTCTGATCTTGTATAGTAAAGTTTATTTTTGTTTGTTCAAAACTTGTGGAATCTTGGGACTTTATTCACTGAGCAAGTGCCTTAAATCTCAAACTTTGGGTGGGATTTTTCACTTCCACCTGCTTCCGGGATCATCCGGTCGCATTGAAAGTCAACAAACTTTTGGCTGGGCTGCTGAATCTCCCACGGCGCGCCCTGCCATGACAGGGCTGGGAAATCCCAGCCTTTGTCTACTTTAAACAAAATGTTGTCGGCCCCGAATCGGATCTTACCGACAACTTGGGGGTCTAGTCTAGGATCAGAACAGTATCGTAGCATAATTTACATCTTTGTTCATTCAGTTAAGTCATAACAGTGCTGTGAATAGAAGGTTTAACTACCCATTAAACAATGCATTTTCCACATTTTTACTTGGCTTTATCAGGAATTAGTTATAGGAATTGTTAACTTTGTTTGTCATGAGGCGAGCAAGGAGCTGCTCGCAACGAACAGCAACCTAGTGGCTTGCATGCACCTCTTTTTGGACAATTGCAGGACAATACCTGGCCAGTTGCTAATCCATCCTCTGATCTGGAAATATGAATAGCAGCTGTCTAGCTCACAAAGTGGGAGTTTTTTTTCTCATAAAAGAAGTGATTAGGGTGAGGAGGTGCTATTAGACATATTTAAATACATTTGCGGCCTTCCTTTATGGCTCAACTTTCAACACTAATTCCATTGGAAAACCCAGGCTGATGAATTTGGGAATGGATGGGAATGGAGGAGGTCCTTTTAACCTGCCCACTTGAGAGCTGACCCGCCTCCACTCCTGGCATGGGTCTGCCTTTGAGGACAGCAAGACTCCTCTGAGGCCTTTGGAAAATCCTGCTTCCTAGCAATCAGGCAACAGAGGTGGGAGCATGATGGGGGATCGATCCAACCACTCGATTTCCACCTCCACTGGGAATATCCAGCCCATGGCGCGAGTTCTACACTTTCTTTGGGCCCAATTGCTTAAGCTGATTTCCACTTGCTTACATTGATTTTGTTTAGCTTATGCAAATAGGATTGGTAGGAAATTTAGGTGCAAATTGATATTGGTAATGTGGCTGCATGAATGGGCATGATTTTGGGTGTAACTTCTGTACAGGGCCAGATCAGTTGAGGGGAAATTTCCAGTCCTGATAACCACTTTCCTCTGCTTAATGAACTCAGAATTCACTAAGGATCAAAATAATGGACTAAATCATATGGTCCCATTGCAGTTTTTGATAAGTGTACGCGGTTCATGTTACTGTCATAAATCAAGGCCTAATATGTCTGACAGGATGTGCTGAGGTAAATATGATTCATGGGCATGTGAATTGAACATTGTGCAAAGACCACAGTTGGCCTTGGGGATGGATAACAAGCAGAACAGCAGGTTTAAGGCTGCTGTGCTTTAATGGGGAACTGACCAGTGTTTTAACAGTTGAATTACCAGATTTGGAAGGGTGCAGCAGGCAGAGAGAGGACTGAACATAAGAAATAGGAACAGGAGTAGGCCTTTTGGGCTTTTGATCCAGCTCTACTATTCAATAAGATCTTAGCTGATCTCCCAACTTACTCCATCTTCCCACACTATCCCATTTCCTTACATCTCTTCATATCCAAAAGTCTATTGATCTCCATCTTGAATATACTCAATGACTGAGCATTCACAGTTCTCTGGGGTAGAAAATTCCATAAAGTCATTCTGAGTGAAGAAATTTCTCTTCATCACAGTCCAAAATAGTCAACTCCTTATTCTGAGACTGTGACCCTGACCTGAACACACTGCCTGAAAGTATGGTGGAGGCAGCTTCAATCGTGGCTTTAAAGAGAATTAGATAAGCACTTGAAAGGAAAAAAAAACATTGTTGGCCTACAGGGAGAAGCCCAGGGAGTGGAACTAGGTAAATTACTCCTGCAGAGCCAGCTGAATGGCCTCCTTCTGTGCTGCAACCTTTCATTGTTTCTATGTTCCTAAGCCCTTTAATAATTTTATGTTTTAATTAGATCATCTTTCATCCTTCTAAACTTAAGGCCTTGTCTACTCAATTTCATCTTAAAGGACAATTACCTCATCCCAGGGATCTCCCTCTGAGACAAGTGTGTCCTTCATTAGGAAAAGAGATCAAAACTGCACACAGTGCTGCTTTATTTATAAATTGGGACTTACAGTTGATGTTTCAGGTGTTGCAGCAAATTAAGGTTGTCATCTTCCAATTCCTATGAAGAGCCCAATAAGGTATGTGTGGACTAAGCATGTCCAAGCTGGTGGTGAGAATGGCCACGATGAGAATAGCTGCTTAGATATGAAGGAAACCTTCCACCCTTCGGGAGTGAAAATAAACAAATCCAGCAAGTTAATGAAAGGGCTGGCCTATAACTTTCAACTCAAACCTGGGCCTTCTATGCATGTGTTTCTCGTTGGAGATATTTAACCTTAGTGCACACTATCACATAACACCTTATGTTGACACATGATGCATATTGGATCAGGTGATGAACTGAACTTTCATCTGTTGATTTAGGTAGATGGAAAAGAAACAATGACAGTGTTTGTACAAGAGTAGGGCATCTCCTGATGTCCTGACCAATATCAATCCTGCAACCAGCAGCCTGAACAAAAACAGTTAATCAGTTCACTAACTTCACTGCTGTTTGTGGAACCTTGCTGTGCACAAATTGGCAGCCACATTTTCTTGCACATAAACAATACCTACACTTCTAAAGTATATCATCAGCTGTGATATGATTTGGAGCATCCCAAAGACGTGAATGGAGCTGTATGAAAGCAAATAGTTTCTTCACAGCAAACCTGCTAATAATTGAACGCACCAGTAACTTGCATGCAGCATACTCACTATCTCAGTTTGAGTTTGGGAGACAATGTCTTAATTTTCCTGGTCCATTGGAGACTGGGTGGCAGGAGGGCTGACAATATGGTGGGGGAAGGCAGCATGAGGGAAGCCTGAAGTCTTCCCACAGCCATGCCATATTGGCAGCGGTGGCCAATTGAGACACTTAAATGTCACTTCCCACTTCTGCGGGCATTTTGCCTGGGTTAAGAGGGCTCACTGCCAGCTTCTCAGCTTCTCAGTGAGTTCTGGTGGGGTGGGGGGTCTCACCTTGATGGGTGCATCATGGCACGATGCTGCCGATGCATCGCAGTCCCTGCACCCCCTCAGCCCTGATCGCTGGCCCTGACATCCCCCAATGAAACTTACCTCTCTTTGAGGGCATCCCACCAATTGAGAAACCTTCTCTCTGGTTTTGAAGCCTCAGCAATGGCCACCAATAATCATGGCACTGCTAAAGCTGCTGAGTTTCCGGTCCGCTGATTGGGCTGGAAGCTCTTAGCTGTGGGCCACTGTCCTTAATTGAACGGTGCCCCCAGCAGTGGCCTCTTAATTGGCTGCTGCTGGCAAAATGCCACCCAGAAAACTGCTGCCAGCACAAGTGGGGTCACCTCCCCCTTTCAGCCCTTGTGGCGAGATTTCCAAGTGGCAGAAAAATTCAGTCCACTGTCTCTGTATGCGTTGCTACTTCAGGGCCTTTCAATCATGAGCCACATAACAAATGTGAGATGCAAGCAACAGGAGGTGAAGCACCATCCTGAAGCTTCAAAGCAGAGCCTGGCTCCTCAGCCAACCCAGCATTACTCACAACACCAACACATCCACTCTGAGGTGATTCGTGTTAGATTTGCAGGTGGAAATACTGAGTGAATTACAAAACTTGAGTGAGGGGAAGAGAGTGGAGCTGGAAACAGGAACAATATGGGAGATGACTGGAGCACCTGCTCAGGGTTACTCTCAAATGCCTAGTTCTGTGATCTTTAAGTGCATATGAAAGAATCTTTCCCCTTGAATGTTGCCCATTTGTGGGCATGTAAAATACTTCATAAAAGAAAAAATGAACTAGCATTTATATAACACCTTTCATAATCTCCAAACATTCACAAGTACTTTCAGTTAATGAAGTGCTTTTGAAGTTTGGTCACTGGTTTAAGGTAGGAAACAAGGCACCCAATTTACATACAGCAAAGTTTCACAAATGGCAATGAAATAAAATGATCAGATAGTCTGTTTTAGTAATGTTGGTTAAAGAATAAATGTTGACGAGGACATCAGGGAGAACTCCCCCACTCTCCCCCCCAATCTCCTCTTCTTCGCATAGTGTTGTGGAATCTTATACAGCTACTTGGGAAGCCAGGCAGGACCGACATAATGTGTCATCTGAAGGTCAGCACGCCAGATAGTGCAGCACTCTGTCAGTATTGCAATGAAGCGTCAACTTAGATTATGTACTTAGTCTCTGAAGTGGAGGTTGACTTTAGCTACCACTTACGACAATCCATTCATTTCCTGCTGCAATAATGCACCCCATTACAAATTACTTCCCTGCACAAAGTAGAAGTGCAGTTAAAATAATTTATTACACTAACGGTACTTAGTGTGCTTTAAATTAGTGTTTTTTCCCTGGTGCTTCCCCTTTTGTTGCAATGTATGGTGAATGTGTCCTACTATCTAACATTGTGCTTCTTCTTGGCAGTTACTAATGGTGCTGCTGCTGCAGTTGTTACTATCTTAGCTATTCCTCTTACTGGCTCAGCATGGATCATTGTGTAGGACAGTGGGTAGGATAGATGTTAAATCACCCTGAGATACATTTCCCTCATTCTGCTCCTGTCATGCCTCTGCTGTTGGCCACTCCCTCAGCATATTCCAGAATCTCATTTGGAGCAGATTGCAGAGCTGCAATGAAACCTTGCCTGCTGAGTCAAAGCCCAGAACAGGAACAAACTCAATGACACCTTAGGGTCTTTCAAACACAAATTACAACATTCCCAAGAGAACCCACATAGTGGATCGAACATTTATTAAGAGGGTTCTGCTGTGGAGGGCTGTTGAGGTGGCACACATTCCCAGTGAACTGCAGTTCCACAAAGCAGTCAAAGATGCTGCACAGGTGTCAGCATACTAAAAGTCTCAACTATGGTTCAGTGATAGCACTGTCACCTCTGAGTCAGAGATTGTGGGTCCAACTCCAACTCCAGAACAAAACATTACAGTTGTTGGAAATTTGAAATAAAAAAACCAAAAATGCTGGAAATATTCAACAGGTCAAGCAGCCTCTGTGGAGAGAGAAAGAGAGTTCATTTTCTGGTCTGATGGAAGGTTATTGACCTAAAACATGAACTCTGCTTCTCTCTTCACTGATGCTGCCTGACCTACTGAGTTTTCCTAGCATTTTCTATTTTTCTTTCAATTCCAGAGCCTTGAGCTCAAAATTTAGGCTGCCACGTCAATGCAGTACGGAGGGAATGTTACATTTTTGAAAGTATTGTGCTTCGCATGAGACATTGTACAAATGCCCCATCTGCCGTCTCAGGTATGTGTAAAAAAATCCATGGCATAATTTCAAAGAAGCCGTTGACTATTCCCAAGCTAAAAAGAAAATCATGAGAGAAAAGGGAGCAAGGAACTTAAAACAGTCACTGTCACGTGGGAAAAGTATTGTGAAAACTAAAAGGACTAAAGGCTGACAAGTCCGCTGGACCTGATGGCATGCATCATAGGGTCTTAAAAGAAATGGCTGCAGAGATAATGCATGCATTGTTTGTAATCTTCCAAAATTCCCTAAATTTGGGAAAGGTCCCAGTGGATTGGAAAACCACAAATGTAACACCTCTGTTCAAGAAAGGAGCGTCACCAACAGAGTGTATTTGCTTGTACGTCTTGTAGGGTAAGGGATGAGTCTTTGCTTACCCTTTGAGTGTATTTTCCAATTAAGTAACTCAGCAGCAAGCTTTCATGAGTTTAAAATAAAGAAGGTTATTTATTCTCATACACTTACTCCGAATTAACACAACGTCACACACTCGGTCTCAACACACACACATGCACACAAAGATTGAATGCAGATAAAGATAGTGCACCTTTACAGGTTACAGTTAATTCAGTCTCTGATTTCCAATTTTTGGTCTCCCACGTGGCAGGTTTGTGGTTTCTTGAACTGTTTCAATGATTTAGAGTTGAAGTGAGGGTTTTGTATAGCAAAGGGATCACAGCAGGTTGTGCGGTTTCTTGTAACCGTATATCTCGGTTCTCAGGTGAACTTTGGAAACTTGTAAGTACTTTGGCTGCTTGATGTCTTGCAACTAGTTTCTGAGGCTGGTTCACGGACTGGCTATGCTGATGGCTCCAATGGCTCTGCTGGATCTGATCAGCAAACTGCTCTTAGATGATCTTGGATAAGGTGCCACATAAAAGGTTACTACACAAGGTTAAAGTTTATGGTGTTGGGGGTAATAGAACAAAGAACAAAGAAAAGTACAGCATAGGAACAGGCCCTTCGACCCTCCAAGCCTGCGCTGATCATATTGCCTGTCAAACTAAAACATTTTGCACTTCCGGGGTCCATATCCCTCTATTCCCATCCTATTCATGTATTTGCCAAGCTGCCTCTTAAACACCACTATCGTACCTGCTTCCACCACCTCCTCTAGCAGCGAATTCCAGACACTCACTACCATCAGCGTAAAAAACTTGCCCTGCACATCTCCTCTAAAGTTTTCTCCTCTCACCTTAAATCTATGTCCCCTAGTAATTGACTCTTCCACCCTGGGAAAAAGCTTCTGACTATCAACTCTGTCCATGCCACTCATAATTTTGTAAACTTCTATCAAGTCGCCCCTCAATCTCCGTCACTCTAGTGAGAACAATCCAAGTTTCTCCAACCTCTCCTCATAGCTAATAACCTCCAGACCAGGCAGCATCCTGGTAAACCTCCTCTGCACTCTCTCCAATGCCTCCAAATCCTTCTGGTAATGTGGCGACCAGGATTGCACGCAATATTCCAAGTGTGGCCTAACCAAGGTTCTATACAGCTGCAGCATGACTTCCCAGCTTTTATACTCAATACCCCTGCCGATGAAGGCAAGCATGCCATATGCCTTCCTGATTAGTCATATTAGTCAAAATAGTCATTTTTAGAATGGAAAAATGTAACTAATGGAGCACCCCAGGGATCAGTTCTGAGGCCTCAACTATTTACAATCTCTATTAATGACTTGGATGAAGGGACTGACTATATTGTAGCCAAATTTGTTGATGATACAACAATAGGTAGGAATGCAAGTTATGAGGAGTACACTGTGGGATGAATTTTACATTTGGAAATCAGGGCTGCTACTGTCCCACACATGCGTGAAATCTGATGTGATGGCGTTGGGTTGTGAACCCGATGTCAACATGCTGATTTCCCATATTACGGAAATTGGCAGCCTGCCTGTCATTTTTAAGAAACTAATTAAAGGGCAATTGACCTTGCTAACAAGACAATTGACCTAATAATGTGTTGGGTGCATGGAAAACACAGTCGATGAAGTGTCAGCTGTGGCTCAGTTCATAGCACCCTCACCTTTGAGTCAGAAGGTTGTGGGTTCATGTCCCACTCCCGGAAACCAAGAATTGTGAATGAACTCGAAAGAGTTACATGCGATCTGTTGATAACTTGAAAGAGTTTCACTGGAGGCTGAGAAAGTAGAAAACATGGTCGATGGGAGTTACGTTTCTCAATGCAAAGTGCTATAAAGGCTACAAGTGAGGCTATGGTTAATTTTACCAGAACAGGGCTGGGGGACTTTGGTATAGCGGTTACATTTATTTTTCATGAATTAAAACCCCATTAGGCCTTTTCCTGAGTGAAGGGGAATAGCCAGGAAGTGCTGCAAACAACATCATGCCCTGCAGCATTTGTGTTGAACATCGCTGTACTGGATAGGAATAGTCCATTCTGTAGGAGGCTGCTCTTCCAGTGAGGAGGAGAAAGAGCAGGAGGAGAGCAGCTGGCCAAGGATAAGTGCACCCTGTGGTCCAGCAAGCTAGCTTACCTGATGTTGAGCAAGGGCCTGAGGAGGGGAAGGGAACAGCAGCTGCCAGGTAGATGGAGGAGAAGGCACTATGCTGAGAATCGTTGTCTGCAGGGTCAGGATGCCTAATCTGCAGATGTTGGAGCGGCAGTACCTCCGAATGCACTAGCTGTCCAGGGAGACAGTCACCGCAAACTGTGATCTGCTGGTTGCCAACATTGCATCCAGTTGCACAGGTGCCTGTGGCATTGAAGATAACAGTGGGTTTGAATTTTTTTACTATAGGCTCCTTCTAAGCCTCAGCTGGAGATCTGTGTGGTATAATGCAGCCAGCTGCCCACTACTGCATAAAGGTAGTGACTGATGACCTCTTCGAGCATGTGCATGAATTTACTTCATTCACCAATGACAATGCTAGTCAGGCTGAAAAAGCCAATATTGCTGATTTTTCAAAGGAACAGGGCATAATAAACTACACTCATGTGGTCATTAAAGCACCTTCTGGACCATCAGGGACATTCATAAACAGGAAGGGTTATCATTCCCCTAAAATTCCGGCTGGTATGCGAGCACAGGCAACGGATCATGCAGGCCTGGGCACACTATCTGGGCAGCAGGCACAACGCCTACATACTGAGGAACTCCCAGGTGCCATGGATGATCTATGGGCTACAAGCTCTGGATGGACAGATTTTTGGGGACAGAGGATACCATCTTAGAAGATGGCTGATTACGCTGATACGAAACTCATGGATGGAAGCTGAGAGGAGATGCAATGAGCCATTCATCCATTGGTTTGCTCACAATGAGGTTCCCTTATCTGGACCGATCAGGTGGTTCTAATGGTAAAAACAAAAAACTACTGCGGATGCTGGAAATCCAAAACAAAAACAAAAACAGAATTACCTGGAAAAACTCAGCAGGTCTGGCAGCATCGGTGGAGAAGAAAAGAGTTGACGTTTCGAGTCCAATGACCCTTCAACAGAACTGAGTGTAGTTAGGAGAGGGGTGAAATATAAGCTGGTTTAAGGTGGGGGGTTGGGTGGGGGGAGAGAAGTTGAGGGTGGGGTGGTTGTAGGGACAAGCAAGCAGTGATAGGAGCAGAGAATCAAAAGATGTCACAGACAAAAGGATCAAAGAGGTGTTGAAGGTGGTGATATTATCTAAGAGAATGTGCTAATTAAGAATGGATAGCAGGACACTCAAGGTACAGCTCTAGTGGGGGTGGGGTGGAAAGATTGACAAGGTGTTAGTTGTAGATTTAAAAATAATGGAAATAGGTGGGACAAGAAAAATCTATATAAATTATTGAAAAAAACAAAAGGGAGGGGGAAGAAATGGTTAAACTCCCTCCCCCCATCCCCACCCCGTTTCTTCCCCCTCCCTTTTGCTTTTTTCAATAATTTATACAGATTTTTCTTGTCCCACCTATTTCCATTATTTTTAAATCTACAACTAATACCTTGTCAATCTTTCCACCCCACCCCCACTAGAACTGTACCTTGAGTGTCCTGCCATCCATTCTTAATCAGCACATTCTCTTAGATAATATCACCACCTTCAACACCTCTTTGATCCTTTTGTCTGTGACATCTTTTGATTCTCTGCTCCTATCACTGCTTGCTTGTCCCTACAACCACCACCCCCTCCACTTCTCTCCCCCCGCCCCCCACCTTAAACCAGCTTATATTTCACCCCTCTCCTAACTACACTCAGTTCTGTTGAAGGGTCATTGGACTCGAAACGTCAACTCTTTTCTTCTTCACCGATGCTGCCAGACCTGCTGAGTTTTTCCAGGTAATTCTGCTTTTGTTTTTGTTTTGGTTCTAATGGTTGTTGTTTGCTGTGCATTGCACAACCTGACCCTGCACAAAGGGGAAGCCCTAGCTGGCAGAAGACAACCTCCTGGAGACTGACCTATCCTCTGATGATGATTCTGATGAAGAGGAACGTGGGCCTGGTGTTCTTGCTGGTCTATGGGGCAGTCTGGATGTCAGGGAGACAAGAGATGCACTGAGAAGATTCCATTAGCAATGTGTCTGCAACACAAAAACACCTTCTTAATCCTTGACACCTTCTTGTCTTATGTCCCTCTTATGAAAACCCGGGTAGTAACTGCTAAGAGCTATATCGAGTCAGCAAATAATGCTACACAGAGGAACCCACATGAACACTAACTCCCTTAACACCATCATCTAATTCAGAATTAACGCACCACAGGCAGATAATGCAGCAGTGCAGCAGCCAGGACATGATGTACAAAGACAGCTCATTTAATAACATAATTGAATAGCATTAATCAAAAACCAAAAATGAGAAACAGCAATTTAAACCCAAGTGTGTCTAATGTGATTTCTTGACTCTTTTCTGAGTGCTACAGCATGGTGCTCCTCCCTCGCTGGTCAGCTGTGCTGGAGGCAGGCTGCTGACTCTTATGTCTCTTTGCCTACGATAGCCTTGGCAAGCATCCTCTGGTCACCTGAAAGCGGTGATAGTCTCCTGCACAGTGGTAGGAGGATCAGCTGTCACCATGGCACTTGGAGGCATTTTGTCAATGGCAGAGGGGTGAAGGCATCAGATGTGCCCTGAGAGATGGCCTCCCCTCCCCACCAATTCGGCTCTCCCTCCTTTTCTGAGAGGTACCAGGATCTGGATGTGACTCCAGGCTCCTTGTCTCTCTTTTGCCCTGGGCACTGGAGCTCAGTTACAAGGTGATGGAGTACAAGTCAGCACGCATACTCAGTATCCCATTAGTGCGCTGTTGGGTTTGGCCATCCATGACAGTTGCCAATCTTTCAATGAAGGAAGCCATGTGTTCTGTAGAGAGAGTAATCACAGAGCTCATGGTATGCATGGTCTCCTCAAATATCCATGCCAGTGCACACAACCCCTCTTGTATCTCTGCCACATCTCTACTGCACATTCAGCATCTGCCACCTGATGGACGACTCCAGACGCTCGTCATCAGATTGGGGCTCAGAATCCTGGTTGCCCCCCAGAACTCCTCCGAGTGACAGAAGTCTGCTCCATCTCAATCTCTGACAGCTGGTGTTGTGACTGTGCTGTGGTCTCACTACTGCATGGATCCCTTACAGCTGAACTGCCCGTATGCACTGAGGTATCTGCACTAGTGCTGAGTGTGGAGTAAGGACATGATGCTGCACCCACTGAGGCTTTCTCTTCCTTTTTGGAGGTTCGCAAGAGTCCCTTGGGGCCATTGGATGCTGCTGCTGCTGATGTCTGCCCTGTCATGGAAGCAAAAACAAGGACAATGAGGGGCATCATCATCATTTGAGTGAGCTAAGAGAGACACGGTTCCTTAGCACACACACTAGCACCATTAAGAGATGGTAGACACTGTTTTAACATTATAATCTTCCAGTCAGACTGTCCTTCCGAATTGTACAAGCCTCCGTCAAAAGCCATCAAGGCTACATTCCCAACAGCTTCTCAAGTTTTCAAGGCAGTTGCCCCAACCCCACCACCACCCACACCCCCACCCCCCTGCCACCCTTAAGCACAGATTGCAGGAGAGGGCTATGTGCCCTGAATCTCCCCACCCTGGGGCCTTTCTCCAACCTGGCATCACCCAATGGCTCAGCATCATCAATGGACTTCAAGCTCCAGGGCCTCCTCCTCTAGTGTGGTGAGGACGACTAGGTTGGGCTGACCAGCTCTGCTTCTGGCTCCTTCCCTCACATTGTGCACCCTCTTCTCCTGGAAATGAAAAAGGACATTGTAATGATTATGCTCTGCTACAATTATACCTTCAAATATGTGGCCAACATGTACTTTGTTGGCTAAACACGGCTAACACGTGTTGCAGTTCAAATCAATCCCCCCACCCCCATTACCATGCAGAGTGCTATGTACACATCATGCCACCTTCTGCACTTGGGCAATACAGTAGGCAAGCCAACTTTGGAGCCACTTCCCACCTTCACACCATTCCATCTAGGTCCACCTCCGAAATGGTTAGATTCTCATCCTGGCAGATCTCAAGAGGTCATTGAGCCTTTGCCAGCTCTACAACCAGGTTCTCTCACAAATCCACGATTGCTGACCTCCACTGCTACCTCCATCCAGGCTGCTTTGGTCTGGCTGGGATGTCTCCTCTTCCCATCTTGGGGCATGAGGACTTACCACCTATCACACAAAGCCTGGTGGAGGACTTGCAGGGAATCATCATTAAACCGTGGGGCCATCCTGTGTTAGGACCCGTGGCCAGCTGGTGGATCCATTCTGTCCTACATCTGTGGAGGGACTAAGGGAGATAAAGGGCTGAATTTGAGTCTTCTCATACACACACTTGCAGATCATAAGGGGAATGGGACAGGTGCATTCAAATGTACTTTCCTCTCTGGCAAGGGTCCTGAATGATTTACTATTAGCCCAAATGTTATCTGCATTTAAAAACAAGCTGTTACCTGTTACAATAGTCTTGGCTGGAGAAAGCCTCCACTTCCAAAGTCTGCTTTCTGCAGGGTGTAGCTGCCACAGTCACGTGCCAAGAGTGCCTTTAACTGGATGGCCATGATCGACTTCAGGTTCACAGCCTGCCCTTTGTATCCCAGGACCACCCTTCCATTCTGATTGGGCACACAGCCCACCATTCCTCAAGGTAGTTGGCCGCCTTCCCACTGTGTGGCCACTAATTGGATGAAAGATGCATTATCAGGTGTCCTCCAAAGGTGGTGGTGGGAGTTGATGATCCACCCACTTACAGGTCAGACTCTCACCCACCACCGAGCAGCGTAAAACTCAACACAAAGAGTCTGCAAAGTGATATAGATAGGTTAAGTGAGTGAGCAAAATATTGGCAGATGAACTATAATGTGGGAAAATGTGAGTTTGTCCATTTTGGCAGGAAGAATATAAAAGCAGAATATTATTTAAATGCAGAGAGACTGCAGAATTCTGCTGTTCAGAGGGATCTGGGAGTCCTTGTACATGAATCACAAAAAGTCAGCATGCAGCTATGGCAAGTAATTAGGAAGGCAAATGGAATGTTGGCCTTTATTGCAAGGGGGATGGAGCATAAAAGTAGGAGAGTCTTGCTGCAAATGTACAGCACATTGGTGAGACCACACCTAGAGTACCGTGTACAGTTTCAATCACCTTATTTAAGGAGGGACATACTTGCATTGGAAGCAGTTCAAAAAAGGTTCATTTGGCTGATTCCTGGAACTAAGGCGTTGTCTTATGAAGAAAGGTTGAACAGGTTGGGCCTCGACCCATTGGAGTTTAGAAGAATGAGAGGTGAATTTATTGAAACATATAAGATCCTGAGGGAGCTTGATAAGTGTGGTAATTATGGTTTTAATTTGTGTGTGATAGACCTTTAAGAATGATGCTTGTAAAGGAAGATCACATGATCTTTAATACCCAATGGGAGAGAGCGCGGGCTACCTCTGTAGTCAGTAGTCAGTAGTCTGTAGTTGTAGTTGATTGTGTAGAGATAGAGTTTGAAGAGAAAGAACATGTGTAGTGCTGCTGAGTACCTTGTTAATAAAATTAAACTTTCCACCCAAGAAGTGTCTGCTGATCAACTCTATCAATAATACCAACTCACCAACCACTCACAACAAACTGGCGACGAGGATAAAACCAGTTTAATGGAAGAAATCAAGTGAAAAGAAATCAGCATTGACCTTGCCCAATGAATGTAAGTAGAAGTTCTGATCAAATCCACAAAGTAATTCCCTCTCAAAATGCTGCAATTTGGAAGAATTGATCCTTTCGATCCAGCCACAGACAATTGGTCTCACTACATTGAACGTCCCACATGCTTTTTCCAAGCAAATGAGATTATAGGGGAAAAGAAAAAGTGGGTGATCCTCTTAAGTAAGTGTGGGAATAAAACTTATGGCTTGATTCGAAGTTTGATGGCACCCAGTGCCCCAGATTTGAAAATTTTTGATGAATTGGTGGACCTTGTGAAGGGCCATTATCAACCAAAACCCTCAGTAATGATGCAAAGGTTCAAGTTTAATTTAAGGATTGGAGCCCCAGGTGAGACAGTTGCATGTTATGTGTCAAGTTTGAAGCAGTTAACAGAACATTGTGAGTTTGGTACTTTTCTAAACAACATGCTTAGAGATCGTTTAGTGCTCGGTGTGAATGAGGACATGATTTAGAAGAGATCGTTATCTGAAGTGAAGTTGGACTTTAAAAAGGCACTGGAGATTGCACTAGCCACGGAAAGTACAGTAAGAGATTCAAAAGTCATGCAGGATGCACAAAACGGCACCATCCTCCACATCGGGCAGGAGGCCCCAGCCAAAAAGAGCGTGAAAATGCAAGACTCTGCCGAGAAGCGGGAAACAGCCCCCGCTAGCAGCAAAATGAGGAATAATGACTCAGCAACAAAAACAAAGAATAATCTTAATAGAGATGGAAACAGGCAATCTCTTAACGATTGGTAGTTTTAAAAAATCAAATTTTATTATTGCTTCAAAAGCGAACATATAATGCGACAGTGAAAGGAAAGATTCAAACAGGCTTTTAAACAAAAGAAAAAAACCCAGTGAGATCTACAATGTAGAAGAGCCTGAAGCAACTAATTCAGAGATTTACTCATTGTTTAATCTAAGAGTAGGAAAGACAGAACCAATATTTGTAACAGTGAAAGTAAATGGCAGACATGTTAGAATAGAAATGGGCACAGAGGCTTCCACTACAGTAATTGGGGAACATATCTTCAGATATCTGAATAATGGTGATCATCAATTAAGTTTAGAAGAAACAACTGCAAACTAAAAACATACACAGGTGAAGACATTCAAGTCAAAGGTGTAAGTAGAGTAATTGTCCATTATGGAAGCCAATTGGCAAAGCTACCAGTATTGATATTGAGAGGCAGAGGACCAAGCCTTCTAGGGTGAAATTGTTTAAGGGAAATCAACCTTGAAGGGCCACTGAGATTCCAAAAGGGAGCTGGAAGCATTCCTTTTTTGTAAAAGGAGTGTGTAAGGACTCAACAACCTGAAGAAGTGCAGGCTGTCTTAAACAAAACCTGGAAGAACAACAGAAGGAACTTGACGAGGCCTTGCTTGATAACAGAGGTTGAGATGAGGTAAGCAACCTTCGAAAGGAAAAAGAAAACCTGCTGAAAGACCTTTACACACTACAAGATTCCCTCAAGTCAAAGTTTGTACCACTGAAAAAGTACAAAAAGAAACAAAAATAATTCAGCACCTCTCTGAACAAACTGAAGGATGAGTTGGCAGAGAAGACACAACAATACTCAATTTCCCAGGAGGCAGCAAACAAATACAAAAAAGAGATGGGAGAGCTGAAGAATCAGCTACAGGAAGCAAGAGAGGCTTTGGAAGTCAAAGTCGCAGAATTTTCGAAGAAGCAGGTAATGAAGTTGTGAGATACTCAGCCATTGAGCTCACTCAAGTTGAGCTTGTATCTGAGAGTAGCCTGGCCAATACTGAAGTCGAAAAGAAGGCCGAGATTAAAGTCTGTGATAGAAAGAAGAAGGCACAGAAACACAAATAAGACTTTAATCCCAGCAGCATACGAGTACACTGTCATACATAGGCCGAGCAATCAAATTGTACTTAGTCGTTTGCCTTTACACAAAAATGACAAGGACATTCCAGTTCCACAGGAACTTGTTTTATCGTTAAATTTCTTAGATTCCTGGCTGGTATGCGCTCAGCAGATCAGAGACTGGACAAGTCGGGACCCAGTCCTATCTCAAGTACAAGAACAAGTGCTTCATGTTTGGTCACAAGAGCCCTTATCCAATAAAATGAAACCATACTTTAACAGAAGACATGAAACAACCAGCCAGGAAGGCATCTTATTATGAGGGGCAAGAGTGATATTACCTCCAAAAGGAAGGTAGTCACTGTTAATTGAACTACACAGTGCTCATCCAGGAATATTGTGAATGAAGACCATAGCTCGTTAGCTACCTATGGTGGCCCGGGATGGATGGCGAAATAGAGTTTAGTGAAGAATTGTGTGCAGCCAGCAACTGCAAAAGTTACCTTCAACAGCTCCGTTACACCCTTGGGAATGGCCAGGAAGACCATGGGTGCGGTTACACATTGACTATGTTGGACCTTTCATGGGGACAATATTTCTGCTCATTGTTGATGCACACTCAAAATGGATGGACATTTATGAGGTGAAATCACCAACATCAACTGTTACAATTGAGAAGCTACGTCAAAGTTTTGCCATCAACAAACTACCAGAAGTAGTCATTTCTGATAATGGCACGGCATTCATGAGTGCTGAGGTTTACCAGCCTCAATATTATCACTCATGTAAAAACTTCATCGTACCACCCTTCCTCAAATGGACTGGCTGAAAGGGCAGTTCAAATATTCAAGACAGGCATGAAGAAGCTAACTGGGAATTCCTTAGCAACCAAGCTGGCAAACTTTCTTTTCCATTATAGAGCCACCCCTCACACAACAACAGGTGTCACACCTGCAGAGCTATTGTTTCAGGACAAGATTGAGCTTAATAATGCCGAATTTAGAGGTAAAGGTGGAAAGGAGTCAGAGAAACCAGAAAATTAGATGCAACTGGCATAGTCGTGAGGGGAAATTTACCATGGGAACAAAAGCATACATGAAGTACTTTGGAGAAGGACCAAACTGGTTACCGGGTGAAATAAGTGCAGTCACTAGACTGGACTCTTACCACGTGGAGGTAGAAGGCCAAGTCACACAGAGACATGTGGATCATCTAAGGAAGAGAGACACAGATCACCAAGAATTGATTCCACCAGTGTTCCCGACTGGGTCAGCATTTCCTGTTGAGAGTACTCAACCTAGTACAGACATGTCTGACGTTCCAGTATGAGTTGGGGATACAGAGCGACAAGTGCCCACCGAAACACCTGATGTTCAGGCAACTCCAGCAAAGGAGGCTCTTGACAAAGCATCTGAAGTTCTAGAGCTGAGGCATTTTACACACATCAGGAAACCATCAGAAAGACTGAATTTGTAAATTCCTTACCCAGTAACTATTTTGTTGTTTTGAGAAATTTGTACTTGTAAATATGAAATGTATATTCGAGTAAAGGGGGAGGAATGTGGTAATTATGGTTTTAATTAGTGTGTAGTATACCTTTAAGAATAGTGCTTGTTAAGGAAGATAACATGATCTTTAATACCCCATAGGAGAGTAGTGCAGGCTACCTCTGTAGTCGGTAGTCAGTAGTCAGTAGTTGGAGTTGGTTGTGTAGAGATAGAGTTTGAAGTGAAAGCACATATGTACTGCTGCTGAGTACCTTGTTAATAAACTTAAAGTTTCCACCCAAGAAGTGTCTGCTGATTAACTCTATCAATAGTACCAACTCGCCCACCACAACACAACAAAAAGCTAGACGCTGAGATGATGTTTTCCCTCATGGGGGAATCTAGAACTAGGGAGCACAGTTTCAAAATAAGGTGTGTCTCATTTAAGATAGAGATGAGGAGGAATTTCTTCAGTCGGAGGGTCATTAGCCTTTGGAGTTCTCTTCCCCAGTGAGCAGTGGAGGCTGAGTCATTGAATATATTCAAGGCTGAATTAAATTTTTGATAAACAAGGGAGTCAAGGGTTTTAGGGAGCAGGCAAGAAAGTGGAGTTAAGGCCACAATCAGATCAACCATGATCTCATTGAGTGGCAGAACAGGCTAGAGGGCCAAATGGCCCACTCCTGCTCTATTTCTTATAAATTGTTCTAAGTGTCCTGACCAATGAAGCTACACCTAAAACAGATTATCTGATAATTCTCATATTCTGTTAGTGGGACATTGCTATGTGCAAATTGGCTGCCACATTTTCTAACTTGCAACAGCGACTACACTTCAGAAGTACTTAATTGGCTGTAAAGTGTTTTGGGATCTTCTGTGGTCATGGAGAGCACTATATAAATACAAATTGTGTCTTTCTTTTACAACCCCTTCTTCATAACATTGGAAAAAGAAGCCATATGACTACATGGGTACTAATGATGAGGCTGGGGGCGTTCTTGGAAACAAAGAAAATCCTAAATTACATAGCCTTTATTTGCTGCCTGTGATAAGTTTATGGATCCCGGCAAACAAGGTATTAGCAATCCAGATGTATGCATCAATGCACTGCCAACTAGCTGATATGGGAGGTGTCCCCTGAAGGAGCTTGAAAGGGACCAGCTGTGTAGAAATTCAAGACTGTGGTGACTTTCAGATCTACAGGAAGAGCTGCCCAAGTACGAGTGACAATTTGCATGTCAGCTTGGAGGGGATGGCGTTGTTCTGAGGCTGCAGTGGGTGGGGACTCAGTAGGGGAAACTTTAACCTGAAATAAAAACAAAAAACTGCTGGAAATACTCAGCAGGTCAGGGTCACCATGGACTGAAATGTAAACTTTGTTTCTCTCCAGGTCTTACTCCATTTTCTGTTCTTATTTCTGATTTCCAGCCTCTGCAGTATTTTGCTTTTGTAATTTTAACCTGACCTGCTCATTGGCAAACTGTCAGGTTTGGGCCGAATGCCAGTTTTATACCCTAATTAATGTCAATGGAGAGTAAAATCTGGCAGTATATAAATGGACAGCCAACCCGACACCATCAGTTTCCCAACAAAGCAGGTTTGATTTAAATTAACCCTATCCTCTCTGGTGATATGTAGGCAATAGAATCAAACTCAGGGTCTACAGACAGCTCTTCATGAAGAATGGGGACTCAGTACAGGTTTAAATCATTCTCAGGTTGTGGCTGTCTCTGCAGAGGCCAGCATTTGTTGCTCAATTCTAATTGCCTTGGGAAGGTGATGATTGAATTTCTCTTTGAACAGCTGCAGTTCCTTCTAGTCTTTTGATACAACTGGCTTGATCGGCTAATTTAGAGGGGAATTCAGAGTCTGGTGTGGGACAGGAGTCACATATATGCCAGCCCAGATAACAATAGCCAGTTTCTTTCACAAAAGGACATTAGTGAACCAGTTCTTCTTTTATCTTTACAACAATCCAATACCCTCATGGTAATTTTTACTGGTATAATCTTTTTATTTTAACCAAATTCAAATTCTCAAACTATCACAAAATCTATAGCACAGAGGCAGCCCATTTGGTTCAACTATGATGGTGTTTGTGTACCACACAAACCACCTCCCACTCTATATACTTCATCCGACCCCTCAACATCATCCACTGTTCTTTGCTCTGTTATGAAGCATTCTAACTTTTTGTTAAATGCACCAACACCAGGGTGGGATTGGAATTTTCATCTTCTGGAGTGCTTATCCAGGCCTCCAGCTAACTTAACCACAATACTATTATATCAGACTGCCTCAGATGGTGGCAGAATATTGTTGCTGGACTCCAGCTTGTTCTCAAATTGCCAGTTGTTTGATGTCATCCAGAGCATCGCTTGGCATTACCCAATCAAGAGAAAGCAAACCAGCCCACACAATCCCAGGTGTAAGATCTAATCATGGAGTTCTGGAACCTCCACATTCAATCCCAAAATTTATCCTAACTAAGTACAGCTGGGCAAATTTACACATTGTCAAAACTGTACACAGATGACAATGGAGAAAAACAAAACTCCTGCAGCTCTAAATCATTAGCAGATATTATAAGTACTGTAAGATATATAGACCTTTCACGTAGCTTCCTCAGCAATCAACAAAATCACCACATCGTTGTGAAATATTAAGGAAACCACTTCACAGCAGAGCTTTAATAGCAGTGTTCAAAATTATGAAGGGTATCCATTGGGTTTTAGAAGAATGAGAAGTGATCTTATTGAAACGTATAAGATCCTGAAGGGACATGACAGGGTGGATGCTGAAAGGATGTTTCCCCTTGTGGGAGAGACTAGAACTCGGGGACACAGTTTAAAATAACAGGTGTCCTATTTAAGATGGAGATGGGAAGAATTTATTTCTCTCAGAGGGTCATGAGTCTTCGGAACCCTCTTCCATGGAGATGAGCGGAGGTAGGGTCATTGAATATATTTAAGGCAAAGGTAGATAGAATCTTGACTACAAGGGAGTCAAGGGTTATCAGGGGAAGATGGAATGTGGAGTTGAGGCCACAATCAGATCAGCCATGATCTTGTTCAATGGCGGAGCAGGCTTGTGGGGGTGAATGGCCTACTCTTGCTCCTAATTCGTACATTCATATATTCGCATAGCTGGCAAAGGGATCAGAGGGGTGGTGAGGAATTTTTTTTTTACATTGTGGTTTGTTGTGATCTGAATTGCACTGCCCAAAAAGGTGCTGGAAACAGATTCAATAGGAACTTTCAAGAGGAAATTGAATATATGTTTGAAAAGGGAAATACTTACAGGACTATGGAGTAAGAGCAAGGAGTGGAACTAATTGGATAGCTCTTCCAAAGAGCCTGCAAAGGTACAAGGACCGAATGGCCTCCTTCTGGGCTGTATGATTCCATTTCATAAGGCTGACCAGTGTAAGTAACTGAACGATAAGAGTATAAAATGATAGAGCTTGTAGCATCCTTTTCGCATGGATTGTTGTTCGACATATCGTGCTAATAAGGCAGGCTATATTTAGCATAAAGTGTACAAATTTTTGTTCAGCTATCAAAATGTATTTTGTGCCTGGTTAGCGATACGTGGATTTTTTTGGGCAGAATTTTAAAGCAGCCATTTCTAATGTTAATACTTTATGCTCAGCTGGCTGCACAAATCTACAAATAATAATTCTTCTGCAAGACCAAATGTGCTCAGGTTGCACGCAGCTTATAAAATGTATCGTTCTGTAGGAATGTAGTGATTAATTCATAGACTGAGAACTAGCTATGAATTTATGCAATGTGATCACAATGATAGCAGTCTGGAACCATATTAGCAGGAAATGACCCACATGGTTGTTAAACAGAAATTTGAATTGTGTATTAGAAGGTAGGAACTTTAGAAACAGGAATAGGCCATTCTCAAACTTGCTCCATTATTCAAATATATCAAGGCTGATTTTCACCTCAACTCCATTTACTTTTGCTCCATATCCCTTTTTTACCCATAACCTAACAAAAACCTAACAATTTCAGTCTTTTGGGGGAAAGATTTCCAGATTTATACCACCCTTTGTGTGATGAAGTGATTCCTAATTTCATTCCTGAATAACCGAACTCTAATTTTAAGATTCTGTCCTGTTGTTGTTTCCCTCACCAGAAGAAATAGTTTTTCTGTACCTGTCCTATCAAATGCTTTTAAAATTTCAAATACTGATCAGATCATCCCTCAATATTCTACAACTCGAGGAAATAAAAACAATAGAGGCAATGCTTTACTAATCAGAGTCAACCTGCCTGGTTTGAATTTAAACAAAAGCTTGGCAGTTAACTGTCCCCTGATGATTTCTCCATGGCAACACCTCTCCAAATCAGAGTCCACTTGCCAATGAATCAGCACTCTCTTCTCATGCAGTATAAATTGTTGTTCCCTTTACAATTGCTATTCTTGCATATTTGTCCTGATGAGTGCAAGACAATAAGTTTCAACAGAATGCCTCTATTATTTCAGCAATACTCAAGTTCTGTACTACCAAATGACTAAATAAAAGCAAATGTATTTACCGTCATTGATGTATATTGATTTCTATATCTTTAACATTTCTAGTTGTAAACCATTTTTTTGTTTAATTTATATTACCCTTCAAGGAGTCTCAAATCAAGATGAAACCAACAAACTAAACAATGCCCTGAATCAGTGAACTGTTGTTGCACTGAGTATTTGAAACACAGAACTAGGGGTAAGCGTTGCTCATCTTATAAATTAAGGGTTAATTGTCAGTGTATTGTAGAAAATTAAAATCTCAAATCAAAACTTTGAGCACGTGTCATTTTAATTGATTTTCTGTCTCAATCCATTAGTGTTAATAACTGGAAATTGGCAAATCAAAACCCACCTAATATTGCTGCTAATTTCTTAACTGGCATTTAGACAACACAAGTGGCAAATGTTTTGTTTATGCAACTGTAGATTGCACCAAACTTAACTGAAATGGTGCAACATAGATTGTGATGTAGAGGACCAATTAGATAATGTGATCAAAATGCGCTGTGAAGTTCTTGGTTCTGACTGACAAGTCTCTATAATGTGGTAGTAAGCTCGGGTTGATTTAAGGGAATAGGGCTGCAGGTCTCTCTTCTGTTTGACTCCAACTGGCAGTCCTGATCTGGCTCAGCTTCTAAGACTTCCAGCAACTGTGTCTAACCCATCTCCCACTTTCAATCCCACTCAATCTGAATCATACTGACACTTCACGCATTCAAAAGATCTTGCAGCTGCTAAGAGTATGGAGGGAATGTACAGTTCCAAAAGCTGAAATTACAAGATTTAGTTCTTTTCAAATCTATAAATGAAATTGGGAAAAAACTGCTAAAATGAATGAGCTTATGGCTGACTTGTCAGCTGAAGGATCATTTGAGTTGAAACACCCATGAGTTGGATTGGATCAGAGCCACGAGCAGGAAATTGTTTGGCACTCCTCCAGGATTCAGGTTGCGGTTCTAGCTTGAGTCGGTACTACTACCAACAATTGAGTCAGCACTCTCAGCAAGAGGTTAGATAGGTCAGGTGAAGTCAAGCTGGGGTTATCAGTGGGCGTCAGAATGGAGTTGGTCAGGGCTGCCAGTTGTTATCAAGTTTATAAGAAGCATGCAGCTATTGCTGCCCAAATCTGCACCGTGGATTTTCCATTCAAGCTATAGTGGACAGTTGGGAGATCTCCTATGGAATTTCTGCCTCATATACTTTGCACCTGGCTCTGGTATATGAGTTGTAATTGCAAGCACCAATTTTGTGTGGGAGATCTGAGAATACAAACACTTACTAAATCCTTCCACAGCAATGCCAGTACTGAACTATTTCCATAACATTCACCTCCATCTGAGCTCATGTTCCTTCCTTTGACAAAACAAAGTTAATAATTACCACTGACAGATCAAATGCTTACAAAAAGAAGGTGCTTTCTGTATTTTGTTATGTTTTGTTAGGTTACAACGGTCACTGATAGTGTTTGAGTGGGCTGTGATCGGTGCTCGAACAGGGTCAGTAGCAATTTCACGGTGCAGATAAAAGGCACCTTCCTTGTTTTGTTTGCACTGCTTCTAGTGTGGGTGGAACTGGCATAATTCCAGGAATTTAATCTATCAAAAATAGAATTGTGATGATTCTAGTTATATCCTGGCTTTATCCCAAATTGAGATTGTGATGATTCTAGTTTCATTTTGGCTCTATCTGTGTTGGGATTATGATAATTCTCATTCTCTCCCAGTTATCTCAGAATTGGGATTGTGACAATTCTAGTTTCATCCTGGTTCTATCAGATTTAGTATTGTGCTGATTCCCATATCGTCCTGGATCCATACGAATTGGGATTGTGATGACTTTAGTTCCATCATGCACAGTGAAAGCTCTGAATAGTTCTGATCTAAAATGGCAATTGCCACCCTATTTATGTCACAGGAACCAGATATCCAAATTAAAAGGGGCCCATTGCCTGAAACTGGTTGATGCTTTGGACACTTGGTGGTAGGCTCCTTTCAAATTGGAACCTACTTCACCAAGTTAATGAGGTGGGAAGGCTACCCAATCCCATTTTGAAACCATTACCACTTGGTTAATGCAAAGCCAAGGCTCTGAAAATTGACCCCAAGGTGCACAGATTGGAAAGGACGAAGGTACACATTTTCTTCAACAAATGCAACACAACTTTTACCAGTTTCCTCATATGCCTCCAACATCCATAATTTTCCTTGTACTTAATTTTAACAACAATTGTGTTGTCAATATTATTATTTTGATATGGTATTGTGCTATTTTTGCTTTACTAATTGTAAAAAAAAATTAAGTTTTAAATAAAAAATAGTGATGCAGCAGAATTAACAAAACATTAAATATCGTTGGTTGGTGTGTTGAACTGATTTTGGTTGGGTGAAGGAATTTTTCAGGGCTAAGGGAGGGTGGATGTCAAAGTGTAATAGAATAATGAATAAAATATAATCAAAGTAAATTGGATAAATATTCCATGCTGTAAAATCAAAGAGTAATTGCCAAAGAGAAGGAAGTAAAAAATTCAGATGATATGTTAAAGGGAAATGAATATAAAATGGCAACTGATAAATAAATGTTGTATTGGTCTTTTAAATCATTGATCATTCATAAATAAAAGTTTGAAAAGTCCAACGAGGCTGCCCATCCTGTTTTTATAATTTATCCAATAAGAAAACCAATAAATAAATACAATAGGAATTTTGATAAACTGATGGAAAAGGATCACTTGACATGTGCTGTTGATATGTCTTTTCAAGGTGCAAAGTTAAGTAAATCAGTTGTGAATGGCGCAGCAGTGGAACTTGTTAATACAAAAAGAATGCACACGAATAATTCAAGCTTCCAAACCACAATTTACGTATCTCAGTAAATTCCCTGCTTTTGCTGCTTTAGTTGTGGGCAGCAAGAGTCCTCATAGTTCCTTCAATATCGCTGGGTCAAAATCCTGGAATTCCCTCCCTGTTAGGGTGTACCTATACCACATGGACTGCAGCGGTTCAAGAAGGCAGCTCACCACCTACTTCTCAAGGGCAATTAGGGATGGGCAATAAATTCTGGCCTAGCCAGCAACGCCCACATCCCATGAATGAATTAAAAAATGTTGTAATTGGCTTCAATGCATCTGGATTATGGTGTGGGAAGAACAGCCAAGACCACCCTCTTGATTGCTATCCAGTATTGCCTACTGGAAAATACCATGTTTAGTGAGGACACCATTGACTTTAGCTCTGATGTCCCTGTGGTTGAACTGTGGCTGTTGCTTAAACCTTGATTTTAACCTTCCCTTATTCAGGATACTCCAGCTACTGCGGAGGGGTGATATAGGGGTTAAAATATGAACACTTATTAGAGCCTTGGGGATGAATTTTACGGGCCTTGCACCAGCACATATGAAGGTGTGTAAAATAAAGCAGGTGGCCAGCCTGCTGCCTTCCCACCCACCCCCAACATGTCTCCCATATTATGAGGGTTGGGTAAGGCATCAGGCTGCTCACCCTTAGGTACATTGAGACCCTTAAGTGAACAATTAACTGCCACTTAAGGGCCTCATTCCGCCTCCTCCACAACATTCTGTCTACAGGGGAAGACAGCAGTAAGGCAGGCAGCCAGTAGCTTTGGCAGTGCAAGCTGCTGTCGGGCAGAAAGGGGGGCTATCTCCTTTGAGGAGAGCCCAGTGCCTGTCAGGACCTCTGCCTCAAGATAGCATCCCGTCCTTTGTCCCACACCCCCCGCTCAAGCCTTTCCAACCCAAACCCCTACCCACTTCTTCCATACCCCCTTGCTGGGGTCTCTCAGCTGTGCCCACCCAAAATCCCCTGGCTTACCTGAAGCCCAGGAGACTCCTTCACTTCTTTGTGAAGACTGCTTGTAATATCAGCAGTATCTCCTCCTGTCTTCAGGCGCTGCTGGGACTACAGAGCTGTCGGCCATCAAATTGACTGGCAACTCTCCAGGGAGGGACTTCCTGTCCCTGAAGGGCAGAAATCCCATTCTGCAGTAAGTAAGGCCGCCCCTTGCATATTACTGCTGTGGGACAGCCAGGCTTCACTTCTATGAGGTGCTGACTGACTTTTAGATCAAGGTGGTGCGTAATCCGTCCCACTGTAAAATCCACTCCTTGGTGCCAGTTGAGACTGATTGCAGTAATTAGTCAACAACTCTATTATTGTTGTATCATGCTACTACCAGGATTGTGGAAGGCAAACTAGATGGACCTTGGTCTTTTTTATCATCTAGGAATGCTTAAGTTACTATGAACACCAGAGTTAGTCAGCACCTTCAGGAGAGGAGAGCAGAATCTTGAAAGGAAAATAAATCTAATTTATATTGTTAATCAATAAATATAGAAAAGGCATATACATCAGTAGTTAGAAGATTTGAGGGAAGACATTTGAAGGTGGTGAATGTTTGTATGATGGCTGACAAAAGAGATGGGGGCAAGTGAAATCTTTGGAATAGTTAAGACACAGAACATAAAAGGTCAGAAGTATAGTTGAGGGACAAATGAAAGAAGAGGGAAATGCACAGCAAGCAAAAATAAGCAAAATCCAGGGTAAAATGGATGGACTTTATGATTTGATAAACAAGGCAAAACTGCTAGGCTATTAAAATGGATCACAAGAACTGAACTGAGGAAGAGAAACAGCCTAATGGCATATAGCACAACCCAATATGAAACAGTAACAAAATGGAGTGTGAAAAGAACACACTTAATACAAACAAAAGCAACTAATAAACATATAAAGATCACTTTCAGTAGTTAATTTGTTTCTTTATGTTTAAAAAATGTTTAAGGAAACTATTTACAATTTACAGCTATTAATCAAATCAATTATGATAATTAAAATAATTTATTTCTGTCTCATAATGAAGCAATTGTATCACTAGTCAGTTAATTGGAATGTGAATTTAATATGTAATTTAATAGCTTGCACGTAAATTTAAGTAGAATATGTTACGGTAGTTAAATTCTCTTCATGACAGAGTTAGTTTATATAGAAGTTAGGTTTTGGAAGTTTCGAAGAAATTAGACTGAGTTTCATAGGGCAATCAACATTTAAACTCATACCCAATGCCAGCAAATAAAATAAATTCATCAACTATTAGGTTGGCTCAGTTGATAGCAGTCTTGCTTTTCAGTCAGAAGATTGTTGATTCAAGCCCCACTCAAAGGTTTTAAAGCTAGATTTTTGCTACCGAAGCAGGTAGCTCGATGGGGAAAATGTCCCATCTTAGCATATGTGCCTTTGTAAATAGTGCCCCACTAGATCTAACTTTTGCTGCAGGGAGGCAAGGGTGGAGTAGAGTCAGGTGAGCCACCCCCTTAAGCAGGTCAAACGTGACCACAGGGGTGCCTGAGTGCTGAGATAGGCTGGTTGAAAGGTTCGCCCATCACACCCCACCCACTCCACATACCTCCATGCTTCTCATACTGTCCATGCCAACAAATTCCCCAAGCTGAGAGCTCAGACTCCTGTGAAAGGATTACTCTGTTGACACGGGTGTAGAGTAGAGAAAGTTTTGCTTGATTGACAGCTTTATGATGTGATAATAAGCTATTTTTGTGACCCCTTTCATCAATGGCTCAATGTTTATTTGAACGAGATAAAGAGGTGTCAAGTGCTTATAGCTTCTGTTATTGATACTTTAAAGGTCTGTTGATTGACCTTTTATAGGGTTGTAGCAACAGCAGTTTGTAAGAAAATTATGAATTAATATTTTTAAGCAGTTCCACACATGTCATTGTTAATATAGGGTTCATTGTTTCTGTACAGAGTGTATACTGGTTGAGGGGCTATTGGGGTGGGTTGTTTATTTATTTTTTCATAGGATGCAGGCTCCACGGGCAGGGTCAGCATTTATTTCCATCCCTAATTGCCCTTGCTTGCTATATCAGGTGGGGAGGCAGTCATTGGTATGGAGGGCTTGAAGAGCTGTTAGAGCTGGGTCTGTGGCATGACTTGGCATGGACAGTATGAGGGGCATGGAGAGTGGGTAGGGGCCATAAGTTGGTATAGAAGGGGCATGGGTAAGACCTTTTGACCTTACCTGTCAAAAAGCCCCCACATCCAGACTATGGTTCACAACTCCTCTGAGGGGCCGTGAACAAAAGGTCCTTGAGAAGCTGGCCCGACTCCATGAAAATTGCACAGGGCTAGGAGATGCTTACCCTTTCAATGGAGTCGGCTAGGTAAGGAGTGCAGGACCTGCTACCCCAGCCCTTATCCCAAGCCACCACTGGGAATGGATGTGGGAATCCTGGAATTGGGTCCCACCTGCCATTTTTAAATGTCCTTTTTACTCCATGAAAATCTGACCCTTAATGTAGACTGACACTTGTGCAATATTGAGCACGGCAGCAGTGGAATTGTCGCCCTTTGAGCTGAGATTTTAAACCAAAGCCAAATCTGCCATTCCAGATGGGAATTGAAGGATTCATAGCACTATTCAAAGAGGAGTAGGAAGTTTTCCTAGTTAGCACCATGCGTTAAAAAAATAAGGTTAACTGGGGGCAAAATTTAATAGCCCTCAAACTTGGGTGCAGCGAATGTGATGGCCAATTCCCCTTTGCCAGTTCAAAGTGATGCAGGCTGCATGCAAATTTCGTGCTCTCTGCACATTTGAATGATTGTGGCCTGCAGCCCAGTGCCGATTATGCTGTTGAGAGGCTGCATGCCTCTCAGAGGCCATGTCTGTACAAGGCTAGCACTACCTAAAGCTAGCCTGCAATATGTAACCCCAGGCTGCACCCATAAAGGGGAGGTGCATTTGGGCTGCAGCAGAGCCTGAAATTGCTTGGAGAAGATATGAAACTTTGAGAAAGGAACAAAAGTGGCACACGAGGCCAGAGAGTGAGCCTCGTGGTTTTTGGATCGCATGTTGGAGACTCTGGGGTTGACAGGAGGCAAGAGGTTCTCTTCCCTCAGTGGACCAGGAGGCCCTCCAGACAAGTGTTGAGAAGGCAGTGGGAACAACTGGCCATGCCAGTCAATGTCATCATTCTAGCCCGAGGACTTGGATGCAGTGCTGCAAGAAGTTTACAGGCTTCCAACAAGTTGTCAAGGTCAACATCCTCATTTCCTACCAACTGTACCACTAGCCTCACACACTGCTCCATTCAGCACACCTCCTTAACTCACCTACCAACAGTGAATGTCAACCATGACTCGGACCTCACACTCATAGCTTCATTTCACTCTCACACACCTGGCTTTGGCGAAAACCTCACACTCACATCTCAAAGTGTGCACACACACTGCCAGCTATTCAACTGTAGCAAGCACACCACCCAAACACATTGTAACACCTATACTGACACATTTCCCTTTCTTTCACAGGACAAAGTGGCCCACAATAGATAGCAGCAGCAGCAGACTGGCAGGTAACAGGCAGAACTGCATTGAAAGAGATAGTGCTGAGAATAATTGGAGTGGTCTTCATGAAAGCCATGGCCAGTGATGTTAATGAAGGCATGAAAGATGACAATATGACGCTGACATATGCAGGTTCTCACACCTTACTTCACCCCCATTCCGCAATCTTTTAAGATCTGCAGGCTGCAGGCAGCATAACTATGCACCTCTGGCTTTCCCTCACTCGCCTTCCCTTACCCCAACTTGGTCCTTGTTCACTTCTGCTTTCAGATAACCAAGAACTGCAGCCTGACCAGTTAAAGGTGCAGGAGGCTGAAGGCCTAGAGGGAGGGCAGGCTGAGGAGAAAGAAACACCTTCACTTGATCTGACACTCAGTCACAAGCTCAGATACTGGCACAGCACATGCTTTAGTGGGTAGGATAGAGTTACTAGACATGAGTGGGCTATTGCTGGGCCAGGGGCAAAGGATCGCGCAGGTGCCAGCTCTCTGGCGGGTGAGGTCACACATGTCACACACATTTATTTCGAGAGGACTAGAATATAAAAGCAGGGATGTGCTGCTGAGGCTTTATAAGGCTCTGGTCAGACCACATTTAGAATATTGTGAGCAATTTTGGGCCCCGTATCTAAGGAAGGATGTTCTGGCCCTGGAGAGGGTCCAGAGGAGGTTCACGAGAATGATCCCAGGAATGAAAGGCTTAACATATGAGGAACGTTTGAGGACTCTGGGTCTGTACTTGATGGAGTTTAGAAGGATGAGGGGGGATCTGATTGAAACTTACAGAACACTGAAAGGCCTGGATAGAGTGGACGTGGGGAAGATGTTTCCATTAGTAGGAGAGACTAGAACCCAAGGGCACAGCCTCAGAGTAAAGGGAAGACCTTTTAGGACAGAGATGAGGAGAAACTTCTTTAGCCAGAGAGTGGTGAATCTATGGAATTCATTGCCACAGAAGGCTGTAGAGGCCAGGTCATTGATTATATTTAAGACCGAGATAGATAGGTTCTTGATTGGTAAGGGGATCAAAGGTTACGGGGCGAAGGCAGGAGAATGGGGTTGAGAAACTTATCAGCCATGATTGAATGGCAGAGCAGACTCGATGGGCCGAATGGCCTAATTTCTGCTCCTATGTCTTATGGTCTTATGTTCTTATGTGTTCTGCAGCAGGGGCCCCCGATGAGGGCTTTATTGGGGCAGCATGTAGAAAAGGCTGATGAGTCAGCTCGCAGAAATGCTTGGTGCTTTGATAGACCTGCCAGAAAGCTTGTTGTCTGGGTCAAGGTGCATGGAGGAGTCCAGCTGCAACTTGGTCCAGGGCTCTGAGCAAATCTAGCAGTCCATCATTTCCAGTGTGGAAATAGTGGCCAGTTCTATGACAGCGCTTGTAGGCCCAACCATGATGCTGCGTTTGATGACCAATGTCTCGGTCCCATTGGGTGGCTCCTGCTTGTGCTGCAATGTCTAAGTGCTGCAGCAGAAGGTCAGACTGAGGTCATGAAATTTTGGCTTGTTGCCATGCAGGCTCAGGCTGCTGTCACTCAATGCTCAAAGGGACATGCAGGCTTTAACAGCAGTCCAGGAATCTACACTCCAGCAGGTTATTAAGATTGTTGAGGTGTGTTAGGTGTTAGCTCCTGTTAGGTGTGCCAGTGGTACCGTGGTTCACAAACCTGCTGTCCCCTCTCAGATGGAGACATTTGTGCTCCCAACAGTGCCACACTGCCATTTCTCTTGATGTTGCTGGTCGGCCAGCCAGCCAGGCCACTGTCACCTGTGCTGAGAGGTACAGTCCAAAGTTAGGCTCTCAAGGCCTGGAGCTGCTCAAGTACATCCTGGAAGACCATCTGCCGTCTCCGCTGCTGAATGTCAACAGCCTTCCACTCACCATATTGCAGTCAATGGGGTGATACTGTGTAGGAGCATTAGGTCAGGTAACCACACACACAAGACAGGCTTCACAAGGGTAAATAGATCACTTTTAGTAGTATAATTCGATGTGTTGTTGAGTAAAGTTGGGATGGAATGGATGTTTTATGGTGCTTTTTATTTTAGGATTGTGGCTAAGAGGATGCTGTGGTAATTCATCAGAGAAGGATGGTAGGGTGGAGAACTTTTGAACAACGGGATCTGAGGTTTCATTCTGATGATGTACTTATGGACAGCGCACCCATTATTCACTGGGAAGATGGTGGTATGGTGGTGTAGTGGTAATAGCACTAAACTGGTAATTCAGAGACTCAGATAATGTTCTGGGAACATGGGTTCAAATCCCACCATAATAGCTGGTGGAATTTAAATTCAATTAATAAAAATCTGGAATATAAAGCTAGTCTCAGTAATGATAACTATGAAACCGTTTTTGAAACACATCTGGTTCACTAATGTCCTTTAGTGAAGAAAATCTACTGTTCTTACCCAGTCTGGCCTACATGTGACTCCAGACCCACAGCAATATGGTTAACTTTTAACTTTCAATGCAGTTAGGGATGGGCAACAAATGCTGGCCTTGCCAGCGGCACCCACATCCTATGAGGGAATAAAGAAAAAAAAACTGGAATGAAGATGTATCGCCACCCCCTTCCTTCCTCCAGCTACTCCTCCTCCTCCTTCTGAGGGGATCACCAAACTCATGGTGGCAGGAGCTGTGCTGTCCTGTTGGTCAGGTGGTAAAGGATGCAACAGACCAACATGAATCTGCCCGCATGCTCCACTGGGATCATCCTAAGCTGTGCAGGCAGCGAAACCATTGCCTTTGCAATGGTCTGTACAATGACGTTTCTCATGGCAGCATAGCTCTCATTATATATTTTTAAAATTCTTTCATGGGATATGGGCATTGCTGGCTAGGCCGACATTTATTGCCCATCCCTAATTGACTTTGAGAAGGTGGTGGTGAGCTGCCTTCTTGAACTGCTCATTCAAATATGAGTGCAGGCAACAAGTGGTAGAGTTGTGAGGGGAGTCATCAGCCACATGGAGAGGGGATAGTCTTTGTCATTGAGCAGGCACTCTCTGATTCAACCAGATGACTGAAAGATTCCAGAACTAGCACAAGATGAATGAATCATGACTGCTGCCAGAATAGTGGCCTTTCACCAATATGATCACACACCAGCTGCACATTAAGTGAGTGCTACCCTTCATGATTTTGGTACATCTCAGCATCAAGATGCGTTGAGTGCAAAGTCGCGTGTGTGCAGTTGATTTCACCATAAACCACGTGGAAACCTGCTTTCTAGCAAAGCCATGTGTACATTCCTCCACTTAGCTCTGTTTAGAGAGTGAAGACAATGACCTCCCTCTCCTAGCAAAGAGCCTGTGATCTCCCAGGTGCAGCTACGGATGGCAAACTGAGATGGTTGCTGTGTTAGCTGTTCCAGCCTGAAGGATCCACTAGCAAAACAATTCAAGGCCACAGTCACCTTGACAGCCACTGATCCTGTTCTGAGGTTGCATGTCTCATTTTGGTGGTGGCATAGTTCTGTGGCCACCTCCATGTTGAAGAACAGCCCCAGATACTTGCATTCAAGACAAAGCCAATGTAAGAAAGCGTTCCCTGAAGACCCTAGTTCAGTATGACCTTTGGCTTGGATACCTGCTCCCTCTGTGAGCAGCTTTCTTCTTTGCCGCCTTAGCACCATCTCCCTCTGATGTGGTAGCCCAAGGGGGACTGGAGCAAGTGGTGTACTCAGCGGCTTCACAGTAGCAACCAACGCCTTTCCAATGTCTAGCACCACTCCATGAAGACTTTAGCAATTTTTCTGAACTGCTCCACAACCCAGAACTCCTACAAACTCTGAAAGAGCCAATAGAAAGTAAAAAAAGACCCAACTAACTTGCAAGTTGAATGATCATGGCTTTAAATAACACTAGTGAGGAGAGAGGGGAGGGTGGTCCACGTGCTGCTGAGCGCATATTCAGCACCGTGTGTTTAAAAGCGGAATTCAACTAGAGCAGCAAAGGTCGAAAATGGTGGATCAGATATTAAAGTCCCGTTAGGTGCTGACTAACATCACAATCTGCCCAACCTGCAAACTTGTGGCACACATGTGTTAACACCTGCACTCCTCAACAACATGCTGTTCGGCCCAGGCAGCACTGGAAACGGTCACCATCAGTAGGTACACCATTTTTTCTCATAAGCCGATAGGGACAGAACTACCGGCACTTTGAAGTCAAACTTTGAGGCCAATTCCACCCATAGTTTTGTTGGGTAGAGTGGGAGAGTGAGGGTATGGCGATTGCAGATGAAGGGGTGCTGAGGGTTGTTGGAGGGGAAGTGAAAGGTGATGCAGATTATGTGGTGTCAGCAAGATGAGAGGGGGCATGTCAATTGTAAGAGGTGTGGGCTTTTCTGGAGGGCAGGGGACTTTGGCATTCACCTACACAGGGTGGAAGATGATGGGGGAGGTTTTAAGGGTGATGGTGAGAGGTTAAAAGTAACACTTGCGGGGGTCAATGGTTGTTGGTGTGAGAGATGGGAAGGGGAGGGGAAAAGGTATTTGACTCAACATAGAATGTTACTTGCACCATGGCTGCTCGCAGCGATGCAGAGCCTAGTGTTGGAGATTGAGATGCAGCATGGGAGTTGGGTCATGGGTGTGGATGGAGATGCAGGTCACCCCAATTGGACAACTGAACAGGAACCCCAGCATGTAGTACTTATAATGCTAGGGCCTTGGGAAAGATGAGCATGTGAAGGGCACATGCATGTGCAGGAGACTTCTTGCACGTGGCTCACAAGGGCCCTAGCAAATACCTTTGCCTCCCTCCACATGCATGATTCCAGAAGACAGGCACAGGCTGGGCTCTCCCTTGGGAAGATGTTGGGTGGGGAGGAGGGGGTCAAAGGCTTAAGGACTGCAAAGCAAATAAACCTCAGACCTCACTAAAGTGCAAGTAAAGTATATTTGCAAAAGTGTGATAAGTTTAACAATCATAGTGCACCTGTGAAATCAAAACTTAATTTTTCTTTCCCTGCACTTCTTCTAAGTGCTTCCCCGACATCCGCAGTTGGGGTGGAGGCAGTCTGCTGACCAGTTTACCTTGTTGTCTTGGATGACCTTGGCAGCCATCCCCTAGAGACCCGAGGCCTGGAGGGCCCCAGCTTACTTTGGCTGTCCTGCTGTGGGGCAGCTGCTCCCTCTGCGGTCATAGAGGATGAGGCTTAAGGGGTCACAGGCAGAAGGTATTCGGAAGGCTGGATACCCTCAGAGAGTCCTGAGTGGAGGTCCCAGGAATATCCAACTGCTGCTCCCCCTCCCTTTGGGTGCCCAAGGGTCCCTACCTGACTTCTTGAGAGGAAGGAGCACCCGGAGGGAGGTTAAGGTGCCCCAGTCCCCCTCTCGCGTAGCCACTGCGAAAGCTTACTAATGGCTACGGCGATGGAGTGCAGGTCTGCACGCATCTCCGGCAGAATCTGCTGGACCAGGTTCTCCACGAAGTCCACCACCCTGCCCATGGAGACCTCCATGCATGCACAGGTCAGCACCATTTCATCAGAGAGCAGGTGTAAAGGCTCCACCTCACGTACCACCCTGCTGAGGGATTTGACTGATTTTCCCCTGTCCCTTGCCGCCTTTCCAGCATCTCTTGCAAGGCTGATCCCAGAGGCTTATCATCAGGCTCAAACCTCGCAGATGCCTCTTCCCTAGCAGTCCTCCAAATGCTGGTGAGCTTGGCAGACCTTGCCCCCTGCTGCTTCAGACACATGCCCATGCAGTGACCACCAGAATGTGAGGCCCTCCCTAATCTAGATCTAATACCCACTGAGGTGTGTGTGTCTCTGGGCTGGTGGAGGGCACAAGTGTCTGCTGTCATACCTCTACAGGTGTGCTTTCTTCCTCTGCAATGTCCTCAGTCCTTCCTGGGCTTGTCTGAGTGCTGGACAGGGCTTCCTCACTTTTTGGACTTGCCCTCTTCCGCCTGTAAGCGAGAGAGGAGAGAGTGAGTGACTGCATGTGCTGCCTTCAACATGGAGGAACCCTTGACTCTTAGCTTTCTATGACATGCATGAACCTTACTGGATGAAGACCGCAAGCCCATCTCTCCATCTCTGATAGATCTGTCCCACTCCACCCCTGACAGATAGGCTGCCCGCTCCTCGAAATCACTCAATTATTTCAAGTGTGGCTGGCCCCCTCCCATCTTCTCCCTCTCTCTTAGAAACCATAGAAAAATTACAGCATAGAAGGAGGCCATTCGGTTTTGGAGTGATCTAATCCTCTATTAATAACCCCACAGCAAGCTCGAGATCAGGTAAAATAAGAGGGGTCATTTATTTTACACACACACAAAACCCGGGAAAGGGGTTTTGCAATATCCACCCCTTTTTGCACTCATACATTAAAAGAGGGATAAGGGAAAGAAAGGGATACAGGGCAAGACCATGATGAAAATAAGAGTTATGGTTTCACGTGCGTCCTGAGTCCAGAATCAAAAGTGTTTGAGGTGGCTTTGTCCTGGCAGAATTCCTGTTCTTGGTCCTAGGAACTCAGTTGTAGGTTGAGTCCATTGAAGGTACAGCAAAGTATTCTGCATCCTGCGTATTAATTCACTCTGCAGGTGAAATACAGAGTTCTTTCTGGAAATCAGACTTGAAGAGAGATGCAAGTCAAAGGCAGGCTGCCAGCCTGGATTCTTGTTCTCTTGGAGGTTAAAACGCAACTGAAGATAAATTGAAGAACTGTACAATTAAAAGAATTCAAACAGCTCAAGTCTCGGTCATGCGACATGGTGGTTTTGTGTCGAGCTATTTTGCTAAAGAGGCCCCCTGGTTGAAACCTATTCTGTTTTGGAGAAGCTAATAGTGGGGCCATTAACACAACATTGGAGATTAGAAGTAGTAAATAGCTTTACCTTTGTGTGTAGCTGGCTGGTGCAGATTTATTGTCTCCGAATCCTTTGTGTTAGCTTGGGTGGAATGCCTTTACAAGTCAGATTCTAGGATGATGAGGTAACCTTTTTTTCTACTACTGTCCAGATATCTGAAGGTGATTTTCTACATGAGCAGGTACACTAGACAGTTGTGATATTGGTAAACTTTGTATGTGTCTAAGTATTTGTCATAAATAAATTAAGACACCCTCCAACATAATAATCATATTTTAGGACTGCAGAAGAGTGAGTGGACTCCTCCAAAGAAGGAGGTAGACAGTAAATGGAAAGGGATGATCATCGTTTTTAATCTAATGACACAAAAATCAAGAATGGTGGGGTAGGCTGAGGTAGAAGTGACCCTGCAGGAATCTTTGTTAAGGGAGGGCACTGTTCCAATCCACACTCCTGAAAATAAGTCTGAAAATAAATACCAACACTACCAAATGCTATCTTGACCAACAGATGGTCTTGGTGAGACATCTTACTGAAGTTAAGAAGACAAATAAAAAATTTATAGTGTTCAATACTTGTCCAGGACAACCAAAGATTCTTAAGGACTTAGAATAAATTGTGCACATCCAATCAGAAACCAATTTTTTTGATTAGGCAAAAATGTCTGCTGACTTCTCTAGAAAGAAAAAGTTGCCCAGCAAATGCAGTATAACAACTTCTAAACAACTATGTCATTGCTTCCATTCTAACATAAGGGATTTGAATTCAGGCAAATTGCTAATATCTATGAGTTGATGTCAATCAAGTGCGGACCAAGTACAAGACCTCAGCTGTGAGGTCTTGGGGTTTGTCCTTGAAGCATTGATGACATATTTCCAATGATCCACTCTAAGGCAGAGTACTTCAGTAATTTTTTTTTTAAGACATTCCACATCCTCATACCTCGTCATCAGGAGCTACCAGAGGACCTCTATTACTCCAACAATCCCTCACATCTCAATGAAACTTCTCAGTCAGAATAATCACTTATCATCAGCGATGTTGTTACTGGAAACATGCCCATAGATTCAGAGCCACAGTGTTTCTCGAGGACAACCATAATATACACATTGTGACACATTCAGCACTCATTCTGCAAATTCAGGACAATTAGATATATGACCATCTTCATCTTTCTCCTCTGTTACTTACAGGTTGGGCATAGAAGCAGTGTTCGCTCAAGTAATATGAATGGGTGGAAGAATAAAATCAGGAGAAAAGCGACTTATCTAATGGCATATAATTTATTTTATCCTGCACTTGTTGTATATAGATTTGCCTCGTTTTTTTTCAGAGCAGTTGCTTACATGAGTCAGTAGTTGTGACCTGTTATCACCATACTGATGAAGTTTCTCATTGTGGCACAAGATTTCCTTAACTGCAATGGATGATAATCAGATAGTCTCTAACCTTCGATGCAAATACAGCCCTGTGCTTTAAAAGGGCATTCAGTTCCTTCTCCTTTGTCATCTAGCATGAGTGCATTTCTCAGCAGGTAATGCAGTCCCTCCGGCTGCCTCATACTAGAAACCTTCCTCCCAGATAAGGCATTAATATCATAGGCTGAGGGCTGCAAAATCTAAAAATTCTGCTGCGCCCATTTTCGAGCAGGCAGGGGTACAGGGAAAAATCTGTGTGCCTGGATATGGTAGTGACGTCTGTGCACTCCTGATACTTGGCCTCAGGCCTCATTTTCATTAGGTGGTGAGGTGAGAAGGGCCCACTAGTGCAGTGAATGAAGGTTGGGCCACAGGTAGCATCGCAGCAGCCCTCAGGGTAAGTGAAAACTGGGTCACGGGAATTGGAACCCAGGAGAATTAGGGATGGGGTGGGTCAGGAGAAGGATTGAAGGTGGGGGAGGGGGGCGGGGGCAGCAACAATGAGTGGGACCGGTGGTGGGAGCGGCAGGGATCGGAAGGGAGAGTGCTGGCGATTGTGTCGGGAAAGGCAACAGTAATTGTCGGGCAAACGACAACAAAATGAAATGTGAATCGGGTATGGTTCTACAATGCTAGGGTAACGGAGCCTCTGTGACAGTTACAGTTTCTCCCAGTTCCAAGATTTCAATAAATGTCAGCCTAAACAACAGGCTCACATTCGTGTTAGATAAACAGATTAGCCTGTGTTTGTTTAAGTGTAGATTGGCTCTTCCTTTGTAGTAACTTTGCACATTATTACTGACAGAAATTGAGATATCAAGTGAGACTTAACATAAGATTCTTATTGAAGCTAGATTTTTTTAACCTTCTCATGACCCAGTAAATAAATTTATTACTGTTTTCAACTCTCTAACACAAAAGCTTTACCATCATTTTAAAGCTATATCAGGAAATACAAGTCAACCAATAATATCAAAATGAGACTTTCAGAAAGAATTTCAAATTGGTTACTTGGAATTACATGCAGGGCAGGAATAGGCATTGAATCCTAACTGGCCTGTGCCATTGTTTATACTCCAAACATGTCTCCTTTCATTCTATCTATCCCATTCCAGCCTTTCAGTGTATCTTCTCTTTACGCTCATGCAATCATCTAGCTTTCTTTTGATACATTCTGAGCTATTTAGCTCAAAGACTTCCTGTTGTAGTAAGTTCATAATTTTACACACATGCAAGAGGATTTTTAGCCATCACTGAGGGTGGAAATAAAAGCGGGTGGGTGTTAAAAATAGCACTGCTGGCTAGTGTGCCAGTTCCCCCAGCTCCATCCTTCCCCAGGCCATTTTCCTCCAAGTGGTGGGTAGCCATTAATAGCCACTTAAGGCCTATTGAAGGACGCTGGCTGGTTGGCCTCCAGGTCTCCACAGGTAACGGGAGCCAGTTTAGCTGCCTGGAGGTGGCAGACCCAGGGGTTCAGTGCTCTAGGAAGGCTTAGAGACCTTCTTTGCCTGTCTGGGTGCCGCAGCAGCTACATGCTATTATGGGGAGGGGTTCCATCCTGTTATGATATGGTAGGTGGTAATTGCTGGGTTGATAAATTCAAAAGGGAAACTTGGCCAAGCTATGACAATTTTCAATTTGTATTTTATTATGAAAAGGTATGTTCCCTGAAGTCAGAAGTAAAGATTCCACTACTACTTTTGTAGACTTTAAATATTAAATTAAAATATTTATTAAGAAAAGAAAATGTAAACATACAGGATTATTGTTACACAGTTAAATTTAGTCTTGCAACATTTCCTAAAAGATCTCTACTTAGCTAGGCTCCCAAATAAACACCCTTTTCCAGCAACAATCCAAATAGATTATTAATCTATAAAACATCCAGTAATATTACCACGAGTTATCCACTGTTGCTATAAGGGAAGTATTTCACAGGGCTTCTCTCTCCCTCTCACATGACAATGGAAATCCTGGGCTAAAGCAAAACTTTGCTTTCTGGAACAAGCAAGCACTTCTCTGGGGTGGCTAGAGGCTGCTTTCCACAGGTCTGTATTTGCACAGTCCACATATCAAGATCTCACAAGGCCACTCACCTCATACTGCTTTCAATCTTCACTTAAATATATTTTCTCGCCTTTTATCTCTAAACTCATTGTTCTAAACCTTCTTTGGAAGTTACCTTTCCCAGAATATAAAAATCTTCCATGTTGTCATTACGGCCAGCATTTTTGGGAAAAATAGACTTAATAACATTGCCTTATTTATTTACGATTTTTGCCAGTTGTAAAACTTCCTGTTATACCTCTTTGAAATTCAACAGCTAACAATTCACCCCTCGCTTATCTCCTAATGCAAATTCCCATTCATACTGCATCTACTGGGTTCTCATCTTAGCTTGTCCATCTACATTTCAAAATGCCTGCTTTTACACCTTATCCCTTTGATGATTTAAACCTTACATTCTGACTGACTTCAGTTTAATTAAATTAGTCACACTCACACTCCTCACATACAGCCCCCACAAGCCTGCCTCACACTATCCCACAGTAATATTAGGAATAAATATATTCTCTTTACAATCCTCCAACCTCCACAGTGGTGGCCCAGCTACAGAGTCCATCTTTTATTTTAAATTTGACAAAGTTGGAGACAGGGTGCCTCTGTTTTGGCATGCCCTCACCCTAGCTCGCCATAGCACCCTGCTGCTGCTTTCAAGCTGGAAGGCCTCCCATTTGCTGTCCAGCTTTGAGACCCTTCCCACCATCGTTATGAACACTGAGCCTGCCATATAGCCACTAATTGACTAACTCAGAAAAAATCAGAGGTGAATGACTATTTCCCTCACAATCTAGGTTTCTGACACTGATTTGAGCCTGATGGCGGGGTTCGGAAGCCGATAGGAGAATCCAACCCTTGGTAGGTAGAGCATTTTCTCTCATCCCTCAGCAATGAACCATATGCCTGCCTAATTGAACAAGCCTATACATCATTCCATTGACCTTGGAGCTCTTCAGTTCTCCGTAACAATGTAAAGTGTAGCAAACTGCTTCTGAAGCTGCACTATCTTCAACTGTATTGCATCCAAGTGTATTATTTCAAGATAATTCAAATAACTTGGAGAAAAATTTAATAATTCCAAAACAGGCACACAATTGTGATTAACCCCTGTCTATTCCTTCCAATGCAGACAGCATACACACTTTGTTCTGCTTGCACTTTCCTATGATTTCCTATGACAGCCAACCCTAAGCATGTCATTGAGTGGCTGTTCCTTGAGCAGGAGGCACAAAATCATGAAAGGTAACATGCACTACTTAAAGCCAGCCTGCACCTCTTAAAGGGGAGATGCATTTTAACTGAAGAAAATATGTGAAGTCATTCTGGAGGTGAGTTTGACCTGGAAAAGACATAAGAATGGCACAGCATGGCAGATAGAGATATCCAAGGCTCTCCAAATGGAACATTGGAGATCTTGTGCAGAAAGTGGACAAAAGAGCAGACATCATTTTGGGCCTGATACAGCACCATAAAGCTGAAAAAACAGGTGCTGTACAAACACATTTTGTAACACTTCTATTGGCCTAATATGTGATCACCCAGTATGTGCAAAGAATCTTAGCTTTATCTATAATATTACTAAGTCTGCATAAGCTACAGCAAAGTACTGTATACCGCTAGACTGTCAAGTACTGCAACCTATTTGTAACAGGTCTTAAGGACAAAAATCATTCTCAAGATTCAGAATGTTCAACTGGGTCAGGCAATCCAGATGCAATGCAGCACACTCCTAAAGCTTTATGTCCCATTGATAAAGAACTCCTAACAGACCTTCATTCATGCCTGGATTATATGAGACCCTATTAAAGTCACTACTCAATGTACAAGCAAAGAAGGAATCTGAAGCCATTTCTTTTCATTAATAATCCCAAGACTACAGAGCAAAGGGATGTTTCTCTGTGAACTGGTTTCTATACACTTGCAATAATTCCCTAATCTTTCCCCAATTGGTGGCAGCTGCTCTCAATTACAAACTTAAAGCTTGTACTTCATTACAGCATGATTCCAACATTCACAGGCCCCACTCTTAGCTATCAAGATCATTACATGCTCTTCCTTATATTGTTCAGTCTCTCACCTCTTCTTTCTTAGAACTTTTCCATTGTTCTTAAACTAGTTTACTAATTGTGCTAATTCTTACATTATTAAAAAACTCATTCTCACCTATCCTATTGTTCATTCTGACAGTTTGTTTATAATATGGCTAAACAGAAACTATTTCAGCTCCATTTACCTCTGCTTACATTACTCTGGCTGCCTGATTTGTCCAAAGATGATTCTTCATTTTTCAGTAGAAGCAGTTGCCCTGTTCCATTTAATAAGTTCTTCTCAAAATATGCAAGCAATCCAACCAAAGTATTTCAAAAATGGATGCCTCTGCCCCTATTTAGTTCTTCTCAGTGACACAAAAAGACACACATCAAAGTAACATTGTTAGTTCCTAATATTTCTTAACTGGCTCAAAAAGCCATTTAAATATTAACTAGCAAAAAGGAAGATGTTTTGGTTGTTGGAGGTCAATCATCTCAGTTCCAGAACATCACTACAGGAGTTCCTCGGGCAAGTGTCCTAGGCCCAACCATCTTCTGTTGCTTCAGCAATGACCTTCCCTCCACCACAGGTTAGAAGTGGTGATGATTGCACAATGTTCAGCACCATTCATGACTTCTCAGATACTGAGGCAGTCTGTGACCATATGCAGCAGGACCTAGACGATATTCAGGCTTGGGCTGATAGTAACATTCTCACCACACAAGTGCCAGGCAATGACAATTTCCAACAAAAGAGAATCTCACCATTGCCTCTTGACATTCAATGGGATCACTATTGCTGAATCCCCCACCATCAGAATCCTGGGTGTTACCATTGACGAGAAAATGAACTGGACCAGCCAGATAAATACTGTGGCTACAAGAGCAGGTCAGAGGCTGGGAATTCTGTGGTCAGTAACTCACTTCCTGACTCCCCAAATCGTGTCCACCATCTATAAGGCACAAGTCAGGAGTGTGTTGGAATACGCTCTACTTGTCTGGATACGTGCAGCTCCAAAGACATTCGAGAAGCTTGACACCATCCAGGATAAAGCAGCCCGCTTGACTGGCACTCCAGCCACAACCTTCATCATCCACTCCCTCCAACATTAATGTACAATGGTAGTAGTGTATACCATCTACAAGATGCAGTGTAGCATCTCACCAACACTCCTTCGGCAGCACCTTCCAAACCTGCAACCTCTACCTCCTAGATGAACAAGGGCAGCAGATGCCTGGGAACACTACCACTTGTAGACTCCCTTCCAAGCCACACACCATCATGACTTGAAACTATATGGCCGTTCCTTCACTATTGCTGGGTCAAAATCCTGGAACACCCTCCCTAACAGCACTGTGGGTGTACCTACACCACATGGACTGCAGGGGTTCAAGAAGGTGGCTCACCACTGTTGCGATATGATATCGGCATGCTATCAGAATAGAAATGTGTCATGTGATCTAGCCATAGTTTCACTTTTGCTTTGCGCAGAGCACACACACACAGCTCTGATGCCTTCAAGCTTTATACCTATGCATAACTGTTCTCAGTCTTAATAAATGAACCTGCAATGTGTTCAACAATCTCTGATGAGTATTTGGTGCCTTGTGTCTTGTACAGTAAATAAGCTCAAGGTATATCATTATAATAACATAACATGGTGAGCAGCCTCAAATCATGCTACATGTCATGAAAAGACCCTCGATGTTTTTTGTCAGACCCCAGTGGAGTGGCAGCATCGGGGAATGTTGAAAACGCAGCTTGGTAACTGCTTAGAAAAGCTTTAGCAACACAGTGCTGAGCTACTGCTCAAATAAAGAGCTTGTAAGCAGATGGATCACTCTTGGTGAGATTGCAGTGCATAGCCTGTCAGTTCTGTGAGTGGGATAGTGTGTTGAGAGGACCAGCACTGGGTTAGCTCAGTCGGGAAAGGTGAGGGGCTAGGGTGTGGGTTGGATCAATAGTGGGCGAGAGAGAGTCGCCCAAAAAAAACATTAAAAAATTGGGCCAGAGGAAGTTGTGATTTTAATGGGTGGCTTCGGGAGTTGCTGAACAATAAATTGAATAAGACGCAAAGACACCATGGTACGTTCCCACCACAACTCGTCTTTGTGAGTGGAGCTTCAGAAAAGCACGCAAATGTAACTACAGTGACACTCATCCCAGGTACTACAGGAGAAGGAAACTCAAACGGATTATGTCAAATTTCCATAAAATTCCCCAGTTGGAATTGGGATGCAATTGACCAACTAGCAATAAGGATAACGTTTTGAATATAGAGTGCTGGAGTTCTTCTCATGTCAGAGGAACTCAACACTAGCAAGGCACATGGAAGGTGTGGACTCCTGTATGCACCAAGGAAATGCCCAACTTTTCATCAATTCTACAAGGCATGTGACAGAAAGAGCCATTGGAAGCAGCAATGCAATACAGCAAAGGTTGATGCAGCTACAAAGGGCCATGCACTGATCCAAACAGACCATACACAATGGGTATCTTCATGCAATACGAATGACCACCCAACATCCTGTCAGAAACATATACATGAGGTGATTGACAAACCAGAAAATCATGTTGATGTGCACTGAGACAGTCATTATCAGAAGCATTAACATTGCAATTTTATCATCCGAGGGAGAAAACTACCCTGGAGAGAGATGCCTCTCAGAAAGGTCTGGGAGCATGCATACTACAAAAAGGCAAGCCAGCTGCGTTTGCTTCAAAATCTCTCTCCATGATACAATCCAAGCACTCCAACATTGAGCAGGAAACATGGGCTTTAGTGTTTGGAATCATAGGCAGAATTTTCCCGTTGGCATACGGAGGCGGGACCCGCACGCCAAGGCGTAAAATGACCCACAGAGCGTCGGGCGAACGTCCCAATGTCACCGCGTGCCATCGTGATATTTCAGTGGGCGGGTGCGCGATGATATCCGATGCAGGCCCTCCATTTAATTAACGGGCCATTTAAGGCCCTTGAGGCACCAATTGATGGCGATATTTCAGGGCCCGTGCAATCTTCGGGTCGTCACACGGGTGCAACGGGCAGGCGGGTAGGACACATTTGTATAAACCTCATCCATGGGCAGGATAAGAGGGCTCAGTAGGGTCGTGAGTGTGCTCTGTCAAATATTTAATTTGGAAAGTAACTAATAATTGCCTGTGTGATCTGCAATATTTCAAAATGCATACCAGCTGCTTGAACTGGACTCTCAACATTCAGGTCAGCACTCTGTAGTGAAGAATCATTTTGGGGCCTGCAGGTTTCAGGAAGCCTTCCCTTAGCCTGGGAATGGGAGCTGAACTCTCCACTGGAGGCACCTCCATTGAGGAGGAAGGGCAGGCTAGAAGGGGGAGGAGGCCCAGAGTGCACATTCAGCTTCCAGGGGAGCCTATTTTGGGAGGAGAGGCGCAGGCACAAGGGGTGCAGGGCCAAGAGGTAGTCCAAGGCAGAAGGGGCTGCAGAAGATGCCACTATCCTGATGCCAGGGTATACAGGTGGCAAAGCAGCTACCTCAATATGTCTGAGGTGCAGTGCCGAAGGAGGCTCTGTCTCTCACGGGAGACAGTTAGCTATATCTGTCAGATGATTGGGATCGAAATCTCCGCTAACTGTGTGGGTGGACACCCCATACCAGTGGCTCGCAAGGTCAAAGCTGCCCTCAACTTCTATGCCTTTGGCTCCTTCCAGTTGTCAATGGGTGATCTTTGTGGTGTCTTCCAATCAGCTGTCCATACTTGTGTCAAGCAGGTTACAGACGCTCTGTTCGGGCGTGCATTGACCCTCATCCATTACTGTTGGGACCAGGCAAGTCAGACACAGCGAGCCAGAGGCTTCGCGGCCATTGCTGGCTTCCCCTGCATCCAGGGTGCTATAGGCTGCACACATGTAGCCATCAAGGCGCCAGCAGGTGAGCCCGGTGCCTTCGTCAACAGGAAGGGCTTCCACTCCATGAACGTGCAGATAGTGTGTGATCACAAGATGCAGATTCTATAAGTCAGTGCAAGGTACCCAGGCAGCTCCCACGAAACCTACATCCTCAGACATTCCCATGTGCTGGGGCTCTTCAGTGCTCCAGCCTGGCTGGATGGATGGCTGCTGGGTGACAAGGGCTATCCCCTCAGAAGGTGGCTTATGATGTCTCTCCACCATCCAAGAACAGAAGCTGAGCAGCGCTACAATAGGAGCCACGCCTCCACAAGGGCTGTGGTGGAGAGAGCCATCAGTCTTCTCAAAATGTGCTTCCGATGCCTGGACTGTTCAGGGGGCGCACTCCAATACCCCCCAGATTGTGTGTCACTGATAGTGGTTGCATGCTGCGCTCTCCACAATCTTGCGCTGGAAAGGGGGGACGCAGAGGACGATGAAGACTTTGATGCAGTGTCTGCAGTTGCACATGATGAGTCCAGCAGTGAATCCAAGGATGAGCACGCACAGGGAAATGCTGAGGGGTTAGACGCTGAACCGGGCATACTCCAGGGAGGCAGGGATACCCAGGAGGCTTTAATCCAATGAACCTTCAGCAACACACCACACACGGACCACCAGGTCAAGCCTGGGCTGTAGGCTCCATACTCGATTCCTGAGTGCTAAATCTGCCTGGTTAGGAATATTAAGTAAGGGACTTGTCAATAAAGCTGAATGTCACACAAATCAATCATAACATTATTGGTAACCATCCACCTGCAGAAGAAAAGAGGCTCCCTCAGCCATGGTGACATGTCTGAATTTAACGGTATAACAAAAGGAACTTAAGAAAACAAAATGTCAAAGGTGTTAAAAATCACACCAACTCATAGAGACCTCACTGCGGGCCAACACAAAAGCATCAGTGATAAACCCTTGTTGTGCCTAAGGTATCTTATGTTTACATTTTCGGGTGTTACGTCTTGGTCCTGCCCCCTCACTGGGAGTGGCATCCGAGACAGCCTGCTGACTCTGCTGTCCTGTTGGCCTCGATGACCTTGGCGGCCGTCCTCTGGCCCGTGGAGCCTGTGCAGGCCCCGCCTGGGAGGGAGCTGCCAGTTCCACAGCTTGCATCTTCCCAGTCGTCGTAGCCTCACCAGATGATACGGTCACTGGCAGAGGGGAGGACGAGCTGCCACCCTCATCTGGAGCACCCTGAGAGGAGCCCGCAGAGATGACAGGCGGCTGCTGCGCCGACGTGAGGTCGCTTCGGACCTCCCTGCTCATCGTGGATGGATGGGCACCTAGCTGGGAAACTCCCACACTGGCACTGACCAGATGAGGTCAATGCCGATGTGAGGGCTTGCTGGTCCGAGCGCATCCCCAGGAAGCCCTGACGGGTCTCCTGGAGGAGCCTCTCCATGAGAGTCGCCACTCTCTCCATAGAGGATGCATGGCGCTTGGCCATGGGGCTCATTGCATTGGCGATGGTCTGCATAGACTCCTCCACCACAGATACTAAGCCAAGCATAGCTTTATCTATCTCCACCAGATGCTCCCGCACACCCAGCCACATTTCCTGCATTTGCTGCGTCATGGACAACTCCAGAGGCACATCATCAGGCACCGACTGAGCATGTGCCTGGGCCTCTGCAGTCCTCCGACGGCTGGCGCCATGGGCACTCTCTGTCTCTGCCAGCTCCTCCAGCAACTGTGAAGTGCCCGGGACACTGGCCGATGACTTAATTCCCACCGAGGCACTAGTATCTGGGCTGGTGCCTGCCTGGCAGAGATGGTGTGACACTGGTGTGTCCGAGATTTCAGGGCCCTAAGGTGTGAGAGGGGGCCTCTGCTGCTCCTCCTCCTGGCCCTGCTCCGCTGATGCTGAAAGGAAGAACAAAGACGTTGGATCAGTTAACGTGGAGACAATGTCAATGTGCATCCCTGTGCCCCAGATCATTATGCGCACATCCTTCCAAAAGCAATGGTCAAGCCATGTTGCAAACTTCAATCACTGAACAGTTAGCACTGCCATGGCTATTGGGAAAACAATGGTGACCTCAGTGCTGGGCAAACATACCTGCCCATGGCATCCCAACCTCACCGACACCAGTTGACCTGGGCACATGGCATTTCTCCAAATCTAGGGCCTCCTGCTCGAATCGGGTAAGCATTGCCACCTGGGCCAGCCCTCCACCAGTCCTTACCCGCTCGGCAGCATTATGTACATTCTTCTCCTGAAAAGGAGAGAAGAGCATTGATTAGTGCTACTTGTACCTGGACTCTCTTCGTGGCCGGCCCACCCCAACCAGAGTGGGACATTGCAGGGCTCCAGTGTCTTCTCACACCGCTGCTGCCGAACACTCACACAAAGCTGCCAGACCTGTGTCCCTCCAACCCCCTTGGCCAAATGCTGCCTACATCGCTTTGTGGCACCACACGGCCTAACCTTCCATAGCAAGGAGGCGCAATCACGTGGAGCACAGAGGGCAGCAGATCGATCGGTGCCACGCCATCTTGAAGCTCGCTTCCCAGCATGGCATTACCCTGACTTTGACATGTACTGGAGTTCCAGCACTGCGCCTGGGTGCAGCTCCTCCAGGTTGCCCCAAAAAATGTAATGTGGGTCTCAGTGTACCACATGCTGCGGGGGCAGAACCCATCTCTTCACCACCCTCTCAGGGTGACCTCGGCATGGGCAATATCTGCTGGCGAAGGACACATGCCGTCAATGTTTCAATGCAGTCACTACACTCAGACTTGGTGGGGTGGTGCCGCCAGGAGGGAAAATCCTGCCTGCTGGGTTAAGTGACCAATGCTAACATGGTACTCACCCTTCCTGAGCACAAGAGGTCATTGAAGCACTTGCGGAACTGGATCCACATGCACCGCACCACGCTGTGGGAGCTCACATGCTCCACAACCTCCTCCCAGGCACATTTGGTCATGTGGATGAGCCTCCTCCTCCCGTCCTGGGGTACGAGCACCTCCCGCCGTGCTGCCACCTGCTCAAGGAGGGCAGCAAGGCAATTGTCCGAAAAACGAGAGGAACAGTGCCCCCCTGCCCCCCTCCCTGGCCTGCTCACCAGCAGTGCCCTGGGGAGCCCCTCCACTAGCCATGTTTGACAGTCTTTGAAAGGCTGCAGCAGCTTTTTTAAACAGGCCGCCGGGTCACCATTGGACCCAGCGGTCATTGCAGTCCCGCTGCCGCCTGCCCACTCCCGCTGTCCTCGGGAGCCATGATTCATGCTGGGTGGGCCTTAATTGGCCGGCCCACGTAAAATGGCAGCCCAGACCCAATTGTGGGTAGCGATCAGGTCCTTGCCTGCCCGCGCCCGCTCCTGCTCCACCCGCCCGACACGCAGAAAATTCTGCCCCATGTGTTTATACACCTATCCATTTGGCAAAAGGTTTATGGCAGAGACTAACCACAAGCCATTGGAGGTGATTTGATGAAAACCATTGACCAGTGCACCACCAAGATTGCAACATCTCTTGTTAAAGAGTCAAGTTTATGACTGTGGGATTAGGTACAAGCCATGTAACCTGATGGTCATAGCGTATACACTTAGCAGATTGCCTAACCCAACAAAAACAGAAGAGTTATAGATCTACAAGTTGACTTTATTGACATTGGAATTGAAGATGTTCTTCAAATTGATCTGGTACATCTTGTGCAATGCAAATGCCAGCAGCTACAATGAGAAATGGGAAAAGATTCTACACTACAGAAACTGTAGAAAACCATCATCCATGAGTGGCCTAATTCAATTCAGCATGTTCACAAATGTGTGAGACCTTTTCACCTTATCGGCATGAGCTAGGCATCTCCCAAGGAGTCATTTTTAAAGGCAGGCAGGTCATCATACCGGAATCTTTGCAACCTGATATTATTCCACAGCTTCAGTACTCACATAAGGGCATAGATCGGATGAGAAAACTCACAGAAGAGACAGTCTAATGTCTGGTTGTGAACAATGACATTGAAGTCATTGTCAAGAAGTGTAGTGATGTCAAAAGCATATGCCAAGTCAGCATAAAGAAACATTGATTCCACATGACGTTCCTGCCCTCCTTGGTCCAAAATCGCATCCAAACTCCTTCATGTCCATGGCATTGAGTTAATCATCATTGGTGACTACTTTATCAAGTACCCCATTGTTCAACAGTTGCACTATACATCAAGCACAATCGTCACACACACTATAAGTGCTATTTTCATTTTATTTGGTATTTTAGCAAGATCATTACAGATGATGGTCCACAATTTAGGATTGTGTGAAAAGTGGAATATCGATCACACTAATTATTCTCCTCATTACCTTAGCTCTAATGGACTAGCTGAACAAATGATTCACACGGTGAAATCCCAAATCCTCAAATTTAGACAGATCAAACAAGATCTATACATTGCAATGCTACATCTGAGAACAATGCCTTTAAGTGCAACTATTCTATCACCAGCAGAGCTCATGTTTGGCAGATCAGGAAGTACCAATTTACTTACTCTTACGCATTCTACTCCCTCAGAAACTAGAGAGCAACTTTTAAAACTACAAGAGAAGATGATCAACGTATTCAATAAAAATGCAGGCGCAGAATTGCCAAGTTTAAGTTGGGACAACAAGTTCTCATCCTGGATCCCACAGAAGGTACATGGCAACCAGCCAAGTTAACAAGGATTGGCTCAGAACCAAGGTCTTATGAAGTCAATACACACAAAGGTTATATGGTGAAGTGCAACCGAGGACAAATAAATCCATTCCAGGTCTTCAACCACCATACAGTCCTATTGTATCAAAAACATGTTCCCAAATGCAACAACATTTGTTGCATTTGTTGAAACAACATCCAAGAATTACAATCCCACAGATCACTATGTGCAGTCAAAAAGACTCCCAGGCAAAGTTAACATCGCAAGATCTGGGCATACCAACAGATTACATTTACGCTTTAGAGGCTCATGGATTCATCAGTTCTATTCACTTGTGTAATGCTAACTAAACATGAACATGTATTGTAAATGGTCATAATTCTTTGGAAGGGAGGTATAATTTATTTGAAAAGAAAGGGGGGTGTTGTAATTGACTTCTAAGAGATATCAGCATGACATCACTAGAATGGAAATGTGTCATGTGATCCAGCCTTAGTTTCACTTTTGCTTTGAACAGAGCACGCACATACAGCTCCTATGCCTGCAAGGCTTTATACCAATGTACAACTGCTCTCATGTGTCTAGTCTTAATGAATGAACCTACAACGTTTTTACCCAATCCTTTATGAGCGATTGGTGCCTGTGTCTTGTACAGTAAATAAGCCCAAGGTATTTTATCATTAAAATAACACGACAACCACCACCTTCTCAAGGGCAATTATGGAAGGGCAATAAATGCTGGCCTAGCCAGCGATGCCTACATCCCATGAACAAATAAAAGTAAAGAAAGAGAACATGAAATAATCAAATCTTATTTTAGATTTTTTCCTATTCCTAGAGTAGCACAACTGTTAGTTGTTTCAGTTTCTGTCTGGTTACCTTGTGACGTATGTTGTCAGGGTGCGCTATTTTTGCTCTGCAAAAAAAAAACAACTGCTATAATGCATTTCCTTCTCACACTTGACAGGAAGTATAACTCCCTGGTCCTTTTTCACTTGCTTTTCATGTGACCTGGGTTGCCTTGCTGCCTTGCCAGGATTGAAATTCTGCAGGAGCAGCATGAAAACACAAACAGGATGAAATTGGTCATGGGCAGTAGAAAATCAATGAAGTCAATCAAAAATAAAATCAGGCAGGATTTAAAATCATCACTTGTTTTGCCCTTCTATGAAAGGCCAATTTTATCCCCAAAGAGATTGTACCACATTCCTAGAAATTGTCAAGCTTAAGGCCCAGCTGAAATTTTGGAGTTCCAGGCGCCAGATATAAGGAAAAGCCTTTGTGGGAAAAGCTTCTTCAAGCCATTCCTGAACTAAATGCTATGAGTAAGTTTAACATTTTTTTTTGGAATGGTGTCATTTGTCATGTGTTTGTTATGTTATAGGTGTTACTTTTAACAGTACACTGTCACTTGATTAAAGAAGGAAAATGTCAGCTGAAAATAGTGTGAAGAAGTTAGTTGAAAAAATTGATTTGTTTGGCTTGTGACAGTTGTTGATCATTTTTGAAAAAAATGAGGAATATAATTGGGTTGTTTTGTGTTGCTTGTTCATTGGACATTTGAAGCTTTGATATGTTTTGCAAATGACACTTGTTTTTGATAGTACACATTTGGTCAATATGATACTGCAGCTAATCAGCATGATTAATTAGATAATGATTATCTAAGCTTATCATGAATTTTGGCAAATACATATCTAACCCAAACTTCTACTGTGACCCTTTTGTGAGGTGGGTAACCTTGAATGCATGCAAGATCTTTAGTCATTTAGCTGGAATCGACTGTGGAGATGAGAGTTTTATTGTAATGGACAGTTTGTTAAGTTAGTGTCCAGATTGCCATTTACAGATGATCCATAGAGTTGACAATGATGAAGGCAAAAAATCCAAGGCCGGATGTTTTGGAAGATGTTGTGGAAGATAGTTGTGGAGTATTAACTGTGGAGGAACGGGAGTGGTTGGGGGGAGGTGGGAGTTGGGGGCGGGGGGTGAGGAAACGACAGAGAAATCAATGTAAAATTAATGACAAGAAGGGTTAGACCATATTAACTGTGCTTAAGCATGAGGATTGAAATAAGCATAGTAAATGCATCCTGGTGCTAAAGATCTTTAACTTCAGAAGTAATTAAGAAGGCGTTGGAATGAGGCTCAAAACACAATATTGAGAATGGTTCAACTATGTAAAGCTTGAATGGAAAATTGACAATGGATAAACAACTCCAGGAGCTCACGAGAGGGGCATTGTGATCCAAGCCCTTGTGTCTGCTCATACCTTTTAGAATCAGACATCATAACAAAGCTATCACAGCCATTATTTTTTTGTTTTATTGGTCCTAAACCTGTGTGTTATCCATTCAGTTTTTGCTGTTGGTGATGTGATGCACTTATGCAATTTTAGTAATGAAACAGTAGTTTTGGCTCAATGTAGGTTATTCAAATTCATTTAATGTTTTGTGCATTGCAACAATGGCTACACTTCTAAAAGTACTTAGTTTGGCTGTAAAGTGTTTTAGGACATACTGGCGTTGTGAAAGATGTCATAAAAATTCAAATCTTTCTTTTTTTGAAGAATGGGCCTCTTAGTTTTCTTTGTAACCTAAAGTTTCCAGTAGGTAATACCTAGAAAGCAATTGGTTTAACATGAAGGTGGTTTCATTCCATCATCCATTAAGAAAGGCTTCTCTATTTAGAATGCATGCAGCTATAAAAGAATACTGCACAGTTGTGGAACAACACAGAATAGTTGTACATTACATGACCACCATTCCTGCGGTGAGTCTATTTTGTGATTATATCACATTCTATAAATGAATAATAAATAGTGTTATCTATTTCCTGTGCTGGAACAAGGGACAGCAGAATAATTAAACCACAGAAGGTTTCAATCTTGTTGAGCCCTCTGATTTCAGCATAGTAACTGCTGAAGATTTTTCAGTAACCCTTAATAGACAGCCGATTGCTCATTGTGCTGCTTTTAAATTCAATGAACGTTGATTGAATGGAGCTCTTAGAATGCAGGACCCTATCAGGGATTAATGCCCACTGGCTAGCCAGTCACATAATGCAAAATTCATAGTCTGTCTGCTTACACTGAACAGAGAACCAGCCACAAAAATGATCAGCTGAAGCTTTTGACGAAATTGTTTTTTCATATCAGCAGCTATTAGACAACAGTAATTTAATTCATCAGTTGTTTGGTTAGTTTTGTTGACTTCAATAATAATTTTAATAACACATCTCTCCTAATCTTAATAGCTCATCTAAGGTCAATATTGTGACAGATAATACATTCTACAAACCAATTTAATTGAATTTCTCACCTCCAACTTTGTGTTTTCAATTTCTGTTTGCTAAGAATACTTTTCCCTTTACGATGCAGTTATTTATGGAATATTCCTGTGACAAAGATATAGACTTTTCCTCTGAAACACATGCTTTAGTATGAAGGAGAAATACAGCATGAAAGAACACATTTCACTCCCCAGAGGTTGATTATGTAGCTTCCAGAAACTGTCACTCCGAAGAAAAGTAGATTCATCTCCCAGATTCAATTATGGAAGGACCAATGCTATCATTTCCTCTTAATAAAACAGTTTATCTTGTGTTGTGACAATCAAAAATCTTGGACCCTAATGAACAAAATGTCAGGCAGTTGTTGGTATTAAGGATAGCTGTAATGTTTCTCCAGGTCATGATGAAACAATCTACTGAAGGAAATTAAAAAGCAAGTGCTCATTGTTTGCTAAGACCCATCTTATTTGAGTTCACTCTGAATTTATGGCTTTAATTCACACTTAATGTAAAATATAACTTTGCTGATTTTAATAAATAACTTGTCTTTAATAAATCTGTCATGATCAGGAGCTGGTCTCGTGTCAACTTCCAAAGCAATCTTTAGTTCTAATGGAAATTCAGCTAAATCACCTTATTTAATGTTTGGAATAAATGTGACATATATGTGACATCGTAATACGTCAAGCAAATCATAGCTGCCTGGAAATTTAATTCAAGATTAAATATCATGAAGCTTGTAGGCCTCTGGTGTTGCGCATGCACTGACTGTTTGAATGTATTACTAGTAAGTGGCTGATAATATAGTAGATATTTGAAAATAATCGGTGTACCATTCCCTGATGTTTCTGTCTCAACTTTCTGCCATCTCACAAAGAGAATTTATGGAGGACATATTGGAAGAATCCAAGAACTTATAATGTTGGTGCCAAATATAATAGAAATCTAACGTAAGTATAACTTAACTTCCCACAGTTTCAGAGACCTTAGAGATAGTAGCAAGGATCAGAAGAGGACAAGATCAGACCACACATGGAGAACAAAGGGGCAGTACTGATTCATTCTGATTAAATGGTCACAATAATCAATTTTAAATTTATGACTAAAATTTGTTATATCATCAAATCAATAAAACGTGGGGAAATCACATGGAAAGAGGCTTGGGACATTGAAGGGAAGAGGTGACAGGCACAATTGTGTGAGATTTTTTCTATATTCGCAAAAATGCTCAGTTTCTCAGAACAACTGTTGAACAAAATCAACTTCAGTTTATTTCATGCAGAGTATTATTCTGCCCACAAGACGCCACCAATGCAAAACAATTTTCATGGGCATATTTCAGTTGACATTGCTTTCACATCTCTCCAGTTCTGCACCTTCCATACCCTGGAGTCCAAATCCAGCATGGCCTGCGGCTCTTCTGTAAAAGTGGCCATTCATAAATACTAAAAACTTAACACTAACAGCAACTCAATATTTACATAGGGCTGGCAAAAGCAACAGAGTAACACTTATAAAGGGATTGTGAGAGCAACAACAACTTAGCACATATTCAGGTTGAGAGATGTAGTGGTTTGGTAGAGGTACTGTACATGTGAAACATAATGTTGTGTCCTTGGACGATATTGTCAAGAGGAAGCATGCAAGGGTGGCCATTCACACAGTTTTATATAGGATAGTTGGGTTTTTTAATCAGTCTGTCCTCTGTCCAGTTCCGGATGCTTTTATATCCAGTATACGAGGATTAGGAGGGAAGAATCACTTAAAGAGGCATACACCTAAAGGCATTTCTGAAAATACAGGAATCAAAAAGGCAATGACTAGCAGGATAGGCTACAATGGAGTGTTTTTTCACTTGAAATTAATCCATGGTGGTTCTGGTGCATCTTTAAGTTGCACGCTAGTGAATGGGAAGCCCATGGATGATGTCATCTCCATGCACGATTAAGTCATCTCTGTGTATGATGACATCTTCTCAGTGCATGATATGTGTAATAAACTTGATGTACCGCACAGGTTTCTTACTTGAAAAAGATAACTTTAGTTACAAAGCTCTTGTACAAGCTACATGTTTGAACAAGGTTCACGACTAGAAAGCTGCACCCCTAAGATTACCCGCGCTTAGGACAGATTCGTCAGTATAATCACATGACCCCTAAAGGCTATACCTACAATCACTGCATTCTCTCCCCTTTTCTTTACATTTCTTGTTTACAAAGAATATCTTAATCTACAACATATGCATATATATACAGGTCATGTGATTATAGATTAAGTCTCTGAGGTGGTTTCTAATTCAGTTAGGGCGATATGGCTCTAAGACTTGAGATTCTGCCACTGCATTGACATTATCAAGAACTGCAGCATCAGGGACATTCTTAGGCAATGGCAGTTCAGAATTAGTTAATTCAACAGAGACATCAGATATGTCGATTCTAGGTTGATCTGTCACCTCAGGGATTAAAGGTTCAACATCAATTACAGGTGGAATAACTGGCTCTTGGAATGTCTCTCTACTCCTTAGATGATCCACATGTTTTTGAACAATCCGGTCTCCCTCTTCCACTTAGTATGACAAAGGTCCAATTTCAGAGACAATTATACCAGGAAACCAAATAGGTCCATTTCCAAAATTTTGCACAAGAACTGTATCTTCCACAGTAAATCTTATAGCTTTGCTATGAATATCATAATTCACTTTCTGACTACTCTGGTTCTTCTCTATCTTCCTCTCTAAGTTTGGAAACACCAGACTTAGCCTTGTATAAAGGTGGCATTTGATCAGTAATTCAGACAGTTTTGAACTCATAGTTGCATGAGGAGTCGTATGATAATTGAGAAGAAAACGTGAAATTCGAGTTTCTAATGTTCCTTCGGAAAAGTTCTTCATTCCTGATTTGAAAATTTGCACAGCTCTTTCTGCTAACCCATTTGATGATCACCCATATGGTGTTGTTTTAATATGTTTAATCCCATTTAAACACATGAATCTCTGGAATTCCATACGAGTGAAGGCAGCACCATTATCTGAAGCAATGACTTCTGGTAGTGATGTATACTAAAACGTTGGCGCAGCTTTTCAGTAGTTGCAGATGATGTTGGTGCTCTAACTTCATACACATCCATTCACTTAGAATGTGCATTGATGATCGATAAAATCACAGTACCTAAAAATGAACCGACATAGGTTATATGTCGTCTAACCCAGGGTTGACTAGACCACTCCCATGGATACAGTGGAGCTTAAACGGGCAACTTCTGTTGTTACTGACGCTGGAGACAGTGTGTAACCATTTTTTGTATATCACTGTCTATACCTGGCCATCAGGCATAGCTTAGTGCGAGATCTTCATCTTTGAAATGCCTGGATGTGCACTGTGAAGCTCTGTCAAGAGCGGTTCCCTTATTTGCAAAAGGACGATGACTCTTGATCCCCATAATAAGGTTCCATCTTGACAATTTAACTCAGTTTTACGAGCGTGGAATGGTCTTATCTCTTCAAAGACTGGTGCATTCAATCATCCTTGCTATAGCTGTTCTCAAACTTTTGGCAAAATTGAATCCCAGTTTGTCCAATTCCTTATTTGCTTTGCACAGACTGGCGACGAGTCCAAGAAATTCAACATAAGTACAACTTCTTGTGTTGAATGTACAATGCTACCTGGTAATGGAAGACGACTGAGTGTGTCTGAATTTACAATATTCACACCAGGATGATGCATAAAGGTGTACTTATACGCTGATAAAATCAAAGCCCATCGCTCTGGCTGAGGCTATCGGTGAAATTGCTTTATCTTCACTAAATAAACCCATTAGTGGCTTCTGATCCAACACTATGGTAAAACATTGACCATGCAGATATTGATGGAATTTCTTTACTTCAAATATTATGAATAAACCTTCTTTTTCAAGTTGTGAATAACCCTTCTCGGTTACAGAGATGGTCCTGGAGACTTAGCCGATTGGTCTTTCGGATTTGATTTCCGTCTTTTCTTCTGTTTGCCGCAGAGTTTTGTCTCGACCTTCACTTTGACTTCACAGTTGGCCAAAATTCTCTCTGGTGAAACCTTAACTTGGTTCAGTTCGGTGGTTGAGCTCCCCATGGATTCGCTACCCACTCGCATCTTGGAAAGTTCCACGACTTTTCCTTCTAATACCTCTTTTGTTTCAATCAGCTGATTCTTCAACTCTTCTGTCTCCTTCTTGTATCTTTTGGTTTCCTCCCGGAACATTGAACATTGTTGAGTTTTTTTCTGTCAGTTTGGTCAGAGTAGAACTATATTTGTTTTGTTTCCATGATTTTCCAGTGGAACCAACTCTGACCTGAGGGATCCTTTCATCCTGTGAAGGTCTTTTGATTCTCCTAACTTATTCCAAAATACACTGTCATATTCCCTTATCAACTTAGGGTCTCTTCCTGTTCTCACCTGAAATATTTCTGACCAGTTGAGCTTAATTTCTTTTAACCAATTGCGGCCCAGAAGGCTAGGTCCTTTACCTGTTACAATGATCACCGTGAGCTGGGCTGTCGGTCGCCTGTGGTACACAGGTACTGTGGTGATGCGTTTTACCTGTATTGACTCTCCAGTGTACATCATCCGCTGAGCTGTGGTTTGCTCCAGATTCAGTGGCTGGGTACCTTCACTTAGCTATTTAAATGTGTGTTCTCCCATCACTGTGGTCGATGCTCCTGTGTCCACCTCCATGACTAGAGGCTTCCCATTCATTTGCAGGGTGATGGTGATTGGTTCAGTTTTTACTGCTTTGACATTGTATAGGGAATGGATATCAGTATCAGCAGCTTCTGGTTCAGTTATATTGCACACTTCAATCATCTTGGCCTGCTGTCTGATTGGCTGTCATGATTTTGCTCTGCATTGTTTTATTACATACCCTTTTTTGTGACAGTGGTGGCATTCTGCCTCCTCAGATCTGCAGGTTTCCAGTACATGGTTACACCCATATCAGTAACAAATTAATTTCTGAATCACTGCTGAGATGCTTCCAGTATGCCTTTTTGTTTTTCAAGCAGTAGAGACTGTCTCCTGCTTTGCGGTTGACTCTCTGGTTTTCGCACCACACCCAGTGGTAGGTTCCCGCCCTAAGTGCAGAACGGCGCCATGTTGCACACTCTGCAAAACCTGCGAGTCCCTCTCAGCACTCTCCATTGCTAGTGCTATTTCCATGGCGCGCTTCAAATCAATGTTAACTTCTGCAAGTAAATGGCGCCGAATGGCATCATCATGTATGCCACAAACCAAATGATCTCACAACATGTCATTGGATGTATCTCCGAAGTCATAGTGCTCAGTCAACTGTTTCAACTTCGCTGCGATTGACTTACCCGGGGCCCTTACTCTGGAGTTGAATTTAAATCTCTGCATGATTACTGATGGCTTCGGCTGAAAATGTGTCTTCCCGAGGTCTACCAGCCCATTAAAAGATTTAGAATTCGGTACATTCAGGGCCATCAGACTATGGATTAAGTTATATGCCTTGCTCCCTTAGATACTTAAAAGAATGGCTTTTGCTTCTCTTCTGCTGTTATTTCATTCGCCATGAAATAAAAACATAGGCGCCCTATGTACTGGCTCCAGTCTTCCATGGATGAGTCATAAGGGTCAATTCTGCCGAAGAGTGGCATGACTGGTGAGTATACTTTTCTTTCCTTCCTTAAGAATTGATGTACTCACATTCACGAGGGCAAGGTGCAGCATCAGAGCTATTTATCCTCACTGCCAATTGTAATTAAACTTGATGTACCAGATGGGTTTCTTACTTGAAACAGATAACTTTATTTACAGAGCTCTTATAGAAGCTACATGCTTGAACCAGAGCAAAGACTAGAAAGCTCCACCCCTAAGATTACCCACGCTTAGGGCTGATTTGTCAGTACAATCACCTGACCCCCTAAAGGCAGTAGGAAAGGTTATACCTACGATCAGTACAATATGTCTTCCCTCTCATTGCTGGTTTGCTGAGCTTAGTGTTCGGTATTCTTGGCCGCTGGCAGTATGAGAAATAGGAGGAGGTAATGGATAGCTACAAAGGTAACCATGCGAGATCGGGAAGAGGAAGAAACATCATTGCTGGAGATTCTCTGGTCATGATTGGATAGGCAAGAGCGGAACCAGGTAAGGACAGTGCCACTCAACTGGGCAATGGAGGAGAGACATTGGAGGAGGATGGCATGGTCAAATGTGACAAGGGTGCAATAAGTTGAGAGGATGTGAAGCGATAGTCATTAGAATAGATAGTCAATAGATAGTCAAAGAATGTCATTTGTAATTTGATTAGGGACAATCCAGCTCTGAACCAGTGGTGGAAACTTAATTGGAGAGGAGCACACATGGAGTCATGGGAAAGATGGCATGGATTTGGGAGAGAATAATATGTTCAATGATTTTGAAGAGGTAAGGAAGGTTGCAGATTGGGTGATAGTTTGCAAGGACAGAAAGGTTAAGGTTGTGTTTTGGAGGAGGGGGGGTAATGATTACAGATTTGAAAGAGCGGCTTATAGTACCTGAGGGGAGGAAACCATTTACAATATTAGTGTGCATCGAGACCAGGAAGGGAAGTTGGTAATTGTATAAATGGTTTTGATCTTATTGATAACATCAGTATGTGGAAATTGGTCAGAAAGAGACAACATTGATTTGGCAAGTTTCAATCACATCTAACTAACCTAGTTGAGTTTTTTTGATGAGATTGCTTAGATGGTACATAACATGGTATCTATGGATGTTATTTATACTGAGTTCCAGAAAGCATTTGTTAAGGTTCCATACAAGAGACTATTAGCAAAAATGGAAGCGCGCAGGAGACAGAGAGTAGGAATAATAGATATATACTCTAATTTGCAGGATGTAACTAGTTTGGTCTCCCTCAGTAATCTGTACTGGAACATTAGCGTTACAATATGTTTATAAATGACTTTGATGAAGGAATAGAAAGCCGTCTAACAAGATTTGCTGATGACACTAAGTTGGCATTGTAAATAGTGTAGGTGGTTGCAGAAAGTTGCAAAAAAATATTAATAGATTAAGTGAGTGGGCAAAACTGTGGCAGATGGAGTTTATGTGAAGAAGTGCAAGGTTATCCACTTTGGATAGAAGGATCAGATTATTCGCTGAAGGGTGAAAAACAAGGAAGTTTGGAAGGGCAGTGAAATTTAGTGGTCTATGTAAAAACATCCCTAAAGCCTACTGAACTGGTACAAAAATAATTAAGCTAATTGAATGCTAACCTTTATCTCAAGGGGTCTGGAATACAAAGGAGTGAAAGATGTACTCCAGTTATATAAAGCTCTGGTTAGATCGCATCTGGAAACCTGTATTCATTTCAAGGCACCACACTTCAGGAAAGATATATTGGCCATGGAAAGTACCCAGTGCAGAATGATACCAGGGCTAAAAGGGTTAAGTTATTAGGGCTGGTTGCATAGTACTACGACCAGGATCAGAGGAGTGCATGAATTATCAAGCCCCACTACTCCCCAGGCCACATTAATTCAAAGTTTAATTTTCTCACCAAAATGGCCAATTGTGTACCTACACCTCTAGTACCCAGAAGGAAAGAGATTCTGACCAGGCTTCTTTCAAAAACTCAGAATAATTAATTTATTTTAAAACAAAACTTCTTTTGTTGCAATTACTGGTTAACACACAATTGTAATCGGGAAGTATAACTATCTATCTCTTCCTTAAGAATTCCCCAGCACACACACAGACACACACACACACACACAGACAAACAAAGGACAACCAGATGGAGTCTCTCTGCAGAGATGGGCTTTGGAGGATGGGCTTTATAAAATAATGGATAAAGTCCGCAGGGTCTCAACCCTGGTGACCTGGAGTTCTCTCGTGTGAAGATGGACGGCTGGTCCTGGTGGGTGCCTGGAAGTTCCCACCACTGGTCTCAGCTTTACAGATCCAAATACAGACTGGTTACACTCAGATGAGGGCTCTCTGGCTATAGGGCTACAAGTTGATAGCCACACACAATTTTAGGCAAGGTAGAGAGAGGGAGCCAGTCAAGGTAGCCTTCTTTCCTCAGCTTATTATCCAACAAGATTGCCTTCCAAACAAGCAGGTTCACAACTTTTGTTTCTTCCCTCTGCCATGTGATTGCCTTTTTGACTCCCAGCTTTTCATCAATAAAGTGCTTTGCAGTTCTACAAACAACTCCTTCTTCAGTACCGCATAGCTCGCGTGATTTCTTGGAAGAGACCTGCTTGTTTACAGTTCTAAGGTGAACTTATGACCTTTTAAAAAAAATCCCAGGTTAGCATCCAGGTGACCAGATATTGCCATGTCTTTCCATTTTGTAAGAGGAATGTCAGTCTTGGGAGATATGATTCTAACAATGGATTAACCTTATCTTCCCTCAAATATAAATGATTATATGGTGATTGTAATGAATTGATATGGTGTTTAGAGAAAATCAATTTCTTCTGGAGGGAGAATCCAGAACAAGGGGACATGATCTTAAAATTAGAGTGACGCAATGCAGAGGTGATGTCAGAAAGAACTTCTTCACAGAAAGCATAGTGGAAATTGAGAACTGTCTTCTCCCCAAAACAATACTGTTGAGGCTATCTGAACTGAACATTTCAAACTGAGATTGATAATTTGTTATTAGTCAAGGGTTAAGGGTCACGGAAAGGCATAAATAGAGTTCAGGTGCAGATCAGTAATGATCTAATTAAATGGTGGAATGTGGTCAAAGGACTAAGTTGCCTGCTCTTGTTTTTATGTTTCCATTGAAACAAGAAAGTAATCAAAGATGGCATTATCTATGATTGAGATGATGGGAATAAAGAAGCCACCTGAAATTGCAAGTTTGGGGGTGGGAGAGGTGGCTGTGAATATGTGTAGGTGAGTTAATATGGAGGGAGAGGTTATGGAGAATAGGAGGGTGATGAACAAGAGAGGAGAGAGCAAGAACAGTTGAGATGAAGTTATCAGTGGAATAGGGCGATAGACATAAATGAGTTTTGGCGATAAGGGCTATACCCATTGCAGTTTGAGCAGGGCAACTGGTAGACTGTAATGCTCTGCATCCAAGTAACTGTTGTTAGTTTGGATAATGACATGTAATATTGTCAGATTGAGGGTAATTTGAATCCTTAACCACAGTGCAGTGTGAAGCATTAGTTGTGAAGCTATTGATTTAACATCAGGATTAGTGCTTTGGTGCCCAAGAAAGAAAAGGCACTGTGGCTGCCTGCTATCATCAAATCATTGAACTTCTTCCAACACTGATCAGCAGCTCTGGAGCAAGAGAGTTGGCATATCTGTTTTCTTTCACATGACATTTGAGGCACTTTTATTTGGCTTCTTCCCTTGTGCACCTAGTCATTATTCTCTTCCTTGCTATATCTCTTCCAGGAAGGGTTTGTGGGTCACCTCACTGACATTATTGGCTGGATTTTCCCACCCCGACATGGGGCAAACTCACATTGGGCAGGCAGAAAAAGAGACACATGTGGAAGCCCTCTACCCATTTCCATATCTGGCTATATTTAGCAGCACGAGAATAGGGCAGGCCGCAAGCTCATATACAGCTCCTTCGACCTTGCAAGCACTATGGTAGCAGTGGGCATTTTAGACCCAGCTCTGCCCCCTTGCAATTTTGTTGACTCAAGCTGGCTCCTGAAGGTGGCATGGTGATTGCCAGCTCAGAGGTGTCATGAATCATGGGGGAATCCTGGTCAAAAGTTGGGAATCTTTTGACAGGTGAGAGCAAAAGGTATTGACAACCTCACATGTCATAGGGCAGAATTTTTACATCGGCGAGCTGGGGGCGGGGCCCGCTCGCCAACGCGAAAACGACACGGGATGATGTTGGGCGGAAACCCCGACGTCATCCCGCCCCATTTAAATATTCATGAAGATGGCGGGACAGCGCGATCAGCTGTCCGTCCTGCCAATTGAGGCCATTGACAGGATAGTTAAAACAATTAAAGGCCCTGCCCGTCCAGCCTTAAGGCTGGCGGGCAGGCCAGGAGCTCAGGCGAGCTTCTGAAAATACATGAAAACTCATCCACTGGCGGGATGAGGTTTCATGTTGGTTTTAAAAAACCTTAATAAAGTTTCTGTGATATTTATTAACATGTCCCATCTCGTGTGACATTGTCACATGAGGGAGGCATGTTATTAATTTTTTGATGTTTCTATTTTTAAAGTTTCAAAAACTTTCAGCGATCTCCCTGAGGCAGCACTTAGTCTCAGGGAGATGTGCGCTTTTTCGTGTGCATGCGGGAAAGAGCGTACTCTCGCATTTGGGGAATCCCCCCCACCCACACAGGAAGCGCATAGTGCTTCCCGTCAGGCATCACGCTGAGCGGGCCTTAATTGGCCCGCCCACTTAAAATGGCAGCGGGACCCGTTTCGGCAGCGGAGATCGGCTGCCCGCCTGCCGCCGAATCGGTTGGGCCCGCCCGCCCATCAAGGGCAAAATTCTGCCCATAATGTAATGCTGTATTATAAGTTAAATATGCTTTTATGCAATGATTTATTATAAAACTTTGTTCTTAAAAGGTAAGGGATTATTAAATTGACCAGCATTGTGAAAGTGGAAAAGCCTTCAGATGCATTTGAATACATTATATGATGGATAAAGTGCTCCTCTACATTGAAAAATAGTGATATTCAGATTGACTGTATCAATTGCACCCCCGCTATGATTAAATCCTTTCATTGAATGGCAGCTCAGACATCTGTTCCCCTGAGTTACAGCTTGAACAGATGGCTGAGATTTTTAAATGACTTTTAAAGATTTTAATACATTCAGCTCCAGAGATTTTGTTTACACAGCTGGGCAATGGAATTCCAGTATGAATCTGCCTGCCTTGATTTCTGCCTCCGCCCTGACTCAGAAAGTGGATGCTCCAACTTCAGCCTGTCCAGGCTCTGCGGGGTGAGAATATGATGGGTGAGAATGGCCACTCAGTAGGTGGGATCATAATGTCAAGAAATGGCCCGACTCCTGATTCCCGGCTCAAAGGGGAAAATCCGGCTCTATTTGTCCTTCTTCTCAGCCCCCTCCCCAGCATCCTACTCCCTTCTTTAGCTGCCTTGACCAAGTCCTTTTGACAAAATCTCACACTTGCCCTTGATTACATAGCTCTAACATTCACCTCAGACTGAAAAAATATTTATTACTCACATGCCACTTCCTACTTCAGAACTTTCTGAAGTTGCAGCCATTTGGCTTTTTGTCAGAAGTTTCTATACCTCTTACCTACCCCCACCCCACCCCTCACCCCAGCCCAGTATTCCTACATACATGGCGAGACACATCAAGCAATGGATATATAAACAAACTGACCTCAGGATTCATGGATTCATAGTAGGGACAGTGCTGGAGAGCATCAGCAGACAGTAATGTCACCAACTGGCACAACACCAGGATAAGTGGCCTATGGGTATTTTGGGTCATAGCCTTTTATGACCAATATGTCACAGCATGATATTCCTAGGAGAGTGATTACTTGACTTATTTATACAAGTTTTTACAGGCAAGCTTGACTAATGGCTCAAGTACTTCCTGGATTAAAGCTGCTGAATTCATATTAATAAGCCAACGCTTGCCTGATACCTCAATGAACTTATCCAAGGAGTAGCTGAGTCATACTGAAATGGTACAATCTCTGACTTGTTCTGTTTAAGCTGATCCAAGCTGAAGTGATGGGACCACAATTGGCTTCAATGTTCCTGGGTTAAGAAGGGGAAATGTTTCCAAGTGCACCGATCATTATTCAGTCGCCACTGATGGAAGAATCCATGAGAACATAGTTTGACTCAGCTGTGAAGCCTCCTGTGGTCAAATAATCTGCTGCATTGTCCTTTCAATGACAGTTATTGGAGCATGATTCAATGGAGTGAACAATTGACTTCAATTGAAATAAAAATTGAAAGAGATATAAAAAGGGCTTCTAACTCATTATCATCTGTTTTATTTTATCACAAAAATAAGATCTTGCTCCACTGTCTTCAGGAAGGGAAGGAAGGAAATTGGCAAGAATAAAGAAAAGTGGAATGATTATCACCAGATAAAGTGTGAAGTTATTAAAGAAAACTTTCTTAGCAGATAAGAGATAATATTCATGTATTTCAGTGAATCAAGTGAAAGCAAAGATTCTTTGGCATCATGATTATTTTTGTTACTCAGAAATTCACTAAGCATCGCTTGTTAGTGTTACCGATATGACACATGCTGGATAAGGAGACTAAATAGCATACTGGTCAACAAGATTGCACGTACATTTTTGCTCTGATATTGTCACTTTATTTTCTTCAGAAAATTTGAAATCCATATACGTCAAGAAATTAATGGCTAACCATTATACACATTTAGGAATTTATTCTTAATAACAAAATGGAATAGGGCAACAACCTAGACAAGATGATTTACAAATTAATGTATTTTTTAGTAACACTTATATGATCAGTCATCTTCTCTCTGACAGCTTCAACATCTATACAAGTATAATTTTCTCTGTTGTTGAATATGTGAATTATGTGTGACAAATAAGTCAGATGAGTTGGAAATAATTCAGCAAAATACTTCAGACAAAGTTCTCATCATCCTAAGTAGTGTAAGTAAAGAACTTGCACTGATATAGTGCCTTTCTTGACCTTAATACATTCCCAAAGTACTTTAACAATGAAGTACTTTTGACATTTAGTCACTGTTACAATTTGCACACAGCAAGTTCCCATAGATAGCCATAAAACAAACAACCAAACAATCTGCCTTTGGTTTGATTAAGGGATAAAATGTTGGCCAGGATACCAAGGGAACTCCCCAGCTCTTCTTCAAATAGTCCATGTGATACTTTATATCCACCTGAGAGAACAGACAATACCTCAAGTTAATATCTCATTCAGAACATGTCACCTCTGACATTGCAATACTTCTTTATTGCTGCACTGGAGTGTAAACTTAGATTAAATCTCTGGAATGGGGCTTAAACCCGCTCCCTTCTGCCTCAGAGCCAAGAGCACTTTCACTGTTGCAATGTTGATGCTTAAATTTTCAGTTAGTATTTTAGATTTAATAGCATTTGTGGAATTACCTTCACATTTCCATTAAATTAGAAAAAAAAAACTTTCTTTCAGAGTATTGTGATGACCCATGCATTTTGGGAAATGCCTGTATTTTCTTTTTGTGCAATGTCTCCTTTAAGTCCAAAGTGAAACTAGGGCATGTTCCAAGAGGATAATTGGTTTCCTGGTATGACATCATTAAGTTCCAATTAATAACAGCTAGTGCCAAAAAGCCAGATGGATCACAGCAATCAGCAATGTTGTTCATGACGAAGTTAGCCAAACAAATTGTAAAACCTTTGGATCCATCACAAATGCTACCCCAGGGTCCAGGCTTACACAGTCCTATAAAGATTTTACTCAAAAAAAACATGAGGAACTCAAAGTTAACACACAACCTTTTAATCAAGGACATGAAAAAACTATATAGACTATGCAAAATGGGAAAGGAGATTTCTTGAGAAGGTTGAAAGAAAGTGAATCAACCAGTGGCAAAATAAACTCTTGTTTGCAAGAGCATTGGACTTTTAGAATTCATGCAAGTTGAACTTTAAAACCTGATTGTCACATTTAGGTGGTTTTGTTATGGATGAAATCTTGTAGTGTTTCCTATGTAATATGCTTAATTGTATAATGGGACCAAGGGGTGGACAGCGTATAAAAAGGTAGCAGCCAAAGTGTTTATAACGTTAAAATGTGTTATATTTTGAAACAGTTGTGAAAAAATCCTTACCTCAGGAATGTATTTTTTTCAAGGGGGGAGGGGGGAATGTGTAATGACTCATGTGCTTTGGAAAAAGTCTGTATTTTCATTTTGTGTGATGTACCAATTAAGACTAAGGTATTCTGAAAGATGGGTAATTGATTTCCTGGTTATTACATTATTAGGCTCCAATAAATGCCCATGTGACCTGTGGTTGCCATAGCAATGAAAAATGATGCAAAAGTAAATATAAAACAAATTACAGTGGTGTTGGGTTCCAGCCTGTCTTGTGATAGGCAGTTCAGAACAGATCCTGTGTTGAAGCATGACTCTGAGAATGGAGAAGGGGCCATGTTACTGTGTATTTACAGCTGGAAAGGACAGAGAATTGAAGGCAGGGGAAGCAGGATTTTGTGGATTAGTCAAGGCCCATTGCTGCTATTTTAGGTTTGCCAGAGCCAACCAGACCATTTGAAAGGATCAGAGAAGGGAGTCTCTGGGGATTCTGTGCCATCAGGACTGCCATGATACAAGTGAGAGAGGGTTCATAGATGTGTGCCTTGTCACTGTCTGGAAACTTTGGATGGAATACAGCTGCTGGTGGAATACAGCTGCTGGTGAATATGACTCAAGGGCCAAAATGATTGGGAAGTGAGAGATCCTACCTAGCAGAGGCCAAGTTGGGAAGAATGGGAGATTGCATATGGGGTCATATTTGTGCAGGAAGTAATGTGAGTGCTTGTAACTAAATGAGGTGCATCTTTGTTGTATCACCTATTTAAAGCGAAATTTACCTTTGAATTTGAAATATCATTTGCCTGTTAATTAATGTTTGCGTTATTTTGATTTTATTTGGCTTGTTGTGGTAAAAATTTTAAAAAGTGAAATCTTGACCATTGGTTTTCTTTCTGTTGGCAATGTAGGGACCCCTTTCTTTTAAAAACAGTTATCAATCTTGATGGGGATCATAACAGTATGAAAATCTATTACATTAATTTGGTATTGTTGTACAAGGTTACCCATACAATCATGGACAGATTATTAGAAATAGGATCATTATTAATTTAAGGGGCCACAGAATTCTACACATTGAAAAGGTGTAGTTCCAGAATCTAGGGAGCAATGCTGTGAAAGAATTAGGATGAAATTATTTCACAAAAATTGCTTTATATTTGAAGTTGTAATGTCAGGATATGGTGATTACTTTGGTCATTGTGTACAAGACATTACTAGTCTGTAATGATAGGATTTCATGACAATGAAAAGGGTTTGCTCATCTGTAGATAATTTATTGAAACTGCTGAAGATGTTTTGCTGTACTTGTCCAACATAATGGTTTGTTCCACTACAAACCTTGTTTCCATTTTAAGTGCCAGTGAAATGACAATCAAGAGGAGTCCTTTGTTTCTGGGTTTTAGATCGTGCCCTAAGGCGTTGACTATTTCCACAGATGAATCCTGCCTCCCTGTAGTTCAGAGTGTGCTTTAATGTGCCTGAGGTCTATGTAAGATGGCCAATTCCCAGCATAACCAGGCAGGTGGACAGTTAAACTGACCTGTACTGAACTGTGAAAATGGATGTCTTTTTAAATATTTTAATGGGATATTGTGTTATTCTGTGAAGAGGGCTGTGTGTGTGCAAATGATTTAATTAAACCGGGGAAAGGTTACTAGAGACAGGTTGTCTGGGAGGTTAATACATGAAATGAGATATAGTGGGTTTGAGATACAAGTAAATTGGTTGGATCTAACATTTGCATTTTTGGATAAGTCGAGAGTTCGTTTGAATACCAAAGGGAAGTCAGGGGTGCAAAGAAACATTTTTGCATCTTACCGGGGTTCCAAGCATAAACAGAAAAGGGTATATTACATTTTATTGACCTGAATACAGAGACAAAATAGAAACATGAAAGATTTTATATTTGGAAGGATCTGATTTTCAAAGAGGTGTGAGAACAATGGGACCTGAAATGAAGGGGGGTAGGTATTTTAGAGTTACTGTGGAGAGCTTAGGAGTTGGCTATTGGTTGTTGGCTGTGGGATGTTGACTGTTGGCTGTTCGCTGTTTGAGGAAGATCTCCTGGAAATAGCTTTGGGCTGGGAGAAGATTCAGTTTGAATCAGCCAACCAGTCAAGCTAGAAAAGTCTTGGGCTGCAAAAGCAGTCATGTTCTGAAGTCTTGGATTTCCACAGCAGAATGGAAGAGAGTTTAAGAGGTCATGTGATATGCATTTATTAAAGCTACAGCAATTGGCCTTGGGTAATATTACTGGATTTTTATAGTTAAACATCTATAATGGAGTATTGCCTAAAAGGTGTTTACTTGTGAGTCTGACCAAGTAGGGAATCTTTGGGGGGGATGTTTTATAAGACTATTTTTAACTATGTAACTGTCATTTTGTGTGCTTAAGTTTTCTTTTCCTCTTGTTAATAAAACTTATACTTTTAATTTTTAAAATCCCAAAAGTGTCACTGGACTTCTTGCTGCTGAGATCAGTATGTTTTCTTCTCATTTTCAGAATACAAAAAAAAGGGTATGGCCCATAAGCCAAGTTTCCCTCTGGGATTTTCTTTGCTCAGCAATTAACATCTACTGTAGTCATAACAGGACCCATTGCCTTCCCATGGGTTGTCTTGTTAACTTATTCTTTTTAGCAAGTGAGAGCACACCTCTCAGCAGAATTCCTCATTAGAAATGCAGACTGGACTCTGATGATGTCATTGGGGCTTGAATCCAATTTTAATCTCTGACCTGTCGGATTTGGAATCAAGGATAAGGATTTTAAGACTGAGGCTTTGTTTAACCAGGAGCCAGCTCAGGGAGCACAGGATCCCATCACAGGACTCGAACTTCTACATTTAAAGGGACCTGTCGTTTGAAACAGCCAGCTGCTTTGGATACCTGGTGGCTGCTTTCAAAATGGAGCCAGTCACATTGCTGGTTAAGATTACAGACTGCGATTTGAAGTTGTTTCCAGCTGGCAAGGACACTAAAAATTGACCCCACTGGGTGGTCCTGTGAGGTATTAAAAGATATTTTGAGTGCTGGGCTTGTAGTGTGGAAGAACTTTGTAAAGCCATTCCAGCTTGTCACTCACATCAGGAGATTTCCCTGAAAAAAGCCATTACAATGGGTGGGCACAAGCACCAGAGAAATGAAGTGAAAGTGGGAGTTCATAGTTCAGCAGACACTGTTAGGACAGATTTAATGATTTTTTTCAATGGAGACTAACACAGCCCTCTGTCAGCAGACCAGCACTAGAACAAAGTAAACTTCTGTGATCATGGGGAGAATTTTCCCCCTTCGGTGGTGTTGGGCGGGTGTGAACCCAATCGGTACCCCCGATCGGGCCCATGCCATCATTTTACGTGGGAGGGCCAATTAAGGTCTGCCCAGCCTGACGTGCGCCTGGAAGCGCTGTGCACTCCCTGTGCGGTTGTGGGGGAGGTTTCCCTGAGTCGGGGCCTGCGCTCTTTCGCGCATGCGAATGTTTCCCACCAAAGCATGTCGGAAATGCCGTTTGAATGTGACAGTGTCAGTGAGCTGGGACTTGTCAAGGAACATTAATGAAAACATTTATTTAATCTATAAACCCTTCATGAAACCTCATTCTACCGGTGGATGAGGTTCCATGAAAAATGCGAAAGCCGCCAAGGCTCTTCGCCTGCCCGCCAACCTTAAGGTTGGACAGGCAGCTCAGTTTATTACTTTAATTGATATTTAAATGGCTGTAATAGGCCTTTGACAGTTTGGCGGGCCGCCGAACTGAAAATCTAAATGATGCGCGGTGACGTTGGGATGCCCGCGCCCGGCATCACCCCGCGTCATTTTACACTCGGCGAGCGGGCCCCGCCCCCGCTCGCCAAGCCGAAAATGATGGCCCATCTTAACCTGACCTCCTATCTCTACTTGGACAGCTACTAACAGAGGAACTATTTTCTCTCCATTGTACACTTAAACATGAAGTAAACCAAGGATTTGGTAAAGCGATTAGTATTTACTTTAGTAAAGGTGAGTGCCTCCCTTGTGTGTATTGTGTCGTGAGCTTCTGTAACAAGATAGCTTATCTCATGTTCTATTTTAGTGAACTGTGGAAATATTGGACGGGATTTTCTGCTCCCGCCTGCAGTGAGTGTAATGGCAGCCGGGAGGGCAAAATATCATGGGAGTCAAAAAGCCAGTTTCCTGTTGGCAGGGAAACAGGTTGCGATCGTCTGCTCCTGCCTTCAATGGTGGGTCATGTTTCCCACCAAAACATTTAGGGAATGCCAGTTGAATACATTAGAATATCAAGAATGCTCCTTGTCAAGGCAGTTCACTGGAATCACACCCTGACGTTGGATCAAAAGGCCACCTCGGTGCCTAATTAGATCAACATGCATCACAACCAGACATAAGCAATCTGCACCTGGTGAAATACACTTTTCTCCTGACTTTGAGGTAAGTTCGCCTACCTTGCATAGTGCTGCACCCATGCCTCTACAGACTCCATGTTAGGCTTCAGCACTTGGCTTCAGGGCTGTCTCAGGCAAGGCTCTATATACCAGACCAGGGGGAAGGTGGGGGTGGGTTCTAATGTGTTACGAGTTAAAGGTTTGACTAACTGTGGGGGAGACAAGACAGAGGCAAGTGAAGTGGCTGGAAGGCAAAATCTTGACTGGGGGGGGAAGACAGGGGAATGTTGAATGCAGACACATGACTGGAGTGGGGATAAGACTGGGAGTAAAGAAATCTTGTGGCCAATACTAAAGAGAGTCAAGGGCAGCAGTCCCAAGGGAGTTCCAGGCAGAATGGCAAGACAGCCGACTAAAGAAGTGTTAAGTCATTATTTTAGCTTGGAAAGATTGTCCTTGTCCCTGTCCAGGGAGGGGGAGTGCATGTCAGTCCATTGTTAGTAGCGCCCAGTATCTTGTGTGGAGGGTGTGCTCAGCACCTCACACATGGTGGTCCGGTGGGTTCCTCGCATAGTATTCAGCCGCAGATGGCACTGTCACAGTCAGTCGCAGTCAAGGGAGGCATCTGAAACCTGTAAATTGGGATAGGTAGTGTAGAGGCGGACACTCAATGGTCTCATGGGGGTGGGTCCCTATATGTGGCGGTACAGTAGGCCTCAAGAGGGAGGGGTAAGGTCTACATGGGGCATAGGAACAAACGGCTCAGGGGGTAACACAGGGAGATCAACCACTCTAACAATGGGATCCAGAATTACAGGAGGACTGAGAGTAATAGGAGGGAGGGAAACCTGAACATTATGCTCTGCCAGGATGATAGGGAGATTTCCACAGTCACACAGAGAGGGTCAAAGCTGGTCTGGCATTAAAAGCTGAGGACCACCATCTTGGAACCTGAAGCAATGGAGCTGTGGAGAATGAAACTAAAAACAATGCTGCTGAGGGGTTGTGGGGGCGGGGGGTTGGAAGGTGGCGGGGCGGGGGGTGGTGGTGGGGGGAGGTTGCTGCTGCTATTAGGGCTTCTGAGAGGAGTGTCTCACAGCACTGGGGGGTCGATTAAAGGGGCACCCATCTGAAACCTGTATTCTCAGATCAGGAGGAATGCACAGCTGAGACATGTTAAGGAGCATCACTGTTAAAACAGAAGCAATAATGAGCTGTTGATGTAAAATGCATTCATGCAGGATTAATTCCAATTAGTTCCAATTATCGATCTCAGTGCAGTGACACTGTGCAACAATCGTGGTTATTCCCCTCTGTGATAGTGATTCCAAAAACATGTGGGCACCTGGACAAGCAGATGGAGCCACCTCAGAACCTCAATGCTGTCAGGTTCAGAGATGGGAATCCCAGGCCCCCCAAAAAGAATCTCATGTCCTCACAAAACATCTGCCCTCAGGTGTATTACAAAGGATGTAGTCTTTCAGTCCACTGAATGAGTAATGTGTAAACTGGAATAAGTGCAGGTCATCCAAGTGCCTGACCAAGCCCATTTCGTAGAAGTAGGTGCACTGAGATGGGGCAAGGGGGAGGGGAGGGGGGGATTTGGGGGAGGGGAGGGGGGGATTTGGGGGAGGGGAAGGATTCTGTGACACTGAGAGAATTCATAGCCATGGCCAGAATTGCATTGGCCAATAGGCGTCCATACTGTCAGCAAGCCCTTAAAACCACAGTCACTCACTAGTCAGTGACAGAAAAAGAACCTTTGGAGACTGCTGATAGCTCATTTTTTTTATTTAATTGATCCAACAGAGAGGAGAACATGAAGAAAATGAAAGCTGCATTTAATGTTGCCTGCACCATCACAAGGCAAACAGGACCTCTGAGTGTGGCCTTTTAGATTACAGACCCTCAGGAATGACAGAGAGTGTGTGGAGATAAAGAAGAGGTTCCCCTTCTCCATGCACATCTACGTCTCTCCTTGTACACTACACCTTCACCTTTCCACAATGCAGATAAGGCAGGAGACTGCATGAGCCCCCATCTTACATAGCCAAGAATGAACATCATTTGTACCTGCAACACGTGTCAACAAGGCGTCTCTCACAAGAACTTTTTACATAGTGGGTGACGCATCACTGATGTCAGAGAAGAATTGAAAAGGGACATACTTGTTGAAAAAAGAGACATACTATTGAAGCTTTTCATCCTGCTCTCATCGGGACAATTTGCAAGAATACCAAATTGTAAAGGGAACAATAATTTATACTGCATGAGAAGAGAATGCTGCTGGGTTGTTGATTGAATCCACAGCTGCATGTAAGAATTTTTTTACACACTTTGATGGGCTCTATCCTCCACTCAAATTCACCTTTGAAATGGAGCAGTCAAATAAACTCCCTTTCCTTAACTTGTTAGTTGAGAAATCTGCCAGTGGGATTTCTACTATCACCTACCAAAAGCCTACCTTCTCTGGTCAATATATGCATTGGGATTCCTACAGTTCCACGCACTATAAGATTGGCCTTATCAGCAACCTTGTAAACAGGGCCCAAGCCACTTGCTCACCGTGCATGCTTGATGCTGAAATAGGGCGCATTAAAGCCATCCTGTGAGATAATGGCTATTCTGATCAGGTCATTGCTCGTTGTATATTATGCAAATTCATGAATGGGGCTAAAGCCACCACTTTTGGTCCTGCAAAGTGCCCAGTCTACCTCTGATTACCCTGGAAGGGTAAGGTATCTGAAATTTTGAGCAACAAGTGAAGCCAGTAGTTTCATGCTGCTACAATGCAGAAGCAACTCAAGTGGTGTTTGCCACTAACAGAACACTACCATCAAGTCAAAATGGCTTTCTGTCTACCACACGAATGTATAATGTGGTAAATGAATTTCAGTGCCGGTGCATTGCTAGGTATGTAGGCCGTACATACTAAAGACTTGGCAGATCATATCAAGCAGCATGTTCCTTCGGCTGTTCACAGCAGGCAAAATACTGACTGTACCCTGTGCAGCTTGTGCTTGCAAAAATCAAAATATAGTATCCAACATTGGACGTGATTCCGCACTTGGACAACATTTGCTAAAAATTCCTGAGTGTGCCAGGAATTAAACTGACAACCAGTTTTAGATTATCAGTCATGCTCACTGTGTGGCTCATTTATGCATGCTAGAAGCTACATTTATTAACACATAGGTCCCTGCCCTTTGCAGACAGAAGGAAACTCTTTTGAGTTACCAACAGTCACAGATTGCAACTCTTTTCGAGTACAATCACAGTTCTTGGTTTTCCAGGAGTGGGACATGAACCCACAACCCTCTGATTCAAAGGCAAGGGTGCTATGGACTGAGCCACAGCTGACACCTCCGCAGACAGAAGGAAACTCTTTTGAGTTATCAACAGTCACAGATTGCAACTCTTTCAAGTACAATCACGGTTCTTGGTTTCCAGGAGTGGGACATGAACCCACAACCCTCTGATTCAAAGGTGAGGGTGCTATGGACTGAGCCACAGCTGACACCTTCGCAGACAGAAGGAAACTCTTTCGAGTTATCAACAGTCACAGATTGCAACTCTTTCAAGTACAATCACAGTTCTTGGTTTCCGGGAGTGGGACATGAACCCACAACCCTCTGATTCAAAGGCGAGGGTGCTATGAACTGAGCCACAGCTGACACCCCTGCAGACAGAAGGAACATGTACACACATTACACCTTTTTGAACTAAACAAAATAGGTGACAGCTATTTCCTGGTTCATTCCCCCAGGGTAATGCCTTGACCAATCAGAGTCAACCTGCCTGGTTTGAATCTAAACAAAGCCTGGAAGTTAATTGTCAATTATCAGTTAACTGGTGTATTCTCCATCTAACGCCTCTACCAATCAGAGTCTACTTGCCAACCAATCAGCACTCTTTTATCATGCTGTATAAATTGTTGTTACTTTTACAGTTTGATATTCTTGCAAATTGCCTTGATGAGTTCAAGACAAAAAATTTTGACAGCATGTGTCTTTTTTTCAGAAATACTCAAGATAAATTGATGAAATCTAAACAGCTATCAGAGGTTTATCTATTCTGTGCTTGATAGGTGGGGCTACAAGCACCTTCAGTACAGATGTGTGATTGTTACGAAGTGGAGCTAGTTTTGGTGAGTTGTGTTGGTATTTGTAGGTGTTAGGAGTCAGTTTTAGCTATAAAGTTATGTTTGATTCGTATTTCTGTATCTCTATGTTCAGAAAGGTCAAACTGAGTTTTAGTTTCACTTTAAAAAGGGTGCTTGCATTTCTAATGGGAGTTTATGACTTAAGGAATTAAGTAAACAAACAAGATAGGAAGAATTGGGCTATTGCCTAGCAACAGAGGTCCAGAAAGGCAGGTCGCTAACACAGACACTCAGGAAAAACTAAAAAAACAGCAGTTTTAAGTTCAGTTTGAAGCCAAGACGCCAAGGGTCCCAAGGCCAAAGGGGTGAGACAGAGACAGAGGAAAGTCCAAAGAAGACCTCTAGTCACAGAAAGGACAGGAACCTAGAAAAGGTCCTGCTAATTGAAGGTAAGAGTGAGAGGCAGAGAGAAAGATTCCAAGCTTCATATTTAAAGAGACAAAAGCTGCAGAAAGCAGATTTAAAGCAGCTTTCAAGAGGCAGGAATGTCCAAAGAGACAACTGAAGGTCTGTAACTCTTTGCTATAGACGTGTGAAGCAGTGGTAATGTTGATGACTGAGTCAGTGAGAGAGAGAGTGTGTGGAAGACAGCTTGAATGCATGTGGTGACCCAAGGAAGAGGAACATCAGAAGGAGAGTTCAAAACCCTGGAGGTGAACCCTTGCAGAAGGAATCTAAGAGAAAGCATCGATTTGGGAGAATATTCCAAGGTGAGGTCTTAGAGAGTGGAGATTGGAAACCCTCGTGTGAAAAATGGAATTCAGTGAGACCGGTTGACTCACGGTGTGACAAGTGTCTGAAGGGCATTGAGGAGAGATCCATAGCATCTGGCTGGGGTGGTGACTGTTACTTAGTTTCAGAGTGTGGTGTGTCTGACCACAGGGTGTCTATCGGTTTACATGGACTGTGCATTTACTGTGAACATTAAAGTATAAGATAGCTTTTGTAGCTCGTGTTATCCTTACAAGTTTGTATATATCTGTAAAGGTATAGTTATGGGTGAAAGAGTAATGGAATATAGTTCATCTTTTCTCGTTAAATAAATGTTTTATTCTTTTGTTAAAAGTTCATTAGCTGACTCCGGTGACTCTGTTCACTAGCCCTTCTCCATCTATCTAGACAAACGAATAAATGGTAGGATCTATCAAGCTGGCTTCCACCCTGGGATCAGGCTTTTCCAGGGGTAATCTCAGCTGGGACCATAACAATGATACATGCTGTTGCCGGGTGTTCCATTGCAGGAAGCGATTGCTCACTGCTCAGCCATTGTAACTAAACTTTCAGCATTGAGTGCTGGTCAAGTGACTCATTAATGGATTAACAAATAGATGCAATAATGCTCTATACCTGTTATGACTGTTCAGAATTTCATGGCCAGGAATGGTATATTCTGCAGGAAGTACTATATAAAAGACAACAAAAGCAATTTAAACTGGGAACAGATTCTCTGCCTCAGTTTGCATGGTAACAGTTATTTTTTGGTATAAATTGCAAATTGGTATTGAAAGTGAGCTATTTAGAACTATTAGTCACACAAGGGAATGGTTTTAAATCATCAAATGTAGTGCTGTTGAGCTCCATTCCATAATTTCTCTGGAGCACCAATTATATTTGAACTCATGCGTAGACAGAAGTGTAAGACTAATGCTAAATGAGGGGAAGATGGTGTCATAGTGGTAACATCACTGGAATAGTAATCTGGCAAACCCAGATTAATCCTCTGGGGACATGGGTTCAAATCCCTGGTTTCAATTGAAGCTGGTGGAACTTATATTGAATGAATAAAATTTGGAATTGAAAGCTAGTCTTGGTAATGGTGTCCACAAAACTATTATTGATTGTCACAAAAACCCATATGGGTTTTATGGGGGGGGGGGGGGTGGGGGGGTGGGGGGGGTTGGGGGGGGGGTGGGGGGGGGGTGGGGGGGGTGGGGGGGGTGGGGGGGGTGGGGGGGGGTGGGGGGGGTGGGGGGGGTGGGGGGGGTGGGGGGGGGGGGGTGGTGGGGGGTGGGTGGGGGGGGGGGGGGGGGGGGTGGGGGGGGTGGGGGGGGTGGGGGGGGTGGGGGGGGGGGGGTGGTGGGGGGTGGGTGGGGGGGGGGGGTGGGGGGGTGGGGTGGGGGGGGGTGGGGGGGGGGTGGGGTGGGGGGGGGTGGGGGGGGGGTGGGTGGGGTGGGGTGGGGGGGGGGTGGGTGGGGTGGGTGGGGTGGGGGGGGTGGTGGGGGGGGGGTGGGGGGGGGGTGGGTGGGGGGTGGGTGGGGTGGGGGTGGGGTGGGGGGGGTGGTGGGGGGGGGTGGTGGTGGGGGGTGGTGGGGTGGGGGGGTGGGGTGGGGGGTGGGGGGGTGGGTGGGGGGGGTGGGGGGGGGGGGGGGGGGGTGGGGGGGGTGGGGGGGGGGGGTGGGGGGGGTGGGTGGGGCGGGGGGGGTGTTCGGGGGGCGTGGGGGCTGAGCGGGAGCGGGTGCGGGCTGGTGCACAGCCGATCGCCGCCTGCAATTGGCTGCACACCGCCATTTTACGTGGGCGGGCCAATTAAGACTCACCCAGCATGACATGCACCCAGAAGTGCTGACCGTCCCCTGTGCAGGCGGAGGGAGGAGGCTGAGTCGGGGCCTGTGCTTCCTCGCGCACGCGCACAAAAAAATACAGAAACCTCCCTGAGGCACGGAGCTGTCTCAGGGCATTTAATTTCATTCTGAAAAATAAAGAGGAAAAAAAATTTCAGACATGTCCCCTCATGTCAATGAATTTTAATTAAAAAATTTATTTGATGATTTATGAGTCCTTCATGAAATCTCATCCCACCGATGGATGAGGTTTCATGATAGATGCGCCTTAAGGTTGGACGGGCAGTTCCCTTAATTATTTAAATGAGTTTTTAGATGGCCTTAATAGACCTTTGACAGTTCAGAGGGTGCGCAGCCGATTCTGGTGCGTGCCCGCCGAACTGAAGATCAGAATGACATGTGGTGACGTTGGGACGCACGCCCTACATCACTGCGCATCATTTCATGCTTCGGCGAGCAGGGCCCATCCCACCATGCCAACCAGAAGATTCGGGCCATGAAGTAGGCTGCACGCCAGTGTGCTTTAAATATGGCGCCCAAAGCGAGGAAGCGCTGAGGTCACGGTGTAGTGGGCAAGTCCGAGCCCGCCCGCCAGCGATCTGGAGTGTTTTCCGTGAATGCATTATTAATGAGGCGGGACACACTGGGAATAGGATGATACGGTACAAAAAGTCGCCATTGTGGCTGGCGGGTAAAACAACTATTTTCATGGCCGCTACCACACTGTGCAAATCTGGGATGATTCCGCCCTATATGGGCCTGAAGCAAGTCATTGCATACAATCTGAGGCTTAGAGTGAGATACATAAAGCTCAGACTGCAAGTGAAGTCACACTTGTAGGCGAAGGCTGGAGCATTAAGTGCCTCATGGATCTTCTGTTACATTAATGGTAAATTCTTGAAGCTCTTTAACATGCTTGGGGGTGAGGTGCAATGTTAAGCGACAAACATGTTCAGCAATTGATATGTCGGACCCCTTCTTGCCTGACCTGATAAGATCATTAAACAGCTTGTGCTGCTTTATAGCTGAGAGGTTTGCACTTACTCCCAAGGCCTACTTGTTCCATTGTGCCTGAAACTGCTCCCTTTGCTAATTTCCTTCTTGTTCACTAAAATGAAAGGTTTTCCTCATCTGAATTTCAAAGCACTTCAGCAAAAGCCTCAGTAAACTTGAGAGGTTGATTTATCATCCACACTATTCCATTTGAATTAATTTTCAACCAACCAGAGAACGTTTTGGAGAAACGTGGCTATAACATCAAGCATGCAAGCAGGGATTCTGGAGGCACGGAATAATATGTAAATATGGCATTTATAAATTACATGAATTATAAAAAAATATTTAAAAAATACAATTAAGATATAAGAAATGCAAGGTTAAAGTAATTAAAATGGGAGAGAGAGAAGAGGCAGTGCAGGAAAAAGGAAAGAAGTAGTGCATGATATTTTAGCCCTTGAATTTCTGTGGGGATTTTGCTAATCTCCCGCTGTAACACGAACAGAAGACTGGCTTAATCCACAATCAATAGCCCCAGGTTTTTGTGGCCTTCCTTAATAGTTTCTCTATGTGTGAGACTGTGGATCATTAGCTGTCACCTTGCCTTTGAGTGAGAGGATTGTGGGTTCAAATCTTCCTCCAGAGAAATCTAGGCTAACGCTTCAGTGTAGAGATGAGGAAGTGCTGCATTGGTAGTGCTACCTTCCAGGTTGATGTTATACTGTAATCACACCACAGTTGATAATGGTCTTAAAAATGAATTGGATTCATAATTTTTGCTTTATTTTATATATATTTATGTTTGGTGTTGGAAAGCTGTGTCTGCTTGTGATCACTTCAGGCAGTGCAGGCGCTAATTGTAAAAACAAACTTTGCACTAGCAGAACTGAAAAGACTGTGGGTAGACTAAGTGGCACCCATGAATGTTTCCTTAAGTGCGCCAGTGGAAGCAAACTGTTGTATTGTTGTGACTGTTGGCTGTAACGAGACAGGAAGAGACAAATTGATGAAACCTAAACAGCCATCAAATAGAATGAATTGTTTCATGAATGTCTTTCTTCTTAATGATTTGATTGACAGTTGTAACCAAAGTCACATTTTGGTCTTATAAATAAGGACAGTTTATAGCTAAACTTTGAGAGCAATCTGGAAGAAGGAAGCTGGCAGCTATAGTCATGGTAGAACTTTGAATAGTGGCTCCTAGTTTTGGTAGCTGCAAAATTTAGCTTAGTGGTGCCCTTAGTCTCATTGCAATAAGTGCCCATTTGGTTCAAAAATGGCATCTACATTGCACATGCCCACTTCAGGCACAGCTCATACCGGATGCTGTTTTGATAAAGTCAAAGGTGTCAGGAGCATGCATGAGAAATATAGAGAATAGGCAGATCTTAATATAAAAGCAAAATATTGCGGATGCTGGAAATCAGAAGTAAGAAGAAAAAATGCTGGAAAATCTCAGCGGGTCAGGCAGCATCTGTGGAGAGAAACAGAGTTATTGTTCTAACATCAGAACTGTTTTGATGAAAGGTCATCGACCTGAAATGTTAACTCTGCTTCTCTCCACAGATGCTGCCTGACCTGCTGAGTTTTTCCAGCATTTTTTCTTCTTATTTAAAATGGATTGTAATTCAATCAGAGTCTAAGGCTGATTTAAACCCAACGGTGCCATTTTATGACTCCTTCAACTATCACTTTATCTCAAAAGGGCTAAAACCAGTCAATGCATTAGGACTGTCTCTAATAGCAAATTGCAAAAATGGAATTCCTGTATCCCAATCCCATGCATAATCCTGACAGTACGCTCTCATCATAGTTTTTAAAGTTTGATGCCATCTTTCCAAAGCTTCTTGTGTCTCCGACTGATAAGCTGTTGACTTAAACTATTTTATCCCCAAACTGTTCATTACTTCCTTAACCAGCTGCGAGATGAAATTTGACACCTGATCTGACTGTATTTCTTTAGGTAAACCATATCTTGTAAAAAATTTAATTCACTCCTCCACAATCTTCTTAGTTGTAATATTTCTTAAAGGTATTGCTTCAGGAAGCCTGGTAGACATATCCATTATTGTCAGTAAATACTGATTTCTACTTTTTTAGGGAGGGGTCTTACACAATCAATCATGATCCTAGTAAAAAGGTTCTTCAAATACTGGTATTGTGCTTAAAGGCACAGGCTTAATCACTGCTTGTGGTTTTCCTGTTATGTGACATGTATAACAGGTTCTACAGAATCTGACTACATCCCTATGCACTGAAGTCATGTGCCCCACTTTATTGCAACAAAAAACCTTTATTTTTGAATAGCACTTCTACCTTCAGCACCTTCCTTTTAAATCTGAGAAAAAAACCTCCTGGGAGCTTCCAGCTACTCCTTCTCTTCCCTGACTACCTATCTTCCTTTCACCTTCCCACTTTTTAATCCTTTTCCAATTCAAAAGGGTGCCGTAAAAAGGTTTAGCTCTATGAATTGCCTCATAATCATCAGTAATCTCTGCTGCTTGTCTGACAGAATCAACCCTCTGTTCCTCCACATGAGTTATCACAACTGAAGGGATTGAATCTTTAAATTCTTCCAAAAGAATTACTTCCCTAAGAGCTGCATAGGTTGTCCCTATTTTCAACACCCATATCCATTGGTCCAAATTACTTTGTTTTTCTCTCCCTCTCTCTTCCCCCTCCCTCTCTCTTCCCCCTCCCTCTCTCTCCCCCTTCCCTCTCCCTCTCCCTCATCACCACCATCACCACCAACTCTCGAGAGGTTTTTATATCATGAGACATTTATTAATTCACTCAAGCTAAATACATACACATGGCTAGAAAATCACTACTATCATAACTTTTAACACATTCCCAAACTAATCACGACTGAGGCAACAGTAACCCATAGACTTTAAGGAGATACCAGGCAAAGCATTTTCACCTTACAAATTCAAAGTGAGTTTCCTTTCACTTTGGTTGCTGTGCAGACAGTTGTAGGCTGACATTGCTTTGATTTACATGCCTCTGCCCTGCACACACAAAATTGCTCTCTGTTATATGCAGCACATCTCTTTGAATGTAAACTCTCATTGTATCACCAGCCCCTTTGAACTCCACCTCTTCTAACAATAAAACTGCTTTTCATAGTATCAATCTTATTCATAATACAAACATTGCTTGGTCTCTGCTAGCTAGGTTCTAGATTTCAATCCCCTTCCTGAATGCTCCATTCAGTAAGATGCACATCTGCCTCTACTTCTCTGGTTACACCTCAAAACTTGTACACATCAAAGCACCCAGACTAGCTGGCTTTAATCCAATTAAGACACACCCACAGACTAAATCTCTATCTTAAAAATAAATTCCAACAGTATTATATACATTAATAGCTTCATGACAAAATCAATCAATTTGATTCATTCATAGATGAGGCATTACATAATACTTCACTCGCTGCAGCAGTAGAAGTTTGTCGACCCTCTATAGCTGCACAGATCTTCACAGGAGCTCAACGAGCTTCATTCTTTCAAGCAAGAGCAGCCAGCAGTCCAACCTTTCTCCAAAATACTGAGAACAAAAGAAAAAAGAGAAGAAAAGTGAAATCACTGTTCACCGTCTTTTTACTGTGGGCCAGAAGCAGAAATCTCTGAGGAGGTTGACACCTTCCAAGGAGAATATTCTGAAGAGCATACATCCCCAACGAGAACTGAGAACACAGTCAGAACAAGAGACCACATCACCGGCACAAGAGACTGTGAGGGGGAGGTTTAAAGGAATGTGTGTACAATAGTATGGGATAAAGATGCAGAGTAAAGGGTTAACTATCCACTGAGCATGTGCATAAGCAGCTATGTCACAGTGATGTCACTCACTGAGAGGAGATGAGTGTGAAGCATCTCAGAGAGTAGCTCTGGCTATGTATTGGTCTTATTTAACCTTTGTAAATAGCATGTAAATAAATGTTTTTGAACAAAAGACTATTGCCTCCAGCAAGATCTCATCTACAGTAAGAAATCAATGAATCCCAAGATAAACCCACAATAACAGAGTGCAGGATGCAATTGACTGCATACGCACATGGCATTATGGATCCTACATTGGAATGCAGAGGTGTACCGCAACTGAAAAGGGTTCACTCTCTGAATGTGAAGTTGCTGTGCTGCCGTGCTCAGCATAGTATGCAGGTGAATGCCTGATACCCTGGTCTTTGTTACTTCTAAATGGATTATTCCAGTGCGCACCTGGCTAGTCTCCCACATTCAATTTAAAACCTGATTTCTGAATTTAGCAGTATATAGTGTTTCACTGATTGCCTCAAGCTAAACTAGGAATTAGCTGAAATGCCAGAAAAGAAGACACAAAAGATCCCATGGCCCTATGCAAAATTCATCCCTCAACCAACATCACTAAAAAGAGATTATCTGGATTTTATTACCCTGATGTTTGTGGGACCTCGGCGAGGGCAATTGGCTACCATGTTCCATACAACAGTAACTACAAATGGAATATTCCCTTCTAAGTTTGGTGACGGGGCCAGGAGGATGAGTTGGCTGAACACAAATGACCTTGCACTGTTCAGCTCATCACTTATGTATCCGTGTCGAGCACAGTGAATCTCACAACGGTGGCAGGCAGGAAGTTGCCTTCCCTGCCGTTACCTCGGGGTCGAAGATCTGGGCACCATACTTAAAGTGCACCAGGTCAGCAATTCAGTCACTGCAGGCCAGGAGCTCTGGGTTACTCCTCCAGGATGCCATAGAAATGCCAACAGCTTGCAGTCCCATGGTTCAGTGAAGTCTCCCTGGAGACTCTCCTCCAAGCCGTCCAATAAAGGTGGGAGGTGCTGTTTCCCCAGGATGGCAGCAGAAAGCTCTATCGCCTGACCATGACAGCCAGGGTAGAGGTTGCAGCGGAGGTTAATGCCCATTTAGTCCAGCGCAGAGATGCCCAGCAGTGCAGGAAGATGAATGATCTGCTGTGCTCCACCAGGGTAGGTGCACCGCCTACTCACTGCAAACGGACACTCATAAGGGCATCAGGCAGTCTAAGTGTGCAAGTGCACAGGGATGTCAGACAGGAGTTTGGGTTGCAGCACTCACTGCATATGGGACACCATCACTGAATGCGTGCCAGCCATTTCATGCTCTCAATCTCATATCAGTTTCAAGACATCCTGCTTCTTAATCACTGACTGGGGAGGGCTCATCAGCTGCCATTGGCATGCATGCTCCTGACCTGCTCATGCACCAATTGGGATGGCAATCAATCCTTCAGTCTTTCTGCAGGAGAAGACACCCACAACAAGCCCCAATGCTCTCAGACCGGAAGTGGAATTCTGGAACTTTGAGTCCTCACCCTTTTCGAGGAGCAGGCTGCCGAGATAGCTGGGCAGGAGCAGGACCATGTCTGTGCTGATGGTGAGACAGGACTCCCCCAGGAAGCCAGTGAGGTTACGTCTAGTCTGCAGATGTCAGCTGTGCACACTGAGAGATTTATTTATTTTATTTTATGCATGGCTAATCACTAAGTCTTTCCTTTCTCCATTCAAGGTATCAGCAACCAATCCAATAAGGCAGACCAACAATCCAGACCATCCATAGCCTCAGCCCACACTCCATCTCTGAGGAAGCTGCCTTAGAAGCCTCAGAGGATGCGCCACAGCATTCACCTGCACCCTCCATCAGCACAGGTACATGCTCCTTGGTGGGTGCACGTTCTAAAGTAGGCTAGGGGTCACAATCCATTGAGCGCATCACTGAAATGAGCCCACAGCTAGCAGAGGAAGTGACAGCCGAATTCTCTGAGGGCTGCTGGAGAACAGGGCCCTGCTCAGCCCCATGCAGATGATGAGCCTCTGGACTCTGGACATGTTCAATTCAATTCCTACCTTGACGATTTGTCATTTCGAGCTACCATGCGGGTGAAGGCAGCAAGTAAGGAGCCAACGGGCACATTAGCCTTGACTGCAAGAAGGATTTGAGTGTAGGATTTAAGAGGTGTGCGTGCAGTTACCTGAAGCCATTGTCAGACCTCGCATGGAGATTTGCGTAGCCTGCTCATCTCCTTATCAAGGGCGGCAATAGACCTCGCATAAAGAATTTACAACCAAAGTGCATTGGACATCATTGAAAGACTGGGGTTCTAGTGCATGAAGAGAGAGAATTGAGTGGACCTGTGTGCCAAGGACAATGAGGCTATCCATGTGAAGCATCAGCAGTTCTAAGAGGACTCTATAGGGTCCATGCAGGCAAGCTGTTTACCTTGGCTGGGGTGTCCACAATGACGGATCACAGTCTCACATTAATGCTAAGGCCATCTAGGACGGCGACTTGTAGGGGTCCCTGTGATTGGAGGGTCCAGAGTGGTTGCACCTCAGCAACCCATAGTGCAAGTGAGACACTCTCAGTGGCTGGATTTCAATGTTACAAGGAACCTTCTCAGCATAATAAAGATGTCAAGGATATGGCTTTAATATAGGTGAATGGCAATCGGGGGGCAGGAACACAATCACCCCTGATCAATCTGCATGGAGGAGTGATCTCGAGGGGCCAAATGGTGTTCTCATGCTGCTCCTCTCTGTGGACCCATCTATCTGGTTCTGCCTGAAAGAGCTGTCTGTAAGGTTGGCCCTCACTTTGAGAGCAGGGGTGAGGGTGACACGAGCACATCCCTGTCAAGGTTAGATTTGATATTCCTGCCGAGTTGCGATGCACATGGAGGGCATGGATAAAATCACAATTCCACTTACAGATTCCTGAGGTCCTAGGAGAACAGAGTGCTGTTCAGGTTTAAATGCGTGCATTTAGCATAGGGCTCTGTATATTGACACAAGTTGGCACATGCAAACAATCAAACCACCAATGGGACAGACTAGTGCAATTTAATTTAATAAATCAAGTAACATGAGAGCAAAGTATAACACCTGTAACCAATAAAGGAGCCTTCCAGCCAGCAGAGGATAGACAACCAAAAAGTTAATGTGTCAGTAGCTTAATCTGCCTGGATTTTTTTTTTAATTCGTTCATGGGATGTGGGCATTGCTGCCTGGGCCAGCATTTATTGCCCATCCCTAACTACCCTTGTTCAGAGGGCATTTTAAGAGCCAACCACATTGCTGTGGATCTGGAGTCACAGCAGATTTCCTTCCCTAAAGGACATTGGTGAACCAGATGGGTTTTTACAACAATTGGCAATGGTTTCATGGCCATCATCAGACTTTCAATTCTAGATTTTTATTGAATTCAAATTCCACAATTCAAATTCTGCCATAGTGGGATTCAAACCCAGGTCCCCAGAATACCAATCCAGTGACAGTGCCACGACACCACCACCTCCCCTTGGATAGCTGCTGTTCACCAGCTGTGCTCCTTGGAGGCATCCACCTCCCTCCCTCCCTTCATCCTTTCCTCTGACAGCAACGGGTGGCAACTTGCACAGAATGAACAGCAGCTCCACACCTTGCTGGGATCTCGATGTTGTGAAACCCATGAGTCAGGAACAATCCTGCTGCCGTGTGGACCTCACCATAGAGAGGAGAACACAACTGAGCATGACTGAGTTGCCTCATGAATATTTAGGTGTCCTTTTAGTCAGCCAGTTGTGATTACCTTGAACTCCACCCACCCGAAAAGACCCTCCTCCCACTACTAGGGATCACACTTACTGAGTAACTGTGTTCTCCAGGTCAGATTTTAAAAATGGTGCGTGTCACCTTCAAACACGCTCTACTGCCTTCTACCCTTTCACTGTCGCTCAGCTTCGCCCATCACCCTTGGCCTACCCAATATCCCATTCCTCTCCCCTCTGTCGCCTTTGAACTTTCCTCCCATTACGCTATATCTTATTACCCTCCACGTATCTTCCCTCCCCTCAGAGTTGACACCTACTACCGCCCCCTGACCCTGCCCATTGCATTAACTGAGTCACCTGTGTAGACCCCTCTGTGAGTGTCCCCAGGAAACTTTAACCCACCAGACTATCATCCTGGGCCTGCCGCCCGACAGCATCCCACCCCCCTCCCCACCCCCCCCACCCTCCAACTCTGACTGTTCCCTCCTCTGCCAAGTATTCTCATTTGAACCCCCAGGATGCCACCGCCGACAGCATCGACCCGCCCTCTAGGAACTGCACTAACCAACCATCCTTGCCCATAAAACCCCCTCTTCCAGCCAGCCACAGGAAATCCAGACCCAACAAGAAAGTCCCTTCCATCCGACCAATGTTGCCACACCCTTGCATTCCATCACTGTCTGCCCCTTGTTTCCTGGACAGTCTCCCACCTGCTTCCCCTTACGGCCCCCCATACCCCCCACCTGCTTCCCCATACAGTCCCCCATCCCCGCTTCCCCAGACACTCACCCACCTCCTCCATCTTGCATCCCCAGACAGTCTACCCCACTCCCTTCCCTGAGCAGAACGCCCCTCCTCCCTGGACAGCCTCACCCTCTCCCCTTCCTCTTCCTTGACTAGTTTCTCCTACTTCCAGCCTTCACCTGCCTCCGTTTCCAGCCTCCACTCCATGCTCCCGATATGATTGAAGCTCTGCACATTTCCCAGGGAGAAAGCAGCATCGACTGACCTCAAAGTCATGGAAGAAGTGAAGCTCGCCAGGCGCATGCCACTCATGGACGATTGTGAATGTGAACATTCTAATTTCTGATTGGCGGGGAACTGAAATTGGAGTAGGGGCTTAATTCCAGTATTGAGGCCTTTAAATGAGCGTGCATGATGTGCTAATACACGCTGAAGGGTTTCCCAACATTGTTTGGAAGCTTGAGCCACTGTTAACCTGCCTTTAAAGTCCTGAGAACAGCATTCCAAAAATTCAACCGGACATTGGGAAAGTAATTTTTGGCCTCCTGCCAAATTAGGTTTCCCAGCTTCCTCCCCCAAGCTGGTGGGACTGGAAGATTCTGCCCTATATTTCAAAAGTGCTCCATTGGCTGTGAAATGCTTTGGGGGTTACCTAAGGTTGCAAAAACCATCATATTAGTGCAAGTTATTCTTATTCTCACATGGCAAATATCAAGGAAAATATTAAAGGCTGGGAGCTGGAGGTGGGGAATTGTGATGAGCCCTACTGGAGGGAAAAGGTCCAGGTCATGTAGCAAGTGGGTCAGATTACTGAAGAATAGGTATTTTCAAAAAGAAATGATTGGCACTCCCCCTTACACAGGGGCTGAGAAGGACTTATCTGAAATTGCAAACTCACTGGATTTTTCTGTATTGGTGAGGGTACATGCTTGCTGCATGCAAGTTATGTGTCATCCTACTGAGCCTGCTAGCTCTGGCAGGTAAGTGTCAGAGGGCACCAGAGGGCACGATCCTGGCATTGCTGCCTAGTTTTGTGTTGTGCTCATTTCTCAGATTTTATTTCTCAGGAATTAATTACTTTGTAATTAACGTGGGGCAGGATTTTCGGGTTGGCGAGCCGGGGCAGAGCCTGCTTGCCAACGCTGCTCACCCGCCGAACTGTCAAAGGCCTATTAAGGCCATTAATAAAGTAATTAAAGTTGTTAAGAATGCTGCCTGTCCAACCTTAAGGGTTAAGAAGAGCCCAGGTGGCCTTCACGTTTTTCATGAGACCTCATCCGTGGGCAGGATGATTGTTTTCATCCTCCAGTTGGATACAATATCTCTATGAACATCTCTATGTGAACTACTCTGAGAGCTTTCCCACGGAGGTCTTTCGGCAAAGAACATTCAATTCCATCAAGTTTTCCACCTTTGTAGAGGGCAGGATGAGGTTTCATGAAGGATTTATTAATTAAATAAAAAAATTTGAAAATAAGTTAATGGACATGTCGCAGCTCATGTGACAGTTTTCCATGGGGGGGACATGCCTTTCGAATTTTTTTTTTCCTTTATTAAATTTTTCAGAACTTAAACTAATCTCCCTGAGGTACCTCCGGGTGCGCGTCATGCTGGGGGGGGCCTTAATTGGCCCACCCACATATAATGGTGGCGCGGCCCCGAATGGGGGCGCCGATTGGGTTGGCGCCTGCTCCCGCGCAACCCCCCAGACAGGGGAAAATTCTGCCCATAGGCTGGAATTTTACCAGGCCTTTAGTAATGGACCGGGTGGCGGGAAGCTGTCTGAGGAAAGGCCTGACATTTTCCAGTCATCATACCATTTTGTCAATGGCGGGAAAGGCGACAGATTGGCCACCTGCCCAAAGCCTAATTGAGCCACTTAAGCGGTCAATTAAGGGACACTCCTAATCTCGTGTCAGGGACACCCACTGCTGTGTGGGAGACCATCTAGTGAAACCTGGCAGCCTCCCAAAAGTTTGCAGGGGTAGGGGTGGGGGAATGGTGTTTCCATTTTGGGCACTCCATGGCCCACGAACAGGCCCCCTGGTGGCAATAGCCACCTCTGCAGGGACCATGCCAGATATGCCTCACAACTGGCTGGCTCCGGACTCGCCTACCCCACTTACCCCTCTTTGAGGCTGCTTTGGCCATTGAGGTGCCCTCTCCTTGCAGTGCTGTCTTAGCAATGGCCACAGCTAGTTGTGGCACTGCCAAAGCTGCTGAATTTCTGTCTCTCTGATTGGCTGCCAGGTCTTGGGCGTGGGCTGCCATCCTTAATGGATATGGCGGATGCAGTTTTGTTCCTTTAATTTGCCACCACAAACATACCTTCCTAGGTCCCGCTGCTGGCTAAAGCATGGTGACCTTCCGCTTTCGGCCTCAGCATCAGGACTTCAGCCATTGTGGCAAAATTCTGGCCCGAGGTCTTTTTTTTTATTCGTTCACAGAGTGTGGGTGTTGCTGGCTAGGCCAGCATTTACTGCCCATCTCTGATTTCCCTTGAGAAGATGGTAGTGAGCTGCCTTCTTGAACCGCTGCAGTCCATGTGGTGTAGGTGCACCCACAGTGCTGTTAAGGAGGGACTTCCAGGATTCTGACTCAGTGACACTGAAGGAACGGTGATATAGTTCCAAGTCACGATGGTGTGTGGATTGGAGGGAAACTTGCAGGTGGTGGTGTTCCCATGCGTCTACTGCCCTTGTCCTTTTAGTTGGTAGATGTTGCGGGTTTGGAGTGTGCTGTCGAAGGAGGCTTGGTGAGAATCAATATTGCAATTAAAGCTTTCGACTACTTTGGTATCTTTGTTATTGAAATGTTAGGGCTTCTTTTTGTTTGTGGTATGTGAGCTAAAACTTTAAAACTAGCCATTCAGAGTACACAACACCTTGAAGCTGAATAGCCTGGGGTATATTTATTTATTTATTGTTACTCAGTTAGATGGGGAGTACTTCACATTGAACATACTCCCATGACGCCTCCTTTAAGCAATCTGATTTATCTAAGTAAAACGCACAGGTAGCTTGCTATAGTTCATTTGGGATTTGGGATCGGAAAGGCCAATTAAGCCTCAATAATAAATGTTATGAGCAAGCAGTGTAACTAACTTGTAGGACTGATACAGTGAGCTATACAGCTACAATTTTCGTTGTACTAACCTTAACTGGTGAGGGGAACAAAAGCAAGTATATAATATTTATTGGGTGCATTTTATTTCAGGAAGTTTCTTGGCATTCCATGTTGATGCCACTAGCCCATGAGAAATTACCAAAAGGATTCTGGGGCAGATTGTATGTTCCTGGTACACAGTGGCTTTGTCACTGACCAGCTGACCCCAAGCCAGGTTCGTATGGCCATTTTACCGGCTGGAAAAGGTTTGGGTCGTAACCCCACGCACACGTCTGCTGACATTGAGGTTGACATTGACAGTCCTAGGGAAAATTTGTTTCTCCTGTCCCGCAGTATCTTCATTGGATTGCATGGTTTTGGAACTCTTCTTTGACAGTTCATGAACCTTAGGAGAAGCTTGCTGAAGGGTCAGGAACATTCTGAGAGGTAAGTGTTAAATGGTTTTATAATTCAAATGTCATTATTAAATGCTGTCTTATAAGTTAGATGTGTTTTTACTAGAGTGTTTGGTCACAGAGCTCTGTCCTACAAAGGTAAGTTGACCATTACATTGATCAGCATTGTGTGAGTGCTGAGATACATTCGGGTATGTTTCCCATTTGGAAACTGTTATTCTGCATTCAAAACCATAGAAAATGTTGCTTGAGAACTCTAATGTCATGATCTGAAGTGATTTAAAAGTCATCAGCCCTTTAAATTTGAAAAGAAAATGGGGCTGCAGCTTTTCCTTAGAGAAAAAAAACAGTCACCTGTTCCTGGACTGGTTTGATTGATAGCACTTCTGGTGTAGCTTAGAAAAAAAGGGTCATCTGTTCTTACGGTTTCAACAGGCTTCATTGTCTCTGAGTTTTGATGGTTTGTTTTGATAGCTGAGGTCATTATGAATGCTTAGCTGAGTTTCAGAAACTACAGAACCTCTTATCTCAGCAGAGGGCTGTGTTCACAGTTTGGTTGACAGTTTTTAAAGGTTAGTAAAAGATTATCGATCTTTGATGTGGTTACTGAATAGAAGTTTGTTTTTAAACAGATTGACCACTTAAGGCAATTCAGGTGTTTTTTATTGGTTAAGGATTATTTTAACATATATATGATATTTATGTTTTTCACGGACAGCTCTATTAGATTGTTAGAGGAGCACTTCCTTAATTTCCATTTCAAACAATTCTCTTTGCTATTACATAGCTCCTGAGGACTGTACATAGTAAATACTTGGTGAATAGTTATGAGGGATACCTGGGGGACATTGACGGGGCATTGGGAATATGAGGAGGCATGGAGAGGGTACAGGGAATATGAGAGGATGTCAAAGGGGCATGGTTGTGGAGGAGTAGGTTGGGGTTATAGGGATGAGGGTTAGGGGGTCAGAAGTACTATGTTGCCAATGTCCCAGTGAACCGAGGCAGGCCTTCTAAACAGTCCACCTCAGCGCATACACTCTTCCGATGCTGCCTCAGGACTCAGGACTAGGGAAAACTGAACCCTGTCTGTGCACATCTCCAGAAGAAGTAAATATGTTGGGTATGGGCAGAGGTGATGGGCTCAGGTTTTGGAAGTTGGAAAATGGCCTGACTCACATTTCCTGAGTCTGAGATGAAAATCAGGCCCAAAGAGTAATCAAATGTGGGAATTAAATATGAACCAAGATTCGAAGTGACCTGTCCTGACTCTATTACCTAATACACAGACTTATAAGCAGCAGTACATTTTGGCTTTAAGTGCATGAAGGACACAATGGAAAGAAGAATTCCCCCCATGCCAAAGTGCCAGCGTTCTGCTTGAATGTTCAACTTGGACATTTGCCACATGTCACATTAATACCATGTTTGCTTCCGTTCCAGAATTACCTCTCAACATTTTACTCCAATATTAGGCCATATCAATCAGCTTTATTTAAGCCAAAGAATATTTTAATCAAGGGTCACGTTGTTATTACCATGTGAAGCATCTTCTCCTTACCCACTCAAGTGTTCAGCTCTGGCCTCAATTATATCAAATTGTTGCTGATTTTAATGAAGAAAGCATCATCTTAAATGACAATTTTATCCTTCAGCAAAGACAACAGTGAAATGATGCAAGGAAACATTTATAAAGAGATAGAATTTTTTAAAAATAAGTATAAATGGAGACTTTTAGTCCTTAAAATCTGCTGTATTCCCCTGCTGTGTAATCCAAATACAGCCATTGATTATGAAGTCAGGGTTGACCTTGAGAAGAAATGATTAATTTAAGTTCAAAATCAGGCAGCTGAACTGCATGTGGCCATGAAAGCTCATAACAGAGCCAAGAAAATGAGAGCTGATCTTAATGAGAAACAATTCCTCAATTCCCAGTCTCTGCTCATTGAGCTTGTCCTAAAAGCAGCTGGTTCCCAGAAATGAACTCCTTTTTTATATCCTACAAATGCTAAATTTATAGGACAATTTCGAAGTGCCTAACCTCACAGTCAGGATAAAGAATCTAGACATAAATACAATTGAGGCAGATATAATTTTCCCCCTAACCCCCTCTCCCCCACCCCTCACCACTCCCTAAACAGCAGAAACGATGCTTGTAGGGAGGGTTGATGACATAGAAATTCAACGAATGTTCATATAGACTGACAGTCACCCAGATGATCTGCCCTTACAGATTCCCATTCCAAGAAGGTTTGCAAAACCTTCTCAGGATAAGTTTGAAATTGTCAGCTTTGAGACTGTGGGCTAAATTGTACCAGCCCTTTGGAAACGGGCTGGGAGACAGGAAGGCTGGAAAATTTGCATGGGAAGGAGTCAGGTGATGTGCCCAATGTCTTCCTGTTGCCATGTTGTTTTGGCCCAAGAAGAGCACACCCCAGCAACAATGGTTGCTCCTTCAGTAACGGCACTACCTGCCCACTGGCACCCACTCTTCCCTTCATAGGGGTCAGCTTATCTTGTCCCAGCGACCCCCGATCTCACTTAAATGACTTGAAGGCCTCATGGTAATCAATGCACATTTATCTTCCTTGTGCAACCCCAGCAATGGCCAATGCTAGTGTTGGCGCTGCTGAGGTGGTTGGCCCTCTGATTGGGCCTTAATAGCACGGCAGACATGGCGGCAGCTGACTGCTGCTGACAAAATGAAGCATCAGTCCTGCCGCCCACCTCCGCAGAATTCCTGCCTAGGGATCTACTCAGAATGGTGATTGTTGGATCCTCATCACTAGTTTAGTTGGATTAATGGATCCGGGTTGCACGCTTGTTTTGGGATGGCCAAGTTGGTATCATAGGCAGAGTAGATCAGCAGACAGTTCTTATGTAGAATACTTTCTATTTATTTACAAAGGAACTCAGCAGCTACACTTGTCTACTTTCAACTCAAACCCTGTCTCTATATTACAGACTCTAACTCTAGACTACTCACGACTGACTACTAAGGTAGCCCGTGCTACTCTGCTTTTGGATACTAAGATCATGTGATCTTCCATTATAACATTCTTCTTAAAGGTATATTACACATCAGATTACCACAGTGATGGAAGACATAAAACTGTTTAGGCCTGTGAATCTAAAAAGAAAGAAAGATTTTCACTTTTATAGTGCTTTTTATGGTCACCGGATATCTCAAAGTGCCTTACAGCTAATGACATACTTTTCAAGTGTAGCCACTGTTGTAATGTAGGAAACCATAATTAGGCACCGCAGTTGCTAAGTTTGGCGTCTAAACAAATCTGCATTTAGGCCAGGGACAGAAGTCCAGATGGTGGACAACAGAAGTTCAATTTCAGCTTTTATGGTGATTAAATAGCCTCCATTTCAGTTTAGATGTCTCCCAGCAACTTTGTAATATTTAATTGTGTGCCCATCAAACCCCTGCTTTTGAACAAGTGAAGCAATGTTGCAGTTAATATTTTGGGAGCTCAATAAAGTAAAGGATTACAGACCAATTAGTCTAAAACTGGTAGTGGAAAATATTTCAATTAAAAATGACAGAGGGCTGGATTTTCCTTATGGGATTCTAAACCCTTGCCCTGAGACTGGATGACATAGGCCTGGAATCTGTGGCAAGCAGTCACAGAGTGTGATCTTCCTCAGAGCAATCAATTAATGGTCAGAGGGTGGCCTCACTGTCCAATTAAGGATGACAGGGCACTCTCAAAGCTGGAAGGCTGAATAAGGGCCTTCAAGCTTAAAGCAAGAGCAGATCAGTGAGGGAGAGGGCACTTCAAATAGAGGAACCCTCTCTCCAATGCTTTCAAATTTTAAACGAAAAATGGCCTTTACAGCTGGGCTGCCACTGTGGGAGAGGAACCCAAGTTCTGGGTGGCGTGCGGGTGCTGCTGCACCTAGGCAGGCTGAGAGGCCCTCTCGGCCTGCCACTGGATGGCCACCTCCAGGCAGCAATACTCTCCCCCACTGCTTCCAGGGTCCTGGAGGTGGACTGGAAAATCTCAGTCAGCATCCAATTTTTGAAATCTATTATTTCATGGGATGTGGGCGTCACTGGCAAGGCCAACATTTGTTGCTCATCCCTAATTGCCCTTGAATGGTGTGGCTTGGCACGCCATTTCAGAGAACAGTTAAGAGCTCTGGAGTCACATGTAGGCCAGACCAACTACGGATGGCGGATTTCCTTCCCTGAAGTGCAAGATCCTTCAGTGCATTTAAGGAGCATTGATGACAGGCAGTTCTAACTTAGTCTGCCAGCATATGATTTTAAGGGTTCTTTGCATTAATCTGGTACTTCATGGGACTGTGAAACATTCAGAAGCAGTGGCTCAGTAAATGGTAAGAAACTGAGGGGACATTTCAACAGGAAGGTGCCCTCTCAGCCATCTTAATAAAAATATAATTAAAAAATTGAGAAAGCAGCCAGGGCACTGCTGTGGGGTGGGTGTGGGAGGAGCCCCTCTACAGGGCAGCCTTTGGCTGCATGCTCACTCAGGGAAGGCAGGGAGGGTCTATAGGCCTGCCAGGATCACTGGCAACCTAGCCTGCAGTCCACCCCCTCTCAACGCAAAACTGGACACCGACTGGAAAATCTCATTCAGCCTTCTTAATCTATGGTTGATGAAGCTTTTAATGAGCCTAATTGCTTGCCCACCTTATGAAGGTCAGTGGCCTTTTTGGGCCCCGAACTCTTTGTCAGCTAAACGGGATTGAGGATGGGAATTTCCAGGCCTGTCGTGATGGGACCCGCCCTGGGAGATTCGGCAGTCCAGCCAAAAGTTCATTGACTTCTGGCGGGATTCGACAATCCCAGCAGCGTGTGGAGCCAGAAATCCCACCCCTGGAAACCCTAAACACCAGCCGACCTCATAATGTTAGTTCTTGACTTCAGTGGGACCCAAAGGTTCAGCCCTATATGCCTTTGTTTATATGGCCAAGTAACTCCTTTTTTAACCATTTTATGAACTTCTTCTCCACCTTTCATGGATTTGTGAAGATCGTCCTGCATATGTATACTTTTCAAACTTTAAAAAATATACACAATAACTATCTGATTAAGTTGGGATACAGTAGTGTTTTCAACTTTTCAAACCTGGTCTATTGGTACCCTGGTGCTTAAAAGATTCAGTTTAATTTTTGGAGACTCTTCAAAGGCCTCCAAACAAGTACAATTAGTGGAAACTCCCAGTGGTGATCAATATATCTTGGGGCATGGCCAGTTTGGTGGTTAGGCCAACTGTTTCCAACAAGACTTTTTATTAAAGCCAGTGCAAAAAATTGTGGAAGCTTGAGTTGCACTAAACGCTATTTGTGCTTCAATTTCTATGATTGCCATGACCATATAAAAAAATCATTTCCTCCAAATGTATGTAGCCCCCTTTTAACTTGTGAGCAGTTAAATTTAAAAATAACCACCAGTCAAGCTTTATTCTTAAACAAGATAAAGGTTCGCTTATTACAAAACTACTGCTGTAAGTTACGTAAATAAAAGTGATAAAGTTATTAACTAAAATACAGATACAAAGATTAAATGCAGATAAGGATAAAAGGTACATGTAAAGATGAAATTCAATTCAGTCCTATAAGCTATCATTGCAGGTCTGCAGCTTGCAGTTGAAATGTTGGTTGTCTCGAGTGAAGGGCTGTATTCAGCAGCTGTGATGGATTCTGTAGTTGATTAGTCAGTGTTTACCTTTTCAGGTGGACTCAACAAGTAGAGCAGCTTTGGGGAGTGAATGAAGGTCCCTTTTCTTTACTGGTTCTTCTGGCATGACACTTGAAGACTGTATTCCTTGTCCAGGAGAACAGTGATGATTTCTGGACAACTTCCTCTGTGACCCCTAGTGGCAGAGAGAAAACACAGCCCTCACATTCTGTTCACAGTTAATTTGGCTGAGAGCTGTGGGCTGGAACTGACTTCTGGAGGCCTTCTGGCTTCACTGCACAAAATGGCTGTTCTCAGCCAGAGTTTATACAGTTCAAAATTCAAAATGACTGCTATCCCAAACTGTCAAATCATGCTTCCATATTAGGTGTTGGGTTAGTCCAGGTCTGGGGGCATAGTCCCATCCATTGTATTTTAGCCAAGATAATTAACCTTTTAAACGTGTCAGCCATTGACTTGAATGGCTCCCATTCTTCCAGGTTTGGTGGGATAGGAAAGAGCTATTCACTCCTCCAGGGAAGCCATTATCAATGAGTTTTTGTTTACCCTTGTGTAAATGTGCATTGTGCATTGAATTTCAAATGTCTTTGCATGTCTGTATATGTCTACTTGCAATCCACTTCGAGCTTTCTAGAAGCTTGACAAACATTACAGTAATAAAAAGTCAGGCAACTTTTGGAAGCCTTTTCAGGCTCTTTTTTGCCCATTTAAAAGAAAGATTAGCTTTTTCACAAAATTGATAATATCACAACTATATGTTCATGACAATGATCTTTTGCACCTGTTTTGACACTATCAGTGATTTATACTGAAATAAACAGTTCAATTGAGCGGAACCCCAGGCCCTGAAATCTCTTCCCTGAGTGTCCTGTAATAGCCTTCTCCAGCCTACACGTGCTGGGTTCCTTCTTAAATCACTGAAAGTAGCTTTTCCCTAGTTAAGCATTTTTATGTTAGATATTTGCTGATTTCTTTCCATGATTACTCTAAACTGGTCATTATTGTCTAGGTGACCTCCTACTGTAACAAACCCCACTTGTCCTATTCATCTAATGTATCCTTTCTGCTATGAACTGTAACAGTATACTTAATCAACATTGCCACACCCCTTTCTCTTTCTTTTTCTATCATTCCATTGTATTTTGTAACGTGGAATGTTAAGAAACTATTCCTGGCCTTGCTTGAACATTATCCCATGTTGCAACTTGTACTTGCAGCTCACCAACCTAATCAGCTACAGTATGGACATTGACATCTGTACAATTTAATACCTCCTTTATCACTTCTGCTATTTTCCTCAATCTTGTTCCTGCAATTTTAGGGATTTTTACTGCTGTTTACTCCGAAGTTCTTGAATGTGTTGTTGTCTCTCAAATCCGTGCCCATCCTTTTTGGAATGCCATGTTTGCCTCCCTCCAATCAGGTTTCTGATTTGCCATAGCACCAAAACTGCTCTTATCAAGGTCACAAATGGCATCTTATATGACTGTGATAAAAGTAAACTGTTCTCATCTGTTTCCATTCTTATCTATGTTGTAATGACCACTGGATATTATAAGATGGTTATGTTTTAAACTGTCTCCTTTAATTCAAGTTAAAATGGAGAGGGCCATTTGACCTCATACGAAGTCTGCCTAGAGACAAGCCCATGTGATCTATTTGACCTGGGGACATATTGAAAGCAAGGTGCAAGTTTTAACACCTGAAGCCAAAGCTGAAGGTAGCTGCTCTTGCTGCTTGCAGACTCACAGACTGTCTGGACATTCAGACAAAAAAGATTTGTGGGAGAAAACCCACAGCAGGATGCTACTACATCAAACAGCAGAAAAGGGCTGATTTTGGGGTAACCACCAAGTGGAGGGCTGGTGAGGACAGAACTCCTGTTTGAGGAAACAAGGTTGTGAAGAGTTAACAACACAGAATCAGCAGAGAGTGCCTTGCAGCTGGAAGTCCATTCAATTATGCTCAAAGGAATGAATAGGGATTTTTTTTTAAATGCACTAAAAGATTCACACTGGTGAAGCAGGGAGAAGAGATGTTGCTAAAGCTGAGAAGAGCTTTGGACTTGAAAGTCAAGACTAGAATTCTATGGAGAGTGTGGTGTAATGTATAAACGCAGCGTAACACAACAGGAGGTGCTAAGAAATTACTAAGGAATACCTTTCCTGTAGTTTAGTGTATAAGTCCCGCTTGGTAAAATGAGGTGGCAGCAAAGTGGGGGATGGTAAGGATGTGGGGGTTAATTGCTGGCTTTCTCACAAAGCCATCGGACATCCAGCACCTAGTGACAGGAAGGGTGGTGCACAAACGACACTGGCAGTTGTCGGCAGAAGGGAGGAGAAGGTGCCAGGAGTATGAGGGCATGTGACCAGAGTCACATAGGGGCAGTGCCATTAGTGCAGAGGAGATGACTCAGGGATGGGTTTGAGGGGATGGGCGTGGACATTTTGATTGAAGGCCTAGAACGAAGAGTGAGGACATCAGCCATTGGCCTCATCCGCCCCGGCCTCCAGTGCCTATTGAGGAGAATAGGCAGCACAGAAGGAAGGAGGTCCATGCACCAGTGGGAGCACATCACCAATCTCATGGCTAGCAAGAGGACCCAAGGTGGGAATGGCACAATAGGGTACAAAGGAGCACGCCAACAGCTACATGTGCAGAAGAACCTATCTCCAGAAGAGAGTCTACTGTCCAAGGCAGAACTATCTCCAGAGGCAGGATTTTTGGGTCATCGGGCGGGCACTGTGGGCGGGCCCGGGAGCGGTCAGGAAACAGGCCACTGCCTGCGATCGGCCTCCGACTGTGATTTCACACTGGCTGGCCAATAAACGGCCACCCAGCGTGAAAGGCACACTGAAAGGCCCAGCGCTTCTGGGGTGGGGGCAGGAAGAGCACGAGTGCTGAAGTCAGCGTGGGCATGAGGGTGCACACAATGAAAGCTCCCTGAAGGCAGAGAGCTGCCTCAGAGAGCTGGAGAATATTAAAGCGAAAATGAAACATTATGAAATTCCAAAAAAAATTTCCACTCATACGAATCACTCACCTAAACATATTGATGATAAAAATTCTGCCCAAACATTTTTGTTTTTTTAAATTAACATTGGAAACTTCAACCCGCCCTTGGATGCGGTTTCCTCAAAAATCCAAAAGCCACCTGGCCGATTCGCTTGGCCACCAACTGTAACGTTGGACGGGCAGCGAAAAATCCAGGTTAATTAATACATTAATGGCCTTAATGGGCCCCGTAATTGTCGGCGGGCATGCTGCTGACTCTTGCGCACGCCCCCTGACTGAAATATCATGCGGGTGCGCAATGATGTCGGGGTTACTTGCCTGACAACACCGTGCGCTATTTCATGCTCGGGCGTGTCGGGTGCGCGCCCGCACACAGCAAAACATCCCGTCTCAGATATCCGAATGGCAGAGTCACAATAGTCTGTAGCACTCCAGGGAGGCTGGTACTAATCTCCGCACCATTCTGCAGGACAAGCTTAGACCCATAAGGTTTGGTGGACAACCAATGACAGTGGCATGGAAGATCACTCTGGCTCTAAACTCCTGGACCTCCAGCACTGTCTAGGGATACACTGGGGATATGTGTGGGACCTCCCAGTCTGTGGCCCATTATTGCATCAAAGAAGTGATCAATACTGTGCTCAAGACGGCGGGTGACAATGTGCACTACAGCATAGATCAGGAAAGTCAGGCAGGCCATTGGATTTGGGGCCATTGCTGGATTCACCCAGTTTCAAGGTGGAATTGACTGCACGCATGTGGCCATCAAGGCTCCCCCGAACCAGCCAGCAGCTTTCATCAACAGTAAGGGTTTTCAATCCATCAATATCCAACTAGTCTTCAACCCTCAAAAGCGGCTCACATGTGTGCACAGTTCCCACAAAGCAGCCATGATGCCTACCTATATTGGCAGTCCCGGATGTCAGTGTTTTTCCGGACACCTGCATGCTTTCAGGGATCTCGATACTTGGAGACAAAGGCTGCCCAGTAAAGACATGGCCGCTCACACCTGTGAGGAACCCATGCATCAATGGAGAAGGGAGGTACACCACCCACCATGGATCAACTTGAGTGACTATCTAGCAGGTCATTGGCCTTCTGAATTTGCGATTCAGGTGCTAACATGGTTCAATGGAGCTCTTCAGTATGCTGCAGTGAGGGTCTTGTGTATCGTAGTGGTCTGGATAGTGCAGACATTGGGGAGTGGGGAGACATTGAACAATGAAGATATTGTAGATTGCGACACTTTCTCTGACGCCTAGGATGTAAGGGTGGCTCCTGACCACATGCTGCATAAGGAGGGATCCCATGGACCACAGGCAAGGCACAATGAGTTATTCACAAGGGAGGTTCGGGAAGTCCCAATGCAAAGCTGCGGTGATTCCCTTACCCTTTCAGAAAGATTCTTATCTTCAATCAGTCCTGCTGTCCACCCCTTCATTTTTCACTTCATCACCCATTACCCATGTGCATAGCACATAGAGACAAGGCTGAGGAGCAAAACAGACATGCCTTGGCCCAAGCCCATTGAGAGAGGAAGGCAGTAGATGAAAATTCATAGGGCAGCGAGAATTAAAATGAGAAGCAGAAAGATTGAATGCAAAACTTATTAACATCCTAGGCTCAACATTCTTCAGCTGCTTCATCAATAACCTTCTTTCCATCAGAAGGTCAGAAGTGGGGATGTTCACTGATGATTGCAAATTTTCAGCACCATTTGCAACTCCTCAGGTATTGAAGCAATCCATCTCCAAATGCAGCAAGACCTGGACAATATCCAGGCTTGGGCTGATAAGTGACAAATAACATTCACGCCATAAAAGTGCCAGCCAATGACCATCTCCAACAACTGAGAATCTAACCATCACCCCTTGACATTAAATGGCATAACCAATGCTGACTCCCCCAAAATCAACATTCTGGACTTTACCATTGATCAGAAACTGAACTAGGCTAGCCATATAAATACTATGGCTACAAGAGCAAGTCAGAGGCTAGGAATCCTGCAGCGAGTAACTCACCTCCTGACTCCCCAAAACCTGTCCACCATCTACAAGGCACACGTCAGGAGTGTGATGAAATACTCCCCACTTTCCTGGTGGAATGCAGCTCCCACAACACTCAAGAGGCTTGACACCATCCACGATAAAGCAGCCCAGTTGATCGGCACCCCATCCACGAACATTCATTCCCTCCACCACAAACGAACAGTAGCAGCAGTATGTACCATCTACAAAATGCACTGCAGGAATTCACCAGGGCTCTTTCGACAGCACCAACCAAACCCCCGGCCACTGCCATCTAGAAGGACAAGGGCAGCAGACACATGGGAACACCACCACTTGAAAGTTCCCCTCCAAGCCACTCACCATCCTGACTTGGGAATATATCACTGTTCCTTCACTGTTGCTGGGGCAAAATCCTGGAACTCGGTCCCTAACAGCACTGTGGGTGTATCTACAACACATCGACTGCAGTGATTCAAAAAGGCAGCTCACCATCACCTTCTCAAGGGCAGTTAAGGATGGGCAATAAATGTTGGCCTAGCCAGCAATGCTCACATCCTATGAATGAATAAAAAAAGAACATAAAGGGAACTTAACATCCAGATATTTTAATTACCTGTGAACCCCAAGTACTGCTAGGTGCTCTTAACTCTTTTACATGTACCCCTAATAGGTGCGACTGCTGTGCTTGCAGCTGAGGTGGAGGCAGGCTGGTGATGTTGCTGTCCTGTGGATGATGATAATGACTTTGGCAGCCATCCTCTGGATGCCTGAGGTTTTGAGGGTCCCAGCATGCTGAGGACTCCTGAAAAGGTGCAGGACTCTCCTCTGATGTTGCAGTACTGGAGACACTGGCAGGTGGCTGAGGAGCCACTGTCTGCACTCAGAGCACCCTAATACAAGTTAGCTGCTCCAGCTTTGTAAGGGACATTTGTAACTCCCTGCTGACCAGAGAAGGACAGAGACAGCTGTGTGTGCTGAACAGTGTGTTACAGGCGTGTCATCCCCCTCTCGTCTTGACACTGCTGCATAGCAATCATTGGCCAGGTGATGGCAAGGAGGTCTGCATGCATCTGCAGATCTACTGGATCAGGCTCTTCATGAGAGTGAGCAATCACTCAATTGACAAAGCCAAGTGCACACATGCTTGAGACATAGCAGCACTCTTAGCATGGAAGGATTCCTCTGCAAATGGGTGCTCATAGTCTCCAGCAGCTCAGCCAGATGTTCCTTACCTCTCGCTGCAGCTGCAGCAGTTGCTGTGTTACCAATGACTCCTGAGACATGTCCATCAGACTGGGGCTCAGCATGGGCCTGGAATCCCACAGTCCTCCGAATGTCAAGGCCTCCGGCTGTCACAGCCTCCATCAGCTCCTTGGGTGCATCTATGATGCGCTCACCAGCTTGTGACCCTGAATCTACTCATGAATGTATACCCACTGATGTGAGAGTATCTGCACTAGTCGACGGTGTGGGAAGTAATGTGATGCTGCACCCTCTGTTATAACATAGCAGATGATGTGTGCCAGGCAGCCCAAATCCATGAGGGAAACTTGGTCGCACTTTCACAATGGTTTTGCAATTTGTATTTATGAGATGTGTACACTGAATTCAGAAGTAATAAGTCCACCAAGACCTTTAGAAATGTTAAAAATTAAATTAAAATATTTATTAACAAAATAAAAGATGTCAAGCACATGTATAAGACTGCAATTACTATCATAATAATTCCTAAAATTCCTAATTAAACTGACTCTCAGTTAAACCCTCTTTAAGGCAATGATCCACAAATAGATTTTAGATTTAAAACAGAACCAGCAAGTTAACACAATACTCTGGACAGTGGAATTCCAAATGGCTTTTCTCCAGCATCAGCTTTGTTGCATATCAGACTTATGCACAAATGCTGGAGGCTTCATTAAGGCTATTTCACACACTCCTAGCCTTCAGACACATAGGGCTGAATTTTTCCGTCGGCGAGCAGGGGGCGGGGCCCGCTCGCCGATGTGAAAATGATGCGGGATGACGTTGGGCGGAAGCCCCGACATCACCCCGCCCCATTTAAATCTTCAGGAAGGCAGGGGCACAGCGAGATCAGCTGTCCGCCCGCCAACCTGCCAATGGCCAATTGAGGCCATTGATGGGATAATTAAAACAATTAAAGGACCTGCCCATCCTTAATGCTGCCCTTAAGGTTGGTGGGCAGGCCAGGAGCCCCGGCAGTCTTCTGCAAAAACATGAAACCTCATTCACTGGCGGGATGAGGTTTCATGTAGGTTTTAAAAAGTTTATTAAAGTTTCAGTGACATTTATTATCATGTCCCATCTCGTCTGACATTGTCACATGAGGGGGACATGTTAAGGATGTTTTTATTTTTCTATTTTTAAAGTTTATAAAGCTGTCAGTGATCTCCCTGAGGCAGCCTCAGGGAGATGTGCGCTCTTTCGTGCACATGCGTGAAAGAATGCACTCTTGCATTTAGGGAATCCCCCCCGCCCGCACAGAAAGCGCATAGCGCTTCCCGTTGGGCATCACGCTGGGCGGGCCTTAATTGGCCCGCCCACTTAAAATGCTGGTGGGGCCCGCTTCTCCAGCGGGGATCGGCTCCCCGCCCGCCGGAGATTGGCGGGAGGCCCGACAGGCAGAAAATTCTGCCCATAAACTTTCATTTTCTTTTATATGTGTTTCTCTCTTTTTAGGATATATATTCTATTGTTCCATATGTTTTTGAAACCGTACCTTCCACGTAACATAAAAACTTTCATGTTTCCACTATTTCCAGTAGCCTTTGGGAAAAATAATTACATTCCTTAGCCTTGCTAATCTGGCTAGTTGTAAATGGATTAAAATTCCTTTGAAATCCAAATACCCTTTCATTTATCTAAAAATACAAATTCCCTTCATACCTTACATGCTAAGCCAGCATCCATGTTTACGCATTATCATGTCAAGCGCCTTGCTTCTTTTGATGATTTTAAACTTGCAGTCTACTTGACTACAAATATAATTAAATCACACAGGCAGACCCAACTATACTTACCCTCATAAACTTACTTCATAACAAACCAGAAAAATATTATGAAAATTATCATACTTTCATGACACCTCTTCCTCCTCAGACGTAGCTGGCTGGCCCAAGGCCTTTCGAGATTTTCCTGCCTCAGGTTGACCCTGGCCTGCATGAGAAAACATAAACATGTAAGGGTTAAGGTCTTTCCATTTCCTCATTTTGACAATGCTTGTTATGAAGCTCCAACTTTCCAGTGTTAGTCACATAGGCTGTATGCTCTGTGTGCACCAGATGAAGCCTTATGTACCCGCACTCATTAACTCAATCTCCTGGCTTGGCACTCCTGCCTCACCATCAGCAATTGCATGGTCATCTTGGTGAGCTTCCAACCCTAGCCCACTTCATCCATGGGTGTGAGGATGTGGAGGCACAGTACCTTTCACCAGTCCAGGCCCTCTATTTAATGTTGTGTGCTGTCATGTCCTGCAAGCAGTACAAAAAGAAGACTGTTAGTTTCCCCACAAAGACAAACACAAGACCTATGCTGGTGGGGACCCAGCAGTCCATGATGGGGCACACAAGTGCCACTTGCATATATTCACTCTTGAGGGACCTTGTGGCAGTCAGCAATGACAGATCATATGAACATACGAACAAAGAGCAGGAGTAGGCCATTCGGCCCATTGAGCCTGCTCCGCCATTCAATAAGATCATGGCTGGTCTGATAGTAACCTCAAATCTGAATCCTGTCGACCCCCGAGACCCTATCACCCCCTTGCTTACCAAGAATCTATCCACCTCTGCCTTAAAAATATTCAAAAACTCTGCTTCCACTGCCTTTTGAGGAACAGAGTTTCAAAGACTCATGACCCTCTAAGAGAAAAAAATGTTGCCTCATCTCTATTTTAAATGGGCGACTCCTTAACTCCTTATTTTTAAAGAGTGACCCCTAGTTCCCAGATTCCCCCAAATGAGGAAACATCCTCTCTTCATCAACCCTGTTAAGACCCCTCAGGATCTTATATGTTTCAATAATGTTCCCTCTTACTCTTCTAAACTCCAGTGGATACAATCTTAGCCTGTCCAACCTTTCCTCATAAGAAAACCTGCCCATTCCAGGTATTAGTTTGGTAAACATTCTCTGGACTGCTTCCAAAGCATTTACATCCTTCCTCAAAAAAGGTGACCAATACTCTACACAGTACTCCAGATGTGATCTCATTAGTGCCCTATATAACTGAAGCATAACCTACTTTTGTATTCAATTCCCCTGGCAATGAACAATAACATTCTATTAGCTTTCCTAATTGCTTGCTGTACCTGCGTTCTAGCCTTTTGCAATTCATGCACTAAGACACTTAGAGCTCTGAGATGCAGAGGGATCTGTAATCTCACCATTAGATAATATGCTTCTCTTTTATTCTTCCTGCAAAAATGGACAATTTCACATTTCTCTGCATTATATTCCATTTTCCAGACCTTTGCCCATTCACTTAGAACCATAGGACCATAGAACACTACAGCACAGAAAACAGGCCATTCGGCCCTTCTAGTCTGTGCCAAAATATTATTCCGCTAGTCCCATTGACCTGCACCTAGTCCATAACCCTCCAGACCTCTCCCATCCATGTACCTATCCAATGTATTCTTAAAACTTAAGAGTGAGCCCGCATTTACCACATCAGATGGTAGCTCGTTCCACACTCTCACCACTCTCTGAGTGAAGAAGTTCCCCCTAATGTTCCCCCTAAACCTTTCCCCTTTCACCCTAAAGCCATGTCCTCTCGTGTTTATCTCTCCTAATCTAAGTGGAAAGAGCCTACTCGCATTTACTCTGTCTATAGCCCTCATAATTTTGTAAACTTCTATCAAATCTCCCCTCATTCTTCTATGCTCCGAGGAATAAAGTCCTAACCTGTTTAATCTTTCCCTGTAACTCAATTCCTTAAGACCCGGCAACATCCTAGTAAATCTTCTCTGCACTCTCTCAATCTTACTGATATCCTTCCTGTAGTAAGGCGACCAGAACTGCACACAACACTCCAAAGTTGGCCCCACCAATGTCTTATACAACCTCACCATAACATCCCAACTCCTATACTCAATACTTTGATTTATGAAGGCCAGTATGCCAAAAGCTTTCTTTACAACCCTGTCTACCTGTGATGCCACTTTCAGTGAATTATGTATCTGAACTCCCAGATCCCTTTGTTCCTCCGCACTCCTCAGTGCCCTACCATTTACTGTGTATGTCCTACCTTGGTTTGTCCTTCCAAAATGCAACACCTCACACTTTTCCGCATTAAATTCCATCTGCCATTTTCTGGCCCATTTTTCCAGTTGGTCCAGATCCCTCTGCAAGCTTTGAAATCCTTCCTCGCTGTCCACAACGCCTCCAATCTTAGTGTCATCAGCAAACTTGTTGATCTAATTTACCACATTATCATCCAAATCATTGATATAGACAACAAACAACAATGGTTCCAGCACAGATCCCTGAGGCACACCACTAGTCACAGACCTCCAGTCTGAGAAGCAATCATCCACTCCACTCTCTGTCTTCTCCCACACAGCCAATTTTGAATCCAGTTTACAACCTCTCCATGGATACCAAGTGTCTGAACCTTCTGAACTAACCTTCCATGTGGGACCTTGTCAAAGGCCTTACTAAAGTCCATGTAGACAACATCCACAGCCTTTCCTTCATCTACTTTCTTGATAACCTCCTCGAAAAAGTCTACAAGGTTCGTTAAACACGACCTACCACGCACAAAGCCATGCTGACTATCCTTAATCAGCCTTTGGCTGTCCAAATAATTACATATCCGATCTCTCAGAACACCTTCCAATAATTTACCTACTATTAATGTCAGGCTCACTGGCCTGTAATTACCTGGTTTACTTTTGGAGCCTTTTTTAAACAGCGGAACAACATGAGCTACCCTCCAAACCTCCGGCACCTCACCCGTGGCTAAGGACATTTTAAATATTTCTGCCAGGGGGCCCCTGCAATTTCTACTCTAGTCTCCCTCAAGGTCCGAGGGAATATCATGTCAGGCCCGGGGGATTTATCTACCTTTATTCGCTGTAAGGCAGCAAGCACCTCCTCCTCTTTAATCTCTATATGTTCCATGACACTACTGCTTGTTTCCCTTCCTTCCTTATACACTATACCAGTTTCCTGAGTAAATACTGATGCAAAAAAACTGTTTAAGATCTCCCCCATCTCGTGAGGCTCCACACATAGACAACCACTCTGATCTTCAAGGGGACCAATTGTGTCCCTTACTATCTTTTTACTCTTAATATACTTGTAGAAACCCTTCGGGTTTACCTCCACATTATCTGCCAAAGCAACCTCATGACTTCTTTTTGCCTTCCTGATTTCCTTTTTTAGTATTTTCTTACATTTTCTATACTCTACAAGTACCTCATTTGCTCCTTGTTGCCTATACCTGCTATACACCTCTCTCTTCTTCTTAACTAGATTGTCAATATCCCTTGAAAACCAAGGTTCCCTATGCCTGCTAACTTTGCCTTTAATCCTGACAGGAACATGCAAACTCTGCACTCTCAAAATTTTGCCTTTGAATGCCTTCCACTTACTGAACACATCCTTGCCAGAAAACAACTTATCCCAATCCACTCTTCCTAGATCCTTTCTCATTTCCACAAAATTGGCCTTACTCCAATTTAGAATCTCAACTCGAGGACCAGACCGATCCTTATCCATAATTAGCTTAAAACTAATGACATTGTGGTCACTGGACCCAAAATGTTTGCCTACACATACTTCTGTCACCTGACCTGTCTGGTTCCCTAATAGGAGATCAAGTATTGCATCCTCACTCGTTGGTACTCTCTATATATTGATTTAGAAAACTTTCTTGAACACATTTGACAAACTCCAAGCCATCTAGCCCTTTTACAGTATGGGAGTCCCAGTCAATATGTGGAAAGTTAAAATCTCCTACTATCACAACTTTCTGTTTCTTACATCAGTCTGCTATCTCTCTACAGATTTGCTCCTCCAATTCTCTCTGACTATTGGGCGGTCTATAATATAACCCTATTAGGGTGGTCACACCTTTCCCATCCTCAGCTCCACCCATATGGCCTCTGTAGATGAGCCCTCCGGGCTGTCCTGCTTATGCCCAGCTGTGATATTTTCCCTGACTAGTAATGCCACTCCTCCCCATTTCATCCCTCCCCCTCTATCACATCTGAAACAACGGAACCCTGGAACATTGAGCTGCCAGTCCTGCCCCTCCTGCAACCAAGTCTCACTAATAGCAATAATGTCGTAATCCCACGTACCAATCCTCGCCCTAAGCTCATCTGCCTTTCCGACAATACTCCTTACATTGAAATAGATGCACCTGAGAACATTTCTATCACGTACAAACCTTTGATTTCTGTCTATACATGCATTCCTCGCTTGATCTTTATCCTCCTCCACCTCACTATCTGCTCTAACACTCTGGTTCCCCTCCCCCTGCAAATCTAGTTTATAAGCCCTGGAGCAGCACTAGCAAACCTACCCGCAAGGATGTTAGTCCCCCTCCAGTTCAGGTGCAAACCGTCCCGTCGGAACAGGTCCCATCTTCCCCGGAACAGAGCCCAATTGTCCAGAAACATGAAGCCCTCCCTCCTGCACCATCTCCTTAGCCATGTATTTAGCTGCATTATCCTCCTATTTCTAGCCTCACTAGCACATGGCACGGGTAGCACTCCTGAGATCGCAACCCTGGAGGTCCTGTCCTTCAACTTTGCACCTAACTCTCTAAACTCTCTTTGCAGGACCTCCTCCTCCTTCCTATCCACGTCATTGGTCCCTACATGGACCACGACATCTGGCTGCTCACCCTCCCTCCTGAGAACACTTAACCTATCTATATCTTTTTGTAGCCTCTTATGTCCTCGTCACAATTTACTTTCCTACCTATCTTTATGTCATCAGCAAATTTGGCAACCATCCCACCCACCCCTTCATCCAAGTCATCTACGTAAATTGTAAACATGTCCCAGCACTGATCCATGTGGCAAACCACTCGTTACACCTTGCTAACCTGAAAAACACCCATTTATGCCTACTCTCTGCTTCCTGTTAGCTAACCAATCTTCTCTCCATCCCAATCTGTTACCCCCTAAACCGTGAGCTTTTTATTTTCTGCAATAACATTTGATGTGGCACTTTATCAGATGCCTTCTGGAAATCTAAGTACAGTACATCCACCGGTTCCCCTTTATCCACAGCACATGTTACTTCCTCAAAGAACTCTAGTAAGTTGGTTAAACATGATTTCCCTTTCACAAAACTATGTTGACTCTGTCTGATGACTTTGAACTTATCCAAGTGCCCTGCTATCGCTTATTTAATAATAGCTTCCAACATTTCCCCCATGACAGATGTTAAGCTAACTGGCCTGTAGTTTCCCACTTTCTGTCTCCGTCCCTTTTTGAATAATGGAGTTACATTTGCTATCTTCCAATTTAATGGGACCTTCCCTGAATCTAGGGAGTTTTGGAAAATTAAAACCAATGCATCAACTTTCTCACTAGCCACTTCTTATAAGACTCTAGGCTGAACTTTATCTGAACCCAGGCTCTTGTCAGCCCCCAGCTCCAACAATTTACTCAGTACCACTTCTCTGGTAATTATAATTTTCCTGAGTTCATCCCTCCCTTCCATTTCCTGATTTATAGCTGCTTCTGGGATGTTACTTGCATCCTCTATAATGAAGACTGATGCAAAATACCTGTTCAATTCATCTACCATTTCCTTCATTTCCATTATCAGTTCTCCAGACTCACTTTCTATAGGACCAATGCTCACTTTGTTAATTCATTTCTTTTTGAAATATTTACAGAAACTCTTACTATCTATTTTTATATTTCTGGCTAGCTTTCTCTCGTACTCCAATTTTCCCCTCCTTATTAATCTTTTAGTCATCCTTTGCTGTTCTTTATATTCTGACCAACCTTCTGACCTTCCACTTATCTTTGGACAATTATATACTTTTTCTTTAACTTTGATACTTCCTTTAACCTTCCTAGTTAACCACAGATGGTGTGTCCATCTCTTGGACTTTTTCTTACTCATTGGAATGTATCTATTCTCTATATTCTAAAATATTGCCTAAAAGGTTTGCCACTGCATCTCTATTGACCTATCCCTTAACCTAATTCACCAATTCACTTTAGCCAGCTCTGCTTTTATGCCCTCATAGTTGCCCTTATTTAAGTTTAAAAGCATAGTCTTGGACTCTTCTCTCCCTCAAACTGAATACAAAATTTGATCATAATATGGCTGCTGCTACCTCGGGGCACCTTCACTATGAGGTCATTAATTAACCCCATCTCGTTGCACAATACCAGGTCTAGTATAGCCTGCTCTCTGGTTAGCTCCAGAACATGCTGTTCTAAGAAACTATCCCAAAAACATTCTATGTACTCTTCATCTAGGCTATCTTTGCCCATCTGACTTTTCCAGTCTATATGTAAATTAAAATCTCCCATGATTATCGCCGTGTCTTTCTGACAAGCTCCAATTATTTCTTCCTTTATACTCCGTCCTATCATGTGGTTACTATTAGGGGGCCTGTACATGACTCCCACAAGTAATTTCTTGTCTTTACCATTTCTCATCTCTATCCAAACCGTTTCCACATTCTGGTTTCCTGAACTTAGGTCATCCCTCTCTATTGTGCTAATACCATCATGAACTAACAGAGCCACCCCTCCACATTTTCCTCACTTCCTGTCCTTCCTAAATGTCTTATACCCCTTGCTATTCAGGTCCCAATCCATGTCCTCCTGCAGCCATGTCTCTGTAATGGCTATCAAATCGTACTTATTTATTTATATGGACATCTCTTGCCAAGGTGCGGCCATACTTTTGACAGGATATGCTGCTATCTAAGCCCATTTCCAACAACTGGGCAGTCACACCCTCTTTACCAAGCCATCCCCCTCATGTTACTACATGCAAGCCCCAAAGGGAAATGAGGTAGGGAGTGCTCACCAGGGCCAGGGAGAGAAATCATGGGCCCTGGTGCCTCTTCAATTTCTGAGCTCCTTATTCCCCACCCCCACCCCCCGCCTCAGCTTTAACTCTCCCCCTCAAATCCTTCATGTGCCCAGAATGGGAAATTAAAGTCACATTGGGGTCAAACTGTTTTATATAAGAAAGGGCAAAGGCAAAACTTCTTGGCTTTTGTACTCTATGCCTCTATCAATAAAGTCCATCAAAATCTCAGGTTTTAGGATGATTCATTTTACAACCATGGCTTTGTCAGACAATTACACACAACTTTATCACTCATATTATGCAACCAACTCTGCTTCTTTGAACCTAGCCCTTTGCGATATCTGGACAGCAACATGCAAAAGACTTGAACCTCACACCACAAACCAACAATCCGATTGAACCTCACAAGCACCACAAACCAACAATCAGATGTACAAAAGGGAATATCTTGAACTAATGGTGATATATTCTATTGGTGCATGACACCTGGTTTCATTTCCATGGCAAAACCTTCCACTAAATTAGCACCAACCAATTCACCTGCAATAATGTGCTCTTTCTATCCACACAAATGGATTTTGTTAATAGAAAAATTACACTTTGCATTGAGTGAAAAATATTTTCTCATTTTAAATTGAAAATAACCATACTTACAAAAGGTGAGCATGGAGCATATAATAGAAGAGCAAGGTACTATAGATGCTGAAAACCTGGAATGTAAACAGAAAATGCTGGAAATACTTAGCAGGCCAGGCAACCTCTGTAGAGAGAGATAAACAATGTTGAGTCTTCAAGTCCATGATCTGCACTAGTTTTGATGAAGGGTCATTGATCTCTGTTTCTCTCTGTACAGATGCTGCCAGGTATACTGAGCATCTCCAACACTTTCTGTTACTATTGGAGCAAAAATAACCCATTTTGCCAGCCCTCCAAAAAACAATCAGATTTCTTGTGAGCCTCTCATTTCCCCTTCAGCAAGAAACCCAGCAGCAGCCGTCTTAGGTCTGATTTCGCACATTAAACATGAATTTAAAAAAACATTCACAAATTATTGAGAAAAAAAGTCAATGTCAAAGCAATGAATTGCTAAGTTAAGAAATAATAGCAATTAATAAATTAATAAAAATGATCATTAAAAAATGCCAAGCAGCAGAGCTAACTAATAATACCTTTTTCGCCTTTTCACTTAAGGAGCGAAGCTAGAACGAGACAGACTAGGCCCCAAGTCCTTGTCACCAGGGAAGGGGAAGGGGAAGGGGCCGGGTCGAACTAAGGAGTTATGCCAACTTTAGGCTCACCTCTGGTGATGCGCACTCCGAGCTGGCCTCAGCGGAATTCATATGAAAGTGGGGGTCGGAAGCACCTGCCACCTCGGCCCCGGGATTCGACGGCCCTAATACTTCGCGTTTCTTAATTGGTTGGCCATTGAATGCCCAAACGGAAACAGCAGCTGCTTCTGGTGCTGCGGCTGTAACCCATACATTCAGCCGCTATCGTCAGTCACTGCTTCAAATTCTGTTTCTTAGCTACTGATGCCATCCTTCTTCCTCATAACTGTCTGACTAAACCAGAGTGTTCGTACCTGGGTGTCATAATTGACACTGGTTCAAGCTTCCAATCACATATCCATGTCACCAATAAGATGACCTATTTTTATCTCTGTAGCATTGTCCAACTTCACCCCTGCCTCAGCTCATCTGCTGGTGAAACCCTCATTCATGCCTTTGTTTTCCTTGTGAAAATGCCTTCCTGGCTGGTCTCCCATATTCTATCCTCCATAAACTTGAGGTCATTCAAAACTCTACTGCCAGTGTACACACCAAGTCAAGTTCACTTATTGCTGTATTCACTGACTTAAATAGGCTCACAGTCATGCCACATCTTGATTTTAAAATTCCCATCCTTGTTTTTAAATTCCTCTATTGCCTTGCCCCTCCCTATCTCTGCTATCTCCTCCAGTCCCACAAGCCTCTAACCCTCCGAGATATCTGTGTATATCTAATTCTGACCTCATGAGCATCCACAATTTTAAATGTTCCACGATTGATGGCCATGTCTTTAGCTTCATAGGCCTTAAGCTTTGGGATTCCCTCCCTATATGTGATGACTCAACGGAGCAGGCAGGTTTCATCAAGAAACAGTTAGCTTTATTACAGAGAGATTTACAGACAGTTTCAAGCTCAACCAGGACTCTCATCAGGAAGTCCCACCCCCACGGATTACCTGCGCTACAAGCTCACTGGTCGGAGCCCCCCGCAGTACATCACGTAACCCCCTAATTGACAGAAGGGAGGGACTAAACTCCCAGTTACCACATTTCCTCCCCCTTTAGTTTTTTTATAATTTCTATTTACAGGGAAACATTTGAAAAATCCAACAAACATATACAATTTCAGATGATTATACGGCTAGAGCAGCGTAGCTCTACCACTGGAGGTTCCTGAATGCGATCAACAGGGTCTCGAACGTCATCGGAACATGGCAGTTCAGGATTTGACACCTCTTCAGAGACATTTGGCATGTCTATTCTAGGTCAGACACCTCAGGAATCGACATTAACCACAGGTGGATCAGTTGATTGTTGTGATATCTCTCTGGCATGAAAATGATCTACATGCTTTCAGATTATTCTGTCTCCCACTTGTACTTGGTAAGATAGTGGACCAGTCTCTGACACAGTGGTTCCAGGAGCCCAACAGGGGCTGCTGCCAAAATTCCATATATATACCGTGTCACCTACACTGAAAGTGCAAGCTTTACAGTGTATGTCATGGTTAAACTGCTGATTACTCTGGTTCTGTGCCACCTTCCCCTCTAAGTTTGGAAAGACGAGATGTAGACGTGTACGCAGATGGTGTTTCATTGCTAACTCTGACTATGTGGAACCCATTGTCGAAGGTGGTGTTGTACAATAACTGAAAAGAAAGCAGGAAAATCAAGATTCTAGAGTGCCTTCCGATAGCTTTTCCATTCCAGACTAAATAGTTTGTACTGACACCTTGGCTAGGCCATTCGATAAGGGATGGCAAGGGGCTGTTTTAATATGTCAGATTCCATTCAGATCCATAAATTTCTGAAACTCTGTGCTGGTAAAAGCAGTGCCATTATCTGAAACGACAATTTCAGGTAGGCCATGTTTGCTGAAACTGTGACATAGCTTTTCGATAGTTGCATTTGACATTGGTGACTTGATTTCATATACATCCATCCATTTGGAATGTGCATCCACAATTAACAGAACATGGTACCCAAGAATGGTCCTGCGTAATCGATACGTAAGCGAACCCAGGGTTGACCAGGCCGCTCCCACAGATAGGGGGAAGCCTGAACAGGCAACTTTTGATGTTGCTGACTGTGGAGACAGTGCTTGACCAAGTTTCCAACATCTCCATCAATGCCTGGCCACCATACATAGGTTTGTGCAAGCATTTTCATTTTTGATATGCCCAGATATGGAGTTCTGTCAAGAGCAGCTCTCTGCCTTGAGGTGGGACCACCACTCTTGACCCCCACAACAAAATCCCACCTTGGCAGCTCAATTCCATCTATCTGACATGGAATGGTCTCAATTCTTCAGATACAGGCAAGTTTGGCTATCCTTTTAAGACAAAGTCTCTGACTTTCAATAATTTTGGATCTCTGTTTGTCCAATTTCTAATTTGTTTCGCATACACAGGCGAAGAAGCTAAGAAATGCAATAATTCCTGCAGCTGGGAGTATGCACAATACTAAAATAAAAATACCTGGAAAAACTCAGCAGGTCTGGCAGTATCTGCAGAGAGGAACACAGTTAATGTTTCGAGTCCGTATGACTCTTCAACAGAACTAAGTAAAAATAGAAAAGAGGTGAAATATAAGCTGGTTTAAGGCGGAGTGGGACAGGTAGAGCTGGGTAGAGGGCCAGTGATGGGTGGAGATAACCAAAAGATGTCATAGACAAAAGGACTAAGAGGTGTTGAAGGTGGTGATATTATCTAAGGAATGTGCTAATTAAGGGCAGAAAGCAGGACAAGCAAGGTACAGATAGCCCTAGTGGGGGTGGGGTGAAGGGAAGGGATTGAAATAGGCTAAAAGGTAGAGATAAAACAATGGATGGAAATACATTTAAAAATAATGGAAATAGATGGGAAAAGAAAAATCTATATAAATTATTGGAAAAAAAAGGGGGGGATTGGAAAGGGGGTGGGGATGGAGGAGAGAGTTCATGATCTAAAATTGTTGAACTCAATATTCAGTCTGGAAGGCTGTAAAGTGCCTAGTTTGAAGATGAGGTGCTGTTCCTCCAGTTTGCGTTGAGCTTCACTGGAACAATGCAGCAGGCCAAGGACGGACATGTGGGCATGAGAGCAGGGTGGTGTGTTGAAATGGCAAGCGACAGGGAGGTCTGGGTCATGCTTGCGGACAGACCGATGGTGTTTTGCAAAGCGGTCACCCAGTCACCGTTTGGTCTCTCCAATGTAGAGGAAACCACATTGGGAGCAACGAATGCAGTAGACTAAATTGAGGGAAGTGCAGGTGAAATGCTGCTTCACTTGAAAGGAGTGTTTGGGCCCTTGGATGGTGAGGAGAGGGGAAGTAAAGGGGCAGGTGTTACACCTTCTGTGGTTGCATGGGAAGGTGCCGTGGGAGGGGGTTGAGGTGTAGGGGGTGATGGAGGAGTGGACCAGGGTGTCCCGGAGGGAATGATCCCTGCGGAATGCCGGCGGGGGGGTGAAGGGAAGATGTGTTTGGTGGTGGCATCAGGCTGGAGTTGGTGGATGATGATCCTTTGAATGCAGAAGCTGGTGGGGTGCTAAGTGAGGACAAGGGGGACCCTATCATGGTTCTGGGAGGGAGAGGAATGTGTGAGAGCGGATGCGCGGGAGATGGGCCGGACACGGTTGAGGGCCCTGTCAACCACCGTGGGTGGAAAACCTCGGTTAAGGAAGAAGGAAGACATGTCAGAGGAACTGTTTTTGAAAGTGGCATCATCAGAACAGATGGGACGGAGGCGAAGGAACTGAGAGAATGGGATGGAGTCCTTACAGGAAGCTGTAGTCGAGGTAGCTGTGGGAGTCAGTAGGCTTGTAATGAATATTAGTGGACAGTCTATCACCAGAAATTGAGACAGAGAGGTCAAGGAAGGGAAGGGAAGTGTCAGAGATGGACCATGTGAAAATGATGGACGGGTGGAAATTGGAAGCAAAATTAATAAATTTTTCCAGGTCCAGACGAGAGCATGAAGCACCATCAAAGCAATCATCGATGTACCGGAGAAAGAGTTGTGGGAGGGGGCCGGAGTAGGACTGGAACAAGGAATGTTCCACATACCCCATAAAGAGACAGGCATAACTGGGGCCCATGCGGGTACCCATAGCCTCACCTTTTATTTGGAGGAAGTGAGAGGAGCTTAAGGAGAAATTGTTCAGTGTGAGAAAGAGTTCAGCCAGACGGAGGAGAGTAGAGGTGGACGGGGATTGTTCGGGCCTCTGTTTGAGGAAGAAGTGGAGAGCCTTCAGACCATCCCGGTGGAGGTTGGAGGTGTAGAGGGATTGGACATCCATGGTGAAGAGGAGACGGTTGGGGCCAGGGAACTGGAAATTGTTGATGTGATGTAGGGTGTCAGAGGAATCATGGAAGTAGGTGGGAACGGACTGGACAAGGGGAGAGAAAATGGAGTCAGGATAACAAGAAATGAGGTCCATGGGGCAGGAACAGGCCGACACAATCGGTCTGCCGGGACAGTCCTGATTGTGGATTTTGGGTAGGAGGTAGAAGCGGGCCGTCCGAGGTTGGGAGACTATAAGGTTGTAAGCTGTGGAAGGAAGATCTCCAGAGGAGATGAGGTCAGTGACAGTCCTGGAAACAATGGATTGATGTTCAGTGGTGGGGTCATGGTCCAGGGGGAGGTAGGAGGAAGTGTCTGCGAGTTGACGCTCAGCCTCTGCGAGGTAGAGGTCAGTGCACCAGACATAATGCAATACATAATGCACAAGCCAATATGCACAATACTGTCTGGCAATGGGAGACTGAGTGCATCTGCATTTGCAATGTGTAGGCCAGGACGAAGCATATAAGTATATTCATATGCAGATGATGTTAGAGCCCATCATTGTATTCTTGCTGATGCTATTGGCGGGATGGCCTTGTCCTCACTGAATAAACCCATTAATGGTTTCAGGTCCTACACAATGGTGAAATTGCGACCATGAAGGTACTGGTGGAATTTTTTCACCCCGAATACCACCGGTAAACCTCCCTTCTCAGTTGTGGAGAGAGTTGTCAAGACATAGCCAATGGGCCTTTCAGACCCATTTTCCATTTTATGGGATAACACAGCTCCCAACCTGTAGGGAGAGGTGTCATATGTTAATACCAGAACTTTTGGTGGGCTGTAGTGTATCAATAGACATGACAAATGCAACAATTCCTTTGCTTTCATGAAGACTTCTTCCTGTTGTGACCCCCAAGACCAATGGTGGTTCGTTTTTAGTAACAAGAGTAATGATGCCAGCACAGTTGATAGGTTTGGTAAGAAGCGTCTATAGTAGTTGATCATGCCCAGGAAAGATGTGAGTTCTGTTACATGGGATGGTGATGACGCATCTTTTATTGTTTGTGCTTTATCTTCTACTGGGTGCAGTCCCATGGTATCCACCCTGTGGCCTAGATAGGTCACTTCTGGTGCCTGAAATGTGCACTTTTCCTTCTCTAACTATACGCCGGCTTCCATGGACCTCCTTAGCACCTCCTCCAGGTTGGTCAAGTATTCTGTCTCAGTTAACCCCGTGATGAGGACCAAATATACTACCACTCATGGGACGCCTTGCAAAATTGTTCTCTGGAAGATAGCACACACCGACGAAACCCCGAAGGGTAGATGGGTGTACTGATAGAGACCCTTGTGTGTGTTAGTGGTTACGTACTTGCTTGATGTGCTACCCAGCTCCAGTCACTGGTGAGCATGGCTCATATCCAAATTCGTATAGGACTTGCTTCCAGCCAGTTTGGTGTATAAGTCATCTATCCCTGGGATAGGGTACTTGTCTAGTTTGGCTGCCTTATTTGTGGTCAATTTATAGCTTCCACAGATACGTATGGTATGGTTGGGCTTAACCACTGGAACTATGGGCACAGCCTATTCCGAGAATTGAACAGGTTGGTTAATGCTCAGCTTTTCAATGTATAAGGCACAGGTCTTGCCTTAAAGAAGTGAGGCGTTGCCTGTGGCTCCACATGTATCTTGGCCTGCAAGCCTTTTAACTTCCCTATCTCATCCCAAAAAACCAGGCTGTAATTCCTTAGAAACTCTGGGATTCCATCTGATTTTAGGTGAAATATCTCACACCAGTCGAGTTTGATCTTCGGGAGCCAATCCTGACCTAAAGGACTGGGTCCCTCTCCTTTCACAATTATTACAGGCAGCTGGTCTGTCTGTTACTTGTAAGAGACTGGGGCTGTGGCGATGCCCTTTATCTGAATGGATTTTCCCATGTATATCCTTAATTTAGCGGTTGCCCACTCCAGGTTTATTGGCTGTCTACCTTCATTAAGGCACCTGAAAGTGTGCTGTCCCACCACTGTGGTCGAGACATCCGTGTCCATTTTCAGTGGCTTCTCATTAACTTGTAATGTCACAGTAATAGGTCCACTCTTCACAGCAGAAAGGAGTAAATGTCAGGAGCGGCAGCTTCAGATGTTGTTGTACCCATTACTTCCAGCATGTTGATTTGCTGTTTTGCAGACTACTTTAACTTTGTCCAGCATTGCCTAATCACGTGACCCTTCTTATGATAGTAATGGCATTCTGCCTCTTTGAATTTACAGGTATCCATTCCGTGGTCACCCCCACATCTATAGCTACCTTATCTTGAAGTCACTGCTGAAGCATCTCATCACTCCCCTCAGATTGCTTTTTAATGTTTCTCACAGTCGACATTGAATCGCGATTTGATTCTGCAGGTCTGGCATTTGCGCCACCCTTGGCAGCAGATTCATGCCCATCATGAAGTACGGTGCAATTTTCCACGTGTTGCAAAGCCTGTAAGTCTCTTGCTGTGCTTTCCATAGCGAGGGAGATTTCGAGGGCATGCTGAAAGTCGATGTCGACCTCGCCAAGTCAACTTCGCTGTATGGCGCATTCTTAACAAACCAATCGGTCCTGCAGCATATCGTTTAATGTGTCCCCAAAGTCGCAGTCTTCTGTTAACTGCTTGAAGTTCGCAACATAAATCATAGGCCATAAATCATAAAATGGACTACCCCGGGGCCCTACCGCTGGAATTAAATTTAAAACACTGCATTATTACAGATGGCTTCGGCTGGAAGTGTGTTTTCACGGGGTCCACTAATTCAGTATAGGACTTGGAATTGGGTGCGCTCGGACCGTCAGGTTACAAATGAGGTTGTATGTTTTACTGCTGCATACACTTCAGAGGATCACTTTCTGCTTTTCTTCCGCGGTATTCTCGTTTGCTACAAAATAAAATCCGAGGCGCTCTACACACTGGCTCCAGTCTTCCATAGTCGCATTATATGGATCAATTCTGCCAAAGAGTGGCATGACTGGTGAGTAGCTTTTTTCCAAAAATTTGATGTACTCACAGTGACAGGGCAAGGTGCGGAGTCAGAGCTAATTTTACCCTCGTCCCCAGTTGTGATGACTCAACAGGGCAGACAAGTTTCATCAAGAAACAGTTAGCTTTATTACGGAGAGATTTACAGATGCTTTCACGATCGACCAGGACTCTCATCACTCCCCCCAGGTTGCCTGCACTACAAGCTCACTGGTCAGAGCCCCGGCAGTACATCATGTGCCCCTCCATTGACAGAAGGGAGTGACTATACCACCAGTTACTCCACTATATCTCTCTGTCCCTCTACCTAATGAAAATCTATCAGTCTCCATGTTGAAAATTTCAATTGTCTCTGCATGCATACCCTTATAGGGGAGAGAATTCCAGGTTTCTACTACTCTTCCTGTAAAGCAATTTCCATGCTAAATGGCCTGCTCTCATTTTAGGATTCTATCACCTCGTTTTTGATTTCTCCCACAAGAAGAGCTTGTTTCTCTATAAATCTGTTGAATCTTCTTAATATTTTAACCAACTTGGTCAGATCACACCGCAATCTTCTATGCTCAAGGGAATACAAGCGGGGTTTAAGCAAGCTATCCTCGTAATTACACTTCTAAGTTTATCTAAAAGAGCAATTGAAGGGAGGAGTCCTAGTCAATTTCTCCCTTCCCTGAGCTCAGCACTGAGACTAATTATAGAGGCCCCCTAGCCAAACTAGCTGTGATCAGCTAACACAGTACAGACTATGGAATGAAATCTGGAAACTTATTTGTTTAAAAGACTCACTGAGCAGTGCTTTATTCATTTCACAATGGTAAGGGGATTTCGTTGTCATTTCAGTATATTTGCATAGACACTGCTGGCACCACGACATCAATCTTATTTTTTTCTTCTTCATTCGTGGGATGTGGGCATTGCCGGCGAAGCCAGCACTTATTGCCCATCCCTAGTTGCCCTTGGGAAGATGGTGGTGAGCTGCCTTCTTGAGCCGCTGCAGTCCATACAGTGTAGGTACACCCACAGTGCTGTTAGGAAGGGAGTTCCAGGATTTTGATCCAGCGACAGTGAAGGAACGGTGAGCTAGTCCCAAGTCAGGATGGTGAGTGACTTGGAGGGGAACTTGCAGGTGGTGGAGTTCCCATCTATTTGCTTCCCTTGTCCTAGATGGTAGTGGTCGTGGGTTTGAAAGATGCTGTCTAAGGAGCCTTGGTGAATTCCTGCAGTACATCTTGTAGATGATACATACTGCTGCTACTGTGCATCAGTGGTGGAGGGAGTAAATGTTTGTGGATGTGGTGCTAATCAAGCGGGCTGCTTTGTCCTGGATGGGGTCAAGCTTCATGAGTGTTGTTGGAACTGCACTCATCCAGGTAAGCGGGGAGTATTCCACCACCCTCCTGATTTGTGCCTTGTAGATGGTGGACAGGCTTTGGGGAGTCAGGAGGTGAGATATTTGTCACAGGATTACCAGCCTCTGACCTGCTCTTGTAGCCACAGTATTTATATAGCTAGTCCATGGTCAATGGCAACCCCCAGGATGTTGATAGTGGGAGATTCAGTGATGCTAATGCCATTGAATGTCAAGGGGCAATGGTTAGATTCTCTCTTCTTGGAGATGGTCATTGCCTGGCGCAAATATTTTTTGCCCAAGCCTGGATATTGTCCAGGTCTTGCTGCATTTGGACATGGACTGCTTCAGTATCTGAGGAGTTGCGAATGGTTCTGAACATACTGCAATCATCAGCAAACATTCCCACTTCTGACTTATGATAGAGGAAGGTCATTGATGAAGCAGCTGAGGATGGTTGGGCCTATGATACTACCCTGAGGAACTCCTCCAGTGATATCCTGGAGCTGAGATGACTGACCTCCAACAATCATCTTCCTTTGGTATGACTGCAACCAGCAGAGATTCCAGTTTTACTGGGGCTCCCCTTGGCCAAATGCAGTCTTGATGTCAAGGCCAGACACTTTCACCTCACCCATGTTTGAACCAAGGCTATAATGAGGTCAGGAGCTGAATGGCCCCGGCTGAGTGCTCCTACCCAAACTGAATGTCAGAGAACAGGTGATGTGGGCGTTGCTGGCTAGGCCAGCATTTATTATCCATCCCTAATTGCCCTTGTTCAGAAGGCATTTAAGAGTCAACCTGCTGCTGGCCTCCAGATGTGGAGTCACATATAGGCCTGACCAGGTAAGGATAGCAGATTTCCTTCCCTAAAGGGCATTAGTGAACCGGATGAGTTTTTATGACAATTGACAATCATTAGACTTTAAATTCCAGATTATTATTGAATTCAAATTTTACCATATGCCAAGGTGGGATTCAAACCCAGGTCCCCAAAGTATTACCCTGGGTCTCTAAAACACAAGTCCAGTGACAATACCACTATGCCACCCATTTAGCTCTGTCTAGTAGCCCTGTCTTGTAACTTCACCAGTTTGTCACCTCGCTTTTAGGTATGCCTGATGCTGCTCCTGGCACTCTTCATTACACCAGGGTTGATCCCCTGGCTTGATGGTAATGGTAGAGTGGGGGATATGCCGGGCCACGATGTTACGATCGTGGTTGAGTACAATTCTGCTGTTGCTGATGGCCCGCAGTACCTCATGGTTGCCCAGTCTTGAGTTGCTAGATCTGTTCGAAATTTATCCCATTTAGCATGGCAGCAGTGCCACACAACATGCTGAAGGGTATCCTCAATTTGAAGACAGGATTTCATCTCCACAAGGACTGTGCGGTGGTCACTCCTACCGATACTGTCATGGACAGATGCATCTGCAGCAGGCATTTTCGCGAGGATGAGGTGAAGTAGGTTTTTTCCTCTTGTTGGTTCCCTCACCACCTGCTGCAGACACTGTCCAGCAGTTATATCCTTTAGGACTCGGCCAGCTCGGTCATTAGTGGTGCTACTGAGCCACTCTTGGTGATTGAAGTCCCCCACCCAGGGTATATTCTGCACCATTGCCATTCTCAGTGCTTCCTCCAAGTGGTGTTCAACATTGAGGAGCACTGATTCATCAGCTGGGGGTGAGGGGGGAGGTGGGGTTTGGCGGGGAGGTTGGGGTGGCGGTACGTGGTAATCAGCAGGAAGTTTCCTTGCCCATATTTGACCTAATGCCATGAGACTTCACGGGGTACAGAGTCGATGTTGAGGACTCCCAGGGCAACTCCCTCCTGACTGTATTTCACTGTGCCGCCACCTCTGCTGAGTTTGTCCTGCTGGTGGGACAGGGCATACACAGGGATGATGATGGTGGTGTGTGGGACATTATCTGTAAGGTATGATTCTGCGTGTATGATTATGTCAGGCTGTTGCTTGACTAGCCTGTGAGACAGCTCTCCCAATTTTGGCACAAGCCCCCAGATGTTCGTGAGGAGGAATTTGCAGGACTGGAAGAGCTGAGTTTGCTGTTGTCATTTCTGTGCCTAGGTTAATGCTGGGTGATCCATCTTTTTTTATTCCTTTTAGACTTTTCAGCAGTTTGATACAACGGAGTGGCTTGCTAGGCCGTTTTAGAGGACATTTAAGAGTCAACCACATTGCTGTGGGTCTGGAGTCACATGTAGGCCAGCCAGGTAAGGACAGCAGATTTCCTTCCCTGCAGGACATTACTGAACCAGATGCACTTTTACGACAATCGACAATGGTTTCATGGTCATCAGTAGACTTTCAATTCCAGATTTTTACTGAATTCAAATTTCACCATCTGCTATGGTGGAATTCAGACTCAGGTTCCCAGATCATTACCCTGGGTCTCTGGATTACTAGTCCAGTGACAATATTCTGAGGTGAGATTTTTCCAAACATTCTTGTTCCTCCTGGCCCACAAAGTAACACAAAGAGATTTTAGAAGAATTTAACCTCTTCTGGCCCACGATCCATTTTTCAGCAGGTTTGGCCCAGCAGGGACCCTGACACTGCTCCACCCCAGTTAAAATAGCAGGCCGGGGCCTGATGTAATCGGAACCATCTTTGCATACTTAAATAGGATCCTGCTGGTTTGAAACTGCAGACGGGATTTGTTGGGAAAGAAGTGGACAAGACCCTCACTCCATTTTAACAGTCCCCTACCTGGGTTGTAAAAGCTGTAGCAAATTGAAATCAGGGCCAATGTGTATTAAACTGAGAGGGAAAATGCCAAATCAGGGCAGAAGTTCTGATGATGCTCCTGAATTTGCACCAACATTACTGCTAACATCAGGAAAGGAAAAAAAAAAGGTCAAGCCCATTATTTGGACTTGCTTGAACTCAGTATTCTTTACCACAGTTAGTGTACCTGCCTGATTACTGTACAATAGCATCTAGGTGAATTTTTGTGATTTCTATATTAGTGCATTTTTATGTTTCTACATTTCTGCCCTTAATTTTGTAGTTAGCAGCTTTTTGGTAATATGATTTTATGTATAATATGTATTAATTCTGAGAATATTAACAATTAGAGTTTTTTGATTAGTGAAGAAAAAAGGTTTAAACACAATTTTGGCAGTAATTATAGCTTAATAATATAAATAAATATAATCAGAATTTGCTAAATTATACATAGATTTTATGTGCACTTGCAGACTCCAGTTGCATCAGAGACATACTTAATTCATGACCTAATTTGGAAGTACCACATACAGCCTTGACTACAAGTCATGTGGATTTTTTTTAGCACAAGCATTCGTGGCCAGATGGGTACACATTCAATGGAATATTTATTAATACAGGGAAGATAAATCTATTGTGGTTAGTGGCTGATTGCGAGACCTTAGCTAGCTGAGATATGGGTATGGAAGGCATAATGCCAGCAATTCGTTTCTGCCTGGGAAATTATAAAATGTTTTGTAGGTGCTAATGGGATATCTTTTAGAATTTTAGTTACCAGACTGATCTCCAGGGCACAAATTTACCTCTGAATTATTAAGCCAGAAAGGACATAATCTCATAATAACCTTGTAATTAGAGCGCTCTCTCATCTTGTTAACTTTTATGTTGTCAGTAACTGATGGATTTGCAATAAAGTAAGAAGCTACACTGCCAGCACCATGACAGCCTTAATCCTATAATTCCTGGATTACAGATGCTGTAGTAGTTGTTTATATTAAAAAAATCCTGATCTGTGACACTGTCAACTTGTAGATTTTATACTTCTTTTTAACTAGCTTACTGTACATTCTCCAGTACCTTGCCATCTATTTTTGCTCTGAACGCAGATATTTCCCCTTGGTAGTGACTATGGGGGAGCTACTTTTAACAATGGAAAAATTCTCTTAATCTTAATTTTTAGTTCGCGGGTGGGCGCGTGCCCGATCCGCTCGAGCGTAAAATGACGCGCATTGACATCGGGCGAGTGTCCCAACATTACTGTGCGGTCGCCTCATCCACGGGCGGGATGAGGTTTCCTAAAGCAACTAAAAATAAAATAAAAAATTTAAAACTTAATTAATAACGTGTCCCTGCTCATGTGACAGAGTCACATGTGGGGTCATGTTTTATAACATTTTTAATTTCTTAATTTTGTTTAAACTCATCTCCTTGAGGCAGCTCTGTGCCTCAGGGGGATTTTCAAGCGCTCACTCGCGCACATGGTCAAAGTTCACGCTCGCCCAGCTCGCCCTCCTCCCCCCATTTGCACAGGCAGTGTTGAGCGCTGCCGCTTGCGTTTCACGCTGGGTGGGCCTTAATTGGCCCGCCAGTGTGAAATCGCCTTCTGGCCTCAATCGCAGGAGGTGGTCGGCTTCCTGACCCCTGCCCACCGAGCCCTGCCTTTGAAGACTGACCCTTTTGCTACTTCTACTTTGACCAAAAAAGACAATTCCTCAGGGATATTAAAAAGTGAGGTTTCCTTGAAGTATAGAGTGGTTGAATTTCTGGACATCAGTAATTTTGCCAATACCGGGATATTGTAGCTTGGGCCCCTTTTGATGGTGGAAATCCGGCTGGGAGTCCAGCAAGCATAATCAATGGCCAGTGGCCCAGAAAAATGGGTCAGAGTTAAGACAGAGTTGGAAAGCCAAGCTACTTTGCTCTGAAAAGGAGATTCACACTCACAATACGTAATACACCACTTGAGGATGTCTCCTGCAGTTGTTATGGGAAATTGGATGATATTAGCTCTTCCAAAAAATCACCAACAATTTTCATTTCTATAGTATCTTTAAAGTAGTAAAATGTCCCAAGGCATTTCACAGGTACATAATTAGACAAAAATTGACACTGAGGCAAAGAAGGAAACCTTACAACAGATGAGCAATGCCTTGGTCAAAGACTTGGCTTTTAAGCAGCGTTTTAAAGATAGAGAGGTGGTGGAGTTTAAAGAGTTTAAAGAGTCTAAAGGTGAACTAATGATCCAGAGATACGAGTTCAAATCCTACCTGGGCCCGAGAATGTAAATTCAGATAATTAAAGTTTTGTTTTAATTGGAATTAAACTGGAGTTGGAATTAAAAGGCAGTAACAGTAATGGTGATTATGGGCTGAATTTTCCCAGAATTGCGCTAAGTGCAGTAGCGGGCGGGTAAAATGGACTCCTACCCAACAATGAAAATGGCGGGTTTTTGCGCAGTATCTTCCCGAGCCCACCTACCTTATTATATATTCACTCCTGTGAAACACATCATTTCCATGGCAGCCTGGCTCTCATTCGCCCGCTTGCCATCACCCTACTGTTGCATCATGCCGGCTGCCATCTTTAAAAGGCAGCCGCCAGCAAAGCACTCATCACACCACCAGCTCACCACCGGTGTCTGGGAGACTTGGCCTGCAAAGTCAAAAAGATTGCAGCCCCCCACTTCAACGATGGGTCCCTCGAGTGACTGCTGGATGCCGTGGAGGCCTGCAGGGATGTGCTCTACCCCAGCTCTGGCCACAGGATGGGTAGTGATGTCACCAACCAAGCTTGGGAGGTGGTGGCAGCGTTGGTCAGTGCCAACACCCTTCAGAAGAGGACAGCCACCCAGTGCCGCAAAAGGGTGAATGATCTCCTCCTTTCCGCCAGGGTAAGTCACTCTTTTCATCACTCCTAACTCACACACTCTCAAGCTCATCACACAACTACAGGGTCCTCACTCACTGCTAGTGCAAGGGACCATTCACTCTTTCACACACATCGCCATTGTCCTCATCCCATCCATGGGACCACTCCCCACCCACACAGGCCAGGCAGACTTATCATCAGGCCCGGTAGGAATCCTGATACACTCTCCCCATCTCTATCCATGCAGGACAAACTGGCTCAGATTAAACTAAATTAACAAAATCAGGGGCAAAATAAAAGCAGCCCCTTAAAGGGAAACTGCAAAAACAAAAGAAAAAACACAAAGGAAACTTACCAACATCAAATCAAAATGTGATTAAAGGGGTCAATACAACACCCCACTCTCCATGGTGGCCACTGAGTATGGAAGGCCTCAATGGTGCCGGCAGACACCGCATGCTCCCTTTCCAGGGATACCCAGCCATGAACGAAGCCGCGGAAGAGGGGCAGACAGTCGGGTCGGCCGACCCCTTCGTTCGCCCACTGCCTGGACCTGTTAATAACCAACTTGGCCAAGCCCAGGAGCAGGTTCATGAGGACGTCCTCCTCCCTCCCACCCCCCCCTCCGCACCAGGTGCCCATAAATCAGGAGCGTGGGGCTGAAGTGCAAACAAAAAACAGTAAAAGGTTTCTCAAGAAACTAAAAGGGGGTGCAGCATACAACAATTAACATATACGTGGTCCACGGACTCCACAATGGCTGCAAAAGACGCAGGCATCTTGGGAGTCCGTGAACCGACACAACCTACCATAGTATGGGACTGCTGCCTGCAACAGCCTCCACCCCAGGCCCCTGATGGAAAGTGGGAGGACATCCCCATAGAGGCCCCCCACTGGGGACTTCCGCTGCCGGACGGCAACAAGGCACACCAGGGCGTGTCTGGACGGCAGGGCAAAGAAGTGAAGCATGTGCAGCAGCAGCCCATACACAAAACTCCTCTGCGCTGTGCTAAAGGCCACGGAGGGCATTTCTGCAAGGCGGCTCAGGTTGCGGGGCACCAGCTCCCGAGGGAGGGTTTTGGGCTTGGGGCCAATGTGGAATTCCGTCCGAACAGGGGTGCGCTCAGACGGAAGACCACCGCGCACCTGCGCCCCCTCGAGGCCCAGTATAACGTCGGGGCCGAGCACGACCGTCCTAAGGTCATGAATGGCATTGGCCGCGAGTGGGATGTTCAGGGAAGCATCAACTCCTGTGGTAACATCCAACCTCCTCCTCCGCCACCCAGCACGTCCCAGATCATGGTCCCCCCGGCAGCCACAGCCATCCTCTCCGCCAGCCACTGAAAAAGGGCAGAGGGGGATTCCTGGGCAGCGGCTACTCCTCACTGCGGAGAGCTGCGTCGCGAGCCGACCATGTTCCAGACCTTGATCAGATCCTGTAAGGAGCCACGAAGGCCCCTCAGGTCTATAAACAGGAGCAGCAAGTCATAATTCAGGCCGTGCACCTGGCAGAAGAAATACATCGCCAGGGCACACCATCTCGGAGGGGGCTTGACGGAAAGGTATCGCTGCAGGGCCTGAAGGCAGAAAGTCACCACCTGGGTGCGTAGGCACACCAGCACCTGACCACCCTCCCTAAGCGGGAGACTCAGAACCTCAGCAGCAGACCCAGTGCAGACTTTTGTCCCAGAAGAAGTCGATGAGCATTCTCTGGATTTTTGTGACCCGCCGGTACCACAACATGGCGGCAATCAGCTGGTTCATGACCAGAACTCAACCCCAGTAAGACAGCACTCGGAGCAGTCCTGTCCAGTGCCGCAGGCGAGCAGTGACTTTGGCCTCCAGCTCCCTCTAGTTCGCCAGCCAGGATTCCTCAGCAGGGCAGAGGTGGACCCCCAGGTAGAGGAGACAACAATGGGGAGAAAGTCCTCCCCGGTGCTCACCTCCGAAACCCCATCCTCCTCCAGGTCATCGCCTCTAGCTTCCAACCCCTCTCCCGTATCGAGTACAGGGGCTGGTTCAGGGCTGCCTATTAGCTCCATCTCCACCTCGATCCCACCCCCAGGATCAAGGGCAGAGGGGTCCTCTCTGCTCTCCTCTTGAGAATATGGGCCAAAGGCCTGCGGCAACTCAGAGCCCCGCTCTCCCCCAGGCACCGGGTCGCCCAGTAAGTCTGGAAAAAGCTCTAGACCTAGCACGGAGGTACCCAGCGCTAAAGGTTGGGAGGAAGCGAGGAGGCCTTCTTCGTCACCATCACCCAATGACCCAGCGGCGGGGGCCATGAAGGGACTGTCACAGCCCCCTGGTGGGCCAGATGGCACTTCGGGGGTACAAGGTGGGTCGGAGTGGAGGTGCACCACTTCAAGGGCAATACCCTTACCGAACCCCGAGGGGCCCTGCTCTGGGGACAGCAGCAAGGGGTTGGGGATTTGGGCTTCCCCCACAGGGCAGAGCCAGGACTTAGTGGCGGAGACGCCACCACCACTTCACTGGGGGAGGGGACAGATCCGACCTTGCCAGTCGCGAGGTCCTTCCCTTCCGAAGGATGGCTTCTCTTCCAGGGTAGGCTGGGGGCTGGGGACACCTCCAACAGCAAGGCTCCTGCCACCTCGTCCAGCCCCTGTGGACGCTCCGCTCTCTAGGATTGGGGCAAGTCCTCCCTCTTTAATAGGGCCACCGGCTCAGGATCACGCACCCCACCGCCGCCGGCCCTGGGAATCGGCGCAGAAACGATGCTGGGCCCAGCACATGGCACTGAGGTGCACATGGGCCCGGGAATATGTGCATTCATGGTGCCTGGGCTGGATGATTTTTGTCCCCCCGAGCCGGTATCTTCAGTGGTCTGGAAATCAGGGTAGGTTTGGGGAGCCTCGGGGGCCGCCTCCAGCGGGCGGGTCTTCCTCATTGCCTTCTTACGGTGCGGGGTCTATCCACCCGCCTTGCCGGCAGCCGAGATGATGGTGGCTGCCGGCGGCACCTCCCCTTGCGGGGAGGAGGATGGAGCGGTGGCGGGGGGGTGAGCGGCGGTGCCAGCCGTGGCTGCCTGGATGGTGCTGGCAGCCTTGGCGGTGGGGCAGTTCTTACAGACATACCCCACCTCCTTGCAGGCATAGCACTGTCCACCATCCGCAGCCCAGAAGACCCTGTAGGCGGCCCCCACATATTCCACATTAAAGCCCCCCTTCACGCACTCCTCCTGGGCCAGGCGGATGAAAACCTGGCGCCGGAAGGAGTACACGTGTGTCGGGGGGGCAACATCACTGAGGCCGAGTGGGATTGGTGCAATCTCCCCCAGTTGATAGAGGTGGGGGGGGAGGAGCTCACTGGGGCCAAAGGGCAGGACATTGGAAATGATGATCCTCTGGGCAGTGGCCTCCAAGGGGTCTATTGCCAGAAATGTCCCGCCCACAGTGAGCCCCTTTTCTAGGGCCAGGGTCACCACCTGCTCTGACCTCAAGAAAATTACAGCTTTGCCGTACATTTTCGAGGTGGCAACTACGGCTGAGGGACCAACACCCCCAGCCATTGTCTTGACGCACGCCACGATCATCATTTTGGGGTGGGTGTAGCTCTTCACCCCCAGGGCCTTGGTAAGGAAGTAAAATGGTGATGGGGCCGTGGGAGCAGCAGAACCCGCATAAATTTCCTTAGGGGGCCCGGCCACCGGTGACAGCACCGACTCCACAGCCACCCGGGAAGGCCCAGCTACAGGCGACCCTGTGGCAGCCATAGGGGCTGAACCACACCCACCCCGAGCTCTATATTCAACAATATCCCACCCCGGGGAAAGGGGGAAAGGATGGTGTAACCTCCCCCTCCGGTATGACAAAAACAGAGAGGAGAGGAGGGAGAGGGGTAAAGGACAGGGAGACACAGGGGGAAAGGGTAAAGGGTAGGCAGGTGCCATTTGGTGGAGTGGAGTGTGGGTGGGGGCCTCGATGTTCCTCCCATATGGGAGGGCGATGTCTTCACCAGGCAGCTGGTACTGCCTGGCACACAGAAAACTCGGCAGCCCAGCCAAAGCCCATTGACTTTTGGCACAACCGGACGATCCCAGAGGCGGGCAGGGGCAGAAAATCTCGCCCTAGCTGTTAACACTGCTGAAGCCGTGAACATTTTTCGCTTCACCTCCTCTGTTCTCTTACATCATCTTTAAAGGTTGGGTTGGGGGGTGGGGTGGGGGGGGGCGGTGTGTTGGTGGCGGGGGGGTGGGGGGGGGTGTGGGGGGGCTGGGGCTGGTTTACACAGTTCCACACATTAACCCTTACAAACCCTAATCCTACAGTAGTCATTTTGATCCTGCCAGTTTTCTACAGAACAAAAGACCTCCAATGTTACATCTAACACACTGAAGACACACCAATTATTTCATTTTGACAACCGACAATATTACATAGGAAGGAAGATACTTAGTGACTTTATATATACACTTACTAAATTCATGTATATACTTAGATAAAAGCAAAATACTGCAGATGCTGGAAATCTGAAACAAAAACAAAAATTGCTGGAAAAACTCAGCAGGTCTGACAGCTTCTGTGGAGAGAAAGAGTTAATGTTTCAAGCCCAGGTGACTCTTCTTCGGAACTAAAGAGAAGTAGAAATGTGGTGAAATATATACCGTATAAGGGGGGGTAGGACAGATGAAGCTACCTGTCACTTGCCATTTCAACACACCACCCTGCTCTCATGCCCACACGTCCATCCTTGGCCTGCTGCAACGTTCCAGTGAAGCTCAACGCAAACTGGAGCAACAGCACCTCATCTTCCGATTAAGCACTTTACAGCCTTCCGGACTTAACATTGAGTTCAACAACTTCAGATCATGAACTGTTTCCTCCATCCTCGCCGCTTTTTGATCCCCTTTTTTCAAATATTTATTTTTAAATTTTTATATATACATTTTATTCCCACTTATTTCTATTATTATTTTTTAAATTTATTTCCATTCATTGTTTTATCCCCACCTTTTAGCCTGTTTTGATCCTTGCTCTCACACTGTCCCCTCCCCCCACCACAACCCCACTAGAGCCATCTGTCACTTGCTCATCCTGCTTTCTACTCTTAATGTTGCAATTAGCACCTCCTTTAGCCATTATCACCACCATCAACACCCCTCCGACCTTTGTTTATGACATATTTCACAATCTCTCCTTTGCCTCCACCTATCACTGGCCTTCTATCCAGCTTCATCTGTCCCACCCCCTTATACAGTATATATTTCACCACATTTCTACTTCTCTTTAGTTCTGAAGAAGAGTTATACGGACTCAAAACGTTAACTCTTTCTCTCCACAGATGCTGTCAGACCTGCTGAGCTTTTCCAGCAATGTTTGTTTTTGTTACATGATATAATACATTACATAATATACTCACTTAATTCATGTGTTTGTATTACTCTGTTACATTTAAGATATAAGTTATTTGTACAATACTAGTGAGGAATGCTGAGATTTTGTGACAAGAGCAGGCACAGCTACTTGTTCTGCATCATATGTATAGAAATTATTTTCTTTATGCCTTATATAGAAATTGTTTTCTTCGTCATGTGCCTATAAAATCACAATGGAACAACAATCCGACAATATTATATTGCCTTACGTTGGTGATATTTATTCACTGTTTCTGTTCAGATTTGTTGAGACTCATTTGAGTCAGTGAGATGGTGAGGTCAGTAATAAGTCAATTTCAGTTGCTGTTTTCTTTGTCTCCATCAAAAATCAGATGAAAGAAAGAGCTAATGGATGTGAAATTGGATTTAGCAGTGCTGCTGGCGCTTGTGCTATGGAAGCCTTGAAGTGAAATTATGCCTCGTTGGCTGATTTGGTGCATGTTTGGGCCAGAGTATTTCTTAAATGATTTCTTAAAGATTATAAGATGTATAAGATGTAGCTGTACAAAGGGACCTGGGTGTTCTTGTCACTGAAAGCTAACATGCAGATGTAGAAAGCAATTAGGGAGGCTAATAGTATGTTATCTTTATCACAAGAGGATTTGATTATCAGAGTAGCGAAGTCTTGTGTGAGGGATTAAGACCTCATCTTGTATATTTTTTATATAATGCACATAGAGATATGCTCTTTGTTTTGTCTAAAAATTTCAAACTGGACAAAGACCTAAAATGGCTGAATCTATGTCTGTCTGTGACCTTGAACAGAAGAAGCTGCCTGGCAGTATCGGGGAAACTCGCACCTATCTTCAGTTTGCTCTCGCCTAACTAATAGAAAATTGGATCACACCAAAACCAGATGGTTGGGAATATGCCACTGCTTATAAAGTGGGGAGGTAAATCAAAAACATCTTTCTGTTCACAGATGGGAGGTGAGGGGAGAAATTCGTGCTGTTTAAATTAACCCCCCTCCTGTCCAAAGCACTTGCTTTAATTATATGGAGCCTTGGTTAGACCACACTTGGAGTACTGTGTGCAGTTTTGGTCCCCTTACCTTAGGGACAATATTGCCATCGAGGGGGTGCAACAAAGGTTCACCAGACTTGTTCCCAGGATGGCAGGACTGTCCTATGAAGAGAGATTTGGGAAACTGAGCCTGTATTCTCTAGAGTTTTGGAGAATGAGAGGTGATCTCATTGAAACCTACAAAATACTTAAAGGGATAGATAGGGTAGATGCAAGTAAGGTGTTTCCCTTGGTTGGGGAGTTTAGAACCAGGGGATACAATTTAAAAGTAGGGGGGAAGCCACTTAGGATCGAGACGAGGAGAATTTCTTTTACTCAGAGAGTTGTGAGTCTTTCGAATTCTCTACCCCAGAGGGCTGTGGAAGCTCAGTCTTTGAGTATATTTAAAGCAGAGATTGACTGATTTCAAAATACCAATGACATAAAGGGATTTGAGATTGTGTGGGAAAAACTATGATCGTATTGAATGGTAGAGCAGGCTCAATGGGCTAAATGGCTCCTATGTTCCTATATTCTGCCCATTTGAATCACACAAGTCCAGTTAATATCTTGTCCTTTTCATGAGGGACCCCCTCCCCCACCCACTAGTATTATTTAAAAGGCTAGCTATCCAACTTGCAGGTGAGGTACTTTTGACTCACTTAAAGTTTATGGAAGTCCTGTGGTGTTTTCTTGGAGTATTGGTGACTGGTTGGATTTTGAAGGCAATGTTGGTCAGAGGAGATTACTGCCCTGTTAATAAAAAGTTTGCTAAAGTTGTGGATACTATAGTTGGAGTTCCTCTTGGGTTGCAACACATCAGGAATATCAGGTTCTATAAAGAGTCTATAGGGAGCACTTCTCTGACCTCTACTTCAGTTAGGAGCCAAGTATAAGGTGCCTACAATTTATTTTGGAGGTTGTCATTGAATAATGCTATCTTCTTTAACAGGACCTACAACTGCACTGCAGGGTGAAGACAACACTGCCATTGGCTGTTAAGCTCACCGTTACCCTCAACTTCAATGTTAATGGATCCTTCCAGGCAGGAGCAGGTAAAATTTCCAACATTCACCAATACACCATTCACCACTATATTCGGGAAGCCACAGAAGCCTGTATGCCTGGAGAGGGAATTTCATAGTCCTCTCTCTTAGCAGGTAGAAGCAGGGGGAGGGGACACATGACTTTTACTCAGAAAGTTGTGAATCTTTGGAATTGTCTACCTCAGAGGGCTGTGGAAGCTCAGACATTGGGTATACTTAAAGCAGAGATTGACAGATTTCTATATAAAAATAACATAAAGTGATTTGAGATTGTATGGGAAAAACTATGATCGCATTGGATGGTAGAGCAGGCTCAGTGGGCTAAATGGCTTACTCCTGCTCCTATGTTCCAATGTTCCAAGGGTAGCAGATTTCCCAATAGTGCAGGGAGCCATTGACAGCACACACACAGTTCTGTGGGCTCCATGTGTAAGTATGGAGATGTACTGGAACTGCAAGGGCTATTATTCCATCAACATGCAGGTGGTGTGCAACCATGTCCAGAACATCATGCCAGTGAATGCCCACTATCCTGGCAGCAGCCTCATACCTTCATCCTGAGGCAGTCAGCCATTCCCACTATCTTTGGGCACTATCGCAAACTAGAGGCTGGCTGCTTGATGACAAATGATAGGGAATATATGACGAAGTGGCATTGTAGCTGGATTAGTAATCCAGAGACCCGGGGTAATGCTCTGGGGATCCAGGTTTGAATTCCACCATGGCAGATGGTGGAATTTGAATTCAATTTTTAAAATATCTGGAATTACACTGCCCCGCTGGCCTACCCTCCGTCCTGGCCTGCCCGGATGGCCTATCCTCCAGCCTGGCCTGCCTGGATGGCCTACCCTCCGGCCTGGCCTGCCCGGATGGCCTACCCTCCGGACTTGCATCACCAACATTGCCACTCTGCAGAGCCCTTCTCCCAGCCATTGCGAGCAGCCTTCATTTATACAGGCTGCCGGATCGCCATTGGACCCGGCGGTCTGAGCATGCCCGCTGCCACTGCCCACTCCCACTATCCTCGGGATGAGTCGCTAAGGACGGTCTTAACTGGCCCGCCTGCATGAAATGATGATGCGGACCCAATTGCAGGTGGTGATTGGGTCCGTGCCTGCTCCCGACCAGCCTGCCCGACTTGGGGAAAATTCTCCCCACTGCTTCAGGACACCAATGGCTTGTTTCACAATATTTCTTGGCGCTACACTGTTTTTGTTACTGGAAAGTTGCCCTTGCATGGTCAAGTGGCGGAGGTGAGTCATGAACCATAGAGGATTTTTTTCAAATCATTGGATGTGGGCATCGTTGGCTAGGCCAGCATTTATTGCCCATACTTAATTTCCCTGGTTCAGAGGGCATTTAAGAGTTAACCACATCAGTGTGGGTCTGGAGTCACATGTAGGCCAGGCCAGGTAAGGACAGCAGATTTCCTTCCCTAAAGGGGAATTAGTGAACCAGATAGGCTTTTACAGCAATCAGCAATGGTTTCATGGTCATCAGGCAGAGGCCTCCCCACCTGACCAAATGTGCGTTGGAGGAGGTGGTCGAGACTGTGAGCTCCCATGAGGTGGTGCAACGTACATGGGTCCAGTGTTGCAAAAGGTCCAATGATTCCCTGCGCTCGGGAAGGGTGAGTACCATGTTGCCTCAAGTCACTTAATGCAGCTGTCACCCTTTCCGCCCAACCACCGACCACCCCCCCCCACCCACCCACCCCCCCCCCCCCCCCCCCCACCCCCCCGCCCCCCGCCGCTAACACTGAGTACAGAAACTTCATTGAATCCCTCACGGCATGGATCCCTCGCTGTGTGTGACGCAGAGATTGCCCATGCCCAGTTCACCCTGAGAGGGTTGAGCTAGGATGTGCTCTGCATCTGCAGCATGTGTGACACTGACACCCAGAGTATAGAACGGGGTTAAAAGTCAAGGATTTGCACCTAGTGCTGGAACTGCGAAACATGTCAAAAGTCAGGGTGCTAACATGCTGGGAGGGGAGCTTCCAGGTGGCGGGGCACCAACCCATCTGCTGGTGTTTGCGTTCCAAGTGCTTGTGCCTCCTTGCTTAGCAAAGTGGCACGTTATGGTGCCACATGTGAGGGAGGCAGCATTTGGGCAATTGGGGGGTGGTCAGCCCTGGCTTGTTTGGGTGAGTGTGTGGCAGCTGTAGGGTGATGAAGAACTGGAGTCCTGCAGTGTCCCACTCCGGCTGGGTTGGCAGGGATGTGATGGGAATCCAGGTGCAGGCTAGACTAATCAATGCTCTTCTCTCCTTTTCAGGAGAAGGCAGCGCACAATGCATCAGAACGAATGCTGACTGGTGGAGGGCAGGCCCAGTTGGCCATCCTGACGGCTTTCATGAAACAGGCCATGGGTCTTGAGAGGCGCCATGCCCCCAGGTCCACGAGTGGCGGTGAGGCTGGGGTGCCACGGGGAGGTATGTTCGGTGAGCACTCAGGTCACCATGTGTGCCACAGAAGCCATGGCACTGCTGAATGCTCCGTGATTGAAGTTACAACATGAGTTTACCCTTGATAATGGAAGGATAAGCGCATAATGACCTGGGGAAGCGGCATGCAAGTTGACATTGTCTGCACTGAAACTAATCAAATGTCTTTTTTCTTCCTTTCAGCATCATTGGAGCAGGGCCAGGAGGGGGACACAGCGGGTCCACCTCTCACCCCTGAATCCCCCGAGCAAATGCACCATCCAGCATCACACCATCACAGCCAGGCAGGCAACAGCACAGATACTAGTACCTCGGTGGGGATTAGATCTTCGGCTAGTGTCCCGGGGCACTTCACACTCGATTGAGGTGCAGGCAGAGACAGAGAAAGCCCAGGGCACTGGCAGTCAGAGGACAGCTGGGGACCAGGTACTTGCTCGGTTGGTAGCTGATGATGTGTCTCTGGAGTCGTCCGTATGGCAACGAGCGCTGGAAGTGCAGCAGGGTACGTGGGACAAATTGGCAGAGATACATTAGGCAATGTGTGGCATGGTTCCCATGCTGGAGGAGTCCACGCAGAGCTTCACTGATGCAATGAGCCTCATGGCTGAGCACCATGCTTCCTCCATGGAGAGAATGGCAACCTTCATGGAGAGGCACCTCCTGGAGAACAATCAGGTCCTCCTGGGGTTGCGCTCAGACCTGCAAGCCCTCACAGCAGCATTGGCCATAGCTGGTCAGTGCCAGAGTGGGAGATGGTCTGGGCACCAAGTCTCCCAGCTCAGTGCCCATCCATCAATGGTGAGCAGGGAGGTCCGAAGCGACCTCAACGTCGGCACAGGAGTGCCTGTCATCTCTGCGGGCTCCTCTCAGGGCGCTCTGGATGAGGGCAGCATCTTCTCTGCCCCTTTACCAGTGACCATGCCATCCAATGAGGCTGTGGTGACTGGGGAGAAGCCAACTGTGGAACTGGCCTCTCCCTCCCAGGCGGGGCCATCAAATGCTCCACGGGCCAGAGGATGTCCGCCAAGGTCATCGAGGCCAAAAGACCAGCACAGTGAGCAAGCTGTCTCAGATGCCACTGTCAGCAAGGGGGGAGTACCTAGACGTAGCACCAGTAAGTGTAAATTTAAGGCACCTTAGGCACACCATGGGTTTCTCACTGGTACTTTTATGTTGGCCCATAGTACTTAGTCAAAGACTTGGTGTAATGTCGAACACCGTTTTTTGTGTTGCTTTATGAATTTACCTTTGTTTACTGATTAAATTTTGACATGTTGCCATGCCTCAGGGTTATTCCTTACTTCTGCAGGTGGATGGGAACCCATAATATTATGAGTGAGTTGTTTGACATTGAACTTTATTGACAAGGGCCTTAGTTAATGTTAGTATCCAGGCTGATTTAGCACTCAGGTATCGAGTGTGGAACCTGCACCCCTGGCGTGTGTTGAAGGTCCATCTGTGTTGTGCTAGTTGAAGTTCTTTGGATTAAAGCCTCCCACGTGTCCCTGCCTCCCTGGAGTATGCCTGGGTCAGCGTCTACCCCCTCAGCGTTCTCCTGTGTGTGCTCATCCTCGGACTCACTGCTGGACTCATTGTGTGCATCTGGAGCAACTGCGTCTACGTCTTCCTCATCCACTGCGTCGGCCCTTTCCAGCACCAGATTATGGAGAGCACAGCATGCAACCACTATCAGCGACACATGATCTGGGGGGTATTGTAATGCAGTCTGAGCAGTCCAGGCATCGGAAACACATCTTGAGAAGACCGATGGTTCTCTCCATCACAGCCCTTGTGGAGGTGTGGTTCCTATTGTACCGCTGCTCAGCCTCTGTTCTTGGATGGCGGAGAGGTGTCATGAGTCACCTTCTGAGGGCATAGCCCTTGTCACCCAGCAGCCATCCATCCAGCCGGGCTGGAGCACTGAAGAGCCCTGGCACCTGGGAGTGTCTGAGGATGTAGGCGTTGTGGGAGCTGCCTGGGTACCTTGCACAGACTTGTAGAATCAGGATCCTGTGATCACACACTATCTGCACGCTCATGGAGTGGAAGCCCCTCCTGTTGACAAAAGCACCGGGCTTACCCACTGGCGTCTTGATGGCCACATGTGTGCAGTCTATTGCACTCTGGACACGGGGGAACCCAGCAAAGCCTCTATCTCGCTCTGTCTGACTGACATCAATGCACGCCTAAACAGAGTGTCTGTCACCTGCTTGACACAAGTGTGGACAGCTGATTGGGAGATTCCACAAAGATCACCCACTGACCCCTGGAAAGAGCCAGAGGCATAGAAGTTGAGGCCAGCTGTGACCTTTAGCGCCACTGGCATGGGGTGTCCACCCACACAGTTAGCAGAGATCTCAGGGCCTATCACCTGACAGATGGAGATGACTGTCTCACTTGAGAGTGCCACCTTCGGCACTGCACCTCAGACATATTGAGCTAACTGCTTCGCCGCCTGTAAACCCTGGCAGCAGGATATTGGCGTCTTCTGCAGCCCCTTCCGCCTTGGACATCCTGCTGGCCCTGTACCCCTTGTGCCTGCGCCTCTCCTCCCAAAGGTGGCTCTCGTGAGGCAGAATGTGGACTCCCGGCCTCCTCCCCCTTCTGGCCCTCCCTTCCTCCTTAGAGGAGGTGCCTCCAGTGGAGAGCACAACTCCCATTCCCAGGCTAAGGGAAGGCTTCCTGAAAGCTGCAGGCCCCAGAAGTGATTTCTACTGTAGATTCCTGACCTAGGCTTTTACTCCTCTCCCAGCAGCTGGTATGAGTTTTGAAGTCTTCCTCACACAGGCAAGTATTAGTCACTTTCACACTTAAATTCTTCAAACATCACATTCGCGACCCCACTCACCCCTCTTACCCCGCCCGTGGATGAGGTTTCTACAAATGTCTCCTACCCGCCTGCCCATTCCACTTGTGCGATGTCCTGAAGATCGCACGGGCTGCGAAAAATCGAGATCAATTGCTGCCTCAAGGACCTTAACTGGCCCGTTAATTGATGGCAGACGCGCCTCCAAACTTATAGTGCACCCGCCTTCCAAATATCACGATGGCACACAGTGACATCAGGACGCACTCCCAAAGCTACCGCGCATCATTTTACGTGTGGGTGTGTGGGGCCTGCTCCCGGACGCCAATGGTAAAATTCTGGCCAATGGCTCCGCTGCCTGAATTGCTCAAGGGGGTGGGTAGGGTGGGGTTGGGGGGCTTGGACCACTCAGTGTTGGGGTAGGTGGGGTGCCCTCATATACCCACTAGTGAGGATGGCCAAGAACTTGGTGGCCTGTTGTGTCCTTCACAGTCTAGCTAAAATTAGGGCACCTTGCCACCAGGCATTTGGAGGCTGCCTTGGAAGGAGGAGGAGGAGGAGAAGGAAGTGGAGGCAGGGAGGAGGGATCCAGGACCCCTTTGCTTTGGACAGGCTGTCTGTGAGCTGCTACTGCAGTTTCCCTAAGGTGCCATCCCATTATCCCAGCGCCCACACTGTCCAACTACACTCCCCGACTACCCCCACCCCCCGACTACACTGCCAGTCCCCGACTAACCCACCCCCCCAACTACCCTCCCCACCCCCAGCTTCCCCCTACCTCTCCGACTACCCTCCCGACCCCTTGAGAACCCCCAACCACTGACCACTCCCGCCGACTAACCTCTCGCCCCTCCTAAGCCTCACTTAATCATCCAGCCCACCTCCCCGTGGCGAGCTGAACCCACCCCAACCACCTGACGCCCCCCCCCCCCCCCCCTCCCACCACCACCACCCAAACACCCCCCACCCAACTTCCCCTTCTCCCTGGCTTCTCAGAGTGGTGGGACCTTTAAACGTATCTGCTTTACAGCAACTAGCACCATAAAAAAGAGGGTGTGGCTTCACTTGCCTCAATGCTGCTCACCTGCGCTGGACCGACTCTGGAGCTGCTGCGCTGCACATTTCTTACCAGGCCCGGGAGGGGAGGTCAGGTAAGAAGTGCAGTTGTCGATGGTGATTGCCACTCCACAGAAGTTCTGGCCTGCTTCATCTTTCAATCCATTTTTTACACACTTTCTTCACAGCTTCATCCAAGGACTCATCCAATAATCCACACAAAACTGCACTATTCACTCTTCTGGTATTACAGATGCGATTGCCTGTCCTAGTGCTCCTACACAGTACTACTTCAGTGATTGTAATTGTCTAGTAAAAGGTTACTGGCTGTCATGGAGGAGACTGCAGAAAGACTTGCAGGATGACCTTGAGCAGCCCTGAACCTTGAAGGCCCAGATTCAGACTACACCACCACAGAATGGGAGGCAGCAGTCTGGCCTGGCTCACAGGCACCAGCAAGGACATGGCAGAGTGGCAATGGTAGGAGCACAAATGCTGTCATCCTGAGTGAGGACAATAGGTTGTGATCCATGACCAACTGGCACTCCCACAGACAGTCCTATTAATCTTCCAGAAGACAGGCTGCTGAATGCTGGGAGGGCTGGCATGTCGCTTTGAACACTGAACTGTTCAGCCTCTGATGGCAGCAGTCTGAGTTGCATCAAGTGTAAACTCAAGACTTCAGTCTGATACTCCGCTGTGCTTTCTGCCTGTGCTGCAATTGATGCTGAGATATCAGCCATCAAACACTGCATCAGAGATTGGCCTGGAGTTGTTCTCACACAGCTGGCCACCATTTCCACACCAGAAAGGAAGGGTTCCAAGCTGCTCCTGAAACTCTGTGCCAAATTAGAGCCGGACTGCAACATGCTCCTTGACGGTGACAGCAGGCCTGCCAGTGCACCAAACATTTTGGTGTGTGTGCTTATCAGCATCCTCCTGTATGCTACCCCATCAGAGTCCCCTGCAGCAGGGCTCATAAATGACCTGACCCTCTGGAGAGCTGGCTCATGAACTGTCCTACCCTGCAGTCCACTCAGCGCCTGGTGATGCACCTTGTGCAGGTCACGACTCCATTGTACGCTCTAAGCTATGCGCTGAGCCCGTATCTGAGCTGGTGGCTGCAAGTAACAAATCAAATGACAGTGCTTCTTCATCAGAAGTCTGATGCAGCTCTGGCCCTTCCTCCTGAGGCTGCAATGGCTGTCCAGGTGGCAGTCCTTGAGTACCTGAAAACAGAAAATTTGAAAGAGCAGGGGGAGTGAGGGGTGGTGGAGTGAGGGAAGGGGATTGAGGTATAAAACAAAAAGTCCAAGGTCACACCATCTGCAGATTATACTTCATACCAGATAGCAGGATGAGACTAAAGTGGAATTTGTGAAGGGGCATAAGGTCTATTATCCTGAATGGTCTCAGTGACACCAAATGCAATGTGTCCTGTCATTGCTGGTCCCGTGATGTGGGGTACAGTCTCCTCTAGAGAGCTCAGGTGATGCAGGTGTTTCTGGTCCCCCCTAGTTCTGTTCTTATCCATTCTGTCATGGGCCACCTTGTTCTGGAAGAGGGAGGGATGTCAGTGATTGCAATGTGTTTGGGTGATGTATCTGCCATAGCTGAATAGCTGGAGGTATGTGGAAGCAGTGAGAGGTGGATGTGAGGCCAACTGCATTGACAAATGTGTGAGGATCCTGACTGCTAATGAGGGAATGGTAGGGATGTGGTGATTTGATGCTGGTGGTGTGGTGGGTAGGAACTATTAAGTGAAGATGTATTCAATGACCTTGATGACCCTTGTCAGTTGATTGAGTTTCTTGCAGCGTTTCTGCCAGGTTTTCAGAGCCAAACTCTGTGAATTGGCAGCCTTGCCATCTGTTCCATTCCCTAGTCAGGTGTTGCCTTGAGGGCCTCCTTCCCCCTCCTGCAGAAACATTCCTTCTTCCCTCCTTTACATCTCCTGTACTAATGCTTTCAGTGCCACATGAAAATCTGCGGAACCCTCTGTCTTGTGCGCTGCTCCTCCTTGTTTGCTTCTCCTTGTGGCCACTTCCCCCACAGACAGACAGCAGCGGCTTCTGTGTAATGAGTGCAGCTCCCCTTTAAGAGGGGCAAGCTGCCTTTAAGATGTGCAGGCTAGCTGAAACATACTGAAGGCCCTCATACTGCTCGGCCCCCAGTCAGGAAAATGGAGTTCAGGGCATAATCTGATCAGCCATGATCTTATTAAATGTTGGAGCTGGTTTGAGGGGCAAAGTGGCCTACTCCTGCTCCTATTTAATTTGTCCTTATGTTCTTATCGACCATATCTTAGAACAGGTTGACCTATCAGGACCACTGTCTATTAAAGTCACTCATACACTGAGCTTCTGCACAAAGCATTGTGCTAATCTCCATTGGTGGATAACTTTATTCTGAACCAATTTACAATAAATGTCTGATGCTGGTTTTGACAACCACCCACACCAGAGGACCAATTTTACGATTGCATTTCATTGAATGGAGAGAAGATTGTAATCTGCATACCCATGGTTTCCTGTATGGAAGGTTGGAGAGCAGAGTCTCCTCTAGTGGCATATTTTTGTAAAGTTAGTGTCATGTCCCAATATATTATGAAATGTGAGTTGGGCCCTTTTGTGACTTCTGAAACGCAAGCCGTCTCTGAACTCCATTCCTGAGATATTTTTGAGAGACCAGGGCAGGAAGGGGTGGGGTTTTCCAAGCCACAATGCAGTGTGGGAGGAATGTGGATGCAGAGGTGGGTTGGTAAGGCCTGCTTCAGTCCTCTGGACAGCATCCCAGCTCTCAACATAATTCTTTTGGTCTCTAACCCTCATTAATCACCCTCCTCACCCCCATCCACTGCATGGCCCCTCTGTGACATCCATAACATTTCAGTCAACACTGTTAAAAACTGGACAAACAGACTATTAAAATGGGCATTGCAAATCATGTGACCTTTGGCATTTGAGCTTCAGAGAGTCCTAAGTCTCAAGTGAATACCTAATAAAATATGGGCATTCACAGTCATCCATGGAATACATACATCCCTTTGGTTGAGGATAGATCAACGAACAAGGACTGTAGAATTCCAGCTGACCTGATTCACTGTTTCGACCTGGACAAAGGGGGACATCAAAACTCAACGTATACAAGATAGATGGATTCTATCAACCTTCCATTGTAATATGATAGGTGGAGGGACTGGTAGTATTGAGGAGGCGGCAAGGCTGCAGAAGGATTTAGACAGGTTAGGAGAATGGGCAAAGAAGTGTTAGATGGAATACAACGTGGGGAAGTGTGAGGTCATGCACTTTGGTAGGAAGAATAGAGGCATAGACTATTTTCTAAATGGGGAGAGAATTCAGAAATCTGGAATGCAAAGGGACTTGGGAGTCCTAGTCCAGGATTCTCTTAAGGTTAATTTGCAGGTCGAGTCGGTAGTTAGGAAGGCAAATGCAGTGTTGGCATTTATTTCAAGAGGACTAGAATATAAAAGCAGGGATGTGCTGCTGAGGCTTTATAAGGCTCTGGCCAGACCACATTTAGAATATTGTGAGCAAAATTGGGCCCCGTATCTCAGGAAGGATGTTCTGGCCCTGGAGAGGGTCCAGAGGAGGTTCGCGAGAATGATCCCAGGAATGCAAGGCTTAACATATGAGGAACGTTTGAGGACTCTGAGTCTATACTCGATGGAGTTTAGAAGGATGAGGGGGGATCTGATTGAAACTTACAGAATACCGAAAGGCCTGGATAGAGTGGACGTGGGGAAGATATTTCCATTAGTAGGAGAGACTAGGACCCGAGGGCATAGCCTCAGAGTAAAGGGAAGACCTTTTAGAACAGAGATGAGGAGAAACTTCTTTAGCCAGAGAGTGGTGAATCTATGGAATTCATTGCCACAGAAGGCTGTGGAGGCCAGGTCATTGAATAATTTAAGACCGAGGTAGATAGGTTCTTGATTGGTAAGGCGATCAAAGGTTACGGGAAGCAGGTGGGAGAATGGGGTTGAGAAACTTATCAGCCATGATTGAATGGTGGAGCAGACTCGATGGGCCGAATGGCCTAATTTCTGCTCCTATGTCTTATGGTCTTATGATAGTTTCCCTCATCTAAATTAAAATGGGTGAATCTCAAGGTGTCAAACAACAATGCAGGCTGATTAGAATCAACTTACACACCATCCTTTGTTTGGAAAAAGGACTTTGAACTTGTGAAAGTCACATGATGAGGGAACTATTTCTGTTGTCTGCTTTTAAAACCAGCAAGAAGCTGCTTGAAGACAGAAAGTCCTACCAAAAGCCATCAAACTCGCTGCAAGTCAGTAAGCAGCCAAGGTAGTTAACAGTTCAATACCTTGAAAGTGGGAGACCCCACCCAAGTGAAGGGTTCCCCAATCTGTTCCAGTTAACGTTCACCTGAGAACCAACCTCCCAAAAATTAGAGTACAAGAAACCTCACAGTCTGCTGAGAAGCCTTGGCCTTAGAAGATTTTCACTTCAAATTAAGTATCAACTTCATCTATGAAGCTGCAGGTCTGCCACGAAAGAGATTGAGATCATTGTACACTGTAACAGTAAATTGCCTTCATCTGTACCTAATCTTTGTGTGTGTAAGTGTATGCAAGACAAGTGATTGAAACATCGCGTTAAATTCAAGGTAAGTGTATGATGATAAATAACCTTTATTTTAAAATTCACAAAATGTTTGCCGCTGGAATTATGGGTAGAATTTTTAGCTCGGCATGCGGGCACATGGCTGACTTGATTGGACACAAAAGTGCGTGAGATTTTGTCGGGCCAACATCCCAATGTCATCTCGCGCTTGCATGACATTTCGGTCGGCGGGGGCGCGCAAAAGTTGGAAGCGCACCCACCAACAGTTAACAGGTCGATTAAGGTAATTAAAGATGCAATTGTCTCTGATTTTTCACAGTCCATCCAACCTTACGGTTGGCGGACAGGCGAATCGGCCGGGCAGAAATCTATGAACGGCAGTTTTATCATGAATATGTTCAGGTGACTGATTATGATGCTTGGACACTTTTTTCCTGATTTTAAAAGCATCATTTAATGCCTTTCCGGTCTTCAGCTCCCTAAGGCAGCTCTCTGTCACTTTCTGAGGAGCAGTCTGTCAGTGCTCGCCCGCATCCACACTCTTCCCACTCCCACCCCGGCAGCGCTGAGTATTTCAGTGCACATTTCATTAATTGGCCAGCCAGTGTAAAATCACGGTCAGGGGCCGATTGCGGTCAGCGGTCCGTTCTCCGGGCGATCCCGAGCCCGCCGATCGCGCCCACCCACTAACCTGAAAATTTTGCCCTATGTATTTGGGATACACTCTGAAGGCAAGAAAACACCCACCTCTTACAGACAAACACACTGATCATGGCAGTGAAAGGAAACGTTTTCATCTCGGGCTTGTGAAATACAAGTTGGGTCCTTTTCCAACATCCAAAAAGTGAGCCCACCAACACCATTCCAACCCTATTTTTTCCTTGAAGAAATTTGGGTTAGGAGGGGCCAGGTTTTGCAAGTAATGGTGCAATACGGGAGGAGCGTAGGTGCAGAGGAGGGCTGGTTAGATGGCTTCCTTCGATTCTTGGGACAGTACCCCAGCTCTGAACATCATTCTTTTGCCCCCTAAACCTCATCCTTCATTCTTCTCACCCCCAACCATCTCCATGCCCCCTTTCAAGTCCCTTCATATTCCACATGTCCCCTCCATCTCCCCAGACACCCCCTGCCTACCCCCCCTCCCTACATGTATCCTCCAGAGCCACTCACCCAGTATCCACTGTGGGCAGGCCTCAGGATATTTTTTTGAAATGGACATTAAGAACGAAAACTTATAAAAATTGAATAGAGCTATCATTTAAATTCACATCATACTGAAGGAAAAACTCTTGTTCATAAAAGATATTAAAAGAGCTTAAATCACCTCAAGTGGTCAATCTGTTGTTAAAACTAACAAACACTTAATTATTTACCACATCAAAGACAGATAAGCCTTTAATAATCTCTTAAAACTGTAAATCAAAATGTAAACACAGTCCCCTGCTGAGCTAAATAGTTTTGAAATTCAGCCAAGCATTCATAATGGCCTCAGCTATCAAAAAAACACTGGGAAATGTTAAAAAAGGAGTCTATTGAAATTTAAAAAGCAGACCAACCTTTTTCTGATCTACACCAGATGTTCTGTCAATCAAAGCAGGGCAGGAGCGGGTGGCTGTTTTTTTCTCTAAGTGAAGGCTGATGGGTTTTTTTTTAAAAGGGCTTTGGGCATTTAAATCACCTCAGATTATTACACAAGAAACTCAAAGCTACGTTTTCTTCAGTTTTGAATGTGTAAGAGCGCTTTTCCAATAGGAAAAGAAATCTAATGCTTCTCAACACTTAAACAATGCTGGTCAATGTAATGATCAACTTCCCTTTCCAGGGCAGAGCACTTTGATGATTCACTGCAGTTAAAACCCATCTATGTTACAATACAATTTTTAATAATGACATTTACAGTTGTAAAAACATTTAACAGTGACTGTCATAATCTTTCCCACTCCTCAGCAGGCTTCGCCTTATGATCTTTCCAATGAAACAGTTTGTTTTAGAGCTTCCAAAATTCACAGGAACAGGATAATAATGTGTGAGGGGGTGAGGGGAGGAAATTCACATTTCCTATAGGGCTTACAATGGCGACCCCGACCTCAGCAGATGTGCATTTGCGGTCACAACCCAAAGTTATCCCGACCTGCGGAAAGACCACACAAAAATAGTCCAGGATCGGGAAGGCACCGCAAATTTGAAATTGGTGCAAAAAAATTCTAAAGTTCTTATTACTCTTGACCCCATTCCTGCCTCCATCACCAAAAGAAAATTCAGCCCAAGGTGTACAATGAACAGAGAAATACAGATAACACTAGAGTAAGAGGTAGTATAGTATTAGTCTGGATCAGGCTAAGAGAGAAGGTATAAAATAGGTTTGAATTGGGCAGAATTTTAAGTTCCCCACCAGTGGGCTTGTAGGTGGGAGCTGAGCTGGATGGGCTTCCCGCTGAGTTTCCTTCCAGCCTGACCTCTCCGCAATTTTATGCTGGGATGGGTGAGGCCTATGTTGGCCCATCCGCCCTTGCCCCAATTGAAGCCCTTAAGTGGACAATTATTGACTGCTTAAGGAACATTTCCCATCAGCATCAATTTTCAGGCTGGTGAAAAGAGCTCCTGAGAATGGGGAAAGCCCAATGATAAATTGGGTTCAGGCCTAGGGCAAGGTGGGGGGAGTTCTTTCATCAACAGCCCCCTTTTAACATCGGGCGACCCCCATAAGGTCCGGTCACCACAGGTCCTCCCTCTCCCCCGGTCTCTCCACTGACACCCTAATTCCACACTGTCCTCCATCCTCAGGCCTAAGCTGCCCTCCCCAACCTAAGACCCCAAAAACTTACCTGCGCCTAGTCACTGGGATATAGGCTCCGGGGGCTGCTTGCAGGCCCAGTCCCGTCCACTGCAGCTTCTGACACTACAGGGACTGGAGAGCTGCTGGCCAATCCGAATGGCCGGCAGCTCTCTGAGGTGGGACTTCTTCCTGGGTGAAGTCCCACCTCCAGCTAATTAATGCTTGTTGGAGCATGAAATGGCTGTGGGTCAGGCAATATTAGCAGGGATGTGTTCCACACCGACATTTTGGATTGCAGGAAAGGAAACTTCACCGTCCTAAGAATCCTGGCCCGTGTATGTAAAGGCAGGAACCATGGTAAATTATGTTTGTGAGATGCAGCCACAAATAGCCACATAGCAACATGGGGCAGAATTTTCTGCCTGTCGGGCGGGCGGGCCCGACCCAATCTCCGGCGGGCGGGGAGCCGATCCCTGCTGGAGAAGCGGGCCCTGCCGCCATTTTATGTGGGCGGGCTAATTAAGGCCCACCCAGCGTGACGTCCTGCGGGAAGCGCTATGCGCTTCCTGTGCGGGCAGGGGGATTCCCCAAAAGCGAGAGTGCGATTTTTCACGCATGAGCATGAAAGAGCACACATCTCCCTGAGGCTAAGTGCTGCCTCAGGGAGATCGCTGACACTTCTAAAAATATTAAAAATAGAAAAAAATAAATTCCCTAACATGTCCCCCTCACATGACACTGTCACATGAGATGGGGCATGTTCATAATTAACATAACAACTTTATTAAAAATTTAAAAACCCTGCATGAAACCTCATCCCGCTGCTGGATGAGGTTTCATGTTTTACCCGTTTGCCGCCAGGGCTCCTGGCCTGCCCGCCAACCTTAAGGTTGGTTGGGCAGGTCCACTAAGTACTTTAATTGATCTGTCAATGGCCTCAGTTGGCTATTGGCAGGTCGGCGGGCCCACAGCTGATTTTGCTGTGGGCCCGCCTTCCTGAAAATTTAAATGGACCGGGATGATGTTGGGGGTTCCGCCCGATGTCATCCTGCATCATTTTATGCGTCGGCGAGCAGGCCCCACCCTGCTCGCCAATGGCAAAATTCTGCCCATGATGTTGTGGTGATGACAGAGAACTGGCTCCAAAGGGAAGATTGGATTCTAAATATTCCTGGATACTAGGATGCAAGGAGATGTAGGGAAAGAAAGAAAGAAAGTAAGAAAGAAGGGAAACATGGCAAGATTGATTAAGGAGAACATTGCAATGCTGGAGAGGGAGGATAATCTGGCGGGGTCAAGGACAGAATCTTTTTGTGTGGAGTTGCAAAAGAATAAAGGATTACACTCCTACTATCCCATCTACCACCAAGTAGTGATAAAGATATAGAGAAGCAAATTTGCTGGCAAATTGTAGAGGAGCAAGAACTATAGAGTAGTGATAATGGGGGACTTCAATTATCCTAATCTAGACTGGAATAGTAATAGTGTAAAGGGCAGAAAGAGGGAAGAATTTCTGAAATGTGTACAGGAGAATTTTTTTGATCAGTTTGTTCCTGGCCCAATGAGGAGGATGGTATTGCTGGGTCTGGTTCTGGGGTATGAGATTGGTCAAATGGAGCAAGATTCAGTGGGGTTACATTTAGGAAACAGTGGCCACTCTTGTGCAAGCTTTAGACTAGCTTTAGGCAAAGGCAAGGAGAAAACTAGTGTAAAAATATTCCATTGGAGGAGGGCCAATTTCAGCAGGTTGAGAATAGATCTGTCTCGGGTAAATTGAAATCAAAGATTGACTGGCAAACAACGTGATTGAACAATGGGTTGCCATCAAAGGGGGGATGTTTCAAGTACATCCGAGGTACATTTCTACAAGAGAGAAAGTTTGGTCAGCTAAAACCTGTGCACACTATATGTTAAAATGACTTGGAAAGTAAGATGAAGCAGAAATGGAGGGCATTTGATAGCTACCTCGTTGATAATACCAGTGAGAACTAGGCTGGATATAGAAAGTTCATAGGGGAAGACGAAAGGGAAATGAGAGAGGTAAACAGAGAACATGAGAAGAGACTAGCAACTAACACAAAAGGGAAAAGTCTTCTATAGGCATATAAATGGTAAAAGCATAGTGACAGGAGGGTTTGGGATGATTAGGGCTCAAAAAGATGGACTATGCATGAAGCCAGAGGGCATGGCCAAGGCTCTAAAAGAGTATTTTACATCTGCCACTACCAAGGAAGAAGGTACTACCAAAATTACAGTAAAAGAGGAGGTAATTGAGATACTGGATAGGCTAAGAATTGATAAAGAGAAGTATTAATGGAAAGATTGGCTGTACTAAAAGTAGATTAGTCACCAGGACCATCCTGAGTTGTTGAAGGAAGTAAAGGCGGAGATTATGGAGGCACTGGCCATAATTTTCTGATCCTCCTTAGATGCCAAGTTGATGTCAGAGGACTGGAAAATTACAAATGTTATACCCTTGTTCAAAAAAGTGTGTAAGAACAAACTCTGCAAGCAAAGGCAGTCAGTTCAACCTTACTGGTTGAAAAATGATAATCCAGGACAAAATTAACAGCCAGTTGGGCAAGTGTTGAATATTAAGGAAAGCCAGCAAAGATTTTTAAAGGAAAATTGTGTTTAACTAACTTGACTCAGTTTTTTTGATGAGGTAACAGAGATTGATGAGGGCAATGCGGTTACGTAGTGGAACTGGACTATGTGGAACGGGCAGGGGAGTAGGACTAGTTGAGTTGCTCTTGGAGAAAGCATGCAGAGACACGACAGGCAGAATGGCCTCATTCTGAGCATTCTGTACTGTAACCGTTCCATGATTCTATTCGATAATTCTAGGATCTTGTTATTTCACATAAGCATTACTACTGCTTATTTTGCTGCATTCTTGATGGCTTTATGAACTTCCAACTGGTTGCGACAGACCCTTAGACTTAAAAGAAATGTACCATGATAAGTATTGCATTGGATACTGTCAGTCACTGCCTCCAAGGTTTGCTTTCTTCACTGTGGTATTTCTTACAAGGCCAATGTATCAAATACGTCCACTCGATGTTCCATGACTGCTGCTGCAGTGCTCTCGAGGGCTTCCTCTGTACAACATGTTTTGTCCTGTTGCCTAGCATTTTCCATTCCAGAACAGAACGCTCATTGCATACCAATCAGTGCTACATTATTTCACTAATGACGGTGTCTTATTGCAAAAAGTACTGATTATATTCTCAAAATTTAGTCATCAGTAACAGAAAAGAGCATGCTGGAAGCACTAAAGGGAAATTGGATTGTACTTGCTAAATTATTATAAGATAATGGCCCTTAATTTCCTTTCATTTTGCTGTTGGGTTCATACGTACAGCATACCAACAATTTTACAGCTGCATTTTAGGTTGACAGCCTTTTCTGCTGGGTTTTCCCCCCTAATGGCTATTCTGGTATTGTCATTCAGGTCTGGATACATATGAGTGTGCTGGCAGGTCATTGTAATATATGTAAATGAGAATGAACTGTGTAAGACCCATTAACTTGAGCCCCTAATATACCAAGGGTAACAGAGCAAATGAATGATGTTTTGTCTACTGCCAACTTAAGATGGCACTTGTGGGAGGCTTTATGTTCCAGCCCCCAGCAACTTTGGGAGAAAGAGCATGCATTTGTATGGTACCTTTCATGACCTCAGGATGTCCCAATACACCTTACAACCAATGAAGTCCTTTTGAAGTGTGGTCACTATTGGAATGTAGGAAATGCAGCAGTCAGTTTGCACACAGCCAGGTCTCACAAAGAACATAATGACATAGTTGAAGGATGAACATCAGACAAGAGAACTCCCTGATCTTCAAACAATGCCATTGGATCTTTTATGCCCACCAGATAGGGTTTTGTTTTACTGTCCCATCTGAAAGATGGCACTGACACCAGTGCAGCACTCCCTCTGTGCTACACTGAGTATCAGCCTGGATCAGGAACAGGAGTTGGTCATTCAATCTCACAATCCTGTTATGCTCAGTTTATGTGTTCCTGTCTCTGGTTTGGGAGTTGAACACAGAGGATCTACCTATATGCCTTAACCAATTTGAAGTTTGATTGTATGTGTTCCAAGAGAAATTTAAAAGCCTTTCTTTTGAGTTGGAGCCGGGCAGAGTTGAGCCAACATCTCATGGCCTGTGGGTCTGTGAATCTACTGGAATATTTTCCTCCCGACCATAGTAAGAGGTTCTGAGTACTAAGTTACAGGATTTGTAGTTGGTATTTCCTTGTTTTCTATTTTAATAGAGAAGGAGAAACAGTACAGATTGGAGGAAGAGAAACTGAGGCAGCATATACCTTCCCCATCAAAGAATTCACAGGCCATAAAAATCTTATGAAGATCTTATTGTGAAGTTCTGTGTTAGAGGAGTGTGCTTCACCATTGAGCCACTAGCAGATCAATGCTGTCTACTGCATGAAGAACTTGGGCCAAAACCATCACCGTGTTTGAACACTGCGCCCGTGTTATTAAATGTTACTACTTCACTCAAATTTCATAGGACCATTTCATTTCAAGCAAACGCTTGGAGTGGTGGGGAATGGGGAGTCTCTACAGCATCACCCAGTGCTTTTGGCATGACAACAAGGCAGCAGTTTGAGGGGGCTGTTAAGGCCTAAACTTAATGCATGTTGTGTACGCGCAATCAGCGGGCCTGGGAGTAGATTTGTTATTCACGATCGCAACCCAGACACGATATCACACTGGCTGGCCAATTATGGGCTGACCAGCGTGAAACACGCCTGGACATTGGCTCAACGCTGCCGGCAGGGGCGGGTATAATGGTGACCCAGAGGGGGCATTTAAAAGAGCACAGGCAGCTTCCTGAAAGCTGCCAGGAGTTGGGGAGAAGCCTCAGGGAGCTGTCTCTGCCTGTCTCTCATCTAACCTGTTCGACCTTCACATTCATCTGAGAAATCCACCTCTGGGTATGTCAACTACAAGAACCTTTGCAGCTACTGAGAATTCTTTGCATTTTCAAAACTTCCACTCCAGCCAAAGTATCAACTCAACTAAGAAGCATCAAGCCTATGCTGAAATAGAGGCTGATTAAATTCCATTTTTATAATTACTGTTTTATCTCCCTCTGTATCTCATGTTGTGTGTGCAAGATAGTGTAGGTGAATTGAGAGTGAGTGAGCTGTCACATTTATGTTAACCTCCAGGGAAAATGTGTGAGAAATAAAAATAATCTCCTTCCTTTTAATACACAAAAGCTTGCTGCTGGCTTATTAAAATTGAGTTAATCACTCTAAGAGGGAGAAAATATACACATCCACATGCAAATATAATGATCGTCACAGATAAATAAAAGGAAACACCTGAAATTTATCAGTGACACTATTTTTTAAAAAAAGCACACTCATTGATAAAAGCCCATTCAAAACATTTAAATTCCTTCAACTACTTAATTCGCTACGAATACAAACACTTCATTCAAGTACTCAATCTCAGATAATAACAAACATTTGTATTCCTAGCCCACATAAAATACTTTATAATCCCTTGGAGATGCCAAACAAAATGTGAAATTATAAGCCCCCCCGCTGTGATAATGGTAGGTTGTGGAATAATTCATGTAGCATTAATCCTTTAATGAAAACCCTCAGGTTTATGTCAACAAACACAGTGAAGTTACAAGCAGCCACAGCAGGATTTTTTTTTAATTAAAGGGCTTAGGGATTTATATGCCTTAATAGCTTGACAGTTCCAATGAGTTTTTCCACGTTTTATGTCTACTCTTAACAATCCAAAGGGCACCTGACCTCTCCAAAAGGGCAGTTTACCTCACCAAAAGGGGTGCCTGGACCTTTCCAAAAGGGGACGTTACCTCTCCAAATGGCTCCTGCTGCTTTACACCTTTTGCTCAAATGTCTGAAGCACACGAGTCATGTTTTAAGCATCCCATCAATGAAAATTGCATCTCTTGTTTCCATGTGCAGCTGCCTCTGTGAACCATGGATCTGCAAACTGCAACCCAGTCTCACCAGCAACCACATCCACCCCTCAACCCCAGTGAAAAAGGTGGGTGCTGGGTTCGGGGCAGGGGGGGTACTTACAGAATTGGGGCTCCAGCACCATTTTGTCTAAATCAGAGATCCCCTCAACCCCCATGAAAATTCAGGCCAAAGAGCTTGCAAAGGGGTACAGATAGGTTAAGTGAGTGGGTGAAAATTTGGCAGATGGACTATAATTTGGGAAAATGTGAGGTTGTCTGCTTTGGTGGGATAAATATATGGAGAGAGAATACAGAATGCTAAGGTAAAGAGGAATTTGTGTGTTCTCATACATGAATCACAAAAGGTTAGCATGTAGCTACAGCAAGTAATGAGGAAGGCAAATGGAATGTTGACCTTTGTTGCAAGGGGGACGGAGTGTAAAAGTAGACAAGTCTTGTAACAACTGTACATGGCATGAATGAGACAACACCTGGAATACTATGCATAGTTCTGATCTTATTTAAGGAGGGATATACTTGCATTTGAGGTAGTTCAGAGAAGGTTCACTATGTTGATTCCTGGGATGAAGAGCTTGTCTTCTGAGGAAAGGTTAAGCAGATTGGACTTATACTTATTGGAGTTTAAAAGAATGAGAGGTGATCTTATTGAAAAATATAAGGTTCTGAAGGGGTGACAAGATGGATGATGAGAGGAAGTTTCTGCTTGTGGGGGAATTTAGTACTAGGAGGCACAGTTTCAAAATAATGGGTTACTGTGTGATCACTTTAAGAGACTGTAAGTGGAGAGTCACTGAAGGAAACAATCTCACATCTCACATAACCCAGGAGTTATATATACAATACAGTTCACGTTACACTAAAGAACTCACACATTTGTTGTATATTGTCTTTAATCTTGTGACTCCTATATCAGTCACACACTAAAGGAACAAATAATATAACATGGTGGCAGTGGTTGAGAAATTTTGAAGAATACTGCGTACAACAGAGTGACAGCACTGGAGGAACTTGCATCACTAAGTATGATACAGTGACAGCTGGTTGCTTACCTGTTCTGGCTGAGATATCTCAAGAATTCAACAGTACAGAATGCTCCACCATAGACAGGACTGCCAGGAGGTTAACAAACTTTTTGAGCACAGTAACTATGTGGCAGCCAGATTGGTGGTCAGGGGAGCAAGTTAATAGGCACAGGATCGGTGTCCTCAACTGCTCTGGCCAGAAATCGAAAGCAACAGCACGCCGCCATTACTGCTTGTGGACTCCCGTGCTGAATCGCTTCACGGGTGGGGCTCACTCCCAAAACGCAGGAATGGATCCAAAACACAGCAGAAGTCTATGAAAATACACCAGGTTAGTGATAAAGTGAAATGTGAAGGGGACCTAATGAAAACCATGTTCAGACGCCAGCTGGATAAAACGCTACACATTGTCAATGTGGATTGGCATGTTGATGCTATTAAGCAATCTGAGGCATTTGGCACAATTGTGATTGGATGTCCACAGAAGGGTTGCCTCTCCATACATTAAAGGCTATGTATGTAGACAAATGTGAAGCTATGGCACGACCCACCATAGCTAGTTTGGCTGCTTACAATGGCTCACTGATCAAGTTCATTGGAATAATAACCTTGCAATGCAGCTATGGGAAGTTAGAATGGGTACTATAAATATTTTGTATTGTAGACATAGCTGGAGTTGCTGACGCAGGACTTCCAGTTTCCCACAATTTATGGATCACCACAATATAAATTGATATACCCGGAGGTGGGGCAGGAGGAAATGGGGCTAGACAAACACAGGGTAGCTTGAATTTTGATAATGTCACTCCCAGATGGCATGTTGTGCTCCCAATTACCTGCCGGCCTGCTTCATCTGAGTCATACTGTTCTACCATGACAATGTTCAGCTATGTCTGTCCTGGTCAAGGTTCAATTGAATGGCTGTAACCTGAGAGGTGGGTGGAAAGAGGGTAGGTGGAAGGCAAAGGTTCTTGGCAAATGTGGTGTGTCACCCCTGAGGCATTATAGTAACCTGAGTAAATAAAGAATATCATGAGCAGTTCATTACATCCTTTTATGTCTTACACAGGTCCCGTCGCCATTAGCTCACCACTTTCCCTGGACCATTTCATCCCTTGGGCATCAGGAGAAGGAAGAGATGTCTGAGGAGGCAGCAACACATCCAACCAGCCCATTCTCCATCAACTCAGATTCTAGCACACGTAGGGTTGTAGCATGTGTTTAGAGTCAGTGGAACATGGTGAAGTACAGCACAGCAGAGTACAGGAGGAGGTGCCTGAGGACCTGGAGGGGTTCCTTGAAACAGTGAGAGCTCACCCACTGCGTGTGGAGGAATCCATGGTGGAAATGAGCTCTATCTTTGTCTCAGGGGTTTGAGCTCCAACCATGACAGAATGGACAATCTCATGAAGAGACACATGCAGCATCACTTACCATTGAAGCAACAGCAGCGTGACTCCCTGCAAAGGGTACAAGGCTGACTCAGTAGCCTGGAGCAGTCTGCTCAGAGTTTGAGCACTGACCTCAATGGAATAGATGAGGAGCTATGATCCCTAACAGGATGTTTGCACTGGGGACACAATGGTTACTGGAATGGGTGACTGCTGCGCCCTAGGAGTCAGCCCTGCCTAACCCATCTGAAAGCCAATATAGGGCTGTGGGGGTTAGTGAGGAGCGTGAAGGTTCTGAGAGCATCTCAGCACCCTCATCTCCTTCTAACTCTCCAGCTCCTCCGCCAGAGCCCTCGTCTGCTCAGCTTGCCCCAGTGACAACAGCTGTCCCTGCAGAACTGCAGAGTCCCCAGTCTGAAGTAGGTCCCCAAAGGGTCTCCACATGACAAGGCCAGGCAGCATGCTCCTTAATGCCACAGAGAAGGAGAGATGAGCAGCCTGCCACTACCTCCTCTGAGGCAATAAGGGGAACACGTCGTAGGAGCATTCGCGAGGGCAGGGTGCCATGTTGCTTTGATCACTGATGGCTTCACCATGGTTTCACTTCATATCAATTAGCACATATCACAATTAAGCTCGTATTAAATGCAAATCATTATTGCCAAAAATAGTCAGCTTTTCGATCTGCTTTTGAACACTAATACCCTCAATGAGAATGTTAACAAAATGAAGGCAGTCCTTGCCAGTGGCACCAAAGACTGCATGCTGAAGCCCATCTCTCACTGATACTATCAGGAGCAAGGATGTGCCCAAACATGTCCAGTAGTGGAAGGCTGTTTCCTCCTCCAGACCTTCAGATAAGGTAGCAGGACACCTTCATCTTCGGCATCCATCCATCTAGGCAGATGATGGATTGTGTCCAGCCTATAAATCAGTTCTGGATTGGAGATTGACTGTTGTGGCTGTAGAGGCCGATTCGCGAGTGGCAGCCCCTTCTACGGCAGGCTCAGATGAAAGATGTTGTCATGAGATCGACTGATGTTTTTCCATCTGGTGGGCTCTTTTTTCTTCCATCTGGTCATTTCATTTGTCCTCTGGTTTTCCATGCCCTTCCTGACTGTTTGTCTCCAGGTACTGCAGTCAGCAGCAAAGACTTCCCATGCATCGATTCGATTCCTGGTCAACCAGAGGCTTGCTTACAGGCAAGATGTGAGCAACCTGTTGGTCTCGTGTGGATAGCAAGCACCATAGCACATGTCCTCGGGGTGCCAGCCATCATCCATTCAGTGGACATGACCCAGTCAGTGGAGACGCTGCTGACTCAAGAGGAAAAACATGCTGGGGATCCTTGCCCACTGATATACTTCCATATTCGGCATTCTACCCTGCCAGGAAATGCTCAATATTCATCTGAGGCAGTGGAGGTGGAAGCTATCGAGCTGTGTTCTTGGCTTGCATAAGTTGTTCATGCTTTGCTACTGTAAAGGAAGATGCTGAGAACACAAACCTGGCACACACAAAGCTTGTATTTTTGGTTAGCCTGCTGTTGGTCCACACTTCATCTCTCAACTTTGACATGACAGCTGTGGCCTTGGCAATCCTGGTATTGATTTCAGCATTAAGTGACAGGTTGCTGGTCATAGTTAATCCAGGGTATGTGAAGCTGTCGACGACCTTTAGAGTGAGGTTGTCAATGTTGACGGAAAGTGGAGTCTCTAAGTCCTGGCCCATAACTTTGGTGTTTGTGATGCTGATTGTCAGTGCAAACTTCCTGCAGGTCTGGGACAACAGATTTACAAGCTGTTGCAAGTGAACTTCAGTATGGGATGCTGGTGTGGTGTCATCAGCAAACAGTAAGATTTTTGGATTCGGGGCCACAGATCCTAAGATAGGGAGTCAACTATTTGTAGGCAATTTTAAGATAGTTTATTATGTGTATTAAGAAGCAAAAGTTTAGATATGCTGCATTAACTAATTAGACAGGAGAAGAAAACGACCTATGACAGTTGAGAATGGTTTACTGATCCCAGAATATAGAAAAACATTTGGCACAAGTGTGTTGATCTCAGTAGCTTGTGATAACTACATTCTGTTCTCTAGTCAAAGTGTTGAGGGTTCTTCCCTTGGTCTTCCTCCTCCTCATTGTCCACTTGAGGGAGGCAGCCGCCGATGAGTAACGCCACCTCACCAGGACCGCTGACCAGGACCTAGCCCCTGTGCCTGAGCACTTGTTAATATATCCTTTTTCTGGGGGCTGGGAGCTTACCCAATGCCAATCGCCTATCCAAACCCTTCTGACCAATGGATACAGGACAGGTACCCAAAACGTCAAGGCGCTATCCTACCAGCTTAGGAATGACAACATATCAGGCTGAACTAACTGACCCTGATGTTTACATGGACTGTTTATATGTCGGAGTGTTTAGAAATTGCCTTTCCAGAGGAAGAACCAATGCTGTTTAGCTAATCTCATTAAAGGTTCTGTACCATGCAGAAAATGCCAGTTTATTAAAGACCCCAATTTGTTCCAGTTCCCCGCTTTGAGAAGGAAATATCCTAACTGACCTCTCACAACTAATTTTATGCCAGCATAGTTATTTCTAAAATATAAACTGTTTCCCAATTTTTTGATTGCACATCTTAGATAACATATTAAAGCTACTAGAATTATCTGATTACTTGGTTTGGCACTCCTCACTTGCAGATATTACAGTTCCCCCTCTCAGAGGGAAATACCCTTATTCTTTTGCAAGGGTGCTGCTAATTTCTGGGCTTTATTAAAGCAATAGGTTATGCTTGGACTTAAAAAAGATTCTTCAGTTCTCCCTTCACCTGTATCCATCTCATGGATAATCCTTATTAAGTATTATTTCTCCCTAGCCTTCATTTGTCCCAATCCAAAATTCCTTTTATTCTTACTTTAATTTGACTGCCTTTGACCATTACCATCTTAATTGTCTTAAAGTCAGTTTCTTTATGTAGTATGTGTCAGTATCTTGATCATTTAAAAATGCTTCTTACTCTTCAGGCCATAATAAACATTTCATGTCACACTTTTTGTCAAGTAGCTGAGCAAGCCTGGGACCCATTTTTCAGTGCAGCTGCACCATATACTCTTGCATATCAGTTACTTCACAAGTTACAAATCACTTCTGCACACTCACACCGGTGTCCCAATTCTTTCTTTAATCCTCCTATGGAATTTCAGATTCGTAAGTCATCTTCACACATTCCCTATCTGTTGGATGGGTCTCTAGTGATTCCTGATTTCCAAATTTTCTCTATTCGGGCAGTGTTCCTTCCATTACATGTCACTTCATCATGCTTGGTGGTAATCTCCTGCCCTCTCTCACAAATCCTTGTTTTGCGTTTGTGGAAGGCTTATCGGGTATATGGGGATCGTGCTGTGTATTTTTGCCAATCAACTTCATCATCTGGCATTTCACTGTCTATAAAAGGATGCACCATTTAATAATTCTTCCTGACTTTCAGATAATCTTCTCAAAAAATCAGAGGGTCTCTGTCTCAAGATCTTTGCTTATCTCCCCCTGTATGGTCCTAATTCTCAGGTGGAAGCCAGATTATCAAATTCAGTTCTCTTAAAAAGTTCATAGGCAAAGACACAGATATCTCTAAGCGAAAGCTGTCACCTTATTTGTCTCATCTACACTTTCATTTCACTAGAACACACATCAATACCAAATTGATACAGTCCATTGAACTACACCCAGGGTGACTTATTCCAATTATCATTTGGTGGTGTCCTTTTTCCCTGCTCTACCCTCAATAATTTCCTCATAACATTTTACACATGCAGTTGTTACAATCTTATCTCATTCATGAGCCCTGGAGAAACTTTACAGTCCAATAACATGTTTTCATAATACCTTTAAAACAGAAATTAAACATTCCCACTTCATTCCAGGCATTAATTTTAAAATTTTGCTTGTTGTTCTTTCCCTTAAACAACATCTTTTTTCAAAAGGAACCCACTAGGGTCAGGGTTGTCCGAGAGCCAGGCTATGGGTTGGATGTGACCGTGAGGCGGTTTGATCCAGCCTGCCCCTTCCTTGGACTTAGCACTGAAGATATAATTGACATTGATTTGAAAAACAAGTTTTAAATCTCCGTGTTTGCCGGCAGAGCTCAGAGCAACATGTGATGATTGCGGGTACTGGAGAAGCTGCAGCAGGAGGGAGGGGAGTCGGGCTTTGCGCAGAGCCCTGATATAGTACATAGGAGGGTGAAGAGCTCTTCATGGGTTGACAGATGGGCATTAGGTCTGGGATGTGCCACGGTGCTACATCAAGTACGTGAGCAGGCGAAAAGGGCAGATACCTCACTGAATAAGTGCTCAATGGGCAGTGAAGGTAAGGTGATAAATTAGCCTTCTCATCTGCAGCTTGCTCAGAGATGCAGATGTGTGTTACTTGCAGTAACAGTGAGATAAATTTTCATTCCTCTGAGCCTGTTTCCTTTTCTTCCCAAATTTGTGCATTGGCCCTCCCAAAACGAGATTTTTTTAAATTTGGACCCCCAAGCAAAAAAGTTTGACAAGCTTGCACTAGATTGTGCCTGACCTTTTACATTTTGAAGTTATCCAAAATTCAAATAGCAGTGTTGTTATGCTGAGAGGTTTTGTTAGTGTTCAATTTATTTCTCCAAAAACAAACTTTATTTTGATACCGAGAAATCATGCTGTTTTTGCATTGGCCTTTTTATTAGAAAATTAGAATTTGTTTATCCACTTAAACGTCAGATAAATTTCCCTTTGAATGCTTGATATAGCAACTCATATCAAGTTATTTTATCAATTCCAATTTCAGAAGCCATTATACCCAGGCTTGGTGTTTTTAAAAGATGGTTTTACGTCGGAGACAGGAGTGTTTGCAATCAGTTTAAAAATGAGTCATATCTACTACATTCAAACACTTTGTCTTGAAATATAACAAATGGTAACAAACAGCCTGAATGGTTAAGACCCAGTCTCTGAAAGTTAAAGTATTTTTGCTCTGCTTTAATTCTCAAAACTGCTGGGTTCACTCTAAGCTGGAAACCATCATCACATTAAAAAAACCCACAAACATTCCATTGTGGCTCTGGCTAAGAACCCAGTGGGTTAATATGTAAACATTCCTGTAAATTTAGAAATTTTAAATCTAATAATGTCCAATGTACATTTAGAAATCCGAAGGTTGTGCAATGACTATTTTTTCAAAAAGAAGCAGTTGTCAGCAGAAAGAGATAACTCCATTGCTTGTTGGGGTTGGGGAGTTGGTGGGGGGAAAAAACTTGGCATGCAACTGCATCACTTTATAACATTTAAAAAAAAAACCCCTATCAAAAACCCAAGCTCCATTTTTAGCTTGCTTTATTAAATTATTTTTTTTAGCTTTTCTTCAGCTTTGTCCAAATTTTAGATTAAATTCCAATTTTTTGAAATCTTTTAACATTTTGTAAGATTTTTTATCATCCATTTTATTTTATACAACCTGGATTTTAAGACCAAAAGAGTTAAAGAAAAACACCAGCTTCTTAAAAAGATAACACAACATCCTTACAGACTAACTGCAGAAAAAGAACTGAATCTTTCTCATCTCTTTTGTTTATCCTTTCCCTCCTTTAAAATAATTTTCAAGTTCTAATATTCACTACTTTAACCACATTTGAAAGAAATAGCATTTTGGGTGGCCGAGTTGTGCTGTTAACGATCGAGTTGATCTGCAGACACTTCTTGTGTGGAAACTTTAACTTTATTTACAATGTACTCAGCAGCACCAATACATGTACTTTCAACTCCAATTCTGTATCTACATTGACTGATGAGGTAGCCCGAGCTACTCTCCTATTGGTTACTACAGATCCTGTGATCTTGCTCAACAAATATTATTCTTAAAGGTACATTTAAATAAATAAAACCATAATTACTATAAATAGTCAGCAAAATTTGAATTTTAGCAGTTCTTCTTTAAGTCCGGCACAAACGTTTTGAAAAGTTCAAATTGGATTGCTGCCAAACTTCCTCAAGACTTCAAGCTTATCTTAATATTTTGGGAACAATCTGGCCTTCACAGTTCTATACTAATACATTTTAAACTCTTTTTCAAAAGAAATCTTTTCTCAGTATAGAAACTCACAACATTTTAAATTAATGTCAATGGTTTCCAAACTTTTCAGCTTCCTTTTCAAACAGATTTTTTTGAATCTTTATTGTTTGCGAACAACACCTTGCTTTAACAATGTAAGCTATACTCTCATCATTTTCACATGGTCCATCTCTGACACTTCCCCTCCCTTCCTTGACCTCTCTGCTTCAATTTCTGGTGATAGACTGTCCACCAATATTCATTACAAGCCTACCGACTCCCACAGCTACCTCGACTACAGCTCCTCACACCCCGCTTCCTGTAAGAACTCCATCCCATTCTCTCAGTTCCTTCACCACCGTCACATCTGTTCTGATGATGCCACTTTCCAAAACAGTTCCTCTGACATGTCTTCCTTCTTCCTTAACCGAGGTTTTCCACCCACGGTGGTTGACAGGGCCCTCAACCGTGTCAGGCCCATCTCCCGCGCATCCGCTCTCACACCTTCCTCTCCCTCCCAGAACCATGATAGGGTCCCCCTTGTCCTCACTTATCACCCCACCAGCCTCTGCATTCAAGGATCATCCTCCGCCATTTCCGCCAACTCCAGCATGATGCCACATCTTCCCTTCACCCGCCCCCAGCGGCATTCCGCAGGGATCGTTCCCTCTGGGACATCCTGGTCCACTCCTCCATCACCCCCTAGACCTCAACCCCTTCCCACGGCACTTTCCCATGCAACCGCAGAAGGTGCAACACCTGCACCTTTACTTCCACTCTCTTCACCATCCAAGAGCCCAAACACTCCTTTCAAGTGAAGCAGCATTTCACTTGCACTTCCCTCAACTTAGTCTACTGCATTCGTTGCTCCCAATGCAGTCTCCTCTACATTGGAGAGACCAAACACAGACTGGGTGACTGCTTTGCGGAACACCTTCGGTCTGTCCGCAAGCATGACCCAGACCTCCCTGTCACCTGCCATTTCAACACTCCACCCTGCTGTCATGCCCACATGTCTGTCCTTGGCCTGCTGCAATGTTCCAGTGAAGCTCAACGCAAACTGAAGGAACAGCATCTCACCTTCCGACTAGGCACTTTACAGCCTTCCGGACTGAATATTGAGTTCAACAATTTTGGATCATGAACTCTCTCCTCCATCCCCACCCTCTTTCTGTTCCCCCTTTTTAGCAATAATTTATATAGATTTTTCTTTTCCCACCTATTTCCATTATTTTAAAATGTATTTCCATCCATTATTTTATCTCTACCTATTTCGATCCCTTCCCCCCACCCCACCCCCACTAGGGCTATCTGTACCTTGCTCGTCCTGCTTTCTACCCTTAACATCACCTATTCCTTAGGTAATATCAGCACCTTCAACACCTCTTTGTTCTTTTGTCTATGACATCTTTTGGCTATCTCCACCTATCACTGGCCCTCTATCCAGCTCTATTGGTCCCACTCCGCCTTAAACCAGCTTATATTTCACCTCTTTTCTATTTTTCCTTAGTCCTGTTGAAGAGTTATACGGACTCAAAATGTTAACTGTGTTCCTCTCCGCAGATGCTGTCAGACCTGCTGAGTTTTTCCAGGTATTTTTATTTTTGTTAAGGTATACTCTCAGCTGGGTAAAGGTGCTCCTTCTTAGCGGCAGGGTAAGGATTGTGAAGGACAACAGGGCAGGAGCCAGATCTCTCTGTGAATACACTTGGGCTTTCAGTGGGGAACTGTTTAATGCTAACTTGGACCTTGTGAGTGTCCCAGTCCATCTTTCGCTTTAATCCTAAGGTTCCTGCAGCTAGGAGGATCTATTTAAAATCATTGCTTTTTAATTCTGCTTTGGAACCTCCCTGGTCCCTGTTTAATTCTGAAAAGAAAGATTCAGGTGGCTTCTCTCGAGCCACTTCAACCCTCACAGGTTCCAGTGTTTGGTCTAATCTTTTACCTTGTATAATGTACTCTGTCGTGTGTTTCCTGTTCACAGCAGAACTGATCAAACAGGTCAATCCCTTTTGTAAATCACTGACCTGTCCCTTTAGCTCCTTATACTTTTTATTATGCTGTAAGGCAAACACATGTGCACTGTAGACCAACTTATTCTGGACTTTTTTCAATTTAATCTTTACTTTCTGAACCTTTTTAGAAAGTGTATCAAAAATACACTTGTAATCTCTTGCTCCAGGCTCACTTGTTTTCATAGTCAAACACTCAATCAGTTGTTTCCCAGCATATGCCATTGTGACTCCTGGCTTTACTTAACAACTACACCACACGTTTAACTGCAACCTAAGATTGTTGCTTCTCAAATTTCAAACTAAAGATATCTTGACTACTGTGCATCCTAATGCTGACACCAATCTGTAAGACTTTTGGATTTGGGGCCACAGGTACCTAAGATAGGGAGTCAACTATTTAGAAGTAATTTTAAGATAGTTTATTAAGAGTATTAAGAAATAACAGTTTAGATATGCTGCATTAATTAATTATGCAGAAAAAGTATATGACCCGTGACAGTTGAGAGTGGTTTACTGATCCCAGAGGATGAACAGATGGTTGGCACAGTGTGCGTTGATCTCAGTAGCTTGTGATAACAGCATTCTGCTCTCTAGTCAAAGTGTTAGGGGGCTCTTCTCTTGGCCTTCCTCCTCCTCATCATCCATCTGAGGAAGGCAGCTGCTGACAAGCACTGCCACCTCACCAGAATCCCTTACCAGGACCTGGCCCCGATTACTAAGCACTTATTAATATACCCTTTTCCTGGGGCATATTGGTGCTTACCCAGCACCAATCATCTATTCAAAATCTTCTGACCGATGCATAAGGGACAGGTACCCAAAATGTCAGGGTGGTTACCTCCTCCCTGTTCAGCAACATGTTTGAGGTCAGTTTTTTCATTTACATCATGCTGAGGGTCATATCCTGGTCCTTTCTCAGCACTGGCACAGATAAAGAGGTTCACAAGATGCCATCCTAGCAGCTTAGGAATGTCAAAATGACAGGCTGAGCCAAGTGACCCAAATGGTTCCAGGGGCTGTTTATATGTCGGAGTGTTTAGAAATTGCCTTTCCAGAGGGAGACTCAATGCTGTTTAGCTAATCTCATAAAGGTTCTATACTATGCAGAAAATACCAGTTTATTAAAGACCCCAATTTCTTACAGGAACTAGGACATACGCACTTTCGACTTGGTGTGCAGTCTCTCCAAGTTGAACAGCTTGCCGTCATGTCTGGAATTTGGGTGGACACCCTCATTAGTGTCGCTGAAAGCCTGCAATAGCGGCACAGAGAAAAATATGTCAGAGAGAGAGTTGGCACCAGGACGCAACCCTGCTTTACCCCGCTGCTGATGGTGAAAGCCTCCTATGATGCACCACTGTAAATGATGGAAATGCCCACGTTCTCATGGAAAATAAAAATGATGCCCAGGAGCCCAGCCGGGCAACCTATTTTCCATAGCAGTTTAAGGAGTCTGTCAGTGCTGACAAGGTCGAAGGCCTTGGTGAGGTCTATGTAGGCAATGTAGAGTGGTCTGCACTGTTCGCGGCACTTCTCCTGTAACTGCCAAAGTGAGAAAATCATGTTAATTGTCGCTCTGCCAGTTCTGAAGCCGCACTGAGACACAGGAGAGATGTGTGATGCCAGGGTCTGCAATCTGATAAGAGCAAAGGCCTTCCCCACAATACTTAACAAGGAGGTGCCTTGGTAATTGTTGCAGCCACTGCGATCCCCTTTGTTTTTGTACAAGTTGACTATATTTGCATATCGTATGTCTTGAGGCACAAACCTTTCCTTCCAGCAGAGACACAAGAGTTCATGGAGATGCTGCAGCAGTACTGGTTTTCTACATTTAATGATTTTGGGTGGAATGCCATTGTTTCCTGGGGATTTTCCACTGGCAAGACAATCAATGTCCTTTTTGAGCTCAACTCTGGTGGGTTTGCTGTCCAAATTCCTCATGACAGGGAAGTCTAGAATGCCACTGAGAGCTCCTTCATTGACATCGTTCTCTGTTGTGTTAAGTTCATGGTAATGCTTCACCCACCTTTCCATCTGCTTGCTAGGTTCAGTGATGATCATCCCTGTCTGGGCCTGTTTATTTTACTTTATTGGGATGTGGGTGTCACTGGCAAGGCCATCATTTGTAGCCCATTCCTAATTGCTCTTGAACTGAGTGGCTTGTTAGGCCATTGCAGTGTGCATTTAAGAGTCATATTACTGTGGGTCTGGAGTTACATGTAGGCCAGATCAGGTAAAGATGGCAGATTTCCTTCCCTAAAGGGCATTAGTGAACTAGATGGGTTTTTACAACAATCAACGATACTCTCATGATCGCCAGTACTGAGACAAGCTTTATTATCCAGACTTATTATTTGAATCTAAGTTCCGCCAGCTGTTGTGGTGGCATTTGAACTCATGTCCCAGAGCATTAGCCTGGGTTTCTGGATTACAAGTCTAGTGACTATACCACACCATCATTTCCCCTTAATTCTGTCATATATCCTTCAAGCAACCCTGGATTCAGCAGCAGATTGTTTGCTGTTGCAGACTTTCAACCAGTATTGATTGATGCAGTGCCAAGCAGTCTGCTGAGACTTGAGTTTTATATTTTAAGTTTCTTTGAGGTTTGGGGGCAGGGCTAAATAAGCAAATCAAGCCCTTTGCTGGGGAGCAGGTAAAATCAGCAAATTAAGTAACTGGCCTAATCTGGTTCTATAACTGCCAGATCGGAATGTCATCTGAATCTCAGCAATATAAATAAGAGAGGTTAAGTGCTCTGTCATGGTGTGCACTGGTGCAGAGTGGAATCACTGTGAGTTTGGTGAGAAGGGCGACACTCTTTTCTTTTTCTTTATCTTCTTCAGCCTCCAGGAGATGAAAAACTGTGTGAGAGGGGTGATTTTTGAAAACCTCCAAAAGTGACATCACAGTGTTCAAGTTCATCGAGTGGGGCCAGGTGCCAGTGGGAGAGGAGTGGTGACCTTGGTAAGTAGGACCTGGTGAATATTTCTATTGTCCAATCTTTAAAGTAAAAAATTGGTCTTTAGTTTAGATTATGTATCATATAAAGTATAAGATGTAATGTAATGTCCCTCGTATATATTTAATATTTCTTAAGCTAGCGGAAGTAAAAGTAAAGGGAGTAATTTAAGGATAAGTCATAGCAGGGCAGCTTGGCCATGTGGAATGCTCCTCCTGTGCGATTTAAGAAGTCAGGGACTGTTCCGATATCCAGGATGACCATGTGTGCAGGATCTGCAGACACTTGAAATCTGTGTTTTGGAGCTGGAGCTGTGGCTGGAGTCATGGTGTAGCATCCCCAAGGCTGAAATCTTTCACCTTGTGAGGTGGTCACACCGCAGATAAAGAGTGCGTGGGTGGAAAGGGAATAGGTGACTTCTAGGCAGAGTAAAACTACTAGGAGGTAGTGCAGGAGTCCTCTGGGCCCCCCTCCCTCTTTAACAGATTTTTTGGTTTGGATACTGCTGGGGAACATGATTTCTCAGGGGAATGGGGAAGGGATAGATGTTTCTGCAGTTGCAGACGTGACACCAGGATAGTACGTTGCCTCCCTGGTGCCAGGGTCAGGGATGTCACTGAGCAGCCGCAGGACACCTGAAGGAGGGGGGTGAACAGCCAGAGGTCATGGCCCATATCGGTGTCAACAACATAGGTTGTAGAGGGATGAGGTCCTGAAAGCAGAATTTAGGGAGCAAGGAAATAAATAAAAAGCAGAGCCTCAAAGTTAGTAACCATAGGATTATACCCATTGCCATGTGCTAGTGAGATGAGGAATAGGAGAATAGACCAGACACATGTTTGGCTGGAAAGATGGTGTAGGAGGGAGGGATTTAGATTCCTGAGGCATTGGGACCAATTCTGGGGGAGATGGGACCTGTACAAGCTGGACGAGTTGCATCCCAACAAGATCGGGAAAAATATTATCGCAAGGGTGTTTGCTAGAACTGTGGGGAGGGTTTAAACTAGAGTGGCAGAAGGAGCAACCTGAATGGGGAGACACAAGGGGGAAACAAAGATAGAAATGAAAGACAGAAAAGTAGAAAGCAAAAGTGGAAGGCAGAGGAAATGAGGGCCAGCAGCAAATAGGGCCATTGTATTAAAAATATGTGTGAAGTCTTAAAGACAAGTCTAAAGGCACTGTATCTGAATGCACGGGAGCATTCGCAATAAGATAGACGAATTAATAGCGCAAATAGATGTAAACAGCTACGATATGATTGCGATTACAGAGACAGGGCTGCAGGGTGACCAAGGCTCGGAACTGAATATCCAAGGGCACTCGATATTTAGGGAGGACAGGCAAAAAGGAGAAGGAGGTGGGGTGGTGTTGAGTAAAGGGTGACATCAGTATATTAGTGAGAAAGGACATTGGCTCAGAAAATGTAGACGTAGATTCAGTCTGGGTGGAGCTAAGAAGAAACAAGGGGCGGAAAACATCAGTGGGAGTTATCTATAGGCCTCCAAACAGTAGTGGTAACGTGGGGGATGGCATTAAACAGGAAATTAGAGATGCATGTAACAAGGGTGCCACAGTAATCATGGGTGACTTTTATCTACATATAGGGTCGAATCGTCCTAGATTTTCATGAGCACCTTTTGGACGCAGTGGAGAGTCGCTGTGATGTCCTCTACCCCAACTCTTGCCGCCAGATGGGCAGCAGCATCACCAATCCAGCTTGGGAGGCGGTGGTCAATGCCAACATCCTGCAAAAGAGGACAGCCACCCAGTGCCGCAAGAGGATGAATGACCTTCTCCACTCAACCAGGGTAAATCACTGTTCTCATCACTCTCAACTCACACACTCACAATCCCATCACACATCCCCAGGGACCTTTCTCACTACCAGTTCAAGGGATATCACCATTCACTCTCACCCACACCTTCATCTGCCCTGTGGGTCGTGTGCTCATGCCGTCCATGGCACCACTCACCGCACACATATGTCAAGCATCCATATCACCTGGCCTGGTGGGCATCCTGTTTACGCTCTCTCCATCTCTATTCATGCAGGACAAGCTGGCACACGAGAAAAGGGAGAGCTTGCTTTCAGGTGGAGGAATGCCTGAAACCAGGTCATCACGGACTTTGAAAACAGAGCCATCCAGCTGGTCGGTGAGTATCTGAACCATTACTGACAGTGCGGTCAGTGGTGCTCTGCCAAGTGACGATCCAGCAGTGCACCATCCATCAGACAACCATGCTGTGAGTGATATGTTTCACAGGCCACTGCCATGCACTAATTATCCCTCTGTGCTTTCGCAGGCACATCTGAGCCCACGAACCAAGGCCTCCAATCAAGCCCCGAAGAAACTTCTGATGAAGAAGAATCGGAAGGCACCCTCCCTGAAGTCCCATCACAGTGCTCACCCATCCTCCACCAGCGCAAAGACACACACCTCCGCAGGACCTAGCTTTAGAGAAGCCTCATGTTCACAATCTGGTGAGCACATCGCACTGTTTGATCCACAGCAGGCGGCGGCAGGGACTTGCCAGGTGTCCAGCACTCGGAGGACTGCCGGAGGCCAGAAATCTGCTAAGTCCAAGTCAGACAACAAGCCTCTGGACTTGGTCATGTCACAGTTGCTGGAGCTGCAAAAACAAGCTCGAACATCAGGAAGGGATGACTGCTGCACTCCTCACATTGCCAGGAACAATGGTGGAGTCCTTCTACCTTCAGGCTGAGGTGATAGCACCAGGATGCAAATGCACCGAGGTCAACACTGGTAGGATGGCAGCCGCCATGGAGACCTTGGTCCAGGACGTCGCTCCTGCGCTGCTGCATGAGCTCAACTCCATCACTGACGCCATAGTTGGCCTCCGCCAGTGTGTGGCAGCTCGATCTCACTCCAGTTACCCCTTCTCCTCAAGGAGTCAGCCGGGGGCCCTTGGCCACCCATAGGGAGGAGGACCAGCAGGTGTGCACCCTGGGACCGTCCACTCAGATGACTCCAGGAGTGTCCAGCCCATCCAAATCCCCTCTTCCTGTGACCCCAGCAGCCTCAGCTCCACAGCTTGAGGAGGGTGCCACTGCCATACAGTAGGACCCCAAAGCAGGCCAGGGCCCTCTGGGTCTCGGCCCTCTGGAGGACTCCCTTCAAGGTCATCAGAGTGTCAGTCAGAAGGCTGCCTCCACCTCTGCTGTGGATGTTAGGGAACACCAAGATGGAAGGTTAGGAAGATGTAACTTTATTGTTGCCAAAGCAAGTAAACTAAACTAACAAATCCAGGGACAAAGTAAAAGGCAGCTCCTTAACGGGTAACTGCAAAAACAAAAGACAAAATGCAAAAAAGCTTACCAACATTAAATTAAAATGTGAAGGCATTGATTTAAAAAAAACCCAGTCCCCGTGGTACCCACTGAGCACGGAAAGCCTTGATGGTGCCAGCGGACACTGTGTGCTCCCTCTCCAGGGACACCCGGCCACGAATGTAGCTGCGGGAGAGGGGCTGACAGTCGGGTCGGACAACCCCCTCGATCGCCCACTGCCTGGACCTGTTAATGGCCAACTTGGCCAGGCCCAGGAGCAGGTTCACGAGGAGGTCCTCCTCCCTCCTGGCCCCCCTCCACACTGGGTGCCCATAAATCAGGAGTGTGGGGCTGAAGTGCAAACAAAACAACAGTAAAAGGTTTATTAAATAGTTGAAAAGAGCGTGCAGCCTAAGGCACCTATATATACATGTTCCACATACAGACTGCATAAGGCTGCAAAAGAAGCAGGTATCTTGGGAGTCTGTGAAGTGACACACCCTATGATTATATGGGACCGCTGCGTGCAACACCCTCCATCCCAGGTCCCCGATGGAAAGCAGGAGGACACCTCCGTAGAGGGCCCCCAACTATTTATTGGGGCTCTTCTGTTAATGTTTCATTATTTTGGGGGGCTGTCAGCGGAGTGTGTCAGCATTTACAGGAGGTCCTCCTTGTGTGTGTTAATGTTTGTTGTGGATCTTGAGGGAGTGTGACAGTATTTATAGACGATCACTAATGAGTGTGTCGGTATTTATAGGGTGTCACCAGTAAGTGTGTCGGTATTGATATCGGGTCTCCAGGCAGTGTGTCAGTATTTATAGGGTGTCTCTGGGGAGTTTGTCAGCATTTATAGGGGATTACGGTGATTGTGCCTGTATTCATACTGTGTCTCTGGGGTGTGTTTCAACATTTACCGGGTGTCTCCGATGAATGTGTCAGTATTTAATCGAGGTTTCCGGGGAATCGGTTTAATTTATGGGATTCTCTGGGAAGTTTGTGTGCATTTATTTGGAGTCACCAGGGGGTCTGCGAGTATTTATAGGGCTTCTCCAGGGAGTGCATCAGTATTTATAGGGATTGTCTGGGGAGCGGTTCAGTATATTTACTGTGTCTCCGGGTAGTGTGCCAGTATTTATACTCCTTCTGAGTCAACAAAATAAACGGAAGCAACAAAATCCGGGATAACATATACACAGCCCCTAAGTTAATTCAGCTGTAAAAAACCAAAGACAAAGTTTAATGGAAACTTAAAAACATCAAATCAAAATGTGATTAAAGGGGTCGATAAAGCACCCCAGTCCCCGCGGTGCCCACTGGGAATGGAAAGCCTCGATGGTGCCGGCAGACACCGCGTGCTCCCTCTCCAGGGACACCCGGCCGCAAACATAGCCATGGAAGAGGGACAAACAATCAGGTGGGACGACCCCCTCAATCGCCCGCTGCCTGGACCTGCTAATGGCCAACTTGGCCAAGTCCAGGAGCAGGTTCACAAGGAGGTCCTCCTCCCTCACGGCCCCCCTCCACACCGGGTGTCCGTAGATCAGGAGCGTGGGACTGAAGTGCAAACAAAACAGTAACAAAAGGTTCTTTAGATAACTGAAAAGGGAGTGCAGCCTATGACACCCTATATAAACATGGTTCACGGACTCCACAAGACCACAAAAAGGGCAGGTATCCTGGGAGTCCATGAACCTACACGTTCTGCGATTGTATGGGACTGCTGCGTGCAACACCCTCCAACCCAGGTCCCTGATGGAAAGTGGGAGGACACCTCTGTAGAGGGCCCCCCAACAGGTACCTCCGCCGCTGGACGGCAACATGACACGCCAGGGCGTGTCCGGGCGAGGGCAAGGAAGTGAAAGGTGTGCAGCAGCAGCCCGTGCAGGAAACCCCTCCTCGCCCTGCTAAAGGACACGGAGGGCATTTCCCCGAGGCGGCTCATATTGCGGGGCACCGGCTCCCGAGGGAGGGTTTGGGGCTTGGGGCCAATGTGGAATTCCGTCCGAACAGGGGTGCGCTCAGACAGAAGACCACCGCGCACCTGCGCCCCCTCGAGGCCCAGTATAACGTCGGGGCCGAGCACGACCGTCCTAAACTCTTGAATGGCATCGGCCGCGAGCCGGTTGTCCACGGATGTGCGATGCACCAACTCCTGTGGGAGCATCCAACCTCCTCCTCCGCGACCCAGCACATCCCGATCCTGGTCACCCAGGCAGCCACAGCCCTCCTCTCCACCAGCCACTGAAAAGGGCGGGGGGCAGATTCCTGAGCAGTGGCTCTCTGACGATAGCCGCTACTCCTGACGATGGAGAGCTTCGTTGCAAAGTGACCATGTTCCAGACTTTGATCAGGTCCTGGTAAAAGACGGGCAACGCCTGCAAGGAGCCACAAAGGCCCCTCAGGTCTACACATAGGAGCTGCATGTCATAATTCAGGCCGTGCACCTGGCGGAAGAAATACATCGCCAGGGCATCTTGGAGGGGCTTGCCATAAGGGTATACCAGCAGCTGACCACCCTCCCTAAGCGGGAGACTCAGAACCTCAGCAGATCCAGCACAACCTTTTGTCCCAGAAGAAGTCGACGAGCATTCTCTGGGTTTTTGTGATAAAGTCCGGGGGAGGAGTCAAAGTGACCAGCCGGTACCACAACATGGCGGCAATCAGCTGGTTTATGACCACAACTCGACCCTGGTAAGACAGCACTCAGGGCAGTCCTGTCCAGCGCCACAGGCGAGAGGTGACTTTGGCCTCCAGCTCCTGCCAGCTCCCTGTCCAGCATTCCTCAGCAGGGCAGAGGTGGACCCCCAGGTACAGGAGAGTAGCCCTGCTCCAGGTGAAAGGCCTGAGCTCCTCGGGTAGGGGATCCATCTGCCACTGACTGACCAGGAGTCAAGAACACTTGTCCCAGTCAATCCTGGCAGAGAATGCGGCAGATTAGACCTCTTGGCACTTGTGCATCCTCGGCAGGTCAGCCGGGTCACTAAACATTAGGAGCACGTCATCGGCGTAAACCGAGAGGACCACCCCGATGTCCGGCCCGCGCAGAACCAATCCCAACAACCCCCTACGCAAGAGGCGCAGGAAAGGCTCCTCACAAATAGAATACAACTGGCCAGACAGGGGGCAGCCCTGACGCACTTCACTCCCAAAGCGAAGGGGCGCCGTCAGGGACCCATTAACCTTAACTAGACAATCTGCAGCAGTGTACAGAAGTTGGATCCAGGCAATGAAATGTGTCCCAAACCCGAATGCTCGCAGAGTCCTGAATAAATATTTGTGATCTACCCTGTCGAATGCCTTCTCCTGGTCAAGAGACAGGAAGGTGCTCGACAGGCCAGTCCTCTGGGAAGAGTGGAAGATGTCCCAGACCAGATGGATGTTATCGATGATGATGCAGCCTGGGACCGTGTAGGATGGTCAGGGTGGATCATGTGGTCCAGCACAGTGCCAAGGCGAGAAGACATTGCCCTGGCAAGACTTTGTAATCCGTGCTGAGGAGGGAGACTGGGCATCAGTTCTTAAGTTGGCAGAGATCCCCCTTCTTAGGAAACAGGTCAATGACTGCCCTATGCCCCAAGAGGGGCATCTCCTCGGTAGCAATACTCCACATAGTCGTTCCCCAGGACGTCCCAGAACTCCCTGAAGAACTCCGTGATCAGCCCGTCCAGCCCCGGGGATTTGCCCCTGGAGAGGTTGTCGAGGACACCGGTCAGCTCCCCCAGACTTATAGGGGAGTCAAGCTTTCCGGCGCCCTCCGGGCCGACCTGCGGCAGGTCCTCCCACAAACCTCTGCAAGGATCCTCGCTGGACGGATCCGGAGAGAACAGGGCAGTGTAATAGTCTCACGCGATGGCCCTGATGCCCTCCGGATCCGAGACGAGGGATCCGTCGTCGGCCAGCAGCATAAGGAGCTGCTGACGGACCCCGTGCCTTTTTTCCAGCGAGTAGAAGAAGGGGGAGCTGCAGTCCACGTCCATGAGGAACCGGACCGCGACCTCACAAACGCGCCCCGGGACCCAACGAGTTGCAGGTCCTGCAGCGCGCCCTTCTTCTCATCGTACACCGACCGCAGGGCCGGGTCCGCATCGGGCTGACGGAGACGTGTCTCCAGGTCTAGCACCTCCCTCTCCAACTCCTCAACCCTGGATTTCCGCCTCTTTGTCGACCCCTCACGTACTCCTGACAGAAGACGGGGACGTGAGTCTTGCCCACGTCCCACCATAGCCTAAAGAGGGGAAGCCTCCCCGCTTCCTTCTCCAGCTGGCCCAGAAACAATGGAACGAGTCCAGGAACCACTCGCCCTCCAGCAGCAGGTGGTTAAAGTGCCAGTACGCGGACCCCATCTGAGCACAGAATGGAACGAGCTCCGCACCCACCGCACAGAAACCGATGGAACACAGGACACAGTCACCTTGGAAATGTAAAGAGGGTCGAGTCTGAACGCTCTGACTCCAGGTGACATGAAAATGAAAACGCTGGAGTCAGGATGAAGATGTCACCAGACGTCCACCAAGTCGAAGGACCTGACCAGGTCCCGCAACTTACTCACACCTAGCGTGCGGTGCTGGGCACCATGACAGTCCCTGGCCTCGAGGGTACAGTTGAAATCCCCTCCCCCGAGGACGATGCACTCGCCCATGCTGATGGAGCTGAGATGAGTGGACACTTCCTCAAAGAAGCTCGCTTGCTGCTGCGCGCCCAGGGGAGCGTACACATTCACAAAGTGTACTCATTTACAAAGTGTACACATTCACAAAGTGAAGCGCCGCGCCCCCCAGGCGCACAGTGAGGTGCAGCAACCGGCCTGACACCGGCTCCTTCACCCCCAAGATCTCCGGCTGAAAATGTGGGGCCAACAAGATAGCCACCCCGCCAGAATTGGAGGCCAGGTGACTCATGTAGACCCCCTCTCGCCACTCCAGGAGCCACGTTGCTTCGTCTCCCGGAACAGTATGGGTTTCCTGCAGGAAGCACAATGCATACTTCCCATCCTGCAGGACTGAGAAGTTCTGGAGCCTGCGCTGTGCGTTCCTGCTGCTGTGGATGTTGAGGCTGGCTATGGTAGTCTTCATTGTAAGAAGTATGTGCTACCATCACCATGCCTAGTGTAAGAAGAAGAGAACTATTTTAATCCTTCCTCTCCTTCAGGAGCCCAGCGAGAAACGTAATGGCTGAGAGGGAGTGGGGAGGCCTTCCTCACCACTGCCGCCCAATGACCCAGCGGTGGGGGCCATGAAGGGACTGCTGCAGTCCCCTGGTGGGCCAGATTGCATCTCGTGGATATAAGATGGGTTGGCATGGGGCACCACTACAAGAGCAATACCCTCACCGACCCCTGAGGGGCCCTGCTCAGAGGACTGCAGCAAGGGGCCAGATTTGCCCTCCCCACAGAGGGCAGAGCGAGGACATATGGGTGGAGATGCCATCATCCCCCTGCTAGCCCACTCCTTTCCTTCCTTCCTCCCTCACAACAAAGTAGGCCTTGAACCTCGAGCTGCAGGGTCCCCCACCCTTGGAGATGGGCAATCAGCAGCAGTGCAGTCCCAGGCTTCTGCAGGGGCCTGTGACTTTATTAGATCCCCAAGCACCCGCAGCAGAAACAGGGGGTGGCAGCAGGATGGAATGCAGGCTCTGCAAAAAGTTCTCTCCTTCTGACCTTTCTTCCCCTGTTTCTCCTCCTTTTCAGGCAGCAAGCTTGTAGCAACTCTTATGAGCCAAACACTTAAACTAAATTGCAAAATCTGGGATAAAGTAAATGGAAACCCCTTAAAAACAAAGACAAAATTGAAAGGAAGCTTACCAATGATAAAGCAAAGTGAGATCAAAAGGGTCTAGAAAGCACCCCAGTCCCCATGGTGCCCACCGTGCATGGAAGACCTCAATGGTACTGGCAGACACCCAGCCACGAACATAGCCGCGGAAGAGGGGCAAACAGTTGGGTTGGACAACCCCCCATGATCGCCCGCTGTCTGGACATGTTAATGGCAACTTGGCCAGGCCCAGGAGCAGGTTCATGAGGAGGCCCTCCTCTCTCCCGACCACCCCCCCCGGACCCTCAGCTTTGGCACGGGTGTTAATCACTTGTACATAAAGTTCACTTTTGCCAACAAACTCCCAAGAATGTCTCCCTGCCTATGGCTCCATGTTATGATGAGCAGTGTTCTTGTCACTCAGATGTGAAACCTTGGTTCCTGCACAAGATAAAGGCAGGTGTCTCAGTCCAGGGCCTCTTCCCTGTGCTTTGTGCATCCTTCAAACCAAAGTGATGGTCCGGCCTCACGCTCCCTGGACACTTTACTGATGCCTGCAGCTTAATGGTGCATGTCATTGCTGCCAGAATGTTGTGGGCAGGTATCACAGAGTTCTGTCATTCTCTCTGTGCTCTCAGCATCTTTAAGGTGGGGCTGGCCCCCATCTCGTCAACATCTGTGACCATCGAGGCTGTACTCCTGAAGGGGTCAGGTGCTGATGGCGCACAAAAGATCAGATGCTTTAAAAGTTTTATGGCTGTGTCTCCATAATATGACCCTGATCACCGAGCGCAAGCGGGCTGCCCTCTGCCTGACAGCCACTGAGAATGTCTGACTCCTATGTGAGGATTTATGGAGTGTCTTTGCAGCATGTTCTCATCATCCTCCTGCAATCGAGCGACTATTAGGGCCTCCACTGTATCTCCATGAGAGAAGCATTAACACAGAGGGAGTTTGTGCTGCCATAAGCCAGACTGGAGTCAAACGTTCATAGATAAAATGTGAGGATCTTGTGGTGTCCCCTCACTGCATGTCTTCATCATCCTCCACAAGTCAAGTAACTATGAGGGCCTCCTGAGTGTGCCTGCCTCGTCTGGCCAGTGCAAGGACCTCATCGGTGCCTGCGAGGACCTCCTCACCCTCATCGCACCATTGATGCCCTGCTCATCAGAGGAGGCCTCCAGCTCCTGCATCTCCTCCTCAGCCAGCTCCTCTTCCCCGTTGCAGCACCAGGTTGTGCAGGCAACAACAATACGTGACACCCCCTGTGGACTATATTGCAGGGCTCCACCAGCCCAGGCACGAGAAAATCATTTTCAGCATCCCAATTGTTTGCTCCACCAAGTTGCGAGTTGCAGCAAGGGCCTCGTTATACCTTTGCTCTGCTGCAGTCTGAGGCCACCACACGGGCGCCATCAGCCACGTCCTCGGCAGGTAGCCCTTGTCCCCGAGCAGCCAACCCTCCAGCCTCTGTAGGCCCTGTAAGGCATAAGGGATCTGTGACTGACTAAAGATGTAGGAGTTGTGCACACTCCATGGAAACTGTGTGCAGACCTGAAGGATATGTTTGTGGTGGTCGCACACATTCAGCGAATGGAATCCCTTGCGGTTGGCATGGTTGACCGAGTATTGCAACAGAGATCTGATTGCCACGTGAGTGCAGTCGATAGCACCCTGCACCTGTGGGAAACCCGAGGTCTAGGCAAATCCAATCGCTCTTACATCCTGACTGTCCATTTCGTCTGGACCAGGACAAAGTTGTGTACCCTCAGGAAGATGGCATTCTTGAACTTGTGGATGCATTTGTGGGTGGCGGCTTGTAAAATCCCACAGAGGTCACCTGTGGAGCCCTGAAAGGAGCCACTGGCATAGAAATTGAGTGCTGCTGTCACTTTCACGGCCACTGGCACTGGATGCCCTCCATGTCCATGTGGCGCCAAATCCTGCAGTCACTGGCAGATGTGACTGAGACTGTTCCCTGGACATGCGCAGTCTTTGGCACCACCTAGTTCTTGGTCATCTGCAGGAATGAAAGGTGGTGTCTATAGACCCCAGGCACCGACCAGCAACAGCTTGCTGTGGCTTTTGGCCGCATATGTGGGAGCCCCAGCCGCCCCTTCCAGAGGGTGCTGCCCCTCACTCTGCAAAGCCAAGAGCCTCAGTTGCTCTTTTCCGTTTTCTTCAGTCTACATGCCACGAGGCACACAGCTAGGTCACCAGGCTCCATGATCCTTCCTCCTACAGGATGAAAGAGAGACACGTGGGTTAGCATGGGCGTACTAAGAACCTCTCTTGGTTAAGCCTGAAGGCCCCTTAACCTATCCCAGAGAGTGCTGGACACCACTTGGATGGCCAAAGACTAGTGCGCTGGATGGCTGCCTGAAACCCCACCTTCCTCCGCTCCACTCCATCTAACCGACTGTCTGCAGCTTTGCCCATCGGACTACATGCTATGTTTTAGGCTCAGGTGCAGGCATTCTCCTAACCCACACTGTAAGGCTGCACTGTTAGCTTGGATCATGGGGCACATTGGTCCAAACCTGAATGATGACATTGCAAAGGGCTGTGAGTGCCTCCACCAGTGACTGCTCCATGGCCAGCTTTAGCAAGGAGATTGTACAATGTGTCCAATCATCCAACTGTTCTGCAGCCCACTAAAATGCTCATTAGTTTGCAGTCTGTGCCCTAGGGTTGAAAAGCTCTGGAGCACTTGGTGGCATTTTGATGCTTCTGTGTTGCTTGAGTGGGCAGATAAGCTAGAGGCCCGACCTCAATCATATCAATGTGACTGCACCTGAACTGTCTCAGCTGCAGAGGAATTGTCACTTTATACAAGGTGCCCCTAATGCAATACAGCTTCCCTTTCCCACCCCACCCCCACGGCCCAGCATGTGCTTGTGCAGGACCTTCAACCACAGGGCAGCCTTTGCCCACCCCCAACCCCCCCAAGTCACCTCAACCTTGAAGTTCAGCAGGCGTCCCTTGCGAGCACTCCGCAATGTTACTGTGCACTCACCTCCGAGTTCCCCTGAAAGTGAAGCCCGCCAAGTGCACGCCTTTAATATGTTGTTGTGAAACCTATTTGCGTATGATCATGCCATCATGGGTGGACGATCCAGCCGGGGGGATGAGTCCTGCAGGCTGACCTTATAACATGCTGATGTATTACAATGAGGTTCCCAACTTCCAATAGCAGGAAACGCGGCCCACCATTGACGGGCTGAGCGGATTATCAGAAACTGATTTCAAGACCTCGTAAAACCGATTTTTGGCCTTCTCGCCAAATTGTCTGTTCATGCTATCGAACACGCCCAACGCCAGCAGGCACAGAAAATTCCACCCATAATAATACTCTGGTGGATGACTTACTGAAGTGTACAAGATGTTTGTTTTTTAAAACCAGTGTACAGAGGAGCTGACTCGGGAACAGGCTATCCTAGATTTGGCTTTGTGCCATGAGAATGGGTTAATTAATAATCTTGTTGTGCAGTGTCCTTTAGGGAAGAGTGACCACAACATGATAGAATTCTTCATTAGGATGGAAAGTGAAATAGTTCACTCTGAAACTAAGGTCCTAAATCGAAACAAAGGAAACCACAAAGGCATGAGGGGTGAGTTGGCTACGATAGATTGGGGAATTTCATTCAAAGGCATGATGGTGAATAGGTAATGGCTGATACTTAAGGAACAAATGCGGGCATTTCAACTGCTTTACCTTCCTTTCTGCTGCAAAAATACAACTGGAAAAGTGGCCCAACCATGGCTAACAAAAGAAATTAAGGATAGTATTAAATCCAAAGAGGAGTCATATAAAGTTGCTAGAAAAAGTAGCAAACCTGAGGACTGGGAGCAGTTTAGAATTCAGCAATGGAAGACAAAGTGATTGATTTAAGAGGAGTCAAATAGAGTATAAGAGTAAACTTGCAAGGAACATAAAAGCGAACTGTAAAAGCTTCTATAATTTTGGGAAAAGAATAGGATTAGTGAAGACAATTGCGGGTCCCTTACAGTCCGCAACGGGAGAATTTATAGTGAGAACAAGGAAATAGCAGAGCAATTAAATACTTTAGTTCTGTCTTCATGGAAGAAAACACAAAACTTCTCAGAAATACTCAGGAACCAAGGGTCTAGTGAGAAGGAGGAATTGGAGGAAATTAGTATTAGTAAAAAAAAAGTAGTGTTGGAGAAATTAGTGAGGATAAAAAGCTAATAAATCCAGCGTCTGATAATCAACATCCCTGGGTACTAAAGGAAGTAGCCATTGAAATCGTGGATGCGTTGGTCATCCCAAATTCTAGAGATTCAGGAATAGTCCTGGCAGATTGCAGGGTGGCAAGTATAGCCCCACTATTTAAAGAAAAAAGGAGGGAGGGAGAAAACAGGGAATTACAGACTGATTAGCCCAACATCAGTAATAGAGCAAATGCTAAAGTCTATTATAAAGGATGTTATAACAGGACACAGAAAATATGAACAGGCTTAGACAAAGTCAACATGGATTTATGAAAGGGAAATCATGTTTGACAAAGCTACTGGAGTTTTTTGAGGATGTAACTAGCAGACTAGATAAGGGAGAACCAGTGGATGTGGTGTATTTGGATTTTTAGAAAAGTTTTGATAAAGTCCCACATAAAAGGTTAGTGGGTAAAATTAAAGCACATTTGATTGGGGTGGATTGAGAATTGGTTAGTAGACAGGAAACAGAGTAGGAATAAATGGGTTTTTTTTTTGGAGTGGCAGGCAGTGACTAGAGGTGATGACTAGAGGGGTACTGACGGAATCAGTTTTTGGGCCCCAGCTATTCACAATATATATCAATGATTTGGATAAGGGAAACAAATATAATATTTCCAAGTTTGCTGCTGACACAAAACTAGGTAGGAATGTGAGCGATGAGGAAGGTGTAAAGGGGCTTTACAATGATTTAGATAAGTTGAGTGAGTGGGCAAATACGTGGCAGATGCAGTATAATGTGGATAAGTGTCAAGCTACCCACTTCAGTAGGAAACACAGAATGGCAGAGTATTATTTAAATGGTGATAGATTGGGAAATGTTGATGTACAAAGGGACTTAGGCGTCCTTGTACACCAATCACTGAAAACAAACAGTTAGGAAGGCAAATGGTATATTGGTCTTCTTTGCAAGAGGACTTGAGTACAGGAGCAAGGATGTTTTACTGCAGCTATACAGAGCCTTGGTGAGACCACACATGTAGTGTTGTGTGCAGTTTTGATCTCCTTACCTCAAAGTATACACTTGCTATAGAGGGAGTGCAACAAAGGCTCACCAGACTGATTTCTGGGATGCAGGATTGTTGTATGAGGAGAATTTGGGTCGACCAGGCCTGTATACTCTGGAGGTTAGAAGAATGAGATGAATCTCATTGAAATGTATTAAATTCTGACAGGGTCACACAGACTGGCTGCAGGGATGATGTTTCCCCTGGCAGGCATTTCTAGAACAAGGAGTCACAGTCTCAGGATATGGGGTAGGCCATTTAGGACAGAGATGAGGAGAAATTTCTTCACTCAGAGGGTGGTGAACATGTGGAATTCTCTACCACAGAGGGCTGTGAAGGCCAAGTCACTGAATACATTTTAGAAGTAGCTAGATTTCTAGACACTAGTGGAATCAAGGGCGATGGGGATAGAGCAGGAGTTTGGTGTTGAGATAGAGCATCAGCCATGATCATATTGAACGATGGAGCAGGCTTGAAGGGCTGAATGGCCTCCGCCTGCTCCTATTTGCTATGTTCCTATGATTCTGGCAGCTCTGAGAGCATCTAGATTTTGTCTGCCAGGAACTTGCTTGTAGTTCATGAGGGGTTGCCTCTCGATTGCAGTAACTGGCTCTACTTCAGGTCAATAACCCTCAAACCAGTTACCATCCCTCTGATCTCTTTGCCTGTACGCAGTGAGTGCAAAATTATAGATGGTGTTGCGCAAATGATTCCACTTTTACACCACACCCAAGCCTTGGGCAATGATTGAGGATGTTGAGGAACTCCTGGGTCCTCTCTCGGTCAGTGGTACAGCAAATGTTGATCTGAGGACAACTGTTTTTTCTTGGAGTGGTATAGTTTCCTTGGCTGAAGCCTGACCTTGCTGAACACCAGGAAGTGGTCAGTGTCATAGCCAGCACTGTGATAGCGATGAGTGATGAGGACACTGAGGTCTGCTGATGATGAGGTCTAGCTGGTGTTAGTGACATGATCTCGGATGCCAAACCAAGCCATGCCACAAGGTGTCCTGGAGGATGTAGCTGTTCATCACATGGTAACAGCATAGCTCCAGCAACCTCTGTCCATTTTCATTGCCGATTCCCTGGTGCCTGACGCACATTGGCCAAGCTGTATAGTCGGTACCCACCCTAGCATTGAATTTCCCTCGATGGTAAAGTCCCTCAGTGCTGGGAATTCTGCTAATAGAACCATCAAGTGCCTCATACAATTGACTCTTGCTATCTGGGGTGGAGGTGAGTGGAGGTCGGCGGGGGGGGGGTGTTCAATCATCGCAAGTAGAGTATTCTTTACTGTGAATCCCACCGCTGTCACCTCTTGGGTTTTCTCCTGCCAGAAGAATGTGTAGTGTTTCTCTTTAAGGGATCTGCTTTGAGCAAGCGTAGTTTCTTCCTGTGTAGCAATGGGCACATTGAGCCTCTTAAGCTCTTTGTTGATCACTGCTGCCTCGCGTGCGTCATCGACCAGCAGAAGCTCATTGGTAAGGCCAGCACGCATGACTCCAGCTTGCAATGCAAAAGACTGTCCTTTGTTGAGTTTGTCTTGCCTAGTGCATAGAATAGCAACCCGCCTGTTGGGAGGTGACTCTCTAAGCTCCAAGCACCCACTGAAGCAATTAGGTTGTGGGGGGACAGCACCTAACTGACTGGGAGCTGCCAAGCTTGAGGTGGGCAGTGGCTATCCAATGAGACTTGCACCGTTGGAAGTAATCCCTAGTACTCGTGCTCTGTGTCAATCGAGCGAGAGCTTATAACCAGTAACTGGTTCTTCCCATGTTGTACCAATGGAAATCACAAAGCTGCAGTGTCCTTTGCAGGGCGCAGGCCTGGGCAAATTGAAGACTGTAGTGATTGATGGTATAACCTTTCCTACTGCCTATTAGGGCTTATTCGTCAGAACAAACACGTGACCCCTAAGTGCAGTAAATCCATAGGACAGAGCTTTCTAGCCATGGACCTGGTTTGAGCATGTAGCTTCAAAAAGAGCTCTGTAATAAAGTTACCTGTTTCAAGTAAGAAACCTATCCAGTACACCAAGTGCATTACATTTGGCAATGAGGATGGGACAGCTCTGCTGCACCACGCCTTATGAATGTGAGTACATCAGTTCCTAAGGAAAAAAGAGAAGCACATTCACCAATCATGCCACTCTTTGGCAGAATCGACCCTTCTGTCCACGGACGGCTGGAGCCAGTAAGTAGAGCACCTAGGTTTTTATTTCATGGCAAATGAAATAACTGCAGTGGAGAGGCAGAAAATAATTCTTTTGAGTGTCTGTAGTGGCAAGACACATAACCTCATCCACAGTCTGATGGCCTTGAACGCACCCAATTCTAAATCTTTTAACGGATTGGTAGGACTCATGAAGATGCATTTTCAGCTGAAGCCATCGGTAATAGTCCAGAGGTTTAAGTTTAACTCCAGAGTAAGGGCCCCGGGAGGGTCCATTGCAACTTATATAGTGAAGTTGAAGTAGTGGACTGAGCACTGCAACTTCGGAGACACACTTAATGACATGTTGCAGGACCGGTTGGTTTGTGGCATTCACGATGATGCCATTCAGCGCTGTTTACTTGCAGAAGTTGACTTCGATGTGAAGTGCGCCATGGAAGTAGCGTTGGCTACAGAAAGTGCTGTGAGGGACTCACAGCTTTTATAGGATGTGCAGCATGGCGCCGTTCTTCAGTTGGGGCAGGAACCTACTGCTGGGCGTGGCGTGCAAACCAGAGAGACACAGCAGCGAAGCGGGAGACTGTCTCTGCTGCTCGAGGAATGAAAAGGCCTAGTGGAAGCATTTCAGCAGCGACTCTGAAGTTAATCTCTTACAGATGTAGGGGTAACCACTTACTGGATACCTGCAGATTCAAGGAGGCAGAATGCCATTACTGCCACAAGAAAGGGCACATAATAAAGCAGTGCAGGGTAAAATCGAGACAGCCTGTAAGGCAGCAGACCAAAATGAATTAAGTGAATAATATAACAGAACCTGAAACTGCCAATACTGATATCTATTCCCTGTGCAATGTCAAAGCAGTAAAAACTGAACCAATAACCATCACAATTCAAGCGAATGGGAAGCCACTAGTCATGAAGGTAGATATGGGAGCATCGACTATAGTGGTGGGAGAGCACACATTTAAATACTTAAAGGAAGGTACCCAGCCACTAATCTGGGGCAAACCACAGCTCAATTGAAGACATACAGTGGAGTATCCATACAGGTAAAGGGCATCACCACAGTACCTGTGTCTTATAGGCAACAGACAGCCCAGCTTCTGGGCATCATAGTGATAGGTGAAGGACCTGGCCTTCTGGGATGTGACTGGTTACAAAAAATTAAGCTCAACTGTCAGAAATATTTCCAGTGAGAACAGGAGGAATTCCTGAGCTGTTAAGGAAGTATGACAGTGTATTTCGTGACAAATTGAAAATGTATGTAGATTCGGAGGCGACACCCTGGTTCTTAAAGGCCAGATCTGTGCCTTATGCCCTAAAGGAGAAGGTGGATGCAGAATTGTGCTACTTAGAGAATCTGGGCATCATCCAGCCAGTCCAATTTTCCGAATGGCAGCACCCATAGTCCCTGTGATGAAACCTGATCAAAGTATTTTCATTTGTGGGGACTACAAATTGACTGTGAACAAGGCAGCCAAACCAGATAAATATCCTATCCAGAGGATAGACGACTTTTACGCTAAGCTAGCTGGAGGCAAATCCTATACCAAACTGGACATGAGCCATGCATACCAACAGCTAGAGCTGGACAGCACATCTATAGGGTATGTAACCATCAACACGCACAAGGGCCTGTACCTATATACACGCCTACCCTTTGGAGTCTCATCTGCTTGTGCAATCTTCTATCTTCTGTGGAAAATCTATTGCAAGGACTTCCCCATGTAATAGTATACCTAGATGGTGTCCTGGTCACAGGATTAATGGAAGCCGAACATTTGGCCAACCTGGAAGAGGTTTTTAGAAGATTCTCGGAAGCCAGTGTATGATTAAAGAAAGAGAAATTTACATTCCAAGCACCTGAAGTCACTTACCTGGGTCACTAGGTGGGTGCCATGGGATTGCATCCAGAAGAGGAGAAAGTCAGGGCAATCATTGCTGCCCTCTCCTAGGGTAACCAAACTCAAGATTTTCTTGGGCATGATCAACTATTACAGCTGCTTCTTGCCAAGGTTGTCAACAGTTTTAGCACCATTACTCCTGCCCTGACGTTGGATCTTGCACGCAAGAAATCGAGGTGGTGGGGAGCAGGATAAGCGAGGGAAGTGGCCACGCATTAGGGACACGTGTATAAACTGACTATTCCTCTGTAACTGAGACTGTTCAGGCACAGCCAGAGTGACATGATTGGGGTCGGTCTCCTAGCCTGCCTGCCCACACAAGCAACGCAGAGGCAGCAAAGTGCCACCAAGCGCTCCATACCTCATCTCGGCCCCGGCCGGCACAGACTGCGAGTCCCATGTCCACTTTACTGGACCGCAGAGCGGTTGGACTGCACATGTTGTACAATCTCCTTGACGACACTGGCCACCTTGCAGTCACTGCTAGAGGCACTCACAGCCCTTTGCAATCTCAGCATCCCGGTTAGGACCAGTGTCCCCCATGCCACAGGCTGACAGAGCATCCCTGCAGTGCATGCATCTATGGCCATCCGAGGGGTGGTCAGCACTCTCTGGGAAGCATTAAGGGGCCGTCACACAGGAACAGGAAAGGTGCTAAGTACACCGATGCTAACCACGTCTCTCTCTATTTCATGACGCAAGAGGACCACATGAGGAGCATGGACCCTGCTGACCTAGCTGTCTGCCTGATGGCCTACAGAGACCATAGAAGATGGAGGAGAGAGCGACTGAGGCTCCTGGCTGTGCAAAGGCAGGAGCAGCAACCTCATGAGGAAGGAGCAGGAGGGGCTTCCGCACACGTTGCCCAGGAACGACAGCGAGCCGTAGTCAGTCGGTGCTTAGCGATACCCCGGGTCTATAGATGCCGCCTGCCATTCCTGCAGATGACTGAGAACCAGTGTTGCTGATGACTGCTCATGTCTAGGGACCTGGTGGCTCACATCTGCCACTTACTGCAGGACTTGGCGCCAAGGGGACATGGAGGGCATCCACTGCCAATGGCTGTGAAAGCGTCTGTGGCGCTTAATTTCTATGCCAATGGCTCCTTTCAGGACTCCACAGGTGACCTCTCTGGGATTTCACAATCTGCCACCCACAAACGCATCCATGAGGTCATAGATGCCATCTTCTCGAGGGCAACAACTTTGTGCATTTCCCCCGGGACCGGGACAGCCAGGATGCAAGGACCATTGGATTCGCCCGGATCTTGGGATTCCCACAGGTGCAGGGTGCAATTGGCTGCACTCATGTGACGCTCAAGTCTCCATCGCTACACATGGTGGACTTCATCAACCGCAAGGGATTCCACTCACTGTGCAGCTGGTGTGTGACCACTAGAAACACATCCTGCAGATGTGCGCACGGTTTCCAGGGAGTGTGCACGACACCTACATCCTCAGTCGGTCACCGATCCCTGGAGTCCTCTAGGGTCCACAGAAGCTGCAGGGTTGGCTCCTCGGGGCCGAGGGCTACCCGCAGAGGCCGTGGCTGATGACACCCGTCCGGTGGCCTCAGACTGCAGCAGAGCGACAGTATAACGAGGCTCATGCTGCAGCTCGCAACCTGGTGAAGCAGACCATCGGGATGCTGAAGATGTGGTTCCAGTGCCTGGACCAGTCTGGTAGAGCCCTGCAATACAGTCCGCAGAAGGTGTCACACATCGTCGTGGTCTGCTGTGCCCTTTACAACCTGGTGCTGCAAAGGGGTGAGGAGCTGGCTAATGAGGAGATGGAGGAGCTGCTCGTCTCCCCTGATGAGGAGGACGCTGATGGGGATGAGGGTGATGTCCTGGGAGACAACAGTGACAGGGATGAGGCCCTCGCGCTGGCTAGACAAGGCAGGTGTGCTCGGGAGGCCCTCATAGCTGGTAGATTTTTGGGGGATGATGACGACATGCAATTAGGTGACTCCATAGATCCTCACATTGCATTTGTGAACGTCTGACTCCAGTCTGGCTTATGGCAGCGCAAATACCCTCTGTGATAATACTCCTGTCATGGAGATACAGTGGAGGCCCTAATAGTCGCTCAATTGCAGGAAGATGATGATGACATGCAGTGAGGACATTCCATAAATCTTCACATATCTCCTGAGAATGTCTGGCCGAGGGCAGCTCACTTGCGCTAGGTGATCAGGGCCATCTCAGAGAGACGCAGCCAAAAATTTTTAGAAACATCTGATGTTTTGTCTGACTTCAGCACCTGAGCCCTTCAGGAGCTGGAGCACAGCATCAGTGGTCACAGATGCTGAAAGGATGTGGGCCAGCCCCGTGCTGAGAGCACATTGAGAGAATGACAGAACTCTATAGTGTCTGCCCACGATATTCTGGCAGCAATGACAAGCACCGCCAATGTGCAGGCATCAGTAATGTGTCGAGGGAGTGTGGGGCCGGACCATCACTGTGGTCTAAAGGCTGCACAGAGCACAGGCAAGAGGCCCTGGACTGAGACACCTGCCTTTATCTTGTGCAGAAAGGTTTCACATCTGAGTGACAAGAACACTGTTCATCAGAACAAGGATCCATAGGCAAGGAGACATTTGGAGAGTTTATTGACAACTGTGAACAGTATGTACAAGTGATTAACACCCATGCCCAGGCTGTGCCTGTGGCTCAGTTCATAGCACCCTCGCCTTTGAATCAGAGGGTTGTGGGTTCATGTCCCGCTCCTGGAAACCAAGAACTGTGATTGTACTCGAAAAGAGTTGCAATTTGTGACTGTTGATAACTCGAAAGAGTATCATCCAATGCTTGTGGCATTGAAGAATGGAGAAATGTGCAATGGTCATCTGGTCAGCTGTGACAACTGGATTAATGTCAACTTGTGAGAGGTCATTTGTACGTCCAGGGATGGGGATAAGTTCTGGAAAATGCCAGAATGTTACATTCGTGGCAGCACCATTAAGTGCCTCTACACCCCTGATGAAATCATTGACACAGAGAAAGAAGAGGTGGTATCAAAGGGCAGAGGTCGTGGCGTCCAGCATCAGAAGCAGCAGCAACAACAGAAAGGGCGGGGAACAGGCGCTAGGGCTGGCAGAGGTGTGTTTGGTGGGCGTGGCCGTGGAGTGCCCAGAGCCAACAAGAAAAGAAGCCGGGAAAGTTATCAGAAGTGAAGAAGCCATGAAGGGAATAGTGTGTTTGTGTGCGCGTGCACGTGTGTGTGTTTGTGTTAGATTCCAACAGTCTTTCATTTGTGTAAATGAGTCACGTTCACATTGGGTTTAGATACAAATGTTTCGTAAGTTATAAATAAATATTTTCTGCGGGAACTTGAAAAAAAAAATTCTCCCCAGTTGTTCTCAGCTGTAGCTCGTTGCTGTTGCTGCTGCATTTGGGAGTGCGGAGAGTTGGGTGTGCTGCTGGCTGCTGCTGTGTGCTGCACCTGTTCTGCTGTTGTGGGATTTCCAGTGGTGTTTCCTGTATTCTTGTGGCTGTTCCTGCTCTGGTGTTGCTGCGTTCCCCCATCCTCTGTTGCTGGTGACCTGGAGCCCACAAGGTCAGAGGCCTGAGGAGGGAGAGAGAGAGAGAGAGATGGAGAGGAGGTACAACTGCTGCTGCAGGACATGGAGGCCAGGAGGCAAAGACTGTGTGATTTAACACCCCAGGTGGGTGTCCGGGCTTCTGTTTGGTGGGGGCTGAAGAAAACTGTGTGTTTTGTAGGGGGAGGGGAGAAGACTTGTTAAAGAGGCTTGAGGAAGACTTGTTAAAGAGGCTTGGGGAAGAAAGGGTATGTGTGTGTGCTGTTTGAAATCTTGCAACCACGCCCACCACTCCACACCCGCTACCCCCCCACCCCCTTCCCTTGCTTCAGCCAAGTCGGAGTCCAGGTAGCTGGTGCTGCCTAATGAAGAGGGACAGGGCTGACTCCTGTGTGCCAGGCAATACCGACTGCCTGGTGAAGACATCGCCCTCCCCCTACAGGAAGAACATCGAGGCCCCCACCCACATTCCACTCCACCGTGTGACACCCGCCTACCCTTGTGGTTTATTTGGACTTTCAGAAGGCCTTCAACAAAGTCCCACATAAGAGATTAGTGTGTAAAATTAAAGCTCATGGGATTAGGAGTAGTGTATTGAGATGGATAGAAAACTGGCTGGCAGACTTCCTGCAAAGAGTAGGAATAAACGGGTCTTTTTCCGAATGGCAGGCAGTGACTAGTGGGGTACGGCAGGGATCGGTGCTGGGACCCCAGTTATTTACAATATATATTAATGATTTAGATGAGGGAATTAAATGTAATATCTCCAATTTTGCAGATGACACAAAGCTGGGTGGGAGGGTGAGCTGTGAGGAGGATGCAGAGATGCTTCCCAGCCGCCACTCCTCCCCCAGCCGCCACTCCTCCTCCTTCCCCCACTCCTCCCCCGACACCCACTTCTCCTCCTGCCCCCGCTCCTCCCCCAGCTGCCGCTCCTCCCCCTGCCCCCAGTCCTCCCCCTGCCCCCACTCCTCCCCCAGCCACCACTCCTCCTCCTGCCCCCGCTCCTCCTCCAGCCCTGGCTCCTCCCCCAGCCCCCACTCCTCCCCCAGCCCCCACTCCTCCCCCAGCCCCCACTCCTCCCCCAGCCCCCGCTCCTCCCCCAGCCCCCGCTCATCCCCCATTCCCCCTCTCCTCCCCCTGCCCCCACTCCTCCCCCAGCCCCCACTCCTCCCCCAGCCCCCACTCCTCCCCCAGCCCCTACTCCTCACATAGCCCCCACTCCACCTGCTGCCGCCGCTCCATCTCCCTTTCCCCCAAGCGGAGGTGCTACCGGCAGCCAACGCCATCTCGGCTGCTGGCGAGGTGGGGGGAGAGCCTCTGCACCACAAGAAGGCGTGGAGGAAGACCCGCAACCTGGGGGTGGCCCCAGAGACATCCCAGCCCCCCCAATCCCCACAAACCCACCCCGAAAACCAGATCGCTGATGACACCAGCTCGGGGGTAAAGAAATCATCCGAGCTCGGTGTCGTGAACGCACGTGCTCCCGGGCTCGTGTACATCTCAGCGCCATGTGCTGGGCCCAGCATCGTCTCCACGCGGGTTCCCAGGTCTGGTGGCGGTTGGGCACGTGACCCCAAGCTGGTGGTCTTATTAAAAAGGGTGGACTTGCCCAATCCCAAGTGGGCGGAGCGCCCATGAAGGCTGGACGAGACGACGGGGGCCTCCCAGATGGAGGTCTCCCCAGCCCCCCGTCTACCCCGGAAGAGACGTCACCCCTTGGAGGGGGAAGGATATTCCGACCCGATAGGTTAGATGTATCCCCTCCCCCGGTGAAGAGATGGTGACATCTCGACCCCGTAAGGCCTCGCTCTGCCCTCTGGGGGGAAGCCCAAACCCCCGTTACCCCTGCTACTCCGTTGCCTCACTGTGGTCCCCTGAGCAGGGCCCCTCAGGGGTCGATGAAGGTACCGCCCTTGCGGTGGTGCCCCACCACGCCCCACCTTTTACCCACGAGATGTCATCTGGCCCGCCAGGGGACTGCAGCACTCCCTTCTTGGCCCCGACAACTGGGTCATCGGGTGGCGGTGGTGAGGAGGGCCTTCCCGGCCTGCCTCAGTCTTTGGCACCGGGTCCTACTGTTCTGGGCCCGGAACTCTTTCCGGATTTGCCTAGTGACCCGGTGCCGGAGACGGAGTGGGTCTCTGAGCCGCTGCCACCCTCTGACCCAGACATTGAAAAGGAGACCAGAGAGGACCCGTCTGGCCTTGATCCTGAGGGTGGGATCGAGGTGGAGGTGGAGCCGACTGGCAGCTCCGAACCAGCCCCTGTACTCGATGCGGGGGAGGGGTTGGAAGCTGGAGGCGATAACCTGGAGGCGGATGAGGTTTCGGTGGTGAGCACCGGGGACGACTTAGAGTCATTGTCGGGTGAGGCAGTGGATCCCCTGGTGCCCCCCATCAATTCTCCCCTCATCCCTTTATGGGAGCTCCAGGATTTATTAGCGATTAATCGCAGTCGTCGAGACAGGGTCCAGTCGGCCCTGGACCTGTGGCTTTCTTTTCCTCTTGTGTTCTGGCCTGTCCGCCTGTGAGGCCCTAAAAGCCCCTGGACCAGAATGCTAAGAGGAGGGTCCACACGTTTCTCGCTGGGCTCCTGAAGGAGAGGAAGGGTTAAAGTAGTCCTCTCCTTCTTACACTAGGCATGGTGATGGTAGCACATGCTTCTGACAATGAAGACTACCATAGCCAGCCTCAACATCCACGGCAGCAGGGACGCACAGCGCAGGTTTCAGAACTTCTCGGTCCTGCGGGATGGGAAGTATGTGGTTTGCTTCCTCCAGGAAACCCATACTGTTCCGAGAGACAAAGCGACGTGTCTCCCGGAGTGGCAAGCGGGGTCTACAGTCACCTGGCCTCCAATTCTGGCGGGGTGGCTATCTTGTTGGCCCCACATTTTCAGCCAGAGATATTGGGGGTCAAGGAGCCAGTGCCAGGCCAGTTGCTGCACCTCACTGTGCGCCTGGGGGGCACGGCGCTTCACTTTGTGAATGTGTACACTCCCCTGGGTGCGCAGCAGCAAGCAAGCTTCTTTGAGGAAGTGTCCACTCATCTCGGCTCCATCGGCATGGGCGAGTGCATCGTCCTCAGGGGGGATTTCAACTGTACCCTCGAGGCCAGGGACCATCACGGTGCCCAGCACCGCACGCTAGGTGTGAGTAAGTTGCGGGACTTGGTCGGGTCCTTCGACTTGGTGGACGTCTGGCGACATCTCCATCCTGACTCCAGTGTTTTCACTTTCGTGTCACCTGGAGTCGGAGCGTCCAGACTCGACCGTCTTTACATTCCTAAGGCGCAAGTGCCCTGTGTTCCATCGGCTTCTGTGCAGCAGGTTCCGTGCACGGACCACCGTCTGGTGTGGGCGGAGCTCACTCCGTTCTGCGCTCGGACGGGGTCCGCGTACTGGTACTTTAACAACCTGCTGCTGGAGGACGAGCAGTTCCTGGACTCATTCCGTCATTTCTGGACCAGCTGGAGAAGGAAGCAGGGAGGCTTCCCCTCCTTGAGGCTATGGTGGGACGTGGGCAAGACTCATGTTTGCATCTTCTGTCAGGAGTACGCGAGGGGGTCGACAAAAAGGTGGAAATCCAGGGTCGAGGAGTTGGAGAAGGAGGTGCTCGGCCTGGAAACACGTCTCCATCAGCCCAATGCGGACCCGGCCCTGCGGTCGGTGTACGATGAGAAGAAGGGCGCGCTGCGGGACCTGCAACTCGTCAGGTCCCGGGCCGTGTACTTGAGGTCGCGGATCCAGTTCCTCCGGGACCTGGACCGTGGCTCCCCCTTTTTCTACTCACTGGAAAAAAAGGCACGGGGTCTGTCAGCAGCTCCTTACGCTGCTGGTCAATAATGGATCCCTTGTCTTGGATCCGGAGGGCATTAGGGCCATTGCCCGAGACTATTACACTGCCCTGTTCTCTCCAGATCCATCCAGAGAGGATGCTCACAGAGTTTTGTGGGAGGACCTGCCGCAGGTCAGCTCGGAGGGCACCAGAAAGCTTGACCCCCCAAAAGTCTGGGGGAGCTGACCGGCTCCCTCGACAGCCTCTCCAGGGGCAAATCCCCAGGGCTGGACCAGGCTGACCGTGGAGTTCTCCAGGGCATTCTGGGACGTTCTGGGGGAGAGTATCATATCGCAACCAGGGAGATGCCTCATTCGTGGCGCAGGGCAGTCATTGCCCTGCTGTCTAAGAAGGGGGATCTCCGCCTTCTTAAAAACTGGTGCCTAGTCTCCCTCCTTAGCATGGATTGTAAGATCTTTGCCAGGGCAATGTCTTCTCGCCTTGAACCGTGCTGGACCACATGATCCACCCTGACCTGTCCTACACCAACAAATGTTCTGAACTCCTGGTTGGTCAGTGGCAGATGGATCCCCTACCTAAGGAGCTCAGGCCTTTCACCTGGAGCAGGATCAACCTCCTCTACCTGGGGGTCCACCTCTGCCCTGCTGAGGAATCCTGGCCGGGGAACTGGCAGGAACTGGAGGCCAAAGTCACCACTCGCCTGCGGCACTCAACAGGACTGCTCCAAGTGCTGAATTACTGAGGTCGAGTTCTGGTCATAAACCAGCTGATTGCCGCCATGTTGTGATACCGGCTGGTCACTTTGACCCCTCCCCCGGACTTTATCACAAAAACCCAGAGAATGCTCATTGACTTCTTCTGGGACAAAAGTCTGCACTGGGTCTGCTGAGGTTCTGAGTCTCCCACTTAGGGAGGGCGGTCAGGCGCTGGTCAGCCTAGACACACAGGTAGCAACTTTCCGCCTTCAGGCCCTGCAGCGATACCTTTACAGCGAGTCCCCACCGAGATGGTGTGCCCTGGTGACACATGTCTTCTGCCAGGTGCACGGCCTGAATTATGATGTGCGGCTCCTGTTTGTAAACCTGAGGGGCCTTCATGGCTCCTTGCAGGCGTTGCCCATCTTTTACCAGGACCTGATCAAAGTCTGGAACATGGTGGCCTCACGACGCAGCTCTCCGCTGTCAGGAGTAGCGGCTATCGTCAGAGAGCTGCTGCTCATTAATCCGCTCCTCCGTCCCTTTCAGTGGCTGGCGGAGAGGAGGGTTGTGGCTGCCGGGGTGACCAGGATCGGAGATGTGCTGGGTGGCGGAGGAGGCTGGATGCTCCCACAGGAGTTGGCGTGTCGTGCGTCTGTGGACGTCCAGCTCACGGCCAACGCCATTCATGACCTTAGGACGGTCGTGCTCGGCCCCGACGTTATACTGGGCCTCGAGGTGATGCAGGTGCGAGTTGGTCTTCCGTCTGAGCGCACCCCTGTTCAGACGGAATTCCACATTGGCCCCAAGCCCCAAACCCTCCCTCGGGAGCCAGTGCCCCGCAACCTGAGTTGCCTCGTGGAAATGCCCTCCTTGCCCATTAGCAAGGAAGGTGCCTGCACGGGCTGCTGCTGCACACCTTTCACTTCCTTGCCCTCGTCCAACGCCCGGACACTCCCTGGTGTGAGGGGCCCTCTACGGGGGTGTCCTCCCACTTTCCATCGGGGACCTGGGGTGGAGGGTGTTGCAGGCAGCAGTCCCATACAATCATAGAGTGTGTCAGTTCACAGACTCCCAAGATATCTGCGTCTTTTGCAGCCTTTTGGAGTCCGTGGACCATGTATATATGGGGTTTTGTATGCTGCACTCCCTTTTCAGTTATCTAAAATATCTTTTACTGTTGTTTTGTTTGCACTTCAGTCCCACGCTCCTGATTTACGGGCACCCGGTGCGGAGGGGGGGTCAGGAGGGAGGAGGACCTCCTCTTGAACCTGCTCCAGGGCCTGGCCAAGTTGGCCATTAACAGGTCCAGGCAGCGGTCGATCGAGGGGGTCGACCGACCCGACCGTCTGTCCCTCTCCCGCGGCTACGTTCGCGGCCGGGTGTCCCTGGAGAGGGAGCACACAGTGTCTGCCGGCACCGTCAAGGCTTTCCATGCCCGGTGGGCACCGCGGGGACTGGGGTGTTTTATTGATCCCTTTAATCACATTTTGGTTTAATGTTTGCAAGTTTCCTTTAAATTTTGCCTTTTTTTTTGCAGTTTCCCTAATTTAGGGGCTGCGTTTTTTTTGTCCCTCATTCTTAAAATTTAGTTCATTTGGTTGACTCAAAAGAGTTAATTCTCCTTAACTTTCCTAACCCTGCCTCTGCGCCTTGGTGCTCCCCGGACATCCACAGCGGAGGTGGAGGTAGCCTGCTGACAGTGACTTTGTGTCTGTGATGACTTTGGCGGGCATCCTATGGAGGGCCGAGACTTGGTGCTCCCCAGACTGCTTTCAGGGGCCTGCTTTGTGGCAATGGCACCTTCCTGGACCTATGAAACTGGAGCTACTGAGGTAACAGGACGAGGGGATTCGGATGGGCCGGTCACTCCCAGTGTCACCTGGGTGAATGGGCCCTAAGTATACACCTGCTGATCCTCCTCCCTATCGATGCCCGGAGGCCCCTGGCTGACTCCTTGAGGGGAAGGGGTAGCTGGAGTGAGATTGGGCTGCCCTGCACCCCTCTCGCGTACACACTGTTGGAGGCCAACTATAGCGTCAGCATTGGAGTTGAGCCTGCGCAGCAATGCAGGAGTAACGTCCTGGACCAAGGTCTCCATGGTAGCCGCCATCGTACCAGTATTGAACTCGGTGCATTGGCATGCCGGCGCTATCACCTCAGCTTGAAGGCAGATTCAATCCTCCATCATGCCTTGTAATCTTAGTGCAGCGGACATTCCTTCCTGATGTTTCCGAGCTTGCCTTTGCAGCTCCAGCAACTGTGACATGACTGAGTCCAGAGGCTCATCATCTGACTTCGACTCAGCAAATTTCTGCCCTCCAGGAGCCCTCCGAACGCTAGGGACCTGGGAAGTCCCTGCCGCTGCCTGCTGCAGATCAGACAGTGTGATGTGCTCACCAGATTGTGATCCCGTGTCCATTCTAAAGCTAGGTCCCACCGAGGTGTGTGCCCCTGTGCTGGTGGAGGGTGTGAGTGAGCGCTGTGACGGAACTTCGAGTCGGGTGCCTCCAGATTCCCCTTTGAAGGTTTCTTTGGGGCTTGATTGGAGGCCCTAGGCCATGGACTTTATCGGCTGTTTCCCAGATGTGCCTGTGAAAGCAAGGAGAGATAATTAGTGCATGGCAGTGGCCTGTGCAAGAGGGCCCATCACTCACGACATGGTTGTCTGATCTATGTTGCACTGCTGGATCTTCACTTGGTACAGCAGCGCTGACCTTACCGTCAGCACAGGACTGGTCCCGATCATCGGCCAGCTGGGTGGCTCTGTTTTCAAAGTCCTTGAGGACCTTGATTTTGGACATTCCACCATCGGCCTGCGACCTCTCTCTCTTGTTGTGTGCCAACTTGCCCTGCATGGATCGAGATGGAGAAAGTGTAAGCAGGATGCTTGTCTGGCCAGATGATAAATGTGCCAGGCCTATGCGGGTGGTGAGTGGTCCCATGGACAGGCTGAGGACAATGTAGGTGTGTGTGAGAGTGTGAATGGTCCCTTGAACTGGCCGTGAGTGAGGGTCCTGTGGATATGTTCTGGGTTTGTCAGTGTGTGAGTTGAGAGTGATGAAAAGAGTGACTTAACCCTAGCAGAATGGAGGAGATCATTCATCCTCTTGTGGCACTAAGTGGCTGTCCTCTTCTAAAGGGCGTTGGCGCTGACCGACACTGACCACCGCTGCCACCACCTCCCGAGCCAGATTGGTCATGTTGCTGCCCATCCTGCGGCCAGAGCGAGCATACAGGACATCCTGGCGGGCCTCCATGGCATCCAGCAGCCACTTGAGTGACCCGTCATTAAACCAGGGGGCTGCAGACTTTTTTCCTTTGACCATGTCTCCCGGGCAGCGGTGGTGAGCTGGTAGCAGTGAGTGGTGTGCAGGCAGCTGCCTTTTAAACATAGCGGCCTGCATGAGGCAACAGCGGGGTGATGGCCGGAGGGCAAATGAGAGCCCGCCCACCACTGAAATGGTATGTTTCCTGGGAGTGAATATATAATGTGGCGGGTCTGGGATGATATGGCATGAAAACCTGCCATCACCATTGGATGGTAGGATGCTATTTTGCCCACCTACTACCGCACCTAGTGCAAATTTGGGAAATTCCACCCCTAGTATTGAAAAAGAATCATCTTTGGTCATGGAATTCGCAACAAGAAGCCTTTGTGAAAGTTAAGAAGCTATTACATTCATCATGTCTACTGGTACAATATGACCAATCAAAGAACTAATATTAACCTGTGATGCATCTCCTTATGGTGTGGGGGATGTGTTATCACACAGGATGGAAAAAGGTTCCGAAAGACTGATCGGCTGTGTCTCCAGACCCCTCTCTGCAGCCAAGAAGGGTTACTCACAACTAGAAAAGGAAGGTTTATCAGTAAAATTTGGAGTGAAGAAATTCCATCAGTATCTGCATGGACGACACCAGCATAGTGTCAGACCATAAACCATTAGTGGGTTTATTCAGTGAGGATAAATCCATTCTGCCAATAGCCTCAGCAAGAATTCAATTTTGGCCTTTGATATTATCTGCATATGAATATACCTTTATGCATTGTCCTGGCGTGCATATTGCAAGTGCGGACGCACTCAGTCATTTCCCGTTACTAGATAGCATTATACATCCTCCAGTGCCACAAGAGGTTGTGCCTGTGCTGAATTTTTTGGACTCTTTGCCTGGTGTGTGCGAAGCAAATAAGGAATTGGATCCAATTTTGTCATAAGTGCGAGACCTTGTATTGCAAGGATGGTCAAGTTCACCAGTGTCTGAAGAGATAAGACCATTCCATAAAATCTTGTTCTGGGGATCAAGAGTCATCGCCCCTTCACAATTAAGGAAGAGAACCACTCTTTACAGAGCTTCACAGTGCGCATCCAGGCATATGGAAGATGAAGATGCTTGCGCTAAGCTATGCTGGTGGCTAGGCATAGACAGTGACATTGAAAGCATGGTCAAGCGCTGTCTCCAGTGTCAGCAACAAAAGGAATTGCTTGTTTCAGCTCCATTGCATCTGTGGGAGTGGCCTGGTCAACCCTGGGTAGGACTACATATTGATTATGTAGGTCCATTTTTAGGTAGCATGTTCTTATTGATCATCGATGTGCATCCTAAGTGGATGGATGTGTATGAATTACATCACTGACATCGAGTGCAACTATTGAAAAGCTGTGCCAATGTCTTAGAATACATGGCCTAACAGAAGTATTCGTTTCAGATAATGGCACAATCTTCACAAGTACAGAATTCCAGAAATTCATGAGCTTAAATGGAATCAAACATATTAAAACAGCACCATATCATGCATCATAAAATGGTTCAGCTGAAATTGCTGTGCAAACTTTCAAATCAGGAATGAAGAGGTTACCTGAAGGTACTCTAGAAACTCGACTTTCCTGTTTACTTCGCAATTATCGTACGACTCCTTATGCTACTACAGGTTCAACACTGTCAGAATTATTGATGGAAGGCTGCCTACAGACAAGGTTAAGCCTGGCGTTTCTAAACTTAGGGGGGAAAGTAGAGAAGAATTAGAGTGATCAAAAATTGTATCACAATATTCATAGCAAAGCTTGAAGATTTACTGTAGGTATACAGCTTTTGTGCCAAATTCTGAAATGGACATAGTTGGGTTCCTGGTATAATCGTCTCTGAAACTGGACCTTTGTCATTCCAAGTGGAAGTGGAAGACAAAATTTTTCGCAAACATGTGGATCATCTAAGGAGTAGAGAGACATTCCAACAACCAGCAATTCCACCTATAATTAACGTTGAACCATTTATCCCTGAGGTGACAGATCAACCTAGAATAGACATACCTGATGTCTCTGTTAAATTGACCAATCCTGAACTGCCACTTTCGAAGGATGTATCTGATGCTGTAGTTCCTGATCATGTCGATCCAGTGGGAGAATCTCAAGAGGTAGAGCTATGCCGCTCTAACTGAATAATAAAGCCACTTTGGAGACAATCTTTAATCACCTGACCTGTGTATTTATGTGTATGTTGTGGATTAAAATGTTCTTTGTTAATGGCAAATGTGAAAAAACTAAAGAGGGAAGAAATAGAATGATTGAAGGTATAACCTTTCTTATTGCCTATTAGAGGTTATGTGTTTGTTTTGATGAACGAGCCCAAAGCAAGGATAAATCTAGGGAGTGGAGTTTACTAGTCATGGACCTGATTCAAGCATGTAGCTTCAAAAAGAGCTCTGTAATAAATCTTTCTCTTTCAAGTAAGAAATCTGTCTGGTACATCAAGTTCATTATAGAGACTCCGAGTTGCCAAACATCAGGGTCCCCCTCTTAGCATTGCTAGTGATGTCCAAAGGAAAGGATGAAATAAGGACTGTTTTTTGATTCATTCATGGGATGTGGGTATCACTAGCTGGGCCAGCATTTATTGCCCATCCCTAATTGCCCTTGCTCAGAGGACATTTAAGAGTCAACCACATTGCTGTGGCTCTGGAGTCACATGTAGGCCAGACCAGGTAAGGACAGCAGATTTCCTTCCCTAAAGGACATTAGTGAACCAGATGAGTTTTTACAACAATCAACAATGGTTTCATGGCCCTCATTAGACTTTTAATTCCAGATTTTTATTACATTCAAATTTCACCATCTGCCATTGGGGGAGATAGCGGATGCATTGGCTATAATATTCCAAAATTCCCTGGATTCTGGAAAGATTCCAGTGGATTGGAAAAATGCTAATATAACACCCTTATTCAAAAAGGGGAGGAGGCAGAACCATAGAACCATAGAAAAGCTACAGCAAGAAGGAGGCCATTCAACCCATCTTGTCCATGCCAGCCCGAGGACACCCAGGTGCCCTTTCTAATCCCAGCTTCCTGCTCCTGGCCCATAGCCCTGCAGCTTACAGCAGTTAAGGTGCAGATCCAGGTACTTTTTAAAAGAGTTTAAAGTTTCTACCTCTACCACCAACTTGGGCAGCGAATTCCAGACACCCACTGCCCCCTGCATAAAAAAGTTCTTCCTCATGTCCCCCCTACACCTTCTGCCACTTATCTTGAATGTATGTCCCCTAGTTCTAGAATTCTCCATCAAGGGAAACAATTTTATCCTGTCCAATCTATCTATTCCCCTCATAATTTTGTACACCTCAATCAAGTCACCTCTTAGCCTTCTTTGTTCTAAGGAAAATAACTCCAACCTATCCAATCTCTCCTCATAGCTACATTCTTGTAAACCTCCTCTGCTCTCTCTCCAGATCCATTACGTCCTTCCTGTAATGTGGTGACCAGAACTGCACACAGTACTCCAGTTGTGGCATCACCAGTGTTTTATACAATTCCAACATTATATCCTTACTTTTATATTCTATTCCTCTGCCAATGAAGGAGAACATTCCATATGCCTTCTTTACAACCTTATCCACTTGAACTGGTGCCTTCAGAGACCTGTGTACTTGTATGCCAAGATCTCTCACTTCATCCACCCTTCTTAGTATATTCCCATTTATTTTGTAATCCCTGTAACTGTTTGACCTCCCTAAATGTATGACCTCACACTTCTCTATGTTAAAATCCATCTGCCACTTTACCACCCACTCCACCAACCCATCAGAAGATAGGAAACTATAGACCAGTTAGTTTAACATCTGTCATTGGGAAATTGTTGGAATCCATTATTAAGGAAGTAGTAATGGGACATTTAGAAAGTCAAAATGCAATCCATCAGTCAGCATGGTTTTATGAAGAGTAAATTGTGTTTGACAAATTTGCTAGAGTTCTTTGAAGATGTGACAAGCAAAGTGGATAATGGGGATCCTGTAGATGTAGTAGATCTGGACTTCCAGACGGCCTTTGATAAGGTGCCGCACAAAAGATTAATACACATGATAAGATCACACGGAGTTAGGAGTAATATATTAGCTTGGATAGAGGATTGGCTAACCAACAGAAAGCAGAGAGTCAGGATAAATGGGTCTTTTTCTGGATGGCAAGCTGTAACTAGTGGGGTGCCATAGGGTTTGGTCCTTGGGCCCCAACTATTTACAATCTATATTAATGACTTTATAGGGATTCAGGGATAGAAGGTACTATCGCTAAATTTGCAGATGACACCAAAATAGGTGGGAAAGTAAGATGCAAGGAAGAAATAAGAAATTTACAAATGGATATGGACAGGTTAGGTGAATGGGCCAAAATTTGGCAGATGGAGTTTAAGGTGGATAAGTGTGAGGTTATCCATTTTGGTCGGAAGAATAAAAAGGCAATTTATTATTTAAATGGAGAGAAACTTCAGAATGCTTCAGTGCAGAGGGATCTGGGTGTCCTCGTGCATGAATCGCTGAAAGCTAGTATGCAGGTACAGCAGGTAATAAGGAAGGCAAATGGAATTTTGACATTTATTGCTAAAGGAATAGAGTATAAAAATAGGGAAGTGTTGTTGCAACTGTACAAGGCATTGGTGAGACTGCACCTGGAGTACAGTGCAGTTTTGGTCCCCTTGAGAAAGGATGTAGTTTCGCTGGAGGCGGTTCAGGGGAGGTTCACTAGATTGAAACCAGAGATGCGGGGCTTGTCTTATGAGGAGAGATTGAGCAGTTTAGGCCTATATTTTCTAGAGTTTAGAAGGATGAACGGTGATCTAATTAAGGTATATAAGATGCTAAAGGGGATAAACAAAGTAGACGTGGAGCGGATGTTTCCACTTATGGGGCATTCTAGAATGAGAGGCCATAGTTTTAGGCTAAGGGGGGGTAGATTTAAATCAGAGACGAGGAGAAATTACTTTTCTCAAAGGCCTGTGAATCTATGGAATTCACTACCTCAGAGTGCAGTGGGTGCCGGGATGCTGAATAAATTTATGGAGGAGGTAGACAGATTTTTAATTAGTAACGGGTTAAAAGGTTATGGGGAGAGGGCGGGAAATTGGAATTGAGGCCAAAATGAGATCAGCCATGATCGTAATGAATGGCGGGGCAGGCTCTAGGGGCTGAATTGCCTACTCCTGCTCCTAGTTCTTATGTTCTTATGATTCAAACCCAGGTCCCCAGAGCATTACCCTAGGTCTCTGGCATATTAGTCCAGTGATGATACCACAATAGGACCGCCTCCACATTCCTCCCCATTTGGTACCAGCTCTGCTGCAGGAGTTGCCGGAAAGGTGTCTGATAGTTGACGGATTGCCACTTATGGAGCGCCACTCTGGATTTTCTGTTGGGGTTTACTCCCTTAGCCATCTTCTCTCCCGAGATGCTCACAAGGCAGTGGGGCTATTTACTTATTGATGGGCATCTGATGCATGGGCACCAGGGCATAACCATACACTGGTGAGCCTGCAAGCCATGCATCTGAGGGCCAGGTCTCCTCCCAGCCCCCCTGAAATTTATCCTGGATCCATGAGATACCCAGTTCCTGTATGCCTCCATGGGGAAGTACTACATAGGGCTTACTGATGAAGGTGTTATGTACAGGCAGGAGAGACTTACACTCTGCTGTCTTCTATCTCTGGCAGATGTGATGCATCAAGTGTGTTAGCGTGGTGGATGGGGTGTAGTGCTTAATCTGTCACTTAGCAGTAGTAGAACAGCAAGGGTTGCAAATTGAGATGATCCTTGAAGCATTTCTTATTCATCAATGATTGACTTTGAGGCAGGATCAAAGATCAAATCCAGTTTATCAGATGCACTTCAAACATGAGTGCTGCAGCGAAGGCAGTTACCCGCATATGAGTGTTATAAAGTCACTTAAGTGAACTTACCACATATCAAGATGTCATGTATGCTCCAGGGAAGCATGCTTGTGTGGTTTCCCTGCTACATTTGAAGCCTTCCTCTTCTCAGTGGTAGAGGCTGTGGGTGCAGAGGGAGCCGAGATGTTTGGAAGCATTGCATGTTGCAGATGTCACACCCTCCTAAAACTGGACACCAGTGGTAGATGGATTATCTGGAAGCCAGTTGAAGGAGTTGTTGTGTGGCATCATCCTGCACAATGTGCAGTAGTTGAAGTACTGTTAGTACATACAAGCATATCTGTAGATCATGGCTATAAAGTCCTGCTTCCTACTGTCATTCTTGGCATAGTGGGCATAGTTTCAGTAGGCACAGAGTGGCAATTTAACCCGCTCATTGACAGCCACTAACATAGATGTACACAGTCTAGTTTGTGAATAACTTCTCAAAAGTGTATCTGTGCACTATGATGGTCATGGTTTCAGCCATGCTGATGACACTGACTTTCAATATATGCTGTTGGTTTGCTCTCTCGTTGGGAATGGACATTTTCCTAAGGAAATGTTGCTTCCTTGTTAAAGGTTTATGATGTTGAAGCTGCTCACCAGAGGCTGGCTGATGTAATTTGTGAGCTTTTAGGAGCTTAGGAGAATTTACACTGAATTACAGGCCTCTGGTGATGACTCTGTCCTGCAAGGAATCAGTCATGGCTAAATGGTCTTGCTCTTCATCTGGTCTCTCATTGTCACCTTCTCCCTCCCGCTCTGTGCCAGATCCATGAGCTTGAACAGGAGCCTCCTCCCCTTGCCCCTTATCTTCCTCATCCTCAGAAGATAGAGGTATAGGCCCGGCTTCCGCATCCACTGGTTTTAAGCCCCTCTGCTGTGCCATATTGTACAGATTGCAGCATACAACTACTATTCTGGAGACCATTGCAGGGGAATATTGTAGAGCTCTTCCAGAACAGTCAAGACACCCAAAGTGCATCTTCACACACCAAAAGCCTACTCCATTGTATTGTGTGTCAGCACGTGACCATTGTTGTAGTGCCTTCGGCCTCTATACGTCCACCTAAAGCCACCTCCTTAAGGGGTACCTCTTGTCCCCCAAAAGCCAACCACGGGCCTGTGTTGGTTATTGGTAAAGCTGAGACAGTTGCAAATTCCTCAGTATAAATGAGTTGAGGCAGTTTCCAAGTTACCATGGGAATACCTTGGTGTGGTTAGACACCACCTGCACATTCAAGGACTGGAAAGATTTGTGTTTGAGAGTGTCATGTTGATGACTTGGTGCCCTGATGGTGACATGGGTGCAGTTAATAACCCCTTGTATTTGAGAGAAGCCGACTAATTTGGCAAGCCCCCTGTCTCTCTGCATCTGTGATGCCAAATCCAGCTGAGCAAAGAGGGCATTGGTGACTCCCTTGATACACCTATGTGCAGCTCATTGTGAGATGCCGCAGAGGGCTCCAGCTGACCCCTGGAAAGAACCAGCAGCATAGAAATTCAAAGCCACCATGACCTTGAATGCCACTGGCAAGGCATGCGGATCGGCAGATAGTGGTGCCAAATCTCGTTGTCCTGTGGCACATTTTTGGTGACCACTGATATGGGAGAAGTGGGTTCCAGTTTGTGAGGCACTGGCATCAGTACTGGGGAAAGTGGGGGCTGTACTGTTGGGATGGTTTACACCTGATCCCCGCAAATTGCATAACTAGGGAGGTAGAGAGAAAAAACCTAAGAATATATCAACAGTCAAAGCTAGATGTTACAAAGGTAACAAAAAGACAAAAATGAAGGGTCTCTACCTGAACATATGTTGCATTCATAATAAAGTAAATGAATTAATGGCCCACATTGAAGTAAAGAAATATGATCTGATAGCAATTACGGAGATGTGCCTGCAGGATGACAAAGCTTGGATCCTTAATAGTGAAGGGCACATGACATTCAAGAAGAATAGAAAGCTAGGTAAAGGTGAAGGGGTAGCACTGTTAATCAAGGAGAGCATTGGTGCAATAGTTTGAATTGATCTTGGTTCAGGAGATCAGGATATAGAATTGGATTGGGTGGAGATGTGGAATAGTAGGGGAAAAAAGTCATTAGTGGGAGTGGCCTACAACCCCCCTAACAGTAGCCACAGTGTAGGACAAAATATTCAAGAAAAAATAGTGTGTACTTGTGATAAAGGGATGGCAATAATCATGGGTGATTTTAATCAACACATAAACTGGAAAGATCAGATTGGCAGTAATAGCCTGGATGAGGAGTTCTTAGAAGGCTTTCAACATAGTTTCTTAGAGCAGCATGTTCCGGAACCAACCAGAGAGAAGGTTATATTACACTTGGTATTGTGTAACATGACAGGATAAATTAATGACTCGGGGTAAAGGCACCCCTAGGTAACAGCAACCACAGTATGATTGAATTTTACATCCAGTTTGAAAGGGAGAAGAGTGGGTCTAAGGCTAGTATCTTAAATTTAAATAAGGACAACAATATGGGGATGAAAGCTGAGCTAGCTGAAGTGAACTGGGAAACTCGGCTGGAGGATAGATAAATAGAGGAGTGGCAGACATTTAAGGGGATATTTCAGGGCATTTAGAATAAGTACATTCCTAATATAAAGAAAAATTGTAAGGGGAAGACCCATGATCTGTGGTTAAGTAAAGATGATAAGGAAAGCATAAAACTTAAGGAAAAACCATATAACTCTGCAAAGATGAGTGGCAGGATGGATGATTGGACAGAACATAAAGAACGCTGGAGAATGAATAAAAGGTTAATCAGGAGAAAGACTTTAGAGTATGAGAGGAAGCTAGCCAGAAATGTAAAAATGGACAGCAAGAGTTTCTACAGGAATTTAAAAAGAGTAAGTAAAGTGAGTGTTGGTCCTCCAGGGAGTGACAGTGAAATGAACAAATGTTTTGCTTCTGTGTTCATTACAGACGATACAAAGACATTCCAGTAATAGCTGCAAATCAGGAGGTGAATGGGAGAAAGGAACTTGGTGAAATTGAAATCACTAGGGAAACGGTACTGAGCAAATTGATGGAGCTGCAGGCTGGCAAGTCTCCGGGTCCCTATGGACCACATCCTAGGGCCTTAAAAGAGGTGGCTAATGAGGTAGTTGATGTGCTGGTGTTAATTTTCCAAAATTCGCTAGATTCTGGAAAGGTTCCATCACATTGGAAATAGCAAATATAACCATTCTATTCAAGAAGGGAGGGAGGCAGAAAACAGGAAACTATAGACCAGTTAGCTTGATGTCTGTCCAGGGGAAGTTATTAGAATTGATCATTAAGGAGGTTGTAGCTGGACACTTAGAAGAGTTCAAGGCAATAGAGAAGAGTCAGTATGGTTTTGTTAAAGGAAAATCATGTTTAACCAATTTATTGGAGTTTTTTGAAGGAGTAACATGTGCAGTGGATAAAGGGGAGCCTGTAGACATGCAGTACTTGGATTTCCAGAAGACATTTGATAAGGTGCCACATCAAAGATTATTAGGGAAAATAAAAGTGCATGGTGTGGTGGGTAACATATTAACATGGATAGAAGATTGGCTGGCTGTCAAGCCCCCTCAGAATCTTATATATTTCAATAAGATCTTCTCTCATTCGTCTAAACTACAATGATTAAAAGTCCAACCTGCTCAACCTTTCCTCATAAGACAACCCCTTCATTCCCAGGAATAGGCCTAATGAACCTTCCCTGAATTGCTTCCAATGAAAAAATGTCCTTCCTTCAGTAACATGACCAAAACTGTACACTGTACTCTAGGTGTCGTCTCATCATGCGCTGTACAGTTAGAACAAGGCTTCCCTACTTTATATTCCATTGCCCCTTGTAATAAGGGCCAACATTCCATTTGCCTTCCTAATTGCACAGATGTGCAACTTAGAATTCATTCCCATTTCCGCACCCCTTGCCCTGTGAACATGATAGGTGCCATGACCAGGGCTGGGCCTTTGCTGCCATTTTCATAACAATGGAGAGCTCTCCATCTTAATGGAAATTGAGGCTTTTGTATCCTCTTCGTAACTTGCTTTCCTAGTTAACTTCATATCATCAGCAAATTTGGCTACTATACATTTGGCACCTTCATCCAAGTCATTAATGTAGATAGTAAATAGTTAAGGCCCCAGCACTGATCGCTGTGGTACTCCGCTAGTTACAGTTTGCCATCCTGAAAATGTTAAACTGAGGTCTTGCCTGCCTTCTGAGTGGATGTAAAATATCCCATGTCACTATTTGAAGAAGAGCAGTGGAGTTCTCCTGTGACCTGTTCAACATTTATTCTTCAGTTAATATCACTAAAACAGGTTAGCTCATCATTTATCTAACTGCTACACACATATTGGCTATAGCGTTTTGTACAGTATAACAGTGACTACACTTCCAAGTATTTTGTCACCTGTAGAGTGAAGAATCCTGCTTCGGACGTCTTGATGTAGGCTTTGTAGTCTTGAATACCGTAACAGCAAGTATTTATTAAAAACACATAAATATATGCACGTAAACAGTAAAGGGTAGAGGTATGGAGCTGTCTCCATAGGTATTTACACATCTCTGTCCATCTCTAGACTGACTCTGCCTCTGGGTCATGTACCTTCTTACATCTCTGTGTGGGCAATACAGCACTCAGTCTCACATTAATCCTGTATGTACCAGGCCCTACTACTCCACCTCCCCCCAAATCTTTATCCCATGGATATAAACTTACTTTAGTTTACTTCAAGTCTTACATTGTTAAGCCTTGTGCATTTACCTCATGGCTACAATCTTAATGCTATCCCGACATTATTGTTATTACAGTCTTAACATTAACAATATTCTCACTACCACATCTCCACCCCCCCTTCAAGTCCTTGAAATTAAAGGTTCAAGCAGTCTAGAGGCCTTATAACCCTTCCACATCTCCTTCGCCATTCTGTTGGAACAGTGGTAGGCACTGGTGGTTCTGGATCTTGTTGTTGGCTTGGAGGTTGGACTGGCATTTGGATATGTTTTCATCTGTTTCTTCCATTGCTTGATGGTAAACCGCACCTGGCTGGTCTGGCTGGTTTGACAATACATAGTTGCTGTTACTCTTGATCGTTTCTTGTGAAGTGGATGAAAATTGTATTCGTATGCTTGGTAGTGCCTTTTCTTCTTATTCCGTGTGGGCCATCGGGAAGCTCTTTGAAGCTGAGGAAAAGTGTTCCTGTGGTAAGAAGAAGATTAAGTAGCATTCTCACTTCTGTTTTTTGTTGTTGATGGTGCGAGACTGCGACAAGTTTCCAGCATCCCTTGTAGTTTTGGCACGCTTGCCGTGTTTGCATAATGGCTGGTGTGTCTACCAACTGTACCATCATCATAGTTGGAGGTGGAGGTTCCTCAGCACGGTGATCCTTTTCTGGTACCTCTTCCACCAGAGAGGATATGGTAATCTCATGGACGGTAGGTTGGTCTGACCATTGGGAACTTTTCAGGACCTGGAGTGATGATGGATGAACCTGCCCTGCAAAAAGGGAAGAGAGATCACAGGTGGAATCAGAGTTTGAATATTCTTTAATGTTTGAGCAGTCAGGACCATACTATTCTGGCTGGCTAATGACTGTGGTAGTCTTGACATCTTCTGCCGTCTGGAGGAAATATAGGGCTATGCAGGCAGCCTTGCTAAGAAGAGAGAGGCTGATTCCGGACAATGTACATCAGCTCAAAGATCTGTTTGTTGCCATAACTCAGTGGTTCAACGATCATGCTGATGACCAGGAGTCGGACTCCCCCGCTCCATACAGTGGAGTGTCCATCGTTGGAATCCAAAGGCCGTGGAGCCGTGGTTCCTCGTCTGAAAGGACTGGCACCTGAATCTAATTTAGAATTGGTTAGGTGACCACTTACCGGGATGCCAGCATCCCAGAATGAAGAGCCGCATTCTCTGTCACCCAAGAAGCATGTTGTGTCTCTTCAGGGTCTTCTGCCTTGACCTCGTGGATTACCTTTGGGATGTCTGTGTGGTGCCGAGATTTTGATTTGTACAGTTTACCAAAGAGTCCCTGTCTGTTGAAGCGGAAGCATTGGGCTGTGCTTGCAGGACACTGATCTTTCTATAAGACCATAGGACGTAGGAGCAGAAGGAGGCCATTCAGCCTATCGAGTCTGCTCTGCCATTCAATGAGATCATGGCTGATCTGATAATCCTCAACTCCACTTTCCTGCCTTTTCCCCATAACCCCTAATTCCCTTACTGATTAAAAATCGGTCTATCTCCACCTTGAATATACTTAACGACCCAACCTCTACCACCCTCTGCGGTAAAGAATTCCACAGACTAGCTACCCTCTGAGAGAAGAAATTCCTCATCATCTCTGTCTTAAATGGGTGACACCTTACTCTGAGGTTACGCTTTCTGGTCCTAGACTCTCCCACAGAGGAAAACAACCGCTCAGCATCTACCCTGTCAAGTCCCCTAAGAAACTTACATATTTCAATAAGGTCGCCTCTCATTCTTCTAAACTCCAATGAGTGCAGGCCCAACCTACTCAACCTCTCCTCATAAGAAAATCCCTCCATACCCAGGATCAACCTAGCGAACCTTCTCTGGACTGCCTCCAATGCCAGTATATCTTTCCTTAAATAAAGTGACCAAACCTGTTCACAGTATTCTAGTTGTGGCCTAACTAGTGCCTTGTATAGTTTTAGCAAGACTTCCCTATGCATATACTCCACGCCCTTTCAAATAAAGGCCAACATTCAATTTGCCTTCCCTATTGCCTGCTGAACTTGTATGTTAGCTTTTTGGGATTCATGCACAAGGACTCCCAAATCCCTGTGTATTGTAGCTTTCTGCAGTCTTTCTCCATGTAAATAATATTCAACTCCTCTATTCTTCCTGACAAAATATGTAACCTCACATTTTCCTACATTATATTCCATCAGCCAAGTTTTTGCCCACTCACTCAACCTGTCTATATCCCTCTGTAGACTCTTTGTGTCATCCTCACCACTTGCCTTCCCACCTATTTTTGTGACATCTGCAAACTTGGTGATAGTACATTCACTTCCCTCATCTAAGTCATTCATATATATTGTAAATAATTATGCCCCCAGCACTGATCCCTGTGGCACTCCATTAGTTACAGGTTGCCATCTTGAAAATGCCCCCCTTATCCCAACTCTGTCTTATATAAGTTAGCCAATCCTCTATCCATGCTAATCCACTATACCCAGCACCATGAGCTCTTATCTTATTAAGTACCCTTATGTACCTTATCAAACACCTTTTGGAAATCTAAATATATTACATCTGGTTTCCCTTTATCCGTCCTGCTTGTTAAATCCTCAAAGAATTCTAATAAATTTGCCAGGCATGATTTCCTTCATGAAGCTATGCTGTGTCTGCTTGATTATATTATACACTTCTAAATGCCCTGCTACCACATCCTTTATAATAGACTCTAACATTTTCCTAATGACGGATGTTAAGCTATTGTTACCCATTTTTTGTCTCCCTCCCTTTTTGAATAAATGAGTTACATTGGCAGCTTTCCAATCTTCTGGGACTTTTCCAGAATCTAAGGATTCTTGGAAGATTACTACCAGTGCATCCATTATCTATGTAGCTACTTATTTTAATATCCTAGGTTGCAACTCATCAGGTCCAGGAGACTTATCAGCCTTTAGCCCCATTAGTTTCCCTAGTACTTTTTCTCTAGTGATGGTTATTGTATTTATTTTCTCTACCCCACCCCACCCCCACCACCTGCCTTTTGCCCCTTGATTATCTAGGGCAGAATTTTCTCCCCTTCTGGGGGGGTTTGTGCAGGGGCAGGCATGGACCCAATCGGGCCCACGCTGCCATTTTATGTGGGCAGGCCAACTAAGGCCCTCCCAGCGTGACGCATGCCTGGAAGCGCTGTGCCCTCCTTGAGCGGGCGGGGCAGGGGTTGCCTGAGTCGGGAGTGCGATGCTTGCGAAAGAATGCAGAAATCTCCCTGTGGCACCTCTGTGCCTCAGAGAGATTAGTTTTAAGTCCAAAAAGTTTAATAAAGTGGTAAGAAAATTTTTATGACGGGCCCTCATGTGAAACTGTCACATAAGCTGGGACATGTGCATTAATTTCAATAAAAATTTTTGTCAAATTTTAAAATCATTCATGAAACCTCATTCTGCCCATGGATGAGGTTTCATGAAAAATGCAAAGGTCGCCTGGGCTCTTCGCCTGCCCTCCAACCTTAAGATTGGACGGGCAGCTCCGTTAACTATTTTAATTTAGAGTTAAATGGCCTTAGTAGGCCTTTGACTGTTCGGCAGGCACGCAGCTGACTCTGGTGCGCGCCCGCTGAACTAAAAGTCTGAATGATGCGCTGTGACATCAGGACGCACGCCCGATGTCATCACATGTTATTTTACGTCTCGGCGAGCGGGCCCTGCCCCCGCTCACCGAGCCGAAGATTCAACCCTGTGTTATGGTCACTGCTTCCTATGGGATCTTTTACTCTGAGATCATTTATTAAACCTGCCTCATTATACATTACACATCCTCGGGGTTCAGGGATTGCTTTCATTGACTTGGATGGTCCTTGCATTTCTGTGACCTGATATGGTGGACTGAGGGTTGGTTTCTACCAAAAGTGGTGTTCTTTCTCCTTAGGTTGGTCCTGCGCTGTTCACATAGCTCAGGCAGTCTAACTGGATTGCCTTATCTAGGGTAAAGTCATCTTTAGCATGTAGGAGGTCAGAGTCTGTCAATCAGGCTAACTTCTGGGGAGGGACCCTGGCACATAAAAATGTCACATGCTGTGAGTTCAAGCTCCACAACAAACTCCGCCCCCCTCCCACCACCACCACACATACCCCCCCAAACCCTACCAATAGGACCCATCCCTGACAATTTTGTGGCTGTGATTTCACTTTAAATGTTCGAAACAGCAATACATGTATTGTTAGAAAAATATGCAAACAGGTTAAAAGGCTTTCCAATTGTTTAATACATGTCCTGGCATGTTCTGTGTTGTTGACAGTCTCGGTATGAAACTCAAGAATTCTGCCATGTATAGAGGTTCAATAGATGTCAACGTATTATCTCAGAAAATCAAATGTATTTCTAAATTTAGTAATATTGATGTGGAAGATAATTCTGAACAGTTACTAAGGCATTTGGAAATTGCAGGTGACAAGTATAAGCATGCACTGAATTGCTTTGGACCTGCAAGTCCCTGCATGCTTTGAGTGTCAATATCCTTCAGAATAAATTGTTGAGGCATAATGTGAGCTTTGAAAATGAGGACAATAGAAAGCATTTATTTTAATGAAATTAGTGATTCAACTTCAAAAAATGTTACTTTGAACGCTTCGCCTCATTGAAACCCAAGTTGTATGATTGTTATGGGAGGCCACTCTTAACAAGCGTTGGAAAAGCAAACACTGGAAGCTGAGAACAACCTTTTATATGTAAATTTGATTTTGAAATGAAATACAGTTCTTATTATGGAAGAGCTCATATTTGCATGTGTTTCATCATGTTATATTTTGTTAGCCTACTAATATATTACATCCATGTACTAACTCCTATTGCCAGTGATTGAATGGGATGAAAAGCAAAATATGGCAGATGCTGCAAATCTGAAATAAAAACAGAAAATGCTGGAAACACTCAGTAGGTCCGGCAACGCCTGTGAAGACAGAAACAGTATTGAAGTTTCAGGTCTGTGACCTTTCACTGGAATGGTTCTGAACACAGACTTTGGATGAAAGGTCAAGCCCTGAAACGTTAATTCCGTTTCGCTCTCCAAAAATGCTGCCTGGCCTGCTGAGTATTTCCAGCATTTTATGTTTTCACAAGTGTAAGGATGTAGCTGTATAGCTGCAATTCACCACATGGTGGGTTCTTTATACTATCTCAGCAGATATTTCAGCTGTTTTTCTAACACAAATGAGGCAAAATCATGTACTTCTGAATGACTGACTGCAGCATGACACTGGTTGAAGCCTGAGTGCGGGGTCTCTGCTCACCCAGCTGAGAGGTGTTGTAAACAAGGAACAGAGAGCAAGAGGAGAGCAATGAACACAATCTGAGTGTTTCCAACCATGAGCATGTCCAAATGGCCATGACTATAGGGGTATAAGTGGAGGAGAAAGCACATGGGGGATTCATGGGTTTCTGCTGGCACTGGAGTAAGCGGTGGATCAACCTCAAACAATTCAGCTACTTTGCTTACTGTGTGTAGCTTTTATATCATGGTAACCTCCCAGGCCTAAACAAATAACATTTCAGGAGTTAGAAAATTTACACCACTCCATCAAGGAGATGGTTGAAGCCTGACATCACTGTACAGCATAAGCAAATCAGTTACTGCTATCAGAAGGCAGATCCATGTAGGTTTCGTTATCCAGGTCTTGCATTGAAATCTGCTGTGGACATTGTCTTTTTCTTTTGACATTACTTAAAATGTGTACTGCATATATTTTGCCATTTGTGTGCCATGAATTGCTCTGTGCTCATTGTGAATGTACGACTAACTGCTCCCCTAGTCGAAGAAGTAAAACTGGCAGGTGCGTGCAAAACCAGCTCTGGAGCTGAAGAGGATACAGAAGGCTCACTAACTGTGTCTACATCTGTATAAATACAATAAGTTATATTTACTGTGTCCCTGTTCAATTCCTTCCAAGTTGCTACCTACTGTCACTTGTATAAGGTTGTGATGGTATAAAACTGCTGCTGATATAAGTGACAACTAGCTGGACCTACGCTACTTGACAAGGCTGCTTCGACAGCAGCTCCTACATTAATTCCCTCTACCACTTCAAAGGGCAAAGGCAGCAGGTACATGTTAGCACCACCACCCCCTAGTCACACACTAGACTTGGGCACATATTGCTGTTTCTTCATCGTCACTAGGTTAATATCCTGGAACTCCTTACCTAACAGCTCTATGAGAGCAGCTTCATCATATAGACTATGATGGTTCAAGAAGATCCACCAACACTTTCTCAAGACAACTATGGATGAGCAATTAATGCTGGCCTTGCCAGTGATGCCCACTTTCAAGGAATGATGGGAATTCCTTGTGCCATTGGTCAGAAAGCTCATTCTACATCCAATGCACGGATCTCTGCCCTGTTCTCCAGAGCCTAGAAAACATTGTTGCCAAAATGAATGGACTTAAGCTTTCATGGAACTTTCTTCTGTTAATTCTTTTAGTTGAGGTGATCATCTATTTAAAAGAAATGGGTCAGCACCTAGACTGAATAACAGGCTTAGCAATGCCTTTAGGGCACATGGGCCTGGATTTTCCGATCGTTGGGCAGGCTCAGCGGGTGTGCTAGGCAGCAGCCAGGAAGCCACCCGCCGCCCGTGTTCGAGCCCCGACTGCAATTTCGCGCTAGCTGGCCAATTAATGGCCAGCCAGCATGAATCACGCACTGCAGCGCTGCCAGGGTGGAGGTCGGAGGGCCGCAAACACTGACGTTCGCGCATGCACGCAGGTGCATGCTGTAAAACCTCCCTGAGGCAGTTCTGTGAGAGCTGAAGACTTTTAAAATAAAAAATAAAGGTATTAAAAATAATGAAAACATGTCCCCTCATGTGACTCTGTCATATGAGCAGGGACATGTTAAATATGAGCGTTTAAATTTCTTTTTAAATCACTGGTCGAAACCTCATCCCGCTCTTGGGTGAGGTTTCGCCAAAAAGGCAAAGGCCGCTTGGTCTTATCGCCCGGCCACCAACTGAACAGTTGGATGGGCTGCGAAAAATTCTAGTCATTTAATTGATTAAGGGCCTTAATAGGCTGCTTAATTGCCAGCGGGTGCGCTGCTGACTCCCGCGCACGCCTGTTGACCGAGATATCAGGACGCTCGCCCAACATCATCGCACATCATTTTATGCTGGTTTGGGTCGGGCACACGCCCGCCCAACGAGAGAAAAATTCTGCCCATGAGGTATGTATTCACTAATATTGCCAGTAGCAATTTGTGGGCTGATCTCTGACATAGACTTGCTTATATTTTATTGTGGAAATCAAAAATGCATATAGAGGTTCAGTGACCAGGTTTATTGCACTGTTCAGTATTCTTTTACATTGGAGCTGAAGCCCCACAATTGTAAAGCAAAATCACACCAGCCACTCCAGAATGTTTTTCACGTACCTTGCCTGATAACTATAAAAATGTCATACATTTCGAAGTGGTTTGCCATCAGTAGCACTGGCATGTTGGCTGGAAGAAAACCATCTCATTTACAAAGTTCTTTATGGACTGATAAATTATATTAAACACAAACAAAAAGTAGTGCCATGTCATGATCAATTATTTTAATGACATTGAACAATGTCAGGTTTTATGATGTTTTCCTTCTGCTCCAAGCTTGCTCCAGATAAGAATTATTTTATTTAAACTTAATAAGGATTCAAAATGAAGCAGGAATTCTGCTTTACGGAGAAAGCACGAGAAGTCACATTCAAATAACAGGAGAAAACCATTGACTGAATAGCCTGTGTATAAGTAGCTAAAATCAAGGAGTTAGATGAGGAATAGAGTCACATGGAAATTAGAAAAGGGGTGAAATAACGGCCTCAATAATTACACAACAATGAATTATTAATGTAATCACTTAACTGCGTGAGGTTATATAGTAACACTGCATCCCGTTAAAAATAGACATTTGCCTACTGATTTCTGTTACCTTATTCATTTTTTTTGTCTTTTATCACCTTTCCTCTTCTTCCCCTACCTCTATCTTTCTGTGTTTACTTTGATTTTTTTCTGGTTGAGTAATGGCAAGTGCAGACAATATATTATTTATCAAGCCATCTCCACACAGAGAAGTGAATTAGCATTCAGCGTTTATCATTCTCTGTTAGACGCTCTGCGTAGATAGAAACACATTACCACATTAGACCAGTTAAGAGGTTTTCAATTAGATTTGTGGTTTGAAAGTTTGAATCCAGAAGCTAATAGAACACAAAATGAAACAGGGAAAAGATTGGATTAATTGTCTGCATCATCAAGAGTAAATTATCCCTGATACATTCACTTGCAATCTGCCATCATCTTGCTAAGAATTCTTGCCCTTATCTTGTTCAACAAACATTTTATTTTACCTACTGTGTCTCTCACAGTAAGGATAAGAATTTCTAAATCATTCTCTGGATCTGGGCATTGCTGTCAAGGCGGGCATTTGAGAATTAATGGCGGCGAGCTTTCTTCTTGAATTTTGTTTTTTTTTGCTGGTTCCACTTTTTTTCTCATTTTTCTTTAATCCCGTTACTTTGTGTTTGGACAGCTGCTATCCTGCCATCCACACCTCATCTAGACACATATTTTGTTTTTTTACTTGGCTTTGCACCATGATTTTTTTGTCATTTAATCTGTCCTATCCTACATCCCATCACAGACCTTCACTTTTGTGCTGCTTCCACAACCACTCGCCCTCACACCCACATCCCCGCACCCATTCCCCTAGCCCCACATCCCACCCCGACCGCCTCTTCACTATTACATTTGTAACTTTTCTCAGTCCTGTTGAAAAGTCACAGAGCCAAAACATTAACCCTGTTTCTCTCTGCATAGATACTGGCCAGACCTGCTGAGTGTTTCCAGCATTTTCTGTTTTTATTTCTTCTTGATCTAAGACAGTCTGTGTGATGAAGCTACTCCCACAGTGCTATAAAAGCACCATACTGCGAATGCTGGAAATCTAAAATGAAAACAGAAAAAATGCTGCAAATACTCAGCAGGTCTAACAGCATCTGTGGAGTGAGAAACCGAGTTGATGTTTCAGGTCGATGACCATTCATCAGAAATCATTCTTCAGAAATGGCACCTCTCGCAGTGCTGTTAGTTACCAAGTTCCAGGATTTTGACACAGCTTTGAGGAAGGAATTGTGATATATGTCCAACTTTCTGATCATTACTCCAGCACTCCAGATTACTAATGCAGTGACATTACCCCTACTTCACCACATCTGACAATTATATTTCTCACACAAAGTATCACATGAATGCAATATTTAATATGACAGGGACAAATGTTCTCATGGCCTTTCTTCTGCCAGCCTGGCTTCAATCCAAACACATTAACAACATTCCCACTGAGCTCCCACCGGAATTTCAGTGGTGGAGCAGGTAAAGTGGCTAGAAAATTCCCAGCCAATGCTTTTGGAAATGCAGAACACAATTATTTGTTTAAGGGCTAACAGAGGCTTGTGTTGGCAGGCTGATCTCTGCCAGCTGGGCCCTCGAATTGTCTCACTGCTCCTGTCTTAGTGAAAGGAAAAGTTCCTACTTCTCATATCTACCTAGCGACCCCCTAATATGTGCTTGTAGACAGCAGGTGTGAAAAGGAACGGGTTTAGCTGTGAAGTGCTCTGCAGTGGATACTCTGCCAACAGTGTCAAGCCTCATAGTGAATGACAGCACTTGTCTAAAAGCACCAGCAGACTGCAGCAACTTGTGAAATTGGTGCCTTAGCAAGGAATCAACTCCCTCCTGGCACAGGGCAGGAGGAGGAAAGAGAAAATTATCAGCTAAAAAGGAGGGTGAGAAAGGAAAGAGACGTTGTTGAAAAGAAAAATAAAACCTGAATTCTCAGGTGATATATACAACATTTTACATCTTAAGGTATTAAAAACAAATACAATGGATTAAAAACACACCAGGTCTGTGCTTTCTGACCTTGACTCAGTTCATTAATATGTCTCGTTGAATTCCCCAAGAAGATGCATCTAATTCAACAAACCATTATTATTGTTTGACAGTCTCTGATCATTGCCTTGCAGACATTCACATAAAAGTGAGATATTATTTAAGTGCACTATGCATTTTTCTTACTGACATTCCAATGAATGAAGCTTCATGCAACTGGTATATTAGCTTCCTGTCAGCTGCAAATTCCAGTTTATAAATACAATAATTGCTACAAAGCTATAACATCTCTCACTTCTTAATCAGTTCCAAACCTTTTTTTTTAAACCACAAGTTACACTGAATACAGATGAAAAAGCTGGAGTAACTTGATAGTACAGTTGTTAAGATGTTTAATTCCCACCTCCAAAGCAGCAGAAAAATATTTAGTGCATCAGTGAACATGTATTCTTCCAGGTGAGACATAAAAGAGAATTAACATTAGAAGTCATGAGGAAATCCTTTGAATACTTTTTTCTGAAACTCTGAATTATGTAGCATAGTAGCTGATAGTATGGCTTCTCTTTAATGATAGCCACTCACAATGTACCTTGAGATATGAAATGTAATTTGCATTGTTTTGTTTATTGTCTCTGACATATTTTGCATTGGAACCTTGTCTGTCTGTTTCAAACTTTACATATCTGTTGAGAAAATAATCCAGAATAATAAATCATAAAAATAAAGGTTACAGTGGCGTCAATGACCTATATTTTTATGCTCCCAGGTCTTGGGCAATGCATGGAGCTGTGCAGCTTTTATGAAAATGCAGTAAACTGACAGAAATGTGGAGAGGGGAAATATAATTTATATAAATCTTTTAATTGTATTCACTATGTCATCTCTTCTTCCACACTGTGCCATCACTGCATCCCCCCACCCAATCCCCCAGTTGCTCCCCATTCACTCTTCTTCCTTATCGAAGGTAATTTGAATCTAACCCATGTGGCAGGAAACGGATAAGATGGGGTCAGTGCCTTATTAGCACCTTGTCTGACTTGAATTCAGGAAAGGAAAGTTAGGCAGGGTGTAACTGGGTTGGCCAATCTGATCACATCTGTTTCCAGCCAAACAGCTGAGGTTATAATGGCTTCCTGTTTGGGTAAAATTTGAGAAATAAGGAGAGATGAACAGGTGGGGCAAATCTGACAGTTAGTGGTGATGCACCTGTCTTTTGTTATCTTCTCCACTTGCTCCTCTACTAAAATGTGTTTGGAACATCAATCCGAGTTTTGGTCAGAGTGCGATAAATAATTGGGTTCATTATTTGGAGTTCCAGCCTCCACCACAAAATCTTACAATATCAACCTTAGTGAATAATTAAAATAAAATTGTAAATAAACGCTCTAGTACAGATAGCCAATTGATTTTCAATCTGGAAAGTCTTAAAGGAGCAGGTCATCTCTGAGGAGCTGAGGGGCAAAGCCTTAAGGGATAGGGTCAGCTCAAGGAGCTGAGGGGCAAAGCCTTAAAGGAGTGGATCAACTCTGAGGCTCTGAGTGGCAAAGTCTTAAAGGAGTGGTCAGCTCTGAGGAGCTGAGGGGCAAAGCCTTGAAGGAGCAGGTCAGCTCTAAGGAGAAACTGCTGGACATTCCATCCAAGGGCAGCAGATGGTAAAATATGGGAATCATCTACGCAGTGCTCTTGGACCTAAGAGTGGTGGAGGAGAGGTGCAGAGAGAGGGGGAACCACGTTCCAGAACCTCCATTAATGGTGCTGCAGGAGCAGCAAGAGGTGAGGCTGCAGCTGGACGGGAGTCACCAGAACTCCAAGTGAGACCACAGCAGGAAAGAGGTAGAAGACAGGTGGTAAAGAATCCCAGAGTCTTCAGAACTTAATTGAAAGCCACCTGCAGATGTCCAAGCGCCAGAGCCAGGTAAGACTGCACCTCGCAAGGGATGGAGTCACTGAGCTCTGTGTAATGTTGCAGATCTGATGGAACTGGGTGGCCTGGGTGTCAGTGGCACTGAAAATTACCACAGTGCTGAATTTCTATGCCTCAGACTCATTCCAGGTATCCACCAGAGACATGTGTGAATACGCCAGGGAGCCGCACACTGCTGCATGTGGGAGGTGACCAGCGCCCAGCTGTTTAAGAGGGTTGGAGAGTTTGTGCAATAGCACACTGACCCAGAAAGCCAGGCTGGGTGGTCACTTGGATTTGGGACCATAGCATGCTTTCCACATGTGCAGGGTATCATTGATTGCACACATGTGGCCATTAAAGCTCCATCGGTCCAGCCTGCAGCCTTCATCAACGGTAAAGATTTCTATTCCATAAATATTCAGCTGGTAAGTGAATTCTGCAGGTGTGTGCCCTTTTCCCTGGGAACACACATGACACATATGTGCTGCGGCATTCCCAGGTGCCACACTTGTTCCAGCCCTGTGCACAGCTCCAGGGATGGATACTCAGTGACAGGAGCTATTTGTCTGGACTTGGCTAATGAAGCCAGCCAGGAACCTTCGCAGTGAAGCCAAGGAAAGGTACAATGCCAGCCACGCATCAACAAGGACCATGATCAAATAGACAATAGGGCTGCTCAAGAAGCAATTCCATTGCCTGGGTCATTACAGAGGGGCTTTGCAAACTGATCCTGGTGAGAGTTTACAGAATCATTGTTGTCTGCTGTGCCTTGCACAACCTGGTGCCGCAGAGGGGTGAGGCTTTGCATCCTGAGGTCATGAAGGAGACAACCTCGGAGGAGGAAGATGTGGAAGAAGAGGTGGAGGAGGCAGGAGTGTCACAGAAACCGCCAGCAACAGAAGCCAGAGGCATGGAAAACACATGACTGAAGCTCAAAAAACCTCATTCTCAACCAAGCCCAGTAGGCATTATTTGCATGAGTGGACAGCTGCATCTCCAACTGACAATGTCACCCCACATGTCATTTGACATAATACTGATAATCTACCAACACCCAGCCTCTGCAGATGCACTGGCCCATTCCACAGAGAAGGCCAAACTCTGTCCTCAGTCCTTCAGATAGGTACATGAAAATCCAGGGGTTCAAAATCCCATTCATAAGGCATCAAGCACTGAATAAAGGACTTAGTATGTTGGGACATACTATTCTTTCACCCATCCAGCCGAAACCTCCCCATATTGAGATCCATCATGTGTTGCCCACCTGGCAGCTATAGCACACATATCATTCACTCAGACTCACCCTGGCGGTACAATAGAGGTCATTAACCCGCTTCTGGTATTGGACCAATTGTGCTGCTGGACCCCACGGCTGGTAACCTCTGCTGCTATCTCCATCCAGGTCAGGTGGGAGGGTCTCTTCTGACCATCAGTTGGGAACAAGACTTCCCACTGTTCCCGTGCTGCCTGGAGGAGAACCTGCATGGAAACACCACTGAACCATGGGCCCACTCTTTGTCTGGCCTGTGCCATCCCCCAGCTATTGCTTCACTTTTTTCACTAAAGGCTGCAGACACTGAAGTTGCAGGATGCTCTTCTAGCCACTGATGGATCCAGATTTTCCTTCTCAACTATTTCTGTCTTTGAATTGATGCTATAATCATGAGGTTTGAAAGATTGTTATGCTGTGGTACGGCATCTTTAATTTGGGATAAAACAGAGGGGTTCATGTGGCCTGCTCTGAAGTCTGCTTGACGACAGACTTGGTGCAATTAAAGGTCAATGGAAGGCCCAGATTGGGTTACTGGGGTGATGATGTAAAGTGCTCACAATTGGAGACAATGGCAGCAGTTTCTGAGTTCACAATGGGTAGACTCTGAATCTCCCAAACTACCACAGCTGGATTTGGGAGGGAGATGGTCTCTAGTCAAAGACATGCATCCCGTAGCCATCTAAAGATTCCAGGAGATTCATCTTGGCATGGCCAGAGTGGAAGATTCATTGGGACAGGTTTTACTGCTGGTAGTGGATTTAAGAGACTCTCCAAAAACTAAGCGAAGCACGTGAAGGTGGCCACTTGAATTTACTACTTAGTGAAATGAGGAAATGTGAACCTATTGAAGTTGGGAGCGACTGTGGACCATTTGCTATAGGACTGTAATTCTGTGGAGAGTGTGAGGTATGATACCTATAAAAGAGAAACGTTTCTTCCTGTACTTTAAATTATAAGTTGCCTACAAAAATAGTGTTTTGTTATAGTGTGTTAGTCATTTGTTCCAGTAAAAGTTTTAAAACGTGAAATCCTGTCATGTCATCCTTTTCAGCTAGTATCTGGAAGTTCAATTATTTTTTAAACTTTATCAGTCTCTATGGAGATTGTAACACTGAAGACTGGTATTCTGAACTACATAGCACCTCCTCTCGGGGATCAAATGTACTGATGTGCTTTAATGGTCACTTAATCATCAGAAATCATCAGGTTACGCAGCCAACTGTGGAAGGTACAATATGTTATTGATTGTACAGTAGCTATGTACAGCTATATACAGCTGGAAGTGTTAGCATCCAGTTAACAGAGCAAGACCTAACACTTGCAAAGATCAAATATTGTAGCTGATGCTCTTCAAATGTTGATCGTCCTGTTATATGGATATGGTGACACCTTGCTTTCGCTTCAAAGCCCTGAGCATCCAAATTGCTGTGATGGGTAGGAGGAATATCATATGAACCAGGAGCCATTTTCTGGTGAGTTGGCTGATCCAGTCCGCAGGAAAATTGGTCACAGCCAACCCAGGAAAATTTGAATTTTCTGTTCTGTCAGGATCACTCAGCTCCTATGTCAATATAGCCTTGGTCCAAAAATAGGACAAAAGGGCTGAATTCCAAAGGTGATGTGAGAGTACCTGCTCTTGTTATCTTGGCAGCATTTGTTAGTGTGTGGCAACAAAGTGCCCTAGTAAAAACTAAACTCAATGGGAATCAGGGAAAGCTCTCCATGAGTTCAATAAAACATGTGGTTATCTGAGGCTAATCATCTCAGCCCCAGGACATCCCTGCAAGATACCTCAGGATAGTGACCCAGCTCCAACCATCTTCAACTGCTTCATCTACGACCTTCCCTCCATTGTAAGGTCAGAGTGGGGATGTTCACTGATGATTGCACAGTATTCAGTTTCATTCACAACTCCTCAGGTACTGAAGCAGCCTTTTCCCACAAGCAACAAGACCTGCAAAAACGTTCATCGTAATAGGTTTCACTGCTGGTAATGGATTTAAGAAACTCGCTAAAAACTAAGGGAAGATCCTGAAGGCTTTCACTTCAAGTTACTACTCAGGTAAAGTAAGTGGCAAGTAACATTTGTGCCACACAAGTGGCAGGCAATGACCATCTCCAACAAGAGAGAATCTAACCACCTTCTTTTGATATTCAACAACGTTATCATCATTTGGGGGAGGTGGTGGCATAGTGGTTTAGTCACTGTGGGTGTACAAATGAATATCAGCCATGATCTTATTGAATAGCGGAGCAGGAGTCCAAATGCAGCTTCCAGGGGAACGATCTGTGGGAGGAGAGGCGCAGGCACAAGGGGTGCAGGGCCAGCAGGTAGTCCAAGGCTGAAGGCCCTGGAAGTTCCCCTCCAAGCCACTCACCACTCTGACTTACATACGAACAAAAGAAATAGGAACAGGAGAAGACTATTTTGCCCCTCGAGCCTGCTCTGCCAGTCAATTAGATCACAGCTGATCCAGGGGGACATGGGTTCAAATCCCACCATGGCAGCTGGTTGAATTTAAATTCAATTAATAAAATCTGGGATTAAAACTCTAATGATGACCATCATAAAGGCCCATCCTTTAATGTCTTTTAGGGAAGGAAATCTGTTGTCCTCACCTCGTATGGCCTACATCCCCTACAGGGGAGGTGGTGGCATAGTGGTATTGTCACTGGACTGGTATTCAGACACCCAAGGTAATGCCCTGGAGACCAGAGATGAATCCCACCATGGCAGCTGGTGGAATTTGAATTCAGTAAAAATCTGGAATAAAAAGTCTAATGATGACCATAAAACCATTGTCGATTGTTGCAAAAACCCATCTGGTTTACTAATGTCATTTAGGGAAGGAAATCTGCTGTCCTTACCTGGTCTGGCCTACATGTGAGTCCAGACCCACAGCAATGTGGTTGATTCTTAAATGCCCTCTGAAATGGCCTAGCAAGCCATTCAGTTCTCAAGGGCAGTTAGGGATGAGCAATAAATGCTTGCCTAGCCAGCGATGCCCGTATCCCATGAATAAATTTTTAAAAAACTAATGCCCTTTAAGGAAGGAAATATGCCGTCCTTACCTGGTCTGGCCTACTTGTGACTACAGACTCACAGCAATGTTGTTGACTCTTAAGTGCTTAGCATGCTACTCAGTTGTATCAAGCTGCTAAAAATCTCCACCCTCAACATTCTGGATTCATTATTGACCAGAAACTTAAATGGACCAGCTATATAAATCCTGTGGTTACAAGAGCAGGTCAGAGGCTGGTAATTCTGTGGCAAGTAACTCATCTCCTAACTGCCCAACCCTGTCCACCATCTACAAGGCACAAGTCAGGAGAGTGATGGAATACTCCCCACTTGCCTGGATGAGTGCAACTCCAACACTCAAGAAACTCAACACCATGCAGGTCAAAGCAGCCCACTTTATTGGCACCCCGTGCACCATCTTAAAGATACATTCCCTCCACCATCAGTGCACAGCGGCAGCAATGTGTACAAATACAATATGCACTGCAGCAACTCACCAAGACTCCTTCAACAGCACCTTCCAAACCCACGACCTCAACCATCTGGAAGGACAAGAGCAGCAAGCACATTGGAAGAACACCACCTGCAAGTTCTCCTCCAAGCCCACACCATCCTGATTTGGAACTATGTCACCAACCTTTCACTGTCACTGGGTCAAAATCCTGGAAATTCATGAAATGGTAGAAGCCAAGCTGGGAGGCAGTTAAACACTCACTTACCCACTGCCTAACATTACTCTCAATATACCAACTCCGCATGGGCTTCAACAGTTCACGAGGTTCGCCATCACCTTCTCAAGGCCTATTCATGATGGGCAATAAACAATGGCTTTGCCAGCAATGCTTACATCTCAAGAACAAAAAAATTGTGTGAACCTGAGGCTCAAGCAAAAAGCTTGTATTTCTAGGGGCCTGCAAGAATGACCAATACCAGTTGCACCTGAGTACGATGTAGACCTGTCAACGTTATATACTAATGGACTGATTAATGCCTAACGGCCATGCAATTCAGATTAATGAACTACATTGGAAGGCAATTGATATCAGGATTCCAATGTCCATACCTCAACTTAAACATTAGCTAAAACAAAAGAATGAAAGCATCCAAGTGTGATCCTAACTTTAGCAAACTAATTGAGATTTGAAAATCACCAATTTTTATTTATGTCTGCTCAGTTAAATCACATTACAGAGAAGATACACAGGACAGAATACAATGATCTTGAATTGGTCACTAATGGCCTTTTCCCATAAATTGTATTTTCTTGGTAATAAAGTAAAGATGCATCAAGCTATGCTTTGTCCACCCATTTTTCGGAATTGTGGGGGAAGCCAGTTGAAGGCAGGGAAGGAGGCCTGCAGGTTACTGGGCCTTCAGTGGGGGGCTTCTGATGGAGGCGCCCCCCCCCTCCCCCTACCCCCACCCCCTCAAACCCCACCACTTTCCGCCCCAAATCTTACTTGGATTATCTCTGGCCTCCCCGCACAGATCTTCAATCGGCCAACCAGCCTTAAAATTGAAGCTGGGTGGGAAACAGCCCTTAAGTGGCCATTAGTTGGCCACTTGTGGGCCTCAATTGGGGCAAGGGTAGGCTTCCCATCTGAGGCCTTGCCCACTCCAGCGTAAAATTCCTGCAAGGTTGGGACAGGTGGGAATCCAGAGGGAATCCCATCCCTATAATTTCACTCACTCCCCCACTGCCTTAAATGCTGCCAGGTAGGGGAGTTGGGGCGGGGGAGGTGGGAGGGGAGTTGGGGCGGGGGAGGTGGGAGGGGAGTTGGAGCATAAAATTCTGGCCATAATAATACATGGAATCAAATTTTATCTGCTAACTACTGAACTCTCTTCAAGATCAAAAAAAGTCATGAAAGGAAATCCACACTGGTCTTGTTGGTGGGCTCTCTTAACTATTCCCTAGATAGCCATCTGGTCCTGACTGGCTCTAGGGCTGCAATGCGACTCTCCTTGCTAAGCCAGAATACATCCCTGTGATTGACTAGCCAGTTGTCCATGTGTCTCTTTGTCCTCTGTGCACACAGTTTTGTGGAAGAGCTTTTTCTTTTAATTCCACTCCATCCAGTTACTCACTAGTAGGCCTATCAATTAATACTCAACTACTACGGATGCTGGAAAACTGAAATAAAAAAGAGAAAAAGCGGGGAAAAGATCGTTGACCTAACGCTAACTTTGTTTTACTCCCATGGATTCTTCCTGCATTTTTGTTTTTATTTTGGCCTACCAAGTAAACGGACACTGTTTCCCCTTCCTTAGTATGTGAGCATTTGAAGAAATTACCTTCTTTTGTCAAAATGAAGAAGAGACATCCCAGCTTATTGGGCTCAGAACAGACAATTGACCCTGTGTCACTCCAGAAAATGGTTTTAATGCATATCTGCAGTGTGTGCAGCCTCCAGATGCAATTTGTTTTGGAGAAGTGTTAGGTAAAACATTTTTTGAGGAAAACCAAGGAATGGGAATATGCAGATAGTTCTGTGAAAGTGTGAGTGCAGGTAAATAAAACCATAAAAAGTCTAACAACATTTAAAGTTTTATAAGGCATGGAATACAAGAGCAAAGGGGTAATGGCAAATTTGTATCAGGCAATTGGCCAATGACTACCCTATAAGTTTGAAACAGTCTATTACTGAAAAGACATTAAAGTCATAAAGAATATGTTTACCAAGATAATGCTAGGGTGAAAACCTATAGCTAAGGGGAGATGGTGGTGTAATGGTGATGTCATTGAACTAGTAACCCAGAGACCCAAGTTAATGCTTGGGTGGCGGGGAATGGTTCAAATCCTTAGCCTATGTTTAAAAAACATTTAGATTTTTCATGATTTTACCTACCAATATGTTTTCATGTCCCCCCTTTGCTCTCCTAATTTTCTTTCTAATTTCAACCCTGCACTTTCTGTACTCCTCTAGGCTTTCTGCATGTGAGCTCTCAGTATCTGACATAAGCTTTCTTTTTTCTTGCCTTACCCTGCTCTGTGTGCTCTTTGCAATTCAAGGTTGGGGTTGCGGGGGAGGGATGGGTGCTGGATTTGGAAGTGCTACTCTTTTCTTTCTGGGGAATGGATTTGTTCTTATCCTTCTCCATCTCCTCCTGACTGCCAGCCCCCACTGCCCTGTCACAATTTACCTTCCAGTAACTGCTTCCAATCTACTTTTGACAAATATCTCAGCTTAAGCTGTGGTTTGCCTATAGTGATATACTCTGATGATGAATAATTTATGTAATTCCCACTACCTAACCTTGCGATAGCATTAATTGTTAATGAATTCTTGTGTCTCACGTCACCTGTGATGACTGGGAAGTGGGAATTAATTACATACCACTCAGTGGTGTCCTGTAAACGTGGCAGGTGAAATTAGGGTACAGTAGAGTAGTGGTTGTTTTACTAGATGAGTGGTCCAGAGAATTACAATCATTGAATCATAGAATGATTACGCTACAGAGGAGACCATTCGACTTTTCATGTCTGTGCTGGCTTTCTGCAAGAACAATCCAGCTAGCCCCAAGCTCCCATCCATTCCCCTTGGTAATGTAAATAATTCCCTTCAAGCACTTACCTAATTATCTTTTGAAAGACATGATTGAATCTTCCTCCTTCACCATTTCAGGCAATGTATTCCAGATCATATCCGGTCACTGTGTAAAAAAGTTCTGTCATATATACTTTGATTATTTTGCCAATCACCATAAATCAGTACCCTCTCTAGACCCTTCTGCCAAATGGAAACAGTTTCCCTCTCTATCTACTCTGTCGAAGCCACTCATGATTTTGAACAGTTCTATCAAATCTTCTCTCAGTCTTATCTGCTCTAAGGAGAACAAGCCAGTTTCTCCAATCTGCCCAAGTAACTGAAATCTCTCATCCCTGAAGCTATTCTAGTAAATCTTTTCTGCATCCTTTACTTCTTTCACTGACACAAAGTTGGACACAATTCTCTAATTGTAGGCGAATCAGTGTTCCATAAAGGTTCACCATAACTTCCTTGCTTTTGCACTCTATACTTCTGTATATAAAGCTCATGACCCCATATGCCTTTTTAACTGCTTTCTCAACCTGTTCTACCACCTTCACCAATTTGTATATATATATACCCCAGGTCTTCCTGTTCCTGCAGCCCTTTAGAATTGTATCATTTGGCTTCTCTTCATTCTTACTATCAAATTTAATAACTTCTCACTTCTCTGCTTTAAATTTCATCTGCCATGTGTCCATCCATTCCACCAGTCTGTCCATGTTCTCTTTAAGTCTATCACCATCCTCACAGTGCACAATATTTCCAAGTTTTGAGTCACCTGCAAATTTTGAAAGTGTGCCCTGTACACCTAAGTCCAACTGATTGATATATACCATGAAAAAGCAGTGGTTCTAGTACTGACCCCTGGAGAACTCCAAGGTAGATCTTCCTTCAGTTCAAAAAACAGCAATTCACTACTTTCTTTGTTTCCTTTCCTTAAGCCATTTTTGTAGCCATGTTGTCATTGCCGTTTCATTCCAACAGTTTGAACTTTGCTGAGAAGCGTATTATGTAGCACTTTGACAAACACCTTTTGGACATCCTCCACATCAACCACATTGCTCTCATCCAATCTCTATTACCGCAAAACAAAATGCAATCAAATTGGTTACACACGATTTGCCTTGAACAAATCCATGCTGGCTTTCCTTAATTAATCTGCTCTTGTCCAAGTGACTGTTCATTTTATCCCAGGTTATTGTTCCCAGAAGCTTTCCCACTACCAAGGTTAAGCTGACTGTTTTATAGTTGCTGGCTTTATCCTTACACCCTTTTTTGAACTTATGCAATTCTCCAGCCCTCTGGCACCACTCCGTTCATAAGGAGGCTTGGAAGATTGTGGCCAGTACCTCCACAAGGTTCACCCTGTCTTCTCTCAGCAGCCTTAAAATGTGGCTGAAGCCAGTGACTAATCTACTTTAAGTGAACCTTTCCAGTTCATCCTTCTCCTTATCAATGTTTAGCCCATTCAGTATCCCATTTACCCACTCTTTTGTTGTGACTTTGGCAGAATCTAAATCAGTGATCTCTCAGGCTGAGTGAACTGAAACAGGAAGAAAAGAATGCAAAGCGTCATCAGAGCTCAAGGGCTCTCATGGTGTGAGCATATGGGTAAACTTTTAATTTAATTCAAATTTAATTTAAATTAGTCAACTATAAAATAAGACTAGATCAATTAATTAGTGTAAAAACTAAACCCAATTTAATAATTTATCATATAATTACAATCAATGTTCAATTAACTAATTAGATCTTGGGATGAAGTTAAAATTAAATAACAAGTGATAATGATATTAAAGGGTCTGAATGTTTCAGTGAATTAGAACCTGAGGTATATAAATAGAGCTCAGTAAAAACATTTAAGTTAACCTTCCTATAAAATAAAGTGACATCAGCACAAGGAATGCAGCAAATTGGTGAGTGTTCATTTAAGTCTTAAGTGTAAGTTAATGTTTGTTCAGTCAATTAATAGTCTAATCAATAGAGACATATCAATTCTGTGGGCTACACATCTTGTTGCATGTGGGAATGCCAGGATGCTTCTATTGTCCTGGGCAGCAATATGTCAGGAAGTGTCATCAACTGAAGCAGCTCGAGATCTAGGATTCAGAGCGTGAGAGGCAGTTAGAGTCACTGCCATGCAGGCTGAGGCTGAAGGTTTCATGGACAGCAAGTTTCTGGATGTGCTTGTCCTGCAGCTTAAGGGTGACAAGGTAGAGGGGAATGAGTGACCATCAGGCAGTCAGGAGGACTGGGTAGATAGGGCAGGTGTCGCCTGTGTGCATCTCAGTCTTCAACTGGTATTCAGTTCTGACTGCTGCTAAAGAAAGATCATTCCTCTTGGGAGTGCAACCAGAGCCAAGTCCACAGCACCATAGCTGGCTCAGCTGTAAGGGAGCAGAAGGAGGGAGATTGGGAAAGCAACAGTGATAGGTCAATCTATAGTTAGGGAAACAAACAGGTGTTTCAGCAGCAGCAGACATAAATCTAGGATGTTGGCTCCTTAGTGTCTGAATCAAGGGTGTCACTGAGCAGCTGCAGAGCACTTTGGTCAGTGGTCATGGTCCAGATATGAACCAAAAACTTAAGTAGAAAGAGGGATGAGGTCCTGCAGGCAGATTTTAGGTAGCTGTGTTGGAGACAAGCAAGTGGGACCTCAAAGGTAGTAATTTCCAGATTATTCCCGGTGTCACATGCTAGTAAGTATGGAAATAGAAGGATAGAGCAAGTGAATGTGTGGCGGGAGAGATGGTCCAGAAGGGAAGGCTGTAGAATCTTGGGACACTGGGACACTGGGAGATGTTTGACTGGACAGGTTCCATCTCAACAGGACCAGGATCACTGTCCTTGTAGGATAATAAAAGCAAAATATTGTGGATGCTGGAGATTTGAAATAAAAACAGAAAGTTCTAGAAAAAAACTCATCAGGCAGCAAATGTGGAGAGAGAAACAGAGTTGACGTTTTATGTCCAATATGAAGAAGAGTTGGTGCAGTTAAGGAGGTTTTAAACTAGCTTGGCTGGGAGCCAGGATGTAACATTAGAGAGGGAAAACAAGGTACTCAGAGGGCAGGGAGAGATAGATTGCACTAGAATAAGAAATAGTAAGGCATTAGGTGGGTTCAGATTAAAAGGGAATGCAATAAGGTCCAAATTAGGGTGGTAGTGAAAGTATGCGAACACATGGAGCCTAGTAAATCAGGTTGGTGAGCTGCAGGCGTAGATAGATACATAGGGCTTTCATGGTGATAACAGAAACCTGGCTCCTTAAAGGACAGGACCTGGTACTAATTATTATACAAGGTGTTCAGGAAAGATATAGAAGGAAAGAAAGTAGAAGGCGTGGAAGTATTGATTAAGGGGAATATTACAGTGCTGGAGAGAGAGGATGTGCAAGAGGAGTCAAGGGCAGAATCTGTTTGGTTGGAGCTAAGAAGTAAGAGGTATTATTACAATACAGGGTGAATTCTGTAGGCCAGCAAGTAGTGGGAAAGATGTAGAAAAACAAATTTGTAAGGAGATTACAAAGAGGTGCAAACATTATAGAGTAGAAGTAATGGAGGCCTTTAATTATCCTAATATGAACTGACAATAAAAGTAATAATAAAGAGCATAGAGAGGAAATGTTGCTGATGTGTGTTCTTGATCAGTGTATTTCTGGACCAACAAGCAGGGAGGCATTGCTGGATTTGGTGTTACGATCCCTGATGAGGCCGATAACTTTTTGAATAGAAAATAATCCCCACGATGCCAGCAGTATGAAAACCACGAGATAAGGTTTTTAAAATTTTTACTGTAACGAGCCAACTAAAATCAACAGAATTCAAACATTAATTATCAAGCAAAGGATATTTCAAATAAAAAGGTAAATTTCACTTTTAATATCCAATACAACAAAAATACTCATGAAGTTATAAACACTTGCATCACTTCCCACACAAATGTGGGACCACATGCAATCTCAGTTTTTCAAACTCAGCCTCTGCTATGTAGGGTCTCTCACTTCCCACTCAATCACTTTGGCTCTCAGGTCACACTCACCAGCAGCCGTGTTCCATCTGACATCCCTGGACATGGTCAATACCAACAAGATGCATGTCTATGAACCCTTTCTCACTTGGGCCGCAACAGTCCTGATGGCACAAAATCACCAGAAACTCCTTTCTCTGATCCCTTTAGAATGCCTGTTGGGCTCTCGCAACACTGAAACAGCAGTGATAGGTCTTGTCAAATTCACATCCCATACCCTTCGGTCTTCAGCTTTCCGCTCTTCCAACTGGATAACACATACAATAAGATAGTCTCTGCTCTCAACACCAGGATCTGTTTGAAAACTGCCAAACAGAAAATTGTTCCATTTAGAGAGAATTTTGCTTGTTTCCTGTTTGCACAAATTTTCAGTGTGTTCTAAACTGGCAAACAGAAAACACTGGCTGACCTAACTTCACTGCAATTAGGTTTCTATTTATCCTTTGCTTCTTAGTTGTTCATCCCATGGCAACCCTAGGTCACATAAGCATTTCTTGGAGCCCAGTGATGTCATCATCATGACACCAATTATCCTTCTTTCAGAAAACTCCCCAGCCCCTTTTGGTTTTAAACGAAAATCACACAAAAAGAAAATACATGTTTCCCAAAGGGCATGGGTCATCACACTGGTTCTAGAAAATGAGGTGGGACAAGTGGATCAAGTATCAATTGGGGAACACTTAGGAGACAGTGGTCATGGTTTATATGGGTTAGGTTGCCTATAGAAAAGGACAAGGAGCAATTCAGAGTAAAAATAATTAATTGGGGGGTGGTGGAGAGTGACAATTTAAGTTGGGTGAGAACAGATCTGACCTTGGTAAATTGGAATCAAATTTTGGCAGGCAGAACAGTAATAATGTACTGCCTTTAAAGAGGAGTTTGTTCTGGGTACATTCACAATACATTCCCATGAGGGGAAAAGGCAGGACAAAGAAAGCCAGAATTCCAGAGATGATGAAAGGCATAAATGGTAAGATGAAGCAAAAAAAGAGTGCACATGACAAATGTGTCAATACAAGTGAGAATCAGGCTGAAAATAGAAAACTCAAAGGGGAAGTGAAAAATGTAATAAAAGAAGGAAAGAAAGAGTATGAGACAAAAATGGGAGCTAACATAAAGGGAATCCAACAGTTTTTATAAGCGTCAATTAGGAGTCAATTAGGGACCGAAAATGAGACTCATACAATGAGGGAGAGCATGAATGTTTTTTTGACTGGAGCCAGTGCCATCACGATTTATATGAAAATTTAAAGGGCCAGTGGTGGGTACATGAAACACGTGCAATTGAGTGGCAGGGGTGGTTTTCCATTGGTGGGTCCTACCATCAGGTGAAAGCCCAGCTGATCCAGGTGTGCCATAAAAAGGCTGCCTGAACATGCAGGGCGACTTTGCATCAGGGCTAAAACTTTCTTGTCCACCTCCTCTTGCCAGAAGACTGAGTCATTTTCTCTGTGCACCCTCTCATCTCTCTCTGGCCCCCTCAAATTTCTTTACTTCTCCCCCCATTACTATCCACTTTGTTAATTTTTATTGTCCTTGGACCACAACGCCCCCAACTCCCATTGTGTCCAAGTCCCCTGTACGTCATTTTGGAGATGTCAAAGCAAACACAAAGGCCAGGATTTTCCATGCCCGCCAGAGTCAGGCGTGTTTGGTGGCATGAGTGGACAATATGGAGAGAAGACCAAAAATCGATTTCATAACATCGTGAAGCCAGTTTGCGATTGATCAATGTGCCCGCTGATGGCGGGCCACGTTTCCTGCCATCGGACATCGGGAACCACATTGTAATACATCAGCATATCATTATAAGGCCAGCCGGCCAGACTCATCCCACCGCCCTTGCTGGATTGTCTGCCCATCAGCATATATAATGCATACATTTGGCAGGCTAAACTTCGCTCAGGATTTCAAGGTTTGTTTGCCTACCTTGCTTCAGTCAGCACACGCAGTCATCAGTGCCAGGTTTCACAGACAGCACCACGTCACTTTTAGGAGGGCTCACGGGTAGGTCTCTACCTACCAGGTCAGCCATACGTGTGTGGCTTTTCAACAGCTGCAGGACATAGGCTTGCTTGGGGAAGGAGGAGAAATGGTCTCAGGCAAGGGAAGATGCTGCAGGGCAAGGGCTGTACTAAGAAGGGGGTATCCCAGGGTGTGTGGGGGGAGGCACATGTTGATCTGGGCAAGTGGCCTCAAGATGGTGAGGACTGAGGAGGCAGTTTCCAGAGGAGATGAGGCCAGATGGACATGTGAGGGTATGTGTGTGAGAATGGGAGGTGATGTCCCTTGAGCTGGCAGTGAGTGAGATGCCAGTGAATGTGTGATGGGCTTGAGTGTGTGAGTTTAGAGTGATGAGATGGTTGCCATACCCTGGCTGCATGGATGAGATCATTCATCCTCTATCTGCATTGGATGGCCAACCTCTTCTGTGCAACATTGGCACTGATCACCGTTGCCATCGACTACCAAGTCAGAGTGCGGGAGAGGGCATCCAAAAGGCGCTCGAGGGCTACAGTCTACTTGCCTTTTGGGGCCATGTCTTTTTTGCTGCTGTCCTGGGCTGGACACATTGAGCGCTGCTGTGCTTTAAATGTAGTGCCTGGTGTGATGAAGCGGTGAGGTGACAGCGTTGCAGGTGAATCGGAGCCTGCCCTCCATGGAAATGGCATGTAACCTGGGAATGCATAATTAATGCGGCATATGGACGATACAATGTGAAAAGCCCCCATTGCAGCCAACGGGCAAAAGTCATTTTACCCACCTGCTTCCACACTTAGTGCAAATCTGGGATCTTTTCACCCATAGAATGGTCCCACGGTTCAGTGATGCCTCCCTGCAGTTTCTCCACCAGGCCAACAGGGAACAGCGGGAGGTGCTGTTCCCAAGCCTTGGCATCTAGATACCCTCCCACCTGACCGAGGCAGCCAGGATGGAGATTGTGGAGGAAGTTAACAAGCATGGGGTCCATCGAAGATCATTGGTGCAGTGTTGGGAAAGGGTCAATGATTTCCTTCTATCCGCCCAGGTAAGTGGCATTGTGGCATGGTATCGTCTTTCAAGTTTGCATTGGGCTATGTATTTATGCAAGGTTGCAGCTAGGCTAGGTGGGCAGATGTATGATCAGCCTCAGGACTCCATGACACTTGAGGCAAAAGCATGTGACAGTTTGGTTTGAATGAGCGATTGGGCGCAACTTAACACATCGACTGGGCAATATTTGTGATGGGGATGCATGCAGACAATGGGAAGTCAGTTGGTATTTGTCGAGTCATTAGATCTCCAATTTCCCCTGTAGGACAAGCAAACTTAACCAGAAGAAAAGGGTGAAGACAGGTGAAGGTGTGCCCAATCTCAGGTCCTCAACTCTGATGAGGAGGAAGCCCTCCAGATTGTGGGAGAACAGGGCAGGCGATCTATTGCTGATGGAGAGGCTGGAGTGACAAGACCACAAAGTGAGAATGCATCCAACCTGTTGCTAGCAAAATGGGTACTCAAGACCACACGAGGAATTCTGCTGCATTCATAGATTCTGTGGAAAATTAATTTGTTTATTTTTGTTCTCCTTTACAGGGGCCCACAATACAGACCCCAGACCTTAGCCATTGGAGATCGAAGACTCCACCTCTGAGATGATGATACCAGTGACCCAGTGAATGCACCCTGCACCCACTCAGGTCGCAGAGGGGTCACATTTAGATTTGGTGTCACATTCTGGTGAGCACAGCACAGACATGTCCCAGCAGCTGAGGGAGGCTGTGGCAGCCAAGGTCCCAGATACTTAGAGGAATAGGCCCCACTCAGCCCCCTGCTGATGACAGGCCTCTGGTCATGGCCACAAGAAGCCTACTTGAATTACAGCGGAGGTTACAGGAACATAAGGCAGAGATGCCATGGGCTATGCACAGCTTTGTGGACTATGGAGGAGTCCATGCCTGCCATGAGTTCCGCCATTGTTGCAATCATGTGGTTTATGACATTGTTATGTTTTGGGACTGAGGCTTTAATTTAAGGTAAAATAAAGATGGGTCACATGATCTGCTCTGTAGTCTGCCTGACAGCAAGCCTGAGTGTTTTGATTGTGAGATTAAAGGGGGCCCAGAACGTTTTACTGGGAAGAAGGTACAAGTCATTTTTTTACACTCGGAGACAATGGCAGCAGCCTGTGTGCTAACAGTGGACAGATTGTAATTCTCCAAACTCCCTGGGCAGAATTTTACGGCAGTAGAATTTGACGTTCCCGCTGAAGTCAATGGGGTTTATAATGGCTCGCTGCATTTTATGGCCCCGTCCCTGCTGAAACAGGGCCGTAAAATTCTGCCCCCTGAGTTGTGTTGAGAATATTGGGTTGTAAACAATTGCATTTTTAACTGTTTTTTTACATCCAGATAAAAAGAGGTTGGGTTCTCAAGGACCAGGTTCCTACCTGGATCCCAAGGTCTCTGTTATTCACATTGCCCTGAAAGTGGGCTTTGAGAGGGAAAGGGTCTAAGATAGCTTTGAAAACTCCACAGGCAAGTTTAGTCTGCCAAGATTTAGGAGAGGGACAGTAGCTCTAGGAAGCAAGATGTTGTGGTTCACCATGCAGGAAGGTGTGTGGGAGCTTGTGTTGAATTGAAAAGACCAAATTCATGAGGAGTTAAAACAAAGCTGGAAGATTTACCTGGCTTCCACTAGAGGAGGACTCTCCAGGGGAAAAAAACTCACTGTGAAAGAAAGTTTTGAAATTAAAATCTCCCAGGCTGAGAAAGGAAAGAACAGAAGTAAACCCTGGGGAGCTAAGAATCACCTTGGACTGGTTCTGGAAAAATGGAATGTCTACATAAAGGACAGTGTAAAGTATATCTTTGAAGTGTCTTTTCAGTTGTGCTAAAATAAAAAGGAGAATGTTCTTTTTTGCGGGATAAAGTAGTTGCCGAGTGTAGTGTTTAATCTGCAGCACTTTTATTCTTTTGTTACCGTAGAAGTCTTAAAATGTGAAATCTTGTGATGCCATCTTTTCAGCTATTAACTGGAAGTTTGAATTTCTTTTTGAACGATGCCAGTGTCTACAGGGATCGTAACAAAAATGGGGCTCTTGCAGTATTTCAAATCCAGAGGTTGAGACGACTACATTGGGTTTGGCCAGAGCTTAAACAAGTGAGATTTTACAGTGACTTTTGCTGTATTTATTGAAAAGCTAAAATGGCTATGGCTACTGCTGAAGCATTCTTCGAAAGAGAGGACTAGGCTTTGAATGGCTTGCAATGGTTAATAAAAGTTAATTTGAAGGCAGAGGCAGAAAAAAGTTAGAAATGGATTTAAAAATAGGTGCTAAGAAGTCAGAAATAGTTAAAGTATTGGCTCAGCATTTGAATCTTGAGGAAGAGAAATGCAAACTAGATAAATTGCAGGTGGAATTAGCTAGAATTCAGCTGCTGAAGCACCTTGAATTAGAAAAAAAAATGAAACTTGAACTTGAAAGGTGGAAAAAGAAAGGGAAATGCAAAAACTTAAATTAGATTTCCAAAGGGAAGAAAAGGAGAAAGACAGTTGTAAAGAGAGAGGAAAGCCATGATATTTGAACTGGATAGAGAAAAAGCTTTGATTACGTGAACAGGGAATAACAGGGAAACTTGATGATGAGTCAGATTCATTTCCTGGTTTTGATTTGGCAAGGAATATTCCCCTAGTGCCTAGGTTCAGTCAGTGAGGACAGGATTGAAATGTATTTTGCATTGTTTGAGAAAATTGCTACAAAGTTAATGTGGCCAAATGGAATTTGGAAGATTTTATTACAAAGTGTTTTGGTAGGAAATATATTGGAGATTTATACAAATCTTTTGGATGAACGGTCCACGGGCAATGGTACAGTTAAGATTAAAATAAAAAGCTAAAAGCTACTGCGGATGCTGGAAATGCTGGAACAGTTAAGATTGCTGTGCTTAATTCATATGAGTTAGTTCCCAAAGCTTACAGACAAAAGTTTAGAAACCTGATGAAGAAAAAATCAGACTTTTGTGGAATTTTTTAAGGAAAAAGTAATGGTGTTTGACTGATAGTATAGCTCGGTGAAGCTTGATCAAGATTTTGAAAACCTTAGGGAGACATTGTTACTGGCAGACTTTAAAATAGTGTTCTTTTAGAAATCTGGTCACACTTAACAGGCCGTAAGGTTTTTGAAAATAAGGGAAACAGCTGTTTTGGCTGATGATTATGAATAGACCCACGTACACAAGGGTGGCAGCAAGCTTTTGTTTGCAACTCTACATAAAAACTGGAGAGATAAGAAAAGTGATAGTGAATAAACGCTAAGTAGCAGAAACAAAAAGACAGATGCTTCTTAAAGTAGTGAAAGAGACAGTGTGAGAGATAAAAATGTTTCAAGGATTACTTGTTACTTTTGCTATATAACGGGGCATGTAAAGGCAGAGCACTGGAAATTGAAAGCTAAGCCAATAACTTCTGTGGCCATTTCGAGTGTTTCTCCAGAAATTGCTGTACCAGTGAGTGCAGTTTGTGACAAACCAACACAATCTAATGTATTTACAGTAGGTATAAATTGAAACATAAATGATTATGAAAGTTTTACATTAGAGGGTGAAGTGACTTTTTTTAACTGATAAAACAGCCAAAAATATTGTTATCCTTTGAGAAATGGGGCTGGCTCAAGCTTGATGTTAGCAAAAGACATGAATTTCCCTCCAGAGAGTTTGCTAAATAAGATATATTGATACAAGGTACTGATGGAAATTGTTTACCCGTTCCATTGTGTAGAGTGAATTTAAACTGTACTTTAGTGAGTAGATCTGTTATTTTGTGAGTGATGTCAGAGTTGCCCACTAATGAAGTTGATTTCATACTAGGAAATGACCCAGCAGAATATAAAGTGCTGCCATCTCCAGAGATGTTAGGCAAGTCCATTGAAACTGGTGATATACCAAAGAAATCATGGATTATTTGCACTCCTGTTGTAGAAATTACTGGTTTGACTAAGGATGTGTCCAAAAAATCAAAAGCTCAAACTTATAAGAGTGAATAGACAGGAATTGATAGCAAAGAGTTTAAACCAGCTGGAAACAAATTGGATCTGTCTCAATTAAAATTGTCTGCAGACCCTAGTTACAGGTATCAAAAGAGAATACAGCAGCAGAATTCCAGGCTAATGGACAAACAAGGAAAAACAGCGCTTCAAACCAAAATGACTTGGAGCTGACCAATGCTGTTATTGTGCAACTACGAGAATGGTTTTGAGTCTTGGAGCAGAAAATAAAACTTCAAATTGAAAAAGCTGTGGCTCTTGCTTGGAAAGAATTGGGCAAAGCTCATGTTGAGTGGGAAGACGAAGAGCAGAAAGATGTAAAAGAATGGGAGAGCTGATTAAAAAATAAGATCAGGATTTTTTATTGGAACATCGATGCAACCTCAACAAGATTCCTAAAGCAGAAGAGAACTGTAATCCTGCATTTAAACAGGAGAAAGATGAATTACATGGTTGGCTAGCTGAGACTGTTTTTTAAACATGGACATTAAAGAACCTATCGCTCTGAAAGGAAAGTGTAATCCAAAGGTTAAATTAAAAGCTCAACACTGTGATGACAATGTAAGATCTGGTTTTAAAGAAGAACCAAAGAAAATTCTGAATCCAGAGGGTAAAAAACAATACAGCAGAAAATGTTGTCTGGGTTTACAATTTACACCCGCTGGCATTCAAATACCAGAGGGACTATCAAAAGTCAGAAATGTTGTTCTTGACAAGGTTAACTAAATCAAACCAAGGATGCAATTGGCTAACCAAGGACATGGAAGCAATGTGAACTTTAATCATCATGAGGAAAGAGATTTACTATGACACATCTCTGAAGGTGAAGCCACTAGCAGCAAAACAAATTCTCATATATATGAGAATAAGAACTTTGAAAACCAATATAAAGTGGACTTTAAATCCTAACTGTTATATGTATTTGGTTGATACAGGTTGAACATTGTTTCTGCCAAGATGGACTGTTTAATGGAAAATGTGACAGCGCGGCAGCAGAATATTACTTGTACTATATGTAGTAAGATAGTTGTTCAATGTATCGAACGTTATAAGTTGTTATATTTTGGTTAGAGTTTATGAAAACTCACTTGGTGATGATTTTTCATTATTTAGGGGGAAGGCATTATATTTATGAGGTTTAGAAGATTGTTATGTTTTGGGACTATGCCTTTCATGTAAGGTAAAATTTAATTTAAGGTAAGAGAAATACATGTTGTGTAGCCTGCCTGACAGCAAGCCAGGATGGTTTGTTTGTTAGAGATTAAAGGAGGGCCTGATTGTTTTCCTGGAACAAAGGTGCACTCTTGGAGGTGATGGCAGCAGCCTGTATATCAACAGTGGACAAGAAATCCCAGAAATGTGTTGAGAATGTCGGGTTGTAAACAGTTTTCTTTTAAACTGCCCCTTTACTTCCAAGATGAAAGCGGGTTGGGCTCTGAGAAGGGATATCCTAAGAAAGTGGCGGACGACCTGTGGCCTGCGGGCCACATGCGGCCCATCAGGGTACTGAGTGCGACCCGCAAGACATTTTGTTGACCATTGCCCATGCACAGGGTTGCCAGGTTCTGCTGGTTTCTGTCCACGTAGTTTGTTTCCTGCCAGTATTACAAAAGTGATACACATGCAAAGCAAGGGCATATGAAGTGAGGCGTATGCTGATTGCACACAACATTCACTGTGAGAGCCATGCGCTCCCTTTGCATCCAATCAAAGCGTTGCTATGATTCAATCGGCAGGTCCCGAAAATACTTATTCATGGAGCCGTGGTTAGTGCACATGCCCGATTTCAATCTTTCAGCTCACTGAGATGAAGGAGGGCGACTCATGCAACCCACTCACTAGAATAGTCTACCCATCTCTGGTCCGAGGTATTCATGGAAACTCACTAACAAGGTTAATCTGCCATGATCTGGTGGAAGGAGAGCAGCTATAGGCCACAACATGATATTGTTCACAATGCAGGAATGCGGGTGGAATCTCATGCTCAGTTTAAAAAGACCAAATTCATGAGGAGTTAAAACAAGGTTGGAAGGTTCATGTAACTTGTGCTAGAGGAGGAGTCTCTGGGGGGAAAGTACCCCACTGTGAAAGACAGCTCTGAGATTAAAGGCTCCCAAGCCAAGAATGGAAAAGAACAGAAGTAAACCCATGGGAGCTAAGAATAACTTTGGACAGGTTCCAGGAGAATTGAATGTCGACTCAAAGGACAGTGTAGAGCATATCCGTGGCATGTGCTTTCAGTTGTGCAAAAAGAAAAAAGGGAATCTTCTGTTTTGTGGTAAAGTTTAAGTTACCTACAAAGACAGTGTTTAGTTCAAGTGCTTTTAGTCTTTTGTTGCAGTAAAAGTGTTCAAACTTGTGTCATCCTTTCTGTCATTAATTGGAGGTTCAAATTTCTTTTTGGAAGTTATTGGATTCTATGGGGGTCATTGCACTATGTCTCAGGCATATGAATGCATGGCTGCTTCCATGGAGAAGTTGGTGACCATCATGGAGAGCCAGACAATCGATCCATATGCACTCCCTCACTCCAACCATTGGCTCCATACAGCAGTGGCTTGAAAAAGAGGGGAAAAAACACCTGGAACTCATTCCAATGTCCATTCTCAAGGGGACAGCGAGGTGCCATTGTGCACCAGAAGGAGAACAAGTGCATGCCAGCTGCCCCAGGAACTTCCTCTCAGGGCACTCCCAAGGTGAGCATCTTCTTTTCATCCTCTGTGCCATTGACCTCATTGCCTCCAGTAGGCGTGGCCGAGAAGGGCACTCCGAGTTGGACGGAGCCCTCAAGGCCTTTACCTCCAGAGGATGCAGGCCAAAGTCATTGCAGGCACAGGACATGACACACAGCAGCCTGCCTTCACCTTAGCTTCTGATGTCAAGTTTACATCAAGATGCAGTGGTAGGAAAAGAAAACTTAAGAATTTATAAGAGTAAAAAGGTAGCACGGATATTTTTACAAAATTCACTTTGTCACATATAAATATTGCAAAATATATTGTTTTCATTTTATTCATGAATGCATCATTACCCTTTTTGGGGCTTAGAGACCTAACTATACTGGCATGTTTCATGGTTGGCACTCATTGGTGACTGCAGGGGAATGCTAGATATCTCCTTAATATAAAAGCTAAATACTGCAGATGCTGGAAATCTGAAATAAAAACAGAAAAGGTAAACTTGTCTCACTTCTTCCAAATAAAAGGTGTGGCTATGGGTACCTGCATGGGCCCCAGTTATGCCTGGGGCAAGTGGAACATTCCTTGTTCCAATCCTACTCAGGCCCCTTCCCAAAACTCTTTTATTGGTACATCAACAACTGTTTTGGTGCTGCTTCATGCTCTCGTCTGGACCTGGAAAAATTTATCAGCTTTGCTTCCAATTTCCACCCACTTTCACATTGTCCATCTTCAACACTCCCCTTCCCTTCCTTGACCTCTCTGTCTCCATTTCTGGTGATAGACTGTTCATCAATATTCATTACAAGCCCACAGCTACCTCGACTACAGCTCCTCACACCCTGCTTCCTGTAAGGACTCCATCCCATTCTTTCAGCTCCTTTGCCCCTGTCACATCTGTTCCAGTGATGCCACTTTCCAAAATTACGCTTCTGACATGTCTTCCTTCGTCCTTAACTGAGGTTTCTCCCCCACTGTGGTTGACAGGGCCGTCAACTGTATCTGACCCATCTCCCATGCCTCTGCTTCCACACCATCCACTTCCCCCACAAACAATGATAGGGTCCTCCTAGTCCACACTTTTGACCCCACCAGCCTCCACATTCAAAGGATCATCCTCCACCATTTCCGCCAACTCCAGCATGATGCCACCACCAAACACATCTTCCCCTCACCCTCTCCTGTCAGCATTCTGTGGGGACCGTTCCCTCCGGGCACCCTGGTCCACTCCTCTATCACCTTCAACACCTCATCTCCTTCCCACGGCACCTTCCCATGCAATCGCAGAAGGTGCAACACTTGCCCCTTTACCTCCTCTCCCCTCACCATCCAAGGGCCCAAACACTCCTTTGAGGTGAAGCAGCACTTCAATTGCACCTCCTTCAACTTGATCTACAACATTCGCTGCTCCCAATGCGGTCTCCTCTACTTTGGGGAGACCAACTGCAGACTGGGTGACCGCTTTGCGGAACACCTTCGGTCTGTCAGCAAGCATGACCCAGACCTCCCTGTCGCTTGCCATTTCAGCACCTCATCCTCCTCTCATGCCCACATGTCCATCCTTGGCCTGTTGCAAAGTTCCAGTGAAGCCCAACGCAAACTGGAGGAATAGCACCTCATCTTCCGATTAGGCGCTTTACAGCCTTCTGGACTTCACATTGAGTTCAACAACTTCAGACCATGAACCTTCTCTTCCTTCCTCACCCCCTTTTCATCACCTTTTTTCAATGTTCATTCTCATTTCGTAATTTTTATTTTTTAATTTTTCATTTTTATTTTTTATCTACTTATTTTTGTCTTTTATTATTTTTAGTTTTTACCCTTGCCCTGCCATTATCACTTCTGCTTTCTGATCTTAATGCCACCTTTAGCTAGTATCACTATCATTAACCCCCCTTTGTCCTTTTGTCCATGACATCGCTGGCAACCTCTCCTTTGCCTCCACCTTACACTGACCTTCTATTCAGCTTCACCTGCTCCACCTCCCTTAAACAGTATAAATTTCATTACATTTTTACTTCTCTTTAGCTCTGAAGAAGAGTCATAACCATTCGAAACATTAACTGTTTTTTTCTCTCCACAGATGCTGTTAGATCTGCTGAGTTTTTCCAGCATTTTCTGTTTTTATTCCTTTCCAATTACTTGCTTTGTCTACATGCTGATGTTGTGTGATTCATGTACAAGGACACCCAGTTCCCTCTGTACTGTGGCATTCTGCAGTTTCTCTCCATTTAAATCATATTCTCTTTACTAATCTTCCTGCCAAAGTGGACATCCTCACAGTTTCCCACTTTACCCCATCTACCATTTTTTCCCTACTCAATTAATTTATCTATATGGGCGGAATTTTCCCTGAATTGCTCTAAATGAGATGGTGGATGTGAAAAAATGTTTTTTTCCGCCAGCTGCAATGTGGGTTTGTGTGTTACTTCGCCCACATCCCGCGCGTCAAGCCTCATGAATAATGCATGCACAGGAAACACGCTGGATCGCTGGCAGGCAGGCTTGGATTTGCCCACCACGCTGTGACCTCAGCACTCCCTCGCTATGGGCGCCATATTTAAAGCACACCAGAGCGCAGCCTACTTCATGTCTACAGACAAGGACTGCTCCAGGTGACAGATGGCCCTGAAAGCAAAGGAGACAGCAGCCCCCAAATTTAGTGACACCTCTCTGGGATGCCTGCTAGACATGGTGGAAGCCGGCCGCAAACTCCTGTACCCCCACTCTGGGTGAAGACCAGCCATCAAGCTCATCAATCTAGCGTGGGAGGTGTGGCGGCAGTGGTGAGCGCCAACGCCCTCCAAAACAAGACAGCCACCCAGTGCTACAAAAGGATGAATGATCTCCTCCGTTCCACCAGGGTAAGTATTCCTCTCATCACTCACAACTCACCCACTCAAAAACCCATCCACAGGGTTCGCATTCACTGCCAGCTCAAGGGACATCACCATAAAAGAGCCACCTGGTCAAACAGTTAGGCTCTGCATCACGGACAAAACTTTCCTGCCCAACTGCATTGCCATTAACGTCAGGCTTATTGAGAGAAAAATAGATAGCACAGGGGCTTTTCAAAATTAAATTTCACATGTAAATATTTCACATTATGGTGGTTTCACTTTGTTCATGTGTGCATCATTGTTATTTGTTGAGACAAGATTAGTCAAAGAGCTAAATGTCCTGGCATGCCTCATGGATGACACACATTAATGGTTACAAGGGAGTTAGGGACATTTCCTCTATTGTGGAAGAAACAATGTTGTGGATTTTTTTGGTCATTCTTTATTGAATGTTCATGTTAGTGTCCAGTGTTGTGCTCACCATTCTGTGAGACATGGCGTAACTTGCAGGCTCAGCTGACCCTCCCTCCTATGCATTGTAAAGGACATTGTCCAAGGTCACTCTCAGCAGGGATAATTGAAATGTCGTAGGTGAACTCAAAACTCTGTAAGGGTTCTGCCAGCCAACAGACTATGATGGGCACACATTTGGACAGTATGACATCACCCTTTAGGCACCTCATTTTCTTACCTTGACTGATTGTTTCCACTACCCCTTCCCCCACCACAGCCACGGCCCCAGATCCTTCCTACTTCACTTTTCCATGACCCCCACATGATCCCATCCTCTGTCCTCCCCTGTATTCCTCTTCTACTCCTCCATGTCCACAACCCCTCTCCACACCCAAACTGCCTCATCCTTGCCAGTCCCGAGCCTCCATGTAAGCTGCCATTCCCCTACTCCCCGCCCTTGTGATGTAGAATTAAACAAGGAAAACCGCTGACCTTACACACAGCTACACAAAGGTGACAGGTGCATGACACTTTTAAACAAACATGAACAAGGTGCCATGAGATTCTCGTCCTCTGATGACTTTACCTTGAAGGTAGGATACAATTTTTAAAAATCCTATGAGTATTCATGGCATGCAAGTGTATTACAATTATGAGCCTGCCACAGGCTGGGGTGAGGCTCAATAGGCTGCAAACATACAACTGACTTTATCTCTGCATCTCTTTCCGAGACTTCACCTGCTCTTGCAGACTTCATAAACATCCCCACTCCCCATCCACAACCCCACCACACCACCTTTGTATCCCCCTCACATACAAATATAGAATCTAGGAGCTGGAGTAGACAATTTGGCCCTCCGAGCTTGCTCCGCCATTCAGTATGATCATGGCTGATCCTCTATCTCAACGCCATATTCCCGCCTTCTCTTCATACCCCTTGATGCCCCTAATATTCAAAAATTTATCAATTTCTTTCTTGAATATACTCAGTGACCCGGTCTCCACAGCCTTCTGTGGCAGAGAATTCCACAGGTTGACCATCCTCTGAGTGAAGAAATCTTTCCACATCTCAGTCCTAAAGGGCCTGCCCTGTATCCTGAGACTGTGGCACCTGGTTCTAGACTCCCCAACCAGGGGAAACATCCTCCCTGCACCCAGCCTGTCTAACGCTGTTACAATTTTATATGTTTTAATCAGATCCCCTCTCATTCTTCTAAATTCTAGTGAATACAGGCCAGTCAAACCAATCACTCCTCATACAACAGTCCTACCATCCCCGGTATCAGCCAAGTGAATCTTTGTTGCACTCCCTCAATGGCAAGTGTATCCTTTCTTGGGTAGGGAGACCAAAACTGCATGCAATACTCCAGGTGTAGTCTCACCAAGGCCTTGTATAACTGCAGTAAGACATCCCTACTTCTCAAAACTTGCTTTCCTGCTTATCTTTATATCATCGGCAAATTTGACTGCAAAACAGTCTATCCCTTCATCCAAGTCATTGATATCGATCGTAAATAGTTGAGGCCCCAGGACTGTTCCCTGAGTCACTCCATTAGCTCCAGTTTGGCAACCTGAAAATGACCAATTAATCCCAACTCTGTTTCCTGGTAGTTAGCCAATCCTCTATCTAAGCCAATATATCACCCCAACACCATGAGCTCTTACCTTGCACAGTGACCTTTTATGTGTCACCTTATAGAATGCCATTTGGAAATCTAAATGCTCTACACCTACTGGTTTCCCTTTATCCACCTTGCATGTTACATCATCAAAGAACTCTCATAAATTTATTTAACATGATTTCCCTTTCACAAAATCATGTCAGTTTCAAAGGAGTATTTAATTTAAATTTAGATTCAGTTTAATTTCGTTACATGCATCTAATTACTCAGCTCCAAATCAACCCTTTAAACCAACTTAGATTTAAAAGAGACTCAACTGTCAGGCAGAGACAAGACCCTGAAATAGCAAATAAAATCAAAGTTTATTAAAAAGAAAAGAAATAACATGCTTATCAATACACAAATGACTGTTGCACCTTCGATTTGGGAGATCACCCCTGGTCAAAGTGTAAATATTCCACAGATTCTCTCGCTAACTGTGATTTCTCACAAATCCTACCCAGGGAGCACCCAATACTTCCACGGCTATAGTCAAACTTGCAAGCAACAAGATGGTTCTCGAAACTCACTTTTAATCCTTAAATTAGCATTACCTCATCTTGAATCAGTTCTGTTGTAATTATCCATTTGTTCATTGTTGTTTTTGGGTTAATTTTATTGGATTTGGCCATTTACACACATTGTTCCATAGAAAAGGACAATGGGACATTTCATGATCTTTTTATCTAAGTTGGGACAAGTCTCCATTCATTCTCTCGTACCTGTTTCAGATGCTCAAGGACAGTAACGCTGAGTACTTTCTTTTCCCACAGATAGAGCTAGCAGCAGCAAATTAATACTTTAAACCTCAAACACATTATCCAGCCTTTAACAACTGCTTGCTTAATTTCTTTTCCTTCAATTATACATTGAGTGTCACTACTTATTCATTCATCTGTTGTTGGCTGGTTACTATCATACAGTAATTAATTAGTACATGTGAATGACTATAAAGTACAGAATACAAAATGACGTCTTTAGCCCGATGTTGGTACAAAATGGCATCTTGACCTTGTTAACTTATTACAGTGAATAGAACGCAAAAAACTTTTCTATAAATGGTCAAGTTAAACTAAAATCTACTGTCCAGGTGTGCTTACCATGTTGACTCTGTCTGACTGTGTTCTGATTTCTAAATGTCCTGTTACTACCCCCTTAATAATGGATCCTAATTTTCCCAATGATATGTTGATAAATGCTGAACCTGAGGTAATGAGAGTCTCATAAAAGAGCATCAAGACCAGTCACAACTCATGAATGCATCTTCACTTTTATTCTACAGCTTTGAATGGACCCAAGATTCTCCAGGGAATGTATTTCATTGCCATTTGTGTGCTGAGTTTCGGGTATCACAACAGTGACTATACTTCAAAATGACTGAATTGGCTGGAAAACACTTTGGGACATCTTGAGGCCATAAATGTGCTATAAAAATGAAAGTTCTTTTCCAATATAATTTCTAGCTTTAGTGATTTTGCAGCAGGTGCATTGCAATACTGAAGGAAAGTATTGTTAAAAATAAGTAAGATGCAAATAATGGAGCCTGCCATGTCGACAGAAGCTAGTACAAGGAGCATAATGAACATATACATCACTGTCTTATTTGTTTAAAAGCACCACAAGTTTATCAAAAGTGTTTTCAACACAAACAGGTGTCTAAGAATCCAATTTCAACAGGCCACATGGCCACATGACAGTTTTGTAGATGAGAGATAAGCCAGGAAGGTGGATCATATTTGAGGAATTAGAAATTTGGTGGAGACTTAAGTTAAACAATGTTTTGCGCCCATAATGAGGCTTATAAATGTCAAGCTGTGGCTCATTTAGTATCACTCTTATCTCTGAGTCAAGAAAGTTATGGGTTCAAGTCTTACTCCTGTAAGTGAGCACAAAAATCTAGGCTGATGCTCCGGTGCAGTACTGAGGGGGTGCTACATTGTCAGAGGTACTATCTTTCAAATGAAACCTTAAATCAAAGCCCCTTCTGCCCTATCAGGTAGAGGTAAACGATCCCATGGCATTATTTTTGAAGAAGATCATGGTGTCCTGGCCAATACCCTTAATCAACGTCACAAAAACAGATTATCTGGCATGATCACGTTGCTGTTTGTAGCAGTCAATTTTATTGCCACATTTCCCACATTACAATGGCGATTACATTTCAAAAAAAGTACTTCATTGGCTGTACTTTGGGAAGTCCGGTGGTTGTGAAAAGTGCTATATAAATGTAAGTCATCTTTTTATTATACAGGCTAGCAGTGGCAGTTTTCTGAAAAGTGATTATTTTCTTCACTTCAAAGTACAACATGCAGCACATTATGCATAAGCCTGCAGGCCCACTTTCCTGATCCACGCTTGCCCCTGGCAAAGTACTGTGTTGCTAGCATAGCCTTGTAAGTTAGAGGCTCAATTTCTAAAATTAATTCATAGTCTTAAAGAAGGGAGAGCAGGGAATCACATTTTTTACAGCGCAGAAGGAGGCCATTCAGCCCATCATGTCTGTACCAGCTTTCCGAATGAGCAATTTACTTAGTGCTATTCTCCCGCCTTTTCCCCATAACTCTGCACATTGTGTCATTTCAATTAACAACCCAATTCCTCTCTGATTGCCTCAGTTGAGACTGCCTCCACTATAATCTCAGGCTGTGCATTCCAGACCTTAACCACTTGCTGCCTGAGTAGTTTTTTTTCTTATCAATTTTGTTTCTTTTGCCAATTACTTTAAATCTGTGCCCTCTCGTTTTCCATCCTTTCATGAGTGGGACAGTTTCTCTCGATCTACTCTGTCCTAGACCCCTTATGATTTTGAATACCTCTGTCAAATCCCCTCTCAGCCTTCTTTTCTCCAAGGAAAACAATCCCAGCTTCTCGAATCTATCTTCTTAACTGAAGTTCATCATGCCTGGAACTATTCTCTTGAATCTTTTCTGCAATCTCTCCAATGCCTTCACATCTCTCCTAAAGCGCAGCACCCAGAACTGGAAACAATACTCCAGCTGACACCATACTAGTGTCCTATACAAGTTTAGCATAACTTCCTTGTTCTTGTACTCTATGCCCCTATTAATAAAGCCTAGGATACTGTATGCTTTATTAATCAGTGTCTCAACCTGTCCTGCCACCTTCAATGAATTAAGCACATGTACACTCCCTCTGCTCCTGCACCCCTTTTACAGTTATACCCTTTATGTTACATTGTCTCTCCATGTTCTTCCTACCAAAATGAATCATTTTACATTTCTCTACATTGAACTTCATCTGTCACTTATCCGTACATTCCAACAACTTGTCTATGTTCTTTTGATGTTCTACACAATCCTCCTCACAGTTGACAATGCTTCCGAGTTTCGTATCATCCACAAACTTTGAAATTGTGCCCTATACACTAAGGTTTAGGCCATTAATATATGTCTTAAGGGCAAGGGTCCCAACACTGACCCCTGGGGAATTCCACTACAAACCTTCCTTCAGCCCAAAAAACACCCATTAACCACTACTTACTGTTTCCTGCCACTCAGCCAACTTTGTATCCATATTACTACTTTCCCTTTTATTCCATGAGCTATAACTTTGCTCACAAGCCTGTTGTGTGGTATTGCATCAGATGCCTTTTGGAAGCCCATGTACACCATATCAACAGCATTACCCTCATCAACCCTCTCTGTTACCTCTTCAAAAGAACTCAAGGAAGTTAGTTAAACATAATTTTTCTTTAAGAAATCAATACTGCTCTCCTGAATTAACCTGCATTTGTCCATGTGACTGGTAATTTTGTCCTGAATTATTGGGCCAAAACTTCCGATTTCCAGGGCAGTGTAACTGAGGAGTACACCAAAGATGTACTAGGGAACCCCCAGCCGGAAGTTCCCAGGTAAGGATTGCACCACAATTGCCCTAGAAGTGCAAACTTCCAATGGGCAATTGCCCTGCACTAAGAATCATCCGAAAATGTGAATTAATCACAAATTTCAGATGGTTCTGACTGTGTTACACCAATAGTTACCCAGAAACACTTAGAAGAATTAAAACCACTTCTAGCTTCTGGGAAACTATTGTACTGACCCACACTGGCCCCCCCATGGGACAGCCCTCACATCATCAAACCCCCAGGGTACACCCCCACCCCCTGCCCAACTCCCCTGTCACGGGGACTCCCCCAACCCCCAGTTACCCCCAGTCCCCCAGGCTCAACCTGACGTGACCCGACTACCCATTCCCCCCCGTTGACTGTCCAACCCATCCCCCCAACTATCCGACTTTTCCTCCTGACTGCCTGCCGACCCCCTACTGTCTGCCTTCCCCTGGCTATCTGCCCCCCTCCAAGTGTCTGGCCCCCCTCCTCTGACCAGAGGCACCCCCTTCCCCTGACCACCCACCTCTCTGGCTGAATGATCCCCCCGCCCCCTCCAGATGAACACCCCTCCCCCCCCACCACCTGAACAATCCTCCTCCTCCTTTAACACATTCATTTATTAATTTTGCACAGAGATTAGCTAATGAGAACAACCAGTTGAGAAAAGGGATAGTCAGGCTCTTTACAATTGCATAGAATACTAGGCACAATAAAAGAAATAAGCAATAACAAGCCAGAAGTTGGAGAAATTTTGCAGGAAGACATACGAGATGTTAGAAATAGAACAAGAGAAGAAGGAAGGATTAGTAGTTAGTAATCCTAACAAAATTTGTTTAGTTACACTCCTGAGAAGTTATGTTAAAGAGGATATATAAATACAAATTGTTGTTATTGTTCTTGCAGCAAGAGAAGTTGGCAATGTAATGAGGTAGCATCAGATCTTCAGGTAATCGCATAAACTATTTGTGGAATGTCAAATACAATTGTGTTTGATGAGAGTGTGCGAACATTTTTCAGGTATTTGATATCTGTGATGGTCTATAGACATAGGGCGGAATTGTTCCAGATTTGCACAAAGTGCAGTTGTGGGCAGGAAAAAGGATGTTTTACTCCCTGGCCCGGCTTTTTGTGCCATATCGTCCCATTCCCAGCATGTCCTGCCTCATTAATAATGCATTCCTGGGAAACACGCCGGCCCCTGTTTCGCCCACCCCACTGTCACCTCAGGGCTTCAATAATCCAGGCGCTATATTCAAAGGGTGCGCCTGCACAGAGCTAGCTCTCTCTAAGGCATCAGAAGCTGTTGCAAAGTCATGGCTGCCAAAGGGAGGAAACATGCTGCCCCCAAACTAAGCGACGCCTCCCTCAGCAACCAACTGGATGCAGTGGAAGCCCATAGTAAAGTCCTCTGCTTCGCTCTGGGTGAAGACCACCAAGCAAGGTGACAAATCAAGCATGGGAGGCAGTGGCAGCGATGGTCAGCACCAATGCTCTGCAAAAGAGGACAGCCATCCAGTGCCAAAAAGGATGAATGATCTCGTCTGCTCAGCTAGAGTAAGTCACTCTTCTCATCACTCCCAACTCACACACTCACAAATCCATCACACATTCACAGGGGTCCCATTCACTGTCAGTTCAAAGGACATCACCATTCACTCTCTCACACATACCTTCATCTGCCCTGTGGATCGTGTCCTCATACAGCCCATGGCACCACTCACCACCTACACATGCTGGCATCCTTATCATCTGGCCTGGCAGGCATCCTGCTTACACTATCTCCATCTGTATTCAGGCAGGAAAAGCTGGCACACAACAAAAGGGAGAAGTCGCAGGCTGGTGGAGGAAGGCCTGACATCAAGTTCCTCACAGGCTTTGAAAGTAGAGTCATCCAGCTGGCCAGTGACGATCTGGACCCTTCCTGTTCTGATGGTGCGGTTGGCGGTGCTCAACCAAGTGAGGATTCAACAGTGTAACATCCATCAGACAACCATGCTGTGAGTCAGTTCCCCTGTTCCACCGTCCCCTGACAAGCACCAATTATCTCTCCTTGTTTTCGCAGGCACTGGGCATGGGTGTTAATCACTTGTACAGAATGTTCACTATTATAAATAAACTTCTAAGAATATCTCCCTGCCTGTGCCTCCTTGTTATGGTGAGCAGTTTTCATGTCACTCAGATGTGAAACCTTGGTTGCTGCACAAGATAAAGGCAGGTGTCTCAATCCAGGGTCTCCTCCCTCTGCAGTGTGTAACCTTTAGACTAAAGTGATGGTCCAGCTTCACACTCACTGGACACATTACTGATGCCACCATCTCAATGGTGCTTGTCATTGCTGCCAGAATGTCGTGGGCAGGCATCCCAGAGTTCCGTCATTCTCTCTGTGTGCTCTCATCACCTTAGAGGTGGGGCTGACCCCCCCATCTCTTCAGCATCTGTGATCAGTGACGCTGTGCTCCTGAAGGGGCAGGTGCAGAAGGCTGACAAATGATCAGGTCATCTAAAGTTTCACGGCTGCATCTCCGTGATATGACCCTGATCACAGAGCGCAAGTGAGCTACCCTCGTCCATACAGGAGTCAGACATTCTCAGAGGCTATGTGAAGATCTATGGAGTGTCCTCACTGCATGTGCTCATCATCCTCCTGGAATCTAGTGACAATTAGGACCTCTGCTGCATCTCCATGGCATGAGCCTGAGCACTGAGGGTATTTATGCTGCCATCACAGGTGCCAGGTGAGGATGTCAGGACTGTCCTCACTGCATCTCATCATCATCCTGCGGCTATGAGGGCCACACGAGTGCGCCTGCCTCATCTGGCCAGTGCAATGGCCTCATCATCAACATCCTCACCTTCGAGAACGTCATCACTGTCACGCCCTTCGACATCCTCCTCATCAGAGGGTACGTGCAGTTCTTCCATCTCCTCCTCAGCCAGACCCTCCCCACTTTGCAGCGCCAGGTTGTGGAGCACGCAGCAAGCGATAATGATGTGTGCCACCCTCTGGGAGCTGTATTGCAGTGTACCACCAGACCTGTTGAGGCAATGGAACCTCATTTTAATAATGCCTATCATTTGCTGCACCACAGTTCGAGTTGCAGCATGAGCCTTGTTGTACCTTCACTTTGCTGCAGTCTGAGCCCGCCACACGGGTGTCATCAGCCACGTCCTCTGTGGGTAGCCCAATGTGTCCGAGGAGCCAACCCTGCAGCCTCTCTGGACCCTAGAAGATGTCAGGGATTTGGACCTGCTAAGGATATAGGATTCCTGAACACTCCCTGGGAATCGTGCGCAGACCCGCAGGTTGTGTTTGTGGTGGTCGCACACCAGCTGAACATTCAGCAAGTGAGAGCCCATACAGTTGACGTAGTTGATTGCTTGTTGTTATGGAGATCTAAGCGCCATGCGAGTGCAGTCAAGGCATACTGCACCTGTGGAAAACCTGAGACCTGTGCAAGTCCCAATGCTCTTGCTTCCTGGCTTTCCTGATCCCGGGCAAAATGCACTAATTTCTGTGGCAGTGGATGCCCTCCATACCTGCATGGCGCCAAATCCTGCAGCAAGTTGCATATGTGAGTGATCATTTCCCTAGACGTGTGCAGTCTTCAGTGACACTGGTTCTCAGTCATCTGCAGGAATGCCAAGCACCGTCGATAGACCTTGTGTCTAGTGAGGTGCCTATGAGCAATGGTTCGCTATGGGTCTTCAGCTGTGTGCGCAGCAGGCCCTGCCGCCCCTTCATCCTGAGGGACGTGCTCCTCCCTTTGCCCAGCCAGGCGCCTCCACCACTCTCGCGTCCTCTTCTTTGGTCTCTGTAAGCCATGAGGCATACCGTTAAATCACCAGGCTCCTTGATCCTGATGTTCTCCTCCTGCAGGATCAAAGAAAGAGAGATGCATGGGTTAGCAGGATGTACTGAGAAATTCCCTTGGTTAAGTCTGAAGGCCCCTTCATGCATGCAGGATAGTGCCGGCCCCCACCTGGATGGCCAGTGTGTAGTGCACTCATTGACTGTCCAAAACCCCACTCGCCTCCACCCCACTTCACTTGACCGATTGGCGCCAGCTTTGGCCATTGGTTTGGCCATTGGACTACATGTTGTGCTCTCAGCTCAGGTGCAGGCATTCTCCTAACCCGCACTGCAAGGCTGCACTGTTAGCTTGAACCATAATGGATACTGGTCCAAATCTTAATAAAGACATTGCAAGGGGCTGTGAGCGCATCCACCAATGACTATGCCATGGCCACCTATCACAAAGGGATTCTACAACTTGGCCAGCTGGCCAATTGCTCTGCTGCCCCCAAAAACACACATTAATTTGCAGTCTGCACACGAAGTGTGAAAAGCTCTGGAGTATTTGGTGGCACTTTCATGCTTTTGAGTTGCTTGAGTGGGCAGAAAAGCTTCAGAGGCCCGACTCCAAGCATGTCAATGGAGCTGCAGCTGTACGATGTCAGCTGCAGAAGACTGCTCACTTTTGAAAAGCTTTTCCAAGAGCGTGGCTGCTTCCCTCACCACCCCCTCTCCACACACCCCCTGGCATGTGCTTGAGTATTTCCTTCAGTCTATCTGTGCTGCCTTGCTCCTTGTCACCAACTTCGCCCAGTCTGACCCACACTGGAGCCCTTGACCCTGCACCGCACTGAAAGCCAGCTGGGAAAAAAAGACTTGCCTGTGCCCTCTGCAAATGTAGGGTCATAGAGTTATACAGCACAGAAACAGGACCTTCAGCCCATTGTGTCCATGCTGACCATCAAGCACCTATCTATCCTAATCCCATTTTCCAGCACTTGGCCCGTAGCCCTGTATGCTATGGCATTTCAAGTGCTCATCTAAAAACTTCTTAAATGTTGTGAGGGTTCCTGCCTCTACCATTCCCTCAGGCAGTGTGCTCCAGATTCCAACTACCCTCTGGGTGAAAAAAGTTTTCCTTAAATCCCATCTAAACGCCCTGTCCCTTACCTTAAATCTATGCCCCCTGGTTATTAACTCCTCTGCTAATGGGAAGTTTCTTCCTACCTATGCCCCTCATAATTTTGTATACCTCTATCAGGTACCCCCTCAGCCTTCTCTGCTCTAAGGAAAATAACCCTAGCCTATCCAGTCTCTCTTCATAGCTGAAACGCTCCAGCCCAGGCAACATCCTGGTGACTCTCCTCTGTACCCTCTCCAGTGCAAACACATCCTTCCTATAGTGTGGCAAGCAGAATTGCACACAGTACTCCAGGTGTGGCCTAACTAGCATTTTATACAGCTCCAACATAAACTCCCTGCACTTATATTCTGTTGCTCAGTTAATAAAGGCAAGTATCCCATATGCCTTCTTAACCACCTTATCTACTTGTGCTGCTGCCTTCAGGGGTCAATGGACATGTACGCTAAGGCCTTTCTGATCCTTTGTACTTCCTAGGGCCATATCATTCATTGTGTATTCCCTTGCCGTGTTATTTCTCCCAAAATGCAGCACCTCACACTTCTCAGAGTTAAATTCCATTTGTCCATCTTACCAGCCCATCTATATCATCCTGTAATCTGAGGCTTTCGTCCTCACTATTTACGACACCACAAATTTTCATGTCATCTGCGAACTACTGATCATACCTCCTATATTCATGTCTAAATTATTAATGTACACTACAAACAACAAGGGTCTCAGCATCGATCCCTGTGGTACACCACTCATCACAGGCTTCCAATCGCAAAAACAACCTTCGACCATCACCCTCTGCTTTCTGTCACTAAGCTAATTTTGGATCCAATTTGCCAAATTGCCTTGGGTCCCATGGGCTCTTACCTTCTTGACCATTCTCCTATGTGGACCTTGTCAAAAGCCTTACTGAAAGCCATGTAGACTACCTCAACTACACTACCCTTATCTACACAACTAGTCACCTCCTCGAAAAATTCAATCAAATTTGTTAGACATGAACTCCCCCTGACAAAGCCATGCTGACCAACCCAGATAAATCCCTGCCTCCCCGTGTGGAAATTAATCCTGCCCCGCAGAACTTTTTCAAATAATTTCCCTACCACTGATGACTCACTGGTCTGTAATTATCTGGTTTATCCCTACTATCCTTCTTGAATAATGATACCACATTAGCTGCCCTCCAGTCCTCTGGCATCTCTCCTGTGGCCAGAGAGGATTTGAAAATTAGCATCAGAGTCCCTGCAATCTCCTCCCTTGCCTCACATAGCAGCCTGGGATACATCTCATCTGAGTCTGGGGATTTATCCACTTTTAAGCCTATTAAAACCACTAATACTTTCTTCCTTTCAATGCTAATTTGTTCAAGTGTATCACAGTCCTCCAGACTACCAAGATACCTGCGTCTTCTGCGGCCTTGTGGAGTCCGTGGACCATGCTTATATAGGGTGTTGTAGGCTGCACCCCCTTTTTAGTTACTTGAAAAAACCTTTTACTGTTGTTTTGTTTGCACTTCAGTCCCATGCTCCTGATCTAGGGGCATCTGGTGTGGAGGGGAGTGCCGGGAGGGAGGAGGACCTCCTCGTGAACCTGCTCCTGGGCCTGGCCAAGTTGGCCATTAACAGGTCCAGGCAGTGGGCGATCAATGGGGTCGACCGACCCGACTGTCTGCCCCTCTTCCACGGCTACGTTCATGGTTGGGTGTCCCTGGGAAAGGAGCGCATGGTGTCTGCCAGCACCATCGAAGTCTTCCATGCTCGGTGGGCACTGCGGGGACTGGGGTATTTAGGTTTAATGTTCGTAAGTTTCCTTTAAATTTTGTCTTTGCTTTTGCAGTTTCCCTTTAAGGGGCTGCCTTTTACTTTGTCCCCTGATTTGTTAGTTTAGTTTACTTGATTTGACTCAAAAGAGTTACACTTGTTTGGATACATTTGAATCACTGTTTGAGGACAGGATTCGACGAAGCTGCGAGTAGCCTCCAAAACCGATAGTTAAAGCGCACTTGGATGAGGTGCTAAATCATTGGCAATACCATCGAACAAGAGTCAACACCTTCTGCCTGTGCAATTGGTGGAAAAATACTATGGGGTCCATATCCTGTGTGCATGCTAGGATCCTAAGCACTTCACTTCCAGGAGCAGAAACCTCTATCGCTAGCCTGCACTTGGAAAATTCCCACCTACTTTGTTTTGTATTTTAGAAATCATGATTTTACTCTTGCCTTGGGCCCTGATTTTAACTGGGGACCAGTTTTCAGTGGGTGAGAGTTGATCTTAATTCAAAACGTAGCTGCTACACCAAAAATGAAGGCTAGGGCATGGTTTACAAAATTTAAAAGACACTGACGCAGTTGCATGGTATACTTTGGATTGTATTGTCATTAATAACTGCATGAATTCAGACCTCGGGGAATATGTGAATGGGGGAAAAAAATCTCTTAGGTTCTTAGACGCTGACATGGTGAGGTGTTCATCTGTGACAAACAGTGAGAACTGACTTTCATTGTTGTTAAGAGACCAAGAGCAAATGCTTTTGCTCACAACCAAATAGCAGATGGCAGCAACACTGATGAGCTGTATGGTCACCTTCAGTGGCACAAGCAGGAAATAATCTGTTTGAAGCTGACACTACAGATTCTATTAACTGCTCACATAGGTTATAAAACATTTAATTAGATCTAACACTGAAAGCAGTGTATGCCAAGCCAATTTGCAAAACAAATGTGATGTCTGGAAGTGCTGAAGGGTGCCTGGCCTTCCACAACACGACACAACAGCACCACCAATACCTATCCACCATTACAAAATTGTAAAAATCATTAAGCAGCAGCCATTTATGTTAAGGGGTGAGGGCAGAATTGCCAGAAATGAGTTGGACATTGTAAGAGGTTCACACTCCCATTCTCCCTTATGGATGGTTCTTGACTTTAGGATTTTATAAAGGACTAAATTACACAGACACAAAGTTTGGCTCAACCACAAACTTGTTTATTAAAATCTCCTAACACCCTAATACAAAGAGCTCTAAACTAGTGTAATTGACACTACACAACACTTAATTGGTTAGTCCAATTTAAATCCCTTCACAATTGGACCTTGGCTTCCATTTAAACACAAAAAATCACCAGGACTTATTAGAAAGCCTCGATTTCAAAACCACAGACAAAACCCCACATTTCTGTCCAAACCTTCCTCAGTTCAACCAAAATCACTCCCAAGATTTGGTTGTTACCCTTAAGTTACTTTAAAAACCTCAGCCCCGGTACCCCTCGGATTTGGCTGATAACTTACAATCCCCACACGGTTGGTCCTTTTGGTATAAATTGTAGGTCCACGAGCCAAGGTGACCATTCCTGACCCTTCTTCTTGACTGCAGTCCACAAAACCTCAGACCAATCTCACTATGATTTGGCTGAAACCACTCACAACCCCCAACACAGCTGCTCTGTCCTCTGCTGATTGTAGGCCCTGAGTCAGGGTGACCAGCCCTGACTCTTCTTTCAAATGCAGCACCAAACCCTTCAATCTTTTCCTTTTTATGATGATTCTTATTGGAATAGCATAAACACATTTCCTGAGGCCATTTTGCTGGATGGTCAGTGCTTAGCACCTTTCAATCCTTTTAGTCTGTTACAAGCCCTGGTCCAGGCAAACTCACTCAGTGCTGATGTTATTTCCATCACTGAAAACAATGGACTCCACCCAGGTGAGATATCTCTGGCTCCAAAGGTGATGGGCACGTCAACGTTTTTCCTCCTTCCTTGATAGGAGTGAATGTTGCTATGTAATGGCCGTCGTCTGAGGCCGATATGCTAATAGCATTCCTATTTTCTGAATTGGGATATGTGATGCCCTGTACCATTGTATATGATTCAGTCCTTTAACTACATCAGGCAGAAGCAGTTACCTCGCACCATTGTTGTGATAACATTCTCCTTTCCAGTCTCTTAATTGTGTCAGTTCTTGTTACAATGTTGGAATATTTGAAATTAACCCCTTACAGTATAGCCAGCCTCTGTGTGTTTTGTGTTGAGGTTTGGCTTTTTATTTACAGTACTTGTGCCTGTGGTTTTTGGGGTTTTTCACATTTCATAAAGTCCAGTTGGAGGGGATTCGGGTCCCACAACATGGTAACCCTGTCAACTAGAGTGGAGAGGAATCTGTGGCTGAGGAACTAAAAAAGACTTGCCAGGATCACTGGGCTGAATTTTCCTTCCTGAAGATTCAGTGCGGTGATGGGTGGGTTTCACGACACATTTCCCGCTGGGCCGCCTGGCGGGAAATCATGCACGATTTCATGCTCAGAAACTCGTTAATTATGCATCGGTGAGTAGCTCTCCGAATCACATGGCGAGGCAGGCAGTGATTCACCCACCGCGCTGTTACCTAATGTGGTCGAAGGTCCGGGCACCATATTTAAATACCTCCCGAACACACACATTACACTCAGCAGGCCAGTAGTGTGCAGGAAACTTTTTGATATGGCTCCACTGAAGGAAAAAGCTGTTCTCAGGTTCAGCAATGACTCCCTTGAGACCCTTATCCGTGGAATCCACCAGCACTGTGATGTCCTCTACTGCGGGATGGCCCCAGGAGGTCCACCAGCCTAACCTCACCATCCTGGGAGGCGGTTGCAAGAGAGGTTAGCTTGTCGGGCACCTGCCCAAGAAATGCCACCCAGTGCAGGCAGAGGACAAATAACCTCATCTGCTCTGCCAGGGGTAAGTCAACCTTCGGCTCACTCCAATCTTACACTCTAATAATGGCATCATACACTCAAGGGGCTACTCTGCTCAGTGGTCTCACACAATAATAGCATGGAACACATCAGCACTGATTGTCTCATGGACACTTTAACATCACCAGCATCTCACCTATCAGGCTGCACAAACTCCATCCTCAGCCCTTATTGGGGAGGGCTCAGCATACACAGCAGGCATGCATGCTTCCCAACCTCTCCTCCATCTCTTCTCACCACGTTCCGCTCCATTTGTCTTTGTGCAGGCCAAGTTTGCTCACAACCGAAGGGTGTTAGCCTATTTGGGAGGAGGATTGACAGGTACCTAAGAGCTGTCCCATTTTGAGGAGGATGCCACCAAGCGGGCAGCTGAAGACAAAAATCGCTCCTGTGGGGAAGGTGAGATTGGCCTCGCCCAGCAAGCCAGTACAGATGAGTCCTCCATGAGGTGATCCACATCCTGATAATCAGAGGGAGTGACATGCAGTGTTGTATTTTGCCTGCTTATGAGCTAAATCTATGGCCAGGATTTTACAGTTGGCGTGTGGGGGCCGGGCCCAACACGCCAGCCCATAAAATGATGCATGATCATGTCGGGTATGCGCTGCGAGGTTATCGCCCCGTCTCGCGTTTCTTCGTTCGGTGGGCGTGCGTTGGTGTTGGCTGCGCGCTGCCAATAATTGTTAGGCTTATTAAGGCCATTAACAAAGTAATTAATATCAAATTTACACTGTCCATCCAACCTTACGGTAGGCGGGCAGGCAAAAAGGCGAAGTGGCCTTTACGTTTTTTAGGAAGCGTCATCCACGAGCAGGATGAGGTTTACTAAAGCGTTTACGAATTAAATTTTTTAAAATCCTGAAAAATAAACACATGTCCCATCTGATGTGACACAGTCACATGAGGGGAGAAGTTTCATTAATTTTTTTATCCCAATTATTTATTTTTTTGTAAAGCGCTTCAATCTTCCTGAGGCAGCTCCGTGCCTCCGGGAGATTGAAATCCTCTTTCGCTCGCATGGGCGCAAAAGGGCACTGGACCTGACTCTTCCTCCTCCCCCTCGCCTTCACAATGTTACCGCTCTGGCCTGCGTAAAATGGCAGTGAGGAGCCGATCGCGGGCGGCAGTCGGCTCCGTGACCGCTCCCCCAGAGCCCACCTGACGCAGGAAAAATTCAGGCCTATCTTCTTTCTCTTACAGGCACCAGCAGGCCCAGACAGACCACCAGAGCTACCATAAGCCCCAGCCCCCAGGCCACCTCAGAGGAGGATGCTGAGGATGCAACAGAGGAAGAACCACCACTGCCTTCACCTGCACCCTGTAAGATTCCAGAGTTCGGGGCCACAGTGACCTAAATAGGCGGTTGACTAAATAGGCAGTCATAAGTAATTTTAAGATGGTTTATTAATAAAAAACAGTTTAGATATGCTGCATTAACTAATTAGACAGAAAAAATATATGACCCGTTACTGTTGAGAGCAGTTTACTGATCCCAGAGGATGGATGGACAGTTGGCACAGAGTGCGTTGATCGCAGTAGTTTGTGAAAACAGCATTCTGTTCTCTGGTTAAAGTGTTAGGGAGCTCTTCCCTCAGTTTTCCTCCTCCTCATCATCCATCTTCTTTCTGAAGAAGGCAGTTGTCCAACGAGCACTGCCACCTCACCAGCACTTTAGCCCCCTACCACCAGTATAACATTAAAATGCAGAGCCTTTTTGGGGGGCTGGTAGCTTACCCAGTGTCAATCATCTAACTATTCTGCTCAATAGATAAAGGACAGGTACTCCGAACGTCAGGGTGGCTACCATCTCCCCTGTTCGTCACCCTGTTCAAGGTCAGCTTTTTAGTTTACATCATGTTGAGGGTCATATCCTGGTTCTTTCTAAACAATTGCATAGATAAGGAGGTACACAAGGCTCCATCCTAACAGCTTAGGAATGTCGTCATGGCAGCCTGAACTAAGATTGTTTAGAGGTCAAAGTGTTTAGAAAATCCTGCAAAGGTTCTATATTATGCAAAAAAACACCTGTTTATTTAGACCCCAATTTCTTACAACCCTCCACCAGTGCAGAGACACACACCCCATTGGGTCATGGATCTAGATTAGACTCGGGGCCGCATTATGTGGAATACCTCACTGACATGTCTCCGCAGCAGTCGGAGGCAGTGATAGCCCAGGGCTTTGGTGCTTGCAGGACTGTTGGAGATCAGGCACCCATTGAGTCTGAGTCAGACAATGAGCCTCTGGAAGTGGCCATCTCCAACATGCTGGAGATGCAACAACAGGCAGTGGAATATCAGGTAGAGTTGCGAGAAGCAGTCAACAGACTAGAGTGAAGGATGGAAGAGTCCATCCACGCCCTGACTGATTTTGTGGCTCTGAAATGTGAGCACCTCGAGGTTTCCATGGGAAGGCTGGCGGCTGCCTTGGAGACCTTGGTCCAGCAGATCCTGCCAGATTTGCACTTGGACCAAAGCTATAGGCATTGGTGGGATCTATCTGTGGCTAGGGACACCTTGACCTCTCCCCAGGAGCCCCTTCTCCTCAGGGAGTGAGGGAGGGGCCTTCGGGCACTCATAGGGAGGAGGACCAGCAGAAGGAGGCCCCAGGGCCATCCACCCAGAGGATTCCCGAGAGTGTCCAGCCGATCCCAATCCCCTCTGCCTGTGACCCCATTGCCTCCAACTGTACAGGCAGAGGATGGTACACCTGCCCAACAGCAGGAGACCCGAAGCAGGCCGGGGCCCTCTAGGTCTGAGCCCTCTAGAGGATGCTCGCCAAAGTCATCAAAGACAGCAGGGCATAACAGTCAGCAGGCTGCCTCCAGCTCTGCTGCGGATGTCGGGGATGCACCAAGACGTAGCTGTAGGGTTAGAAAAATTAAGACATCACTTCTGGGTCTTGGGTTGTTGAATCACTGTATATTTCATGCACCTACTCATGAGAATAGCCTTGTCATTTAAAAAAGTCATGCACATGCATCTGTGTGCCCACTTATAACGAGGGTGAGCCATGCTCCCATTCAATGATCACTTCCCTTTGTGAGCCTAACATTCATGTGATTTGTAGTTGAGTCATTATAGTTACTTGATCCTTGTGTTATATCGGGAGATATGTCAAACTCTTTCCTGAAAGTGTTTGCAAAATGTGTTAGTGACCCCTACTCCTTACAAGACAACATGGAGTTAGGTGTGCTCAATAGTCTGGGAGGGTTAGCTGTAATTGTATCTCGAAATGAGAAGGCTGTCTTCATTGGTAGTGCCAAAGCACAAGACCTGCAGCCATGATGGTTTCTCTAACCATACACACCTCTCAGGGTCCACTAAAGGTTTCTCGTTAAGGTGGGGACCACTGCATCAAGTCCTTTGATGCAGTGTTTGTGCCAATTTCCACTTTCCAGAGCGCACGGATACAGGGTTCGCTGCTGACCTTTCCAAAGATTAGAGCCTGGTGAATCATGAGCGTTAAAGGTAAAAGTGCGAATGCTGAACTTGCTCTCAATGTTACTGGTTGTAAAGGCCTTTCAACGCAATGGCATGGCACTAAAGTGCAGAAGGAATGTGGCTGTGTCCTGTTGCCTGCTCCCTATTGTTCCTGGAATCTTGTAGCTATCAGTCTGGCATGGGTTTGTCTTCCATGTGTTATATCCACGGCCAATGTTATTTGCTGAGCAAGCCAGATCCCAAAGGGAAACCTATCTTCCTGATCATAACATTGTTTTTGTATTTTGAAAACGAGGAGGAAAAGCTAGTTATCCCAGAAGCACAGAACTCCAGTCACACCTTTAGAATTTTAAAACATTAAAAGATTTATTAACAAGAAGAAAAAAATACTTGAGCACATAAGATAAAAATTACACATGTAGAAACAGGCTCGCAAAACATCCCCCAAGAAAAACTACTTGGCAACAACTCCCTTATACATTTTTAACTATAAAAATCCAGAAATATTATCCCAAGGCAAAACTGCTGTTGCTTTCATAAAGGTATACCACACGCCTCCTCTAGCACTTCCACTCTACTGTGGAAATGCAACATAGCTCAGAAAACAAATTGCTTTCTGAAATAAAGACTTTTCAAGTTTGACTGGATGGCTGTTCCACCCCTTCTCCCAGCTCAGAGCTGGTCTCAGGACATCTCCACCACACAACCACCACAACTCAGCTCAACATCTTTCCTTAAATATCTTTTTCCCCTTTCAGCTTAGATTCCATTGTCCTCAACACCTTATTGAACTCAACTTTTCCAAAATATAAAAACCTTTCATGGTTTTCTATTGCCTCCACTTTTGGGTCAAATAAAATTTAATAACCTTCCTTTGTTTGCTTATGAAACCTTTGTAAGTTGTAAAAGTCCCTTAATATCCCTTTGAAATTTAGCAACTGAAAAACCAAGCCCCTACCTGTCTCCTAATGCTAATTTAAAAAATCCAACCCATTCATTTCTAAATCCAACTTCACCATAACCTCCCATTACAAATGCATGCATCTAGCAACCTTTATCCTCTGATCTCTCAACTCATAGGCAAGCTGTCTCTATTAACCTTCCCCCAGTTTAATTAACTGTGGACACACATCCTTCTTTATAGAATACCACCATATTCCCAAAATACTACAAAAAATAACATCCATCTTCACATACATTGTGCTTCTTTGATATTCTCACGTGGAAGCTGACCCTTATCTCCGTCTTCAGGTTCCTGCCCTTCCTGCTCTTCAGTTTCCGAGGAGCACTCAGCCTCCCCCAAGTCTCCCTCTGGCTCCCTTTCCCTCAAGGGATCCCTCCTTTGAAGTGCCAGATTGTGAAGGGCACAACAGACCATGATTTTGCAGGCACCCTGTGTGGAGAGTAATGCAGCGTCCCACCTGAATGGTCCAAACATCGGAAGAGCATCTTCAGGGTACCAATGGCCTGCTCGATGATGGATCGAGCTATGCACCACGTTGTATTTCTTCTCAGAGGCACTCTGGGGAAAATGCACAGGTGTCATGAGCCACCATTTGAGTGGCTACCCCTTATCCCCAAGCAGCCAGCTCAGTGATCACTGAGGCTCTTTGAATATGTGAGGCGCCCGGGAGTGACTCAGGATGTACGAGTCATGGGAACTCACAGGTAACCTAGTACAGACGTGCAAGATGTGCTTCTGATAATCGCACACCAATTGAACATACAGGGAGTGAAAGCCTTTCCTGTTAATGAACATCAAGGGCTGTTGCCATGGAGCTCTCAAAGCCACATGTGTGCAGTTGATTGCACCCTGAACTCTAGGGAAGCTGGAGATAGCTGCAAACTCCAGAAATTTAGCAGCCTGGCTAGCTTCATTGAGTGTGAACTTCACATAATGATGAGCCTTACTGTAGAGGACATCTGCCACCTCCTTGATACATTTATGTGCTGAGGGCTGTGAAATGCAGCATAGGTCCCCTGTGGATCCCTGGAACGAACCGCAGGTAGAAAAACTGAGTGCAGCGGTGACCTTCAGGAGCACTGACTGGCAGGGGTTCCCCCCAGTCCATAGGTCATTAGATCCTCCCACAGAATGTGGAAGATATGATCCACCACATCTCTTGACAAGCGCAGATGTACACGGCATTGTCCTTCGCTCATCTTCAGATAGGAAAATCTTCGGTAGACCCCTGGTCATGCAAGTCACCTCTGTTGGATGGGTCTAACCTCCTTATCCTCTGGGTCTTGCTGGAGCTCCCCTGGACCTTGATCTCAAGCCGGACCTCCTCCTGAAGCTGCACTGTGCAGCACCAGGCCCATCTCCTCCTCTATCGGATCAGTGCCATCAAGAAGGCTGCACAGGCTCCATTATTCAATCCTCCTTCTCCCAATGGACTGATAGATGCAACAGCTTAATGAGAACTGGGAAAACATAGTAGATCTCCCACTCGTGAGCAGAAAGCCAATGTCTGCTCTAGAGCTGCACCTTCAGTACTGGCTTTTAGCTGACACAGCCTTGTAGATGAGGTGCAAACTCACAGATCTTGGTGACATTTCGATCCCTCAGAGGTTGGAAGAGATTTGTGAAAAAAGATTTGTGAGAAGTGCCACCTTACCAAAGGCACCCCTGTAATCTCTGATCTGGTACACTGATTAAACTCAACTTGCACTTCAGCAATGACTGGATACCCTTTAAACCATTATCCATGCCAATTGGAGAAAGCACATTAGAAGCTTTCATTGATGACCTGGCAGTTATACAGCAACTGTGCTTCCTTAACAGTTGCCCTGCATTTTCCATTCTCACATACCTCTCGGTTAATGCTCAAATGGAGCAACTGCATTGTGAGGCTAATGACACCTGCAGGCTCCTGTTAAAGCACAAAAAAGGGCAGTGGCTCCAATTGCACCTTCTCAAGGAAGCCTTCCTCTTTTCTCTCAGCTCTGACACTATTTCACTGTTGTGACTCTAAGCAGTTTGAAGGTGCCCCCTGAAAGGACCTCTCAGTCCAGCCGTGGGCTCCACCCACACTGCCTCAGACCCCTCCATGCAGATTCTTTTCCAGTTTCATTTTAAACTGCAAAATAACTTCAGGGTTTCAAGATGGTGGTGCTGCATTTTTATTTTGAGACTAGTTTCAACCTCCCCTGCCAGTGTCCGATCTTCCTTGGAACATCACGATATAGAGACCTCCTTCCGTTTATTCTCCATCCAGTAACCATGGTCCCATTGTCATTGTAGTGGACATTCCAGTCCTCCCACCTGAACCCCTCATTGTTGATGTCCCCATACCCCATGCAGACCTCACCCCTCCCCAAATCGAGGCTGTGCGCATGGTCCCATAAGAGGAGAGCCACCTGCCCCACTGTCAGGAGAGCTTCGAATACCACCCCCCCACCTTATTACATTTTCCCCATTTACAGGCTGCAGATGCCTCCCCTAACCATGACCATCTGCAGCCCAGTACCAAGCCAGACAGATCCATCACCATTGACTGTAAGACAATGAACACGCCCTGCATGCCAAGCTGTGCCTTATCCCAATTGAGCACACAGGCCTTGCACCTCCCTGCAGCAGGACCACGATGTGCATGCCATGCACAACAAGCTCTCCTGCTTCTTCACGATGGATCACAAAGCAGCCTGCTTTCCTCCCCACCTCCATGAGTCTCTGTGCAACCCATCCCTCATGTGCAACCCTTTCTCCTCCCCTACCTCCATGAGTCTCTGGGCAATCCATCTTCCATGAGCCACACTAACCCACTGCCTCCCCCCTGTATTTCAGAGTCTGCACACATCCTTTCCCATTCATACAGTTTTATTCCCATCCACCCTCTTCTGTGTTTGTCTTCTAGTTTTCCATGCTGAGCTCCAGCTTCCCACCCTCAGTTTCCATTCTGCCTGCCATCGACCCCATTCCCCACTCCAACCCTACGATACCTCATTGTCCCCCATGTATCTGTCACCCTTCCCCAACCCCACCATACCTCATTTTCCCCCATGAGCCAGTCATCCTCCCCACCCCAACAACCAACACACCCCCCCCCACCCCCCCCGCCGCCGCACCCCCCCACCCCTCCACTGTTTCCCAGTGGCAGCCCTGCCTGCTCACAATGAGTGCTGTCCTCCTGGAGTACAGATGCACCCACAGCAAAGAGACCAACCCTACACCCAAGGCACCCACTGTGAGGAGACGATCCCAACACCCCCACTAGGGTGGCATCACTTTGGCATTGCTGAGAAACTGGAGCAGCGCTGCTGCAGGTAGACTTTGAATGTTACACTCATCTGTAAGTCATATGTGAAGTGAGGGCAGACAGCTGCATGCCACTTATATGCGATTATGTTTTAGACTGGTCTAATTTCCTGCTAATATGGCACATAATTGGGAGGAGGAATGTGATTCCGTCGATTAGTGTTTCTAATATATATTCATGACATGGTAGTGCATGCAAATGGTGTTCCTAACATGGATCAGTGGGAAACCCAACCCATCATCAGCCCGCTATGAAAGTGGTGAGGAGAAAATTCTGAACTGATTTCCCACTGGTGGGATTTTGATTTTTACTCTCTCTCCAATTTTCCTGCTCCCACCTGTCATGAAACCAGAAAATTCTCTTCATTGGCATGGGAGGTAGCATTGTTGGAACCAAGGTGACAAAGATGGAGAAACTGGGAGTATGCAATAGAATTCTTACAGGAAGCTGGGTGAGAGGATGTATAGCCAAGGTAGCTGTGGGAGTCAGTGGACTCCCATTAGGTATTAGGCTGCAGCCTATCCACAGAAATAGTAATATAGACGGTTAGGAAATGAGAAAGAGTCAGAGATGAATTGAAGTAAAGGGAAGTGAGGTGTGAAAATTTGAAGCTAAGCTAATGTAATTTTCCAGTTCAGAGTCGGGGAAGGAAATAGGATCAGTACAGTTACTGATGTATCAGAGAAAATAGTGAGGCGGCTGCTTCAGGAGGACAGGAAAAAAAAACTGTTCCATACAGCACTCAGAAAGGCAGACATAGCCAAGATCCATACAGGTTCCCATAGCTAAATATTTTACTTGGGGGAAGTGAGAGGAGTCAAAAAAGATGTTGTATAATGTGAGAATAAGTTCAACCAGGTGGAAAAGTGTGGTGGTGGACTGGTTGGGCCTCTGTCCCAGGAAAAACCAGAAGAGTTGCAAGGTTTACTGGTGGGGGACGGAGTTTTAGAGGGAGGGGATGTATATGGTAAAAAGGAGGCAGTGAGGATCAGGAAACTGGTGGAGGATGTCAGAAGAGTGGAAGATGATTGTGAGTGGAAGACTTGACAAGGAGTGATAAAGTAAAGTTGATCTGCAACCTCCATCTTGTACCAAGGCAGCCTGCAGGCCCTTAGCTTCTCCTTGAATGGAATTCTAACCATTATCAGAAGTCTCTCCATGTCCCCATGTCTTGTTATATTCCTCACTCTTCACTACATTTCTGAGATTTTTGTCACTTGCAATCTTTGAAATTATGCCTTCTATATCCAGGTCATTAATATATATCGAAAAGAGCATTGGTCCAAGAATCATCCCCTAGAGGTCCCTACTGTATACTTCCCTTAGTCAGGAAAGGAACCATTCACCATATCCAGAAAGGTAAAAAACTGCAGATGCTTGAAATTTGAAGGACAAACAGAAAACACCATGCGATCTTCAGCAGGGCAGCCAGCGTCTGTGGGGAGAGAAACAGACGACTGAATTTTACATGGGGTGTGGTGGCCTCACCCCCTCTGCCCCCATCAGATAAAAGATCCCACCTCCGAGGGCCAGCAACCCTCTTGTCCCAGCAACACCACCGTGAGTGGTGGCTATGGCTGGGACTGCATGCAGTTGAGAGGAAGAGGGGCCAAGACAAGGTATGTCGAGAGCCCGGCTAGAAGCAACGGCAAGGAGCTGGGGGAGCCAGGATCAATAGGGTGTGGAGGAGGGGCAATGCAAGGGGAGAAATACCTTGGGGTGGTGGAGTGGGGGACTCCAGACGGCACTCTCATACTCAGCCCAGCCATGATTCCACCAGGTAAAACCGACAGCCTGGACACTTGGCACCAGCTTTCCCCACCACAGTAGGAATCCCAGTGGTGGCAGGAGGAGGCCCTTAATTGGCCACTTAATGGATTCAGCTGGCCGACAGCCATGTGGGATGCCTGACAACTTACTTGGTATGAATAAAATACCTGCAGAGGTGGGCAAATGCAGGTAGGCATTGGGCATGGTGTCGCTGCCATGGTGCCCAATTTTATACCCACGCCCCACCAATCTGCCATTGGGGGTAGTGTAAAATTGTGGTCAGAGTTAATGTTTCAGATTATAGGGGTTCCCTTTTCCCTCAGAGACCCTCCCCACACTCAAGTTCATGACATCAGATTCATAATGACCAGAATGACCAGCGAGACAAGTTTCTTCTGATAATTCATAATTGTTTTATTGAATCATCCACAACCCCACAGTACAAAACCCAAAATTTAAAACAACCCATTCCCAGCACTGGACACAAAGTCACCACGACTCGGTTAAAACTTACAAAAACATAGGCAAATCACCACGTCCTGTCCTGAAACCTTAAGAAAAAAAACCGACTAATATCACCAAGATATGGCTGAAACAACTTACAAGGTACTGGCAAAAAAAACACCAAGCTTTCGCCCTAAACCTTCACAACACCCTCAGACCAATATCACTACAATTTGGCTGAAATTTATAAACCCAAAACAGCTGGTCTGTCCAGTGTTGACTGTCAGCCTGAGTCAAGGTGACCAAACTCAACCGTTCTTCCAACTGCAGCCCAGATGCCCTTATCTACTCTGCTTTTATAATAATTTAACTCAGACATGTCAAAACATATTTCCCGTTGTTCCAATGTCCATTTAGTTGATTTGACGCAAAGTCCAGACAAATGTCATCAGCTCCTGCTGGTTGAAACAATACAGGGCTTTCCATGGAAAATATATCCAGATGAATATTATCAGTTCTCATTGTATGAGCAATTTTCCTGCTGTTTCAGGTTGCACAGTAACAGCACAGTAACAGCACCTGGCTCCAAAGTTAATGACCCTATTCCAGTACTATTGTCTGTGACGGTTGAATAATTCCTTGAGTGTATTGTATTGATGATATGTCATTTGTGCCATTGTATTGGGTATTCAGATTTCTTAATCACATTATTCAATGTCCAAACCCTTTTGATGAGTTACTGTAATTTCACTAAATGTCTGAATTAACCTCTTGCTGCCCAGCCCTGTACAGCTGACTGAAGCTTGTCCTTTTGAAATTTAAAGTTCCAATCATGAGGTCAAAACATGTCCATGGGTTTGAAATTATGTTCCATAAGTTTCACAGTTGAAGGGGATTTCGATCCTACAAGATCTGTGACCTTTCATTAGAACAGGAAAACGTTAGAAATGTAACAGGTTTTAAGCAGGTACAGAGACAAAGGAAGAGAGGAGGGGAGGAAAGAACATAAGGGAATGTCAGTGATAGGATTGAATGCAAGGGCGATTAAATGACAAAACAGATGATGTTGCAAAGCAAAGAGGGTAGTAATGGGACAAGTAATGAAACAAATGATAGTGCCAGGTTGGTAAATAACAACAGCAGAGATAGTATCAGCGCCTGCTGTCTGATAAAATGGGACCAATAGTTAAGATCTGAAATTCTGAATGTTGAGTTCTGAGGTTGTAAAGTGCATAATCTAATGATGAGGCCCTGATCTGTGAGCTTCCATGAGTTTCATTGGATCAGCACAGGAGGCCAAGGATAGAGTAGTCAGAGTGGGGGTGGGCAGAGAATTAAAATAACAGGCGATCGGGAGTTTGTGGTCATGCTTGCAGCCGAATAGAGGTTTTCTGCACATCAACCTGCCTGCCGCAGATGCATTAAACCATGACAGTATGGGTAGGAGTGACCACCACGTAGTCATTGTGGAGACGAAGTCCTGCCTACACATTGAGGATACCCTCCATCGTGTTGTGTGGCACTACTACAGTGCTAAATGGGATAGATTTCAAACAGATCTAGCAACTCAAGGCTGGGCATCCATGAGGCACCATGGGCTACCAGCAGCAGCAGAATTGCACTCGAACACAATTTGTAACGTCATGGCCTGGCACATCCCCCACACTACCATTACCAACAAGCCAGGGGATCAACCCTGGTTCAATAAAGAGTGCAAGAGGGCATGCCAGGAGCAGCAACAGGCATACCTAAAAATGAGGTGTCAGCCTGGTGAAGCTACAACACAGGACTACTTGCATACCTAACAGCATAAGCAGCAAATGATAGATTGAGCTAAGAGATCCCACAGCCAACGGATCAGATCTAAGCTCTGCAGTCCTGCCACATTCAGCCGTGACTGGTGGTGGCCAATTACACAACTCACTGGAGGAAGAGGCTCCACACATATCTCCATCCTCAATGATGGAGGAGCCCAGCACAACAGGGCAAAAGATAAGGTTGAAGGATTTGCTACAATCTTCAGCCAAAAGTGCCGAGTGGATGGTCCATCTTGGCCTCCTCTGGAGGTCCCCAGCATCGCAGATGCCAGTCTTCAGCCAATTCGATTCACTCTATGTGATATCAAGAAATGGCTGAAGACACTGGATAGTGCAAAGGTTATGGGTCCTGACAATATTCTGGCAATAGCGCTGAAGACTTGTGCTCCAGAACTTGCCACCCCCTAGCCAAGCTGTTCCAATACAGCTACAACACTGGCACCTACCTGGCAATGTGGAAAATAGCCCAGGTATGTCATGTACACAAAAAGCAGGACAAATCCAACCCAGCCAATTACCACCCCATCAGTCTACTCTCGATCATCAGTATAATAATGGAAGGGGTCATCAACAATGCTATCATGTGCCACTTGCTTAGCAATAGCCTGCTAATTGATGCCCAGTTTGGGTTCCGACAGGCCCACTTAGCTCCTGACCTCATTAGAGCCTTGGTTCAAACATGGACAAAGGAGCTGAACTCCTGAGGTGAGTGAGAGTGGCTGCCCTTGACATCAAGGCAGCATTTGACCGAGTGTGGCATCAAAGAGCCCTAGCAAAACTGGAGTCAATGGGAATCGGGGAAAACTCTCCACTGATTGGAGCCATACCTACCACAAATGAAGATGGTTGTGGTTGTTGGAGGTCAGTCATCTCAGGTCCAGGACGTCACTGCAGGAGTTCCTCAGGGTAATCTCCTCAGCCCAACCATCTTCGACCGCTTCATCAATGATCTTCCCTCCATCATAAGGTCAGAGTGGGGATGTTTGCTGATGATTACACATGTTCAGCACCATTTGTGACTCCTCAGATACTGAAGCAGTCCATGTCCAAATGCAGCAAGACCTGCACAATATCCAGGCTTGGGCTGACAAGTGGCAAGTAACATTCGCGCCACACAAGCATCAGGCAAGGACCATCTCCAACAAGAGAGAATCCAGCCATCGTCCCTTGATATTCAATGAACCCCCCACTATCAACATCCTGGGGGTTACCATTGACCAGAAAGTGAACTGGACTAGCCATATAAATACTGTAGCCACAAGGGCAGGTCAGAAGCTAGGAATCGTGCGATAAGTAACTCATCTCCTGACTCCCCAAAGCCTGTCCACCATCTAAAAGGCACAAATCAGGAGTGTGATGGAATACTCCCCGCTTGCCTGGATGAGTGCAGCTCCCACAACACTCAAGAAGCTTGACACCATCCAGGACAAAGCAGCCCGCTTGATTGGCACCCCATCCACAAATATTCACTCCTTCCACCACCGACACACAGTAGCAGCAGTGTGTAACATCTACAAGATGCACTGCAGGAATTCACCAAGCCTCCAACAGCATTGTCAAAACCCATGACCGCTACCATCTAGAAGGACAAGGGCAGCAGATAGATGGAAACACCACCACCTGGAAGTTCCCCTCCAAGTCACTCACCATCCTGACTTGGAAATATATCGCCATTTCTTCTCTGTATCTGGGTCAAAATCCTGGAACTCCCTTCCTAACACCACTGTGGCTGCATGTACACCACATGGACTGCAGCGGTTCAAGAAGGCTGCTCACCACCATCTTCTCAAAGGCAACTTGGGATGGGCAATAAATGCTGAGCTAGCCAGTGAAGCCCACAACCTGTGAATTAATATTTAAAAATCACCCAATCGTCAATTGTTCTCCCCGATGTGAAAAAAATCTCAAATAAGCAATGAATATAGTATACTAAATTGGAAGATTAGCAAGTAAATCACTGTTTCACCTGGAAAGAGTGATTAGGGCCTTGGATGGTGAGAAGGGTCAAAGCTACAGGACAAATTTTGTATCTCCTGTGCTTGAATGGTGCCCCACAAAGGGAGCAGATGTTAAAAGAAATGTAAGAGGCCAGATGACACAGTAGGAATTGACCCTCCAGAATGCTAAAAGGGGAGAGGATGGGGAAGCTGTGTTTGGTTGTGGCATCATGCTAACAGTAGTGAATATGGCAGAGGATGATCTGTTGAATGTGGAGGGTGGTCGGGTAGAAGATGAAAAAAAGGGGAGCCTTATTGTGAAACGAAAACAAAAAATCCTGGAAAAACTCAACAGGTCTGACAGCATCTGTGGAGAGAGAGACAGAGATAATGTTTCGAGTCCGTATGACTCTTCTTCGGATCTGGGTTTATTGTGGTTCTGGCAGGAAGGGGGAGGAGCGAGGACAGAAGTGTGGGAAATGGGACAGACATGATCAATGGCTGTGTCAGCCATGGTTTTGGGGGAATTCTCAGTTGAATGAGAAGAAACATGTATTGGAAGCATTCGTGTGGAATGTGGCATCATCAGACCAGGTGTGACAGAAATTGAAAAACTGCGAAAATTGAAGAACACTTATAGGAAGCCTATAGGAAGGAAATGTAATTAAGATAGCTATAGAAATTGATGAATTTATAGTAGATATTAGCTGACAGCTTATCCTCAGAAATAGAAATAGAGAAGCCAAGGAACGAGTCAAGGATGAACCATGTAAAGGTGAGAGAATGGTAGAAATTTGAAGTGAAGTTCATGAAATTTTCATAACAAGATAGGTGATATTTATCTCAGAGAAACTGATGCATTTTAGTATAAAGAATGAGGAGAGACAATAGTTGTTAATTGCATATTAATTGTATTTAATTGTTTACAAGGTGGTGGGCAATGTGTATTCACTTCAGTCTCCTATAAATAGGCACAGACAACAACTGTGGTTGTTGAGTTTAAAAGTCTATGCTTGTAATGTGTAACTCTGTAAGTAATATAAAAGTATGAAAAATATTAGCTCTAGTTTCATTCTTCACTGGCTTGTTTTCAGGAATCTAACATAGCAACAGAGTTGCCTAAAGATGAAGACTGAAAGCTAAGAAAAAAAATGAACGGAAAAATTAAATCTTAGTAGCCATTATGGAAAATGGCAGAAAGCAAGTGCAAATTGTTGGGGTATGATTACCCGCCAATGTTATCTGAACCATGTGACCATTGGAAGAATGAAATGGTCATGTGGACCAGGTTATACCCCTACCAAAGACAGCATGAGGTATGGCCTCGGCATTGTTGATTCCTACCAGAAGTAAAATCAGAAGTATAATATATTGTGAGATAGATTCCCATCAGTTGGATAGTGATAAAGTTTTGAACCTTCAATTAGAGTTCTTAGACAAAATTTACAAAGAAGGTGATCTGTTACATGCCTAAGTGGCTTGGTCTCACTTCAATAGATTTTGGAAAACAGCTGGTAACTCCATGTAGGAATGCATCATGGACTCCAAGAGATTGCATAAAAGGTTGACAATCCAATTTGGAGATTCCTGGATCAGTACTAGCATTTAAATTGCTGGATTGTACTAAGTGTTTGATATAAATAAGCTCCTAGTTCCATCTGGTGTTTGGTTCTCGGAGAGGGAGACCCTGCTAATTCAGGTGTCTGCCATCTAGATAAAAACCTTGGAAACCAGATATTGCCTTCAGCCTTGATGGAAAAAATGAGACATTCCACAATAACAGAAATAATAGAGGACTCAATAATTACTAGATTTTGAAATAGTTCAGATATTGCACACAAACATCAATGCAATGGAAAGGTAAAAGACAGGTTAAATAAGATGAAAGTGCCTTTAGCATATGTGGATAGTCCAGCAGAAAACAGAATTTAAAGAGCAATAATAGGTGAATGAATCCCATGAATGCCCAAGAAATGGTTAATAGGTGCTTCAGGTGTGAATTGAAGTATCATTATATGATGAACTGACCAACACAAAGAGGCAGGGTCATCAAAATAATACATGATGCGGAGAATTCTGAGGAAGAGGATGAAGATAATGATGAAACCAAGCAAATTATACTGGTCACAAGGAATTTTAGGCCTGTGATGAATGTATTAGCCATGTAGTGGTTTAACTTAGCAGCGCTGCACAGTATGTGGACTTCAAAATGTGTAGAACAGAATGGTTAAAATATTACAGTGATTCACTAAGTAATTAGGATAGAAACAAGTTTAAGGAATATAAAACTACTTACTTGCTTTTGGTTTGGTGATGACAACACATTGGGTCATTAAATAGAGTTGTAATTTCAAGTAAAATAGCTGAAGCAAGCCATTTTGCAAATACTGATGCAGCCTCTAGTGAGATACCTATGCTGTTGAGTAAACGTTCTATAAAAAAGGCAGAAATCAAACTTGACATGGAACATGATAAGGTAATTACTTCTGGAAAGTCAGTGGATCCTCAGCTTACCCAGTCAGGACGTTATTGTAATCCCTTAACAAAAACTGATGTTTCTCATCAGAGAGTTAGACAAGTATTAATGGCATCAGATGATAAGGATCAGAGAGGAATAAAAAGCAAACTGTCTTAGTTACGTAGGTAATTTTTTCACCTTATGTGTCAAAGTTTTTAAATCCTGCTAAAATATGTAGATGTGGTTAATGAAGAGTATACAAGGCTAATAGAAGCGATTAGTGAGAAGTATGAAATTGCTAAAATGTATCAAAATATGCCACTGCATTCTATTGTATGCCTTCCATTGACAGAACACTTTGATGAGCTGGTTATCATGGATTTAGAGGTATGGAACAAAGACAGAAATATTTTTGTTCTATATTTTGGAGACCTGGCAACCAAATTAAGTCTTTCTCCAATAACATTGAGTAAGGACAAAACCGTTATTATTGGTAAAATCATGATGAAATGGATCGGGACTTGGCTTGAGACACCAGCAAAATTTCCGACTTATAATGACGGAGAATTTGCTCATGATGAGGTCAGGAATATGTGTGAAAACATCCACACCGTAGTGAATACGACAGCAGTAAGTTCTTTCAACAATGGATTCTGTGATAGGAATCATGCAGTGATCAATGAAATACTTCATAAAACTTTAGCTGCTAAACTAGACTGCAAGTTGACAACTGCCAGTTCATGCAAAGAACTCACTCCAGATGATTGGATGAAGCAGCCCCTATCAATGACTCTATGAGCAAAACACCAAATTGCCTTCTGTGCTGAGCAATAGTCCTCCTGCTCTGGAATATCCGACAATTAGTTCGATTTTTTTCTGCAGATTTGAATGCTTTACATGTGGGTAAACAGACTTTCATCCAGGTTGATGTCTCTGAGAAAATTCAGAGAGCTTTGAGGAATCGTATGGAATTATCTGAGGCAGAATTTAATTCATAGCATTTGACGCATTATAAAAGAGAGGGCATAGGGAATGGAAAGGCCTGGTTAGTTAATAGGTTGTGATGATAAAAGAATACATATCAAACTCTTAAGTTCATCCCTCACAATTAATCAGAATTAATTACAAAATCTCAGACTCTGAGCAGCTGCTAGAAATAATCAAGGCACCTTGTATGTCACGTGCTCATGTGTTTTGTGAGAAGAACCTGAGGAACAGAATATGGCTGGATAGTGGTACTGTGAGTGATCACAACAGAGCTATCACATCCACAGGCCAATTGCCCAGAGTGGGTACTTGGGTGACACACTTCAGAGAGTCTAGTGAATAGAGGGATGTGATAATTGTGGGACATGCAGGAAATGCCACTGGCAAGTTTAAATATTGGTTGACTGTTTAGGATGATGGCCAAGAAATGAGGTCCATGGATTGACAAAATGAGGTGAAAGAGTGAAGAGTAAGAAAGTGCAGTGCAAGTTCTGATAGTGGATCCAGGAGTAACTTTTGGGTCAGAAGATGATCACATACTGCAGAAGCATCCTCCGATATTGCAAGAAGGCGATCTCTCAGTGGAAGTCCTGACAGACATTAAGTGCAAACAGAGGCACAGCTTGAATAGATTACACAACGAAGTAAATGCCATAAAACAGTCTTAACAGAACTAGAAGCAGATGTCCTCATGATCGCGAAGTTTTGGTGGCTGTCAATAAACTTGAGGATAAACTAAACAAGAGGCAAAACGAAGGGAAATAGAGAGTTGGAGACAGTTTGGATTTTGGATTTCTGAGTTAGCAGATAAGGGGCAATCAGCGTGTGTGGATTTATACTGAAAAACCCTAACAGGCACGGCTTATAAGGCTAAAACGAGGCTAGTTGCTAGGGTTTTTGAAGGATAATGGTTCATTCAGGTGTTAGAGTGGATACTTTCACAGCTGGAAAAGTAACCTTAAAAAATCTTTTTAGCTTTTTTGGCCACATATTCTCAGGAATGTCGATCAATTGACATAAAAGCAGCAGCATTTGTGCAAGGTGATACTTTTCAGAACTTGCCCAATGAGGTAGTACATACAGAAGGAAAATTATGTAAACTAAACAAATGCAGCTAAGGTCTGATTGATGCTTCCAGATGTGTTTTTTTTTGGTGAGATCTGTTTTTCTGAAAATAGGTTGTGTTCAACTAAAAATAGATCCTGCAATGTTTTATTGGTATCATAAAGGGAAACTTTCCAGGATCTTCATGATGCATGTTGATGGTTTCTCATGGGTTGGTATTGCAGAGTTTGATAAATGTGTTATTAATAAGGTTAAGGTAGAATTTAAAATTGGAAGTCAGGCTTGTGAAACTTTTAAACATATTAGTTTAGATGTTAAGCAAAGTCAGTCTGGAGTAACTTTAAATCAACAATCCTATTTAAAGAATGTTACTCCCATCCCAGTTAATCATACTCGGTCATCATAGAAAGAGTTATATATAAAGAGACAGTGCAGTGGGAAGCTTGATTGGTCAATTGAATTGGTTGGGCACTCAGACTAGGCCAGATACTAGTTTTGATATATTGGAGTTAAATGCTATGTTGAAACATCCTAATGTAGAGAATTTTTTAAGGGAATATTAAACCAATTTAAAATTAACTTAAATCTTGAAAAATGCATTCTTAAGCTTCCATCCTTAGGTTACCTAAAGATCATGAAATTGCTCATTTTTAGTGATTCTTCACATGCTAATATTCCTTCCAGTTATTTTAGTACAATCGGTTCATTGTATTTCTTATGGGTGAAAATGGAAAATGTTGCCCTTTAGCTTGGGAAGCTAAGAAAATAGAAAGGGCTGTGAAAAATACTTCAGCTGCTGAATCAATGGTTCTTTTAGAGGCAGTGGATATGGGATTCTATTTGTCAAATGTTTAAGGTGAGATTCTGTACAATGGGTGCACTGAAGAGAGCATACCCATTGAATGTTATGTAGATACTCATTCATTGTGGAATAATGTATACCCCATGGAGAGAGTGAGTGAGGAAAGGTTACAAATTGACCTTGCTGGCTTGAAACAAATGAAGGAGAGAAATGAATGGCTGGATTATCCTGTTCCAGATTGGACTGGAACAGAGGAGGACAGGACAAAGATGGCCACAATGTTGCCCAGCCAGGAATCCCGCCTCCGTTTCCAGCCTCGTCGATCATCCCAATGGAGGAGGAGAGCATGAGCCTTGGAAATGGCCTGCATCTATTAAGAGGTCAATTAGATTTGTTGAGGGCTTAATAAAGCCATTTCCAGAAACTTTCAGTATATTACTGGAGGGCGTTGGTGTTCAGCAACTGTCTGTGTCAGACCAGCTGCATGGAGACGAGCTCAATTTCAGGAGCAAGCCATGGAGACGAGGAAAGTTTAAAAAGGTAAGTGTACATGCTTTTTATAGTCTAAAGAAGCTAAAGTTTCAGCAGCCATCACATGTAAGGGAAATTAAGAACCTTGCCAGCTCAGGGGGTCATCACCTTCCTGGCATCACGTGGGCATCAGAGCAGTAAGCATAGGTGTTTGGACTCCACATGGGCACCAGGAAGGTTTCAGATGGAAATCAAGGCCATTAGAGTTGAAAAACGAAGCCTGCACAAGGAAGGGCAGAGCACCAAGCATCAGGGGACCAGAAGAGAGGGATAAGGGGCACAGAGGAGAAGGAAACAGTACCCTAAGCACAGGATCTACAGGCTGAGACGGACACCTGTATGTGATTGAGAACCAGTGCTGAAGGATACTGTGACTCTCCAGGCAGATGGTCACAGACATCCATACCATCATCAATAGGGACCTCTGCAACATCCCACAGATAGCAGTGCAATAGTACAACACCCAGGTGACTGATATCCTCTTTACCAATGCTGGACAACACATTAGATTCATGCCTGATAGGGCATCACAGGCTTAGAGGGCATTGTGTCCATGCCTGGACAGGTCAGGTGGTGCCCTGCAATACTCTTCTGCAAGGAGCTAAGTTGTTGTGGTGATCTCCTGCACTCCCATAACATTTGCCTTCTAGGGAGTTGTGGACCTTGAGGACTGTAAGGCCCTGGAAGGTGTTAGCCCATCGGGTGAGGAGCAGGAGCAGGATAAAGGGAGAGGAGGAATTGGAGGCAGAGGGAGATGATGCTGAACAGCCTAATGCCCCTGCTGCAGGCCTTCTCCTGCCACTCTTTGGGAAGAAAGCTTCCCACCTCCCTCTCATTGATGTCAGATCTCCAGCTTCATCATGACATGTCGGTTTTCCTGTGCTGCAGTGGCAGACTTTGGCACACACCATCTCTTTCAGGACAACCAGCAGCCTCACTAATAGCTGCCTTAGGTGTTTTAAACCCGCTTCAATTCCTGCTCCCACCATCCTTACTCGGACAGGAAACCCATGTTCATATCAAACAGGGACTCGGCCCCATGAAAATCTGAACTTCAGTCAGATTCCAAGTGGAAACCGGTTTCTGACACAAAAACAGACCCGGCTCCTGTTTCCCATCTCATATGGGAAAATACAGCTTCAAATCTCTAAAATTAAATCACAGGATCACAGATTTGTTACAAATTAGAAGGAGGCCATTTGGCCCATTATGTCTGCTGCCACTCTCCGAATGTGTCTAGCACCATTTCCCCTACTTTTCCCCTAGCCCTACACATTCCCCCTTTTTGGATAATGATCCAATTCCCTCTTGAATGCCTTTCTTGAAACTGCCTCCACCACACTCTCAGACAGTGCATTCCAGATGTTAACCACTCGCTGCATGAAAAAGTTTCTCCTCATGTTCACCACTGGTTCTTCTGCCAATTTCCTTAAATCTGTGCCCTCTCACTCTTGATCCTTCCACCAATGGGAGCAGTTTCTCCCTATCTACTCTACCCAGATGCCTGATGATTTTGAATACATCTATCAAATCTCCTCTCATCCTTCTCTTCTCCAAGGTAAACAGTCCCAATTCTCCAATCTATCTGTGTAACTGAAGTTCTTCATCCCTGGAACCGCTCTCATGAATCTTTTCGGCACCCTCTATAATGCCTTCACACCTTTCCTAAAGTGTGGTGCCCAGAACTGGATGCAATACTCCAGCTGAGGCCGAACCAGTGTTTTATGCAAGTTTAATATAACCTCCTTGTTCTTTTAATCTTTCCCCAGCGTAGGATACTGTATTGCTTTATTCACTGCTCTCTCAACTTGCCCTGCCCATTCAATGACTTATGCACATATACACCCAGATCCCTCTGCTCTTGAACCCCCTTTAGAAGTATCATTTTATTTTGTCAGTCTGTGTTCTCCCTATCAAAATGAATCATTTCACACTTCACTGCATTGAATTTCCTCTGCCACTTATTCACCCATTCTACCAACCTTTCCACATCTTTTTGAGGACCTATGCTATCTTCCTCACAGTTCACAATGCTTCCAAGCTTCATATTATCCACAAATTTTGAAATTCTGCCCTGTACACCAAGATCTAGGTCATTGAGATATATCAGGAAGAGCAAGGGTCCCAACACTGACCCATGGGGAACACCACTATAAATGTTCCCCTAGTCCGAAAATCATCCATTAACCACTACTCTCCGTTCCCTATCACTCGGTCAATTTTATATCTATGTTGCAACTCTTCATTTTTTTCGGGAGCTATAATTTTGCTCTGTTGTGTGGCACTGCATCAAATGCCTTTTAGAAGCTCATATACACATCAACAGCATTACCCTTATCAACCCTCCATATTACCTCTTTAAAAAACTCCAGCAGGATAGTTAAACATGATTTGCCCTTAACAAATCCATGCTGCCTTTCCTTAATTAACCCATATTTGACCAAGTGACCATTAATTTTGTCCTGAATTATTGTTTCTAGAAGCTTCCCACGACCCAAGTTAGGCGGACTGGCCTGTGGCTGCTGGGCTTACCTTTACACTTTATTTGAACAAGAGTGTAACGTTTACAATTCTCCAGCCCTCTAGCACCAACTGTGAGTCCAAGGAAGATTGGAAAATTATGGCCAGTGCCTCAGCAATTTCCACTTTCATTTGGACGCATCTCATCTGGTCCTGGTGCCTTACAACTTTATATACAAACATTGTATCCAATACCTCCTCCTTATCAATTTTAAACCCTTTAAGAATCTGAACTACCTCCTTTTTCACCATGACTTGGACAGTATCTCCTTCCTAGGTAAAGGCAGATGCAAAGTATTCATTTAATACCTCAGCCATGTCAGCTCCCTCCATGAGTAAATCCCCTTTTGGTCCCTAACCGGCCTCACTCCTTTTACCATCTTTTTCCTATTTATATGCCTATTGAAGAATTTGTGATTGCATTTTATGTTAGCTGCTAGTCTCTTTTATAGTCTCTCTTTGCTTCTCTTATTTACTTTTTGACTTCCCTTCTGAACTTTCTATATTCAGCCTGGTTCTCAGTTCCATGATGGGTGGATACAAGTTGTTAACTGTCTGATTATTTTACAAAAAGAAATGCATGTACGAAGAAATTGTTAGGTGTCCTAGGGGAGGAGTGATTCACAATGTAATGCGTTGTACATAATATGGAGGCTTTTGATTCAATGTTTTGAAATTTTAATTGCACATGCTATCTCTAATTTTTATTTAAAGAGATGGAAAATAATCTGTTAATTCTATATTAATAGTGTTTAATTGTATCAAGGCAGAGGACATTAACTGGCCATTTACTTGAGCCCCTATAAATAGACACAGACCAAAACAATGTTTTTTAGATTAGGGGGATTATGCTTGCAATGTGTAACTCTGCAAATAAATATAAAAGTATGTAAAGATTGGCTCCAGTCCTGTCTTTCACAAACTGGTTTTCTGGAATAGAACAATATTAACTAAATGATAGCATATCAAAGGGGGTACAGGAACATTAAGACTTGGGACGTAGGTACAGAAATTCTTATAAGGTGGCAGGACAAGTTGAGAAAACTGTAGGGGAAAACATATGGGATCCTTGACTTTATAAACAGAGGCATAGAGTACAGAAGCAAGGAAGATATGCTAAACTTTTATGGGTAATGACTAGTCTCCAGCTGAACTACTGTGTCCTATTTTGGGCACCCCAATTTAAAAATGATGTTAAGGCCTTTGAGAGGATGTAGAGGAGACTTACATTAATGGTATCAGGGATGTGGGCTTCAATTATGTGAAGAGACTAGAGTATCTGTGTTATTCTCCTTAGAACAAAGAAGATCATGGGGAGATTTGTAGAGGTGTTCAAAATCATGAAGAGGTTTGTTAGAATAGATTATGAGAAGCTGTTTCCAATGACAGAAGAATTGATAACCAGGGAACAAGAGATTTAAGGTAACTGGCAAAAGATCCAGCGGTGTTGGGCTGGGGTGGGGGAGCTGGGGTAGGTGGGGGTAGGGAAGGGTAGGGGATGGGGGTGGTAGTGGTGGGGTAGGGGGGGTTGGGGGGAATGAAGAGAATCTTTTTTATGGAATGAGTTCTTATGATCTGGAATGCACAAGCTGAAAGAAGCTGATGGAAGTAGATTTAATAATAAGTTTTGGAAGGGAATTGAACAAATGCTTGAATGGGAAAAGACATGTAGGGCTATGTGAATGGTTAGGGGAGAGGGACTATAGCTTTTTCAAAGAAGCAACAGCGGCACAATGGGCTGATGACCTCTTCCTGTGCTGTATTGTTTTATGATTCTGTGGGTAGTTTTCTACATCTATATTGTTCTTCCTAATAGTGCACCACCACAAATTGTCTAACAATTTGTGCCGATTATCAACTCATGGGGTATTGTTTCATCGCCACAAGTTGCTGGATGATTTATACTCTAATAACAGGTTGCGCGTTAAACTAAGCATTATTTTGCCAGCAAATGCAAGCCCGTTATTAACATTGTACTTTTGTACTGTGCTGAATAAAAGTTAAATAAGATTTTCAGGAAAAATTGGTACATACTTCTATATTATAGAACTGAATAAAATTCATGGTTCAAACATTAAGTTACTAAGCATTTTCCAAATATACTTCAGCTAATGACAAAGCGAAAAAAGGTTAATTCACATCCAAAAACATCTGCCTTAATGCCCGCTTACTGATTTGGTCCTGGTGATTATGTTATAATTAAATCAGCCTTATCAGTACAGCTACTTCTAATTGATGTTACTTGGCCTGATGAGATATCTTTATCACCAATTGACTTATGCTGGACGCTTGATTGCACTCAGGTTTAGGAGAGTTAATTCACATTGTCTTACGCTTGATCAGGTCGGCTTGATCTATGTTGAAAACTGGTAGAGTTACATTTCCTCCAAAAGAAACCTTAGAACCAATAAAATTTACAGGAGGAGATCATTCGACCCAATAAGTGTGCTAATTCTTTGCTACAGTAATTCAAGACTAATCCCACCACCCTGCTTTCTCCCAGTTGCCTCATTTCTTCCTTTGGTTCAAATATTTATCCAATGTTTCCTTGAATCAGAGAATTCCTTCAATCATTAGCTGAAGCAAAACATTCTAAGGTCAACAACCCTGTATTTAAAGATATTTTTACATCTCCCCTCACTTATCTTTATGATGATTTTAAATTGATGACCCCCTCGTCACTAACCAAACAAAGGAAATAGTCTTTCCTTATTCACTGTATCAAAATCCTTCATAATTTTAAAAAGACTCTTTAAGTCTCCTTTGGCCCTCTCTGCTTCAATGGAAACAACCTTTTCAGTTCTGTTCTCTCAGAATAATAGTTTCCCATCCCTGGCATTATCTTCGTGAATCTACACTGTATGCTCTCTATGTCTTTAGAGTCCTTTCTGTAATGAGGCGAATAAAACTGCACATAGTACTCTAACATTGCCCTGCACAAAATTATGTTTCTTTTATTCTTGAACTCTGTCAGTAGAAATTTTCATCTGGAATGTGGAAATGATGTTTATCTTCCTTTTTTTCTCAACCCGTGATTTCCTCCTCCGTGGTTGACAGGGCCCTTGACTTTTTTGTCCCATTTGCCAGAGTTCTGTTGTCACCTATTGCCCTTACCTTTCCTCTTAACAGCCTCCACATTTAAAAGATCATCTTCTGCCATTTGCTCCATTTCCAGAGCCTCCATCAAATATGCCATCCCCTCTGCTCCACTTCCAGTATTCCGAATGGATTGCTTCCTCCACGGTCAGCTCCTCAGTCATTTCCACCAATCCCTCCACTTCCCATGGTATCCCATGCAAACGGAGGATATGAACACCTACCTTTTTATCTCCTCCATTCTCACCATCTGAAGCCTGAAACACTCCTTCCAGGTGAGATAGCCATTTAATTCTTCAAATTGATTAAACTGCGTTCACTGCTCACAATGTGCTCTTCTCCAAATTAAGGAGATCAAATGCGGATGTGGTGGTTGCTTTGAGCAATATCTCTGTTCCATCTGCAAACATGACCTCAAGGCTCCAGTTGCCTGTCATTTTAATTCTCCTCTCCACTCCCACTCCGACCTGAGCAGCAGCCCGGAAGGTATAAAGTAGTGGGGAGAGGAAGAGTGAATCTGACCAGTGGCCGTAAAAACTTATACCAAAAAAAGCAGAGTGACATTACAGGTAGGTGATTGGTTGTTGAGTAATGCAATTTTTTGGCTCACTAAGCTGGGGAATTGTATTAAATTATTATTCTGAAGAAGAGCAAGGGAGTTATTCCCAGTGTCCTGCCTGATAGTTATCCCTCAATTATCAGCACAAATGAGGTCAAAGCATGGAATAATGGTAAAAAATTAAAATTATGGGCTTTTACATGAGGCATTTGTAACAAGATTGAAGAACTAGTGACATAAATACATGGTGTGAGATTGGTAAGTAAATATTCCTGGATACCTGACATTTTGAAAATACAAGCAGAATGGAAAAGGAGAGGGGTAGCTGTGATAATGAAGGATAACATAAAGACAGGTGTGAGAAAGGCTCTTGGTTTTGAAGTACAGGAAGTAGAATCGGTATGACTGCAGATGAAGAACAACAAAGGGCAGAAAACACTGATGGCAGTAATTTATAAGCCCCTAACAGTATCTGTACCATTGAATTGCATTTAACAAGAAATAATAGGAGCTTGAAACAAGATAATGTAATGATCATGGCAGTCTTTAATCTTCATATGACTAGACAAATCAAATCGGCAAAGATGATCTGGAGCATGAATTCATGAAATGTATTTATGTAGGGTTACATAGGATTTATGGCACAGAAACAGAGCCAACCAGTCCATGCCAATGTTTATAATTCACTTGAGCCTCCTCCCATCTTTTCTCATCCAAATCTACCATTGTAAACATCTGCTTCCTTCTCCTTTATATGCTTGCCTAGCTTCTCAGGAACAGGTGTGGGACATGATTAATACATGAAGAAATCCAAACTCAGCAGGCCAATTTGAACTCAGTGCCGAGTTAAAACAGACCCCGCATTTTTGCTGCACCAAGGATCTTTTCCCACAGTGTAGGAGTTACACATCTTTAGAGAGGTCATAAATATTCATGAAGAGGGAATAACATCTGTAGAACTATCAAGCTGTGAAGTAACTTAAATTGCCAGCCCTTTAAGAATTAGAAAAAAAAACTGCCTGCCTCCATTTGAGAGTTTTTAAAAAAGTTCTAATAGTTTCAATTGTTGTTTGCTGACATAACCTTAAGTGCTATCATTATAGCATTATTAATGCTTGACTGTTTTCCGCAACCTATCGTATCACAGTAGGGGTCTGTCAGTTCACAGTTTGATTTACAGCTAAAATAAATTATTAAAGGATGAGCTGTCTTTGATGTGGGGTAATGAATACAAATGTTTGTTTTATAAGGGATTAAGTACTTGAGGCAATTTAAATGCATTGAATGGGCTTTCATGAGTAAGAGAGTATCTTTTCAATAGTGAATCCTATAATTAATATTTAGAACTTTAATTTTATTTGTCTTAGCATGGCTCTTGAGTTCTTCCCATGGTGGATACTGGGTGAGTTGGCATGGAGGGTGTAAGGGCAAATGATGGTGGGTGGGGAGCATGACATGGCACTAAATTTGCATAGGGACTATGAGTGACCATGGGGATGGCTGGGGGGAATAGGTTGCCATGAGTTGGCACTAAGGTGGCATACGGGCTAGAAGGCCCACAGCAATGGGTAGGGGGTCATAATTTAGCATTAAATTGGCATAGGGGCTATAAAGGGGTCATGGGGATGTGTGGGGCATGAGTTGATATGAGTTGTTAGCATAGGGGTTATTTGGGGTGGTCATTGTAAGAGCTTCTAGAAATATCTTAAAAAGAAGAGTAGTAAAAGTACAAATTGGATACATAGAGGCTAAGATGGGAGAATTTATAGTGAAAATTAAAGAAATGGCAAAGATACTAACCAAATATCTTATTTCTGTCTTCACAGTAGCAGCCAAAAACACATTCCAAAGACAATGGAGATTCAAGGGGATAATGAGAGTGAGGAACTTATTGTAATTAAAAACAGTTAATTGGACTAAAATCTGACAAATCCTCTGGACCTGATGGCTTACATCCAAGCATTCTAAAAGAGGTGACTACAGAGATAATGGATTCAGATTGATCTTCCAAAATTCCTTAGATTCTAGAACAGTCCCAGGGATTGAAGGTAGATAATACAATATCGCTATTCAGGAAAGGAAGGAGACAGAAGCAGTCAACTACAGACCAGTTAGCTTGATATCAGCCTTAAGGAAAATGAATGTATTATTAAGGATATGTTAACACGGCATTTGGAAATCATAATATTAAGAACCTAACAAGTAGGAACAGGAGTAGACCATTTGACCCCTCGAGCCTGCTCCACAATTCAATAAGATCATGGCTGATCTTCTTGTGTTTCAATTTCCACATTCCCATCTAACCCCAATAACCTTTGATTCCCTTGCCTAACAAGAATCTATCTAAAAAGAATCACCCCACCAGCCTCTGCGTTCAAAGGATCATCCTCTGCCATTTCCACTAACTCCAGCATGATGCCACTACCAAATACATCTTCCTTTCACCCCCCCTTGTGGCTTTCCGCAGGGACTGTTCCCTCCAGGACACCCTGGTCCACTCCCCCATCATCCCCTACACCTCAACCCCTCCCACGGCACCTTCCAATGCAACTGCAGAAGGTGCAACACCTGCCCCTTTACTTCCCCCGCCACTCACCGTCCAAGGGCCCAAACATTCCTTTCAAGTGAAGCAGCACTTCACTTGCACTTCCCTCAATTTAGTCTACTGAATTTGCTGCTCCCAATGTGGTCTCCTCTGCATTAGAGAGACCAAACGCAGACTGGGTGACCACTTTGCGGAACACCTTTGGTCTGTCCGCAAGCATGACCCAGAACTCCGCGTCGCTTGCCATTTCAACACACCACCCTGATCTCATGCCCACATGTCCATCCTTGGCCTGCTGCAACGTTCCAGTGAAGCTCAACGCAAACTGGAGGAACAGCACCTCATCTTCCGACAAGGCGCTTTACAGCCTTCCGGACTTAATACTGAGTTCAACAATTTCAGATCATGAACTCTCTCCTCCATCCCCACCCCCTTTCCGATCCCCCTTTTTCCAATAATTTATAATTTTTTTACACTATATTTTTGTCTTTTCCCTCCTATTTTTAAATTTATTTCGACCTATTGTTTCATCTCCACCTTTTAGCCTATTTCGATCCCTTCTCCCCACCCCACCTGCACTAGGGCCATCTGCCACTAGCTTGCTTCCCTTAATGGCCCCATTAGCACATCCTTTAGATAATATCACCACCATCAACACCCCTTTGTCCTTTTGTCTATGACATCTGTGGCAGTCTCTTCTTGGCCTCCACCTATCACTGGCCCCCTATCGAGCTCTCCTGTCCCACCCACTTCTACTAGTTTATATTTCATCTCATTTCTCTATTTCCTTAGTTCTGATGAAGGGTCATACGGACTCAAAACATCAACTGTATCCCTTTCCGCAGATGCTGTCAGACCTGCTGAGTTTTTCCAGGTATTTTTGTTTTTGTTTTTGTTCTAGATTTTCAGCATCCACAGTATTTTGCTTTTATATAAGAATCTATCTACTCCTTCGTTAAAAATATTCAATGACCCTGCCTCCACCATCTTCTCAGCCAGAGAATTCCAAAGTCGTACAACCCTCTGAGAGGAAAAAATTCTCCTCATTTCTATCCTGAGGGAGTGACCCCTAATTTTAAATCAGTGCCCCCTAATTCTGGACTCACCCACAAGTGGAAACATCCTTTCGATGTCCACCTTGTCAAGGCCGTTCAGGATCTTGTATACTTCAAACAAATCACCCCTCACTCTTCCAAAATCCAGTGGAAACAAGCCCAGTCTGTTCAACCTTTCCTCATAAGACAACCCACTCAGTCCAGGTATCAATCAAGTAAACTTCCTTTGAACTGCCTCCAGTGCATTTACATCCTTCCTTAAATAAGGAGACTAAAACTGCACACAGTATTCGACGTATGGTCTCACCAATGCCCTGTATAACTGAAGCATTACATCCTTACTTTTATGTTCAATTCCTCTCATAATAAAGGATAACATTCCAGTAGCCTTCTTAATTACTTGCTGTATCTGCATACTAACTTATAGTGACTCATGTACTAGGACACCTAGATCCCTCTGCACCTAAGAATTATGTAGCTGTTCTCCATTTAAGCAATCTTCTGCTTTTTTGTTCTTCCTGTCAAAGTGAACAACTTCACATTTTCCCACCTTAATTTCCATTTGCCAGATCTTTGCCCACTCACTCAACCTATCTATATCCTTCTGCAACCTCCTCATGGCCTCTTCAATTTCAATAGTGATTTCAATTTCACCAAGTTCCTTTTTCCCATCCACCTCCTGATTTGCAGCTATTACTGGAACTTTTTTACATCCTCTATAGTGAACACAGAGGCAAAATATTTGTTCATGTCTTCTGCCATTTCCTAATCATCTACTTTAACTCCCCATTGTCACTCTAGAGGACCAACACTCACTTTACTTATTCTTATCCTTTTTAAATACCTGTAGAAACTCTTGCTATCGTTTTTACATTTCGAGCTAACTTCCTCTCATACTCTAATTTCTTTCTCCTGATTAACCTTTTAGTCATTCTCTGCCATTCTTTATATTCTGTCCAATAACCTGCCCTGCCACTCATCTTTGCGGAGTTGTATGCAACTCCCAGTCGGCGGGTTTGGGCGGAAACGGGCGCACGGGCGCACAGCCGATCGCCACCCACGATCGGCTGTGTGCCGCCATTTTACATGGGCAGTCCAATTAAGGCTGAGCGCTCCCTGTGTGGGCAGGGGGAGTAGGCTGAGTCGGGGCCTACGCTCTTTTGAGCATGCGCGCGAAAGAGTGCAGAAATTTCCCTGAGGCACAGAGCTGTGATGCCTGTTTGATGTTTAAAAATTTCAATAAAGAAAGAAAAAATATTTTTAAGACATGCCACCTCATGTGACAGTGTCACATGAGCTGGGGTAGGTCAATGAATTATATTAAAAATTTTTATTAAACTTTAACAACCTTCATGAAACCTCATCCTACCAGTGGATGAGGTTTCATGATAAATACGAAGGCTGCCTGGGCACTTCGCCTGCCCTCCAACCTTAAGGTTGGACGGGCAGCTCCGCTAAGTATTTCAATTGATATTTAACTGGCCTTAATAGGCCTTTGACAGTTCAGCAGGCGCGCAACCGACTCTGGTGCGTACCCGTCAAACTGAAAGTCAGAATGACATGCGCCCGCCCCCACTCGCCGACCTGAAGATTCTGGCCTTAAGATGATGCTTTCCTTAACATCTTTAGTTAACCACAGATGGTGGGCCCTCCCCTTAGAATTTTTCTTCATGGTAGGAATGTACTTGTTCTGAATACTCTGAAATATCCCCTTAAACGTCTGCCACTGCTTCTCTATAGATCTATCCTCTAGCCTAGTTTGCCAGTTCACTTCAGCTAGCTTAGCTTTCATCCCCACATAGTTGCTCTTATTTAAGTTTAAGATACTATGTTGAAGATACTTAGACCCACTCTTTACCCTTTGAATCATATTGTGGTCGCTGCTACATAGGAGTGCCTTTACTCTGAGGACATTAATTAATCCTGTCATGTTACACAATACCAAGTCTAATATAACTAGCTCTCTGGTTGGTTCCAGAACATGCTGCTCTAAAAAAAACTATCTCAAAAACCTTCTAAGAACTCCTCATCCAGGCTACTACTGATTTTCTAGTTTATGTGTTGATTAAAATCACCCATGATTATTGCCGCCCCTTTATCACAAGCACACAATATTTTCTCTTGAATATTTTGTCCTATACTGTGGCTACTGTTAGGGGGGTTGTAGACCACTCCCACAAATGACTTTTTCCCCCTACTATTCCTTATCTCCACTCAAACCAATTCTACATCCTGATCTCCTGAACCAAGGTCATGTCTAACTATTACACCAATGCCCTCTTTGATTAAGAGTAATACCACTCCAACTTTACCTAGCTTCCTATTCTCCTTGAATGTCATGTACCCTTGAATATTAAGGACCCAATCTTTGTCGTCCTGCAGCCACATCTCCGTAATTTCTATCAGATCATATTTATTTACTTTGATGTGCGCCATCAATTCATTTACTTGGTACATGCTACATGCATTCATAACCAATATGATAGATAGAGAGCCTTCAGTTTTGTCTTTTTGTTACTTTTGTAACATCTAGTCTTGACTGTTGATGTACTCTTAGGTTTTTCTCTCTTTCCCTTCCTGCCACTCTCTGACCCTCATTTCTTATTCCTATTTTGCCCTCCTGTCTTGACTCTGCACCTTGAATTGCTACCTCTACCCAAGCTTAATCCCTCACTGCTCTTGTTTAGTTTAAAACCCTCTCTACTTTCCTAGTTATGCGATTTGCGAGGACACTCATCCCAGCACGGTTGAGGTGTAAACCGTCCCAATGGTACAGCCCCCGCTTTTCCCAGTACTGATGCCAATGCCTCACAAACCGGAACCCACTTCTCCCACACCAGTCTTTCAGCCATGGATTTGTGCCTCTAATCTTATTTGCCCTATACCAATTTGCATTTGGCTCAGATAATAATCCAGAGATTATTACCTTTGAGGTTCTGCTTCTTAATTTGGTACCTAGTTCCTCATACTGACTATGCAGAACCTCTTTCCTAGTTCTACCTATGTCATTGGTACCTATATGGACCACGACAACTGGATCCTCCCCCGTCCCACTGCAAGTTCCTTTCCAGCCCTGAGTAGATGTCCCGAACCCTGGCACCAGGCAGGCAACATAGCCATTTGAACTCTCACTCTTTGCTGCAGAGAACAGTGTCGATTCCCCTCACTTTACTATCCCCTACTACCACTACATTCCTTTTTGCTTTCCCCGCTTGAATGGCTTCCTGTACCACAGTGCCATGGCCAACCAGTTCATCCACCTTGCAGACTTCGCTTTCATCCACATAGGTTGTAAGCACCTTAAACCTGTTTACAATTCCAAAGTCTGAGGCTCCTCCATGACTGTCTGCCCGGTCCCATTACCTGCCTCACCGACAGTCATATCCTCCTGCCCCTCATTGCTGACCAAAACAGATGACCCTGCCTTCTGGAACAAAGTATCCAGGTATTTCTCCCCCTCCCTTATGTTGTGCAGTGTCTGCATTTCGGCTTCCAGATCAATAATCTTGATCCAGAGTTCCTCAAGCTGCTTACACTTCCTGCATACAAGTTTGTCATGGATTGTCTTTACGTTCAAAAGCTCCTCCATCCCAAAGCTGCAACATAACACCTGTCCTGCCATTCTAACTTATGTTATTTAATTTACTTTAATTACTTCCTTCCTATGTATGCTACAATTTACTGTGTTTATTGAATGCTAGTACCACTGACAACTAAGGTTATATGCTTCTTAACTACAAGGTACGTCTTCATGCTCTTTTATCCTGTCTCCGCTGCTCTCTTTGCGCTCTTTTCTTAAGTATAGGCAAAATAGTTTGATGAAAGGAAATCACGTTTGACAAGTATATTAAAATTTTTTGGGGATGTAACTAGTAGGGTTGATAAGGAGGAAGCAGGGGTGTAGTATATTTGGATTTCCAACCAACATTTGATAAGGTTTATATGAAAGTTAAGTGTTGGGGTAATATATTAGCATGGGTAGGGAATTTATTATCTGACAGAAAGCAAGAGTGGTGATAGACAGGGCAGTTTCAATCTGGTAGGCTGTAATTAGGTGGGCAGTAGGCTGTAACTGGGGCACAGGGGCTGGACAGGACAGGTTAAGTAAATGGACAATAAGGTGGCAGATGCAGTATGATGTCGAGACTCTGATACAAAATCAAAATACTTCCGAGGTGAGAGATCTGAAATAAAAACAGAAAACGCTGGAAATACTGAGCAGGTCGTGCAACATTTGTTGAGAGAAATTGAGTTAACATTTCAGGTTGATGATGCTGCCTGGTCTGCTGAGCATTTCGGGCATTTTTTGTTTTTATAATGTGGAGAAATGTGAGCTTATTCACATAGGAAGAATAGAAAATCAGAGTAAGTAGCGCACAAGGCCAGCTCGATGTAGAACCTGTACTCCAGATTGAGTACTTAAATCAGGAATTTGGTGAGTGAGGGAATTCTAAGTGCATTTTGCATTTAACTTAACTTCAATCTTAACTTACAGTTTCTTTCACTGTGTTAGTTAATGATAAACAATTTGCCTGCTGGTGGCAGCTGCACAGTTAATTGAACAACTACTTGGAACTGGTTACCTAGTCAGCAAGGGCTGATTCAGGGCTTTGGAACTCTTGCTATAGGAAACACAGAAATACAGAATACAGGGAATGTATAAATACAAGAAGCTTTTGCTAATATGTGGATTAAGTACAGCTTCTACAGAGTATTTAACTCAGGGAATTTGAGTGAGGGAAGAGATGCTGTCCTTGTCTTTTACAAGGTTATAGCAGTCTGAGAGAGGGAACGAGACACAGCGAAATCGGAGAGCTGAGACCTAGAAGCATTAATTAGGTGAGCAGGTAGGAGATTGGTTTGTGAGTTTTATAGATTTTTTCTCTGAACTAGGGCATAGTTTAAACTAGGACCTTGGAGTTATGAGTACCTTTTTAAATTTCTAGCTTAACTAGTTAAACGACTTAATATAACTAATCAATGCTGGTTGATATTTCAAAACTTGAAAACCCAATTAGTTAAACAAAATACAATAGATTGGGCAGGGTAGTTGATGTGTTGCAGATGTCATATGTGGGGGCTGGTGGACATCAATGAAACCCACAGCAATCACATCTGCAGTAAGTGTCTGCACCTCGAGGAACTTTGGCTCAGAGTTGATAAGATGGAGCCTGAGCTTCAGACGCTATGATGCATCAGAATGCTGGAAAGTTACCTGAACACTTTGTTCCAGGAAGCAGTCACACCCCTTAGGTTAAGTGCTTCAGATTTGGTCCTTGGTCAGGGACAGTAGGTTTTTGACTACAAGTGAGGTCGGTGTGGGAACCAAGAAGGTAACACTTGAGGAGCCTCAGCATTTGAACATGTCCAATATGTTTGCGGTACTTGCAGCCTTTGTGGACAACAGCAGGGACTGCAGTGGGGAAAGAGAAAACTGGCCATAACATCATGGTACAGGGTGCCATTCAAATTGGGGAAGTAAGAAGGAATGTAGCAGAAGTAGTGGGATGGATACTCTTCTTTGCATCCAAAGGCATGAATCCCAAAAGCCACATTTCCAGTGCCAGCGTTAAGGACCTCCCCACAGAACTGGAGAGGAACTTGGAGTGAGAGTAGCAGAAGGACCCAGTTGATGTGGTACACGTTAGTAGCAATAGTATTGCATAGGGCTAAGAAAGAGGTTCTGCGAGTATGATCAGCGAGGGGCTAAATTAAAAACAGAACCACAAAGGTGATAATATCTGGATTAATGCCTGAGTCATGAACAAATTCACAGATTAAATAAGATCAGAGAGTTGAATGCATGGCTCAAATGTTGGCAGTAGAGAGATGGGTGTCAAGTCATGGGGCACTGACACCAGGACTGGGGAAAGATAGAGCTGCTTTGATTTTTAAGGAGTTCACTTGAACCTGGCTGGGATTAGTGTCATGGGGAATCGATTAACTAGGGCTTAGGGAGGGCTTTAAACTAAGTAAGGGGAGGGAAGGTTCAGGGGAGTGGAAATTTAGAATGTTAAAGAGAAAGGGCAGGCAATAGTGTAGGATAATTATATGGGTTGTCTCCCTGTCGACACTGATAAACTTTTTTAAAAATTCAAATCTCCAGTGAATAACTGAAAAGATTTCATGTTTTATGACTTTGACCGTAACAAGCAAACTAAAAGCACCATTGACTAAAAACAATTTCAGTAGGCGCAGAACAAAACTTCCCCCTTTTTAACATAACTGAAAATCCCACTTTATTTAGCAAACTCTCTGGAGGGAAATTAATGCTTTTGCTAACATCAGGGCTTCAACTGACCTTGTATCCCTAAAAAAAAAAATTTTTGTCTCATTGACCAGAAAAGAATGGACTTACTTCACCTTCAGATATAAATCTTTCATATATTTTTCTGCTCCGATTCAAACCAACTTTAGATACATTAGGTGGTATCGGTTTGTCACAAACTTCATGCACTAGTACTGCACTTTTTGGAACAACACTAGGCACGTCTACAAAAGCTATAGCCTTAGCTTTCAATTTCCAGCAGCCTGTTATTGTATGCAAAGTCTTATGGCAAAAGTAACATGTTGCCCCCAACCCCTCGAATCATATCTGTCTCCCACACTGTCTTTTTTTAACAACTCTGAGGAGCATCTGTCCTTTCATTTCTGCTATCCTCCTCGTTGTAATTAACATTTTGTTCACCATAATTTTTCTTATCTCTCCAGCTTCTCTGTGGATTTGCAACCAAAAGTTTGCTGCCACCTATGTGGGACCATTCGTAACTATGAGCCATAACTGATACCTCCCTTATTTTAGAAACTTTACGGCCCAGGTGGGGCCTAGTTTCTAAAGGAATGCTGTTTTTTTTTTTAATTCTCCCATTAGCAACACTTCTCTAAGGTTTTCAAAATCTTCATCAAGCTTCATCACCCCATCAAATACCGTTTATTATTCTCTAGCAAATTCCACAAAAGTCTGATTCTGTCTCTTCCTCAGATTTCGAAACTCTTTCCTATAAGCTTCTGGAGCTAACTCATACACATTACTCACAGCAGTCTGAACTGTATCATAATCCGCTGGCTGTTCTTGTGAAAGAATTGAATAAACTCAAACATTTTCTCTACCAAAATACTTGAATAAAATTGCCCTAATTTCTTTTGACCTTTTTAACTTGGTAGCAATTTTCTCAAATGATATAAAATATATTTCAGCCCCTCCCTCACTGAATTTAGATACTCGGCGAAAATTGCTTGCCATATCATGACTGGTTAAATCTGACCCATTCTCAAATCTGTCCACTGTTGCCTGTTTACATCATCAAAGCCTTTCTATGTCCAACTCAATTTTTTGGCTTCCTTCTCCCTTTGCAATTCAAAGCTTTCCCTTTCCCTTACTCTTTGAAATTCTAACTCAAGTCTTTGAATGTCCCATTCTCTTTCCTTTTATCCTTCCTTAAGTTCATTTTTTTTCATTTCTCTTTTTTCTCACATTAAATTTTTGCTTTTCTGAGCGCAGAGGAGATCAGCCATCCAGTGCACGAAGAGGATGAATGCTGTCATCCATTGCTCCAGGATAAGTCAATCGCCTCATTATTCTCACCTCACGCACTCACAAACCCATCACACATCCACAGGATCTCACACCTCAAGGGACAACACCACTAACTCTCACACACACCCTCACTTCTCCATCAGGTTCATATCCTCTGGAGCTCACTTCCTCATCCCATCTGTGACTCTGCTCACCAAACAAACATTCCACGCAGTGCCATGTGTCCTGCTCACACTCTCTCCATCTGTTTTCATGCAAGAGAAGCTGGCTCACAACAGCAGGGAGAGGCCTCAGACAGGCCCACATTAGGCCCCTCACTCACTTTGAAGAGCATGCCATCGCACTGACTGGTAAGGATGTGGACCGAGCCTGCGGCAGTGGTGAGGGTGGCAGTGAACACCCACATGAGAGTCCTGAACCTCATCATCCCTTTCTCAACACAACTATGAGTGCTCTCTCTCCTGCTTTTGACTCTGCTGCCATGCAATAATTATCTCTACTTTGGTTCACAGGGAGCTCTGCCAAGCGACTGACACCCACAGCCAGCCAGTCCCTCAGCTCCATCCAGGTCCTCACCCCCTGCCAAGAGGGTATCGCCTCCATTGAAAAGCTGGAAATAAGCAGCCTGGAAGACCCATCACAGCGCCTACCCACACCCTCCCACCAAAGCAGAGATACGCACCTCACTGGGACCTAGATCTAGAGCAGTTCACAATCTTGTGGTCACTGCATGAATGCTGTGTCCACAGCAGGAGGAGGCAGGTTCAACTGAGCTCCCCAGAACTTGGAGCACAGCTGGGGAAGTGGCATGCGGCTGGACCATGAGTGATTCTGGAGGGAGAAGTGTGTGTGTGTGGCAAGGCCTTTTGGAGCCTCTTGCACGCAATCTCCCACATACGCCGATCCTTCCTCCCTGATGCTGATCTCAATGTCCTGAGCATTTTCAAAGTTGCCTGCTGGGATTCTCTTTCAGTTGTCCACCTGAACTGACCTGCCTCTCCACCCACCCACTGATCGCACTCCCATGCAGCACCTGTGCCCGTCCAACACAAGGCTCCACTCACTTTTGATTTGAAAAACATGGTCGTAATCAAGTTCCTCATAAGCTCCCCCATCCTTTCCCCTCGCCCATTCACCCATGTTCTTTCACCATCACTATTGACCCCCTTGGCATTGCCTTCCCACCATCCCCACCATCACCTACCAACCCCAGCTGAGGAGCACCTGGCAGGGCACTCCCAAGTTGTGGCCCTCGAGCCATAAGGCACTCCGCGCAAGCAGCCAGAGCTCACCCCCTTGGCCAGCTCCAGCGTCATTGACAGTTGGCACTCAGACTCTAACACCCCTGAGGTACACAAGGCGACAGCCATACCTTAACACTTCTGCATACTGACCCATGCCAACATAGTACGCGCCTTTCCCAAGTGCAGCAGGTCATTGAAGTGCTTCCGGCATTGGATCCAGTTGTGCCGCACCACATCATGGCTGCTCACCATTGCTGCCACCTCCTCCCATGCCCTTTTGGTGAGGAGCAGTGGCCTCCTCCTCCCACCCATGGGAACAAGGGTGTCCCTCCTGGCAGCCACCTCCTCCAGGAGGACAGCGAGGCACTCATCAGAAAAGCAGGGGGCCGAGTGCCTACCCGACCTGCCGTCACACCTGCTGTGTCCAGCCGCACTCAACTCCAATGCGAAAGTACAGGAGACGTCTTTCCATGGCAGCCTTCCAGGGGCCATTGCACCCGGTGACCAACGGGCCCCCGCCCCCACTTGGCCCTTCCCGGCTAGTGCAGAGCCATGTTTCATGCTGGACAGTCATGGCCTGCCAGTGTGAAATCATGGTTGGTGCCCAATCGCGGGCAGTGGAACGTTTCCCAGCCACTCTTGGGCCTGCCCGCCACACCTGCCCAACAATCTCGAAATTCTGGCCTAACTGTTTCTGGAATATTCAGGGATATCTCAGAAACTCCTCCCCTCTCAAAGCCCATTTATATGGCAACAAGTATCACTTGGATCTTGTATCCAGCTAGAAATGCTGATCAGCTATCTTTGAGAACCCACTCTCTTTTACCTTGAAAGTAAATGGACAGCTCAAAGCATAAATACTTACAACCCGACATTCTCGACACCTCCCTGGGGCTTCAGAGAATAGCAGTCTAACCACTGTAAATACAGATGCTTCCCTCATTGTCTCCAAGAGTGAACACCTTACAGATTCTTCCCAGCAAACAATCAGACCTCTCTTTTATCTTTAACATTCGGGTCACCCAGGCCTTTTATCAGGTAGTCTAAAGAACAGCTCATTTTACCTGAAATTAAACATACAGGGCAAAATTTTCCGTGCCTGCTGGTGTTGGGCATGTTCAGTGATGTGGGTGAACAATAGGGTGAGGAGGCCGAGAATCAGTTTCACGACGTCATGAAGCCGGTTCGCCATCGTCCGCTCAGCCCATCGATGGGGGGGGGTGTGTTCCCCGCTATCGGATGCCGGGAACCTTATTGTATCAGGATATCATTATAAGACTAGCCCACAGGACTCATCCTCTCCCACGCCCTGCTGGATCGTCCGTCCACATTGGCAGGGAAACACGTCAATGCAGAATGTGTCTTGACAACTGTGATGTGCAGAAATCGGAACTTATCCCCAGGGCCTTGCTCACATCGTGGACATCCGAGGAGCAGGAAATGCTGGAGCCCGACACCAACGGGATCCTGGAAGAACGTCCATGACATGCTGGGTGGATTCCCATGGACATGGCTCTGCTGCGAAGCAACTCACAGAAGTTGGAAAGTCACCATTGATGCTCACAAAGGATGATGGTCAAAAGGGTGGGAGAAGAAGGTCTAAAATCGACTTGGAGAGGAAGAGGTGTCGGGGGGGGTGAGGTTGGGAGGGGGCAATGAAGGTGTCAAGGGGGATGTAAGGGGATGGTGGAAGATGTAAGGGAAGGAGTTAGGAGGGGGGGAAGGAGTACAGAGAAGAGAAGGAGTCCAGGGGGAGGAAGGAGTATGGAGAGGGGAGGCTGTCCAGGGGAATGAAGGAGTGCTGAGAGAGGAGGGAGTCCGGGGGAGGAAGAAGTGCAGAGAGGGGAGGGGGTCCGGCGGGAGGAAGAAGTAATGGTGAAGGAAGGAGTCGGGGAGGGGATAGGAGTAAAGGTGGAGGAAGAAGTGTGGGCATCTGAGGGAGTCTGGAAGGGGGACAGAGTAAGGCTGGAGGAACAACTGAGGCTGCAGGGAGGGTTTGTGAGAGTGTAAGTTGAAAGTGATGAAGAGGGTGAATTACCTTGGCAGGATGGATGAGACAATTCATCCTTTTTCGGCACTGGGTGGCTGTCCTCTTTTGCAGAGCATTGGTGCTGATCACCGTCTCCCATGCTGGATTGCTGATGCCACTGACCATCCTGTGGCCAGAGTGGGGATAGAGGACATCATGGTGAACCCCCAAGGCATCCAAAAGGCACACGAGGGACATGTCACTAAATCTGGGGGCTGCAATCTTTTTGCTTTTCGGGGCCATCTGTCTTCTGTGCAGCATTTGTTGTCTGGAAGCACACCATACTTTAAATATGGTGCCCGGCATGATGAAGCTGCGAGGTGATGGAATGTCAAGCAGTTGAAAGCCAGTCCACCATGGAAACAGCATGTTTCCCGGGAATGCGTAAGTAATGTGGTGGATTTGGGACAATATAGCGTGAAAAGCCACCATTGCAGCCGGCGGTTAAAACGTCCTTTTCCCTGCCCACTATCACAAATCTGGGACCATTCCACTCACAGACCAAAAATATAACAATTTTATAAACATATTTGTAACAGGGTAATGATAACCAGAGTGTGTCAGGAAGGTACGGTATGTACAAATATAAGAGTGCATCAGCAAATAGGGTCAAAGTAGAGAAAAATTGCAAAAAGAATGAATGATTCGTTATTGAATGCATGCAGTGTTCATAAAAAGATAAATGAATTTATACCACAAATAGAAATCAATGGATATGATCTGATATCCATTACAGAGTTGCAAAGTAACCAAGATTAAGAACTGAATGTTAAAGGGTATTTGACATTTTGAAAGGGTATGAAGAAAGGAAAGAGATTCTGTAGCACTGTTACTAAAGTATGAGATTAGGACAGCAGAAGGAAATGACCTCAGCTCAGAAGATAAAAATGTATAATCAGTTTGTGCAGAGTTAAGTAATAGCAAGGAAAAGAAGTCACTGGTTGAGAGTAGTTTATAGGCCCTTAACAATGGCTATGCTGTAGGATCGTAAAATCAAGAAATAATGGAGACTTGTACGAAAGGTATTGCAGTAATCATGGTGATTTTAACCTTCATAAAGATAGGACAAATCAAATTGGCAAAGGTACCATTGAGGATGATTAGATAGAGTGTATTGGGTACAGTTTCTTAGAACAATATATCCTGGAACCAACCAGGAAACAGGTTATTTTAGACCCGGTAATGTACAATGAGACTCAGAGGAAAGAATCCTCAGGCAAGAGTGATCATAACATGGTGGAATTTTATATTCATTTTGAGGATGAGAAACTTGGATCTGACTCTTAAAGGAAGGCACTTACAAGGTTGTCTAAATTAGATTGGGATGTTGGTTAAAAGGTAAGATTGTTGAAAAGCAGTAGCAGCTCATTTAAGGACCTATTTCATAAATTTGACAAAGATATATTCCATTGAGAAAGAAAAAGAAAGGTGCGTAGCTCGAGTTGGGAAACTTCCAAGCTTGGTGCACCTGCCTCAGGAAAAAGTGTACCAAATTTCACAATTTTCACTCCAGGTTGGAATAAGGCCCGCTACCCCTGATGCAGATTGGAAGTGGCCACAGGGGCTGCCAAGTGCTAAGATGGGCTGTTTAAAAGACCCACCTCAGTTCTCTGGGACTTTTTCCCAGTTTTTTTCTTAAATAGTAGGCCCTCTAGCCCTCACCCCTCATATCATGTCACACCTCTATCCACTCCAATAGTCCCTTATAGCTTCCATGCCAACTTAATGCCAACTTATGCCCCCCACCCACTATGGTCCCTCATACGCTCCATGCCAACTCATTATGCCACCCATAGCCCCTTATAGCATCCATGATAACTCATGTCACAACCCACCTCCATTGCTGCTTATAGCTTCCATGCAATTTCATGACTCACCAACTCCCATTGTCCTTCATATAACCCATGCCAACTCATGACACCACCCACTCCCATGGCCCCATGCCAATTTAATGCCAACTCATACCAACCCTTGTCCCCACCACCGTCCTTTACTCTTAAACACCCCATGCCAACTCACCCAGTATCCAACATGGGCAAACATCAGGAGCCATGTTGTGATTAAATAATATAAAGATCTTAACATTTAATACACATTTCACTATAATTAAAGAACTCCCATTCATGAAAGCCCATTCAAAACTTAAAAAGACCCTCAAGCACTTAATCCCTCATCAAAACAAATAGCCTTGTATTTATAACCTCACATAAAACATGGCTAATCCTATAATAACCTCTTTGAGCTGTCAACCAAATTGTGAACTTACAAACCCCTACTAGAATAATTCTTAAGTTGTGGAAAGCAACCAAGCATTAACAACAATAGCCCTTGGTGTAAAGTCAACAAACAGCTATTGTAACTGCTGGAAACATTATTTTCAGCTCTCACTGACACTGGAAGGTTTTTATTATTTTTTGAAGGGTTGGGGATTTAAATAACTTGATAGCTTGACAGTTCTGCACACCTTATCCACACTTCATGAGCATTTATGTCCCCTCCATAAATCCATGACTCCAGCACTGCAGGATAAAGTCCTTGCTGCAGTGAAAATTAGGTCTGTTGAACTCAACACTAAGTTCAAATAGCCCAGCTGATTTTGGGTTTCCCTCGTGTGTAAGTCACACCCTACTCCCTTTCCCCTGCTAGCATAAATAGGACCTGTTGGATACGGGGGGGCGAGACTTCCAGATCTGGGTCCAACCTGCCATTTTCAAAAGTCTATTTTAGAGTCTCCCAATTCCATGAAAATCAGGCCCAAAGACTCTATAAGAAGAATGTACTATCCATGGCTTATGGATAAGGAAGTTAACAATTCATTTCAGCTCTCACTTCTTTTAAGATCCTAGTATGCAGGCCATCAGGTCCTCAAATTGAAAGAAAAGGCATACAGTGCTGCAAAGCTTAATGGTAGATGAGAAGCCAAAAAAAGATGACTAAAATAAAATAGAGGGAGAAATTAGAATATGAGAGTAAACTAACAAGAAATATAAAAACCGACAGTAAGAGTTTCTGCAAGTACATAAAAAGAAACAGAATAGTTAAGGTATATGTTGGTTCCTTAGAATATGAGACTGGGAAATTAATAATGGCATACAAGGAAATGGCAGAGGCTTTGAACAAGTATTTTGTACCTGTATTCACAATAGAAGACACTAAAGAATAGCAGAAAATCAAGGGAAAAAGGGAAAGGAGAACTTAAAACTATCACGATCACTAGGAAAAAAATCTTAGGAAAAATAATGAACTAATGGCTGACAAGTTCCCTGGACCTGATGGCTTGCATACTAGGGTCTTAAAAGAATTGGCTGCAGTGATAAGATGCATTGGTTATAATTTTCCAATCCTTAGATTCTGGAAAGGTCCCAGCAGATTGTAAAACTGTACATATAATACCCCTATTCAAGAAAGGAGGGACTCAGGAAGTAGGAAACTATGGGCCAGCTAACCTAACATCTGCCATAAGGAAAATGTTTGAATCCATTATTACGGAAGTATTACAGGACATTTAGAAAATCATAATGCAATCAAGCAGTGCCAACATGGTTTTATGAAAGGAAAATCAGGTTTGACATATTTATTGAAGTTCTTTGAGGATGTAACATGTATGGTGGATGTGGTGTATTTTGATTTCCAAAAGTTATCCAATAAGGTGCTACATAAATGGTTACTACACAAGATAAGAGCTTACGGTATTGTGGGTAATATATTAGCACGGACAGAGGATTGGCTAACTAGCAAGAGTCGGGATAAATAGGTCATTTTCAGTTGGCAAACCGTAACTATTGGGGTGCCACAGGATCAGCGCTGGGGCCTCAACTATTCACAATCTATATCAATGACTTGGATGAAAGGACTGACTGTATTGCAGTCAAATTTGCTGATGATATAAAGATAGGTAGGAAAGCAAGTTGTGAGAAGGACACTAAGAGCATGCAAAGGGACATAGATAAGTTCAGTGAATTGGTAAAACAATTGGCAAATGGAGTATAATTTGGAAAAATGTGACATTATTCACTTTGATATGAAGAATAGAAAAGTAGAATATTATCTGAAAAGAGAGAGACTACTGAAGGCTGCAGTACAGAGGAATCTGGATATCCTTGCACAGGAATCACAAATATTTAGCATACAAGTCCAACAAGTAATTAGGAAACAAGTGGAATGTTGTGCTTTATTGCAAGGGGAATGGAATACAAAAGTAGGGAAGTCTTGCTACAACTTTATAAGGTGTTGGTGAGACCACATCTAGAGTACTGTGTAGGGTTTTGATCTCCTTATTTAAGGAGGGATATTTTTGCATTTGAGGCAGTTCAGAGGTTTGCTAGATTGATTCCTGGAATTAAGAGATCATCCTGTAAGGAAAAATTGAGCAGGTTGGGCCTATACTCATTGGAGTTTAGAAGAATGAGAGGTGATCTTATTGAAATATGAAAAAAACCTGAGGGGGGTTGACATGCTAGATTTGAGAGCCTGTTTCCTATTGAGAGGAATCTGGAATGAGGAGCCACCATTTCAAAATAAGGGATCTCCTATTTAAGATGGAGATGAGGATGATTTGTTTCTCTCAGAGGATTGTTAGTCTTCTGGAATTCTCTACCCCAGGCAGCAGGGGAGGCTGGGTCATTGAACATATTCAAGGCTGAGTTGGACAGGTTTTTGATCAACAAGACAGTCAAGCATTGTGGGCGCTAAGCAGAAAATGGAGTTGAGGCCACGATCAGATCTGCCATGATCTTATTGAATGGTGGAGCAGGCTGGAGGGGCCAAATGGCCTATTCCTGCTCCCATTTCTTACGTTCAGAATATCTCTTGAATGGTGAGGAGCATTTAAATGTTAGTGTTCAGAGAGATTTGAGTTTCCTTATAAGAAATAAAGAATGTTTGCATGCCAGTATAGCAGGCAATTAGGAGGACAAATGTCTTACTGGCCTTTATTGAGAGTGGCTTGGAGCATGGGAAGAAGGAAGTCTTGCAACAATTGTAGAATACTTTGGTCAGACCACAGCTGGAGTACCATGAACAGTTCTGATATCCATATCTAAGGAAGGGTACATACTTGCATTGGCGGCTGCACAGTAAAGCTCCACTCAATTGAACGATGGGATAAAAGGGTTGTCCAATGATGAGACATGGTGTAGAATGTACCTATACCTTCTGGAATTTCAAAAACTGAAAGATGATCTCATTGAAGCATACATTATTCTGAGGTGCTTGGCAGCACAGATGATAAGACTAGCAAGTGTAGATATTGTGGAGGTATAGTTTCAGGATAAGAGATCAATGATTTAAGACTGAGGTGAGGAGGAATTCCTTCAATTAGAAGGTTGTGAATCTTCAGAGTTCACTGCCCCAGAAAGCTATGAAAACTCAATAATTGAGTATATTCAAGGCTGACATAGGTACATTTTTGGACTTTAGGGGAATCAAAGGTTATGGGGATCAGGCAGGAAAGTGAAGTTAAGGTTAAAGACCAATGGTGATCGTATTGAATGGCCGTGCAGGCTCGAGAGATCGTATGGCCTACTCTTGCACCTTTTTGTTATGTTCTATGTTCTCTTTCCTTGGCTTTCTGTATTGTTCTGGCGAAGCTCAACGTAAATGCGAGGAACAGCAGCTCATCTTTCAATTAGGCACTTTACAACTTTCCGCACTCAGCTTTGAGTTCATTAGTTTCAGGTCATGACCTCTCTATTTTTTTTGGGATGGCAGCTGTTGTTTATGATCCTGTTTTCCCATTAATACATCCTCTAAACCCACCTTTTTTTTTACTTGTCCCATTACCATCTCCTTTTGCCTTTTACCATCGCCTCTTTGTCTTTAATTGCCCTTGTGTTGCACCCACCACAGACCCTCTCTTTTGTTGTTCCCTACCCCACCACCCTTTCTTTGTGTCTGTACTTACTTAAAACCTGTCACACCTCTAACTTTTTTCCAGTTCTGGCAAAATCTCATCCACTTGAAATGTTGTCTGGAATTTTCCAGCTCCTCACGCCAGCAAGAACTTCTGGTTCTGCCAGAAGAATGGAGATTTCAATGGCTTGCTGGACCCGCCACAGGGGAACCCGCTGCAGGGTTGGAGGGATTGGCTGGAAAATTCTGGCCACTAACTCTGTTTCTCTCTGCACGGATATTGTCAGACTTGCTGAGTATTTCCAGCACTTTCTGTTTTTATCTTAGACTTCCAGCTCTGCCGTGTTTTGCTTTACCCCTACTTTTATATTTTTAACTAATTTTCAGATTGTGCTCCTTTATGCCCACGTCCAAACTATTTCTACATCCGAGCAAAAGCATATCCAGTTCTGAGCCCTAGTTTGAATTTAAAACTCATCTCACCTTGCCATTCAACAGCATTACCAATGCTGAATTCCCCCACCATCCACATCCTGGGGAGTACCATTGACCAGAAACTTAACTGGAGCAATTTAAAAACTATAGCTACAAGAGCAGGTCAGAGGCTAGAATCCTGGAGTGAGTAACTCACCTCCTGACTTCCCAAAGTCTGTCCACCATCTACAAGGCACAAGTCAGGAGTGTGATGGAATTCAACTACATTGAATCCTTCTCCAATCTGAGCCACTCCTTGTTCCCTGTCCACCAGCCAACCTTCCTATTCCTATTGTTACACTTCCTTTTTCTCACTCGTTCATGGGGTGTGAATATCACTGTAAAGATCAGCAGTTGTCCATTCCTAATGCCCTTGAGAAGGTGGTGGTAATTTGCTTTCTTCAACTATGGCAGTTCATCTGGTGTTGGTGTATCCACAATATTTCTAGGGAGGGTGTTGCAGAATTTTGTCCCTTTACTGTTGCTGGGTCAGCGATATATTTTCAAGTTAGGGAGGTGTGTGATTTGGAAGGGGAATTGCAGGTTGTGGTGTTCTCATGCATCTGCTGCCCTGTCCTTCGAGGTGGTAGAGGTTGTGGGTTTGGAAGGTGCTGTCAAAGGAGTCCTGAAGAGCATCTCACTGATGGTACACACCGTAGGTATGGTGTGCCAGTGATGGAAGGAATGAACTTTTAAGGCGGTGGATGTGCTGCATATTGAGCAGGTTATTCTGGATGGTATCAAGCTTCTTCAGTGTTGTTGAAGCTGCACACCCAGGCAAGTGGGGAGTATTCCATCACACTCCTGACTTGTGCCTTGTAGATGGTGGACAGACTTTGGGAAGTCAGGAGGTGAGTTACTCCAGGATTACAGCTTCTGGCCAACTCTTGTAGCTACAGTTTTTAAATTGCTCCAGTTAAGTTTCTGGTCAATGGTACTCCCCAGGATGTGGATGGTGGAGGAATTCAGCATTGGTAATGCTGTTGAATGGCAAGGTGAGATGGTTAGATTCTCTCTTATTGAAGATGTTCATCGCCTGGGATTTATGTAATGTGAATGTGATTTGCCACTTAAGCAGGTCAAGCCAAAATGTTGTCCAGGTCTTGCTGCATGCTAGCGTGGGTGGCTTCAGTACGTGAGGAGCTGCGAATGGTACAGAACATTTTGTAATCATCAGCAAATATCCCTAATTGTGACATTATGATGGAGAGAAGGTCTTTGATGCAGCAGCTGAGGATGGTTGGGCCTAGGGCACTACCCTGAGGAACTCCTGCAGTGAAGGCCTGAGCCTGAGATGAATGACCTCCAACAATCACACCATCTTCATTTGTGCTAGGGATGATTCCAACCATTAGAGGGTTTTCCCCGTGATTCCCATTGACTTCAATTTTTCTAGGGCTCCTTGAAACCAAACTTGGTCAAATGCTGCCTTGATGTCAGGGGCAGTCACTCTCACATCACCACTTCTGCCATATGTCTGAATTTTTTGAACAAACCTCTAGTTGAAAGCTTTCCAAAAATCTGTGTACATTACATTTTTGTCTCTTTCAGGAGATTACATGGCTGTGTGTTGTTTGACATGGAGATGTAGCAAGTGTCTAGATGTAGTGCTTTGGCTATCATAATTATGAGTAGGCTTGATATACCAGCCAGCTTGCCATTTCCTACCTGTTTATATGTTCGTATATCAACTGTGTTTTCTCTTTCCATCCAAGCCAGCACTACTTCAATAAAAAAACTATATTCAGTTTGTCAAACATAACTTACCTTGAGAGTAACAGTGCTACACTGAAAGGAATTTGAACAATTCTGTTCCCATGAACATGGACTGACACCACAAACTACGCCTAATTTGGTCTGACTTGGCAAATTCTATCAGACAGTCCACAGGGTGACTGGTGTAGGAAATGGAAAAATGTCACACTGCATTAGAGTGTTCTTCTGAAACTGGCCTAAGGGACGTTGTTGGAGCATATTAAAGGGATTTGACTCTATATCTAAAATGCTATGCTGACACTGGTGACTGAAAATGCTCCATTAACCAGCAGTGACAACCGTCTCTCTGATCAGAGTGTGTGCGTACAAATACAGGTGCACATACACATATACACACATATACAAAGAAGCACAAGGGAAAAGTAATTACATGACTGATTGCTGTAACCCACTGCTATTATACATAAATTTTAAAAATAACCTTGTCCACCAATATATTACACTTACAACAGATTGAGACAATTCTAAGCAGACATCGTGCTTAGGAGAGGAACACTTTTGCAATTGTTCACACTCAAATTAAATGAGTTCTTTGTATCAGCCAATTGTAAGTAGCACAATTTTCTGGGAGTGAAAGGAACTTTTGCATTGTGATTACCATGACAATGTCCATAGCTTTTGGCATTTTTGTCTATTCGGCCTGGAAGGAATTTTGGCTCATTTTGCATTAAGTTATTGGTTAAGGTCATGTTCAGTTTACAAAGGGTAAACCCCAGAGATACGAAAGTGATTTGGTTGTTTAGGACCTGGCATTATAGCTTTGAGACAAATTGAAAAACTCTAGGCATCAATCAATAAATGGCATTATCAGAAAGGATATGTCTCTAGTCATCTGTATGGACGGCCTCCTTTGTTTTCAGCTGATGTGGGTGGAATAGCCAGTGTAGCTTAATAAGAACATAAGAAATAGGAAGAGGAGTAGGCCATTTGGCTCCTTAAGCCTGCTCTGCTATTCAGTAAAATCATGGCTAATCTGATTGTAGCCTCAACTCCACGTTCCTGCCTGCCTTCCAAAACTCTTAAATCCCTTGTAGATCAAAACTTAGACTTTTTATTTTACGAAAGCTTTTTACACACACAGACAGAGATATCTTCCTGGAGAAGTTAATCTAGGGAAGTCTGGAACATTTAGAGCCACAGAGATCTCATACTCTAGTCAGGGAGACTGAAAATCTCCAAGCTGAAGTTTGAACACAAGCAGCCTGTGAGAGAAAAGCTTTGTGCCAGGTAGTTCAGGCTGCTAACATGTGACTGGTTTAATCCATAGTTAAGGCAAAGTGATGTATTTTGTTGCTTTACGGCTCAAGAGGCGATTATAAATTGTGTATCATTTTGAAGCTCTAACAATAACAACTACCTGCATTTGTATAGAGCCTTTAACCCAGTAAAACATTTCAAGGCACGTCACAGGAATGATTATCAAACAAAATTTGACACCAAGCTGCATAAGGAGAAATTAAGACAAAGACAAGTTTCAAAGAGTAAATAGCGGTAAATAGGCAGAGGGATTTAGGGAATAAATTCCACAGGTTATGACCTAGACAGCTGAAAACATGGCCTCTAAGGATGGAGTGAAGAAAATCAGGGATGCACAAGAGGTCAGAATTGAGAAAACACAGAGTTCTCAGAGGGCTGTAAGGCTCAAAGAGGTTACAGAGAGAGAAAGGGGTGAGGTCATGGAGGGATTTGAAAGCAAAGATGAGAGTTACATTGCTGGACAGGGAGCCAATGTAGGTCAGCGAGCACAGAGGTCATGAATGAATGGGACTTGATAAGAGTTGTTGGCATATTGGAAGTATAGTTTTGGATGAACTCAAGTTTACAGAGGTTGTAAGGTAGGAAATCAACCAGAAAGATACTAGAATAGTTGGGTGCATAGGTAAAAAAGACACAAATGAGGATTTCAACAGCAGGTGAACTGAGGGAAGGACAGACACAGATAATGTTATGAAGGTAGAAGTAGATAGTCTTGGTGATCAAGAGGATATGGGGTTGGAAGTTCACCTCAAGATCAAAGAGAATGGCAGGGTTGCAAAAGCTGTAGTTCAACTATAGGCAATAACCAGGGAAAGGGATGGAGCTGGTGGCTAGAGAATGGCGGTCGTCGCAGACCTAAAGGCAATGGCTTTGGTCTTCAATATTTAATTGGAGCAACTTCTGCTCATCTGTTAATGGATGTTGGATTAGCAGTGTGACAAATCGAGGCAGTGGAGGGGTTAAGAGAAGCGGTGAAGTAGAGCTTGGTGTCATAAGTGTACCTGTGGACTCCAGCATTGTATTTGTTGCCCCTTCACCATATAGATGAGAAACAGGAGGAGGCTCAGGATAGAAAAACAATAATAAGTTGCATTTATATAGCATCTTTAACAAAGGAGGAAAAGGCAGGGATTTAGGGATGGGATTCCAGAGTTCATGGCCCAGATATCTGAGAGAAGAGCAGCTAACATTATAGCAGAGAAAGTCAGTGATACAGAAAAACTTAGCGTTAAAGGAACATAAAAATGGAGGATATTGTAGCACTGGGGAAATTACCGAGAAAGGGAATGGTGAAATCATAGAGTGTTTTGAATATGAGGATGAGAATTTTAAAATTAAAGCATTGTTGGGTTGTAATCTGGGTAAGTGAGTACAGGTGTGATGGGTACAGGTTAGGATAAGGGCAGTAGAATTTTTGATGAACTCAAGTTTATGAAGGGTGAAAGATGGGTGTCCACTAAGAGAGCATTTGAATAGTTGAGCCTGAGGTAGCAAAAGCACGGAAGATGGTTTCAGTAGCAGGTAGTTGAGACAAGGGACTGTGGTTATGCATGGGCAGGATTTTTTCCTGGTCAGGTGGGAGGGCCGGGGAACGGCTGCGAAACCCACCACTGCCAGCGATTGGCCCCCAGCCGCGATTCCATGCTGGCGTGCAAACTAAGGCCCGCCCAGAGTGAAATGTGGCTCCGCAGTGGCTGAGAAGGGCTGAGCGGGGGTGGGGGCCTGTTGGCCGCCAGGCCCAATAGCGACCTGGCGGCCAGACTAAAAACAGCCCCGGCAGCCCCAGGAAGGCTGCCAGGGATGGACGTCTCTCTGCGGTTGTAATGATGGAGTTGAGTGCGGCTGCAAACACCAGGCGGGAGGGCAGGTCCGGTTGGCACTCAGCACCCCCCACCCCCTGCTTTTCGGACGGTGCCTCGCTGTCCTCCCGGAGGAGGTTGCTGCCAGGACGGACAGCCTTGTGATGGGAGGAAGAGGCCACTGCACCTCGCAAAGAGGGAATGGGAGGAGGGGGCAACCTGGTGAGCAGCCATGACATGGTGCAGCAGACGTGGGTGCAGTGCCAGAATTGCCTCAATGACCTACTGCGCGCAGGAAGGGTGAGCACCGTGTTGGCATGGGTCAGTGTGCAGAAGTGTTAAGGTGTGACCATTCCCCCATGGACCTCAGGGGTGCTAGAGTCTGAGTGCTAACTGTGCATGACGCCGGAGCGGGCCAAGGGGGTAAGCCCTGGCTGCTTGGACTGAGTGCATTACGGATCGAGGGCCATGACTCGGATGTGCCCTGGGAGGTGTTCCTCAGCTGAGGTTGGCCAGGCTGCAATGGCGCCACATGTAGAGAGTGGACTAATCAATGCTCCTCTGTCCTTTCAGGAGAAGACGAGCCATAATGACATTGAAAGGTTGTGAACAGGCAGAGGCCACCCAAACCTCCGAATTCTATCCAGATACGAGCAGGATGCCCTTGAGCTGGAGAGTCGGCACGCACCTCAGTCAACCGTCCCTTGTGACTGCTCCTCTCCTCCCACAGGACCCTCCCCTGGAAGCTGCAGTGGGACACCTGGCCTCCTCTCCCTTCGGCCCTCTCTTCTTCCTCAGAGGAGGTGCCACCAGCGGAGACCACAATCCCCATTACCAGGGTAAAAGAAGGCTGTCTGATACCTGGAAGGGTCCACACGGTTTGAATCCTCCGGGGGCCTGGCAGACAGCAACGAGTCCTGAAATGAGGTCTGTAAATGCTAAGAATGAAGCCCTGAACAGTGATGAAGCTGCCAAATACCAATAAGCAACCAGCTGCAAACTATCTCCAAAACTGCTCAATGCTCACACTGGTAATGCTGCTGACCCTTTTTATCCCGCCCTTAGATGAGGCTTGTGAAGATGTCGGCTGGCCGCCTGCCCGTTTTGTCCGTACAACAAGCAGACAATTGCACAGACAAGGAAAAATCACAGCCAATTGGCCTGATAAGGGCCTTAAGTTGCCTATTAATTAATGGCGGGAGCCACTCCGTCACCCCCGCGATGCCGCCGAGCAAGATATTATGCGAGTGCGTGATGACGTCGGGACGCTCACCTGACGTCATCACGCACTATTTTACTCCGGTCCGGGCCGGGCGCGTTCCCACCCATGGGATGAAAAATTCTGCCCCATGTATTTTGTGGAAAATAAACTAGTTTGTTGCTCTAGAATCGGTCACATTGCACTGAAGTGTTTTTCAATCCACCTTCTTAAAAAGTAGGAGAATGTACTTGTGTGAGATTGTAGCATCCAGTTATTAATGAGGGTAGAATCGTCCCACATTTGCACTAAGTGCAGTAACAGCCTGGAAAAAGGATGTTTTACTCGCTGGCCGCAATGGTGGCTCTTCACGCCATATCGTCCAATCCCGCCTCATTAGTAATGAATTCCTGGGAAACACGACGGGTCACTGGCGGGGTGGACTCTCATTTGCCCGCCCCGCTGTCACCTCAGGCCTTCAGTAAACCAGCGCCATATTTAAAGGCCACCCCTGCAAAGAGCTCTCTCTCTCTAAGGGATCGGAAGCTGCTGCAAAGTCATGGTTGCCAAAGGGAGGAAACATTCTGACCCCAAATTTACTGATGCCTCCCTCGAGCACGTATTGGACGCAGTGGAGGCCCGCCACGATGACCTCTATCCCTGCTCTGGGTGAAAGCCAGCAAGCAAAGTGACAAATCGAGCATGGGAGGTGGTGGCAGCGGTGGTCAGTGCCAATGCCTTGCAAAACAGGACAGCCACCTGGTGCCAAAAATAGATGAATGATCTCCATCCTGCCAGGGTATATCACTTCTCATCATGCTCAACTCACACATTCATAAACCCATCACACATCCACAGGGATCTCACTCACTGCTGTTCAAGGGACATCACCATTCATTCTCTCAATTACACCTTCATCTGCCCTGTGGATCGTGTCCTCATCCTGTCCATGGCACCACTCACCACCCACACATGCCAGGCATACTTATCATCTGGCCTGGCAGGTGTCCTGCATCTCTCCAATGTATTCATGCAAGACAAGTTGGCACACAATAAAAGGGAGACGTCGCAGACTGGTGGAGGAATGCCTGAGATCAAGGTCCTCACAGTCGCTGAAAACAGAACCATCCAGCTGGCCGGTGAGGATCTGGACCATTCCTGTGCTGACTGTGAGGTTGGCGGTGCTCAACCAAGTGAGGATCCAGCAGTGCAACATCCATCAGACAACCAAGCTATGAGTGATGTGTCCAGCTTCACAGGCCCCTGCCACACACTAATTATCTCTCCTTGATTTCACAGGCACATCTGCCAAACAGTCAACAGAATCCATGACCCAGGGCCTCCAATCAAGTCCTGAAGAAACCTCTGAAGAGGAATCTGGAGGCACCCTCCATAAAGACCCATCACAGCACTCACCCATACCCTCCACCAGCGCAGAGACACACACCTCGGTGGGACCCAGCTTTAGAGTAGCCACGGGATCACAATCTGGTGAGCACATCGCACTGTCTGATCCATAGCAGGCAGCGACAGGGACTTCCCATGCTTCTTACACTTGGAGGACTGCTGGAGACCAGAAATTTGCTGAGTTCAAATCAAATGACATGCCTCTGGACACAGTCATACCTCAGTTGCTCAAGCTGCAAAGGCAAGCTCGGGAACATTAGGAAGGGCTAAACTCCATTGCTGATGCCATAGTTGGCTCCAACAGTATCAATGCAAGAGGGGTGTGGGGCGGCTCAATCCCACTCTTCTCCTCAAAGAGTCAACCAGGGGCCCTTGCGCACCCATAGGGAGGAGGAGCTGCAGGTGCACACACCCAGGGCCATCCACCCAGGTGACTTTGGGAGAGTTTGGCACATCCAAATCCCCTCTTCTTGTGACCCCAGCAGCCTCAGCTCCACAGGCTAAGGAGGGTGCCACTGCCTCACAGCAGGACCCCAAAAGCAGTCCGGGGCCCTCCAGGTCTCAGCCCTCCAGAGGACGCCCATCAATGTCATCACAGACAGGGTGTGGCTGTCAACAGCTGCCTCCACCTCCGCTGTGGATGTCGGGGGAAGCACCAAGCCGCAGGGTTTGGAAGGTTAAGAAGGCGTGGTTGCACAACCTGGGCATGGGTGTTAATCACTTGTACATAATGTTCACTATTGTAAATAAACTTCCAAGAATGTCTCCCTGCCTATGGCTCCTTGTTCTGATGAGCAGTGTTTGTGTCCCTCAGATGTGAAACCTTGGTTACTGCAATTGGTCCCTGTGCTTTGTGCAACTTTCCCAGCAAGCTGATGGTGGGCCTTCACAATCACTGGACACATCAGGCATGCCTGCACCTTGATGGGGCTTATCATTGCAGCCAGAATGTCCTAGGCCAGCGGTACAGAGTTCCGTCATTCTCTCTGTGTGCTCTCAGCACCTTTGAGGTGCAGCTGGCCCCCCATCTTATCAGATCTGTATCTGATAATAGTGTGGTTCTGAAAGGTTCAGCTCATGAAGGATGCCATAGGATCAGGAGAAGTTAAAGTTTCCCCACTGCATGTCCATGATATGACCCTGTTCACAGAGCACAAGCGAAGTACCATCAGTCCAACAGGAGTCAGACATTCACATAAGCTATATGAGATCTATGGTGTTTCCTCATTGCATGTTGTCATCATCCTCCATGAATCTGGCAGCTATGAGGGCTTCCTGAGTGCGCTTGCCACATCTGGCCAGTGCAATAGCCTCATCACTGTCATCCTTACTTTCGAGGAGCTCCTCACCCACATCCCTGTTGACGTCCATCTCATCGGCGGAGATGTGCAGCTCCTCCATCTCTTCCTCAGCCAGCTCCTCTCCCCGTTGCAGTGCCAGGGTTGTGAAGGGCGCAGCAGGCGATGATGATGCATGACACCCTCTGTGGACTATATTGCAGGGCTCCGCCAGACTGGTCCAGGCACCGGAACCTCATTTTCAACATCCCAATGGTTCACTCCACCAAGGTAAGAATTTCAGCATGAGCTTCATTGTGCCTTCTCTATGTTGCATTCTGAGGCTGCCGCATGGGTATCATCAGCCAAGTCCTCTGCGTGTAGCCCTTGTCACTGAGGAGCCAACCACACAGCCTTGGTGGACCCTGGAAGATAAGAAGGATCTGAGACCTATTGTGAATGTAGGAGTTGTGGACACACCTGGGAACAGTGCACAGACCTGCAGGATGTGCTTATGGTGGTCGAATACCAGCTGAACATTTAATGAGTGGAAGCCCTTGTGGTTGATGTAGTTGCCCGCTTGTTGCAGGCAATGGCACCCTGCACCTGTGGGAAACCTGATATCTGGGCAAATCCTAGCGCTCTTGTTTCCTGCTTTCCTAATCCTGGGCAAAATGCACAAAGCTGTGTGCCTTCGCGAAGGTGGTGTCCGTGACTTCATGGATGCATTAGTGCATGGAGGCTTGAAATAGCCCACAGAGGTAACCTGTGGGGACCTAAAAGAAGCACTGGTGCAAACATTGAGTACCGAGGTCACTTTCACAGCCACTGGCAGTGGATGCCCTCCATGTCCCTATGGCGCTAAATCCTGCATTGCTGGCAGATGTGACCAACCAGTTCCCTAGACAAGTGCATTCTTCGGTATCACTAGTTCTTGGTAATCTGCAGGAATGACAAGCACTGTCTGTAGAACCTGAGTCTAGTTAGACGCCAACCAGCGATGGCTCGCTGTGGCTCATCAGTGGCATGCGTGGGAGCCCCAGCCGCCCCTTCTGAGGGTGCTGCTCCTCCTCTGCCCAGCCAGGTGCCTCCATCGTTCTCTTCTCCTTCGCCTCTGCTCTCTGTAGGCCATCAAGCATACAGCTAGGTCACCAGGCTCCATGGTCCAGATGTACTCCTACAGGATGAAAGAGAGAGACACATGGGTTAGCATGGGTGTGCTAAGAACCCCTCTTGGTTAGGTCTGGAAGCTCCTATAATGCATCCCAGAGAGTGCTGGCAACCACTTGGATGGCCAGAGTTTAGCACGCTGTGTGGCTGCCCAAAAGTCCACCCACCTCCGCTCCACTCCACCTGACTGGTTGGCAGCAGCTTTGGCCACTGGACCGCATGCTGTGCTCTCAGCTCAGGCGCAGGCATTCTCCTAACCCACACTGTAAGGCTGCGCTGTTAGCTTGAACCATGGGGGATATTATTCCAAACTTGATTGTTGACATTACAAGGGGCTGTGAGTGCCTCCACCAGTGACTGCTCCAAGGCCAGCCTTAGCAATGAGATTGTATAATACGCTCAGTCATCCAATTGTTCTGCAGTTCACTAAAATGCTCATTAGTTTACAGCCTCTGCCTGAGGGACACCAAGCTCTGGAGCATTTGGTGACACTTTCAGGCTCTGCGTTGCTTAAGTGAGCAGATAAGCTAGATGCCCAACTCCAGGCACGCCTATATAAAAGCAAAATACTGCAAATGCTGGAAATCTGAAACTAAAACAGAAAATGCTGGAAAAACTCAGCAAGTCTGGCAGCATCTGTGAAGAGAGAAACAGAATTAATGTTTCAAGCCTGCATGACTCTTCTTCCGAGCCAAAGAGAAGTAGAAATGTGATGGATTTTATACTGTTTAAGAGGGGGTGGGGCAGGTGGAGCAAAATAGAAGGCCAGGGATAGGTGGGAGCTAAGGAGAGATTGACAAAGATGCCATGGACACCGGACAAAGGGAGTGTTGACGGTAGTGTTGAAGACTAAATGAGGTACTGCTGGTGGCATAGAGGTATGATAGCAGAATGTGTTAATCGCAGAATAAGGGTCAGCACTCTGTGAAAGCAGAACACAAAAACAAGTGACAGATGGCCTTGTGTGTTGTTGTGGGGGAGTGGGGGGGGGGGCGGGGAGGTTGGGGAAAAGGGATAGAATTTTTTTTTAATTAAAAGGATAAAAGAATGTAAAAAGAAAAAAGGAATAAAGATGGAGGAGAGAGTCCATAGTCTGAAGTTGTTGAAGTCAATGTTAAGTCAAAGTAAAGTGCCTAATCGGAAGATGAGGTACTGTCCCTCTAGTTTGCGTTGGGCTTCACAGGAACATTGCAGCAGATCAAGGACGGACATGGGGCCGTGAGAGCAGGGTGGTGTGTTGAAATGACAAGCGACAGGAAGGTCTGGGTCAAGCTTGCGAACTGAGTGAAGGCATTCTGCAAAACAGTCACTCAGTCTGCGTTTAGCCTCCCGAATGTTATTCAGGTTATGATGAGAAGGAAAAGAAAGGCTTTTAGCAGGTACAAGGGAAGCAAATCAGTGGACGCATTAGTGGAGTACAGAAAGTGCAGGGTGGAGTTTAAGAAAACAATTAGGAGAGCAAAGAGGGGATATGAGAAAGCCATGGCTGGTAAAAGAAGGAAAATACCAATATATTCTACAAGTATATCAATGGGAAGAGGATAACCAGGGAAAGAGTAGGGCCCATAAGGGACCAAGGGGGCAATCTATGGGTGGAGCCAGAGGACATCGCTAGAGTGTTGAATGAATACTTCACATCCGCCTTCACCCAGGAGAATGAGGATGAAGGTATCGAACTCGGGGAGAGAGACTGCGAGGTTCTTGAGCAAATTGATATGGGGAGTGACAAGGTATTGGAGGTGTTGGCAGGCTTAAAAGTGGACAAATCTCCAGGTCCAAATGATTTGTGTCCCAGACTGCTGAGGGAGGCAAGGGAGGAGATCACAGGGGCTCTGGCCTGAATTTTTAATTCTTCTCTGGCAATGGGGGAGGTGCCAGAGGACTGGAGAACAGCTAATGTGGTTCCGCTATTTAAGAAGGGTTGTAGAGATAAGCCAGGGAACTACAGGCCAGTGAGTCTCACGTCAGTGGTAGGGAAACTATTGGAGAAAATTCTGAAGGAGAGAATCTTTCTCCACTTGGAGAGGCAAGGTTTGATCAGGGATAGACAGCATGGCTATGTCAGAGGGAGGCCATGCCTAACAAATTTGATTGAATTTTTTGAGGAGGTGACTAGGTGTGTAAATGAGGGTAGTGTAGTTGATCTAGTTTATATGGATTTCAGCAAAGCCTTTGACAAGGTCCCACATGGGAGACTTAGAAAGAAGGCAAATGCACATGGGATACAGGGTAATTTGATAAGGTGGATCCAAAATTGGCTTAGTTGCAGGAGACAGAGGGTGATGACAGAAGGATGCTTTAGTGACTGAAAGCCAGTGTCCAGTGGCGTACCACAGGGATCTGTGCTCGTTCCCCTATTATTTGTCATTTATATAAATGACATAGATGACTACGTGGGGGGTAGGATTAGTAAGTTTGCAGATGACACAAAGATTGGCTGGGTGGTTAACAGTGAGGTTGAGTATCTTGGGCTACAGGGAGATATAGATGGGATGGTCAAATGGGCAGATAAGTGGCAGATGGAATTTAACCCTGAAAAGTGTGAGGTGATACACTTTGGAAGGAGTAATTTGACAAGGAAGTATTCAATGAACGGCATGACACTAGGAAGTTCTGAGGAACAAAGGGACCTTGGCGTGTGTGTCCATAGATCTCTGAAGGCGGAGGAGCACATTAGTGGGGTGGTGAAAAAGGCATACGGGACACTTGCCTTTATCAATCGGGGCATAGATTACAAAAGTAGGGAGGTCATGTTGGAGTTGTATAGAACCTTAGTGAGGCCACAGCTGGAGTACTGTGTGCAGCTCTGATCATCACATTATAGGAAAGATGTGATTGCACTGGAAGGGGTGCAGAGGAGATTCACCAGGATGTTGCGTGGGATGAAACATTTAAGTCATGAAGAGAGGTTGGATATACTTGGGTTGTTTTCGTTGGAGCAGAGAAGACTGAGAGGCGACCTGATCACGTTGTACAAAATTATGAGGGGCATGGACAGGGTGGATAGGGAGCAGCTGTTCCCCTAAGTTGAAGGGTCAGTCACAAGGGGGCATAAGTTCAAGGTGATGGGCAGGTGGTTTAAGGGGGGATGTGAGGAAAAACTTTTTTACCTAGTGCATGGTGACTGGCAGGGTGGTGGAGGCGGGTTGCCTCATCTCCTTTAAAAAGTATCTGGATGAGCACTTGGTACATCATAACATTCAAGGTATGGGCCAAGTTGGTAAATGGGGTTAGGTAGGTAGGTCAGGTGTTTCTCACGTGTCGGTGCAGACTTGATAGGCCGAAGGGCCTCTTATGCACTGTGTGATTCTGTGATTCTATGAATGTAGAGGAGACCGCATTGGGAGCAGCAAATAGAATACCCTAAGCATGTCAATACGGCTGTGCCTGAAATGTTTCAGCTACGGAGGAATGGTCACTTTATATAAGGTTTCTCTAACGAATGGCCGCTTCCCTCTTACATGTTTGTGCAGCATCATCAACCGCAGTGCAGTCCTTGCCCTCCCACCCCCCATCAACCCCCACAACTCACCTCAACCGCAGTGCAGCCCTTGCCCTCCCACCCCCCATCAACCCCCACAACTCACCTCAACCGCAGTGCAGCCCTTGCCCCAGCACTGCACTGTCAGCCAGCCGGGAAAAAACGACTTGTCTGTGCCCTCGCCTGAATGTACGGCGCCTCGACCTTGAGGTCCATCAGGTGACCCTAGCAAACGCTGCACAACTTTGCTGTTAATTCACCTCCAAATTCCCCTCGAAGTGCAGCTCGCCAAATGCATGCCTTATAAATGCCGTTGTGAAACACGTCAGCATGCAATCATGTCAACATGCCCGGATGATCCACCATCCACCGGATGGTTCCAGTGAGCAGGGCTTATAATGATATGCAGATGTACTAAAAGTTCCCAATGTGCGGCCGAAACACAGCTCGCCATTGACAGCGGAGCGGATGATTGCAAACTGGTTGCACGACGTCGTGAAACCAATTTTTGGCCTTCCTGCCATATTGTCCGCTCACGCCTGCCATGACGCCCGACGCCAACAGGCACGGAAAATTCCACCCTGAGTGTTCCACTGTGCATATTGCACCTTTCACTACCTCAGGACATCCCAAAGCACTTTACAAACAATCAAGTACTTGAGGCCGGTTATCTGCCATCACAAATGAGACCTGCTAACTCAGTGAAGAGTAGGGGTTAAACAAGGAATTTCCTGAGTCTTTCAGGCTCAGCAACATAATGACTACCCCTGCAAAGCCTGCATATACGAATGCCTTCAAATACTTAATTAGCAGCTGCTGCTAAAGAGAGGAAGGGTAGAACTTAAAATCTGTTAAAAACAGGACTTATACTCAGTCACATCAGATTCTGAACACACACTGCACCAGAAAACCAGCAAAAGCTAACCAACAGCTTCAAAAATTTGATAAATCCTTTAAAAGGCTGACCAGTAAGAAATAGTATTGAGAATGGGTCCATGAGATGGGAAGCAACACATTATATTGGGAAAAATGGGCTTTCCACAACTTATGGCACAAATATACCTAATTATTTACATTGCAGGAAAAAAATGAAAGTAAACTAAGCATGAATTGGGAATGTGAGTCTAGAAGGTACAAGATTTATTTCAATATGAATCTGGTGTAGGCATTTTGAAGTCCATTATATTTCTGTCCTTCAAGTCTTCACCTAGAAGGATTAAAGATTTATTTTTAAAATGAAAATGAAGTAGTCTATAGATTTCAAACAACATTACATCAGCTTATCATGTCTGCCCTCTCAGGTGGATGCAAAAGATCCGATGCATTATTTCAACCAAGGGAGTTTCCCATGCCAATATTGATCATTTAACTAGTATCACTAAAACAGATTATCGGGGCATTTATCAAATTTCAGTCTGTGGGCCTTGCTGTGCGAAAATTGGTTGCTGCATTTTCCACATTACAGGAGGAACTATACATCAAAGTAATTCATTGGCTGTAAAGCACTTTGGGAACTCTCAGAGTTATCAAAGAGCTGATATGAATACAAGTCTTTCTACTTTTAAAGACAATCCACAGCGGATTGACCTCTGAAGTATCTTGCTAATAGTTGATCAAACAAGGCTTGCAAGAAATAGGCACCATTATAATTAACATGTTGAAACAAAAAATGTCTTATAAATTAAATTAAAAGCAAAGCCCAAATTCTATAACAATGATGCGATATAAACCACCTTCTTTTAGTTCACTTTCAAGTACAAGGAGAAACAATATTTTTCACATTTTTGGATTATGAAAAAAGATTACATTAGATTAAGAAAAAAAACATTTTTTATCCCAGTTTGACAAGACCGGGAGAAGGTCAGGCTTAAAAACACAAAGTGTGCAGAAGGCAAACAAAAAGGCAAAAGTGCTAAAAGAAGTCCAGAGAACTCAGTTTCTTTTGAAAATTTTGAACAGTTAATTTAGCAATATAATTTTGGAATGTATAAAAGTTAATAAATGTATGCATTGGACAAACTGGGAGAAAGAGAGAAGACACCTGATGCATCAGAGTAATAGATAAGTGGAGAAGATTAACAAAAATCTCAATACAGACCAGGCCATCAGTGGGGAGTGACTGCTGGGAAATTGTGGGTGGGTTTCTGCTTCCTTTCATCCATCAGTTTTAAAAATAATAAACACTGCTATTTCCAGACATCTGTTCTAGTAGGTGAGGCTGCATGCCATTAGCGTGAAATCCAAAAATGTATTTTGTAGTTTAATTCGCAAAACAATTCTCATTGAAATATTAAGATATAAGGTGTCCCGACCAATTTTTTGTAATGATTGCCTTACTTTCTATCTTTGAAAGTGTGCGATTAGAAATCGGAAGGAGTGTTCAAAAGATAACTTTGTGTTGTGGTTCATCATTTGAGTTTAGGTACATTGAGAATTCAATGGGCAGGGTTTTGCCAGGTTGCATGAGGTAGAATCACAGCAGGGGAGTGTGGGGTGGGTGGGGGGGGGGTGGTAAAATTTGGTGGAGCTATGGCGACTCAGCTCCCCAACCAGGTCCTGCCATCAGGAAAATTTACTGATGGTGGGAATGGCTTCCACAGTCTTCTGCCAGAAGGATGCAAGATGCAAATAGATAAATGGAGAGGATTAACAAAAATCTCAATCCAGACCAGGCCAACAGTGGGGAGGATTCAACTCCATGGGCAACATTTCCCCCCCATTGGTGGGGGAAGTGCGGGAGCGGGCATAGGTGGGTGGGCTTCCGATCGGTGCCCCCAGTTTGGGGCGTGCTGCCATTTTACGTGGGTGGGCCAATTAAGGCCCGCCCAGTGTGATGTCCGCCAGGAAGCGCTATGCGCTCCCTGTGTGGGCGGAGGGGGGGATTCTCTCAGCCGGGAGTGCGCTCTTTCGCGCATGCATGTGAAAGAGCGCGCAGATCTCCCTGAGGCAAAGTGACGCCTCAGGGAGATCGGATCCGATTTAAAACTTTCAATAAAGGTGATTAAAAAATGTTCCTGCCATGTCCCCTCATGTGACACTGTCACATGAGTTGGGACATGTCCATAACATTTATTTAAACATTTAATAAAAATTTAAATACCCTCATGAATCCTCACCCTGCCCAAGGATGTGGTTCCATGTTTTTTCAGAAGCCCGTCTGGGCTCCCGGCCTGCCCGCCAACCTTAAGGTTGCATGGGCAGGTCCATCAATCATATTAATTAGTTTTTTTAATGGCCTTAATAGGCCGTTGACAGTTCGGCTGCGCTCCCGCCGAACTGAAAATCTAAGTGATGTGGGGTGAGGTCGGGACACACGCCCGACATATCCCTGCGTCATTTTACCACCGGAAAAACCTGCCCCATGAGTGTATACTGGGAAATTGTGGGTGGGTTTCTGCTTCCTTTGATCCATTAATTTTAAAAATAATTAACACTGCTATTTCCAGACATCGGTTCTAGCAGGTGAGGCTGCATGCTATTAGCGTGAAATCCAAAAATTTATTTTGTAGTTTAATCCACAAAACAATTCTCATTAAAGTATAAAGATATAAGGTGCCCTGGCCAATTTTCACCCCTCAATCAACATCACAAGAAAATCAAATTATCTGATCATTATCACAATGCCGTTTGTAGGAGTTTGCTGAGCACAAATTGGCTCCCGCTTTTCCTACATTAGAGACTACAACAGAGACTTTGCATCAAAACATATTACTTATTTAGCTTCAAAGCACTTCAAGATGTCTGATGATCATGAAAGGCACTATATAAATGCAAATCTTTTTTTCTTTATGCAACATTATATTAATCTGAACTCAGCTAAAGTTGAGTCAGTCATGCTAATGAGTTATGGCAACTCATATGCTATTTTAATTCTAGAATCAAGTTATTGTATTATTTGTAATGATTGACTGGATTTCTATTTTTGCAAGTGTGCGATTCGGGATAGGAAGGAGCGTTCGAATGATAACTTTATGTTTTGGTTCATTATTTGAGTCTTGTTGAGAATTCAGTGGGCAGGGTTTTCTCAGATTGCGTGAGGTAGAACCACAGCAGGGAAGTGTGGGGGGGTGGGCGGTGCGGTGGTAAAATCTGGTGGAGCTATGGCGAATCGGCCCCCCAACCGTGTCCTGCCATCAGGAAATTTTACTGATGATGGAAGTGGCTTTCACAGGCTTCTGCCACAAGGATGCAAGAAGCAAATTTTTATATTCAAATGCCCGATTAAGGGCCTTTTTACCAGACCATCCGCATTTTGCGGGCGACGGATCAACCACGCCTGTTGGCTAGAGAGGCCACCAGCTGAATGCATGCAGTCTCGCAGCAGTAGCCTGGGGCAGGGGCGGGGAGGGAAAGTATTTTTTAAGTCAAAGAGGAGGCGCCACGGGCAGGGAAGGCAGCCACTGTGGCCCCAGTGATTAGCTCTGACGGGGCTTCCCCCTTCATCGATATAATTTTAAGTTTTGTTTCACTTTTCTTCAGCCTACCAGGCGGGCTGCAGGGTCCTTGCCTTCATCAGCAGAGTCCATGGTTCCTGGTGGTGCTGCTGAGCTGGGCCGGTAGCTCTAGGGGGCAGGCAGCCATCCTAAACAGGAAAACAACCCCAGCAACAGCTTATACATGAGCTGCTGTCTGTAAAAGCCAGGGACAAGTCCCACTAACCGACCATGCGTTTTGCCAACACACATTTTTGGTCACCTGTTGGGGCTCCAACCTTGCTGATTAAACCCTGGCCTATATTTTTAATAACTTAGGTTGGTGACAAAATATATTTTAAATTAATATCATTATTCAGATTGATATAATGCATGACAATCCATTAAAAATCAATTATGAAATCAACTGTTAAGTCTAAAGGTGCAATACCCTGGACTCCTTAACATAACATTTATCTTGTCCAAGCCAAGGGTAAGAAGTGCTCTAATGTAATTTTTCAATAACTATGTACCTTGTTTCTGTAGATTTGAAATCAGTGAGAATAAAGAATGCTTTGACAACACATAGCAAATTAATATCTTCTAAATAAATAAATAGCATACAGAGACAAATGATAAAACAATTCCTACAAAAGCTACAAGCACTGAATGATTGTTGTCCCAGCTAACCATTCCTATCTTAATGTGTGTTTGGGTGCCAACATTGAATTTCAATTTTAATGGAGGTTAGGGTCCAAGTCATGAATTAATCATTCCTATGCAGGGAAAGTAACAGTGCCTGTGCTTATTTTTTCTTTTGAGATCTTTTCCTCTTAAAGATATTGTTATGGATTATTCTTTTAGCAGCAATAGCGGCATAACTTCAGTGGAGTTGGGCTGCTCCCCGAAATGCATCCAGGCCTCTGTTCCTGGACTAATTTCCATGAGTCAGGTTCATTTGAAGCATGCTCCAGTAGGGTTTCCATTGCTCCTGGGAGAGAGAATGGGGAGGGTATTCTCTGTGGTACAGGAAGGAGCTAAAGTTATATGGAAAAAATAAATACTTTGATTTAAAATGTGATTGCACACCTTACTGAATACGATTGGTTGCTCTGTGATCAACTGTACTAAGCACAACAGCTGTTTAAAATTGTGCAATAGTATAAAAAGGGTGTTAGCAAATCAGCAACTGTTTTACATTTCTCCAAATTATTGTTTCTAATGCCTTCATTTCCAACACACCAAGTCAAAATGACCCCAGTGGTGTTCCTTGCAATAGCTTTGTGAAGGTACAAATGACACCATGGACAGAATTTTCTGGCTGTCGGGCGCGAGGGCCTGACCCAATTTCCGGCGGGTGGGGAGCCGATCCCCGCCGGAGAAGCGGACCCTGCCGCCATTTTACATGGGCGGGCCAATTAAGGCCTGCCCAGCGTGATGTCCAGCGGGAAGCGCTATGCGATTCCTGTGCGGGCGGGGGTGGGATTCCCCAAATGCGAGAGTGCGATTTTTCACGCGTGTGCACGAAAGAGCACACATCTCCCTGAGGCTAAGTGTTGCCTCAGGGAGATCGCTGACACTTCTAAAAATATTAAAAATAGAAAAAAATAAATTCCCTAATATGTCCCCCTCGTGTGACAATGTCACATGAGGTGGGACGTGTTCTTAATTAACATAATAACTTTCTTAAAAATTTTAACACCCTGCATGAAACCGCATCCCGTCCGTGGATGAGGTTTCATGTTTTACCTGTTTGTCGCCGGGGCTCTTGGCCTGCCCGCCAACCTTAAGGTTGGACGGGCAGGTACACTAACTACTTTAATTGAGCTGTCAATGGCCTCAATTGGCCATTGACAGGTCGGCGGGCCCGCAGCTGATTTTGCTGTGCCCCTGCCTTCCTGAAAATTTAAATGGACTGGGATGATGTCGGGGGTTCCACCCGACGTCATCCCGCATCATTTTACTCGTCGGCCCCGCCCCCTGCTTTCCGATGGCAAAATTCTGCCCCATGGGTTCCCTTCATTTGCAATGACAAGGTGTTTGATTTAGGTGAAAAAGTATACCAGTATCATTCCCGACAGGAACTTGTAAAGAATTGGATCGAGAGAGCAAAAAAACAAAAATGGATGGAAAGTCACAAAAAAGTTTAAAATTATTTAAATCTCTAACATTAATTTACTAAAGATGGAACAGTTTACTTGGTTCCTAATGGGCAGAGAGCATCATTGGCATTTTGTTAACAATGCTCATGTTATTTTTCTCTCTCAATCCAATCTTTCTTTCCAATTTGTTTCTCTTTCTGTGCTTGATTTGACTCTAATTCACCATTCTTCTCTGTCATTCCTCTGTCCCTTTCTCAATCCTTAAATCTCAGTGATTAAGGAGATACACTGCTAATGCAGTCATTCACTAAGGCTTCAGATACCCTGATGTCCTTAATCTGCCATTATCAGTTCACACTTCCAGCAAATTACAGCGCAGATAATTTGAGCTGAAGGGAGTAGGAAAAAGTCAAATCAATGACATACACTGCAAGATGCCCCACTCCAGCAACATACAACTCAATGGGCCGTAGCTTCCAACTAGCATCAGAAAGTGCTGGCCTGCAGGAATTAGAAGAAATATATGCACACTTACTTAGTCTTGAAAATTACACTGGCCCTTCTGTTCACCAGAGCTGCTTGGGGCCTGCACCAAAAGACTCCTCGCGGACCCCAAGCAAAGTCTAGCTCTGGTGGATTCAAGGAGGCTATGCCTCCTTTTTTACAGCACTTGCTGCCATAAAGCAGGTAAGTTTAAAGGGCCAGGGGAATTAACAGGCCAGGGGGAAGGTCAGTGACTAAGGTAAGTAGGTCGGATTTGGGGGTGGGGGGAGGGGTTGGTCGAGGTCTGTGGGTATGTGGGTGGGGAGTGTCATTAGTCTGAGGTCTGGGAGGGTAGGGGTGTCAGAGGCCTGGGGGGCATGGCGTTGGTCAGAGGTCCTGGGGAGCAGGGGTGAGGTGGAGGGTCTAAAATCCGGAGGGATGGCGGGGGTTGGGGGGGCAAGTCGATCGGAGGTCTTGGGGCGTGGAGCTGGGGGGGTCGGTAGTCCATGGGGAGTGTGGGGGTTCTGAGGTCTGGGGGGTATGTGGGGGGTCCGAGGTCCAGGGTGGTGTGGGGGAGGTGTGAGGTCTTTGGGGGTGTGAGGGTGTCAGGGGTCAGGGGTTTGGGGAGGATGGGAGAAGGAGGGAGAGGTTGGTCACAGGTCCGTGGGGGTGGGGGGGGGTGTCGAATTTCTGTGAGTCTGGAGCAGGGCCTGAGGTTGGGGGGGGCAGGGGGGATATGGGGTGTGGGGGTTGTCCGGGGTCTGAGTGGGTGTGAAGGGGTCCAAGGTTTGAGGGTGGTCTGAGGTCACTGGTAAGGGTGGGGGGGTGGTGGGGGTGGGGGGGGGGGGGGGGTGTCATAGGCCAGGGGTGTGGGAGGGGTGGGGTGGTGTTGGCTTCTGACATTGGAGAGGGTGGGGGCGGTTCGGCGGTCATAGGGGTGGGGGCTGTTAGAGGTTGTGGGGGGTGGGGGACTCAGAGGTTGGGGGGGTGGGGGTTAGGCTTGTCGGGGGAGTACGTGGTCAAGGGGGTGTGGGGGAGGCCCATGGGTGGGGGTCGGGGGTGTGTGGGGGTCTCACGAGGGGTCGGTTTTAATTCTTCTAACTTTTTCTGAGTAACTATTGGTGTAATCCTGGCAGAACCATCTGAAGTTTGTGATTTAAATTACATTTTCAGATGGTTCAGAGGAAGTGTGCACTTCTGGACAATTGCCATTCAAACCCTTACCTGGGAACTTCCGGGAGGGATTCCCTAGCGTATCTTTGGGCTACCCCAAATCCGACGCTCGGGAGCTCGGAAGTTACAGCCCAATATTTGAGAAAGCACACCAATTAGCAGTTGGTGTCATGCCCAAGTAAACAAGCAACACACATCAAAGTTGTGGAACTTAATGAAAATAGACTCCGACATATTTTTTCAGTCAGACAATGTGTATTGTGAATCTTCCTCTGTGGCTCAGTTTCATGTTAATCCTCATACAGGATCTTCCCATTTTCTTTTAAGCAACCACTGTGTATGGACATCATTTTTGCCCCAGAGAAACCCAACAAGATTGCAGTTGTAATTATTTAAGTTCGCTAACATAATTAGTGGCAATAAGGCCTGTGGTTTACAACAAAGAACATGATTTTTGCCTTCCTATGCCAGGACAGTAATCTGCTCGAGCCTATCTGCTGCTAGTTGTAAACCCACTTGCTTTACATTCTATTGATTTCAATTCAGACGGATTATTAACTTGCAGAAACTCCCTCACCAGTTACCTCCCAAGCAGTGAAAATTTACTTCATGATTGATGAGTGGAAACCAAAAAGCAAAGTGAATATATAAATATTTCTTATTCTTCAAACAATTAATCAAAGTAAAATGCCTTTTTTTCACTCAGGTAAGTCTTTGCAGCATATAAATTCAATAAAGTTCTCATAATTTCACAATAAGCACTGAACTGCAGCAGGCCTATTGATGACCCTCAAAGGGTCTCAGAGATTTGCTTCAATGGTCTACGCAAGTTAAAAAATTCTGAAGCTCTGAAAGAATTATGGCCTGCTTAGATTATTGATGAATAGTTCAGTCTACTCAATGATGGAGACAACTCCTAGGGCATAAAATTCATAAGGCCCAGTTTTTGTGCATGGGGCCCACAATTCACAGCGTGGGCATGCCTGTGAGGTGTGTAAAGCACAGAAGTCTCATTTCCATGATTATAGCATTGCCACAAACATGTTCTGTGCAGTCCGGGACTCCATTTCATTGCAGGTGTCCCCTGCAGACTCCATGCATCTGTGTAGTGTTCTTCAGAAGCTACATGCCCTGGGCAGTCTTCCTTTCTTAAGTGCCAATAGAAAGAGAAGTTGCAGTCATGAAATACAGGCTGCTGGATTTTTTTTACAATGTAGGGATAAGCAAGAGAAGGAGAGGGTTCTCAGATGTTTTGATGCCACACTGGACTCACTCTGCTGAGAAGCAGGTCAAAAAAGAGCCCATATTTCCAGCAGGGTCAGGAAGATCAGTAAACTTATGAACATGGGACCACAAACTTGGGAGAAATGGCAGAAAAATTTTAATGACCTCACTCAGGTAGTCAAGGCGAATGAGTGTATCTGCACCTCACGCCTAAGACCCACCACACCAGCAACCTCTCACACTACTCACGCACCACATTCCCATCATTATTCAGCAGCACCTTATACTGCATCTCACCTACACACACTTTCCAGTTATGCCTGCCACATACACACCTCTCACCACCTTCACACACCTCCAGCTGTTCAGACATGACAGTTACATCACCCAAATACACTGAGTCACAGGAAGGAATCTTGTGCCCTTCCCCATCGCCGGTTTGGTGGTGGGGGACATTTAGTCAGGTGGGAGTGTGGCAGGTGGGGACCGACCTTTCCCTGTTTCGGGAAGGCCAGTGGATGGCCTTCCTGTCCCACCACTAATTGAGGCCCTTAAGTTGCAATTAATGCTCACTTAAGGGCTTCACCCGACTGCTGCTGGTGTTACTTCAATGGTGAGCAGGGGCCCTGTCATACAGGTAGTATGACAAGCAAACTCTGCCAGTTTTGCTTGCGGCTCCTGGTTGGGGGTGTCCCTTGTTCAAAGGCTCTCAGTGCTTGATTGAGCAACCAGCATCAGGAAGGTGGCTTGCTGAGAGCCAAACCCGTCCTTGCTGCTGACCCCCCTGACCCCCCTCCCTCACTACCTCCATTCACAACCGGCCCCCTTGCTGTCACTCACCTCTGGCATGGAATCCAGTGATGATCCTAGGCTTTAGTGGCTGCTGTACCGGCAGCAGCTCCTGCCTTCCTGTGGGTGCTGCCATTCACTAGAGCTGCTGGCCTTTGATTGGATGTATCTGTGGAGAGAGAAATAGTTAATGAGCCAGATTTTGTGGAATCATGGAAACTCAGTGGACCTTTAAAAATGGTGGGCAGGAGCCAGATTCGGAAGGCCCACTCTCATTTCCAAAAGACCCCAGTTTCACTAGTAGGGGAAAAAGGGCAGACGTGACTCACACATGAGAGAAACTCGAAATCAGCAGGGTTATTTGAACTCAGTGCTGAGTATCCCAATTTCATGATAGCAAGGGATTTATCCTGCAGTATGGAATATTTATGTAGGAGACATAAATGGTCGTGAAGAGTGGATAAGGTACGCAGAAAAGTCAAGTTGTGAAGTTATTTAAGTCCCCAGCTCTTTAAAATTTTGGGAAAAAAACAAAGCCTGCCTGTGACCAGTGAGAGTTGAATAAAATCTCTTCTAACAGTTCCAATAGCCATTTTCAGAATGCAGAACTTGTAAAAATATGAGACATCGATGAAATAAGTATTCTTGTCTTTTTAACCACTTTAAGACAAATACTTGAACAGTTAGGAACAGGACTACTATAGCACTGCACATACTTCCTTTCTTTATTTATAATAATGCTTAAAGTAATTGTGAAGGTAACTACAGTGATAGCAATGTTTGTTTTGAACTAAAGTGAAAAAATATTTTTTCCATGGTTCTTTAGGTGCTATTTTTCACTGTTTTTCAGCTGTCATTGTCAATTTCTCAGCCCCATTTCATTTGTTGCTTTATGTCCTAGCCACATTTCATGTATTTTAACTTGTAGCTTTCGCTATCATTCGTACATTCTGGACTCTAACTTGACATGTCTTAATGCACATTAGTTGTTCCATATGAATATTGCGCTTGTAACAGTTTTCCACAAGTAGAATTTTCCACTCAGCGTGCGGGCACACACCCAATACGCTCGAGCATGAAATAAAGTGCGATGACATCTGGCGAGCGTCCCGACGTTATTGTTCGGCGGGCACACGCGAGAGTTGGCAGCACGCCCACTGACAATTAGGAGGCCTATTAAGGCCATTAAAATAGCAATTGATGGCGATTTTTCATGCCCGTCCAACGTTACAGTTCGCGGGTATTCAAATCGGCCAGGCGGACTTCGCCTTTTTGATGAAACCTTATCCAAGAGTGGGATCAGATTTCTACTATTAATTAAATAAAATATGTTTGGACAGAATTTTCATCATCTATATTTTCATGTGAGTGAATCTGATGTGTGGACATTTCTTTTCTGTAGTTTCAAATCTTTATTGATTGGTTTTAAGTTCTTCAGCTTGCTGAGGCAGCTCTCTGCCTTCAGGGAGCTTTCATTGCAGGCCCCCCCGCACCCAATAATTGGCCAGCCAGCATGAAATCGCAGTTGGGGGCAGAATGAGGTCAGAGGTACATTCCCTGGCCGCTCCCAAGCCTGCCGATCATGGCCGCCCGCCGAAAATTCTACCCCACATGTCTGTTCATAATGATATATTAATAAAATGCAGAGCAAACATAGGAACGTTAAAAATAAGAGTAGGCCATTGAGGCTCTCAAGCCCGCTTCACCATTCAATTGGATCATGGCTGATCTACTGCTCAACTACATTATCCAACCTATTCTCCATATCCCTTAATACCCTTGCCTAACAAATATCTATCGATCTCAGTCTTGAAAACTCCAATTGCACCAGCAACCTTATGGAGGCAAGAGTTTCTGATTTCTACTATTCTTTCTTTGGAAAAGTACTTCTTAATTTCACCCTTAAATGGCCTAAAGGATAAGGACTGCATTGCCAGTGGCTGTGAAGATGATTGTAGCCATGATATTTTATGTGTGGGTTCCATCCAGGATGGATTTGGAGATGTTTGCAACATGTGGCACTTTGCCATTCGCAGTTGTATAAGGGAAGTCACCGTTGCTCTCTACTTAAAAAGAGCTGACAAAATTTCATTCTATAGTGCAGAGCGGGCATGTGGCTTGCGAGGGTTGCAGGCTTCTCCATTGTGAAGGCTGCCATTGACTTCATCCACTTTGCTTTGCAGGAACTGAGATGCTTGCGGACAGACTGAAGGTGTTCCACAAAGCGGTCACCCAGTCTGCGTTTGGTCTCTCTAATGTAGAGGAGACTGCATTGGGAGCAGCGAATGCAGTAGACGAGATCAGACGCAGACAGGGTGACCACTTTGCGGAACACCTTCAGTCTGTCCGCAAGCATGACCCAGACCTCCCTGTTGCTTGCCATTTCAACACACCACCCTGCTCTCATGCCCACATGTCTGTCCTTGGCCTGCTGCAATGTTCCAGTGAAGCTCAACGCAAACTGGAGGAACAGCATCTCATCTTCCGACTAGGCACTTTACAGCCTTCCTGACATAATATTGAGTTCAACAATTTCAGATCATGAACTCTCTCCTCCATCCCCACCCCCTTCCCGATCCCCCTTTTTCCAATAATTTATAATTTAAAAAATATATATGTATTTTTATTTTCCCACCTATTTTTAAATTTATTGTGATCTATTGTTTTATCTTCACCTTTTGGCCCATTTCGATCCCTTCCCCCACCCCACCCCTACTAGGGCCATCTGCCTCTAGCTTGTCCTGCTTGCTACCCTTAATGTCCCCATTAGCACATTCCTTAGATAATATCACCCCCGTCAACACCCCTTTGTCCTTCTGTCTATGACATATTTGGCAATCTCTTCTTTGCCTCCACCTATCAATGGCCCGCTATCCAGCTCTGCTTTTCCCACCCCCCTCTACCAGCTTATATTTCACCTCATTTCTCTATTTCCTTAGTTCTGATGAAGAGCCATACAGACTCAAAACGTCAACTGTGTTCCTCTCCGCAGATGCTGTCAGGCCTGCTGAGTTTTTCCAGGTATTTTTGTTTTTGTTATAAAAGTAAGGATGTTATGCTTCAGTTATACAGGGCATTGGTGAGACCCCATCTCAAATACTGTGTGCAGTTTTGGTTTCCTTATTTAAGGAAGGATGTAAATGTTTTGAGGCAGTTCAGAGGAGGTTTACTAGATTGGAATTATAGGGTTGTCTTATGAGGCTAGTTGGACAGGCTGGGCTTGTTTCTACTGGGATTTAGACGAGCGAGGGGTGGCTTGATTAAAGTATATAAGATAATGAATGGTCTCAACAAGGTGAATGCGGAAAGGATGTTTCCTCTTGTGGGTGTGCCCAGAACTAGGGGTGCAGTTTTAAAATTAGGACTTAAAATTAAGATTAGGACTCTTATAGGACAGCGATGAGGAGAATTTATTTTTCTCTCTGAGGGTAGTGCGACTTAGGAACTCTGCCTCAGAAGGTGGTGGAGACAGCGTCACTGAATATTTTAAAGGCTGAGGTGGATAGATTCTTGTTAGGCAAGGAAATCAAAGGTTTTCTGGGGTAGATGGGATTTTGGAACTCGAAACACAAACAGACCAGCCATGATCTTATTGAATGGCAGAACAGGTTCAAGGGACAGGATGGCCGATTTCTGCTCCTATTTCGTATATTTGTATTTTAAAAAAAAATTACAGAAAAAACAATCCATCAGCCCTCATCCCTCACACCTGCTCACCCTCCCACACACTCCACTTGCCCATCCATGCCACCACATTACCTTCATCCACCCCCCTGGCCCCTCATACCCTCCATTCTGTCTCATGCCATCCACCTATGGCCCTCCATATCCTCCATACTAACATAAGCCTCTGTACCCATTCCCCATAATACTCATTCCCTCCATGCCAGCTTATGCTCCTCTACCCACCTCATGGGCCCCATACCCTCCATGCCAACCAATGTCCCTTACCCACTCCCATGGCCTTTTATAGCCCTCGTGCCAACTCATGGAAACCCATTCCCCCACCCACCACCTCTTTCCCTTACACCTACGATGCCAACTCAACAAGAATCCACCGTGAGCAGCCCTTAGAAGCCATACTGAGATTTAAAAAAATAAAGCTCTAAGTATGTTTTACAGACTTAAAGAAAAACACTCATGGATAAAAACCAACTCATTACATTTATGTCCCTTCAACCACATAAGCCCCATAAGAATAAACATTTAATTCAAGTGTTTAATCCCCTATAAAAACAAGCATTGGAATTCATAGTCCCACTTCAAAGAGTTGATAACTATTTGGAGCTGTTAACCAAACTATGAAATGGAAGGAACCACACGGTGATAATGGAAGGTTGTGAATTCAGAACAAATCCAGTAATGATAGCTTTCAGGTTTAAGTCAACCGAGTGAAATGGCAAGCAATGATTTTTTAACAGTCCACACATTTTTCAAGGATTTAAAGGGCAAGAGTTTTAAACATTTTGAAGCTTGACAATTGTTTTTGACACTTTTGACAGTTCCTCTTGACATTTCCAATAAGGCTATGCACTTTTTATAAGGTTATGCACTTTTAAGTGCACTATTAATAATCCCAAAGGGCATCTTACCTCTCCCAAAGGGCAGCTTACCTCTCCTATTAGCATGGATAAAGGACTGGTTGGCTAACAGGAAGCAGAGAGTAGGGATAAAAGGGTCATTTTTAGATTGACAAGCTGTAACCACTGGACTGCTACAGGGATCAGTGCTGGGGCCTCACTATTTACAATCTATTTCAATGACCTGGATGAAGGGGCCGAATGTGTGGTAGCTAAATTTGCTGTTGACACCAAGATAGGTAGGAAAATAAATTATCCAGAGGAGGTAACAAACCTGCAAAGTAGTATAGGCAAGTTAAGTGAGTGGGCAAAAATTTGGCAGATGGAGTATAACATGGGTAAATGTTAACTTTGGCATGAAGAATAGAAAAGCAAGTTCAGAGGAGGTCCACTGGACTCATCCCTGGGATGAAAGGGTTGTCTTATAAAGAGAGGCTGAACAGGTTATGCCTATACCCATTGGAGTTTAGAAGAATGAGAGGTGATCTTATTGAAACATAAAGGTTCCTGAGAGGACTTGACAGGGTGGATACCTGGGGGATGTTTCCACTTACGATGAGACTAAAACTAGGACACACTGTTTAAAGATAGAAGGTCTCTCTTTTAAGGCAGAGGTGAGGAGAAACCTTTTCCCCTTGCTGGTGTGTGGAATTTGTTTCCTCAGAAAGTAATGGAGACTGGGTCTTTGAATTTATTCAAAGCAGAGTTAAGCAGATTTTTCTTAGGCAAGGGAGACAAGAGTTAAGGGAGGACAGACAGGAAAATGGAGCTGAGACCACAACCAGATCAACCATGATCTTATTGAATGATAAAGCAGGCTCAAAGGGCCAAATAGCCTACTCCTGCTCCCAGGTTTCTATGTTCCTAGGTTCCTATGTTCCTAAAGGGCACCTGACCTTCCCCAAAATGTGGCCCGTAACCACATCCAAAGGGGTATCCTACCTCTCCAAAAGGATACCCCACCAACAAAAGACTCCGAAAAGTTTAGATCTCCTCCTACCAGGTCCAATCTGCTCACATCATGTTCCCCTTCCTGGCTAACAAAAGTCAGATATGACTGGAGGCAGTGCTGTATTATACTGGCAACTACCTCCATGAAATGTGCATGTGCAAATCCGACCTGGACCCATTCCCACCCCCGTGAAAATGGTATGTGCCATGCTCCGGGAAGGGCCTTCTGTATTTCGGCCTCTTCTGCTATTTTCGCAGGAACAGAGAGGCTCTCCATCATTGCAAACATTCAGGCTTTGATGCCCAACCCTCTTAGCTCTTTGACGTTGCATGCAGGCTTTCTGGCAGACCTACCAATTTGCCAATCATTGCATTGTATGTTCCTATCAACCTTCTTCTGCAGCTTTGATGTGCTTATCTGAATCTTCTGTAGCAGAAGAAGAAAATAAGGTAACACCCTTATTTCCAACAGTGCTCTCTAGGGAACCATGGTACCTGAAATAAAAACAGAAAATGCTGAAAATACTCAGCAGGTCTGGCAGCATCTGTGGAAGTAGAATATGAGAGAAAGCTAGCTAGTAATATAAAGACAGATAGTAAAAGTTTATACAAGTATTTAAATAGGTAAAGAGTAACCAAAGCTAGCATTGATCCTCCAGAAAGTGAATCTGGGGAACTGATAGTGGAAAACAAAAATATGGCAGTGGCATTGAGCTATTTTGTGTCTGCCTTCACTGTGGAAGAATTATAAATCTTTGCAAAGATACATTAAATCAAAAGGTAAAAAGGCGGAGGAACTTAAAGCAATCACTAGCACCAGGGAAAAGATGCTTGGAAAGCCATTAGACCTACAGGCTGACAGAAGGCTTGCATCCTAGGGTATTAAAAGAAGTGGCTGCAGAGATAGTAGAGGTATTTATTGTCATCTTCCAAAAGTCATGAGGTACTATAAGCATCCCATTGGATTGGAAAATAGCAACTATGACAACTTACTTCAAGGAAGGAGGGAAGCAGAGAGAAGGAAACTACAGGCCAGTTAGCCTAAAATCTGCCATAAGAAAACTGCTAGAATCCATTTTTAAGGAAGTTATAGTAGGATATTTAGCAAATCATAATGGGATCAGGCAGAGTCAACATGGTTTTGTGAAAGGCGAATTATGTTTAACTAATTTATTGGAACTCTTTGAGGAAGTAACAAGCAAGTTGGTTAAAGGGGAACCTGTAGGTGTGATGTACTTGGATTTCCAGTGGGCATTTGATAAGGTGCCACATCAAAGGTTACTTCACAAAATAAGAGCTCATGGTATAGGGGGTAACATATTAGCAGGAATAGTGGATTGGTTAGCTAACAGGAAACAGAGAGTAGGGATAAGTGGGGTTTTGTTTGGTTGGCAAACTGTAAATATTGGAGTGCCACAGGGACCAGTGCTGGGTCCTCAACTATTTACAATTTATATCAAAGATATGGATAAAGGGGCCAAATGTATGGTAGCTAAATTTGCCAATAATACCAAGATAGGTAGAAAAGTAGGTTGTCAAGAGGAGGTAAACAGTCTACAAAAGGATATAGATGAGTTAAGTGAGTGGGCAAAAAATTGGCAGCTGGAGTAGAAAAGGGGGAAGGTTTTACAGCAGCTGTACAGGGTCTTGGCAAGACCACATCTAGAGTGCTGTGTGCAGTTTTGGTTTCCTGAACTGAAAATGGACATAATTGTGTTAGAAGCAGTTCATAGACTCATTCCTGGGATGAAGTATTTATCTTACGAAGAAAGCTTGAATAGGTTGAGCCTATACCTACTGGAGTTTAGAAGAGAGGTGATCTTATTGAAACATATAAGATCCTGAGGGTCCTTGATAGGGTGGATAACAGGAAGATGTTTTCTCTTATGGGGCTGACTAGAACTAGTTTAAGATGGTTTAAGAATAAGAGGTCTCACTTTGAAATTGGTACAATAGAGAGAGATGGCCATAATTTTGGAGATTAAAGCGTAGAATCAGTTTGGGTAGAGATGAAAAATAATAAACATAAGAAGTCATTTGTGGGAGGGTTTATATGCCCCCTACCAGTTACCACACTGTAGGATGGGATATACAGGAAAGAATAAGGAGGTTTATGAGAAAGTTACAGTGATAATCATGCAGATTTTAATCTACATATAGATTGGACAAATCAGATTGGCAAAGCTAGCTTGGATGATGAGTTCTACAGTGTTCTCAGGATAATTCCTTAGAGCAGCATGTTCTTGTACCAACCAGAGAGCAGGCCATACTATATCTGGTAATGTGCAATGAGAAAGTATTAATTAATGACCTCATAATGAAGGCGTCCTTGGTAGCAGTTATAATAATATGATTGCATTTCACGTTCAGTTTAAGAGGGAGAGTAGTGTCAGAGTAAGACTAGTGTTTTAAACATATCTAAGGGCAATTATGAGGGCAAAAGACAGAGCTGACTAAAGTGAACTGCGAAATTAGGTTAAGGGATAGGTCAGTAGAGATGCCGTAGCAGACATTTAAGGACATATTTCATAATACCCAGAAAAGATACATTCCAGTGAGAAAGAAAGACTAAGGGTGGAGGTCCACGGCTAACTAAGGAAGTGAAAGATAGTATCAAACTGAAAGAAAAAGTGTACAAGTCCGCAAAGATAAGTGATAGGTCAGAAGATTGGACAGAATATAAAGAACAGCGAATAATGACTAAAATATTAATAGGAGGGAGAAATTAGGGTATGAGAGAAAGCTAGCTGGAAATATTAAAACAGATAGTAAGAGTTTCTACAGGTACTTACAAAGGATAAGAGTAAGTAAAGTGAGCGCTAGTCTTCTAGAGAGTGAATCTGAAGAAATAATAATGTAAAATAAGGAATGGCGGATTAATTGAACAGGTATTTTCCATCTGTCTTCACTGTAGAGGGTACAAATAACATCCCAGAGATAATTGTGAATCAGGAGGGGAAAGGGAAGGAGGAACTTAAAATGATTGCAATCACCAGGGAAAGGGTGCCAAGAAAATTATTCGAACTAAAAGCTGACATGTTCCCAGGCCCTGATGAACTTCATCCTAGAATCTTAAAAGAAGTGGCTGCTGAGATAGTAGATGCATTGGTTTTAATTTCCAAAATTGCCTAGGTTCTGGAGAGGTCCCATCAGATTGGAAAATAGTGAATATAACTCCTCTATTCACGATAGGAGGGAGACAGAAAGCATAAAACCACAGGCTAGTTAGCTTAACACCTGTTGTAGGAAAATTATTGAAACCTATTATTAAGGTAGTTATGGCGGGGCACTTAGAAAATCTCAATGCAATCAGGCAAAGTCAACATGGTTTTGTGAAAGGGAAATCTTATTTGACAAATTTATTAGCGTTCTTTCAGGAAGTAACAAGAAACATGGATACAGGAGAAATTGCGAATATGTTCTACTTAGATTTTCAGAAGGCATTTGACAAGGTGCCACATCAAAGGTTACTGCGCAAAATAAGAGTTCCAGGTTTAGTGGGTAACATATTAGCTTGGATAGGCGATTGATTAGCTAACAGGAAACAGAGAGCAGGCATAAATGCGTCATTTTCAGTTTGGCAAGATGTGACAAGCGGAGTGCCACAGGGATCAATGCTGGGGCCTCAACTATTTACAGCTTATATCAATAGCTTGGATGAAGGGACCAAATGCATGGTTGCTAAATTTGCTGATGCCAAAAAGATAGGTAGGAAAGTAAATTGTGAAGATGATAAAAAGTGTCTTCAAAGGGGCATGGATGGATAGGCTAATTGAGTGGCTGAAAATTTGGCAGATGGTGTATTATGTAGGAAAATTTAACTTGTCTACTTTGGCAGGAAGAATAAAAAAGCAGCATATTATCTAGGTGGAGAGAGAGAGTGCAGGAATCTGAGGCATGGGGGAATCTAGGTGTCCAGGTACATGAATCACAAAAAGTTATTTATAGGTGCAACAAGTGAATAAGAAGGAAAATTGAATCTTGTTGCTTATTGCAAAGGAAATGGAATATAGAAGTAGGAATATTTTGCTACAGTGTGCAGGTGTTGTTAAGACCACTCCTGGAGTGCAGTTTTGATCTCCTTAGTTAAAAAAGGATTTAAATGCATTAGAGGCAGTTCACAGAAGGTTCAGTTGACTGATACCTGGCATGGTATCTTATGAGGGAAGGCCATTAGAGTTTAGAAGAATGAGAGATGATCTTATTGAAATATATAAGTTCCTGTGGGGACTTGAGAGGGTGGATGCTGAAAGGATGTTTTCCCTTTTGAGAGAGGCTAGAACTAGGGAACACAGTTTAAAAATAAGGGGTCTCCTATTTAAGATGGAGATGAAAATAACTTTTTCCCTCAAAGGTTGTGAGTCTTTGTATCTCTCTTCCTCAGAAAGCAGTGGAGGCAGGGTCATTGAATATTTTTAAGACAGAGGTAGATAGATTCTTGACTAACAAGAGAGACAAAGGTTATCGGGGTAGGCAGAACGTGGAGTTGAAGCCAGTCAGATAACCCGTGATCTAATTGAATAGCAGAGCAGGTTCAAGGGGCCGAATAGCTTACTCCTGCTTGTATGTTTGTATGTTAAGCCAGAGTTGAGGAGAATTTTTCATGAGATGTGGGTGTACTTGGAAGGCCAGTATTTGTTTCCCATCTCTAATTTCCCTTGAGCTGATTGGTGTGACAGGCTATTTCAGAGGACAGTTAAGAGTCAACTACATTGCTGTGTTTCTGGAGTTTTATGTAGGCCAGGCCAGGAAAGGACAGCAGATTTCCTTTCCTAAAGGACATTACTGAACCAAATGAGCTTTAATGACAAATTCATGTTCACCATTACTGAGACTACCTTTCAATTCCGGATTTATTTATTTGGTGAGTTTAAATTCTACTAGCTGCCGTGATCTGATTTGAACCCATATCCCCAGAGCATTAGTTTCAGTCCCTGGATTACAAGTCTAGTAACATTACTATTACACCACCATCTCTAACACTGTATATAAGTTAGGAGACAACTTAGAGGTGGGATCTGCACATGGTGAGACACCAGACATGAGTGTCCTGCAGTCAGAGGAGGGAATAAGGGTAGCACAGGTGCTATGGTCCTGGTGAAAGGTCATGACACGAAACGTTAACTCTCTTTTTCTCTCTCATAGAAACATAGGACTTAGGAGCAGGAGTAGGCCATTTTGGCTCTTCCGACACTGCTCCGCCATGCAATAAGATCATGGCTGACAATATGGCCAGAAGTCCAAAGATCAGGTTCACACCGTCTTTCTCGCTGCCAGACGTCGGGAACCTAATGCCAATGAACTTGCATCTTATCATCTTGCCTGCTCGCCAGAATCATCCCCCCAATGCCAGGTTTACCACCCACATCAGCGGGAAATCACGTCGGTCCAGAACACGTCTTGACAAATGTCAAGTGCCGAAGCCGGGACTTACCGTTAGGACCTTGTTCACATCGCGGACGTCCGAGAAGCAGAAACCCTACAGTTACCGGACCCTGGAGAAACACATGCATCGTATGCTGGGTGGAATTTCATGGACATGGCTCCACTGCGAAGCAGTTCACAGAAGGGGGGAGGTCTTGGTTGATGCCTAGGGTCTGCTTCGGGCCATCACGGTCTTGGCCATGGGCTGCTTCGGATGATCGTCGAGGTGCGGGAGAGGAAGTTCTGCTGTGAGTGGGAGAGGAAGGTGTATAGGGGGGTGGGTGGTAGGAGAGGAAGGTATAGGTTTGACTGGGAGAGGAAGGTGTACCAGGGAGGTGAGTTTGGTAGGGGGGTATGAAGATGTTGGGGAGGTGAGGTTGGGTCAGGTGGGGGTGTGGTGCGGTGGGAGGTTGGGGGGGTGAACGAGTATGAGGAGGTGAGGCTGTAAGCTGTAACAGGGGAGAATGCGGCAACTGGGGAGGTAGGTGTAAATGGGAGGAAGGTGCAAGGGGTGGAGTTTTGGGGGGAAGGAGTTTGGGGGGGCAGGATTTCAGGGGGAGGAAGAAGCTTAGAGAGGGATGGAGTCCAGGGGCAGGGGGAAAGAATTCCAAGGGGGGAAGGAGTCCAGGGGTAAGAAGGAGTCTGGGCGGGGAGAGGAGGGAGTGAGGTTGGAGGAGGAAGTAAGAGTGGTGGAGGGAGTTGGATGTGGTGGAATATCCAAGTGAATGTGCAAGGTAGGGGCCTGTGGCATCAATTACTGCCTCCTGGGGAGCGAACTAAGTGTGGATGTGGTAGGAGGGAATGGTGAGATTGAAAGAGGGAAGAATGAGGTGGAAGGGTTGGAGGGTGAGAGTTCGATGGTAGCAGTAGAAGGGACAGCAAGGGTGGTTGGGAAATTGGAGGCAGACACGGACCTTTGGGGTGGGAAGCAGGAGGTCGGGGTAGTCAATGTAGATGTGGGTGGGATTCTCAGGAAGGTAGGGAATGTGCACATTCACCTGGACATCCTGGAAAGAAAAGGGTTCTGATTGGTAGGTGATGGTGGTGAGATGGAAGGTGATGCCAGCAAGGTCAAGAGTGATGGGGGAAAGGACATTGTTGACTGAGGGAGGGTAAAGGATGGGGCAGCTGAGAAGAAACTTTAATACGACCATGTTTTCGAAATCGAAAGTGAGCGGAGCCTCGTGTTGAGTGGGCACAGGTGCTGCATGGGAGTGTGATCAGTGGGTGGGTGGAGAAGCAGGTCAGCTCAGATGGACGACCAAAAGTGAACCCCAGCAGGCAGCATTGAAAATGCTCGGGACATTGAGATGAGTGTGATGGAGGGAGGCTCCACATGCGTGGGAGAGTGCTTGCACGAGGCTCCGAAAGGCCCTGCCACACACACACACTTCTCCCTCTGGAATCACTGGTCATCCAGCTGCATGCAGCTGGATTGCTAATGGGGGATGCAGATAGAGGGCTCATGAAGCCTGTAAATAAAGCTGAAAGACACCATTGCATATTACTCAGTAAAAGTGAATGTATTTTCAGATTATAAAGTCACAAAATGCATTTGCCCGTGCAACCACTTGTGATCAGAAATTCTCATCTTTTCTATGCCTGCCACTTCTTCTAGGCGCTGCCCTGACATCTGCAGCAGGAGTGGAGAGTGTCTGTGCAATGGTTTGGCCCTGGTACCTCTGATGACTCCAGCATGGATCCTCTGGAGAGCCAGGGCTTTGAGGGCCCCCACTTTCTTTGGCTGTCCTCCCATGGGCCAGATGCTTCCTCTGTGGTGACAGAGGATGAGGTTGAGGGGCTCGCAGGCAAAGGGAGAGGACAGCCACTGAAATTCCTGAGTGAATGATTCTGGGGTATCCAGCTACTGCTCCTCCCCCTGCAGGCCCTTGCCTGACTCCTTGAGGGGAAGGAACACCTGGAGGGATGTCAAGGTGTCTTGTTTCCCTGTCGTGAAGCCGCTACAGGAACTCACCCATGGCTACTGTGATGGAGTGCAGATCTGCACGCATCTCTGTGTTCTGCTGGACCAGGGTTTCCATGGCACCTGCTATCCTTCCCATGGAGACCTCCATACATGCACATGTGGGCACCACTTCATCAGATTGCAGGTGGACACATTCTGACTTGCATCACACTCTGTTGAGGGCTTCCAACACCTCTGCCATGATTTTCCCCTCCTTCTGCTGACTCCCCACAATGAGTGGGAAGGCCAAATCCAGAGGCTCACCATCTGATTCATACCTCACAGATGCCTCTTTCCCAGCAGTCCTCCAAGTGGCGGGGAGCTCGGCTGAACCTGCTTCCTCCTGCTGTGGACATGTGTCCATATGGTGACCACCAGATTGTGAACCTGAGCCTGTTCTAGATCTAGGTCCCACTGAGGTGTCTGTCTCTGTGCTGGTGGAGGGTGTGGGTAAGCACTGTGATGGGTCTCCCAGGCTGTTTATTTCCAGCTCTTCAATGCAGGAGTTGTCCACTTGGCTGGTGAATGGAGCTGAGGGGCTGGCTGAGGGTATCGGTAGCTTAGCAGAGCTCCCTGTGAACCAAAGTAGAGACAGTTAATGCATGGCAGCAGAGTCAAAAGCAGTAGAGAGAGCGCTCACATTTGCATTGAAGGAGAGATGATGTGGTGCAGGATCCTCACGTGGGTTTTCACCGCCGACCTCACCGTCGCCACAGGCATGGTCCACGTTCTCACCAGTCAGCGCGATGGCACGCTCCTCAAAGTGAGTGAAGGGTCTAATGTGGGCCACTCCACCCCAGGCCTAGGACCCCTCCCTGCTGTTTTGAGCCAGCTTCTCCTGCATGAATACCGATGCAGAGAGTGTGAGCAGGATGCATGGCACTGCGTGGAATGTTTGTGTGGTGAGCGGAGCCATAGATGGATGAGGACGTGAGCTTGAGGGGATATGAACCTGATGGAGATGTGAGGTTGTGTGTGTGAGTTAGTGCTGTTGTTCTTTGAGATCCCTGTGGATGTGTGATGGGTTTGTGAGTGTGTGAGTTGAGAGTGATGAGAAGAGTGACTTACTCTGGCGAACGGAAGATATCATTCAACCTCTTCCTGCACTGGGTGGCTGTCCTCTTTTGCAGGGCATTGGTGCTGACCACTGCTACCACCACCCTCATGCTGGATTGGTGACCTTGCTTGCTGGTCTCCTCCCAGAGCGGGAGTAGAGGACTTCACTGGGCCTTCACTCCGTCCAGTTGACGCTCAAGAGAGGCATCGCTAAATTTGGGGGCAATATGTTTCCTCCTTTTGGCAGCCATCAGTTCCCAGCAGCTTCCTATCCCTTGAAGAGTGTTAGCTCCGTGCAGGGGCAGCCTTTAAATATGGCGCCCAGTTTACTGAGACCTAGGGTGACGGCAGGGCAGATGGAACAGAGGATGCCCCACCAGCGACCTGGCCTGTTTCCCAGAAATGCATTATTAATGAGGCTGGACAAGCTGGAATGGGATGATACAGCATGAAAAGCTGCCCTTGGGGCCAGCAGGAAAAAAGTCCTTTTCCCATCCACTATCACACTTAATACAAATCTGGGACAATTCCATTGTATGGCTTGAAGTGTAAGTGGGATGTGAAAAGAAGGACTAGGTATGAGGATACCCTCATCCTCTATTGTTTCAGGCACCCCACTGGCCCTCCACCACATTAGCAACGGCCAATTCAATGATAGCAAGCAATGATTTCTCCATGGGGTAAGATCACGCAGCCTCACCTGTCCCCTGTCAATTAATGCATGCTACCTTTGCTTATGCGTTAACTTGTCCGTGCTGAAATTTATTTGGATGATGTGGCTGTCATGGATAAATAGCTGGCAATATTTGCAAGCTTTTAGATCTGGGTGTGAGGCTTGCAACAGTGCTAAGCACATGAGGGTGAGATGAAATCTATGAATGTTAGGTGTGAGTACTGATTGATAGAGATTGTTGTTCAGTGAGTGATGAGGGTCTGATACAGTGAGTTGTGTCTTATGCTAGTGGTTCAGTCAGTAGAATATGGTGTTTAAGGACTCATTAGCTGACCTTGACCACTTGCGTGAGGCCATTGAACAATTTGTGGTATTACAACTAGGTCCTCATTGACTACCATGGGTATCTGCTTCCAATGCCTTCTAAGAGTTTGTCTAGAGGGTCTTGTGGCCTCTTGTGGATGGAGTACATCCCTCCCCCTCTCCCCCGCACCTCCTCGACCATGATCTCCAGGACAGTGCCAGAAATGTGGAACCTTCCCAGGTAATCTATTTTAGGTGTTGGTTGAGGGATAATTGTCTACCAGGACACTGGTAGAATGCCCCTGCATACCCAGTAGCATCGTGGAGCCTTTCACATACGCCTTTGAGGGCACATGGTGCCTTGGTTCAACAACTCATCTGAAAAAGGGTTTGAGAAAGGTAGTTCTGAGAAGCTGCTTCCCTGTCCGGAAAGTCTAGAATCAGGGTCAGAGTCTCAGAATTATAAGTTTCTCACTTAGGACTGAGATGAGATGAAATTTCTTCATCCAGAGGGTTGTGAATCTTTGGAATTCTCCATCCCAGAGAGCTGCCGATGTTCAGTTGATGAGTATATTGTTAAGATCTCTGAAGACAACCTTTAACATTTAAAGAGAAATTTGAACATCTAGTGATCTACTGAAAGAATTATGCCACAGGATTTCACTTTTATAAACAAAAGTAATCTTTACTGTTTAAAAAGTTAAACAAAGCAAGCATTACTGACTTAACACTATAGTTTGCCAAGACTTAGAATATAAATCCAGTTCCCCTTTTACTTCCTAATTCCTCACACGAGTCCCTTTATGCATTACAAGATCTTAAGGGTTCATTCACTTTTCCTTCCAGGACCAAACCAAGTATGTCACAGCTCTCTGGAATTCACTTTAATTTCTTCTCAGTGTTCCAGCTATTCTCCGTGGTATGAGATTTCATGGAGATTGTTCCAATAGCTTTTGGTTAAGTGATCCTCCAACTTTCCTTAAAACCTCATGACTGTGGATATCTCAGCTCAAGCTGAGCCTCACTGCGTTTGTACTTAGTTCCCTTTGAAGTTTTGTATTCTTGCATCTGTCCTGATAACTGCAAGATAAAAAGCTTTGATAGCATGTTTCATTTATTCATTAAGTAAACTTAAATTCCATCAGATCCCATGATGGAAATGGAACTTGAATTTTTCGGATGGCTAGGGTTGTGTTTCCCGCCATCTAAAGAGTCAGTGGGGGATGTATCCCTACTGACTCCGAACACCCCGCAGCTTATTTATTCTCCAGTGAGCATTAATTGGTTGCGGGTAGAACTTCCTCCTCTCACTTGGGAGGAATTCCTGCCTTAGGGACAGCCCTTCAATCCCTGCAGCTGGAGTTGACAGAGTTCAAGAAGGCATCAAAGACTCAGTCCGGGAACTGGAAACCCAAGTAAGTTGAAGAGGTCCCAAGGTGGAGAAGGTAGAGAAAGCCTGGGGGGATATGAGGGGGCAATCGGAGTCTCGGGGGAGAGGCTGGGGAGGGAAGGAATTCTGGAGGCCACCAGACCTTAAGGATGGCAGGAGAGCTCCCAACTTCAGAAGGGGGCTTCTGATGGAGGTGCACCCGCACCCCCCTCCCTTCACCCCCGCCTTCCCACCCACATTGTCACTTTGTTGTATTTCAGGCTTCCCCCACAGAGGTTCAATCTTCTCCGCCAGCCTAAAAATTGAGGCTGGGCAGGAAACGTCCCTTAAGTGGACATTTATTGGCCACATAAGGGCCTCAAATATGGCTTTCCACCTAAGGCCTTGTCCACCACAGCATAAAATCGCTGTCCGGTCGGGGCGGGTGGGAACTCGCCTAAAAACCCACCGGCGGGAGGGTGTAAAATTCTGGCCCATGTCCCTGAAACATTATTCTGGGTCTCTGGATTTCTTGTCTAGTAACATTACCACTATGCTACAATTTCTGCTGCCAGTACTGGACCAGGACAGAAGAATTTGGGCTTGGACAGGACCAGCCACCTTGTGTGCAATGCGCCTGCCCTGTGCCAGAGCAGAGGCTGCAGTTTGTAGAATTCGACTGTTATTTCAACCAGCGCAGTTGTGTGAGTTCAACATTTACCAGGATGTGATAAGGTCACTGAGTCACTGGGTAAGCACCTAGCAATGCTCTTAATCAGCTAAAGTCTGTCAAACTTTGCTAATACCGCAGGTGTAGTGTGCATTACTCTGCTGATTGTGCTGATTGCTTCGACTGAAATTTTGGGAAAACTTATACATACATATGCGCTCAGCCCCATAATGACACCTTCTACTTTGTTTAATTCGAGTCTGTGTTCAAATGATTGCTTATGTAAATGCCTTTTGGTGTTCATTTGATATGATTTATCATCAGAGCTAGGTATATATCCATTGCTTCCCAGATGAGCTGAGTGATTACTGTGAACTACAAGAGGAAATTAAATCAACAGGAGCTGTGTGACTGGAGTGAAAGGTTTTATATTGAGAACATGCAATTAAGTTGTACCTCTGAGGCTGGAGATGTATAAAGCGCAATTGCATATTGATCGGACTATATAGAATAAATATCATTCATTATTTTTTAGTGGAAGTAATGACGTGATGAAGCATGCTGTTATACCTGCACTTAAAATGATAAAACAAGTTTATAGGGGAAATACTGTCTCTTCTGGTTGGGAAACCCAGAACATGGGACCATAATCTTAAAATTAGAGCCAGGCTATTTGGGGCTGAAATCACAAAGCACATTTTCACATAAGTGGGAGCAGAAACCTGGAACTCTTACCCAAAAGGATGTTGAAGCTGGGACAATTGAAATGTTCAAGACGGACTAGGCAATGGTATGGAGGGATATAGCGGTAAGATAGATAAATAGAGTTGAGGAGCAGATTAACCACAATCTAATTGAATGCCGGAACAGGTTTGAGAGGCTGAATGGACTGCTCCTATTCCAATGTTGCTGCACTTGAATAATGTTAACAATAGTGTGCATAAAGTGATAACAGATATTTGTTGTGCTGTTTGTTACCTTCCCTTTGTATAGATTTCCTGTGGAAGGCCTCAGTTGAGACCTGGGCCTTGAGCAGGTAAAGTGTTGGTGGGGAATGGAATGGAAGAAGAGGCAGTTACAACATGGGCCTGAAATTTTGCTCTTGCATTGGGAGCAAAGAGTCGATAAAATTCCTGGCTCTACAAGCCTAGTTCCTGAAAAACTCCAGCAGATGTTCAGGCTTTGGTTCCAGGGGATGGGGTGTTAACGGATGTTGGGTCTACCACCCCTAGAAACAATGCGAAGGCAGCCACATAGGTTGTGTGAAAGCTCCACCTCAGTGCACATATACTTGTAAGGAAAAAAAGAAAACAAAAAAAGTCCTCTAGCCATTACCCTTCAGGTCCCATCACCCAACCTCCACACACTCCCTGTGCCCCACTGATTTTTTTAAACTGCAGACTGCTTTTTTTAACATTTAAAAGGGGAGCAGATTTAAATGCTTCATCAACATTCCCACTTCTGACCTTATGATGTAAGGAAGGTCATTGATGAAATAAGCGAAGATGGTTGGGCCGAGGACACTACCCTGAGGAACTCCTGCTGTGATTTCCTGGAGTTGAGATGACTGACCTCCAACAACCACAACCATCTTCCTTTCTGCTAGGTATGACTCCAACCAGTGAAGACTTTTCCCCCCATTCCCATTGACTCCTGTTTTGCTAGGGCTCCTTGATGCTACACTTGGTCAAATGCTGCCTTGATGTCAAAGGCAGTCACTTTCACCTCACCTTGGGAGTTCAGCTTTTTTGTCCATGTTTGAACCAAGACTGTAATGAGGTCAGGAACTGAGTGGCCCTGGCAGAATCAAAACTGGGCATCAGTGAGCAGATTATTGCTAAGCAGGGGGTGACACTTGACAGCACTGTACTGATGATGGAGAGTAGACTGATGGGCAGTAATTGGCTGGGTTGGATTTATCCTGCTTTTTGTGTGCAGGAGATACCTGGGCAATTTTCCACTTAACCAGATAGATGCCAGTGTTGTAGCTGTATTGGAACTGCTTGGCTGGGGGTGCAGCAAGTTCTGGAGCACAAGTCTTCAGTACTGTTGCTGGAATATTGTCAGGATCCATACCGTTTGCAGAATCCATTGCCTTCAGCCGTTTCTTGATATCACATGGAGTGAATCGAATTGGCTGAAGACTGGCATCTGGGGACCGCTGGAGGAGGCCGAGATGGATCATCCAATTGACTCTTCTGGCTGAAGATTGTAGCAAATGCTTCAGCTTTATCTTTTGCACTGATGTGCTGGACTCCTCAATAATTGAGGGTGGGGATATTTTTGGAGCTTCCTCTTCTAGCGAGTTGTTTAATTATCCACCACCATTCATGACTGGATGTGACAGGACTGCAGAGCTTATGTCTGATCCGTTGGTTTTGGGATCGCTTAGCTCTGTCTATCACTTGCTGCTTATGCTCTTTGGCATGCAAGTAGTCCTGTAACTTCACCAGGTTGACGCCTCATTTTTAGGTATGCCTGGTGCTGCTCCTGGCATGCCCTCCTGCACTCTTCATTGAACCAGGGTTGACCCCCTAGCTTGATGGTAATGTTAGAGTGGAGGAAATCTATCCCATTTAGCATGGTGGTAGTGCCACACAACATGATGGAGGGTATCCACAATGTGAAGGCGGGACTTCGTCTCCACAATAACTGCAGTGGTCACTCCTACTGATAATGCCATGGACAGATGCATCTGTGGCAGGCAGGTTGGTGAGGATGAGGTCAAGTATGTTTTTCACTCTTGTTGGTTCCCTCACCACCTGACGCAGACCCAGTCTAGCAGCAATGTCATTTAGGACTTGGCCAGTAACGTGCTACCGAGCCACTCTTGGTGATTAACAGTGAAGTCCCCCACCCAGAGTACATTCTGCGCCGTTGCCACCCTCAGTGCTTCCTCCAAGTGCTGTTCAACATGGAGGAGCACTGATTCATCAGCTGAGAGAGGATGGTACGTGGTAATCAGCAGGAGGTTTCCTTGTCTATGTATGAGCTGATGCCATGAAACTTCATGGTGGCCGGAGTTGATGTTGAGGACTCCCAGGGCAACACCCCCTGACTGTACTACACTGTCCCTTCATCTCCGCAGGGTCTGGTGGGACAGGACATACCCAGGGATGGTGATGGTGGTGGTGGTGTCTCGGAAGGATATGATTCCGTGAGGATGATTATGTCAAGCCATTGCTTGACTCGTCTGTGAGACAGCTCTCCAAAATTTTGGCACTAGCCTCCCCCAATGTTAGTAAGCAGGACTTTGCAGGGTCGACAGAGCTGGTATTGCCATTCTCGTTTCCAATGCCTAGGTCAATGCCAGGTGGTCCGTGAGGTTTTATTCCTTTTTTGCAACTTTGCAGCAGTTTGGTACAGTTGAGTAGCTTGCTAGGGCATTTCAGAGAGCATTTAAGAGTCAACCATATTACTATTGGTCTGGAGTCACATGTAGGCCAGACCAGACCAGGTAAGGATGCCAGATTTCCTTCCCTAAAGGGCATTAGTGAACCAGATGGGTTTTTACAACAGCCACAATTCCAGATTTTTATGGCCAGGATATTGAGGTTGGCGAGCAGGGGGCGGGGCCCACTTGCCGACATGTAAAATGACGCAGGATGATGTTGGGCGGTACTCTCAATGTCATCCTGTGTCACTTCAATTTTCAGGTCAGCGGGGGCGCTGCCGAATCAGCTGTGTGCCCGCCGACCTGTCAATGGCCTATTGAGGCCATTTAATAAGTAATTGACATAATTAAGGGACCTGCTCATTCAAACTTAAGGTTGGTGGGCAGGCCGGGAGCCCTGGCAGGCTTCAGAAAAAGCATGAAACCTCATCCATGGGTGGGATGAGGTTTCATGAGGGTTTTTATAAATTTAATAAATGTTTGATTTAAAGCGTTGGACATGTCCCAACTCAAGTGACAGTGTCACATGAGGGGACATGTTGGAAATTTTGTTTGTGCACCTTTACCATATTTAAATTTGGTGCCGATCTCCCTGAGGCAGCACTTAGCCTCAGGGAAATGAGTGCGCTCTTTTGCGCACATGAACGAAAGAGCACACTCTCCTCTGAGGGAATACCCCCACCCCCCGCCCGCACAGGGCGTGCAAAGCGCTTCCTGGCGGACATCACACTGGTTGGGCCTTAATTGGCCTGCCCACGTAAAATGGCGGCGCACCCCTGACCAGGGGTACACCTGCACTCCCTCCCCTCAACAGGGAGGGATTCTTCCCTATTGAATTCAAATTCATCAAGTTAAATTCTGCCATGGTGGGATTCAAGCCCAGGTCCCCAAAGCACTACCCTGGGTCTCTGGATATTGTGTAGTGACAATACCACTACACCATCGCCTCTCCTGGTAGAACCCAACTAGTTTCAGCTGCTTCATCAATGACATTCCCTCCATCATAAGGTCAGAAGAGGGGATGTTCTCTGATGATTGCACAATGTCCAGCACCATTTGTGACTCCTCAGATACTGAAGCAGTCCATGCCCATATGCATCAAGACCTGGACAACACTCAGGCTTGGGCTGGTAAGTGGCAAGTAAGATTCAAGCTACACAAGTGCGAGGCACTGACCATTTTCAACAAGAGAGAATCTAACCGTCAACCCTAAACATTCAATGGCATTATCATCACTGAATCATCACAGTCAACATTCCGGGGGTTACCATTGACCATAAACTGAACTGGACCAGCCATTTAAATACTGTGGCTACAAGAGCAGGTCTGAGGCTGGGAGTAACTCACCTCCTGACACCTCAAAACCTGTCCACCACCTACAAGGCACAAGTCAGGAGTGTGATGGAATACTTTCCACTTGCCTCTCCCACAACGCTCAAGAAGCTCGACACCATCCAGGAAAAAAACAACCCACTTAATTGGCACCCCATCCACCACTTTCAACATCCATTCCCTCCACCACTGACGCACAGTAGCAGCAGTGTGTACCATCCACAAGATGCATTGCAGGAATTCACCAAGGTTCCTTCAACAGCCCTTTCCAAACCCATGACCTCTACCACCTAGAAGGACAAGGGCAGCAGATACATGGGAACACCGCCTAGTTCCCCTACAAGTCACACACCATCCTGACTTGAAACTATATCGCCGTTCCTTCATGTTGTTGGGTCAAAATCCTGGAACTCTCTTCCTAACAGCACTGTGGGTTTACCTACACCACATGGACTGCAGTGCTTCAAGAAGGCTGCTCACCACCACCTTCCCAAGGGCAATTAGTGAATGGCAATAAAGGCCTAGCCAGCAACGCCCACATCCCATGAACGAATAAAAAATAGTTAAAATAAGATTTTAAATATAAGACAAATAAAATGAAATAATAAGCCAAGATATTAGCTCTACAGGCATATGGACTGAATATCCAACAGGTTTTAATCAATATTTCACTCAACTGCCTTTTTTCACACAATTATTTTTATTAACAATTTTAATCCCACAAATACCTACATTCACAAAAAATTATTATACTCAAAAACATTATTTGACAAAAAGATTTATTTTCACAATGAATTTACTTTCATTCGTTTTACTTTATTCTAGAATTAGATTTACAATTTTTACCATATGGTTTCTATTACTCATTCTCTACATCCTCAGTATCGCTCTCAAAATCCTCAGGATCAAAATCTACACCCATTTCCTCAATGTCTACTGCTAATTTGAATAGTTCATCCTCAGTATCAAAGGAGTGTAGTGTCACTCTACATTTTCAGCATCACTGCCTGCATTTTGAGTGTTTGTTGAAACATTAAATATTTGATGATAGGTCACATTAGAAGTTCTTCCTTCTTGAGTCAAAATAAAGAGATTTCTTGACAGTCCTACTCAGCTCTTATATTTTCTGATGCTTCTCAAGTGTTTTGATTTTGTTGTTGTTCCTATTATGTCATCCCCATCCAGTTATACTCATGGATTTATGGAAAGTGGACACTATACTTTTAAAACAAAATGGGGAATGGGCAACCTGCATTGAAAAAAAGTGGAGTGGAGAAGTCAGGTGACTCCTTTCTTGTCAGCTAATATACAAGGAACTACATGAGGCTAGAAGTTATCCTGCTTGTCGAGACAGGACATTAAAACAGAAATGACCTTTTGGGACATTCCATTGAGATGACATTAAAATGCAACAGATCTTTCCTGTGGATTTAATGGCTGCCATTGTCCAACTAACAGCAGAAGTTAGTTTACGTTGGACTTGCAGACTCCTTGGCTGCAGAATGGAATTCCACAGAATGGGTGTGAGGAGAAATTGATTCTATCACAAGGAGATGCAAATGGATGAAACTCAAATACCACTGTATGTCAATGCTCAAGTCATCAGTGACCATTTATGTGAACAATGGAAAACAGATACTATGATCACCTGGCAGAAACAATGGACAGAATTTTACGCCTCTCTAGTGGGCGCACGCCCTAAGCGATCGGGCATAAATTAGCGCGAGAAAACGTTCAGGGAGAGCGTCCCGATGTCATCCTGCATGCGTGCAATCTTCAGGTCAGCGGTCACGCGTGAGTGTTGGAGCTGCGTCCGCCATCAATTAATAGGCCACTTAAGGCCATTAAAAACCCAGTTGATCCCGATTTTATGTTGCCCATGCTCGTTGCATGGGCAGAAAGGGCAGGCAGGCAGCCCACATTTTGCAAAACCTCATCCAAGGGCGGGATAAAAAGGGTCAGCAGCATTGCCAGTGTGCGTAGTGAGGAGTTTTGGAGATAGTTTGCTGCTGGTTGCTTATTTGAACTTGCCAGCTTCATCTCAGTTCTGAGCTTCATTCTTAACATTTCCAGGCTTCATTTCAGGACTCATTGGAGTTTCCAAGACCCCAGAGGATTTTAATCATGAGGTCCCTTCCAGGTGTCAAACAGACTTCTGTAAGCCTGGTAATGGGGATTGTGGTCTCCGCTGGAGGCACCTCCTCTGAGGAGAAAGAGAAGGGCAGAAGGGAGAGGAGGCCAGGTGTCCCAATGCAGCTTCCAGGGGAGTGAGCTGTGGGAAGGGAGGCATAGGCGCGAGAGGTGCAGGGCCAGCAGGTAGTCCAAGGTGGTAGGGCCGCAGAAGATGCCACTATCCTGTGCCAGGGTTTACAGGCAGCGAAAAAGCTACCTCAATATGTCTGAGGTGCAATGCCGAAGGAGACGCCACCTCTCCTGGGAGACTGTGACCCCTATTTGGTATATGATTGGGCCTGAGATCACCTCCAACTGTGTGGGTGGAAACCACACCAATGGTGGCTCTGAAGGTCACAGTGGCCCTCAACTTCTATGCCTCTGGCTCTTCGCAGCCTGGCCAACCCCACCTGAGGAACATTCAGTCCAAGCAGCCAAGGCTCACCCCCTTGGACAACTCCGGTGTGATTGACAGTTGGCACACAGGCTTTAACACTCCTGAGCTCTACGGCAGGATGGCCAGCCCTTAACACTTCACCATACTGATCCATGCCAACATGATATTCACCCTTCCCGAGGATGAGGGTGTCCCTCCTGGCAGCCACCTCCTCCATTAGCACCGCGAGGCACTCGTCCAAAAACAGGGGGACCGAGTGCCCATCCAACCTGCCTTCCCGCCTGGCGTCTGCAGCTGCAGTTGAGGCCATAGCTTTGGTCTGCAGAACGTAAAAGATATGTTCTTCCCTGGCAGCCTTCAAGGAGCTGCCTGTGCCATTTATAAACTGCCTACTGGGTCACCATTGGACCCGGTGCCCGACAGGCTCCCACCCCTGCCCAGCCCTTCCCGAACATTGGAAGACACATTTCACATTGACTGGCCAATTAAGGTCGTGAGCCAATCGCAGGTTGGGGCCTGTTTCCTGTTCAATCCCTGGCCCGCCGATTGTGCGCGGCCACCAAGGGTAAAATTAAGGCCTAGGTTGTGATAAAGTGAGGGTAGAGTGACTGTCCTTGACTTCAAGGCTCCATTTGACCGAGCGTGGCATTAAGGAACTCTGAAAACTGAAATCAATGGGAATCAGGGGAAAACTCTCCACTGGTTGGAGTCATACCTAGCACAAAGGAGGATGATTGTGGTTGTTGGAGTGCAATCATCTCAGTTCCAGGACATCACTGCAGGGGCTCTTCAGAGTAGTGACCTAGGCCCAACAATCTTCAGCTGCTTCATCAATGACCTTCCTTCCATAATAAGGTCAGAAGTGGGGATGTTCGCTAATGATTGCACGATGTTCAGCAACATTAGCAACACATAAGATACTGAAGCAGTCCATGTCCAAATACAGCAAGACCTCAACAATATCCAGGCTTGGGCTGACAAGTGGCAAGTAACGTTCGCACCACACAAGTGCCAGGCAATGACCATCTCCAACAAGAGAGAACCTAACCATCGCCCCTTGATATTCAATGGCATTATCATCACTGAATTCCCCACTATCAACATCCTGGGGGTTACCATTGACCAGAAACTGAACTGGACCAGCCAAATAAATACTGTAGTTACAAGAGCAGGTCAGAAGCTAGGAATCCTGCAACGAGTAACTCACCTCCTGACTCCCAAAAGCCTGTCTACCATCTACAAGGCACAAGTCAGTGAATGGACCAAAATGAGGTTATGCATTTTGGTCGGAAGAATAAAAAGGCGACTTATTATTTAAATAGAGAGAAACTTCAGAATGCTTCCTTGCAGAGGGATCTGGGTGTCCTCGTGCATGAATCGCTGAAAGCTAGTATGCAGGTACAGCAGGTAATAAGGAAGGCAAATGGAATTTTGGCATTTATTGCTAAAGGAATAGAGTATAAAAATAGGGAAGTGTTGTTGCAACTGTACAAGGCATTGGTGAGACCGCACCTGGAGTACTGTGCACAGTTTTGGTCCCCTTACTTGAGGAAGGATGTAGTTTTGCTGGAGGCGGTTCAGAGGAGGTTCACTAGATTGATTCCAGAGATTCGGGGCTTGTCTTATGAGGGGATATTGAGCAGTTTAGGCCTATACTAGCTAGAGTTTAGGAGGATGAGAGGAGATCTAATTGAGATATATAAGATGCAAAAGGGGATAGACAAAGTAGACGTGGAGCGGATGTTTCCCCTTCTGGGGCATTCTAGAACAAGAGGCCATAGTTTTAGGCTAAGGGATGGTAGATTTAAATCAGAGGTGAGGAGGAATTACTTTTCTCAAAGGGTCATGAATCTATGGAATTCACTAGCTCAGAGTGCAGTGGATGCCCGAGACGCTGAATAAATTTAAGGAGGAGATAGACAGATTTTTAATTAGTAATGGGTTGAAAGGTTATGGGGAGAGGGTGGGAAATTGGAGTTGAGGCTAAAATGAGATCAGCCATGGTCGTATTGAATGGTGGGGCAGGCTCGAGGGGCTGAATTGCCGACTCCTGCTCCTAGTTCTTATGTTCTTCTGCCAGGAGCATGATGGAATACTCTCCGCTTGCCTGGATGAGTGCTGCTCCAACAACACTCAAGAAGCTTGACACCATCCGGGTCAAAACAGCCCGCTTGATTGGCACCCCATCCACAAACATACACTCCCTCCACCACCAACACACAGTGGCAGCAGTGTGTACCATCTACAAGATACACTGCAGGAACTTACCAAGCCTCCTTAGGCAGCACCTTCCAAACCCACAACCACTACCATCTGGAAGGACAAGGGCAGCAGATAGATGGGAACACCGCCACCTCCAAGCCACTCACCATCCTGACTTGGATATATATCGCAGTTCCTTCACTGTCACTGTGTCAAAACCCTGGAACACCCTCCCTAACAGCACTGTACGTGTACCTACACCACATGGACTGAAGTGCTTCAAAAAGGCAGCTCATCACCACCTTCTCAAGGGCAATTAGAAATGGGCAATAATGTTGGCCTAGCCAGTGACAACCACATCTCATGAATGAATAAAAAAAAGGGACATTTATGACCGCACATTTTGAGAGCAGCCTCAGCCTGGGAGATAAGTAGTCATTGGGAACAGATCCAGCCCAGCAAAAGAAGGGCCCTTCCTAAGATCCATCAGCATGAAGAGAATTGGGGCTAGCCTATACCCACTGATTTGAGTAAGAAAACCAGATTTCCACTGCAAGTGTTCAACTGCATCTCAACTGGAGTAAAGCTAGAGACCTGCTGTTCATGACTGCAATTCTTCAAGCTTCCATCTTGAATCAAGTATAACTGTGTTTTTTGGGGGGCTTTTAAGACCTCAGTGCATGCTACCTCTTTTGTCGTCATCTGTACTTTTGTGTTTGTGTGTGCTTGTGTACATGTGTGTGTGGGTGATGCTGCAATTACATTCAGGTGCTGAGAAATAAATATTTATCCTTTTTTTAAACTTACGAGAAAACCTGTCTTTTGTCTATTCTTGAGAGTTACTGCATTCAAGGCAGTTAAAACACTTAATTTTAAAAACACATCTATCTGTGGTCATTCAAGTGGTGGCAAAAGGGGAACCACCCTCCCATCTCTCTCCTGTCTAATAATAAGCAGAACATTTGGGGAGACAGGTGGTTCACTTAAGGGTCGCAATGATACTTCGCCTTTTGTGCAACACATTGAAAATGGCTCTTCTTTCCTTGTTTTTGCACCATAATATTCACATACCTCTGACCTACTGTCAGTATCATATTCTGGGTCTTGCACACAATTATGTTGAGGATCAAAGATGAAAACTTCCATAAAAAATCTTGAATGGTTACTTGCAGCACTGGTACTTCTTGCATTCTGTCGCTCTCTGTCAACTGCTTGCCTTCTTCCTCTAGCCTCTTCATCCTCCCTTTCTCTAATTGCTGACTGTTGCTTTCTGTCAATTTTTATCCATTTTGTTCTGGCCTTTTCATCTTCCTTGGCTCTGTATGGTGTCTGTATCTTTCCCTTACCAAGTAACAATGTGTAGCGTCTCAAAACAGTACTCACATAAAACAAATAAAACATGACAAATGAAATGAAATATGAAAGAAAGTCGAGCATTTATGATGTAAATTTGATGCAGTCTTCCTTGGAATATATGGTTAAAGTTGGTTAAAGCATGTTGACTTATGGTGCCAGTAGGGACATATAGGAAAATTTTCCCCGTGTCGGGCGGGCTGAGCGGGAGTGGGTGCAGGCGGGCGTGGACCCGATCACCACCCGTGATCAGATCCACACCGCCATTTTACACGGGCTGGCCAATTAAAGCCCGCCAAGCATATTTCTCGACTCCCGCTGTGGGAATGGGTGGGCGGCGGCAGGAGTGCACTGCCTGCCGGGTCCAATGGCAACCCGGCAGCCTGTTTATATGAAGCGCTGGCAGCCTTTGCAAGGCTGCTCATGATGGCAGGTAGAAGGGCTCATAAGAGGGCTTCTGGTGAGCAGGCCAGTCCAGAGGGTAGGCCAGCGGAGCAGGCCAGGCTGGAGGGTGGGGCAATGTGGCAGGCCAGGCCGGAGGGTAGGGCAGCAGGACAGTGTGCCTCTCATTTTTCAGATGAGTGCCTAGCTGCCCTCCTGAAGGAGGTGCAGTGTGGTGGAAGGTCCTGCTTCAGAGGGATGGGAGGCGGAGGCCTCCTCATCTGACCAAACATGGTGGAAGGAGGTGGTTGAGAGTGTGAGCGTCCACGATGTGGTGCAACACACATTGGTCAAGTGCCTCAAAAGGTTCAACGACCTCTTGTACTCGGGAAGGGTGTGTTCCCTGTTGGCTGAAGTCACTTAATGCAGCCATCACCCTTTCCCCGCAAAGGGCCACCCCCATCACCCAACAACTCTGAGTTGATTTACAGCATTGAATCCTTCACGACATGTTTCCCTCACTAGATGGGCCAGCAGATATTGCCTATGCTTAGTTCACCCTGACAGGGTAGTGCTGAGATGGATTCTGCACCCACAGCATGTGTGACACCAACACCTAGAGCATAGAATGGGGGGAAACTCAAGGGTCTGCACCTGGGCAGAGTGCTGGAACTACAAAGCATGTCAAAGTCAGGGTGCTAACATGCTGGGAGGGGAGCTTCCAGGTAGCGGGGCACCAATCCATCTGCTGGTCATTGCATTCTGCATGCTTGTGCCTCCTTGCTTTGCAAGGCTATACCTTGTGTTGCCAAATGTGATGGAGGCAGCATTTGGCAAGGGGGGATCAGCCCTGGCTTCTTTGTGTGAGTGTGCAGCAGTTGCGGGGTGATGAAGCACTGGAGCCCTGCAATGCCTCACTCTGGCTGGGGTGGCACGGATGCGTTGGGAATCCAGGTAGAGGCTGGACTAATCAATGCTCTTTTCTCCTTTTCAGGAGAAGACTGTACACATCTCCGCCAAGCAGATGCGGACTGGTGGAGGCCAGGTCCAGTTGGCCATCTTGGCTCCTTTTGAACAGCAGGTCATGGATCTGGAGAGACGCCATGCGCTCAGGTCCACCAGTAGCGGTGAGGCTGGGGTGCCATGGGGAGGTATGTTTGCCAAGCACTGAGGTCACCATGTGTGTCCCAGCAGCCATTGCACTGCTGAATGTTCAGTGATTGAAGTTTGCAACATGGGTTGACCATTGCTTATGGAAGGATGAGCGCATAATGATCCGGGGGAAAGGAATGCACATTGACATTGTCTGCACTGTAACTAATCAAATGTCCTTGTTCTTCCTTTAAGCATTTCAGTATCACCGGAGCAGGGCCGAGAGGAGGAGGCAGAGGGGCCACATCTTACACCTGAGGGCCCTAAACATTTAGACTCACCAGGGTTACACCATCTCTGCCAGGCAGGCTCCAGCACAGATACTAGCACCTCGGTGGGAATTAGATCATCGGCTAGTGTCCCGGGGCACAGTGGTGAAGGCATTTCACACTCACTTGAGGTGCAGGCGGAGACAGAGAGTGCCTAGGGTGCCGGCAGTCGGAGGACTGCTGGAGATCAGGTACTTGCCCGGTCAGTGGCTCTGGAGTCATCCATGAGGCAGCAAAAACTGGAAGTGCAACAGGGAATGCGGGAATATCTGGCGGAGATACATGAGGCGATGCGTAGCATGGTCTCTGTGGTGGAGGAGTCCATGCAGAGCATCACCGATACAATGAGCCTCATGGCCGAGCGCCATGCTTCCTCCATGGACAGAGTGGTGACTCTCGTGGAGAGGCTCCTCCCGGAGAACAGTCAGGGCCTGCTGGGTTTGCACTCAGAACTGCAAGCCCTCACAGCTGGTCAGTGCCAGTGCGAGAGATGATTTGGGCACCAAGTATCCCAGCTCAGTACCGATCCATCTACGGTGAGTAGGGAGGTCCAAAGTGACCTCACGTCGGTGCAGCAGCTGCCTGTCGTCTCTGGGGGCTCCTCTCAAGGCACTCCGGATGAGGGCAGCAGCTCCTCCACCCCTCTGTCAGTGACTGTGGGATCCAATGAGGCTGCGGTGACTGGGGAGATGCCAGCAGTGGCCGCTCCCTCCCAGGCGGGGCCATCAAAGGCTCTACAGGCCACAGGACGTCCGCCAAGGTCATCGAGGCCAACACAACAGCACAGTGAGCAGGCTGTCTCAGATGCCAGTGCCGGTGAGAGGACAGCACCAAGACATAGCACCCGTAAGCGTAAATTTAAGGCACATTAGGCACACCACGGATTTCTCACAGGTGCTTTTATGTTGCCCCATTATTAGTTCATTAAGACTTGGTGTGATGTGCAACACCTTTTTTTTTGCTTTCTGAACTTCATTTTGTTATATCATTAAATTTTGATATATAAGCATGGCTCAGGGTGACTCCTTACTTCTGCAGGTGGACAGGAACCCATGATGTTATGAGTGACTTGTTTGATATTGAGCTTTATAGACAAGGGCCTTAATTAATGTTCCTATCCAGACAGATTTTGCACTCAGGTGTCGAATATGGAGCCTGCAGCCCTGGCATGTGTTGGAGGTCCATCTGTGGTGTGCTAGCTGAAGGTTCTTTGGGTTAAAGCCTCCCGGGTGTCCCTGCCTCCCTGGAGTATGCCCTGGTCAGCATCTACCCCCTCAGTGTTCTCCAGCGCGTGCTCATCCTCGGACTCACTGCTGGACTCATTGTGTGCATCTGGAGCAACTGCGTCTACATCTTCTTCATCCACTGTGTCCCCCCTTTCCAGTGCCAGATTGTGGAGAGCGCAGCATGCAATCACTATCAGTGACACACGATCTTGGGGGTACTGGAGTGCACCCCCTGAGCGGTCCAGGAAGCGCATCTTGAGAAGACCGATGGTTCTCTCCACCACAGCCCTTGTGGTGCCGTGGCTCCTATTGTACCGCTGCTCAGCCTCTGTTCTTGGATGGCAGAGAGGCGTCATGAGCCACCTTCTGAGGGGATAGCCCTTGTCACCCAGCAGCCATCCATCCAGCCAAGCCGGAGCACTGAAAAGCCCTGGCACCTGGGATTGTCTGAGGATGTAGGCATCGTGGGAACTGTATGGGTACCTTGCACAAACTTGCAGAATCTGTATCTTGTGACCACACACTATCTGCACGTTCATGGAGCAGAAGCCCTTCCTGTTGATGAAGTCACCAGGCTCACCCGCTGGCACCTTGATGGCCACATGTGTGCAGTCTATAGCACCCTGGACACGGGGTAAGCCAGCAATTGCTGCAAAGCCTCTGGCTCATTCTGTCTGGCTGGCTTTTTCCCAGCGGTAGTAGATGAAAGTTAATGCACGTCTGAACAGAGCGTCTGTCACTTGCTTGACACAAGTGTGGACAGCTGATTGGGAGACTCCGCAAAGATCACCCACTGACCCCTGGAAAGAGCCGGAGGCATAGAAGTTGAGGGCAGCTGTAACCTTCAACGCCACTGGCATAGGGTGTCCACCTACACAATTGGCGCAGATCTCAGGGCCTATCATCTGACAAATGGAGGAGACTGTCTCCCTTGAGAGACAGAGTCTCTTTCAGCACTGCACCCCAGACATATTGAGGTAGTTGCTTCACCACCTGTAAACCCTGGCAGCAGGATAGTGGCGTCTTCTGCGGCTCCTTCCGCCTTGGACTTCCTGTTGGCCCTGCGCCCCTTGTGCCTGCCCCTCTCCTCCCAAAGGTGGCTCCCCTGGAGGTTGAATGTGGACTCCTGGCCTCTTCCTCCTTCTGGCCCTCCCTTCTTCCTCAGAGGAGGTGCCTCCAGTGGAGAGTTCAGCTCCCATTCCCAGGCTAAGGGAAGGCTTCCTGAAACCTGCAGGCCCCAAAAATGATATTTACTGAAGATTCTGGCCTGAAGGCTGTTAATCCTGTCCAAGCAATTGGTAAGAGTTTTGAAGTATTCCTGCTCACACAGGCAAGTAGCAGTAACTTTCATAACTAAATACCTAATAGATACCACTCGTGACCCCACTCACCCCTCTTATCCAGTCCGTGGATGAGGTTTATACAAATGTCTCCTACCTGCCTGCCCGTTGCACCCGTGCGACGTCTAGAAGATCACACAGGCCCCGAAAGATTGCAGACAATTGCTGCGTCAAGGGCCTTAACTGGGTGATTAATTAATGGCGGGTGGGCATCTGAGAACATCGTGCGCCCGCCGAACTAAATATTGCGATGACGCATGATGATGTCGGGACACTTGCCCAACGTCACCGCGCATCATTTTACGTCCCGGCCTCACACACCAGCGAGAAAATTCTGGCCACAGTGTAGGCAGAGTTGTGGGAACCCTTGCTCTGAGACCAATGATGCCCCTACCACACCCTGCCTCTAGTTGGGGTAGTTAATGTCAACTCCGCCACAACATGCCCGTTAGTCCAAAGTGTCATCCCACCAAGTTTCATTGAGATTGACCCAAGGACCTCAGAGGCGTTTGCCAACAAACAAACAGATATTTCACTTTATATATAGTTGAATTTAAATTCCCCAGTTGTTGTGCTAAGATTTGAACTCATGTCTCCAAATCATTAGTACAGATTTCTGGATTACTGACCCAGCAACAATACCACTATGTTACATTTCCTGCTTCTGCACTATGCTTTCTCTGTTTTAACTTCATACTCCACAGAATATCCATTCTGCTGATCTAATACCAGTACTGTTCAGATGAGCTGCATACATTTGCCATGGGAAATCCAAGCCTGAAATCAGTTTAACTGGCCTTTAGCAACAAGATGTACACACTCATTCAATCCCTAACACCAGGTTAAGCATTGGATGACTGGTGGGTAAAGCAGTCGAACTGATGAACATATGTTTGTACAAACTTCACAAGTGTGAAAATATTGAATTTACACACGCAAACATGAAATAATTCGAGGGATTTCTCCCCTTGAAGGATGAAGAAGCAGGTTTCCAGGTGATAGGATTAACAATTTCAATTCTTTGCTGTTTCACAGCCGTTGCCAGAATTACAACTGACACGTTAATCAAATCTTTTTACTGCCAACAGGCCTAAGCCAAGACAATTACTTTTCACTCTTTCTGTGCATCTGCGGGAAACTCCAATTTAAAATGAGCCTTACTGATGCCTTGAGATAAATCAAGAGACATTACTAATGAATTTCTTTATACTTAAACAACCTACTTGCATTACATAGTGTTCCTGCAGTGTTCAAAATGGACATTTGGAAAAAGTTTACAACTGCAACAATTGATGGAATAAATAATTGATATATTTTAATTGACACAAGCCTATATTATTTTCTATAAGAATAGATGAATGAAACCAGAAACAATCGAATGAAAGGGCATTGCAAGTGACAGAATATCCCAGAAACAGCAAAAGCTTCAATAAAGTGTATTCATGCAACACGCTCAGAATGGGAAATATGGTATGCTACAAAAGTAACCATTTAATCAAATAACCTTATAAAAATCTGGCTTTGTCAGGCAGTATATGAATGGTAAGTGGATATCGAGTACTTTTGAACTGTAGTCACAAGTATAAATTTGGATTTATGTACATGGTCTTCACCAACCAACAATAAGATGGTCTTATTTTATCGAAGTAATTGGCTTGTTGCAACGTAATATCTAATACACTTTCTCCCTATTTATGCAGCTGATATTTTCAAACTGTGCCAACACTTCCCATTCATAGTTCTTGAGCACATTTCTGCACATTCCATTGGGCATTAACATCATTAGTTTTTCTGTGTTAGAAAAAAATGTACTAGCAATATATGTGAAGTATAAAATTGGGCTCCTAACTCTTTAATCTTTAGGTGGCAAGTCTAAGAGCAATTAATCATGGATATGTGAACTCCACTGGTGCGTTAAAAAGATTTCTCATGTTTCCAGAAACAGAAGGTCAGACTTGAAGTCTGTAATGATAAGGTAGTCAATGTGTGATGTTGGTTTTATCACACTGGCTATCCCTAGGAAGGCAGGATTGAAATACTTCAGTGCTGCCAATGGTATTTAGTACTTTCATCCTCAACTATTTAACCAGAATGTTTACCTTTAGACAAATCCAAACATTTGGCAGCAGGACTGTCACCTGTATATCACAATTGGAATAACAGAATGAACCTCGTTCTATTTTAGGAATATTTATCAATGTTTAAACATTGAAAATCAAGGGATTAGTTTGCAGGCTTATAATGGTTTCGCCATTTTTATACTTTACAACAGTAGTTGACGGAATTGGATTATAAAGTTACAGTGCTTTCAATACTCTACATTGGCCAAGAAGAATTATAACAACATTTTTCATTTGAGATTTAATTGAGAAAATAAGTAAACCGAAACTGGTACTACTTATAGGCTTCAGGTTTGAAACTAGTGTCATGAGAAAAATAATTTCACGGAGTCCAGCTGAAACGATAACTGTTCTTGAAATTGGGAAAATAAAATTGATGAATTTACATTGCTTACTCTTCAACATCTGTTAAAGTTTGTCAATAGTGTTTCTATGCTGTCAAATGCCCCATATCTGTAAAATTGTGTGTTCATTGATATTGTGTGGCTGTTAATTCTGAAGCAGTCAGCTTTAGTTGAGCAAATTCCGGAATATTCATGCTGGAACATCTGTGGACACGTTTCCAAAGTGATAAAAAGGATTGTAAAATAATTAAGTTGAATGTAACTTCCATGGCCTGTTCTCAGTGAACATGTATCAAAGGTCATCAGATGCAAATTTCCAACTGTTCAAGTGTGAAGTCTATGAGCAGAACCCAATAAAAATAAAGCTGAAACTCTTCCCAAATATTTTTTTTAAATATGCATCTGGCAATCTTTCTTGAACATCCATGCAATGTCCTAACCAAAGCCAAGTTGAAAAAACATTTAAATAAATCAAGTTTATCAACTTAAATGATGGAAACATCAACAAAGTTCTCCCTGGAGATCAAAAGAAAGTGCAACCTTGTGTAAAAGTCATTGGCTGTCTTCCATTATGTGACAGAGCTGAATCTACTTAGTAACATTTGCAATTGTCATTATCGAATGATAAAATGCAATCAAAGAATAACAGCACAAAAGCCTTTTCAGTGTGGAGATGCAAGAAGGGGCTATGAAAGGCAGTCTGAACAATTTCGCCCACTCCAGAAGGAGCTTTTCTTGGATTAAATTATTTGGAAAGGTGAATGCAGTTGCAAATGAATCAAACATGCTGGATCTGGGGGAAGGGGTAAGGGGAGACTTCATTTTGGTCAAGGACTGAATGAAGAAAGAGAGACTTTAGCATATAGAATAACCACTCCATGGTCCTCATTCTCAAGTGAGAGTAACAGAGGCCCTAATACAAAAGCAAAGCACTACAAATGCAGAAAACAGAAAATGCTGGAAATATTCAGCATAGAGGTAGAGAAAGGGGGAAAAGGGCAAAAGAACAAAAGGAAAGGCCCATGATCAGGTGGAAAACAGGAGCATTTAAAAGGACAAAAGGGATGATGATACAAGGTGAGTACGAGAGGAGGACTCTGGGACAGGCAGTCAGCAGCACCTAGAGGAGCTGGGAGTTGAAGAGGAGCGCGAGAAGAGTCAGGAGTTGAAGAGAAGCGCGAGAGGAGTCGGGAGTTGAAAAGAAGCTGGGAGAGCAGGAGTGACTGAGGGAAGACAGTGAGGAGGGAATGAGGTGATACTTTGAGTACTGTGTGTACGGCCAGGTATGCATTTACTACTTTTATTGCTTATAGTTTTTAAGCTCTTATTTTGTGGTTCATGATTTGTAGGGGCTATCTTCTGTAACAATGAGGAGCATGGAAGAAGGGCCCAAGGGTAATTGATATTGAGTATCTTCCAAAAGGTTTAATTTAATTTAAAGGGGAAAGTCATGGCAGGGGAGCTCAAAGCCGTGGTGTGATCCTCCTGCTCTATGTGGGAAGCCGGGCACATTTCCAATGCCCAGGGCCAGCATGTGTGTGAGAAGTGTCTCCTGCTGCAGCTCCTGGAAGCCTGGGTTTTGGAGCTGGAGCAGCGGCTGGGGACACTGTGGAGCATCTGCAAGATGGAGAGTATCATGGATAGCACGTATAGAGAGGTGGTCATACCGCAGGCTAAGAGTCCACAGGCAGGAAGGGAATGGGTGACCACCAGGCAAAGCAAGAGGACTAGGCAGGCAGTGCAGGAATCTCCTGTGGCTATTCCCCTGCAAAACAGACTTTGGATACTGTTGGTGGGAATGGCCTCTCAGGAGAAAGCATTAACAGCCAAATTCATTGCACCGCGGTTGGCTCTGCTGCACAGGGGGGGAGTAAAAAGTGTGGGAATGCAATAGTTATAGGGGATTCAATTGTAAGGGGAGTAGATAGGCGTTTCTGTGGCCACAAATGAGATTCCAGGATGGTATGTTGCCTCCCTGGTGCTAGGGTCAAGGATGTCTCAGAGCGGCTAGAGGACATTCTGAAGGGGAAGGGTGAACAGCCAGTGACCGTGGTACACATTGGTACAAACGGCATAGGTAAAAAAAGGGATGAGGTCATAAAAGCAGAATATAGGGAGTTAGGAAGTAAATTGAAAAGTAGGACCTCAAAGGTAGTGATCTCAGGATTACTACCAGTGCCACGTGCCAGTCAGAGTAGAAATAGCAGGAGATATCGGATGAATACGTGGCTGAGGAAATGGTGTGAAGGGGAGAATTTCAGATTCCTGGGGCATTGGGACCAGTTCTGGGGGAGGTGGGACCAGTACAAACTGGATGGGTTACACCTGGGCAGGACCGGGTCTGATGTCCTCGGGGAAACATTTGCTAGAGTGGTTGGGGAGGGTTTAGACTAAAATGACAGGGGGATGGGAACCTATGCAAGGAGTCAGAGGAAGGGGAATCAAAGACAAGAACAAAAGACAGAAAGCAGAATAAGAAAAGTGATAGAGAAATCAAGGGCAAAAATCAAACAGGGCCTCAGTGAAAAATAGTGGGAACGGGACAAGTAATGTTAAAAAGACAAGTCTTAAGGCTTTGTGCCTTTATGCGAGGAGCATTCGCAATAAAGTGGATGAATTAACCGCGCAAATAGATGTAAACAGGTAAGATATAGTCAGGATTACGGAGATATGGCTGCAGGGTGACCAGGGATGGTAACTGAACATCCAGGGGTATTTAGTATTTAGGAAGGACAGACAAAAAGGAAAAGGCGGTGGAGTTGCATTGCTGGTTAAAGAGGAAATTAATGCAATAGTGAGGAAAGATATTAGCTCGGTCGATGTGGAATCTATATGGGTAGAGCTGAGAAACACTAAGGGGCAAAAAACATTAGTGGGGGTTGTATACAGACCCCAACTGTAGTGGTGATGTTGGGAATGGCATTAAACAGGAAATTAGAGATGCATGTATTAAAGGAACATCTGTAATTATGGGTGACTTTAATAAGCATATAGATTGGACAAATCAAATTAGTAACAATACCATAGAGGAGAAATTCCTGGAGCGTATACGGGACAGTTTTCTGGACCAATACATTGAGGAACCAACGAGGGAACAGGCCATCCTAGACTGGGTATTGTGTAATGAGAAAGGAATAATTGGCAATCTAGTTGTGCGAGGCCCCTTGGGGATGAGCGACGATAATATGATAGAATTCTTCATCAAGATGGAGAGTGACGTAGTTGATTCTGAGACTTGGGTCCTGAATCTTAATAAAGGAAACTACGATGGTACGAGGTGCGAGTTGGCTATGATGGATTGGGAAACGTTACTTAAAGGGATGACGGTGGATAGGCAATGGCAAACATTCAAACAGCACATGGGTGAACTGCAACAATTGTTTACTCCTGTCTGGTGCAAAAGTAAAACAGGAAAGATGCAAGGAAGAGGCATACAAATTGGCCAGAAAAATCAACAAACCTGAGGATTGGGAGCAGTTTAGAATTCAGCAAAGGAGAACCAAGTGATTGATTAAGAAGGGGAAAATAGAGTACGTGAGTAAGTTTGCAGGGAACATAAAAACTGACTGTAAAAGTTTCTATAGGCATGTGAAGAGAAAAAGATTGGTGAAGACAAATGTAGGTCCCTTACAGTCAGAAACAGGGGAATTTATAATGGGGAACAAAGAAATCGCTGACCAACTAAATATATACTTTGGTTCTGTCTTCACAAAGGAGGATACAAATAACATACCAGAAACATTGGGAACACAGGGTTTAGTGAGAGGGAGGAACTGAAAGAAATCAGTATTAGCAGGGAAATGATGTTGGGGAAATTGATGGGATTGAAGGCCGATAAATCCCCGGGGCCTGATAATCTCCATCCCAGAGAACTTAAGGAAGTGACCCTAGAAATAGTGGATGCATTGGTGGTCATCTTCCGAGATTCTATAGACTCTGGAACAGTTCCTACAGATTGGAGGGTAGCTAATGTAACCCCACTATTTAAAAAGGGAGGCAGAGAGAAAACAGGGAATTATAGACCAGTCAGCCTGACGTCGGTAGTGGGGAAAATTCTAGAGTCCATTATAAAAGATTTAATAGCTGAGCATGTGGAAAACAGTGGCAGAATCGGAGAGAGTCAGCACAGATTTATGAAAGAGAAATCATGCTTGACAAATCTTCTGGAATTTTTTGAGGATGTAACTAGTAGAGTTGATGAGGGGGAGCCAGTGGATGTGGTTTATTTGGACTTTCAGGAGGCTTTCGACAAAGTCCCACATAAGAGATTGGCGTGTAAAATTAAAGCGCATGGGATTGGGGGTAGTGTATTGAGATGGATAGAAAACTGGTTGGCAGACAGGAAACAAAGTGTAGGAATAAACGAGTCTTTTTCCGAATGGCAGGCAGTGACTAGTGGGGTACCACAGGGATCGGTGCTGGGACCCCAGTTATTCACAATATATATTAATGATTTAGATGAGGGAATTAAATATAATATCTCCAAATTTGCAGATGACACAAAGCTAGGTGGGAGGGTGAGCTGTGAGGAGAATGCAGAGATGCTTCAGTGTGATTTGGACAAGCTGAGTGAGTGGGAAAATGCATGACAGATGCAGTATAATGTGGATAAATGTGAGGTTATCCATTTTGGTGGCAAAAACAGGAAGGCAGATTATTATCTGAATGGCTATAAATTGAGAGAGGGGAATGTGCAACGAGACCTGGGTGTCCTTGTACACCAGTCGCTGAAGGTAAGCATGCAGGTGCAGCAGGTGGTAAAGAAGGCAAATGATATGTTGGCCTTCATAGCCAGAGGATTCGAGTACAGGAAGAGGGATGTCTTGCTGCAATTGTATAGGGCCTTGGTGAGACCACACCTGGAATATTGTGTGCAGTTTTGGTCTCCTTATCTGAGGAAGGATGTACTTGCTATAGAGTGAGTGCAGCGAAGGTTTACCCGACTGATTTCTGGGATGGCAGGACTGACATATGAGGAGAAATTGAGTCGATTAAGATTATATTCACTGGAGTTCAGAAGAATGAGGGGGGATCTCATAGGAACCTATAAAATTCTAACAGGACTAGACAGGGTAGATGGAGGAAGGGCGTTCCCAATGGTGGGGGAGTCCAGAACCAGGGGTCCCAGTCTAAGGATATGGGGTAGACCATTTAGGACTGAAATGAGGAGAAATGTTTTCACCCAGAGAGGTGTGAGCCTGTGGAATTCGCTACCACAGAAAGTAGTTGAGACCAAAACATTGTATGTTTTCAAGAAGGAGTGAGATATAGCTCTTGGGGCGAAAGGGATCAAAGGGTATGGGGAGAAAGCGGGAGCAGGCTATTGAGTTGGAAGATCAGCCATGATCATAATGAATGGCGGAGCAGGATCGAAGGGCCGAATGGCCTACTCCTGCTCCTAGTTTCTATGTTAAGGCAATAGGGGGTTATAATAGGACAAGTAAATGAAACAAAAGAATTGTCTAAAGGTGTAAATGGGAAAGCAGAATAATTGCCAACAGCTGCCATCCATACAAAACTAAAAACCTCAAAACAAAATGGGGACAGAGGTTATGATCTGAAATGTGAACTCAACATTGAGTCCAGAAGGCTGCAAAGTGTGAATCAAGAGATCCTTTGACTTTACACTGGGCTTCATTGGAACAGTGTAGGAGGTCTCGGGCAGAGAAGTCAGAGTGAGAATGGGGCAGAGAATAAAAATGACAGCCAGCTGCAATCTTGGAGCTGTGGTTGTAAATTGAGCGCAGGTGTTTGTCAAAGTGGTCACTGTTGTGTATTGCATCGAGTAAGAGTAACATATACTCAGCTGCAGGCAGCCATTATTGAACTAATTTTATATACACCTCCCCAACAGAGAGAGCATCAGAGAGGGCAATATAACAAATGTTCAGATCTTGCAATATACTGCATTATCTTCACACTTAAAAAGAAAACAACTTATACATTAAAATGTGAAATAAGTTCCCAGAATACAATGTGACTAAACCAACATAAACAAGATCTGAAAAATAAACAGCTTGACTAGTATATTTATTTTTACACTAATCACAACCAAAACATATATGAACAATACTTCCAGTGTAACATATTTTTTAAAAATGCTTTTCCTTAACACCAGTATTTGCCTGACAAAAATATCATAATTTGACAGGAAATAATGAAAAGAACAATGTATTTCCTTTTCCTTCCTACATAGTTTCCATTAACTCATCTGGCTTCTCTCTCTATCTGTCTGGGTATCTCCTTCCATTTCCATTAGCTTGGTTCTGTTCTCTCAACATTTCTGGCCACCATATTTGAACTTTGACTACCAACCTAATGGTTGGGACTGTCACGTTAATTGATTTGTCTTAATCAAACATTTTGGATCACTTTGCTCTCATGGTGGATTATATGATCGTTTTAGTTTTGTTCTGACTTTCACTTGGGACTGTAGGGGATTTGGACTATATGATTTCCTTTTGCCAATTTCCTCTTTCAAGCAAATGACCTACATGATATTAACAGCACCTCTCTACAATCTTCACAAGATATGTGAATGCACCCAGTCTCTTTACAACAACTCCAATCCCACACTTTGTATCATCTTGGTGGTATTTCCCACCACCTTCTGACCAGGACTGGGCTCCCTAAGTGCCTCATGTAACATGACTCATCTTCACTTTGTCTTTCTTCTCTCATACTTTGCTATTGATATCAGACTTAAGTAAATTGAACCTTGGGCAGAATTTTATGGCCCTCACACTGGCAGGATCTTTCGGCCCTGCAAAATGCTGTATTTTCCGGCTTCACCTTGGCCCCTTTCCCAGAAGCATGTTTAAACACTAACTTGTAAGATTAGCAGACCAAGTATAGACTTTGGACCTATTCTGTACGAAAACAGAAAATTGTCTAGCCTGTGTAGAAGAGAAACATGGAAATTACTGCCTAGCTTGTCACCGAGCAAATACCTCTGCAAAGGCCTTTTCACAATCTCTACTCTCCTTTCTGCAGCACCGTTCGGCATTGGGTGACATGGTTGTAAGAGTGTGAGTGACTCCATTCCTATTCAGAAATATTTCAGAATCTTCTAGCAAAAACTAACAGCAACACCTCTGGAAAACCATAAATTGCAAACCAACTTCTCAAAACCTCAATATTTTGACACTTGTGATATTTCACCAAGATTCAGCATTTACCTACTTGCTATAGTTATCGACAAAAACCACACTTTTCCTTTCACCTCAAGAAAGTTGACATGTACTCGTTTCCACTACTGTAAATAACTCAGTCCAGTTTAACCGTATTTTCTTAAGCCAATTTCTTCCCATCAGGGAGACTTTGTTTCCTCCTACCACTACTAATGGCAAGTAATAGGGTGCATCATTGTATTCTGCCCTCACACTAACTTGACCTAACACTGGAATATTGTGATTGGAATAACTAGTCAGTTTCACACCACTTGACTTGACTTTGGGACTTTTTGTACTCTCTATCCAAGAATAGCAGCTGCATTAATGATGAAAGTAATTTGTGAAATACCAACTTTCTTTTTTACTGTGGGCGCTTGAATTATATCTTGTCATGATAATGAAGGAAAAACAGCAAGTTACATCCGGAAATATTAGACTTTAAGGGCAGGTTTTCCCGGTCGGCGAGCAGGGACGGGGCCCGCTTGCCGACGTGTAAAATGATGCAGGGATACGTCGGGCGAGCGTCCTGATGTCACCCCGCGTCATTTAGATTTTCAGTTCGGTGGGCAGGCAGCCAATTCGGCCGCACGCCTGCCGAACTGTCAAAAGCCTGTTAAGGCCATTGAAAAACTAATTAACCTGATTGATGGACCTGCCTGTCCAACCTTAAGGTTGGTGGGCAGGCCGGGAGCCCAGGCGGGCCTCGGAAAAAGCATGAAACCTCGTCCACGGGCGGGATGAGGCTTCATGAGGGTATTTAAATTTTTAAGAAAGATTTCAATAAAACTTATGGCCATGTCCCAACTTATGTGACAGTGTCACATGAGGGCACATGGCAGGGAAAAATTTTAAACAAGTTTATTAAAAGTTTTAAATCGGAGCCGACCTCGCTGAGGCAGCACTTTGCCTCAGAGAGATCTGTGCGCGTCACGCGCATGTGTGAAAGAGCGCACTCCCGGCTGATGGAATTCTCCCCCTGCCCGCACAGGGAGCACATAGCGCTTCCTGGCAGATGTCACGCTGGGAGAGCCTTAAAATGGCTGCGGCACCCCAACCGGGGGAGCCGATCGGAAGGCTGCCCACCAGTGCCCGCTCCCGCACATCCCCTCCGACGGGGGGAAAATGTTGCCCTAAAAATAAGACCTGAGTTTTTAAAAATGCATACAAACCACTGGCTGAAATGCTGCAGGGTGACTCCCTAAGAGGTAATGTAACCTCACCCTATTGCCAGACAAGGTACTTCTAAAGACATTCAGAGATTAATTTCTCCCTCGCGTAGAGACAATGGGAGATGAGTATCACCTCCTCAATAAATCCTGTGGGTAATGCCCAGGCAGTTTTATGAATTTGTTTCCCACTTGGAGTATACAACGGAGGGGTTAAAAGTGAGCTGAAAAGCTGCCCCAGTGTCTGTCTGCTGGTGGGTGTGCTGAGAGTGAGCAAGTGCTGGAAGTTTGACTCAAAAGTACCAGCCACACACAGCACCCCTACAAATTGTCATTTTGCAGGTATCCCGATCTCTCTCCCTCTCTACTGAATTCAACACTACTGGAATCTCGAAATCGACTATTCATATACCGGAGTCAACTCTACTGGAACCTCAAATCCAACTACTCGTCTATCGGAGTCAATTTTATTGGAATATTGAATCGCAATGGCTAAATTCTTACTTTTAACCTGTATGACCATATATGCACGAGTTTTATCCTTTCTTGCCTTTAGTCGTTAATAAACTTACCCTTACTTTTAACTCAAGAAAGCCTGATCATTCCGCTCCTTCAAAAACCAAAACGATTGGATCTGGGGAAAAAGTATCCGCAAAAGGAATTCTTTTTGGACTAAATCTTGTTGCGACCAAAGTGTGTGTGGGGGGGTGGGGGTTGCTGAATAAAGACAGGGAGCCAGTTCATCCCTCCGCACCCGGGGCATAACATTTTGGAGGTGCCCCAGTCAGACAGTGACAAATTGAGGGGTCTCACCTGGATCAACAACTTTGGAAACCTTATCTGGGAGTGGGTTGTAACCATCTTAAACCCTTTTACTCTCAACTTCTATGTTTCCAGTTTGAGTGTTTCCAGCACATGCTATTTTTCCAACGTAGTCCTCACAGCATGTTCTTTTTTTTTCTGTCCTTTAGACTACACTTGTCAAAGGTCTATTTCTTTTATTGTTTATATTTTCAATTTACTCTTTTTACTTTTACTTTTTTAAAAAAAAAATAAAGAACTGAATTGAGTGGATCCTTTCACCTCAGAATCCAGTTCAGATGAATGCAGTACCGATCGTTACACACAGTCCGGGTCCAAGTGTAGGGTTTGATTGTAATTCTCTTTTTTAATACCTTCCGTGGTTACTCGGACTGAGTGACTGGGGTAGCTAAGAGTCAAACATATTATTGTGGGAGTGGAGATCAAGGAGCCCAGCTCTAATTCCTACTCCAGATACCCAGGGCGGGATCGTCTGGTCCCATTGACGGCGAGTGTCATGGAGGGCGGGTGGGGGTGCAATTCAGTGTGAGGGGCAGAAATCGGTTTCATGCCAGTTTAAAAGCACAGCGGGATTATCCGATGGTGTCCGCCATGGCGGAACGCAAATGCTACTGGAGGACCACATGAACTCAATTTACATCCCAGTAATGGGATGCAAAATAAGGCCCAACCAGAATTGTCCCCCCATGCCCAATTTACCATTACACCGGCAGGAAAACACATCGGCTCAGAACACGTCTAAACAAGCGAGACGTGCAGAAGTCGGGACTTACCTTTAGGGCCTTGCTCAGATTGCAGACATCTGAGGAAAAGAAGATTCTGGAGACCTATTGGATCCTGGAAAAACTTATGCGTTGCATGCTGGGTGGATCCTCATGGACATGGCTCCACCACAAAGCAGCTCACAGAAGGTAGGGGAATCTCTGTTGATGCTTCGGCAATCACAGTCTCGGGTGATCGGTGAGGTGGGGGGAGATGAAGATCTAGCTGGGAGTGGGAGAGTAAGGTGTACTGGGGGGATGAGGTTGGGTGGGGAGGAGGGAGTACAGGGGGAGGAAGGTGTTACTTGGAGGAAAGCAGCAAGTGGGGAGGTACGTGTAAGGGGGGAGGAAGGTGTAAGGGAGGGAGTTCAGAGAGGGGAAGGTGTCCAGGTGGACGGACAGAGTTCAGAGAGGGGAAGGATGGAGGGTATCCTCAATGGGAAGATGGGACTTTGTCTTTACAAGGACTGTGTGGTGGTCACTCCTCCCGATATTATCATAGACAGATGCATCTGCTGCAGGAAGATTGGTGAGGATGAGGTCAAGTATATTTTTTCCTCTTGTTGGTTCCCTCACCACCTGCTGCAGACCCAGTCTAGTCATTACGTCCTTTAGGACCCTGTCAGCTTGGTCTGTGTTAGTGCTAACATGCTACTCTTGGTGATGAACATTGAAGTCCCCCCGCCTGGAGTACATTCTGCACCCTTGCCACCCACAGTGCTTCCAAGTGGTGTTCAGCATGGAGGAGTGCTGTTTCATTAGCTGAAGGATAGGGGGTGGGGGAAACAGTATGCGGTTATCAGCAGCATCCTTGCCCATATTTGACTCTCGATCGAGGTCCCACCAAGGTGTGTGTCTCTGCGCTGGTGGAGGGTGTGGGTAAGCGCTGTGATGGGTCTTACAGGCTTCTTATTTCCAGCTTTTCAATGGAGGAGGTGTTCTCTTTGCTGGAGGTGAGGGTCTGGATGGAGCTGAGGTACTGGCTGGCCAAAAGCATTAGTCGCTTGGCAGAGCCCCCTGTGACCCAAAGCAGAGATAGTTAGTGCATGGCAACAGAGTCAAAAGCAGGAGAGAAAGCACTCACACTTGTGTTGAGGAATGATGTGACACAGAATCCTCATGTGGGTGTTCGCTGCCAATCTCACCGTCACTGCAGGCATGGTCCATGCCCTCACCAGTCAGCATGATGGCACACTCCTCAAAGTGAGTGAGGGATCTAATGTTGGACTCTCCATGCCCGGTCTGGGATCTCTCCCTGCTGATGTGAGCCAACTTCTCCTGCATTGAAGCAGATAGAGAGAGTGTGAGGAGGACACATGGCACTGTGTGGAATGTTTGTGTCGTGAGCAGAGCCATGGACAGGATGAGGATGTGAGCTCGGATGGGTATGAACCCGATGGAGATGTGAGGGTATGTGTGTGGGTTAGTGGTGTTGTCCCTTTAGGTGTGAGATCCCTGTGGATGTGTGATGAGCTTGTGAGCGTGTGAGTTGAGAGTGATGACTTACCCTGGTGGAACGGATGAGAGCATTCATCCTCTTTACTGCGCTAGGCGGCTGACCTCCTCTGTGCTCCGGTGGTGCTGACCGCTGCTGCCATCACCTTCCAGGCCGGATTGCTGAATCTGGTGGACCTCCTGCGGCCAGAGTGGGGCTAGAGAACGTCATGGCGGCCTTCCACTGCGACCAGCAGGCGCCCCAGAGAAGCATCACTAAATGTGGGGGCTGCTGTCTTTGCTTTTGGGGCACCTGTCGCCTGGAACATTCCTGGTCTGTAGACATGAAGTCAGCTGTGCTTTGGTGCACTTTAAATATGATGGAGCGAGGATGCCAGCAATCCAGAGTATTCCCCCTAAATGCATTATAAATGAGGTGGAGAAGGAGATGATATGATGAGAAAAACCTGCCATTGTGGCCAACTGGTAAAACGACTTTTTTCACACCCACTACCGCAATTTTTGCAAATCTGGGATGATTTCACCCTCAGTTGCTGGTTATCCCTCAAAGGACCAGATAAGAATGTAAGGTTTCCTTTGTTAAAACAAACCAGTTGGGTTTTATGATATCCTTAGAGCTTCATGGTCACTTTTCTGTTCTTTGGATTATTAGCTCAAATCTCTGGATTAACAGTCCAGCAACATGACCACTATATTGTTGCAACTATATGTGTTTAAATGTCAAGTGGCAGTGTGGACAGTGTACTAAAACTAGACTCAAAGGACACTGAGTGGACTTTAGTTTGGACCGGGGCCCTGATACACCAAATTGGATATTAATGATACTGACAACAGGTGCCAATAGTATAAAAGCATTTCACTCCACCACACAGATCGCTCAACTTAACAGAAAATGTTTAAATAGGGTTTAAACACCTCTGACTCAACAGGTTTATTCAATAAATAGTTGAGACATTCCAATCAGACTTGCAGCTCCATCTTAAGCCTGGGTGGTTGAATCATAGAACCATAGGACTGGATTTACAGCCCCTCCCTCCCCCCAACACCACCAACAGGGGCTCATAAAATAAAGCGGGTGGCCTTCCCGCTGACCTGTTTCCAATATTGTGGTGGGCGTGGAAGGTTTCAGGCAGCACACCCACCCTCAGGCCTATTGAGGCCCTTAAGTGGTCAATTAGTGGTCACTTAAGGATCTCATTCTGCCTCTGTTGCTATTTCACATGTGGTAGGAGAAGGCGGAGGCAAGATGAGTAACCCGGCAGCTTCCAATGCGCAGGCTACTGTCAGGCAAGAAGTGTGGGGTACCTCTGTCAGACGATCCCCTGTGCCCATCACAGGCAACCCCCCCCCAAGATCTTCCCCTGCTATCATCTCTAACCTAGCTCCCCATCCTCCTCAACCAGTTACAGGGGTCTCCTAGCCAGGCCCATCCAAACTACCGAACTTACCTCTGAGTCCGGGCTCCATGACTCTTCTTCCTTGGGGACTGTTTGTACTCCCAGCAGTGGCAATCACACGACCCTGGCGCTGTTGAAACTACAGAGCTGCTGGCAAATCAGATTGGTCAGCAGCTCTCTAGGGTGAGGTTTCCTCCCAGACGGCGGCAGAAGGCCCACTCTGAATCATTTAAGGCTGTTCCCAGCGTAATATCACCGTGGGGCAGCCGATTTTTAAGTCAGCAGGCTCAAAATGTACTTTATGTCAGGGTGGGGGAGAGGTTTGGCGGAGCTACTCGCAGTTCACTACGCTTCCAAGTTTTGAGTCACCTGTAAATTTTGAAATTATGCCTGGTACACGCAAGACCATTAATAAAGATCAAGAAGAGTGGGCCTAGCACTGAACATTGGTGAGCCCTACCATATGCCTTCCACCAGTTTGCAAAACAACCATTTACCACTATTTCCTGTTTCCTGTCAATCAGCTAACTGTGCATCCATGCTGACACTGTCCCTTTGATTCCATGGGCTTCAACTTTGCTGGCAAGTGCGGCAATAGTAAATTGATGAACACCCTGTGAACCGTGTTACCTTCATCAGCTCTCCATGTTCCTCATCGAAAAACTTAATCAAGTTATTTCAACATAACTTACCACTAGCAAATCCACATTTGTCCAATTTACTGTTAATTTTATTCCAGCTTATTGCTCCTAAAAGCTTGTTATTAAACTGAGTAGTGTGGTGCCTTGCTTGGAATATCATTACCCCCTTTTTTGAGCAAGGGTGTAATGTTTGTAAACCTCCTGTCATCTGGCACCACTCCTATATCTGAGGAGGATTGTAAGATTATGGCTAGCACCTTTGCAATTTGCTTCCCTACCTCCCACAGTATCCTCAGGTGCATTTCATCTGGTTTAAGTACAGCCAATCTTTCTAATAACTTTTCTTTATCAATGTTAGCCCACCCAGTATCTCAACAACATCCTCTTTCACAATGATTTTGACAGCACCTTTTTGTTTGGTAAAGACAGAGGCAAAGTACTCATTTAGTACATCTGACTCCATGTGTAGATCTTCTTGTTGGTGCCTAATTGGACTCAATCCTTTTTTTCCACTTTTTTAATATGCCTATAGAAGACTTTTGGATTCCCCTTTATGTTGACTGCTAGTCTATTCTCATATTCTGTCTTTGCTTCTTGTTTCGTTTTTCACTTTCCCTCTGAAATTTCTATAGTCAGCCTGGTTTTCACTTGTAGTATCAAATTGATATCCTTTTAGTGCTTCATCTTATTCTCTAGCTCATTTGTCATCCAGGGAGCTGCTATTTTGGCTGCCCTACATTTCCCTGTTGTGCAAATGTACCTTGAGTGTACCTGAACCCTCTTCCCTTTAAAAGCAGCCCATTGTTCTGTTACAATTTTGCCTGCCAATCTTTGATTGCAATTTACCTGGGACAAATCCATTCTCACCCTCCAGAACTTGTTCCTCCTCCAATTAAATAGCTTTCCTCTAGATAGGTCCTTATCTTATTCCACAGCTAACCTAAACCTTATGATAATATGATCAACATTCCATAAATATTCCCCTATTGACACTTGACCCACCTCATTTCCACAGTGTCGGATTCAACAATGCCTCCTTCCTTGTTGGCTAGAAACATACAGATCAAGGAAATTCTCCTGAACACACCTCAGAAACTCTTCCCCCACTCTGCCCTCTACACTTACTATCCCAGTCGCGTTAGCATCTTTAAAGTCTCCCATTATCACTATTCTATAGTTTTTGCAGCAGTTTTTGTAATTTCCCTGCAAATACGCTCCTTTATATCTATCCTACTAGTTGGTAGCTTATAAAGTTCACCAAGCAATGTTGTGGTACCTCTAATGTTTCTTAACTCTAACCAAATAGATTCTGTCCTTGATCTCTCTGCAATAATCTTTCTCTCTAGCACTGGAATATCCTCCTTTAGCAATACTGCCACCCTTCCTTCATTCTTTTCTTCTCTACCTTTCCTAAACACCTTGCACCCAGAGATATTTATTATCCTCTTTTGAGCCAAGGTTTGGATTTTCACTCCAGAGGTGGGTAAGCAAAGTTGGAAAATCTGCGAGTTCACTGCACCCGCATTGGGAAAAAGTCCCCTGAATTGAAGGATCTGCGTTCCTGGGTGGGGGGAATGGCAGGTGCAAGATAGAGTCTAGCCGCAGCCCCCAGGTACTGAGCAGAGGTGGCCAGAGGGGCTGTCAAGTGTTGTTTAAAAGGCCCGCTTTAGTTCCTGGGGACTTTGTCCAAACTGTGTTGTTAAACATTAGGCCCTGTGACCCTCACCACAACCCCCCGCCACATCCACTCCCCATGTCATACATGACAAATGATGCCCCCACTCACTCCCAATGGTCTCTCATGCCCTCCAAGCCAACCTGTGCCCCTCACCCATCCTCATGGCTCCTTATAACCCCATGCCTAATTAGAGTCAACCCATGCTAACTCATGCTTCCCACCCATCCTCATGGTCCCTTGTAGCCCCTATGCCAACTTATCCAGCATCCACCATTGGAAAACAACAGTAGCCATGTAGAGATAAAACAAAATAAAGTTCTAAATCTCTATTACGGAATTAATTATATAAAAATATCTCGTCCATGAAAGCCCATGCAATACATTTAAATCCACTTATGCTTAATCTCTTATAAAAACAAACATTTCTCTTCATAACCCTACATCAAAGGCAGCTAACCCTTTAGTAACATTTTTTTGCTGTCAATCAAACTGTGAATTTACAGTCCCCCCCACTGTGATAATGATAGGTTGTGGAAAACAGTCAACTATAATGCTATAATTATATCATGTAGGGTTATATCAACAAACAACTACTGAAACTGCTAGAACAGATTTTTTTTTCATCTCTCAGACGCAGTTTGTTTCTATTTTTAAAGGCCTGGAGATTTAAATAATGTGATCACTTGACAGGTCTACAGGCGTTATCCATCTTTTAAGAGAGTTTACATCTACGCTAGAAATTTGTAACTCCCACACTGTGAGGTATGGCCCTTGCACAGAAGTTCTTGCTGAGTTTGGGATTCCTACATGCTGCAGCCACTTCCCACCCCGGTTCCCACCCCCACTGACAAAAATGGTTTCTGCCGGATATGGCGGCAGGACTTCTGGATCCGGGTTCTGTCCATCATTATGGATATGCCGTGGAGTCTCCATGACTTCATGAAAATCCAAGCTCCAGTGCCTGTTATCAGCACAACATGTGGCTATCTGTGTCCCTCAGCTCAGCAACCTTATTTTGCACACTAGATATGCTTACAAACATGACATACAAACCTAATTTAGATCATATTGCATTGCCTCTTACTTTGACCCCACTTAATACCTTCCTGTTTCTTAATGTAGTGTGTAATAACTGTAAATTAAACCATTTCACACTGTTATGGAGATCATGTGACTGTACAGATGAATCATCCCTAAGCGCGGGGAATCTTAGGGGCAGAGCTTTTTAGCCTTGGTCTTGGAACAGCCATGTAGCCTCATCAGGAGTCTATAAATAAAGTTTGCTGGGTTTTTTTTTACAAGAAATTAGCCCTGCATTCCAAGTTTATTATATAGTGCTATCTGAGTTTTCTAATCCTCTGCACATCTTGTTTTTCCTTTCTAATACAACATCCTGGTACCCACCCCCTTCCTAGATAGTTTAAACCTTGAATTGCCCTGAATGATTTTTGCCCTAGCTTTGTTTAGGATCAGCCTGCCTGGTCTGTAATGTCCCATCTTCCCCAGAACTGGTCCCAATGTTCCAGGAATATAGAGCTCTCCCTCCTGTACCATCTCTCCAGTCACATGTTCATCTGCTCAATCTTCCTTTTCATTTACTCACTAGTATGTGAAACTGGAATTCAAGTTCTTCTGCTGATGACACTTGCTGCACATGTAGTAGTCTAGGGCATGAAAAGTGTCCTGGAGTTCTCACATGGCAAAAGATGTGCCACAGTGGGACCTTTCTAGCCACTGATAGAGATCAGCAGATGCATGTTCCCAGTTCTACCCTAAGATCCTGGGCATGTGTTCCATTTGTCAAACTGGTCTTACCTATATTATTTAGCTTGTCCCTAGGTCCCCTATGGACCCTCCAGTCAGTGGTGGGGTGGGGAGTGGTAGAGACAGGGAGTGTTCGCGGAGGCCAGTGATAAACTCCATGTTATGTTTTTTAGGCCATCATCCTGAGAGATCCAACAAGTGGCAAAGTGGAAAAAGATCCATATATGTCCTCTCCTACTTCTCTGGTAGCTCCAGCACAGCAAGCTCTGCCCCCATTCTCCCACTTCTCTAGGAGAGCCAAAGACACCCCATGATTGTAATAAATGGGCAGAGACCAAGTGATCTGAGTCTTCGCCCCTTTTTGCTGATCTCTGTGTCCAGAATGTGACATTTTCTGGTGAAGGCCAGAAAAATCTACCAGATGATTGCTTAGGAAAAGTAGCAGAAAGTAACACATGAAATCAGATTCTAATGGTTTCATGGGGTGGGGGGTGAGGAAAAATAATTAGCTTTGGAAAAAATATATAAATACTAACAAAGGAAAAAAAGAATATAGCTGAAAATAGACTTTTGAATTGTTGATGTCACAGCTGAGGCATAACAACACCAGAAACTTGCATTACTATATCACTGAAACTTAGTAAAACATCTCAAGTGGCTTCACAGGGGTATAATCAAGCAAAAGTTGATTCCAATCAGTCAATATGCTGCTTTTCAGTACTCTCCCGCTCCCTGCCCTACCTGAACTTGAATCTGCACTGCCATTTCAAATAGGTTGCACTCTAATGTAAGTTTTCTCAGCAGGGCTAGCAAGGTTACTTTGTCAAGTTATTTTGTAAACTGTGCTGTTCATCATGTGCATTATTCACCCATATGAACTGTGGTTATGTCCAATGGGATAATCAATTTTTACCTCATCTATAGTCAGTTAGACTCTTAACCTCAGTAAGGGAATTTGTTGAACAGTAGAGCAGCTGGTAAATGAGGCAACTCAAATCAGCAAATATAAATGCCATATCCCCTTTCAAACTATCATTTTAGTTCAATGTTAGAGTCTCTAAGTGATGTGTAGAAACACTAGTGCTTCCATTAGGGATAAAGTGTAATTTATTCTTGTGACTGGCCTCCTTTTAATGGAACTGCCATATCCCATAGTAACATAGGTGAAAGGCATTCAATCATCTTCATTGCTGAGGGAAGTTAGCGTGCCTGTCTCAGATATCATCTGAGGAGCTGTACTGCTCAGATATTTTTTGTATTCTTATCGCTACCGCTCCAGTGTGACAATTCAAATTCCCATGCCAACTTCCTCAGTTTACCATGTGAAAATGACATCCTAGTACCAATTAGTGCTGAATTATGAGTCACCTCTTTTAATTGCCACTTAAATGAAAGATCCATTTGAATAGAATAGAAGTTGTTTGTAGGCGAAGGAGGTGCGTTTACTCTAAATCAAGAAAGTTTCCTGTAGCTATCTATTTTGCAATAACTCTTTCTCCTTCATTTCATTACATGGATTCAGCAAAAATGAGCTGATTGGTTTAGCCAGTGTCTTATCGGAGCCAATCTAGGACAGAAAACTGCACCACAAAGATAAGTATTTTACCATTAGCAACAGAAAGAAACGTTAAGGAGGGACCACATTGCAGTTCAGCTAAAAAAAATTCTCTTATGCCAATATTTCAAGGAACATTAAGGAACATTAACATCAAAGATTCATTAGTCAGCATTATTTAGGGTGCTAAAATGGGATCTGATCAAAACCCGCATTACATTTCACACTGTTATTTAGGCATTAGGTCGATAAGTTATCTTCTAGAAGTGAAGATGTCTTTTTCACAAGTTATGCTCCAAAGGACAGCAACACGTTCATACCCATCACATGTTTGAGCAGTCATTTCCATGATAATTCCATTAAACTTCTATTCAAATCATTAATGCAATACTCTAAGCCCTTTAAACTAATTCTTTGCTCAAAGAGTTTCTATAAATTCCCACAGTCCTGTCAACCCCATCGATCTCAGATAACCTATCCAGTCAGACTGAATCCAACCCAAACCAAAGAGCTGCATATGTCATCTCTATCTTTAATACCTGCATCCACCGGTCAAAATTATTTTGTTTTACTCTCTCAAACTCAACATAAGTTTGCCCAGGCTATTTTCTCATATTCCTAAATTTCTGCCTGTATGCCTCTGAAACCAACTCATATGCACTCAAAATAGTCTTTTTTTTAACCACATTATAGTTCACCGACATTTCTTCTGAGAGTGAAGCTTAAACTTTATGTGCTCTACCCACCAACCTGGATTGTAACAACAATGTCCAGTTTTCCTTTGGCCATTTCATCTATTTAGCTATCTTCTCAAATGAAATAAAGAATGCTTCAACATCTCTATCTTCAACCTTTGGAAGAGCTTGTACAAATTTAAACATCACCCCACTGGGTTCTGATCTGGAAATAAGTCCTTCCTCACCTTCTGGTTGCAGTTGCTAAGACTTGACTGGAAGTTGGAGTTGTACCTTTGGTTGGTTTACAAAAGGTAAATAAAGCAAAGTTAATGGAATTGGCTGATACATTATATTTTGGATTTTTTAACCGCCAGCATTTTACGCTGGAATTCTATCTCTTTTTTTCTCTTTCCTCCTCTTCCAGCCTCACCATTTCTAATTCCCTTTCCTGTTTTCCTTCTCTCTCCTGCATTTCAGCCTGTTCCCTTTGGGCTGCCTTATTTTTCTTTCTTTTTATCTTTTTCTGCTGCCTCTAGTTCCAACTTTTTTCATTTGCAACTGAATTTGAGCCCATTTCAATGACCCACACCTTGGAGAACTCAGTCTCTCTGGCATTCCTTCCAATTTTAAATGCTGTGCTATACCTTCAATTATGTTTGATTTCCTTACCCCTGCAGGTAATCCTAATTGTAACGTATCGGCCAATTCCATTAGCTTAGCTTTATTTACCTTTTGTAAACCAACCAAAGTTATAACTCCAACTCCCAGACAAGTCTTAGCAACTGCAAAAGCCATTTTTCAGTCTCACCACTTTAAAAAAAGCCTCGTAAACCCCTGAATTCAAAGTGCTTCTCGTACTCATAACATTAAGATTCACCAATTCCAAACCAATCAAGGAATTTCAAATATATCCCACAAAAAGTCCCTAATTTTGTTATGGCACAGTGGACGGTAAATGCTAAGCGCCTCAAATCCTAGAGGGAAACTTGAAACAACTGCCACAACTGCTTTGCAATTTGTATTTTTATTTTGAGATATATGCCTTGAATTCAATCGTAATAAGTCCAACAAGTCTTAGAGGTTCTTTTTTGCAAAACTAAATTAAACATTTATTAATAAAATAAATAGTTTTAAGCACATACATAGGTCTACAAATTACAACCTTGATAACTCCTAGCTTCCCTAATTAATCTGACTCCCAGTTACACCCCCGTTAAGCAATAGTAAAAACAAATTAGATTTCAACAGACCCAGGCAAAGACACGATACCCTGGACAGGGATATTCATAGTGAATTCTCTTAGCTTCGTTTTATGTCTTGGGTAAGTGAGTTCGTTGGCCAACCGAACTCTAACTGCACACCTTCCTATGGTTCTCCTCAATTGCTGCTTGCAATCAATAACAAGGAGTGACTGATATAAGAATAAACAGTGATGGTTTATTGAGACATACAGCAGGGCACCAGACCATACATGCTCACTCAGAAGCTGCCAGAACTAGACCTACAGTTCCCAGTTGCCCACACTGTACAGTGATTCATCAGTGCTGTCACATAATCAGTACACTTGTATTTTCTTAAAGGGACAGGGTGCCTCGCTTTACCACATCCTTCCCCCTTTACTTAAAAGTACAGCTAACAAGCTTAAAACAGGTTAACTATTTACACAATAACTATTTACATGTCAATTCTCTCAGGAGGCCTCCTTTGATGGGTTGAGCGGTGTAGCCCAACAACCTCGGCTGGTGTTTCCAAGGCCTCCTTTTCAGGGGCAGTTTCCCACTATGACCCTCCGTGGATGATTTCACCATCTTCCAGGTGCAGACACGTTCACTCCTGCTGCCCCTCCCCTCCAAACTGAAACAGCTAAAGGGCAACAAGCTACAAAGCAATACAACGATGAGCTACATGCTGTGTGAGGAGAAAGAGGAAAAGGGGAAAAAACTCTTTCTCTTTTTCTTTATGAAGATTGTCAATAATTTCTCTTTTTCTCTCTGTGTGTCCTTTTCTTGGGAGGACTGACTGGTATTTCTGTCTTCTCCTTAATTTCGCTGTTAGCTGGGCTAGACTCAGGTGCGAGCTGAACGGTGAATGAACTCAGTAATTGCGTTTTCCGACAGTTCTTCTGAGAATTCAGGGCCTTCTAGTTTTAAAACTTCAGAGCTTTTACGCAGCAGCTGTTTCAGTTCTTCCAAGTCTTTCTTATTGTCGTTAATAGTTTCCTCGAGAATCGCATATCATTGCCCTTCTCAGCTAATTTGTTCCTTAACTCGACCAGAGGCATTCCTTTTCTTCTTCATATCTTTTCTCATGGCACAAATTGGGAACTGATTGAATTTTGTAGCACACGAAAATCTTTTAATAGATTTTCCATTTCCTTTCGAAGGATGCAGACTTCACGCTTAAACTCTGTCCCATTCTAAGATTTCTACGAGCTTCTCCCGTTGGATCTTTACGTGCTCATTTTTTCTTGCAGCAACACTTCTGTTTCGAATTGGGAACTTAGCGGACGCTCAAGATGTGTCTCTCCCAGCCGGTTCTTTCTGAGGAGACTCGGTCACCTGCCTGACATTACAAATAGGAGCAATTTTGCAGACTGTTCCCCATAGTGCACCTTGACTTGACATACCCCTTTCACATTTATTTCTTCACCAGTGTATATCCTCAGCTTTGTGTCCAAAACTTCTAACTTCAAAGGATGGGTTCCTTTACTCAGATATCGAAATGTATGCTCTCCAATGACAGACGTCAACGCTCCCGTATCAACTTCCATCTTAATGGGTTGCCCGTTAACTGTAATGACTACTTGGATTGGCTCAGTTCTATCCACTTTGAGGTTATATAATGAATAGATGTCTGATTCTATTTCTTCTGGCTTTTCCATGAGGCATACTGCACGATTTTTTCTTCTGCCTTTATAGTGTTGTTTTAGCCTTTCTCTACAATGCCACCTTATGTGACCATAGCAATGGCAGAAAAAGCACTTGACTTGTTTGAGCTGTCGTTCACTCACTGGAGGCCTGGAAGTATTTCTCTCATTCATTTTGTGGGTTTTCACTGCAGTACCGTTGTTTTTCAATGGTCTGGAGCTAGAGAGCATTTCCCGCCTTTCCGTGGAGCCTGAGGTTTTCGCGCCTTTTGTTGCTGGATTGTCCCGCTTGACCAGATGGATGGCGCGATTTTGTGTCTCTGTTATAACTTCGGAATTTCTAACAGCACTCTCCATTGCGGTAGCTAATTCTAACGTCTTATTGAAGTCTAGACTAGGTTTTGCCAGCAAACGCCTTTGGATAGTATCATCTCCAATCCTGCATATCAGCCGGTCTCTCGGCTTATCACTAATGGACGTTCCAAATTTGCAGTACTTAGTTAATGCCTTTAAAACAGCCGCATAGTCAGCTATTGTCTCCCCTGGAAGCCTATTCCTTGAATTGAACTTGAAGTGCTGCAGAGTAACTGAGGGCTGTGGTCTCAGGTGGTTTTGTACAATTTTTATTAACTCGCTGAAAGTCTATGAGTTTGGGGCGCTAGGTGACGTAAGGTTTCAGATCAGCCCGTACGTTTTGCTGCCGCATGAGGACAAAAGAATCACCCTCTCCTGCAATGCCGTTAGCAATAAAAAAGAACACTAGGCATTCGACATACTGAGACCAGTCATCTGAAATGGGATCGAACCGATCAACACGCCCAAACTGCAGCGTTATGAACGACTGCAAGGGGGCTGCACTTCCGATAGGCTTTCCAGGTAATGATGAATTTAGGTGTTTTGCTTACTGCGGGGACACCCTTTATCTGGGGTCTCATAGTTTTCTGTTCATAGCCATTTTTCATGTATTTACCCTTTTAAATGTATTGCCATTTTAAGAGTAGTCATCATTTTTTTTTAACTCTGTCTCTGCAGCTGTCGGCTTTTCTCTGCTGGGTTTCCTGCTCTTTTTCAGTTTTGGCAAGATCCCCACAATCGCGATTCAACAGGTTTTAAAAAATATTTTAAACTGCAGCACTGCTTTCTGCTCCGATTGCCAGCTATCACCTATTTTACGAGTTAAGTGCAGATGCTCTTTCCAATGCTTTGCTCATCCATCTTGAAATTTATTTTCTTTTGTTCTTTATCCTCATCCCCACTTTTATGTCTTGAGTAAATGAGTTCATTGGCCAACTGAACTCTAACTGCACACCCTTCTATGTTTTCCTTAATTGCTGCTTGCAATCAATAATGAGGAGAGACTAATGTAAGAATAAACAGTGATGGTTTATTGAGACATAGAGCAGAGGACCAGATCATACGTGCTCACTCAGAAACCTCCAGAACTAGACTTACAGTTCCCAGTTGCTCACATTGCACAGTGATTCATCAATGCTCTCATGTGATCAGTGCACTTGCATTCTCTTCAAGAGATAGGGTACCTCACTTTAAAATGCTCCGGTTCCTATAGGCAGCAGCTTAGAGACTGGAGGCTTTTCACACTTATTAGGTTGTAGAATGCCTTCTTCTTATGCATAGTCTTCTCTCCCTTATACATATTTTCCCCTTTGAATGCAAAGTTCATTGTTTCAATATGTCTTTGGACTTTACCTTTCTAATAATAAAAATCTTTCATAGTACCAATTTTATCAGTAAGCTTTGGAAAAAGTAAGCACACTGTTAGGCTTCTTCTGGCTAAGTGTAACATTTCACCCTTTCCATTGAAATTCAAACTACTCTGGCTTATCTAAAATGCAAATTTTCCTTTACACCTCACATTCTAAAACTTCAGCTATGTTTACTTATTTAGCATTTCAAACCTAGCTTTACTTCTGATACATCAAAGCCTTCAGACCAGCTGTCTTTAATTCAATTAAGTCCACTCCCCCCCACAACCTCCCCCCTGCCACACACACACACACACACAGACACACACACAGGATATCCAGACCCTACTATTGCTACTTTACAATCAATCCCAAGAACATTATGAAAATTATTATATTTTCATGACATCAATTCATAGTTTTTCCATTGATTGCAGTCTGGAGGAACACCAGTAATGTACCTGCTGGAGAATCATAGAATCACTGACAGCAACCTTTAGATTTCCATGTTTGACTGTGCATAGGCAAACTCCTGATGTTACCATCAGTTTCAATGGGGTGATGACTGTGAACGCCAACAATTTTGCCGCCATTGCCACCGCAAAATCCTGGTCCATTCTTCTGTAATGTGAGGTGCCAATTCTTGGAACCTAGCCTGCTAACTAAAAGCCCTCTGAATAAACATCCACAGCCTCAATTTCCTTCACCAAATGCAAGGACCTAAACTGGACACAATACTCCAACTGCAGACATTGCAGGGAGATTATGGTTTTTAATAGCTAATTATTGCCCAAGTTGTCTTGGCTAAATTACTATCATGCAATGAGAGGCTGAGGACAATCAATGGGAGAACCACTCATTCCTGTTAAAACATGCTGAAATGTAGTATTCCGTAGTAATCTTGTTTTTTCAGACAGTGTTATCAAATTGAACAAAGCCTCGGCGTTCAGAGATGAAACATCCTTGTTTGAAATGAAGGAACAAATGAAAATTAATGAGTTCTGACCACTTCAGATAAGATACTAACAATTAACAACAGCTGGGAGGCTAACAAAACAAACTTGCTTGGAAGAATGCTAACGCAGCTGAGTCCAGCTGAACATCAGAGGAACCATCCCCAAATAGCTGGAGCTGGTGGGAAGTTAACTGTATAAAAGACAGTGGCCAGAATTTTCCGTCTGTCGGTCGGGCGGGCCTGACCGACTCGGCAGCAGACGGGCAGCCGATGGCCGCTGGCGAATTGGGCCGTGCCGCCATTTTCCACGGGCGGGCCAATTAAGGCCCGCACCGTGGCTTTGCGACTCCTGTGGAGAACGGGAAAATAGTCGCGGGGGCGGGCAGCTTCAGACTGCCAGTTCCAATGGGGAGCCAGCAGCCTGTATAAAGAGTGGCCAGGCAGCCTGCTTGAGGCAGTGCACCATGGCCACTCGGGGACAGAGGGAGGGAGGACCGAGTGGAGTAAGCATGAGCAGGAGGAGGGGGCCAGGCTGCAGGAGAAGCCAGCGGGGGGGGGGCACTGTGCCCCCCAATTTTCAGATGCATGCCTTGCTGTCCTCCTGCAAGAGGTGTCTATCCATCGGCACATTCTGTACCCGGAGGATGGGAGGAGGAGGACCCCCCATGTCACCAGCCAGGCGTAGGAGGAGGTGGGTGACGCTGTAAGCGCCCATGATGATGTGCGGCGCACTGGCACCCAGTGCAGAAAACGGTTCAATGATTTGCTGCGCTCTGGAAGGGTGAGTACCATGTTGGTCTTGGCCATTTGACCCAGAAGGCTGCCTTAGCACTATGTCTTGCTGTCGTTACTGCATAGGGCATCTGTCGCACGCTGGGTGGGCAAATGGGTACTGGCCATGCTTACACCAGCCTTAGAGGTTGAGGAGAAGAAGGGTTCTCCCCGCAGCATATGTTGGTGTTAATGGCATTTGAGTAGTCTGGGGGCAACCTGCAGGGGAGGCCACACGACACATACTCAGAACTCCAACACATGTCTATTGATGGTAATGAGATGGTGCAAGGGGTGCCTCAAGGTGTTTTTGCCAAGAGCCATCTGCTGGCATCGGTGCCGCACCTAGTTGCGCCTTCTTGCCATGGGCGCTAAGACCCGTGCGCTATTCAAAGTGATGGACGCCGAATGTGTCTAAGGTGGCCGTTGGGAGAGGGGGTTGAGACCAGCCGTACTATCTTCTGGTGACTGATCACCAGTAGTGTGGACAGGAGCCGCTGGAGGCCTCAGATGGGCCACTGTGGTTGGGGTGCGGCGTGTGTGTGCAAAGTACATGAGCGATCAGCCCCAATAAATCCTCTTCTCTGTTTTGCAGGCAAAAACTGAACACAATCAGCGAGAGTGCCAGAGGACTGGAGGTGGGCGTGCCCTCCTCCAGCGCCTCACGCCTTTTGAAGAGCAGGCCATGGAGCTGGGCAGGAGGCAGGAAGCCAGGGCGGCTGGGGGGGTGGCGAGGCTGGGATGCAGTGGCCAGGTATTTGAGGTCCACAGTCCCATCCGCTCTGTCTGCCCACCATCCAAACCACTGACGGTTGCTGCAATCATTAATGCTGAAACAATGCTCATTCACAGACTGAGACACTCTGACGTGTGGGTCATACAGAAGGGACCCTCGTCCGTTTGAGGATTCGTGTCTCCACCACCTTCCAAAGTCACCTTATCCCATTTGTGACCACTATCACCATGGCCTAACATGCCATTGGATCACTGCTGCACAGCCAAAGACTTATTTCATCTGAGGGGGTTTGGGACCTCCGGCATCCTTTCAGCCAGTGCACCCCACATTACTTTGTCCAAAAGGTCCTCAGCACTTCAGCTGTGAACCTCATGGCACTCAACTTAGATAAATACCATCACATTACTCATCCCTGCGCCAAGGGGAAATGTTGCCTAGTGTTCACCCAGTCTATGCCCCTCCTTACAGAATGAAGGCCAATAATGTGACCTCTCAATCTCCTGTGATCCACGGCAAATGTCGCAACTGTTTGCGATGTTTCCTCAACCCCACAACTATCCAGGCCACAATGCATCCAGGTCGGGTACCTCTGCACTCTCCACACTCCAGTGGTTCATAACATGCCATGTAGCATTCCTGAGGCCATCTGACCAGCCTGTCTGCATGTGCGTTTAATGGTTGGGGCTCCTTTTGACGCTTTTCCACCTCACCAATATTCGTTTCCTTAGGGTCTTGAAGGGTGAGTGACTTATGAGGCTGGGGGGGAAAGGGATGAAAGGTTTAACTGACTGTACGTTAACTGATGCACTGTCCTTGTTGTTAATTTCAGCATCACCACCAGAGTGACCCGCACCTTGACCCCGCGGCCCCCCCTCCACACCTGAGGGCCAACATGCGCAACTTGCGGCACATCATTTCAGCCAGCCAGGCACCAGCGCAGACACACACACCTCGGTGGGGACTTTACTGTCGGCTAGTGTCCCGGGTCACAGTGGAGAGGGCACTTCACAATCGCTGGAGGAGATGGTAGGGGCAGAGAGTGCCGATGGTGTCAGCAGCCGGATTAGGATACTCTCTGACCTGCAAGCCCTCACAGCAGTACTGGCCACGGGTGGTCATTCCCAATGTGGGAGATGTTGTGGATACCAAGCATCGGCACTCGGTGCCCATGCATCTGCGGTGAGCAGGGAGGTTGAAAGGGACATCACATCGGCGCAGCAGCTGCCTGCCGTCACTGCGAGCTCCTCTCAGGGCGCTCCGGATGAGGGCAGCAGCTCCTCCGCCCCTCTGCCAGTCAACTTCTTCAATTGAGGCTGCGACAACTGGGGAGATGCCAGTTCAGGAACTGGCCACTCCCTCCCAGGCGGGGCCATCACAGGCTCCACAGGCCAGAGGACGCCGGCCAAGGTCATCGAGCCCAATAGGACAGCAGAGTCAGCAGGCTGTCTCACAAGCCACTCCGATGGGGCGGCACCTAGACGTAGCACCTGAAAACGTAAGCATAATGCACGTTAGGCAATCCATGGGTATGTCACTGGTGATTTTGTGTTGGCCCTAGAATAGGGACCCAAATTTTTCTTATTGCAATGGAGTATTGTTTGGTTTTCTTTTGGACAGAATAAAGTCCACCGTTGTTACCATGGCTGAGGGTGTTTCGTTTGTGGTGCATTTTTCTTTTTCACATATTTATCACGAGTGTTTGAGTGGACATTGATGTTTCTGTACTAAGCCCTGATTTGCAACTGAACAGGTGGAAGATGTAGCACCTAAGTGCCACGTGTGGAAGTGCCAGGCAATGCTGTTCCTGCTGATCCATGTGTGTGGAGCTAGCTGAAGGTTCTTTGGATTAGATTGTCGCGGGTGTCCCTGCCTCCTTGGTGTAAATGCGGGTCATCGTTCTGCCCCTCGTCATCGCCCTGTACTTCCTCATCCTCTGAGCCACTGATGGATTCATCATTTGCAGCCTCATCCAGGGCATCAAGGTCTTTATCGTCAACTGCATCCCCCCTTTCCAGCACAAGATTGTGCAGGGTGCAGCAGACTACCACTATCAGAGAGACGCGAACTGGGGGGTACTAGAGTGCGCCCCCTGAGTGGTCCAGGCAACGGAATCGCATCTTGAGAAGACTAATGTCTCTCTCCACCACAGCCCTTGTGGTGCCCTGGCTCTTATTGTAGCGCTGCTCAGCTTCTGTTCTTGGACGGCATACTGGCGTCATGATCCACCTTCGCAAGGGATAGCCCTTGTCACCCAGCAGCCAACCATCCAGCTGAGCTGGAGCACTGAAGAGCCCTGGCACCTGGGAGTATCTGAGGATGTAGGCGTCGTAGGAGATGCCTGGGTACCTTGCACAGACTTGTAGAATCAGCATCCTGTGATCACACACTATCTGCACGTTCATGGAGTGGAAACCCTTCCTGTTGATGAAGGCACTGGGCTCACCTGCTGGTGCCTTGATGGCCACATGTGTACAGTCTATAGCACCCTGGACACGGGGGAAGCCAGCAATGGCCGCGAAGCCTCTGGCTCGCTGTGCCTGACTTGCCTGGTCGCAGCGGAAGTAGATACCCGTCTGAACAGACCGTCTGTAACTTGCTTGACACAATTGTGGACAGCTGATTGGGGGACACCACAAAGATCACCCACCGAGCCCTGGAAGGAGCCAGAGGCATAGAAGTAGAGGGCAACTGTGAGCTTCAGAGCCGCTGGCATGGGCTGTCCACCCACACAGTTAGGCGAGATCTCAGGGCCAATCATCTGACAGATATAGTTGACTGTCCCCTTTGACAGTCGGAGCCTCATTCGGCACTGCACCTCAGTCATATTGAGGTAGCTGCTTCACCGCCTGTATACCCTGGCAGCAGGATAGTGGCGTCTTCTGCGTCCCCTTGCACCTTGGACAACCTCTTGGCCCTGCGCCCCTTGTGCCTGTGCCTGGCTTCCCAAAGGTTGTTCCCCTAGAGGCTGATTGTCCAGTCCTGGCCTCCTCTTTATTCTATCCCTCTCTTCCTCCTCAGGAGCAATGTCTCCAGTGGAGACGTCAGAACCCATATCCCCAGGCTAAATGGAGGCCTCCGGAAAGTTGCAGGCCCGAGAAAGATTACTGTCTGCAGACTGGTTTCAAAGTACACAAAAAGCTCTTGGAAATCGATGAGAACTGCTAACAATCACACAGGCAACTTTTAAATACTTGCAGCAATTAAAACTTTGTGTAAAACTTGAACAACCCCTCTGAGTCCACATATTCCGACATTGCATGAGTTTTCTTAAAAAATCTCCTAACCGCCTGCCCATTGGGCCCGTGTGCCGACCCGAAGTTTGCACGGGCCCCTCAAAATCCAGGGAAATTGGCAAGTTAAGGGCCTTAACGAGCCCTTCAATTAATGGCGGGCGAATGCCCCGCTGCTGAGCGCGCCCGCCGACCGAAATATCGCGATGCCGCGCGCTGACGTCGGCACGCTCACGCGACGTTAGCGTGCGACATTTTAAGCGCTGACGTGTGGGCTCTGCCACCCGTACGTCAGCCGGAAAATTCTGGCCAGTGACGTCAAGCTATGGCACTGAGTTGAAATGGAATGATTGAATATATAACTGACCCTGGGCTGCAAACAGAAGAATATTTACCACTTATTGCGCCAAGAAGTCCTAGTGGTCAAGAACTGATCATCCATTGGTGATTTTATGTGTGCTTATCTCTTGTAATATTATTGGTGTACTACTCACATTGCAATGTTTGTTTTTATAACAAACTTTAGATTGTGTGGAAGTGGTAGTTTTGAATCTGTCTTAAAGATACAATAAAATCTTATGGACGGAACTTGTGTGTCCTGTGTAATTTCTCGAAAATCCCAAGTATAAGAATTATTAACCTGTAGACTCCAGGTCATCCACCTACAAGGATCTCTATTGGGGCTCGGTTATTCACTATTTATTTTCACCTCAAAAGACGTAACACCACATGTCCAAATTTGCTGATGATACATAGATTGGCAGCATTGTAAGCAATGTAGAAGCATCAAATTCCAAAGATATGTTAGTGTAATAGTGATATGATAGTGTAAGAAAATGGGCAAAACTGTGTTAAATGGCTTTCAATATCAGCAAATTTGAGGTCAGACACTTTAGACCTAAAAAGGGTAGAACAGGGTACTTTCTAGATGGTGATAAGCTGGAAACAGTGGAGGTCCAAAGATACATGTGGGTCCAGGAACACAGGTCAATGGAATGTCATGAGCAGGTACTGAAAATAATCTAAACGGCTAATGGAATGCCTTCCTTTGCATTTCAAACACTGACATACGAGATGGGGTTGAAGTCATGCTTTTGCAATATAAAGCTCTGGTTAGACCACAATTGGAGTACTGTGAGCAACACACCTTAGAAAGAATATTGGACGGAGTGCAGTATGGGTTTACCTGGACTTCAAGCATTAAATTACAAGGAGAGATTACACAAACTCGGGTAAATTCCTTGGAATTTAGAAGGTGGTGAAACAATTTGAACAAAGTTTTCACGATATTAACGGGAAGCTATGCAGGAAGGTAGAAACTATTTCAACTGATATCAAAGCTTAGGACAAAAGGACATAGTTTAAAGTACAGCCTGATCTTGCAGGAGCAAAATTCGGAAACAATTCTACACAGAAAGAGCGGTAGAAGTTTGGAACCCTTCTACAACGGGCAATTGATGCTAGATCAATTGTGAATTTTAAATCGGAAGCTGGTATTAAGGGATATGGGCAAAGGTGGGTAAAAGGGCTACTCCCATTCATAGGAACCAGGCCTGGATTGTCTCTTTCCAATGTTCATGGTGGGTTGATGGTGGGTCGGGTGTCCTGCTGAAGCTTGGCGGGAACCCATTTTGGACCTCATGCATACTCACTTAAACCCCAACAGACCAGAATTATGTGCCCTGTCAAATCCTTCGCCCCACCAGCACGAATTTATGCCATTCTGTAACCCAGCTGGACATTTGTGGCGTGCACCCGACGAAGGAGAATTTTAAAGCACTTACCTTGGAGTCAAATATGGCTGGATGAGAAGTAGAGGGATTGTGTTGATGGAGTAAGGGGGAATGAAGGCATGAAATGGATGGGAGGGAAGGAAGGCATGAAGGGGAAAGGGAAGGAGGGGCTTGGGGCGAGGCCAGAGCACTTCAGAGGCAGGGTCAGTCATGTCAACATTGGAATCTTTGGGGGAGAACTGGGGGTGCTGGTGGTATGAGGGGACGGTGACTATGAGAGGGGGAAGTGGTTCAAAGTAGGGTGAGAGGGTCAGGGTCTAGGTGTGGTGTGTATAGTTCTCATCTGGGGTTGGTCATTGAGGGTGACAAGGATGGTGACCCACATTGCGGGAATGGGGAGGATCAGGGTGGGCAGAGGAATGGTGACAGGGGTAGGCTTGGCAGGGAGGGAAGGCATGTGCAGGTTAACAGTGATAGTGTCCAGGGTGATGGGGGAGGCTCAAGGGTTATTGAGGGGAGACTGAAGGTGATATCCATGTTGGGGTGGAGGTGGGGGAGTCGATGGTGATGGGGGGATACTGGTAGGGGATGGGGGAGACAATTTAAAATGAAACACGTGCCATCCTGGGATACAGCCAGGTCCAGACCAAGGCAATGCCCTCTATGTCCAACTGTAAAACATCGAGGTCGGCGGGGAGGATCTGCTCAGGTTCGTGGAGCTAAAGGTCAACTGGCCAACTAAAGAGAAACCCTAATAATCAAGTGGAGCCTGCATGAGAGCTTTCCCATTTGCTATTCTTCAATATTTGGTGACGGCCACACAGCAGCACGTCTGGCCCAGTGGGTTCTCATGACAACAAGATCCTTGCAAGGTGTAGAGCTGCCATTCACTCTGAGTCATTGGCCATCTGGAAGGGGGAGGGTAAGGAGGGGGATGCCTACAAGGGTTTATTCCCTGGACCAGGTTCTACATGGCATTTGCCATCCTTCCCATGGGGACTTTGATGTGCTGACATGTCAGAGCCACTATATCAGAGAGTACATGGACAGACTCCTCTGCCTCACGTGCCTCTTTGTTGAGGGCCTCTGACACATGAGTCTGATGTTCGCTGCAGCTTTCTGATACTCCAGCATCCTCTCCATCCTCTCCATGGCCACTTCCAGAGGCTCATCGTCTGACTCAGACTTAGCAGAAACCTCTTCTCCAGCAGTCCTCCAAGTGCTGGCGACCTTGGCTACCACTGCCTCCTCCTGCTGTGGACACAGGTCTGTGCAATGAACATCAGAATGTGAGCCCGAATCTAAACTAGATATATGAGCTGCTAAGATGTCTGTCTGTGGGTGGTGGAGGGTGCAGGTGAATGCTGTGATGGTTCTGCAGGTGAAAATTCATCATCCTTGTCCTCTTCTCAGGTTTCCTGCGGGCTGGGGGCTGACTTCAGGTCAGGGGCTGGCCTAACACCCTGCTTGCTGACACCTAGAATGGAGACAGAACAGAACGAGTTACTGGCTAGGCTGGCTCAAACTTGGCACTGATCAATCAGCTTGATTTTCTGAGCTTGTCTGTATTATGTATGCTTCCTCACTAGACCTCACTGTCGGCACAGGCACGGTCATGATCCTCCCCTGCTTGCTTAGCAGCTTGATGTTCAACTTGTGTGACGGACCTAAGCTCAGGCATCCCTTCCTCCCGTTTTCTCTCTCTCTCTCCCTTCTGTTGTGGGCTGCCTTCTCCATAGGCTGCTAATTCTGTGGCAACTAACTGACTTTGTAACTCCCCAAAACCTGACCACCCGACATGGTATAAGTGAGGAATGAAATGGAATAGTCTCCAGTTGCCTGGATGAGTACAGCTCTAATAACATTCAGGAAGCTGGACACCATCCAGGACAATGCAGCCCACTTGATTGACACCCCATCCAGCACCCTCAACATTCAGTCCCTCCACCACTGACGCACAGTGGCAGCAGTATGTACTACGTAATCGATGCACTGCAGCAAGTCATCAAGGCTCCTTGAACAGCACCTTCCAACTACTCGAGCTCTACCAGCTGGAAAAACAAGGTCAGTGGAAGCATGTGAGCAGCAGCACCTGCAAGTTGCCATGCACTCCACCTCATGGCTGTGCCTTCACTGTGGTTGGGTGGAAACCTGATACTAATAGCACAATCCTCACTAATAGCACAGCACGTGGACTGCAGGGGTTCAACAAGTCAGCAGCCCACCAACATTTCAAAGACATTTAAGGATGGGCAAGAGAAATGCTGGCCTTGCCAGTGATGCCCAGGCCTCATGAGACAAACACAAATTTGGTGTTGTGGGTTGTTGGAAGGGTAGAAGGTTCACTTACTCTAGTGGCATGGATTAAATCATTGACCCTTTTCCAGCATTGCAGGGCGGTCCTCCTCTGCACCCCACAGGCGCTGACCACTCTGGTTAACTCCTCCCAGGCTGCAGTGGTCAGCTGCGATGGCCTCCCACAGCCATCTCTAGGAAAGAGAACACCCGCCTTTCTTTCACTGTCTCCAGGAGATGCTCGAGGGATGCATTACTGAAATGGGGAGCCATGGCTTGCTGCCTTCTGCTCATCCATTCCCTCTTCCCATTTGTGAAGGCCTGTCCTGGTGCCCTTTAAATATGGCACCCACACATGAAGCAGGACGCCGGAATTCCTGCCTGCCCCGCCACGAGACCCAGCACGGAATTAATGTATGCATAACTAATGAGGCAGGGAGCGGTCGATTGCACTTAAAAGCCTGTCCCGCTCCACGGTGAGAATCACTCTGACTTTCTCATCCCATCACAGAACTTATGGCAGGAGGGGAAGATTCTGCCTTATGTTCTTCCAAAGCCTGGTGCAGTTTAATTAATTTGTTTTACACTCAATGATCCTCACTATACGCCTTAAAACTGTGCATGTCTTCCCAATATTCACCTCACACTATTTATGCACCTTTAACAAATTCTCAACATTTTTCCCCAGTTTCTCTAAGTGCGCATTGTATAAGAGTGACTGTTACATGGCATAACATTCTTGGAACTTATTGGCCCCAAATACTTTCCTACATTGAAGAACTTCTACCATTTTCTCACCTTATCCATGTTGGCCCCAACCTCTTAATTTGATTCAAACTGTCCCATTGCCTCTTTTGAGTCATTTGAAAATTGATAAATTCTTTCATTAATGCAAATGAATGTGAATGATGAACTGCAATGCTTCCAACACATAACCTATGGAACTTAGAAAACTCCTAGAAAGTGCTATGCAATTAATCACACTCTCACGCTATTTCCCCATTAGTCCAAATGCATTACTCTTTCCTCAGACCTGCAAATTTATCTTTCTCAAGTATATACCCAATTCTCTTTTTAAAAATACTAATGAATCTGCTTCTATAATAATTTTAATCAATGCATTCAAGATCACAATAACACATTGGGCAGGATTTTCGGGTCAGCGGGCGGCCGCGATGGTGGGCTTGGGAGTGGCCGGGGAATGGACTATTAATGGCCAGCCAGCATGAAAGGCACACTGAAAGGCTCAGCGCTGCCGGGGTGGGGGTGAGAGGAGGGAGAGCACTGAAGTCAGCGCGGGTGTGGAGGAGCGAGGAATGAAAGTTCCCTGAAGGCGGAGAGTTGCCTCAGGGAGCTGAAGAATTTAAATTCAATTAAAACAGATTTAAAAATCTGGAAAAAATGCCCATGCATCAGAATATATCACCTAAACATATGGATGCTGAAATTTGTGCCCAAAAGTTTATATCTTTTTAAAAATTAATCTCGGAAACCTCATCCCGCCCTTGGATGAGGTTTCCGTAAAAATGCAAAAGGCATAACGTTGGACGGGCAGTGAAAAATTCCAGTTAATTACACCATTAATGGGCTTAATAGCCCTCTTAATTGTCGGTGGGCGCTGGCGACTCTTGTCTACCCATGCGCCGAGTGAAAAATTCTGTCCATTGTAAAAAAAATTCCCTTCTGTTTCTTATGCCAATTATCTCAAATGTGTAGCTTATTAACCACCCGTGAGTGGAAACAGTTTCTATTGTATATCAAAGCCTCTCAATTTTGAACACACCTATTATTTCTCCCCTTGACCTTCTCTGCTCTAAAGTGAACAATCTCAGTTTCTTCAGCCTCTCCACGTAACTGAAGTTCCTCATCCTTGATATAATTCTGTAAATCTCCTCTGCAAGGTAGATGATATCTGTACTAGAATCCAATATCATTTAATCATCTCCAATAAATGTTTTTGTGGCACTTTGTCAAATGTTTTATGGAAGTCTGAAGTGTACAATGTGAACAGTACCGCTATGGTCTGTTTTTGTGGTCAGTTCAATGAAACTGTAGAAGGGTCATACAGACTCGAAGCATTAACTCTGTTTCTCTTTCTGTAGATGCTGCTAGATCTGCTGAGTTTTTCCAGCATTTTCTGTTTCCTGCTGTTGTTGAATAAAAACTTCCATTGCTTGCAAATCTTCATTATTGAGAGGGCATCAGAAGATTGAATTGGAATGCCATTTCTTATTAATATGGTCACACTGCTGCTCTTCAGTTTGATGAATAGACAAACATTTCTCCAACTCATTCTGAGCTTTTGTGCCTTGTTGTGGGGCAAGGTGCTTTTCTTGAATCAAGCTTACATTCTATTTCATGTATTTTTGTATTGACAGAATGTGACCTCTGAGCTGGACTTAGTTCCATGCAGATTCCGTTTTTTATATTTGGGATAAAAACTGCCCTGCTATTATATCCTAATAATAATATAATCAATAAATAAACAGAAAATGCTGGGAATACTCAACAGGGCAGGCAACATCTGAGGGCAACAGAGGCAGAGTTAACATTTCAGGTTGATGACCTTTCACCAGAACAGGAAAATGTTAAGAGATGCAACAAGTTTTAAACAAGTACTGATGTAGGAAAAGAGTTGAGCAGGAAAAGAACAAAACAGAAAGTCTGTGATAGGGTGAAAGACAGGAGAGATTAAGTAATGAAATAGAAGATAGTACAAGCAAGAAAAAGGTAATGGGATAAGTAGCCTGGGAAGAGTGTCCTGCAGTCAGCATTGCAGTGAAGCAGTCTGGGAAGAGTGTCCTGCAGTCAGCATCATGGTGAAGCAGTCTGGGTAGAGCGTCCTGCAGTCAGTTCTTGTTGAAAATAACAAGAGTGACATCGCAAGATAGCGTGAGAGAACGGCAGAGAAATCAGAACCAGCATGAGTGCAGGGAAGCTTCAAAAAGTGACGTCAGCACAAAAGTGAGAGCTGATTGGTGAGAGCTGATTGGTGAGTAGTGGGTAAGTGTTTTTCTACAGCTTTTTTTTCCAGTTTAAAATAGATTAAGCTAAGGAAAGGTAAGGGTTCTAGTTTTTATTTAAAGTACATAAATAATTTAACTTTTTTTTTACTATATTTAACTTAAAGTAAGAGTTTTTTTTCAACTAGAGGCATGGCAGGGCAGCTCAGTCCCATGTTATGTACCGCCAGCAAGAAATGGGAAGTCCTAGACGCTCCTTGCGCTCTGACCGATCACGTGTGCAGGAAGTGCCACCAGCTGCCGCTGCTTGAGCTCCGAGTTTCAGAACTTGAGTGGTAGCTGGAGGCACTGAAGCTGCCTCCGTGAGGCTGACTGCAGGACACTTTCGTGCAGTTTCCTGGATAGCACATTTTCAGACGTGGTCACCCCACAGCTTACAGAAGTGAAGACAAAGAGGGAATAGGTGACCATCAGTCAGAAGAAATGTGTCAGGCAGGTAGTCAGGAAATCCCCAGGGTGCATCTCGCTCGAGAACCGTTTTTCTGTGTTGGAAAACGGTGAGAGTGACGGTTCCTCTGGGGAGTGCAGCCACTATGAGTGGCTCAGCTGCACAGAGGGAGAGGGAAAAGAGGGGAAGAGCAATAGTGGTAGGAGACTCAATTGTAAGGGGAACAGACAGGTGTTTCTGCGGCCGTAGACGTGATAGTAAGGATAGTACGTTGTCTTCCTGGTGCCAGGATCAAAGATGTCACTGAACGGCTGCAGGGTATTCCAAAGAGGGAGGGCAAACAGACAGAGTTCTTGGTACATATTAGTATCAACGACATAGATAGAAAGAGGGATGAGATCCTGCAAACAGAATTTAGGGAGGTATGAAATAGATTAAAAAACAGGACCTCAAAAGTAGTAATCTCTGGACTACTTCTGGTGCCACGCACTAGTGAGTATAGAAATAGGAAGTTAGTCCAGATGATTGTGTGGCTGGAGAGATGGTGCAGGAAGGAGGGCTTTAGATTTCTGGGACATTGGGACCATTTCTGGGGGTGGTGGGACCTGTACAAGGCGGACGGGTTGCATCTGAACTGGAATGGGACCAACATCCTTGTGGGGAGGTTTGTTAGTGCTGTTGGGGAGGGTTTAAATTAACTTGGCAGGGGGATGGGATCCTGAGAGGAGGTTCAGCGGGGGGAGATGCACAGCCAAAATTAGAATAGAGAGCAAGGGAGTCTGGAAAGCATAGAAATTATAGGCCAGTTAAGGCAGAAGGGAGTTTGGCATGGTTGGATGGTATTTATTTTAATACAAGGAGTCTGACGAATAAGGGAGATGAGTTGAGGGCACAAATTAACACATGGAAGTATGATGTCATTGCTGTCAGCGAGACATGGTTGAGAGAGGAACAGGATTGACAGCTCAATATTCCAGGATATAGGGTCTTCAAGTGAGACAGGGAAGGAGGTAAAAGAGGAGGGAGTATTGCAATATTGATCAAGGAATCAATTACAGCAGTATGGAGGGATGACATACAAAGAACAAAGAACAAAGAAAAGTACAGCACAGGAACAGGCCCTTCGGCCCTCCAAGCCTGCGCCGATCATATTGCCCGTCAACTAAAACATTTTGCACTTTCGGGGTCCGTATCCCTCTATTCCCATCCTATTCATGTATTTGTCAAGCTGCCTCTTAAATACCACTATCGTACCTGTTTCCACCACTTTCTCTGGCAGCGAATTCCAGACACTCACTACCATCTGCATAAAAAACTTGCCCTGCACATCTCCTCTATAGTTTTCTCCTCTCACCTTGAATCTATGTCCCCTAGTAATTGACTCTTCCACCCTGTGAAAAGCTCCTGACTATCTACTCTGTCCATGCCACTCATAATTTTGTAAACTTCTATCAAGTCGCCCCTCAATCTCCGTCGCTCTAGTGAGAACAATCCGAGTTTCTCCAACCTCTCCTCATAGCTAATAATCTACAGACCTGGTAAACCTCCTCTGCACCCTCCCCATGCCTCCATATCCTTCTGGTAATATGGCGACCAGAATTGCATGCAATATTCCAAGTGTGACCTAACCAAGGTCACTTCCCAGCTTTTATACTCAATACCCCTGCTAATGAAGGCAAGCATGCCATATGCCTTCCTGACTACCTTATCCACCTGCGTTGCCACTTTCAGTGACCTGTGGACCTGTACACCCAGATCCCTCTGCCCGTCAATGCACTTCAGGGTTCTGCCATTTACTGTATAATTCCTGCGTGTATTAGACCTTCCAAAGTGCATTACCTCGCATTTGTCTGGGTTAAACTCCATCTGCCATTTCTCCACCCAAGTCTCCAACCGATCTATATCCCGTTGCATCCTATCTTAGAAGGCACCTCAAATGAAGCAATATAGATAGAACTGAAAAACAAAAAAGGAGCAATCACATTGCTGGGGGTGTACTATCTGCCCCCAAATAATCAGAGAGAAATAGAAGAGCAGATATATAGGCAAATTTCAGAGAAGTGTAAAAATAATAGGGTAGTAATAGTGGGGGTTTCAACTTCCCCAACATTAACTGGGCTAGTCATAGTCTGATATGTTTAGAGGGAGCGGAATTCTTTAAATGCATGCAGGAGTACTTTTGAAGCCAGTACATAGGAGGTCCTACAAAAGGTCCTGGGCTTAATTTTAGGGAATGAAGCCAGGCAAGTGGTAGAGGTATCAGTGGGGGAGTATTTTGCAGATAGTGATCAAAACTCTGTTAGATTCAAGGTTGTTATGGAAAAGGACAAGGAAGGGCCAGAAATCAGAGTTTTAAATTGGGGGAAGGCCGATTTTAATAAGATCAGATATGATTTGGCCAGAGTGGACTGGGAGCAGCTACTGATAAGTAAATCTGCATCAGAGCAGTGGGACTCATTCAAGAAGAAAATTGGAAGAGTACAGGGCCAACATATTCCAGTAAAGATAAAGGATGAAACCAACAAATCCAGAGAACCCTGGATGTCGAGAGATATACAGGATTGGATAAAGTGAAAAAGGGAGGCTTATGGCAGATATTGAGGGCTCAAAACAGCGGAAGCCCTAGAGGGGCATAGAATGTGTAAGGGGGAACTTAAAAAGGAAATGAGGGGAGCAAAAAGGGGCATGAAAAAGCATTGGCATGTAAAATAAAGGAAAATCCAAAGTTGTTTTACAAGTACATTAAGAGTAAGAGGATATCTCGGGAAAGAGTGGGCCCCATTAAGGGCCTTGTTGGTAATTTGTGTGTGGAGCCAGAAAACATAGGTAGGGTTCTAAATTAATACTTTGTGTTGGTGTTCACAATTGAGAGGGACGACATGGATATGGAAACCAGGCAGAAGGACTGATATAATTAAAGATATAAGCTTAGAAAGGGAGGAGATTCTAAGTGGCCTGGCAGGCTTAAAAGTAGATAAATCTCCAGGCCCAGATGAAATGTATCCCAGGCTGTTGAGTGAGGCAAGGGAGGAGATAGCAGGGGCACTGGCAATAATTTTCAGTACCTCTCTGGCCAGATGACTGGAATGCAGCCAAAGCGGTACCATTATTCAAGAAGGGAGGAAGATATAAATGAGGGAACTACAGGCCAGTCAATCTAACCTCAGTGGTGGGGAAACTATTGGAAGCAATTCTGAGGGTCAGAATTAGTCTACACTTGGAGAGGCAGGGATTAATCAAGGACAGTCAGCATGTTTTTGTTAAGGGGAGGTCATATCTGACCAATTTGATTGAATTTTTCGAAGAGGTGAGCAGGTATGTAGATGAGGGTAATACATTTGACGCAGTCTACTTGGACTTCAGCAAGGCTTTTGATAAGGTCCCGCATGGGAGGCTGATAACGAAGGTAAGAGCCCATGGGATCCAAGGCAATTTGGCAAATTGGATCCAGAAGTGGCTGAGTGGCAAGAAGCAGAGGGTGATGGTCGAGGGGTGTTTTTGTGACTGGATGCCTGTGTCCAGTGGGGTTCCACAGGGATCGGTGTTGGGTCTCTTGCTGTTTGTGGTATATATGAACGATTTAGACTTGAATGTCCGAGGGTTGATCAGTAAGTTCGCGGATGACAAGAAAATTGGTGGGGTGGTAAATAGTGAGGAGGATAGCCTTAGATTACAGGAGGATATAGACAGGTTGGTCAGATGGGCCAATCAGTGGCAAATGGAATTTAATCCGGATAAATGTGAGGTGACGCACTTGGGCAGGACCAGCAAGGCACAGGAATACATGATGAATGGTAGGGCCCTAGGAAGTACCGAGGATCAGAGGGACCTTGGTGTGCATGCCCACTGGTCCCTTAAGTTAGCAGGACAGGTAGATAAGGTGGTTAAGAGGGCATGTGGGATATTTGCCTTTATTCGCTAAGGCATAGAATATAAGAGCAGGGAGGTTATGCAGGAACTGTATAAAACGCTGGTTAGGCCACAGCTAGAGTATTGAGTGCAGTTCTGGAATCCACATTATAGGAAGGATGTGATTGCACTAGAGGGAGTGCAGAGGAGATTTACCAGGATGTTGCCTGGGCTGGAGAGTTTTAGTTATGAGGGGAGATTGTATAGACTGGGGTTATTTTCCCTGGAGCAGAGTGGGGACATGATTGAGGTGCATTAAATTATGTGGGGCCTAGATATGGTAGACAGGAAGGAACATTTCCCCTTGGTGGAGAGATCAACAACCAGGGGGCATAGATTTAAGGTAAGGGGCAGGAAGTTTAGAGGGGATGTGAGGAAGAATTTTTTCACCCAGAGGGTGGTGAGAATCTGGAACTCATTGCCTGAAAGGGTGGTAGAGGCAGAAACCCTCATAACATTTAGGAAGTTGAATGTGCACTTGCGATGCCATGGCATACAAGGCTTCGGGCCTAGTGCTGGAAAATGGGATTAGAATATTTAGGTACTTGTTTGACTGGCGCAGATTCAATGGGCCAAAGGGCCTTTTCCTGTGCTGTAGACCTCTATGACTCTATGACTATGACTCTAAAGAAACCAAAGATGGGTCTGGAGAAGCTGTCAACTGGAATAGCAGAATCAGCACTTGGGATCTGGAAAAATGGGAGCAGTGATTATGATCTTAAATTGTTGAACTCAACATTGGGTTAGAAAGGTTGCAAAGCACCTACTTGAAGACGAATGGCTAGAAATTGCCTTGCATAATGCCATTTGTAGTGGTGATAGGGAGGTGTTGTACTGCTTTCCGGTGCAGTCTGTACTCCCAGTCATTTTCAGCATGGCCTGGTGCGATGTGAGGGCCGAAGAAGAGCTCAAGCAAGTATGTGCTCTATATGCAAGATCAGCTTGATCCATTGCTATCCTGATGACATACAGCTGATCCTAATGATGCAATGCCAGGATTAAAAACTTCATTTACACCAGCCCAGCCTACAAATTCATACATCACTTACCAAAGGTCAGGCTTGTAACTGCAAAATGGGACCTGAAAGTGTGTAAATTAAAGTACGATTCCACAAGTTGAAGGTGAAGTGGTTTTTGCTAACTTTTCCAAACACAGATTTGGTGGCAGCTCTGTGCTGGATTCCTGGGGGTGTTTTATGCCACTTTAGCATAGCTGCCAAGAATGAGCGATGACAACATCACCTAGATTTGGGTGTAATTTGTTTGTTGCCTCCTGGTCTGGAACAGCACCAGGGGATGGCATGGAAATGACAGGGAGGCCGAGCTCTACAAGGAGAAAGGGAGGAGGAGGAGGAGGATGAGAAGGCAGGGAAGAGGCATCCTGGACCCCATGTAACTTGATGGCAATTCTAGTAATCTGCTTGAGAACAGATTGTTGAACTGTTTTTAGAGTCTGCATGCCTAAGTGAGTGCTGACAGTTACACCTACAATTGCAGCTGTCTGAGACTGCATCATGACAAGTATGGATCTCATGACCTCTGTCTGAGATTCCACTGCAGTACTGAGCTGTCACAAGGATTCCACATGTGCTGCAGTGGATGCTGAGGCATTGATCACCAGACACTGCATTGTGGTTGGGTCTGTCAGTGCTATCTGGAGTTGGTCATCACTTTCCAGCTGAAGAGAATGCACAATGCTATCTGCAATGTTGTAGCCGGACTCCTCCATGTTCCTAGGCAGTGACAAGAGGCTGGTTGGCAGACTCGCCAATGTGCCATGCATCTTGGAATGCATGCTAATTAACAGCCTCCTGTATCAAAGTCCTCATCTGAGTCCACTGCAGCCGAACTCACCTGCAGCCTTGCCCCATAGGTGGCATATGATGTATTGTTTTCCCCAGGCTTGGATGGAGCCCACTCAAGCCTGGTGACTCACTATGTGAGAATCTCGACTCTATTCTACACTCTAAGGTGCTCAGCTGAACGGTTGACTTTTAATGGAAAATTAAGTAACGGTGCTTCCTCCCCATTTTCTTGGGTAGCTCTTCCTCCTATTTCTGATGAGGCTGTCCAGAAAGCACACAAGCAGAAAGGGAGGATTGGTGTGAGGAAAAAGGGGGTGATGAGGAAAGCAGGGGTTTCATGGTGGCATACAAATGTAGGGAGGTTATGTTTCAGTTATACAGGGCATTGGTGAGACCACATCTGGAGTACTATGTGTACAGTATTGGTCTCATTATTTAATGAAGGATGTAAATACATTGGAAGCAGTTCAGAGAAGGTTTCCTAAACTAATACCTGGATTGGGTGAGTTGTCTTATGAGGAAAGGATTGAACAGAAGTAATCAAGTTAGAAAGAAATCATCACTGTACCTCGTCCAGTGATTGTAAGTAGCAAGTTCTGTTAGAATGGAAGACGTTACCCCACTCAAAATGCCACAGGTTGGGAGAACTGATCCTTTTGAACCAGCCACAGGTGATTGGTCTCAATACATAGAATGCCTCACGTTCTTTTTCAAGCGAACGAGATTACGAGGGAAGTAAAGAGGTGAGCAATCCTCTTAAGTACATGTGGAGCAAAACCTACAGTTTGATTCAAAGATTGAAGACACCCAGTGCCCCAGATGCAAAAAAATTCAATAAATTGGTGGGCCTTGTGAAGGGCCATTTTCAATCAAAGCCCTCAGTCATGATGCAGGGATTCAGGTTTACCTGGAGAAATAGAACCCCTGGGAGACAATTTAATGCTATGTGGCAAATTTGAAGCAGCTAATGAAACATTGTGAGTTCAGTATGCCTCTAAACAACAGAGATCATTTAGTATGTGATGTGAATGAGGACACTATTTGGAAAAGATTATTGTCCAAAGTGAATTTGGATTTCAAGAAGGCACTAGAGATAGCGCTGGTCATGGAAAGCGTAGCAAGAGATTCAAAAGCAACACAGGGTGTGCACAATAGTGCTGTCCTCCACATTGGGCGGGAAACCCCAGCCAAAAAGGGTGCGAAAAAGCGAGACTCTGCTGAGAAACGGGAAACAGCCCTCGCTAGCTGAAGAATAAAGAAAAGTAACTTAGCAGCAAAATCAAAGAATGATTTTAATATGGGTGGAAACAAGCAGCCTTTAAGCGATTGGCAGTTTAAAAAAATTGAATGCTACTATTGTAATAGAAATGGACATAGAATGAGGCAATGCAAGGAAAGATTCAAGCAGGCTTGTAAACAAAAGGAGAAGCCCAATGAAATCTACAAGGTAGAAGAGCCAGAAACAACAAAATCAGACATTTACTCATTGTTTAATCTGAAAGTTGGAAAGACAGAACTAATATTTGTCACAGTGAAAGTAAATGGCAAACCTGTTAGAATGGAAGTGGACACAGGAGCTTCCACTGCAGTAATTGGGGAACATACCTTCAGATATCTGAATAATGGTGAACATCAATTAAGTTTAGAAGAAACTGATGCCAGACTAAAAACATATACGGTGAAGACATTCAAATAAAAGACAAAAGCAAAGTAACTGTTCATTATGGAAGCCAATCGGCAAAGCTACCCTTGGTGGTGGTAGCAGGTAAAGGGCCAAGCCTCCTTGGGCGAAAATGGTTAAAAAGGATTAAATTAGGATGGGCTGAAATTTTCCAGTTGAGATCAAATGGGTGAACAGAGCTATTTCAAAAGTACGCCACTGTCTTCAAGGTTGAACTTGGGAAAATCCAGGGCCTGCAGGCAAAAATTTATGTGGGTCTAGAAGCAAACCCTCGCTTGATGAAGGTGAGACCAGTGCCATATGCCCTGCGAGAAAAAGTCAACACTGAATTGGACAGACTAGAGAAACTTGGCATTATACAAGCTCTTCAGTTCTTAGAATGGGCAGCACCCATAGGCCCCATCCTTAAACCCGACCAAAGCGTCTGAATTTGTGGAGACTATAAACTGACGGTTAATAAAGTAGCTAAGCTAGACCGGCACCCCATTCCAAGAATCGAAGACCTGAATGCCAAGCTGGGAGGAGGAACCACCTACTTGAAGCTTGACGTGAGCCATGTTCATCAACAACTAGAGTTGGATAACACCTCTTGGAATTTGTCACAATTAATACCCACAAAAGGTTGAACAAATACACACAATTGCCTTTCAGTGTCTCTTCAGCTTGTACCATCCTTCAGAGAACATTGGAGGGTTTACTGCAGAGGCTGCCGCAGGTTGTAATCTATTTAGGCAACGTATTGTTGACGGGATTCCCTGAGAAAGAGCATTTGGAACTTTTAGAAGTGTTAAAACCTTTCTTCAAAGCTGGAGTGTGTTTAAAAAAAGAAAAGTGCACATTCCAAATGAGGGAGGTAATCTATTTGGGTCACCGGATAGATTCACAGGGCCTCCACCCAGTTGAGGAGAAAGTGAGAGCCATAAGAGAGGTACCTGTGCCAAAGAACGCCTCAGAGCTCAAAATGTTCCTAAGAATGATCAACTATTATGGGCGGTTCTTACCCAATTTTTCTACAGTGCGGGGCACTCCCTGAATTCTCTACTCCAAAAGAACTAACGTTTGTCTTGGGAGGTGCCCCAGAAAGAAGCTTTAATAAAGGTGAAACAATTGTTGCACTCATCCAATCTATTAGTGCATTATGACCAGATGAAAGAATTGGTGCTGACATGTGATGCATCTCCCTACAGAGTGGGAGCAGTGCTATCTCATCATTCCATGATGGCATGGAACTGCCAATAGGTTACTTATCAAGAACGCTCACCACAGCGGAAAAGATACTCACAGATAGAAAAGGAAGGCCTTTCCATCGTGTTTAGTTTCAAGAAATTTCACCAGTATGTACATGGCTGCCATTTTACTAATCATTTAAGACCACAAACCATTGCTAGGATTGTTTAGGGAGGATAAGGCTATACCACTCATAGCCTCAGCAAGAATACAATGATGGGCTTTAATTCTGACAGCATAACGAATACACTTTCGTACATAGACCTGGAAATCAAATCGCAAACGCCAATGCCCTTAGTCATTTGCCTTTACAAGAAAATGATGAGCATGTCCCAGTTCCACAGGAATCACAGAATCCAAGAATCACAGAATCTAATGGCACAGAAGGAGGCCATTTGGCCCATCATGTCTCCAAATGAGCATTATGACCTAGTGTCAGTGCCCTGCTTTTTCCCCATAGCCTTGCACATTGTTTCTATTCAACTAATCATCTAATGTCCTCTTGAATGCCTCGATTGAACCTGTCTCCACCACACTTCCAGGCAGTGCATTCCAGACCCAAACCACTCATTGTGTGAACAAGTTTTTTCTCATGTCACACTTGCTTCTTTTGTAAATTACTTTAAGACAGTGCCCTCTTGTTCTTGATCCTTTTACAAGTGAGAACAGCTTCTTCCTATCTACTTTGTCCAGCCCCCTCATGGTTTTGAATATCTCCAAGTCTCCTCTTAGCCTCCTTCTCTCCAAGGAGAACAGTCCCAACCTCTCCAATCTATCCTCATAAGCTGAAGTTTCTCATCCCTGGTACTATTCTTGTAAACCCCATCTGCACTCTCTCCAAAGTGTTCACATCCTTCCTATAATATGGTGCCCAGAACTGTACACAATACTCCAGCTGAAGTCTAACAAGTGTCTTATGTAGATACAGCATAACCTCCCTGCTCTTGTACTCTATGCCCCTATTAATCAAGCCCAGAATACTATAAGCTTTATTAACTGCTCTCTCCACCATCTGTCCTGCCACTTTCAATGATCTATGCACATATACACCCAAGTCTTTCTGCTCCTGCACCCCCTTCAAAATTTCATCCCTTATTTTATATTGTCTGTCCATGTTCTCCCTACCAAAATGCATCCCCTCATATTTCTCCGCATTGAACTTCATCTGCCACTTATCTGCCCACTTCACCTACTTGTCTATGTCCTCTTGATGTTCAACACTGTCCTCCTTGCAGTTCAAAACACTCCCAAGCTTCGCATCATCCGCAAATTTTGAAATTGCCCCTTGTACACCATGATAATATGCTTTCATTAACATATATCAGGAAAAGCAAGGGTCCCAGTATCAACCCTTGGGGAACTCCACGACAAAGCATTCTCCAGCCTGAAAAATATCCATTGACCATGACTCTCTGCTTCCTATTTTTCAGCTAATGTTGTATCCACTTTGCTACTTTCCCTTTTATTCCATGAGTAATAACTTTTCTCACAAGTTATTTGTGTGGCACTGTGTCAAATACCTTTTCAAAGTCCATGTACACCACATCAACAGGATTACCCTCATCAACCTTTTCGGTTACCTTTTAAAAACAGTCCAGCTAGTTAGTTAAACATGATTTCCCCTTTACAAATCCATGCTGGCCCTTCCTTATCAACCCATACTTTTCCATGTGGCTACTAAATCTATCCCGATTAATTGCTTCTAGAATCTTGCCCACCACTGAAGTTAAACATACTGGTTTGTAATTGCTGGGCTTAACCTTACAACCTTTATTGAACAAGGGTGTAATGTTTGCAATTCCCCAGTCCTCTGGCACCACCCCTGATTCTAGGGAAGACTGAAAGATTATGCCCAGTGCCCCTGCAATTTCTACTTTCACTTCCTTCAATATCCTTCGATGCATCTCATCTGGCCCTAGTGCCTTGTGAACTTTAAGTACTGGCAGTCTATTCAACATTTACTCCTTATCAATTTTGAACCCTTTTAGTGACAGAGTTTCCTCGTCTGTCGCCATGGCCTGGTAGCATCTACCTCCTTGGTAAAGACAGATGCAAAGTATTAATTTAATACCTCAGCCATGGCCTCTTCGTCCATGCGTAAATCCTGTTTTAGATCCCTAATCGGCCTTACTCTCCCTTTTACCACTCTTTTACTATTTATATCCCTATTGAAGACTTTGGGATTCTCTTTTATGTTGGCTGCCAGTCTTCTCTCATAATCCTTCTTTGCCTCTCTAAAATGCTTTTTCACCTCCCCTCTGAACCTTCTGTACTCCTCTTGGTTCTCAATTGTATTTTCGACCTGACACCGGTCATAAGCACACTTTTTCTTCTTTAACTTAATTTCAATCTCCTTTTTCATCCAGGGAGCTCTGGATTTGTTTGTCCTACCTTTCCCTTTCAATGGAAAAGACTTTGACTGTGCCTGAGCCAACTATTTTTTGAAGGCAACCCATCGTTAAACCACAGTTTTTCATGCCAATATTTTGTTCCAGTCTATCTGGCCCAACTTTGTCCTTGCTCCATCGAAGTCGGCTCTTGTTGAGTTAATTATTTTTACTCTGGATTGCCTATTGTCCTTTTCTATCATCAGTGAGAGATTATTGGTGTGTTGGGTATGAGATGCATTATGACAATGCATTCACCTATCTTGACCACCCAGGTTAGGTCATTGTATTTCTTCTGGTATTGTTGCCATGTTTGTGGTGCCAGTTTACAGGCTTTCACTTCACAAGCGGTATGCTTCCATTTTTTCCTCTGGCTGAGGCTTGAGGGTTTTTATCCTCTCATGGACCCCACTGAGTTGACCAGAGCCTCCAGGGTGGCATTACTGAACTGGAGAGCCCTCTCCTGAGCCTGTTGAGCCATCCTTGCAAATGCTCAGAATCAATTTTGTGTCAGACATGATTTCAGGTGTGCAGCCTCCCTTTAATAGGCAGTGAACCTTTAAGAGGAGCAGGCTGCCTGACGCTCCAACAATACCCAAGAAGCTTGACACCAACCAGGACAAAGCTTGATTTGCACCCTACCCACAAACATTCACTCCCTCCACTGCTGACGCACAGTGGCAACAGTGTGTACCAACTGCAAGATACACTGCAGCAACTCACCGAGACTCCTCAGACAGCACCTTCTAAACCCACAACAGCTACTATCAAAAGGACAAGGGCAACAGAGAACACCACCACCTGCAAGTTCCCCACAATGCCACACACCATCCTGACTTGCATATACATCACAGTTCCTTCACTGTCACTGGGTCAAAATCCTGGAACTCCCTCCCTAACAGCACTGTGACCATAGCTACAGTACATGGAGTGCAGCAGTTCAAGAAGGCAGCTCACCACCACCTTCTCAAGGGCAATTAGTGATGGGCAATAAATGCTGGCCTAGCCAGCGATGCCCACATCCCATGAACAACTATGAAAAGAAAAACTACAGTGATTAATAAACAGGCCACTGGCATCTTCAAGATCTGAGAAGCAGCAAGGCAGCTACTCGGTCTAGAGCCATTATCAGGGAAATGAGGTACATAATCCAAAATTGTGTTGTACCCCACCTCCATTTCCACGGTAACATGTTGTTCTGCTGAGCTTCACGAGAACAGTGTGAAAAGCTGAGGGCAGAGAGGTCAGAGGGGAGTTGGATGGAGGATTAAAATAGCAAGCGACTGGAAGTTCAGAGTCACTTTTGCAGACTCTGTTGGATAGTTCCATTCAGACCGCAAGCTAACTTCAAGTTTCTAGCAACTGCGACATTTTGTCTTTTATATAATCACCCAAGTTGGTTTGTATTGCCACTTTGCCTTTCCATTAGAGTACCTTGAACATACACTTCAGTTCAAGGTTTGGTTACAAATACAAATAGGAGCCAATTGTGAACAACATTTGACACATTTTCCAACACAACTAGAGTGTCTTTTTATAGAGAAATTTAGGTCATGGGCCTAAGAGTAGAATAAACATAGAAACCACAAGATTCCTACTCACAGTTGCCATTTTGAATATAAAATTATGCACACCAGTAAACAAATGGATATTATCATCTCAGGGATTTAGGTGAGGTGTGAAACTGCTCAACCTTCACTTTGGCCAGTTCCATTATGACTCTCAACAAATCTTAAATAGAGATTAGGCTAAAATGCAAATGCTTCAGTCAGGAAAAGTATACAACTTGTACAGTAGAATATAGTTGAGCCCTTGAATCATCCAAGCATAGCTACACAGATAATTCCACTTCATTGTTTCTGTTTCCCTTGAAGTGTCTGTTATTAAGTTGAGTTAATAGCAAACAAGGAAAGACACCAAGGGATTGATTTTCCCTGGTATTTTAGAGATAAAGAGCCTCTGAGATGATTAAGATAGGGTCTTGATCTGCAATGCTGGTTTAGCCCGCCTTTAATGCAAGATGCCACCTTGGTAAAGAAACTGAAATATACGCTAAGAACACTCAAAGTATCATTCAGGGTCTGACTAACAATAAATTAGCCACTTGTGCTCATTAAAGAGGTTGCAAACCATTTTTGTGGCTAGCATTTTAAGTAATGACCTCTCCTAACAGAGTCTAGGTGAACGGGAGGAAACAAGGCGTTGATGAGAATTTCGTGCACTGCTTAAAGCTACTCAGCTTTCACTATTCACTTCACAGAATCAGAGAATCACGGAATTGTGGAGGAATTTACCTAGTGCCACCCCCCTGCCCTGCACATTTTTTCCTTTACAGATAACAAATAAATTCCTTTTTCAATGTCTCAATCACACCTGCCTCCACCAAGCTCACAGGCAGTGTATTCTAGATTCTAACCACTCACTGAGTGAAAACATTTTTCCTCATGTCTCCATTGCTTCTTTTGTCAATTACCTTAAACTTGTGCCCTCTTGTTCTCGATCTACTCTGTCCAGATCCCTCATGATTTTGAATACCTCTATCAAATCTCTGCTTTACCTTCTCTTCTCCAGGGAAAACAGTCCCAATTTTCCCAATCTATCTACGCAGCTGAAGCTCTTCATCCCTGGTACCATATTGAATCTTTTCTGCACTCTCTCTAATGCCTTCACATCTTTTTGAAAGTGTGGTGCCCAGAACTGGACTCAAAAACCCAGTTGAGACCAAACCAGTGTTCTATATAAGTTTGATATAACTTCCTTGCTTTCATACCTAATGCTCCTATTAATAAAGCCTAGAATGCTATCTGCTTTATTAACTGCGCTCTACATCTGCCCTGCCACCTTCAACGATTTATGCACATATAAACCCAGGTCCCTCTGCTCCTGAACCCCTTTTAGAGTTGTAGCCTTTTATTTTACATTGCCTCTGTTTTCTTCCTATCAAAATGAATCACTTCACACTTCTCTGCATTAAATTTCATCTGCCACTTACCAACCCATTCCACCAACCTGGCTCTGCCCTTTTGAATTCTACATTATTCTCCCTACTGTTCATAATGCTTCCAAGTTTTGTATCATCTGAAAATTTTGAAATTGTGTTCAGTGCACCAAGGTCTAGGCCAACACCAACCCCTGGGAAATTCCACTACAAACCTTCCTCTAGTCTGAAAAAACATCCATTAACCACTACTCTCCTTTTCCTGTCATTCAGCCAATTTTGTATCCATGTTGCTTCTTGCTGCTGAAAGTTTGAAGAGGACTTTTCAAACACATTGAGAGACTTTCTGAAACACTTTGTCAAGGCTTCACCAATGCTCTATCAACATTTATCCCAGAAATTCTCTGAGGACTTCACTTCAAGAGAGTTCTGCTCTACCTTACCGGGCAGCTAACAGGAGTAATCAGGAGAAAGGGAATGGTTAGTCATGGGGATCTTGCTAAGATTTCCCCCTGTTCTGCATGAGGAATTGGAGGAGGAGATGAGGCCAGGCAGAGCAGCATCAGTTGCTGCAGGAGAAAGGGACAGAAGGGTAAGGAGATCTCCATCCCTACCATGCAGGCCTGGTATATCCGTTCTCTGGGCCTCCTCCACCAGGATCACCACTCCATCATTTGCACGTGGGATTTCACTTCCTCTGGAAACTTGGTTGAGGTTCACAGATTTGACACTGGTGCTGAAGCATCTGCTTTGCTGAGGACACCTGAGGCTCACCACCTGAATGGGGCTGAGGATCACTGGGTCTCTCCTCACTCCTCTGAGGGGAAGCGGACACAGCTGTCACTACCTCCATTATTTCCTCCTGTGTGTCTATGCAGTGACCTTCTGATCGTGCCAAGCCCTGTGCCTCCCTTTGGCTATTAAAGGTCCACACAAGTGCCACAGGCCACACATGGTCTGGGAAATGTTGGACGCAACCATCATTTTATTCACTCTCCATCATTTCTGCAAATGCCTCATCCTCAGTCACAGATTACTCTGCCATGATCCATCAGATCTCCATAGCCTCCTCCTCCATTGGTGTCACCATGGTGATGAAAGGCACTCCACCTCCAGTTTGTTGACTCTCCTTGATATTCTGAGCGTGTTTCTCCTGCAAACACAAATTAGTATGACTCCTGCCTCATGATCCGTCTATGCTGGTCAATCTGTGGCACTATAAACTTGCAGCACCGCACTGCTGCATTCAGCCATCTCCATGTTGCATTCACCCATCACTGACCATGGGGTTTGGGTACTTGTGAAATGGGCACCTGAATGTGGCATTGGTGCCTGGTCATGCCCCATGCATTGGTCTACCAACTAACCTTCATATTTCATGGGCACCTTTTAACTCATGCTGAACTTCCAGTTTGCAATTCTAAATGTCCCTCACCTTGCCAGACAGCAGGATGTCATTAAATCTCTTCCTGCAATGGATCTAGGTTCTTGCAACTGCCCCTTGGCTGCTCAGTATGTCTGTTACCTCCAGCCATGGCTTCTTCATTAGGCTTTCTGGCCGCTTCCTCTCATGTGTTGGAACAACATGTCTCTCCTTTCTCCTACTGCTTGCAGGAGCACCTCCAAGGAGATGCCACTAAATATTGGGGTGACCCTGCCTTGTGCTGAAGCCATTCCCCTACTGCCTCCATTGCTGTAGGTCCCCTCCTTTTCCTTGTGTCTGCAGCCCACCTGTCTGCTGCACATGTACCTTTAAAAATTACATCTCAGGGCAAGCGTCTGGCACTATGACCTAACCCCCATCATTAATTGGCCACTCCCCTGCAGGCCAGTCTTCATGGCTCTTCCTTGTAAAGTTGTTGAGGAAGTTCCGCCATCACCCGTGCTTGTTGCTGACCCGTCTAACCCACCCCAACATCAGGTCATCCGTCTGATCACTAAAATTCAGGCCATTGGAAACATTGACCAAAAGCTTGGTTGGAGGTAGATTTTAAATGGCATCTTAAAGGAAGAGAGAGTGGTAGAGGAGTTCAGAAAGTGAATGCCGGAACTTAAGTTCCATACAATTAAAACACATGTTCGCCAGTGGTGGGATGAAGGGAGTGGGGGTGCACAAATGCTTAGAGTTGGAGAAAAGCAGAGTTTCGGGGGTTGTAGGGAAGGTGGAAGTTACAGAGGTACAGAATTCCATGTAGGGAATTGAACAGAAAGCCATTGACTTTAAAATCAAGGCATTGGTTGACTGGGGAATCAATAGGTCAGCGAGCAGAGGGTGATAGAACAATTGTCTGGACCGCCGACAAACAAGTGATGTATGAAGCATCACAGATATCATGGTATCCTAGAAACCTGGATTAAGAGAGTGGACTAAAGGTAAAGATGCAGCAGCTTTTCCATTACTAGCAGGATGAAGAAGGATGCCTGGCTAAATGGTAATCATTCTTATGGTGCCCTTTCTTTTCCCTTAAAGAGCATTTGATGTGTGGTATTTTCTTGTATCAAAGCAATTGTTGATGTCGATTCAATTCCTTTGGAAAGAAAGAATGAATATGTGATTAACAGAAGAAATGAAGGCTCCTAAACTAATCACAGACACAATGATCGAATACGCTGTGGAACCCATTGGCTCTTGCGATGCTGGACTATTGGAATGTCATTACTGGAATGCACCAGGTGAAAGTTGAATAATGTAGATCGTAAAGTTAGGTTGATACCTTGAAGTTTCATTAGATTATATTTGTTGTGAGATTGGTGGGAAAAATTCCAGAGTTTTATCTTCTTGGATTTCTTGTTTCGATGGATATTTGCATTTAAACAATCTAAATTGATAGTGAGAGTTGTGCATGGCTCATTGGAAGGAAAATGCACACACACACACACACACACACAACAGGACAAATTGTTTTAATCAATTCTACAATTCATTATGTTGATATTGCTTGTGTGCTTGTCATGATCCTGTCAGCAGATGTTTTGCAATCTAATCTATACCATGGCAAAGGATGAAGCAAGGGTTATTTACATTTATATGTGGCTTTAGCTCAGCTTTCATTCTGGCTCTGCATTAAAATGGGTTGTTAGTAGCTGGACAAAATTCAATTATTATTGTATTATTGCATATTATTTTGCATCCAAGTTTATGATTGTACTGCGAACCAGGTCCTGTACTTTTAAATTAATAAAATCTCAGGCACCATCTTCTACAGTTAATCAAGCAACCAATTTTGGGAATACTTGTCCTGGCTGCAGCATTTTGTGGTGAATAACCATTTGGCACTAACACTACTTTGGGGACGATTACCTCAGAATCGCAATTTGCACACTGAATTAATCACATGTGTAATATTTTAGCACACATATAATAAATCAATTAGTAAATCATCAGTTAGACCAATAGTTAAAGGTAGGTCAGGCTAAAAGTAGATAGCCATGAGTTTGGCACAAAGTATGACAGTGCTCTTGTGGCAGCCTTATTTCCAGTATTACAGCTCATAAGATACTGACAGTGCCTATGCTTAAATCAAGTGACCTTGCCCAGTAATGCAAGGCCAGGTCATTATCATTTCCCAGTTCTGAATGCACAATGCCCTGGGAGTGCTCAGAGGTCTGAAGGGCTGGCACTTCTGGAATCTGTGGTTCTTAAAATGGTTGTTCATTGCATTTAAAGCTGTACTTTGGACTGAGCCTCCACAAATGACTGGATACAGAAAACTCCATTCATTAGTCTGGCAATAGGGACCATGTAATAGAGAAGCCTTTTCATAAAAGAGAGCTAACCAAGCAATGAAGTGCACTGCCAGAGTAACGTGGATGGAGACAGAGTGCAGCAATGCTGTTACACCTGTGGCAGATTCTGTTAAGAATTGTTTTGGCCTTTGCAAGGTGAATAAACATTCAGCCACAACTTGATTGTTTTCATAGAATCTTAGAATGGTTACAGCACAGAAGGAGGTTATTCATCCTGTTGAGCCCAAGTAATTTAACTCATCTCATGCCCAGCCCTGGCTTCTGTGCTATTCTGGAGCCATGCATTTACTTCCCTTCAGGTGCTTATCTAATTCCCTTTTGAAAGCCATGATTCATCCTACCTGCAGCACTCTTTCAAACAGGGAATTCCAGATCGTGACCACATGCTGCATAAAAAAGATTTTCCACATGTCACCTTTGTTTTTTTGCTAATTAACTTAAAACTGTTTCCTCTGGTTTGTGACCCTTCCCCAGTGGGAAAAGTTTCTTTCTACCTACTCTGTCTAGACATTTCATCATACTGAACACCTATATCAATCACCTCTCAACCCCCTCTTCTCAAAGGAGAACACCTCCCAGCTTCTCCAATCTATCTACATAACCGCAATTCCTCATTCCCTGGAACCATTTGCATAAATCTTTTCTACACCCTCTCTAAAACCTTCATACCCTTTCTAAAGTGCTCTGTGCAGAATTGATCACAATGCACTGAATTTTAATTCTGTGCAAGTGAATGGGTTTAGAGTGAGTAAAAATCTCACTCAATATTCTAATTAAGGCTGAACCTGTGTATTATAAAGGTTCATCATAGTTTCCTTACTTTTGTATTCCATGCTTCTATTTATAAGCCCAGGATCCCATATGCACTTTAACTGCTTTCTCAATCTGCTCTTCCACCTTCAGTGAATTGTGCAATATGTCCCCAAGTCAGAACTGTACCGTTAATTTTATATTGCCTCTCCTTATTTTTTTTAATTCATGGATGTGGGTATCGCTGGCTAGGCCAGCATTTATTGCCCATCCCTAATTGCCCTTGAGAAGGTGATGCTGAGCTGCCTACCAAAATGTATCACTTCATAATTTTCTGCCTTATACCTCCTTACCCAGTTTGGCCTATGCTGCAATATCACTTTAATAGGATATGCAAATAATGTACATGCGTCTTCAAGGAAACGAAAGGTAAAGCAGCATGTGATCAGCAGGCTGCTGTGATTGGTGAGTTTGTTAAAGAAGCTCGACATGCAACATGGTGGCAGTGGTGAGAATTTGAAGACACAGGAGGAGCTACAGGCAAGATTTGGTGCAATACAGGCTATTTACAGCAAAGGAAGAGGTTGTCTGTGCATTGCAATCCTGGGAGGCAGAGTCCCTCTACAGACAATACTTTGCAGCACAATGGGCACCTGATCTGCGGGATAGCCAGACTGGTGGTGTGTGGGAGCAACAAGATGATTCAGGGCCGTGCTGTGCAGTTAGTTTTCAGTCAGGCAGAAAAGCTACATCCTCAGTTGTCATTCCCGCACAAAAAACAAAAAGCACACAAAATGGAAACAGTGCCATTGGGATGAGTTTAGCAAAACCTGAACTGCAGCCAAAAAATAGGGAAGAGAATTAAAAAACACAGCTGCATTGCTGAATCTCTACTCAGAGTAGAGAGATTACAAAACCCCTATATGTCAGGAAGATAATCACCAAATTCCCAAGAATGAATTGGAAGACCACAGATGTCCTATCTGAATTTAGACTTTTTAAACAAAAGATAATTTTATGCTTTTTAGATTTATCTGTCACAGAACCAGATAAACAAGCAGTGAAAATAGAGATATCCATTGGAAATGAAGGGCTGCATAGAGTCAACACTTCGGGCCTGTCTGAGGAGGATCAGAAGGACCCATTAAGCTGTGGAACATGCTGGAGATTCAGTCTCACATAAGGTGAACTTCAGCATACATTAGTTGGAGTGGAAGGCTGTTACATTCTTCTTCTATTCAATGTAAATGTACCAATCATACAGAAGGATTGGTGAAACAATAATATGGGTCTTCATTTGATAATAGGTCTATATACAGATATAGTTAACTGGGAGCTAAGTATAGTATACCTGACTTCTATCATTGCTACTTGAAGACTGTCTACAAGTAATGCTACTATTACGTCATATCCTATTGCATTATGTAATGATTGATAGTAGTTTAAGATACGCTCCCTGAGAGGTGGATGTGCACCATATCACAACAATGCCTTACAGATAACAGCCAAAAGAATCAATTGATCAGCTTGTCAGTAGGTGTAATGCTAAGGGCAAAAACTGTAATTTTTTTGAAAGTGAGCTGTCTGAACAGATAAGGAGCTAGCCATAGCTTCAATGCCAATTGAAACTTTCCAAAAAGACCTTTTGGGAAAAAAAGAAAGGTCATGATATTGATACACTGCTAACACATGGTAGAAAATCTGAAACCATTATGGTTGGATGACAACATCTGCAAGAATTGGGTGTGGCTACTAGTACTGGTGCGGTAGTCAAGATGCAGAAATCAAGCAAGCTATGTGGGAAATGTGGTTCTTTGCACCCATTGCGAATCTGTCCTGTGTTCCAGGACCTTTGCAAGGCATGTAGTATAAGAAGACATTGGGCTCGCCAAAGCAGGAAATCTGGTTCCAGAGGTATGACTAAAGGTTACAGTAAAATATGACCAAAAAACAGTATTTGCAGCATATTAGCAGCAACAACAGGGAGTGCGCAAGAGACCATCCTAAACGCAAGCACACGCACAAGGTTAGTGGCAAGACAAGACCAGCATGAAGGTTCAGAATGGAGAAACCTTCAACTAGAAAGCAAACAGGCTTTCTGCATCATGAATGTGACACAATATGTGGATAAAATCAAACAGTTAGAGGTTTTGCTACCATCAGCATCATGTGCCTGAAGAAAAGCGGCAAACAGATGCTCACTATCAAAGTTGAAAGGGGTAAGCACAAACATCTTACCAGTCAGAATCCTGAAGGATATGTAGCTGGTCTATTGGGAATCAATGATACAACCCTAGACAAGCAAACTGACTGTGTACAATCGGTCATCCATTCAGTGCAGCGGTCCATTGATGTTGAAATTCAGCTACCAAGTCTGCATGGAAACCACGATCATTCTATCTAGTGGAAGCGAGCGGACCAGCAGTAGCAGGTTGACCAGCATGTACAGAACACAACATTGTGACCATACACAAGATCATCAAGGCATCAATTTTGGCTGAAGAGGCCAAAAATATTCACATTGTATCAGTCCATGACCGACAACTGGTATATCCAGGCAGATTTGACGCTATAGGAAACTCCAAAGGTGATGCTGTACCATACCTCAGAGAAGATGCAATCCCATCAATCAACCCTTCTAGAAAGTGCAATGTGCACATACAGGAAAAGCTTAAGAGTGAGTTGCCTACATGGAGCGTAATGGCATTATCTGTCATGTGCATTAGCACACTGACTGGTGCAGCTCTATCACGTGTGAAAAGAGATGGCACAATCCAGATATGCTTGGATCCAGGATGTCTAAATCTCACTCTAAAGGGATGCCCACACAAGATTCTGAAATTAGAGGAACTGAATCCCATCTCACAGGAGAAAGGTTTTCCTCCAAGTTGAATGCCAAACATGGATATTGGTCGGTTCATTTGGCAGAGGGATCTCAAGAGGTCACCAGTTCCAGGACACCGCTGGGAAGATATTGCTTCCGGAGGCTATGTTTTGGTTTATCTATTAGTCAGGATCTGTTTCAGCAGAATATGGACAAAATCACAGAAAGTGCTCCTGGATGCACATGCATTGCTGATGATACTGCAGTAATGGGCAAAACCAAAGAAGGGCATGACCGAAATCTATGCAACTAATGGCAGCAGCTCCCATGAAAGGTTTGTCTTCAACAGCACTAAATGCCAGGTGATTGTGGGTCAGATGAATCTTTTTGGCTCTATTTATTCAAGCCCTGGGATCCATCTTGAGCCAGGCAAATCCAAAGATGTACAACATATGCCTACTCCTGAGCGCAAAGAGGACTTGCAGAGATGCCTCGGATTATTCAACTTTTTAGCACTATACATACCCAACTTCACCAAATTTTCTCTTTGAGTGCTGTTAAGAAAGGATGTTCCATGAAGGCCATTAATTCATGTTTGAGTCACTTAAACGGGTGTTGTTAGAAGACATGTGTTCAACAATACTACAACCCAAGAAAGGAGACGCATCTCAAAAAACGTTAGGAGCTCACATTATGCAAGACAGTAAATCAATTGCATATTGGCTGCAAAAGTCTATCGTAAGTGCAATCCAATTATTTGAACATAGAGAGTATCACAAGATTCCACATGTACCAATTTGATAAACTGTTCATTGTGGAAACTGATCACAGACCATTAGAAATGATTTGGCGCAGCCACTGACAAGTACATCACCTAGTCTTCAGCGACCTTTACTAAATAAATAAAGGTATGCAACTTCAAAGTCCATTCCATGTCTGGTTACTTCAGACACAGTGAGCAGGTTACCAAATCCAAAAAAAAGCTGCAGATTTTTTGCCAGACCTATTAGTAGACATTGAAGTAAAAGATTTACTCATGTCAGTCTGATGAGTTGGTCAACACAGGTGCCACCAACTTCAGGAAGGAACAACAAATGATCCACAGCTAAAGGCATAATGAAACATTATTGTTGAAGGTTGGCCTGATATGATAAAAGAAGTGCCAGACACCTTGAGGTGCTTTTAGCCATACAGAGATGAACTAGGTGTTTCAAGAGGCGTGATTTTCTAAGGAAAGCAAGTGTTTGTACCTGAAGCTTCTCACCAGACCATATTGTCACAGTTACATTAGTGCATAGAGTGGATGAGGCGTCTGGCAAGAGAAATTGTGTATTAGCCAGTAATCAACAACAACATTGAAAAGGTAATGAGGATGTGTGAAGCATGCGAGAGTCACCAACTACACCCACACAGAGAATTGGAGAAACCCTCACGAGAATCCACCTCACCTTTGGTCCAAAATTGCAACAGATTTATTCATGGTCCATGGTGATGACTTTCTCCTAGTCACTGATTACTTTTCCAAGTTTCCAATCATCAGATAATTGAAGGATATCTCAAGTGCGTCCATGGCAGACACAATGAGAGCCATATTCAGTTTGCTTGGTACACCTGAAGACATTATATCAGACAAGGGCCACAATATACTGGCAGACCTTTTAGGAACATGTGTGCCAAATGGGGCATAAACCATGTGACAGTCTTGCCACGCTAGCCCAGATCCAATAGTCTTGCAGAGCAAATGGTCTACACCATTAAGGCATTAACCATGAAATGCAGAGAAACAAAACCGGATCTCCATGTTACCATGTACACTTGAGGGTGACACTATTAGACATGGGCTTACTGCCACCAGCTGAAATTGTGTTTGGGAAGCAGGTTAGTACAAACTTGTCAAGCCATCACATGTTCAGGCTTTCAGGAATGCAGGAACAACTTCTCAAAAAGCAAGGCAGAATGATGACGGCACATGACTGACATGCAGCTGCAGAATTGCCTAATCTGTGTGTGAGTTAAAAGATTTGGATTTGGAACCTGGCTACCTGCGGAAGTATCTAAGATGTGCAAAGAGCCCAGATCCTATGAGCTCACTACACCGAATGGGGTAACGGTAAGGAGAAACAGAAGCCAGCTAAGGGAATTGTCCAGCTAACAGCTAGCACTCCAATTGCTTCTAGAACATATGCCAAGATAAATTTGGAGAGTGAAATTGTAGAAGACCACCATGAAAACAATCGGCACTCTGATAATACCCAGGATGTCAATGCACCTACAAATCAAGAACACCAAAGTGATGTGTCTAGATGTCAGGACGGTTATGCTGTCATGAGACCTGGGAGGATTATTAAGCCTCCTACACATTATGTAGACTCTTAAGCCCACAAATGGTGGCCTGTGATCTATCCTTTATGTAAATAGTTTTCATAATCACCCTGTGTACTTATACTTAATCTTACTGTATGTAATGTTATCTTTGGAAAAAAGGGGAATGTTCCAATATTACCTTAAGAGAATATGCAAATAATGTACGCGTATCATCAAGGAACCAGGATGTAAAGCAGCATGTTAACATCAGGTTGCTGTTGTGTGTGCTGAATCCCTAGAGTAGACCCGTTTGTTGAGCTCCCCTGTAACGTGCTTACATATATAGACACTGATACATATTCACACACTATATAATTCATATATTCTTTCCAGTCTTAAAATAAATAGAGCCTACATATAGTTTATGAATCCCAAGTGTGATTGTTGAGTTTGTGTAAAGAAGCTAGAAACACCACTATATGTGACTCCAGACCCAAAGCAATGTATTAACACTTAACTGCCCTCTGAAATCTCCAGAAAGCCACTCAATTGTACCAAAAACTGCTAGAGAAATTTAGTTCTACTCCTTGTTTCCTGTCACTCAGCCAATCATATCCATGCTCTCACCGTACTTTGTAATCTACGGCCTTCCACTTTGGTAGCAAGCCTATTATGTGACACTTAATTAAAAGCCTTTTAGAAGTCTATATACATGACATTAACAGCATTACTCTTATCAGCCCTCTCTTTTCCTCACTGAGAAAGCCAATCAGGTTAGTTAAATACAATTTGCCTTTAACAAATCAATGAATCCAAACTTGTCCAAATGACTGCAGAAAATGAAAGCAAAAAATGCTGGAAATACTTTAATCCCTTGGGCCATCGGACCCGAAATGTTAACCCTGCTTCTCTCTACAGATGCTGCCTGACCTGCTAAATATTTCTAACATTTTCTGTTTATATTTCAGATTTTCAGCACCTGCAGTATTTTGCTCTTGACAAAATGACTGCTAACTTCGAAAAGCTTTCCTACCACTGAGGTTATGCTGTCTGGCCTGAAGTGGCTGGGTTCAACCTTACACTTTTTTTTGAACACGGGTGTAATATTTCCAATTCTCAGTTCTCTGGCACCACCCTGGTATCTACGGAGAGTTGGAAGATTGTGATCAGTACCTTTGCAATTTCTATCCCTTCTTCCATCAGCATCTTCAGTTGCATCCGCACTGATCCTGGTGATGTATCAATCTCAAGTACAGCCAGCCTTTCTAATACCTCCTGTCTATCAACTTTAGCCAATCCTGTATCTCAACTTCCTCCTGTTTCACTATGACTTTGACAGCACTTTTTTTCTTGGTGTGGGCAGAGGCAAAGTATTAATTTAGTACCTCAATTATGGCCCTCAAATTCCATGAGCAGGTCTCCTTTTTTTAGTCCCTAATCATCACCACACTGTCTCTTACTGCCCTTTTAATACTTACGTGCATATAGAAGACTTCAGGATTTCCTTTTATATGAGCTGCCTGACTCTTCTCATACCCTCTCTTTGCCATTTTTATTTCTTTTCTCACATCCCCTCTGAACTTTCTATGTTCAGCCTGGTTCTCACTCATATTATCAACTTTCCATCTGCCATACACGCCCTTTTTCTACTTCATCTGACTTGTTATCTCATTTGTCATCCAGGGAGCCCTGGCTTTGGTTGCCCCTTCGTGGGAACATACATTGAATCTCATAAACTATCTCTTCTTTTAAGGTTGCCGATACAGTTTTGCCAAGAGGTCAACGTTGCCTCCTTTGGGAGATGCCTGCAGATTTAAGTACCAGCCAGGCTGTCAACTGGATCTTCCCTGACAGCTGCCACCTATCAAAGGAGTGGTGGCTGCTGCCAGCAATGCATCCACCCAAGGCCCAGGATCACTGAGGGACCCAAGCCAGAGATGAGTGTTGGCAGGTGATGGGGATCACCGGATAGAGGTCACAGGGGAGGAGGGTCAGCATCAAGGGCAGGGGAATGGCTCTCAGCAAACCCCCTACTTCCCGATGCCGGGTCCCTCGTTCAATCATTGAGTGCTTTTGAATGAGAGATTCCCCCACCCCGGGAGCCTGAAAACACCCTCAATAGGGTTTGCTTTTTGGGCTTCCCTAATGACAAGTCCCCCATTGCTGCTGACTGAATACCAGCATGAAGCTCTTAAGTGGGAATTAATTGCCTACTTAAGGGTCTCAGTTGCCAGCAGGGCGTGAAGCTGTCCATGATCCTTCCCACCCCAGACTTAATCAGGGCAGAGGCGGGAAGGTGGAGGGTTCACCAGCCGTCACCCTCCTGCTCAATTAAATGCCCCCCCTACTTGATTAAATGCCCCCCAATCACTAAATTCGCCTTGGGGAAGGCATTAAATTCTGCTCATTAACTCTGTTTCTCTCTCCACAGATGCTGCCAAACTTGCTGAGTATTTCCAGCATTCTCTGCTTTTATTTTTGACTCGAATTTATCTGGGACAGATCTATTCTCAACCCACTGAAATTTGTCCTCCTCCAATTAAGTATTTTTACTCTAGAGTGCTGCTTGTCCTTACCCTTGGCTAACCTAAACATTATGGTATTCTGATCACTATCCCCTAAATGTATCCCTTCTGACACTTGATCCACTTGATCAACCTCATTCCCCACAAACAAATCCAGAAATGCCTCTTTCCTGTTGGGCCATAGATGTAACGATCCTTTAGCTCAGTCTATATTAGGGTAATTGAAGACCCCACTAACACCATCTTGCACCTTTCTGTAATTTCTCTGTACATTTTCTCCTCTATATCAAAAGAGGAGTGACATCTCAATTGTCTCTTAACCCCAACTAAACAGCTTCCGTCCTTCGCCTCCCCAGGTCATCCTCTCTCCCTCTGTCACCGTTATATTCTCCTTAATTTATAATACCACCATCCCTTCCATATTTTCGTTCCCTATCTTTCCTGAACACCTAGGATACAGGAATATTAAGGGTACAGGCCTGCTCTTTTTTGAGCCAAGTCTCCATTATTATCAATCTATCACATTCCCATTTGGCTCTTTGTGTCTGCAGCTCACCAACATTTTTTTAAAAATCACAATTTGTGCATCTACAGATATGCTTTCTAAACCGAATTTACACATTATTGCATTCTCTATTTGTCTGACCCCACCCAATACCTTGCTATTTTTTACTCTAATGCTGTTTCCTGCAATCCTTTGTGAACCTTATTTCTCTTTCTAATGCTACCTCCCGGTGCCCATTACTATACCAAATTAGTTTAAGCTCACCCACACAGCACCAGCAAGAACATTGGTCCCAATTTTAAGGTGCTTTGAGATGAGATTCAATGAGACTAAGAAGTGCAGCAACAATTAATTGCTAAGAGATATAACATTGTGACCTTAACAATAAGGGCTGAATTGAAGGGTACTCCCTAGTGGTGTCTGCTTTCAGCCTATTACGCATTGCTTCTGGCTGCTGATTGCATTACATAGTTTTTTTCATGCTGTAATGAACCCTGTGCACAGGCTCCAACAATTAAAAATATATTCATTCTGCACTGTACCTACCCAATGCTACAACGTCTTTGATATTTCATTATCAGCCCCTGAAACGTACATTTTAAAACCGGATGTTTCTATTACACTAACGTGTGGTCAAAAACCTGACATATAGCCTGCTTCATATGAAAATGTAGTAACTTAATTCAGCAGAGTAAAAGCTACCAGGAATAGCCTAAAAAGTGGCTGACTTGACTAGAAGCCATATAAAGAGCCCTCATTAGGTTCTGTCTGAGCTTTTTCGGAACTTCTTTCCGATTTCTTTCCGCCTTCTAGCCAACACAGTTTATAGATTTGGATATCTGTGAGGAACACTGCAGTAGGAGGCTGCATTTCACTAGCTAGGCTGTTGCTGATCCAAGACACAGGCTCTGCTGCCTGCTGGCCCAGGTGGGCATGCTTCACCAGCGGCTGTCAAATGCCCCAGCTGCTCTTTCACATTTTTTTGCCTAAGATTCCTTCCAGGCAGCCACATGGGACAACAGCCACAGCTCAGCCTACACAAACATGTCACCAAGGCCCTCTTTGAGAGCAAACCAGTGCCGTTGTAGATGAAGTACTTTTGTCGTGTAGTCACTGTTGCAATATAGGAAACACAGCAGCCAATATGTACATAGCTAAACACCCACAAACAATAATTTGATAATGACAAAATTGTCAGTTTTTATAATGCTGGTTGAGGAATAAATAGTGATCGCGACACCAGGATAAAGCCCCTGCTCTTCTTCAAAATCTTTTACACCCACTCATGTAGGGAGATGGGGCTTCACTTTAACATCTCATTGAAAATGTAGTGTCTTGGACAGTGCAGCACTCCCTCACCGCTGCACTGTTAGCCTTGATTTTTGGACTTAAGCCTAGGGTAAGACATAAACACAGAACTTTGAGATATAGGGGCATGAGTGCTACCAACTGCACCACAGATGACATGCAAATGGAAGGAAACTACTTTAGTTGACTGGGGAGCCTGGGACTTGTGGAGATAAAAATTAGAACCAGACATTTCAGGAGTGAAATGATGAAATATTTCTACACACATAGGGTGTTAGAAGTTTGGAACTTTTTTTCTGAAAGTGGCAATTTATGTGAGATCAATTGTAAATTTTATGTATGAAATTGGTAGATTTTTGTTATCCCAAGTTTATTTTATATTTGATCATGGGATGTGGGCGTCACTAGCTAGGCCAGAATTTATTGTCCATCCCTAATTGCCCTTGAGAAGGTGGTGGTGGTGAGTTGCCTTCTTAAACTGCTGCAGCCCATGTGTTGTAGGAGCACCCACAGTGCTGTTAGGGAGGGAGTTCCAAGATTTTGACCCAGTGGCGGTGAAGGTATGGCGATAAAGTTCCAAGTCAGAATGGTACGTGACTTGGTGGGAAAATTGCAGCTGGTGGTATTCCCATGCATCTGCTGCCCCTGTCCTTTTAGGTGGTAGAGGCCTTGGGTTTGGAAGGTGCTATCAAATGAGCTTGGTGAGTTTCTGCAGTGCATCTTGTAGATGGTGCATGCTGCAGCCAGTGTGCGTCAGTATGGAGGGAGTCAATGTTTATTGTGGTGGATGGAGCATGAATTAAGCAGGCTGCTTTGTCCTGGATGGTGTTGAGCTTCTTGAACATCATTAGGGTTGCACTCATCCAGACAACTGGAGGGTATTCCATCACAATCCTGACTTGTGCCTTGTAGATGGTAGACAGGCTTTGGGGAGTCAGGAGGTGAGTTACTCTCTGCAGAATTCCATCCTTGGGTGGCTCTTGTAGCCACAGTATTTATATGGATAGTCCAGTTCAGTTTCTGGTCAATGGTAACCCCCAGGATGTTGATGGTGGGAAATTTGGCGATGTAATGCCATTGAATGTCAAAGGGAGATGGTTAGAACCCCTCTTGTTGGAGATGGTCATTGCCTGACATGTGTGTGGTGCAAATGTTACTTGGCACTTACAAGCCAAAGCTTGAATATTGGTCATGGAAGGCTTTAGTACCTGAAGAGTTGGGAATGGTGCTGAACATTGTGCAATCATCCACAAACATCCCCGCTTCTGATCTTACGATGGAAGGAAGGTCATTGGTGAAACGGTTGAAGATGGTTAGGCCGAGGACACTACCCTGATGAACTCCTGCAGTGATGTCCTGGAGCTGAGATGATTGACCTCCAACAGCCACAACCATCTTCCTTTGTGCTAGGTATGACTCTAACCAGTGGAGAGTTTTCCCCCTGATTCCCATTGACTCCAGTTTTGCTAGGGCTCCTTGATGCCACATTTGGTAAAATGCAGACTTGATGTCAAGGGCAATAACTCTTACTTCACCTCCTGAATTCAGCTCTTTTAGCCAAGTTTGGATGGAGGCGGTAATGAGTTCAGGAGCTGAGTGGCCCTGGCAGAACCCAAACTGAGCGTCGGTGAGCAAATTATTGCTAAGCAAGTGCCATTTGATAGCACTGTCCATGACATCTTCCATCACTTTGAAGATGATCGAGAGTAGACTGATGGGGCGGTTAATTGGCTGGATTGGATTTGTACTGCTTTTTGTGGACAGAACATACCTGGGCAATTTTCCACATTGCCAGGTAGATGCCAGTGTTGTAGCTGTACTGGAACAGTTTGTCTTAGGGTGTGGCTAGTTCTGGAGCACAAGTCTTCAGTACTATTGCCAGAATCTTTTCACGGCCCATAGACTTTGCAGTATCCAGTGCCTTCTGCTGATTCTTGATATCACGTGGAGTGAAGCGAATTGTCTGAAGACTGACATTGAAGACTGAGCATCATGCTGGAGACCTCAGAAGGAGGCTGAGATGGATCATTAACTTGACACTTCTGCCTGAAGATGGCTGCAAATGCTTCAGCCTTATCTTTTTCACAGATGTGCTGGGCTCCTCCTTCATTGAGGATGGGGGTATTTGTGGAGCCTTCTCCTTCAGTGAGTTGTTTAATTGTCCACCACCATTCATGACTAGATGTGGCAGGACTGGAGATCTTAAGTCTGATCCGTTGGTTGTAGTATGCTTAGGTCTGTCTATCGCTGCTTCTGCTGTTTCACATGCAACTAGTTCTTTGTTGTAGCTTCACCAGGTTGATACTTCATTTTTAGGCATGCCTTGTACTGCTCCTGGCATCCCCTCCTGCACTCTTCATTGAACCAGGGTTGCTCGCCTGGTTTGGTGGTAATGGTAGAGTGGGGGATATGCCAGGCCATGAGGTTACAGATTGTGGTTGAATATAATTCTGCTGCTGTTGATAGCCCACAGAGCCTCGTGGATGCCCAGTCTTGAGTTGCTGGATCTGTTTGAAATCTATCCCATTTAGCATGGTGGTAGTGCCACACAGCATGATAGATGATATCCTCAATGTGAAGGCTGGACTTTGTCTCCACAAGGATATGTTGTGGTCACTCCTATTAATAATGTCATGGGCAGATCCATCTGCGACAGATAGGTTGGTGAGGACAATGTCAAGTAGGTTTTCTCTTTTTGTTGGTTCCCTCACTACCTGCCAAAAACCCAGTCTAGCAGCTATGTCCTTCAGGACTCAGCCAGCTTGGTCAGTAGTGGAGCTACCAAGCCACCCTTGGTGATGGACATTGAAGTCCCCCACCCAGAGTATATTCTGTGCTCTTGACATCCTCACTGCTTCCTCCAAGTGATGTGTTCAACGTGGAGGCGTACTGAATCATCAGCTGAGGGAAGGCAGTACATGGTAATCAGCAGGAGGTTTCCTTTCTCATGTCTGACCTGATGCCTTGAGACTTCATGGGGTCCAGAGTCGATGTTGAGGGCTAGCAGGGCAACTCCCTCCCAAATTTATTTTTATTCTTTCACAGGATGTGTGCATCACTTACTAGGCCAGCATTTATTGTCTATTTCTAATTGTCCTTGAGAAAGTGGAGGTGAACTGTCATCTTGATCTGCTGCAGCCTATGTGGCGTAGGTACACCCACAGTGCTGTTAGGGAGGGAGTTCCAAGATTTTGACCCAGCAACAGTGAAGGAATGGTGACATAGTTCCAAGTCAGGATGGTGTGTGACTTGGAGGGGGACTTTCAAGTGGTGTGTTCCCAAGATTCCGCGGGCCTTATCCTCCTAGGTGGTACCAATCACAGCTTTGGAAGTTGCTGTCAAAACAGCCTTGGCGAATTGTTGCAGTGCTTTTTGTAGATGGTACACACTGCTGACACTGTGCACCGGTGGTGGAAGGAGTGAATGTTGAAGGTGGTGGATGGGGTGCCAATCAAGCAGGCTGCTTTGTCCTGGATGGTGTCAAGATTCTTGAGTGTTGTTGGAGCTGCACTCATCCAGACAATTGGAGAGTATTCCATCACACTGCTGACTTGTGCCTTGTAGATGGTGGGCAGGCTTTGGGGAATCAGCAGGTGGGTTACTCGCTGCAAAATTCCTAGCCTCTGACCAGCTCTTGTAGCCACAGTATTTATATGGCTGGTCCAGTTCAGTTTCTAGTCAATGGTAATCCCCAGAATGTTGATAGTGGGGAATTCAGTGATGGTAATGCCATTGAATGGCAAGGGGCAATGGTTGGATTCTCTCTTGTTGGAATTGGTCATTGCCTGGCACTTATGCTACTTGCCACTTATCAAGCCTGAATGTTGTCCATGTCTTGCTACAATCAAGAGATTCAGCATCTGAGGAGCCACAAATGGTGTTGAACATTGTGCAATCATCAGCGAACATCCCCACTTCTGACCTTATGATGGAAGGAAGGTCATTGATGAAGTAGCTGAAGAAGCTGGGCCTAGGACATTACCCTGAGGAACTCCTGCAGTGATGTCCTCTGGACTCCTCTTGGTCGTAGTAAAACTCTGCACTCCTCTTTGTCGTAGTAAAATGCGGGCAAACAAATTTGAAATTAAAATTACATTCAACCTTTTGATTTTCCAAGGGCATGTAAATGGTTATCAATTAAACGATGAGCATGAGATCTCCATAGATGTTTAATTGCCCCCACCAGTACTTCTACTTTTGTTACAATAATGAAAATGAGATCATAGATAGAAGCATAAATGTGGATAGCGCAAAATAATTCAATCCAGTCTCTCCGTCCGAGTCTTTGCCAGGGCAACCACACTTACTTCCAATTCCCTGATCTCTCCACATAGCTCTGCATTTTCCTCTGTTTCAAATGTTTATACACTCTTTCTTAAAAGATTTAATTGTCTTTGCTTCAACTATTTCTAGTGGCAAAACATTCCATGGTCAAACAATTCAATGCAACATTCTTCTCACTCTTTTCTTCACTCTTAACAGTAACAATAAATTGATGACTGTTGGCCATTGGCTCCTAAAGCAGAGGAAATAATCTTCTCCATTCACGATACCAAAATACTTCATAATTTAAATAAAAATCTCTATTAAATCTCATCGTAATGTTCTCTGCTCCAGGGAAAATAGTTTCAGCACCTTTGTGTTTCGAGTTTCTCATCCTTGGATTCATCAATGTATGCTGAATATATCTTTAATGGCTTTTTGATAATAGAAAGCAGCAGGTATAAATTCATCATTATCTCTTTGTGTTTGTACTCTATGGTCCGATTTGTGAAACTCAAAATGCTAATATCATTTGTATGGCTTTATCTATTTGCATCCATACTTGTACTTTCAAGGAGCTTTCTATATGCACATTAGAGGCCAAATTTTCCTGTCCCAGATCCAGCTGGAATGAAAGTGGACTGGTTAAAAAAAAAATGGCCCAGGTATGTCACACAGCTGGAAATCCTGCCTCCATTTCCACCCTCTCCAATATTCCTGATGGTGGGAGATAGCATGGGTCTCAGGAATTGACCGTAGTTATCATGAAGCCAATTAAACGTGTTGTAAGCTTATTAGAAGCCCATCTCTCACAACTTTTCAAAATTTCCCTGAGGGCTCCAGAGGTTAGCAACTGTCTGAATCAGACCAGCTGCATGGAGGCGAGGACCACTTGTGAGTCCAGTCAGAGAGGCAGGAGGAGTTTAAAAAAGTAAGTAAAAATGCTTTTTAAAGTTTACATAGTTTGCCCCTTTGAAGTTAAAGTTGTCACAGCCCATCACAGGTCAGGGAAGCTGTCAGAATTAAGAATGTTTCCAGATTAGGTGCTTGTCGCACTCCTGGCATCGCCTGAGCATTGAAAAAATGCACAAGGCTGTTTGTACTCCACCTGAGTAGCGGGAATGCTGCAGCTGGAAATGGGTTCTACACCCTCAAAAATCGAGGCCAGTGGTGATGAGATGTAGGAGTTTGCACAGGAAGGGCAGAGTGCTGGGTATCAGATGGCCAGAGGAGAGGGAAGAGGGACATGAAGGAGAAGGTAGTGCTACCCTGAGCACAGGACAGACAGACAGAGGTGAAGAGACCTGGACATGATTGAGAACGATTGCCGAAGGAGACTGTGACTCTCACAGAAATCTATGCCCTCAAGCCATGGAGGCAGGAGGGGTTTAAAAAGATAAGTAAAAATACATTTCAAAGTTTAAATGGTTTACTCCTTTGAAGTTAAAGTTGCCACAACCCATCACAGGTCAGGGACGTAGTCAGAATTAAGGAACTGAGAAACTAGGAGTAGAAGTAGGCCATTCGGCCCTTTGAGCCTGCTCCACCATTCAAAAATGATCATGGCTGATCCTCTATCTCAACGCCATATTCCCACTTTCTCTCCATAACCCGTTCCCTAACATCCAAAAAATTTCTTTCTTGAATATACTCAGTGACCCGGCCTCCACAGCATTCTGTGGTAGAGAATTCCACAGGTTGACAACCCTCTGAATGAAGAGCTTCACAGTCCAGGAGTTTGTCACCCTTTAAACTTTGAAAAGCATCTTTACTTACCTTTTTAAACTGACTCCATGACTTGAGGGCATAGATGTCAGTGATGGTCACAGGCACCGATGTCCTCATCAGTGTGGATGTCTGTGGCATCTCACAGGTGGCTGCACATTGGTGCATCACCAGGATAACAGATGTGCTCTTTACCGATGCTGGACAGCAGATTAGATTCACAACTGATGGGTCATCGCAGGCTCAGAGGATACAGTGTGGTGACTGAACCAGTCAGGTGGTGCCATGCAATACCTTCCTGCAAGGATTTCAGTAGTTGTGGTGGTCTTTTGTACTTTCCATAACAAGGATCTCCTGAGGAATGAGGGCGTTGAGGACAGTGAGGCCCTGGAATGGGGTGGTTCATCGGGGGAGGAACAGGAGGTGAGAGATGAGGGGGAATTGGAGGCAGAGGGAGATAACACTGAAGACAAAGGCACCCCTTCTGCACAGCAAAGTGTCCTCCTATCACCTTCCTGGAAGAGAACCTCCCTCCTCTTCCTCAGGTGTGCCATGCATCTTGCTCCTCAGTGACATTTTGGCCCCTGTGTCACAGTGGTGTAGTCTTTGGCACAAGCTCCCTCCTTCAGGACACCCAGCAGCCTCAATGATGGCTGCCTTGAGTGCCTGAAGCAAACCTATATTCCTTCCCCCAGTAGTATTAGTTGGACAGGAAACCTGTCTCAGTATTAATTAAGTGCTCATCACCGGGAAAATCCAAAACTTAGTCAGCTTCCCACCAGAGGCCAGTTTCTGACACAAAAACAATCCTGGCTTCTGTTTCCTGTCTCCAAGGGAAATATCTCAGCCTCAGGCCTCTCTTTTCCTCCCACATCTTTCAGAACTTTTCCATTGAGTTTTTATCAGCTGCATGTTCTCTTCTAATTCTCTCTTCACCTGCCACCACTTACCCATTCTGCTAATCTAGCTATGCCTTTCTGAAATAATTTATAGTCCTCCTCACTCTTTGCCAATACCCGATCTTTCTTGTCATCAGCAAACTTTGAGATTGTACTTCCTTTGCCCAAGTTAAAATTATCCATGTATAATACAGAGATCAAGACTAGACCCAGCAATAACATGTGGAGTACTAAAGTGCCATCCCCTCTGCAATTCGTGGAACACCCACTGCTCCTGACCACTTGCTCTCTGTCAATTAACCTTCTATCCAAGCTACATTTTTTCATTCGTGTACTTTTGGAACAAGCCTCCCACTTAACCAACCTATTGAACACCTTCAGAAAATTCATAATTACATGTGTTGTAATTCATTTTACTTTACCTAAGTAATTAGCACTTCTTAAAAAAATGCTATTACATTTGTCAAGCACAACTTATCTGTAACAGATCTATTCTGACACTTCTTGATTCTCACACATCTCTAAGTCCTCCCAAATTTAATGTCAAGTTATGGATTCTGAGAGCTTTCTTACAAATTACATGAGTTTTTTCCCCAATTTCTCCTTATCTTCATTCTTGACCAGGGGTGTTATATTAGCAATCCTTCAGTGCTTTTGCACAGCCAAAGAAGGATTAAAATGTTGTGGTTAGAGATCTGCTGTCTCCTATCTAACATCCAGTCTGCATGCGTCCAGTACCCAGTGACTAATGGATTGGCAGAAAATCTTGCTGTATGCTACAGGGAGGCATAGCTATAAATATGTATACTTGAAATTTCATTATTAATGTTATATAGAAAAGTAACATGAATTTGAACAACGTTGACTGAGTTTTACAGGTGTCATGCCCAGTACAGGCATGTCACATTATAAACTTTCAGTCAATACTTTTAAAAATTGGACACAAACAAACTGTTAAGATGGCTGCCACAAATCATGTGATTTTTGGCATTTGGACTACAGACAACATCAAGTCTCTAGTGATTGCCCCATTAAATATCATCATAGGTGAAGGTATTCCAAGGCTATATGTGGAATTCACACATCTCATTGTTCAACACCTAAAGACTGTAGAGTTTCCAGACTGCCTATCTCCATGTTTCGCACTGGATAAAAGGGAAGATTGAACCTCAATTATCACTATCAATTTCTCATTGTATCACAATGGCCTCCCTGACCCAAACTAGGCTGGGTAGGCCTCAGAAGAGTTAACCCTGCAGTCATGTGATTGAAGCTGGTTTCAAGGACTGCACCCTTATTACCCCAGGAACCTGCCGATCAGTCAGAATCATCAGCTATCAGCCAGTCTGAGGACCAGGCTCTGAAACTAGCTGCAAGTCATCAAGCAGCCAAAGTGCGTAACCTGTTCCAGTTTCAAATTTCGTCTGAGAACCAACTTCCTAGATATTTGAGTACAAGAAACCTCATATTTTGCTATGAATGCTTTGCTTTACAAGACCCTCGCATCAGCTTTAAATAATCAAGTCCATTCAAAAAACCACAGGCCTGTCACGTGGAAGACCAGGAATCATAAATCAGAATCTGAATTAACTGTAACCTGTAAACATGCACTCTGTTTATCTGTATCTAACCTTTGTGTGTGTGTGTGCATGTGTGAAACAAAGTATGTGTGATGTTCTGGTAATTCGCGGCAAGTATGTGAGAACAAATAGTCTTCTTTATTTTAAACTCATGAAAGCCTGCTGCTGAATTATTTAATTAAAATACACACACCAAGGTAAGAAAAGACACATCTCTTTCCAAAAAGCAGGCTGAATATGGGAAGTAATAGGACAAATACATTCTTTCCAAGACACAGACCAACATCAGCCAACCAATACTTTCTGATGGATTTCAGAGGTTCTGCACTACTGGAGTGCAACCTCTGGCTGTATTGGCTTTATTTGAGTCTTCTTAGGATCTATCTCCAAGTATATTTGCTAATCACGAACAGTAGCATTCAAAATGGTCAAATATCATTAGCAGCTTGGATACTTGAAGTCCAATTGACAAATTCCTTTAACGCTGCTGAGAGGAGTTGACCAATGAAGGATTAATTTCTCCAGTCTCTGTGATAAACAGTATAGCACCACTGTGAAGCTTCAAATACTGTTCCTTATATTCTCAAGCTGGTTGCAGAAGTACAGGGGTCACCTCTGACTACTGTGGCTGATATGCCTTGTTACATTCTGCTTCTTTTCATCGTAAACTTACCAATCACAGGCAAGGTTTGGTGAAACAATAATGTGGTTTCTTTAGTTGATGGTAAGACTATATACAGCTAATATATCACTGTTTCTTCACTGTTGCTGGGTCAAAATCCTAACAGCACTGTGGGTGTACTCACACCAGATGAACTACAATGGTTCAAGAAGGTGGCTCACCACCAGCTTCTCAAGGGCAGTTAGGGATGGGCAATAAATGCTGACATAGCCAGTGATGCCCACATCCCATGAATGAATTTTTAAAATTCACTGGGAGGTTGTGAGGCACATCTCTGACCTCCACCACTGCTGTTTGCCAACTGCCTATAAGCCATGTGATGAACATATCATATTCTATCGAGGTGTATAATGATTGACACTTTAGGATACATGCATATCATATTACAACACCCTGCTTTTTTCCCCAATTAAATGTTTGCCTTCAAAGAATCAAACTATTTACATGACAGCAAAACAAAATAACATTGTTCCTGAATGTACTTTTACACAGAGCAATAAATTTACAAGTATCTGAGATGTATTGGCAGTTTGCTGGAGGCTGCTTTACGCTTTCAGAATGCTGGTTAGTGTTGCTTTGTTTATATTGCATTTTTGACCATGGTATGTTCACATTAGGGTTACTCAGTGTTTCTGGTTGTGGTGTTATTCTGATATGGCATCTGTTTCATCATGTTGGCATGCCATTTGGTGCTTGTACTTGGTATGATCTTGGTTCTGGTCATATGCTGATGATTTCTACTGGATTCTGATGGTGCCATCATTTGGGTTTGTACTCAAACTTACTGGCAATTCATTACTCACTTGCCGGTTATGGGCATTTTCATCTTCCCTTGCTTTTTTGAGTAATGCATCACGTACTCCTGGGTGTACCTATGAGTGATGACTGGGGAGATTTGTCCTTATTTGTATACTGAATAGTAATTCTGCATTTGTTATGCAGAGCAATGTTTGCAAGTTCGCAATGGATATATGTATTCAGTTCAGTGTCATGTAGGCTGATGATCTGCGTTGCAGGGTTAGGTTCTCTTCTCCCAGTGTAACCTTAGGGTTTCCAAGGTGCTTCTTGAGGTCTCTGGTCCTCATAATTGCCTTGACGTTGCCCTAGTTGGTGACCAAGGACAGGTCATTACATGTCTGTAGGCCTGCAATCAGGGGACCTGTGGTGTCCACAACACAAAACACCTGGGGTGACAAGGGTGGGTTTTTATAGCAACACTTGAGTGTATTGGGTCTCAGAGATGGAATCTCTGAGCCATTTCACTCAGTGAGTTTGGCATTGGTTGGTCGAACCATCACTTGCCATGCCCTTGGGTACATACATTTCAGTGTGCAAAATGGAAGTATATTTGCACTTGCACCAGTGTTCAGTTTTGCATATAAATTATGCCGATCCTTCATCTGTGGTTATATAATCTGGATGATGGCAAAGACTTCTATTGGTATCACTATGTCAATACATTCTTTGGTGTTCACCATGCTGAATGTCAGTTCATCTTTGTCTTTCAATGGTCTGGCCACCTCCATTTTCTGAGCATATAGCTTGGCTAGACATTTTGTGGATCTTGTCTTTACGCCCTTTGCTATTCACTCTTGATTAGTTGGAATGTTGAACCTGTCTGGCCTCTGGTTGTGGTTTCTCAACCACTGATGTTTGCCAACTGTCTACAAGTCATGGAGCTAATACATCACATCCTAAAGAGGTATGTAATGATTGACAGTAGTTTAAGATATGCCCCCTTAAAATGATATACACAGCATATCACAACATGTGCCAGCTGAAGATGAAGTTGAACTCCTCATGTTGAGGGAACAGTCTAAATGTTTCTGATAGTGAGGAATTATGACTGGCTTTCTTTCTCTCAGCTTCCCATCTACAACTATTAGATGACTCTGTCAATGTTACTTTCCTATTTTCTTTTCTTGCTCTTTGCCCACAATGTTAGTTTTGTAGTTTGCCTCAGCTGAGGTCTTATTGCATGTGTGCTGGTATAGAGATGGAATTAGGGGCTTGGCATCCTCGACAGTTATTGATATTCATAGATTTTACCATATTAACTTTGTATTGAAGAACTCTTTTGGGTATTACTTATTAGCAGATGTGACATTAAGGTTGTTTAAACTGCAGATGAAAAGGAATTTTGTCAGAGTACAAGTAATTAATTGGCTGAAAGATAGACCTCTTTTATAATTAAAATAGTGTTATGATGTACATGTACAATTATTAAATTATTTGCCCTGTAAAGGACACATTGATTACAATAATATTCATTTCCCAGCATTTGGACCTTAGATGTTATTTCCTTTTGGCCTGCTGTTCTCCTTTTGAGTTTGTAACCAGGCTATGGTTAGAAGTATCACAGAATCAGAGTCTTTACAATGCATAAGAAGGCCATTTGGCCATCGAGTCCGCACTGGCTCTCTGAAAGAGCAATCTAGCTAGTCCCACTCTCCTGCCTTATCTCCATAACCTTGCGCATTCTTTCTTTTCAGATAGCAATCCGAATCCCTTTTTAATATCTCAATCATACTTGTCTCCAGCACCCTCTCAGGAAGTTGGTTCTAGACTCCAGCCACCCGCTGGGTGAAACACATTTTTTTGACATCACTGACGCCCTTTGCCATTTATTTTGAATCTGTGTCTCTAGTTCTTGATGCTCCCTTGAGTGTGAACAGTTTCTCACTAATTACCCTCTCCATAACCCTCAGAATCATGAATACCTCCATCAAGTCTCCTCTCAGCCTTCTTTTCTCCAAGGAAAACAGCCTCAACTTCTTCAATCTATCCTCATAGCTACAGCTCTTCATCCCAGGAATCATTCTTGTGAATCTTCTCTGTACTCCCTCCAATGCCTTCACATCCTTCCTCAAATCTGATGCCCAGAATTGGGCACAGTCCTCCAGATGAGGCCTAACTAGTGTCTTATACAAGTTCAACATGACTTCCTTACTCTTGTACTCAACACCCATATTAATAAAGCCTAAGATGCTATATGCTTTATGTATTTCTCCCTCAACATGCTCTGCCATCTTCAATGACTTACATCCATATACACCGAGGTTCCACTGCTCCTGCACCTCCTTTAAATTTTCTCCATTCCTTTCATACTCTCTCCATATTGTTCCTGCCAAAATGAATCATCTCCCACTTCTCTGCACTGAAATTCATCTGCCACTTGTATACCCAATCCACCAACATGTCTATGTCCTTTTGGAGTTCAGCACTATCCTCACCACAGTTGACAACATTTTCAATCTTCATAACGTCTGCAAATTTTGAAATCAAGACCTGAACATCACAGTCTAGGTCATTACTATATATCAAGAACAGCAAGGGTCCCAACACTGACCCTTGGGGAACTCCATTACAAACTATCCCCCCCCTCTAGAAAAAATATCCATTAACCACTCAGGCAAATTCTTATCCAAGTGCCTACTTTCCCTTTTATTCCATGAGCCTGAATTTTAGTCTCAAACCTGTTGTGTGGCACTGTATCAAATGCCTTTTGAAAATCCATATACACCACATCAACAGCGTTGCCCTTATCAACCTTCTATAAGACCATAGGATGTAGGAGCAGAAGTAGGCCATTCATCCCATTGATTCTGCTCTGCAATTCAATAAGGCCATGGCTGATCTGATAATCCTCAACTCCACTTTCCTGCTTTTCCCCCATAACCTTTGATCTCCTTACTAATTAAAAATCTGCCTATCTCAACCTCAAATATACTTAACGACTCAGCCTCTACAGTCCTCTGCAGTAAAGAATTCCACAGATTCACTATCTTCTGAGAGGAGAAATTCCTCCTTACCTCCGTCTTAAATGGGTGACCCCTTACTCTGAGATGATGTCCTCTCATCCTAGACTCTCCCACAAGGGGAAACAACCTCTCAGCATCTATCCTGTCAAGCCCCCAATGAATCTTATATGTCTCAATAAGGCCGCCTCTCATTCTTCTAAACTGCAATGAGTACAGGCCTAACCTACTCAACCTCTGCTCATAAGAAAATCCCTCCACACCTGGGAATAACTTAGTGAACCTTCTCTGGACTAGCTCCAATGCCAGTATATCTTTCCTTAGATATTCTTTGTGTGGTCTAAATAGTAGCTTGTATAGTTTTAGCAAGACTTCCCTATTTTTATACTCCATTCCCTTTGAAATAAAGGCCAACATTCCATTTGCCTTCCCTATTACCAACTGAACTTGTTTGCTCGCTTTTTGTGATTCATGCATGAGGACCCCCAAATCCCTCTGCTGCAGCTTTTTTCAGCCTTTCTCCATTTAAATAATATTCAGCTCCTCTATTCTTCCTGCCAAAGTGCATAACCTCACATTATATCCCATCTGCCAAGTTTTTGCCCTCCCACTTAACCTACAAATATCCCTCTGTAGACTCTTTGTGTCATCCTCACCACTTGCCTTCCCACCTATTTTTGTATCATCCGCACACTTGGTGATAGTACATTCACTTCCCTCATCCAAATCATTAATTATATATTGTAAATAATTGTGGCCCCAGCACTGATCCCTGTGTCACTCCACAAGTTACAGTTTGCAACCCTGAAAATGCCCCCCTTATCCCAACTCTCAGTCTTCTATCAGTTAGCCAATTCTCTATCCATGCTAATATATTACTTCCCAACACCATGGGCTTTTATTTTATTAAATAGCCTTCCGTATGGTACCTTATTGGATGCCTTTTGGAAATCCAAATTTATTATATCTACTGTTACCTCCTCAAAAATCTCCAGCAAGTTAGTTAAATATGATTTTCCCTTGATGACCCATACTGGCTTTCCTTAATTACCCTGCACTTGTCTAAGTGACTACTGATTTTGTCCCACACTATAGAGCAGAAATTTCAGCTCAGCGTACGGGTGGGTGCTTAATAATAGTGCATGATGACGTCAGGCGAGCGTCCTGATGTCATCCCGTGCTTGCATGATATTTCGGTCAGCGGGCATGCACAAAAATAGGAAGCACGCCCGCCGACAATTAGGAGGGCAATTAAACCTATTAAAGTGTCAATTATCCCCGATCTTTCCCGGTTTGTCTAACCTCATGGTTGGCGGACGGGTGAAAGGGTCAGGCAGCCTCTGCATTTTTCATGAAACCTCATCTAAGGGCGGCATGAGGTTTCCATTATTAAATATAATTTTAAAAATCTATGGACAGCATTTTTATAATGTTATAATGTTTAATATGTCCATGTGGCTGTTTGTGTTGCTTGGACATTATTGTTATGATTTTAAGATCTTTATTTAATATTTTTGAAGTCTTCAGCTCCCTGAGGCAGTGTCTGCCTTCGAAGAGCTTTCATTCAGCGCTCCCCCATGCCCGAGTTTACGTCAGCACCTGCCCTCTTCCCGCCCCCACCCCGACAGCGCTGGGCATTTCAGTGCATGCTTCATGCTGGCTGGCCGTTAATTGGCCAACCAGCGTGAAATCACGGTTGGGGGCCGATCACGGGTGGCAGTCCGTTCCCCGGCCACTCCCGGGCCCGCCGATCACCCTCACATGCTGACTTAAAAATCCTGCCCATAGTTTCCAGAAGTTTCCCTACCACTGAAGTCAAACTGACTGGTCTGTAGTTGCCAGCTTTATCCTTGCACCCCTTATTGAACAAGGGTGTAACAGTTGCAATTCTCCAGTCCTCTGACACCGCCCCTGTGCCTAAGGAAGACTGGGAGATTATCGCTAGTGTCTCGCAATTTCCACTTTCACTTCCCTCAGTACCATTGGATGCTCATCTGGTCCTGGCATCTTATCAATTTTAAGTAAAAATAGCCCTTCTAAAACCTCCTCCTTTTCAATTGTAAATTCTTCTCGTGCACCAGTAACATACCCTCTCACCTCAGCTACATGGCATCTTCTTCCTTTGTAAAGAAAGATGCAACATATTTATTTAATACCTCCACTATTTCTCCTGCCTCCACGTGCAAGTCTCCCTTTTTATCCCTAATCAGCCCTACTCTTTCTTTTACCACCCTTTTATTATTTATATGTTTATAGGAGAAATTGGGATTCCCTTTTATATTTGCTGCCAGTCTCTTCATGCTCTCTCTTGCTTCTCTTATTCATTTTTTCACTTCCCCTCTGGTCCTTCTATATAACCGTTCTTGGATTCTGTTTTAAGTCAGTTCCTCTGGCCTTTAAGAATTCTTTATTGACTTAGTTTCTGGTGCTCAGCATTCCTTCTTAAATCTGTTTTCTTACCCTCAGCATTCCCTATTGTATAAGATCCCCAACTGCCAGCATCCCTTATTGCATCCATTCTCTAACCCTGAGCACTTCGTATTGAGTCCATATCACCAAATGTCAGCATTCTTTTTCATTGCTGGTGCTTTGTTTACTCTTTAGATGATTTGTACATGAGCTTTACAATATGCAGCTGATGCGAGTGCACATAATTACCCCTTTTAATTTCAAATTCTTGATTAAAATGTCAAGTTCAGACTTGCTAAAATGTATTTTCTTTCTTAAGGGAGTTTTCACCAACATTATCCATGCTTTACTGCTGGTGGGATATAACATCTGAGTCACTGACAAAGGTCAAGTGGTTCATTTCTAGCTGTTAAGCTGATTAAACTGGATGATTTCATTTTACATCTGACTGAATGATTTAACTGACGGTAGGCAAGCTATCTATGTCACAGGAGTGGAAATTCATTTCTTATGGTTGGGTGGCAAATGGGTGGCTGCATTATCGTGGTTTTAAAATTCAAGTACCTAAACGTCACACTTTGTGACAATCTTGTATTAAGCTAATGATTGTACAGTCATATACTTGACATATTTTCTTCCCTTCCACCCTTTAAACAATCCCATTCCCCTTCCCTGTCATATGTGTGCACATATTTATGCAGAGGGAAGATTTTCAGATGCCCACACCTAACCCAGAAGCTTGGCCAATGGGACTGCCGATCAACATAAGCAATTTCAACCCCTCCCGATTTTCTAGTTATTAGTTTTAATAAATGTCTGAAAAACAGAGTTACTCTTTCTTGTTTGAAAAACAAGCTTAGTGACAGGTAGCATTTAGATTTTTATTCTCAGTTTAGAAGCACCAGATGTGAACTATGAATCATTGGGTGGAGTGTGTATTTGTTCATTTGATCAAGATATTCATGGCCTGGACATTTTTGGTTCTCTTCTTACATTGAATCTCAATGGGATTGATTTTCATTTCTGCTGTACATCAGGCCGATTGTGGACAAGGACACCTGCACAGTCCACCTGATGGGTGGAACAGTCCGTTTTCATGGTTGGGCCTCAGGAGCATTGAATGTGTGAGCTGCCAGTGCCAATCATCTTTTTTCATTGGTAGCTCACTATTTGGGAGGGTGGGAAATGAAGGGGGCAGTACCTTGAAGGGAGGGGGTGTCAGTGGAACAGCAGATTGAAGAGGCAAGGAAATGTAAACGCCGCAGTAAGCAAGCAATTCAACTTAATGGAGACTTTGAGACTTATAAGTCCCATATAATGAAGAAAAAGCCATGCTTCTGGCTTTACCCAATCATAGCATATGATCCCTTCAGATAGATGGCTGCCTTGTGCCCTGTGCCATCCATTATTTGTAGATGGATTGATGAAGTAATAGTGACAGAGTTGATTTACACAAAAGTGCCACTTGGATCCTAACATTACATGGCTTTATTTGACTATATTTATTATACCAACTAAATCAGCTCTGTTTGACAATCAGAACTAGGAACCTTTATCAGTAAATCAGTGACTTTATTTTTCAACCTTTGTTCCAGTGCTGAGAAATAAGGCTATAGGCAAAAGAATGTAAGAATATTATTATGCCTAGAACGGATTAACCACAGGTCTTGTCATAATAAAATGTTGACATACCAAGTAGATCAGAGAGCATCATCATAAATGCCAATTGTTAATACTTCACACTGACAGTGATTTGGAAGCCCAGGTCTGCTGCTTGCTCTCACAAAACACAATCAGAACAGGTCAGGCCTCGGTGTCCTCAATGTTGCTCCTTTCACTTACTATAAATGGTCAAGCCTCTGCATCCTATAGGTGGGAATTTCTGCTTACACAACCTAAAGGCTTGAATTACTTCAAATAACAGCAGGGTAAGATGATAAGTGGCAAGTAACATTCACGCCACGCAAATGCTAGGCAATGGCCATCTCCAAAAAGAGAGAATCTAACCATCTTCCCTTGATATTTAATGGCATTATCATAATTGAATCTCCCACTATCAAAATCTTGGGGGGTTACTGAACTCGATCAGCCTTATAAATACTGTGGCTACAAGAGCAGGTCAGAAGCTGGGAATTCTGAAATGAGTAACTCACCCCCTGACTCCCCAAAGCTTGTCCACCATCTAAAAGGCACAAGTCAGGAGTGTGATGGAGTGTTCTGCACTTGCCTGGAAAAATGCAGCTACAATAACACTCAAGAAGCTCAACACCATCCAGGACTAAGCAATCTGCTTGATTGGCACTCCATCCACTACCTTGAACATTCACTCCCTCTATCACCAGCACACAGCAGCAGCAGTGTGTTCCATCTACAAGATGTACTGCAGCAACTCATGAAGAGCCCTTGGCTAGCACTGTCCAAACCTCTAACCTCTATCATCTAGAAGGACAAGGGCAGCAGATTCATAGGAACACCACTGCCTACGAGTTCTCCTCCAAGCCACACACCACCCTGAATTGAAACTATATTGCTGTTCCTTCATTGTCACTGGGTCAAAATCTGGGAACTCCCTTCCTAAGGCATTGTGGGTGTACCTATACCACATGGACTGCAGTGGCTCAAGAAGCCAACTCACCACCACCTTCTCAAGGGCAATTAAGAATGGGCAATAAATGTTCTCCTAGCCAGCAATGCCCACACCCCGTGAAAGAATAAATATCTCCAGAAATGCGTCCATGAACCAGGGAAAGCCATTCGATGCCTTCCATCCATTGCTTTCCTCTTTCTGCCTCACTCTGACTGATTCATATTACAAACTTATGTCATTGTGGGTGCTGCCTGGGTCCCTTTAAGTAGAAATCTTTCATCCGTGCATTGGATGTGTCATTGTAATTGTTGGTCGGCAAACCCGGCAGACTCTGGTTCATGACCTTGAAATTGACACAAGGGGCAGAATTTTGCCCTCGGATGGCATGGGGGCCCCACCGGCTCAGTGGCAGGTGGACAGCCGTCCCCCGCCACCGAAACGGAGCCTGCTGCCATTTTGAGTGGGCAGGCCAATTAAGGCCCGCCCAGCGGCCTTCCCGACAGGAAGCACTATGCGCTATGCGCTTCCTGTGCGGTGGGGGAGGGATTCCCCATCTGTCAAAGTGCACTCTTTCGCGCACTGCTCCCTGAGACCAAGTCCTGTTTCAGGGAGATTCGTGACAGGTAAGTAAAGTCTAAAAATAGATAAATATTGAAATTATTAACATGTCCCCCTCATGTGACAATGTCACACGAGATGGGACATGTTAATAATAAACACATAAAATTTATTAAATGTTTAAAAAACGGACATGAAACTTCATCCCGCCAATGGATGAGGTTTCATGAATAATCTGGAGCCCACTGGGGCTCCTGGTCTGCCCGCCAGCCTTAAGCTTGGACGGGCAGGTCTTTAATTATCTTAATGAGCCTGTCAATGGCCTCAATTGGCCATTGACAGGTCGGCGGGCGGTCAGCTGATTTTGCTGTCCGCCCGCCTTCCTAAAAATTTAAAGGGACCGGGATGACGTCGGGGATTCCTCCCGATGTCATTCCGCGTCATTTTCCCCTTGGCGAGCGGGCCCCGCCTCCAAATCGCCAAGGGGAAAATCCTGCCCATGGTTGCTTCAGAGACAAAGGCAATTAGATTCTGACCTGTAACCCTCACAGTCCTGTTTTTTAATTTATCTTCTAGGTCCTGGTACTCTCCAAAATGGACCTCTTGCCTACTCTTCCCTAAATTGTCGATCTTAACATGGATTACTATTATTGGATCTCTTTGCTTCTCCAATATCCCCTCAAACAAATTCAAGATGTCTCTCACCATGGCACCAGGCAGGCAATAAGACATGGCTTTTTTTAAATTATTTGTTCATGGAATGTGGGCCTTGCTGGAAAGGCCAGCATGTATTACCTATTCCTAATTATCTTTGAGAAGGTGGTAGTGATGAGCTGCCTCCTTGAACCGCTGCTGTCGACATGATGTAGGTATACTCACAGTGCTGTTAGGGCGGGAGTTTAAGGAATTTGACCAGAAACAGCGAAGAAATGGCGATATAGGTTTGAGTTAGGATGATGTGTGACTTGGAGGGGAACTTGCATCTGGCGATGTTCCCATTTATCTGCTGCCCTTGTTTTTCTATGTGGTAGAGGTCACGCATTTGGAAGATGGCCAGAAGTTTGGAAAATGCTGTTGAAGTACCCTGATGTATTGTTACAGCGTATTTTGCATATGGTACATACTGCTGCCAGTGTGCCAGTGGTGGAGAGATTGAAGTGCTTATGATGGTGGATGGGGTGCCAGTCAAGTGGGCTGCTTTGTCCAGTAAAACTTTTGATCAATGGTCAGCTACAGGTTGTGGAGATTTGAGGGATGACAATGCTATTGAATATCAGGGAGAGATGGTTGGGTTCTCTTATCTTGTTGGAGATGGTCATTGCCTGGTACTTGTGTGGCACTAATGTTACTCGCCGCTCATCAACTCAAGCCTGGATGTTGTCCAGACCTTGTTGCATGTGTGCTTGAACTTTTTAATTATTTGAAGAGTCAGAAAGGCTCTCAAGCCTGCGACCACAGTTGCTATCTGTCTTTTAATTATTGAATCTCCTCTAACCCTCACATTACACTTCCTCAGCTCCTCCTCATCTCTGTCCCTTTGGACAGCTGCCTGCTCCAAAGTCCATATACCACATTCTCATCATCCCATCAACAGTCTTCATCCTTATCCTCATGGATAGCAATTACATTGCACCTGTGGAATAGAGTCAATTTTTGTGGATCGTTGTTTTCTATCTTACCTAGTTGGGAATCTACAAAGTGTGACTGAAGTCTGAACAAACTGTCCAGGAACTGTTTCCAATCTCTTATGTGTCAGAGTGCCTCCAATTCATATTCCACCTGATTGACTCTGAGCCAGAGAAATTCAAGACAGAGGCATCCACTGCAGAATTTTAGGATTGTTTTGCAGTCCAAATGCTCCCACATGCTGCAGGCTAAACTTGCAACTTGCTCTGCCATATCTTGGTTTAGATTATTTATAGTATTTATATCTAGATTTTAGTTTATTGTTAGTTTTATTTCTATTTTTCTACTTCAATACTTTGGCAGACTTGTCAGTATATGCGCTCTCTGCTGCTGCTCAATGATTATTCTCTTTTTTGACGGTTCCCAGACCACAACATCTGTGCCAAATTGAGCAGAACTTGGAGATAGCTGTGCCCTCTGACCTTTCCACCACTGTCCTCAACACCACCATCCGTTTGTGCTTACTTGTGAAGTGTGAGTCACCAGGTGAAAACACAACTATCTGTCTTGCTGATCCCACCTAAGTGTGGGTACTTGAGCTGATGCATGGTCTGCTTGAATCCTGTGACAGTGGACTGTCAGAAGGTTTCAGCTACATTGAGGAATCATCATCTATGATCTCCATCTATTCCTATTGCATGCATGAATGCCCTGCAGGGGTTAAAAGACATGGATGTGTACTGCTGGGTATGAGTTTTTTAACTTCTCATTATGAACATGATCTTATTTCACTTGCTGTTGACATCAAGTCCACACGACTGAATGCCATATGACTGTCTGATAGCTAATTGTGTCATCAGGAAGCTGAGAGCTCTCCATCTGCTAGACACACAAAAACTATACTGATCTCCTGTGCCCCCTCCTCTGCTCTTGTGAGTTTTGAGATGACTGGAAGGTCAGTGCGTTTTCTGTGTTCTCTTCTGCAAGAGGGGAAAGAACAGACCTATGGGTAAATGTAATGGCACATGCTTACCTGATGAGAATTTAGTGAGGGTGAATATCAGGGACCGGCATAACATTGCATAGGGGAAAGGGTGAGGGTGAGTGTCAGTAGTGAATCAATTGGAAGTGCAAAGACAGGGAGGGATGGGTGCATTGGCAAGGTGAGTGGGTGGTAGGAATGATATGATGAAGCAGCTTGAGAAGGCAGAGTGAGGGTATGGGGTAATGCACGGGACATGTGAATGTGCAACTGTCTTTATGTTTGCAGATGTTGTTAGGTCATTAAAGCACTTCCTGCACTGCATCCAGAAGCATGGCATTGTGCACCAGCTGCTAATCTCCTTGGCAGCCTCTAACCATACCTTTTGGATCTCTGCAGCAAGTTTTTTTTTTACTTCCATTCCTGGGGAATAGTTTCTGCCTCTGGCTTTTCACACCCACCAGGGGCACCTCCAGAAAGGCATCACTAAAGCAGACGCAGCCTTCATATGCCTTGCTTCCATTCCTGAAGTTCCTCCTTTCTTATCTTGAATTCCGGCACATCCAGATTGCTCCTTTGGAATATCCTACTCACTGCAAACTTGAGGTCATCCAAATCCCTGCTGTACATATCCTAACTTGTTCCAAGTCCTATTCATGCATTGCCCCTTTGCTCGCTGACACGCTGGCTCCTGGTTGAACAATGCCTCAATTTTTAAATTCTCATTCTTGTTTTCGAATATGTCCATGGCCTCACTCCTCCTTAGCTCTGTAATCACCTTCTGCCTTCCCCCACCCAAGATATCTGCATCCCTCTAATTCTGGCCTCTTGAGCACCCCAATTTTAATCACTTCAGCAACGGTGGACGCATCTTCAACTACGAAGGCCTTCAGCTCTGGATTTCCCTTCCCACATCTCTCTGCCCCTCTACCATTCTTTCCTGCTTTAGGATGTTCTTTAAGACTTACCTCCTTGACCAAGCTTTCGGTCATCTGTTTTAATACCTCCTTGTGTGGCTCGGTGTCAAATTTTGCTTTCTCATGGTCCTGTCAAGCACCCTGGAACATGCTATGATGTTAAAGGTGCTATAAAACACAAGCTGTTGTTTATTCAAATACATGAGTTGAGATTGCATCATGTTGGTTCTCATCACACCTGCTCCAATGATTGGAAACCTGGAAATAAAATGATGATGAGTTGACTATATTAAAAAGCCACTGACAGATGCACTGAACATACTTGCAGGTTTCCCACACAATATCAGACCACTTCTGCCCCCAGATAAGATCAGGACCTTGATTTCCAATGGGTCACACATTTTGTGAATTTGAAAGATGTTGTATCGTTATTAAGGCCATTCTAATTTGTGCATAAAGCCAATATGTTGTTTAAGTTCTAATGTCAATGTCCTAGTGCATTAATAATAAATAATTGTTTTCCTTATAAACCATGGTTTGTTCCAAAGTTTCTTTAGGAAAATGAGCCTATTAAGTTAAAAGTATAATTAAATCATATGGAGATTCCTCAAATTAAAGTGTAAAATCAATCTGTACATTTTTTTCTCCTACAGAGGGAAATCTATTCATTGTGTTGGAAAGGATTACTCCTTGTTAGGAGAGGGAAAATAAAGGAAGCCTTCTTGGAACAGATAGTTAGGTAACAAAAAGCAAACTGATGAAAGTTAAGAGACTACAGAGAAAGTACGTTCTTCTCTGTGCTGTTGGCCAGAATGCAGGGGAGTTATTCTGTTTAAATTAAATAAGAGGACCTACTGATGTGGGGAACTGCACTGCGTTCAGTGATATATATTATTATGCAAAGACATAAGGTATTAATATAAATGAATGAAATAATTCATAACTGTAGCTTTGAATGTCTGTGATGTGACATAGAAGTTTAATAATTCATAGTCAAATTTAATCTCACTGAGTGATTGCTTGGTTTACCTTTGAATAGATAGAAGAAATAGATGTGTGAAAGACACAAGTATCCAGTCCAGGTCACAAGGGGATGCTATTATGATATTCCTAAATTATGTCATTGTATAAGAGCTGTGGCAGTGTGTTAAATCTAAAAGTAAGATACTCAGGCTGCTTATGGGAAGAGATGTCCCTGAACACCAGAAGGCATCTACATCAGGCCTGAATTGTTATGGTGTCCAAAATCATGAACTTTTATATTAGGCAATGCATACTGGTTGACTTTAAGCACTTTGACATTCGCAGATTATATATTTGTATCTTAGAAAATAAAGGAAAAATAAAATAACGTTTTGATGGTCAACAGATCAATTGGATCATCGCTTAACTAAAAAATTGATCATAATGTGATAAAAGTTCACATTCAGTTTGAGGGTAAGAAAATTGGGTGTGAAAGTAGTGTCTTAGGGTGGAATTGTCCCACATTTGCATTAAGTGTGGTAGTGGGCAGGACAAACAATGTTTTACCTGCTGGCCATAATGGTGGCTTTTCACACTGTATCACCCCAATCCTGCCTCGTTAATCATGCATTCCCGGGCAACATGCAGGGTCACTGGTGGGGTATCGTCTCATTCGCTCATGCAGCTGTCACCTCAGCCCTTCAGTACATCAGATGACATATTTAATGGCCGCCCCTGCAAAGAGCTCACACTCTTCAAGGGATAAGAAGCTGCTGCGAACTGATGGCTGCCGAAGGGAGGAAACATGTTGCCCCCAGAATTAGGGATGCCTCCCTCAGGCAGGGGGATGGGATCCTGAGAGGAGCTTCAGCAAGTGGAGATGCACAGCCAAATTTAGAAGAGAGAGCAAGTGAGTCTAGAAGGCATAGAAATTATAGGCCAGTTAAGGCACAAGGGAGTTTGGCAAGGTTGGGTGGTATTTATTTTAACGCAAGGAGTCTGATGAATAAGGCAGATGAGTTGAAGGCACAAATTAACACATGGAAGTATGATGTAATTGCTGTCACAGAGACATGGTTGAGAGAGGGGCAGGATTGGCAGCTCAATATTCCAGGATATAGGGTCTTCAGGTGAGACAGCGAAGGAGATAAAAGAGGAGGGGGTATTGCAATATTGATCAAGGAATCAATTACAGCAGTAAGGAGAGATGACATCTTAGATGGCTCCTCAAATGAAGCAATATGGGTAGAACCGATAAACAAAAAAGGAGCAATCACATTGCTGGGGGTGTACTATAGGCCCCCAAATAATCAGAGAGAAATAGAAGAGCAGGAATGTAGGCAAATTTCAGAGAAATGTAAAAATAATAGGGTAGTAATAGTGGGGGATTTCAACTTTCCCAACATTAGCTGGGTTAGTCATAGTGTGATAGATTTAGAGGGAACGGAATTCTTCAAATGCATCCAGGAGAGCTTTTGAAGCCAGTACATAGAAGGTCCTACAAGAGAGGGGGCGGTCTTGGACTTAATTTTAGGGAATGAAGCCGGGCAAGTGGTAGAGGTATCAATGGGGGAGCATTTTGCAGATAGTGATCATAACTCCGTTAGACTCAAGGTTGCTTTGGAAAAGGACAAGGAAGGGCCAGAAATCAGAGTTCTAAATTGGGGGAAGGCTGATTTTAATAAGTTCAGATATGATTTGGCCAGGGTGGACTGGGAACAGCTACTTTTAGGTAAATCAGCGTCAGAGCAGTGGGACTCATTGAAGAAGGAAATAGGGAGAGTTCAGGGCCAACATATTCTAGTGAAGACAAAGGGTGGGACCAACAAATGCAGGGAACCCTGGATTTTGAGGCATATACAGGGTTGGATAAAGAGAAAAAGAGAGACTTAAGGCAGATATCGAGGGCTCAAAACAGCGGAAGCCCTGGAGGAGTATAAAATGTGTAGGGGGGAACTTTAAAAGTAAATTAGGAGAGCAAAAAGGGGGCATGAGAAAACATTGGCATGTAAAATAAAGGAAAATCCAAAGTTATTTAACAAGTACATTAAAAGTAAGAGGATAACTTGGGAAAGAGTAGGGCCCATTAAGGACCATGTTGGTAATTTGTGTGTGGAGCCGGAAGACGTAGGTAGGGTTCTAAATGAATACTTTGTGTCAGTGTTCACAATTGAGAGGGACAATGTGGGTATGGAAATCAGGCAGAAGGATTGTGATATAATTAAATAAATTAGCATAGAAAGGGGGAGGTTCTACATGGTCTGGCAGGCTTAAAAATAGATAAACCTCCAGGCCCAGATTAAATGTATCCCAGGCTATTGAGTGAGGCAAGGGGGGGAGATAGCAGGGGCACTGGCAATAATTTTCAATACCTCTCTGGCTATAGGAGAGATGCCAGAGAACTGGAGGATAGCCAATGTGGTACCATTATCCAAGAAGGGAAGAAGGGATAAGCCAGTGAACTACAGGCCTGACGATCGAACATCAGTGGTGGGGAAACTATTGGAAGCAATCCTGAGGGACAGAATTAATCTACACTTGGAGAGGCAGGGATTAATCAAGGACAGTCAGCATGGTTTTGTTAAGGGGAGGTCATGGCTGACCAATTTTATTGAATTTTTTGAAGAAGTGACCAGGTGTGTAGATGAGGGCAATGCATTTGACGTAGTCTACTTGGACTTCAGCAAAGCTTTTGATAAGGTCCTCCATGGGAGACTGATAATGATGGGAGCCAAGGCAATTTGGCAAATTGGATCCAAAAGTGGCTGAGTGGCAAGAAGCAGAGGGTGATGGTCGCGGGGTGTTTTTATGACTGGATGCCTGTGTCCAGTGGGGTTCCACAGGGATCAGTGTTGGGTCCCTTGATGTTTGTGATATATATAAACGATTTAGCCTTGAATGTAGGAGGGTTGATCAGTAAGTTTGCAGATGACATGACAATTGGTGGGGTGGTAAGTAGTGAGGAGGATAGCCTTAGGTTACAGGAGGATGGCTAGATGGGCCAATCAGTGGCAAATGGAATTTAATCCAGATAAATGTGAGGTGATGCACTTGGGCGGGACAAACAAGGCATGGGAATAAACGATAAATGGTAGGACCCTGGGAAGTACCAAGGATCAGAGGGACCTTGGTGTGCATGTCCACCGGTCCCTTAAGGTAGCAGGACAGGTAGATAAGGTATAAGAAGGCATATGCGATACTTGCCTTTATTAGCTAAGGCATAGAATATAAGAGCAGGGAGGTTATGCTGGAACTGTATAAAACATTGATTAGGCTACAGCTAGAGGATTGCGTGCAGTTCTGGAATCCACATTATAGGAAGGATGTGATTGTAGTAGGGAAAGTGCAGAGGAGATTTATCAGGATCTTGCCTGGGCTGGAGAGTTTTAGTTATGAGGAGAGATTGGATAGACTGGGGTTATTTTCCACGGAGCTGAGGAGATTGAAGGGGGACATGATTGAGGTGTATAAAATTATGAGGGGCACAGATAGGGTAGACAGGAAGGGTAGACAGGAAGGAACTTTTCCCTTTGGTGGAGGCATCAATAACCAGGGGGCATAGATTTAAGGTAAGGGACAGGAGGTTTAGAGGGGATGCGAGGAAGAATTTTTTTACCCAGAGGGTGGTTGGAATCTGGAACTCACTGCCTGAAAGATAACATTTAAGAAGTATTTGGATATGCACTTGCGATGCCATGGCATACAAGGCTATGGGCCTAGTGCTGGAAAATGGGGTTAGAATAGTTATGTACTCATTTGACCAGTGCCGACTCGATGGGCCGAAAGGCCTTTTTCTGACCTCTATGGCTCTATGACTCTATAACACCTACTGGATTCAGTGGCGGCCCGCCGTGATGTCCTCTACCCCCGATCTGGGCGAAGGCCAGCAAGCAAGGTCATCGATTCTGCATGGCAGGTGTTGGCAGAGGTGGTCAGCGCCAACATTCTGCAAATGAGGACAGCCACCCCGTGCAGAAAGAGGATGAATGGCCTCATCTGTCCCACCAAGGTAACTCGCTCTTCTCATCACTCTCTCACAAACCCATCACACACCCACACCTGAAGGGACAACGCTACTAACTCTCACATACATCCTCACATCTCCATCAGACTCACATCCTCTTGAACTTGCATCCTCATCCCGTCCATGGCTCCGCTCACCACACAAACATTCCACACAGTGCCATGGATCCTGCTGACACTCTCTCCATCTGTTTTCACATAGGAGAAGCTGGCTCACAACAGGGAGAGGTCCGAGACTGTGGTTGGAGTGGCCAGCATTAGGCCCCTTACTCACTTTGTAGAGTGTGCCATCGCGCTGACTGATGGGGACATGTACCATGCTTGCAGCGACAGTAAGGTTGGCGGCAGATACCCACATGAGAATCCTGAACTCCATCATCCCTCTCTCAATGCAATAGTGAGTGCTCTCTCTCCTGCTTTTGACTCTGCTGCCATGCACTAATTATCTCTACTTTGGTTCACAGGGAGCTCTACCAAGTGACTGACACCCTTAGCCAGCCAATCCCTCAGCTCCATTCACATCCTCACCTCCAGGTAAGAGGATACCTCCTCCATGGAAGAGCTGGAAACCAGTAGCCTGGAAGACCCATACCCTCCACCAGTGCAGAGACACACACCTCGGTTGAACCTAGATCTATAGCATAGTTGAGTTTAAAATCTGGTGGTCACTGCGTAGACACATGTCTGCAGCAGGAGGAGAAAGATTCAGCCAAGCTCCCCGGCATTCGGAGGATTGCTGGGGAAGATGCATCTGTGAGGTCGAGTCAGATGACGAGCCTCTTGATTCGGCTTTCCAACTCATCATGGAGAGTCAGCAGAAGGTGTGGGAACATAACACAGAGCTGTTGGAAGCCCTCAATAGAGTGGCATGCAAGTCAGCGTCTGCCTGCTCTCTGATGAAGTGGTGCCTACATGTGTGTGTATGGAGGGCTCCATGGGAAGGATGGCGGACGCCATGGAGACCCTGGTCCAGCAGAATGCAAAGATGCGCGCATACCTGCACTCCATTGCAGTAGCCATGGGTGACTTCCTGCAGTGATAACATGAGAGAAAAATGGGACACCTCAATACCCTTCCAGATGATCTTTCCTCTCAAGGAGTCAGGCTGGGGCCACAGGCCACCTAAAGGGAGGAGGAGTGGCAGCTGGACACCCTTGGGTCATCCAATCAGGAATCTCAGAGGCTGTCCTCTCCCTCCCAGTCCCCTTTCCCTGTGGCCCCATCAACCTCATCCTCTGTCACCACGGAGGGAGCAGCTGGCCCACAGGAGGACAGCCAAAGCAAGCCGGGGTCTCCAAGGCCTCTGCTTTCAAGGGGACCCATGCCAAAGTCATCAGAGGCCACAGGGCCAACCATTGCACAGACTGTCTCCACCCCTGCTGCAGATGTCAGGGCAGTGCCTAGAAGAAGTGGTAGGCCTAGAAAAGTTAAGAAATGCTGATGACAAATGGTTGCACAGGTGAATATATGTTGTCACTTTATAATCTGAAAATATATTCACTTTCACTGAATAATGTATAATGGTATCTTTCAGCTTCACTTACAGGCTTCATGAGTCCTCCCACAGCATCTCACCACCACCCCCCTCCCCCCCCTCCCCACACCACCACCACCACTAGCAGTTCAGCTGTACGCAGCTGGTCAGGAGTGATTCTGGAGGGAGAAGTGTGTGTGTGGCAGGGCCGTTTGAAGCAATGTGCAAGCACTCTCCCACGCACACGAATCCTTCATCCATCACTTCATTTCAACGCCCCGAGCATTTTCAATGCTGCCTGCTGGGATTCTCTTTCAGTTGTCCATCTGAGCTGACCTGCATCTCCACCCATCGACTGATCGCACTCCTATGCAGCACCTGTTCCCACCCACCATGAGGCTACTCTCACTTTCAATTTTGCAAGATGGTATTGATGAAGTTTATCTTTTGCTCCCCCACCCATTTCCCTCCCCCAGCCACAGATCTCCTTTCCCCCATCACTCTTGACCTTTCTAGCATCGCCTTCCACCTCCTCACTGTCAAGTACCAACCAGGACCCTTTTCTTTCCGGGATGCCCAGGTGAACATGCATGTTCCCGATCCTCCCAAAAATCTCCATGATGTCAGGAAGAGATATTAATGTACATAATGTTATTGGAAATTATTTTTTTTTAATATAGAGGTTTGGTCTGTGTGTGTTAATTGGATTAAAGCCAGCTAGTCTGGGTGCTTTGATGCATAGTAGTTTTGAGATGTAAACAGTAGGTAGAGGGTGCATTTGCATTTTGTTGAAAGGAGTATTCAAGAATGGGAGTGAAATCTTACACCTAGCTAGGAGACACCAAGCAATGTTTATATTACTAATAAGATTGGTACTATGAAAGGGGTTCAAAGGGCCTGGTGATAAAATCAGAATTTACATTCAAAGGGGAAGGCTGGGTATGGCAGAAAGGAGCTTGTGTGTGCAGCTCAGAGGCATGTAATATCTAAGCCTGTAAGTCTACAACTGTCTGCAAAGGAACCACATTGAAAGGAGCTTCATTTTGAATTTGTAAGGTGAAAAATGCTTTGCCTAGTGTCTGTTTAAGTCTACTGGTTATTGTTGCCTTAATGGAGATTAATTTGGGAATATGTTAAAAGTTATGATAGTAGCAATTTGTAACCATATGTATGTATTTAGTTTGTTGTAAATTAATAAATGTTTCATTCAGTTTGATATAAAACCCTCCCAATAACTGGTAAACTTATTCCTGAATTTAGAGCTGCAACTCAAAACATAAACAATTGAAAATATAGGTTATGACCGTTGTTTAAAGTTTCTCTCTGGGATTTTAAATAACTCAGCCTTTAAAAGCTGCTTTGTCATAACACACAACTTCCTCCTTCCCACCCCCAGGTTTGTCTCTGAGTCCCCATCAAACCACCCTCACCATCCCTTCTACTGCTACTGTCGCACCCTCACTCTCCCACCAAACCAGTTCACTCTGCCCTCTCTCATTCTCAGCATTCCCTCCTACCATGTTAGCCCTCATTTCGCTCCCCAGGATGCAGTCATCGACTCCACAGACCCCTCCTTTGCAAGTTCACCTGGACAGCCCCCTGCTTACTCCCTCCTCCACCCTTATTCCTTCCTGCAGAGAATTCCTTCCTCCCCCCCCACCCGACTCCTTCCTTCCCACGGGATGCCTTGCTCCCTGGGATTTCTTCCCCCCGCAAACTCCTCCCTCCCCCCAGACTCCTTCCTCCCCTGGGACTTCTTCTTCCCCCGGACTTCTTCTCCCCTCCGAACTCCTTCCTCCACGCGACATCCTTCTCCCCTCCGAACTCCTTCCCTTACACCTTCCTTGCCCCTTACTCCTACCTCCTGAGTTGTGCATTCTCCCCATTACACCCTCCTCCCCTCGGTATTCCCTCACCACCCCTCCCAATCTCACCCCTGCTGACACCATTGCTCCCCCGCAACCTCAGCCCCCAACCCTATCCTTCCTGCCCTCCAAACCTCACCCCCCCCACTCCTCACCCAGTACACCTTCCTCTCCTAGTCAAACCTAGACCTTCCTCTCCACCCCATCAATGATCATCCATAGCAGACCATGGCCAAGACACTGATATCCTGAAGCAGACCCTCAACGGTGACCTTTTACCTTCCATGACCTGCTTTGCGATGGAGCCATGTCCATCAGAATCCACCCAGCATGCAATGCTCATGTTCTTCCACGGTCCGATTGCTGTCGGCTCCTACATATTCTGCTCTTGGATGTCCGTAATGTGAGCAAGTCCCTGACGGTAAGTCCACACTTCTGCATATCACACTTGTAAGATGTGCTATACACCAGCTTGTTTTCCCACCAATGTGGGCCATAAATTTGACAAAGTGGGGTGATTCTACTGTGCAGGGCTTATAATAATATGCAGATGCATAAAATGAAGTTCTCGATACGCAGCGGAGGAAAACACAGCCCGCCATTGACGGGCAGAGTAGATGATCACAACCTGGTTTCATGATGGCCTGAGACCTATTTTTACTTTCCCATTATATTGTTCATTCACACCCGCCATAATGCTCAATGCCAACGGACACAGGAAATTCCGCCCGTAAGCATAAGCAAAGGCAATTACAAAGGTATGTTACAGATTTAGTGAAAGTAGACTGGGAACAACGGGTAAAACTGTAGATAAGCCTTGGTAGACATTTAAGGAGATTTTTCAGGGCTCTCAAAAAATATATTCAATTGAGAAAGTCTATAGGAGCAGAATGAACTATTAGGAAATTAAGGGTGCTCTCAAATTGAAAGAAAAGGTGTACAATGCTGCAAAGATTATTGGAAGGCCATAAGATTGGGAAAATTCTAGAAGCCAGCAAAGGATGACTAAAGAAATAAAGGGGGAGAAATTAGAGTATGAGAGCAAACTTGCAAGAAATGCAAAAAACAAACAGAAAGAGTTTTTACAAGTATATAAAAAGGAAAAGAGTAGCTAGAATAAACATTGGTTTCTTAGAGTATGAGATGAGGGAATTAATAATGGGAAATCGAGAAATTGCAGAAACATTGATCAAATATTTTGTATCAGTCTTCACTGTAAAAGACATAAAAGCATCCGAAGAATAGTTGCAAATCAAGAGGGAGAAAAGGACAGAGTAACTGAAAACAATCACTATCTCTAGAGGAAACGTACTGGGAAACTATTGAGTCTAAAGGCTGACAAGTCTCCTGGATCCAATGGACTGCATCCCAGGGTCTTAAAAGAAGTGGCTGCAGAGATAGTGGATGCATTGGTTGTAATCTTCCAAAATTCCCTGGATTCCAGAAAGGTCCCAGGGATTGGAAAATTGCAAATGTAATACCTCTATTGAAGAAAGAAGGGAGACAGAAAGCAGGAAACTATAAGCCAGCTAGCCTAACATTTGTCATAGGGAAAATGCTGGAATCCATTATTAAGGAGGTAACATAATAAGGAGGACATTTAAAAAATCATAATGCAATCATGCAGAGTCAACATGGTTTTGTGAAAGGGAAATTGTGATTGACTAATTTATTAGAGCGCTTTGAGGAAGTAACAAGTAGGGTGGATAATGGGGAATCAGTAGATGTGGTGTATTTGGATTTCCAAAAGGTATTTTGCCACATCGAATGTTACAACACAAGATGAGCTCATGGTGTTAGGGGTAACATATTAGCAAGGATACAGCATTGTTTAGTTAACAGGAAGCAGCAAGTCAGGATAAATGGTCATCTTTGGGTTGGCAAACCATAACTAGTGGTGTGCCACAGAGATCAGTGTTAGGGCCTCAACTATTTATGATTCATATTATTGACTTGGATGAGGGGCCAACTGTATGGTAGCTAAATTTGTTGATGCCACATAGATAGACAGAAAACCAAGTTGTGAAGCAGATACAGAGAGTCTGAAAAGGGATATAGATAGGTAAAGTGAGTGGGCAAAAATCTGGCAGATGGAGCATAATGTGGGAAAATGCGAGCTTGTCCACTTTGGCAGGAAGAATATATATGTAGAATATTATTTAAATGCAGAGAGACTGCAGAAATTTGTGTGACAGATGGATTTGTGTGTCCTGGTACATGAATCATGAAAAGCTAGCGAGGAGGTACAGCAAGTGATGAGGAAGGCACATGGAAAGTTGGACTTTATTGCAAGTGATTAAAAAGGCAAATGGAACATTGGACTTTATTGCAAGGGGAATGAAATATAAAAGTAGGGAAGTGTTGCTACAGCTTTATAGGGCATAAATGAGACTGCACCTGAAGTACTGTGCACAGTTTTGATCTTCATACTTAAGGAGGGATATAATTGCATTGGAAGCAGTTCAGAGAAATCTCACTAGGCTGATTCCTAGGATAAAGGGCTTGTCTTATGAGGAAAGGTTGAGCAGGTTAGGCCTATACTCATTGGAATTTAGAAGAATGAGAGGTGATCTTATTGAAATATGTAAGATCCTGAGGGGACTTGTCAGGGTGGATGTTGGGAGGATGTTTCTTTGTGGGGCAGTTTAGAACCGGGGGCACTTTTATAAAATAAGAGGTCCCCATTTAAAACATTTTTTTCTCTGAGTGGGTCATTACACTTTGGAATTCTCTTCCTCAGAGAATAGTGGAGGCAGGGTCATTGAATATATTCATGGCTGAGTTAGACAGATTTTTGATTGACAAGGGAGTCAAGGGTTATGGGGGGACAGGCTGAAAATTTGAGTTAAGGCCACATTAGATCAGCCATGATCTTATTGAATGGAAGAGCAGCCTTGATGGACTGAATGGCCTACTCCTGCTCCTATTCCTTATGATCTTATGACCATATTTTTTATTAAATAATGTCTTGATATGTGACCTACAACAGCCTCCAGAAACTTAGCTAACTTGGATAAAGATTTGTCTAGATTAGAAAACTAATGTTGAAATCAATGAATAATTTACAGTCATCATATTATTTCACTAAGAAAGATAAGAATGTTTCAAGTATATAACACAAATACAAGTCAAAAGGTCGGGCAAAAGTTCTTTTTAACTTGTCAAAATTGTTATTTGCTTTTAATGTTGCTGTAGTTGGCATTATCAGAACCATGGCATTTTTTAAGATGTAAGGAGTGGTCTTGTTATTGGAATTGTTAGTGTTGGCATAGACATTATCACAGTTGCTATTATTAGGGTTGGCATTATTAAAGTTGAAATTCATAGGGTCGGTGATCTGAAAGCAGAAGAATGCAAATTAATAAAATATACAAGAATAAAAATCATTCTGGCAACAATACTTTAAATACTGCCAACTAGTCTGTCCTCTCAGGTAAATGTAAAAGATCACATGGCATTATTTGAAGAAGGTCAGGGGGCCAAATGGGATGTTGGCCAATAATTACAATAGGATAGAGTAACAGCAAAGAAGACTGACTGTAATTATATAAGGCCATGATGAGTGCATGCCTGGAATACTGTGTACAGTATTGGTCTCCTTACCTAAGGAAGGATATGAATGACTTGAAGATAGTGAAAAGTTGGTTTATTGGACTGATTGAATGAGGGGGTTATCTTATGAGGAAAAATTGAGTAGACCTTGAGTTTAAAAGAATGAAAGGTGATCTCTTTGAAACATAAAATTCTTTAGGAGTTTGACAGGGTCGTGCTGAAATTTTTTCCCCTGTGTGGGGCACTTGGAACTAGGCATCACGGACTCAGGATACAGCGTTGGCCATTTAGGACTGAGATGAGGAACTGTTTCTTCACTCAAGAGGTCGTGAATCTTTGGAATTCTCTACCCCAGAGAGTTGTGGAAGCTCAATCGCTGCGTATAGTCAGGACTGAGATGATAGATTTTTGCACAGTAAGGGGATCCAGGCATATGCAGATAAAGCAAGAAAGTGGAATTGAGCTGGAAGATGAGCCATGAATTTATTGAATGGCAGAGCAGGCTGAGGGCAGTATGTCCTACTCCTGCTCCTATTTGTTAAATGAGTTCTTCCAATGTATTAGTCAATATTGATCTTCAACCCACATCACTAAAACGGATTAACTGGTCATTTTCCTAATTGCTGTTTGTGGAGCCTCACTACGTGCAAATTAGTTACTGCATTTAGAACATAAGAACATAAGAGCTAAGAAATAGGAGCAGGAATAGGCCATTCGGTCCCTTGAGCCTGTTCCGCCAGTCAATAAGCTCATGGCTGATCTGATGTGGCCTTAACTCCACTTTCCCATCTGTCCACCAAACCCTTGACACCCTTGTCAATTAAAAATCTAACTCAGCATTTAATATATTCAATTACCACTGCTTGTTGAGGGAGAGAATTCCGAACACTAATGATCCTCTGTGAGAAGGAATTCTTCCTCATCTATGTCTTAAATGGAGACCCCTTATTTTGAAACTGCTTACCCAAGTTCCAGCTTCCCCCCTCAAGGGGAAACATCTTCTTCGGATCTACCTTGCCAAGTCCCCTTGAAAGTTTATGTTTCAATAAGATCACCTCTCATTCTTCTAAACTCCAATGAGTGAAGGCACAACCTGCTCAACTTTTCCTCATAAGACAACTTTATCCTAGGACTCAGCCTAGTGCATTTTCTCTGAATTGCTTCCAATGCAAATATGTCCCTACCTAAGTAAGGTCAAAACTTTTACATTCAGGTGTAAAAACTACACACAGTACTCTAGGTGTGGTCTCACCAATGACCTGTACAGATGTAGCAAGATTTCCTTGCTTTTATAGTCCATCTCCCTTGAAATAAAGGTCAGCATTCCATTTGCCTTCCTCATTACTTGCTATACCTGCATGCTGACTTTTTTGTGATTCATGTACAAGGGCACCCAGGTCCCTCTGCACTACAGCATTCTGCAGACCTCTCTCCATTTAAATAATATCTTGCTTTTCCATTATTACTGCCAAAGCGGGCAGTCTCATATTTTCCCACATTATACTGCATTGTCAAATTTTTACCTGCTCACTTAATCTACCTATATCCCTTTGCAGACTCTTTGTACCCTCCTTACAACTTGCTTTCCTACCTATCTTCATATCGTCAACAAATTTGGCTACACTACAATAGGTCCCTTCATCTAAGTCATTAATATAGATCATAAATATGGGGCCCCAGCATTGAACACTGTGACACTTTGCTAGTTATTGTTTGCCAACCTGAAAATGGCCCTTTTATCCTGACTCTTTGTTTCCCATTAATTAGTCAGTCTTCTATCCATGCTAATATATCACCCTCAACACCATGTGCTCTTATCTTTTGTAGTAGCTCTTTATGTGAGACCATATTGAATGCCTTTTGAAACTCAAATACACTACATCTACAAAAGTTCCCCTTTAACCACTCTATTTATTCCATCTTCAAAGGACTCTGATAAATCTGTCAAACATGATTTCCCTTTCACCAAACCATTTACCTACATAACACCAGTTTCTACATTACAATACTTCATTTGCTAGGAAGAACTTTGGAATGTCCCTTGGTCATGAAAGGCACTATATAAATGCAATTGCTTTCCTCTCTTTCCTTCTGGTAGTCATCATATGAATTTAAAAATGTGTCATGACATAATTGTCTTATCAATGGAGAATTGCCCATTTTTTAGTAATGACTTAGCTTATATTACCAGTTTAATAATTGGAGTGCATGTCCACAGGTCTCTGAAGGTGGAACGACAGGTAGATAAGGTAGTAAAGAAAGCATTTGGAATGCTTTATTGGATGACGCATAGAATACAAACGCGGGGATGTCATGCTGGAACTGTATAATAACACTGGATAGGCCACAGCTGGAGTTTTGCATACAGTTTCTGGTCTCCATGTTACAGGAAGGACATAATTGCTCTGGAGGGAGTACAGAGGACATTTACAGGAATGTTGCCAGGACTTGAAAATTGTAGCTACGAGGAAAGATTGCATAGGTTAGGGTTGTTTTCCTTGGATCAGAGGAGGTTGAGGGGTGACTTGATTGAGGTGTACAAAATTATGAGGGGCCTAGATAGAGTAGACAGGGAAGACTTCTTTCCCCTAGTGAAGAGATCAGTTACCAGGCTGATTGGTAGAAGGGCTAGAGGGATAATAGGAAAAACCTTTTCACCCAGAGGGTGGAAGGTGTGTGGAATTCACGGACCAAATCAATGGTTGAAGCAGAAACACTCAACTCATTTAAAAGGCACCTGGATCTGTACCTGAAGTGCTGTAACCTACAAGGCTATGGACCGGGTGCTGGAAGATGGGATTAGAATGGGCACCTAGTCTTTTCAGCCAGCGCAGACACGATGGGCTGAATGGCCTCTGTCTGTGTTGTAACTTTTCTATGGGCAGAATTTTCTGGCTGACGTGGGGGTGGAGTGGGACCGGGCACAGGCGGGTGCCTGCGATCGGGTGCGCGCTGCTATTTTAAGCGGGCTGGCCAATTAAGGTCCGCCCAGTGTGAACTGCAGCTCCCGAGGACAGCGGGAGTGGGCGGGCGGACACGGGACTGCAATGACCACTGGGTCCAATGGCGACCCGGCAGCCTGTTTAAAAAAGCTGCTGCAGCCTTTCAAAGGCTGTCAATCACGGCCAGTGGAGGGGCTCTCCAGAGCGCTGCTGCTGAGCAGGCCAGGGAGGAGGGTAGGGCAGGGGGGCACTGTGCCCCTCGTTTTTCTGATGGTTGTCTTGCTGCCCTCCTCGAGGAGGTGGCAGTACGGTGGGAGGTCCTCGTACCCCAGGATGGGAGGAGGAGGCTCCCTCACATGACCAAATGTGTCTGGGAGGAGGTGGCGGAGGTGGTGAGCTCCCACGATGTAGTGCAGCGCACGTGGATCCAGCGTCGCAAGCGCATCACTGACCTGTTGTGCTCAGGAAGGGTGAGGACAATGTTGACATTGGTCACTTAACCCAGCAGGTTGGCTTTTCGCCCTGGTGCAACCCCGCACCCCCCTCCCCCAAGTCTGAGTGTAGTGACTGCATTGAATCATTGACGGCTTGTGTCCTTCACTGGGTGGGCCAGCAGATATTGCCCATGCTGAGGTCACCCTGAGAGCGTGGTGGACAGATGGGTTCTGCCCCCACAGCAAGTGGTACACTGTGACCCACATGACTGTTTTGTGGGCAACCTGGAGGAGCTGCACCCAGGCGCAGTGCTGGAACTCCAGGACATGTCCAAGTCCTGATGATGACATGCTGGGAGGGGAGCTTCAAGGTGGCGTGACAATGAACCATCTGCTGTCCTCTGCGCTCCACGTGCTTGCGCCTCCTTGCTATGGAAGGTTAGACCGTGTGGTGCCTAAAGTGATGTAGACAGCATTTGGCCAAGGGGGTGGAAGGGTGGGGGACAGACCTAGCATCTTTGTGTGAGTGTTCGGCAGCAGCGGGGTGAGGAGACACTGGAGCCCTGCAATGTCCCACTCTGGTTAGGGTGGGCCGTCCGCAAAGATAATCCAGGTACAAGTAGCACTAATCAATGTTCTTCTCTCCTCTTCAGGAGAAGAATGTACATAATGCCGCCAAGCGGGTGAGGACTGGCGGCGGCACGGCACAGTTGGCAATTCTCAGCCGTTTCAAGCAGGAGGCCCTGGATCTGGAGAGGCGCCATGCACCCTGGTCCACTGGTGTCGGTGAGGTTGGGGTGCCACAGGCAGGTATGTTTGCCCAGCACTGAGGTCACCATTGTTCTTCCAAAAGCCATGTCAGTGCTGAATGTTCAGTGATTGAAGTTTGCAACATGGCTTGACCATTGCTTATGGAATGATGAGCGCATAATGATCCGGAGGACAGGGATACACATTGACATTGTCTAAATGTTAAATGATCCAATCTCCTTGTTGTTCCTTTCAGCATTAGTGGAGCAGGGCCGGGAGGAGGAGCAGCAAAGGCCCCATCTCACACCTGAGGGCCCTGAAGTCTCATCAGCGTCAAACCATCTCTGCCAGGCAGGCACCAGCGCAGATACTAGCACCTTGGTGGGAATTAGAACATCGGCTAGTGTCCCGGGGCATAGCGGTGAGGGCACTTCACAGTCGCTGGAGGAGCTGGCAGAAACAGAGATTACCCATGGCGCCAGCAGTCGGAGGACTGCAGGAGACCAGGCACATGCTCAGTCGGTGCCTGATGATGTGCCTCTGGAGTCGTCCGTGATGCAGCAAGGGCAGGAAATGTGGCCGGGTGTGTGGAAGCGTCTTGGGGAGATACATGAGGCTATGCTTGGCTTGGTCTCCATGGTGGAGGAGTCTACGTGGACGATCGCTGAAGCAATGAGCCACATGTCCGAACGCCATGCTTCCTCCATGGAGAGAGTGGCGATTCTCATGGAGAAGCTCCTCCAGGAGACCCATCAGGGCTTCCTGGGGATGCACTCAGAGCAGCAAGCCCTCACATCGGCATTGACCTCAGCTGATCAGTGCCAATGTGGGAGGTGGTCTGGGCACCAGGGAGGTCCAAAGCGACTTCACGTCGGCGCAGCAGCTACCTGTCATCTCTGCAGGCTCCTCTCAGGATGCTCCAGGTGAGGGCAGCAGCTCCTCCGCCTCTCTCCCAGTGACTGTTGCAATTGGTGAGGCTGCGATGACTGGGGAGATGCCAGCTGTGGAACTGGCAGCTCACTCCCAGGCGGGGCCATCACAGGCTCCACAGGCCAGAGGACGACCGCCAAGGTCATCGAGGCCAACAGGACAGCAGAGTGAGCAGGCTGTCTCAGATGCCACTCCCAGCAAGGGGGCAGCACCAAGACATAGCACCCGAAAACGTAACGAAAAGGCACCTTCGGCACGACACGGGTTTATCACTGGTGCTTTTGTGTTGGCCCACAATGAGGTCTTTATGAGTTGGTGTGATTTTTAACACATTTGTCATTTTGTTTCATTGTTTCTTTATTTGTAATATTAAATTCAGACATGTCCCCATGGCTGAGGGTGCCTCTTTTCTTCTGCAGGTGGTTGGTTTCCAAAAATGTTATGAGTGATTTGTGGGACTTTCAGCTTTATTAACAAGGACCTTAGTTAATGTTCATAACCAGGCAGATTTTGCACTTAGGTATCGAGTATGGAGCCAATAGCCCAGGCTTGTCCTGGAGGTCCATCTGTAGTGTGCTGGCTGAAGGTTCATTGGATTAAAGCCTCCCGGGTGTCCCTGCCTCCCTGCAGTATGCCCAGGTCAGCGTCTACCCCCTCAGCATTTCCCTGTGCGTGCTCATCCTCGGACTCACTGCTGGAGTCATCATATGCAGCCACAGCCACTGCGTCAGCATCTTCATCATCCACTGCGACCCCCTTTCCAGCGCAAGATTGTGGAGAGCACAGCATGCAACCACTATCAGCAACACACAATCTGGGGGGTACTGGAGTGCGCCCCCTGAGTGGTCCAGGTATCGGAAGCCCATCTTGAGAAGACCAATGGCTCTCTCTACCACAGCCCTTGTGGTGCCGTGGCTCCTATTGTACCGCTGCTCAGCGTCTGTTCTTGGATGGCGGAGAGGCGTCATGAGTTACCTTCTGAGGGGATAGCCCTTGTCACCCAGCAGCCATCCAGCCAGCCAGGCTGGAGCACTGAAGAGTCCCGGCACCTGGGAGTGTCTGAGGATGTAGGCGTTGTGGGAGCTGCCTGCGTACCTTGCACAGACTTGCAGAATCTGCATCCTGTGATCACACACTATCTGCACGTTCATGGAGTGGAAGCCCTTCCTGTTGACGAAGGCACCGGGCTCACCAGCTGGCACCTTGATGGCCACGTTTGTACAGTCTATTGCACCCTAGACGCGGGGGAAGCCAGCAATGGCCGTGAAGCCTCTGGCTCGCTGTGTCTGGCTTGCCTAGCCCCAACAGTAGTGGATAACGGTCACTGCGCACCTGAACAGAGAGTCTGTAACCTGTTTGACAGAAGTGTGAACAGCTTATTGAAAGACACCACAAAGATCACCCACCGACCCCTTGAAGAAGCCAGAGGCATAGAAGCTAAGGGCAGCTGTGACCTTTAGAGCCAATGGCATTGAGTGTCCACCCACACAGTTAGCGGCGATCTCAGGCCCAATCATCTGACAGATATAGTTGACTGTCTCCCTTGAGAGACTGAGTCTCCTTCAGCACTGCACCTCAGACATATTGAGGCGGCTGCTTCGCTGCCTGTATACCCTGGCAGCAGGATAGTGGCATCTTCTGCAGCCCCTTCTGCCTTGGACAACCTCTTGGCCCTGCACCCCTTGTTCCTGCGCCTGTCCTCCCAAAGGTGGCTCCCTTGGAGGCTGAATGCGCACTCCTGGCCTCCTGCCCCTTCTAACCCTCTCTCCCTCCTCAGAGGAGCTGCCTCCAATGGACAGTTCAGTCCCATTCCCAGGCTAAGTGAAGGCTTCCTGAAACCTGCAGGTCCAAAAAAAATTCCTCACTGTAGAGTGCTGACCTGAAGGTTGTGAGTCCAGACCAAGGAGCCGGTATGTGTTTTGAGGTATTGCAGATCACACAGGCAAGTACCAATAGCTTTGAAAAATCATTATTTGACAGAGCACACTCACGACCACAATGAGCCCTCTTATCCTGCCTATGGGTGAAGTTTATGCAAATGTGTCCTGCCCGCCTGCCTGTTGCGCCCGTGCGCCGACCCAAATATGCATGGGTGCTGAAAAATCGATTGGCACCTCAAGGGCCTTAAGTGGCCAATTAATTAAAGGCGGGCACGCATCGGAGATGCCCCCGCACGCCAATGGGAAAATTCTGCTCAATGGTTCTATAGTTGACCTAAATATCAGCTTGCTCTAGAACAGTTTATGCTCAAAAATACTGCCATGCATTTTTCTTTTGCAAGTACTAATGTAGTTATTGCTATTGAAAGAGTTGATTGTAATTTGTAAAACGCTGCTTGAATGTTCAAAATATTGTTGCAGAACTAAACAGAAGGTAACAGATTGTTCATGTAACTCACATTGTTCTGATAATCAGAGATTTCAATTCATTGTACGGAAGTGAGACTATATTTGCATTTTAATTGTTTGGGAGAATGAAATCATGCTTACAAATGACTCCTTTCCTTTGTAATTTTGAGCTCCCTTCTCAGTGGTTTGTAATGATAGGTTATTTTATGCAGTGGACATGGGCATACCAGGGCGCAAGGAGAGTAGCTGAATCAATGAAGCACACATTTGGGAAGCATCAATGAAATACTAAATGGAAATTGAAATTTGCCTGCTATTTGAAAAAGTCAAGAGAGCAGCTCCAGTTCCGTCTCCAGAGGGATCTCTCCAATGCCAATATGATATATAACTGCCATGCTTTGCAGTTTCCTCAAACTAAAGATTAAATGCACAATTCTGGAGTGAGGGAGATACAGGTTTTTAGCTTCTGATTTAAATTGTCTATATTTTCAATATGCTAGATCCAGGCTTCCTGGTCTGTTCCCAAGGAGCATTTCAAATTGTTTAGAAAAAGAAAATAGGCGGACAAGGCCTTAGTAGAAACAACCGGTAACTAATGTGGAACACTGAATTGGTATTCATATAAATCAATAAACCCTTCAGGGGAATAAGGTAAATTGCTCCATCAATCCATACCATTGGAGACCTCTTATATGACTTAATAATAAATTTATTTGATTAATGTAAGGAAGAACAACCTAGCTTTCTTTTTTGCTTCAACATTGTGTTTTGTGCTTTACTTATCCCAGGTTTGGATGTGTGAAGTTAGAAAAGTTTTATTCTTGTTTTGAAGGTGCTTGTTATGCAGCCAACTGTGGCATCAGCAGTCCTACATTCCCTCAGTGGGAAGAATAGTTTTAGAATTAATGTTGGCTTATCCATTGGTCCAATAGAAGTTTAGAAACTTATATGTTAGAAATAATTGAAACCGTTCTACATTATGTATCAGTATTTTCTTCCTGGGTTGCTTTGGAAACTGGTGCCGGCTGTGGTTCAGGGGTAACACTCATGCATCTCAATCGGAACATTGTGGGTTCAGAGTCCCACTCCAGACACTTGAGTACAAAATCTAAATTGATTCTCAAATGTAGAGCTGAGTAAGTGCCACACTATTAGAGGTGCTGTCTTTTGGATAAGATGTTAAACCGAGGTCCTGACTGCCCTCTCAGGAGAATGTAAAAGATTACATGGCATTCTTCAAAGCAGATCAAGGGAATTCTCCCCAGTATTTAGCATTCAGCCAACATTATGAAAACAGATTACCTGGGCATTATCACATTGCTCTTTGTGACACCTTGTTGTGCACAAATTTGCTATTGTGTTTACTGTAAGGCATTGTAGTCACCTTACAACAGTGGCTGCCCTATAAATTATTTCATTGGTTTTAAGGTATGTTGGGGCACCTTGAGGTCATGAAAGACTATAATTTCAAGACTGTATTTTTCTTTTTAGTCACCTTCATGTCATTGCATTTAAGCAGGGAGGAAAATGTCCATTTAAAACAATTGAAAGGAATAAAAATGCAAACTTTTAACAAATACGCAGGCATCAACGTTGCAAAAGTCAATGGTCAGGATTTTTTGCTCGCTGTGCGGGCTCGCGCCCGACACCCCTGAGCGTGAAATAAAGCGTGTTCATGTTGGTCGAGCGTGCCGACGTCAACGCACACTCGCTTGATAGTTCAATTGGTGGGCACACGCCAAAGCCGGCAGTGCGCCCGCCGACAATTAAAAGGCCCATTAAGGCCATTAAGTTAACAATTGTGCTGAATTTTTCACTGCCTGTTCAACCTAACAGTTGGGGGGCAGGCGAAAAGACCAAGCGACCTTTTCATTTTTTTGGAAACCTCATCCATGGGCAGGATAAGATTTCCAAAATCAAATAGAAATGAAATATAAACTTTAATTTTTAATTTAAAAAACATGTGACAGAGTGCCTTAACTGGCCCGCCCACATAAAATCGTGGTGTGTTGCTGATCGCAGGTGACGGTCGGCTTCCTGACCACCCCCACTCGCCCTCGCCGATCCCGCACGCCAAGGGCAAAATTCTGCCCAATGTGTGCTTACATGGAAAATTGAAACTGATTCAGTAAATATTCTTTCTTGGGAAAATAAAGCTGTGGAGGTAAAGGTATTTCATTGTTTTTTGAACAGTTCTTATTATAACATAATGTCATAGTAATTTTGGGGCAGAAGAAGACTACTGACCCAACCAGCCCATCCTTCCAAACATTCCATTGACACCTTACTATGATTTCGGCCCTGTGTTCTTTTGTCCCTACTCAGAATTTGTCCAGCCCTTTCTTAAAAACTATGTTTTAACTGTGGGCTAGCTATCAGTGAGTGAGCAATGGTGTGAGTCAGGCACTGTGGCACAAGTCATTTTAACTCCAGGCTGTTTCTAAATCCGGCCAGCTGATTTCCCACACTCATGGGAACATGACAGGAACATGTCGGTGCAATGTCGGTGCAGAGACTGGCCGCCAACAACAGCTCAGTCACACTGCCATTAGGATGGAAGTGAGATTTGTCAGGAGAGGCCAAAACTTTCCCGAATACTTCATATATTTTATCTTTCTAATTTCACGAAATTCTTTCGGGTCGAAATTAATCTTCAGCAAAGGCACCAAACAGTAGGTGGTGAATTTGCAGCTTGTTTTACACATCATCCATTTTTTTGTCTATTGATTTTAATGACTGTGGATTCACTATCACCCATGTTGCACTTGCACTGCAGGTTAGATTCATCCTCTTAATGTGTATTACTTTGAACAAAGAGATAATAAGTAGTCAAAAGCGTTTCATTACATAAAGTCTACCTAAGTTAGCTATGAAAAATAAGAATCTCCATTTATCGTGGGCTTTCCCTTTCAAGTTTTATTGTGATGCTCAACTTATCCAGTGTGATTGACAGATTAGACATCCTCATGACAGGGAAATCACTATTAAAACAGATTTTAGGTGCTAAAGCTTGTCAAGCCTCTGCACCTTATTCTATGGTAATGTATCCTAATGCTTCAAGCTAGTAAATGTTCACAGGAAGATTAACATCTTTCACATTGCATCAACAGTGGTGGAGCCCAAAAATAAATTGGTATCATTTACAGCATTTGTCTTGGTTTTGTAATTCTGCTAAGAATATACACTGCCTGTGCAGTATAAAGAATACAGAGGATGCTTGACACATTTAAGTCATGTAATATTCTCATTGCATGCACTGCTGTTAACACCTTAAAGAATGGGAAGAACATATCCGTTCATCACTGATGTTTTTTTTTACTGAAAATCAGCCAGAAACATTGAGAATTAAAAAATATAGCCACTCCAGACATATAAGTGTCATCTTTACAGGGTCATTAGCTGTTTTTAAGCAATCATGTAGAAGAGCTCCACTCACGTCAGGCACTATTTAAAAAGACAACACAGATTTAGCATGAATGAAATGTATGATTTTAAAAACACTGGACAGGTAACCAGCTGGCTGATTTTGTTTTTAGGGACCATCTGGCTGAAATCTATATCTGATTTCTGCCTCACTCCAGAGACTTGAACACATAATCTAGGCCAGCACTTCAGTGCATTAATGAGGGCGTGTTGAAGGTGTTGTCTTTCAAAATTTACACTGAGGCCCTATCTGCTATCTCAGGAGGATGCAAATGATTCCAGGGCACTATTTGAAGAAGAGCAGAGAAGTTCTGTCAGTATGCTAGGCTAAGATTAATCGCTCTTGTAAAACAGGTTATCCGGCCATTTATTTACTTGTTGGCTGTAAAAACTTATTGTGTGCAAATTGGCCAAAAGGCCTTTGGGACATCCTAAGGATCATGAAAATGCCAAATAAATGCAAGTCTTCTTCCTTTTGAAAGGCAACACCCTTTAGTCTATGTTATATTCAGCCCAATGGTACAATCTCATCCTTCACATAATTACCCTCTCCAGCCTCACTTTCTGTACTGTGCCATTGTATTAAACATAGCTAAGAATCTCTCTCTCAAAGTAAAAGCAGAAAGAACTTTCTTCATAGCTGGAAGGAAAGAATTCTATAGGTCAGTTTGAATGTTATACTAAGCAATGTACCAACATCTACCCATTAGCTTATTATTCAGGTTTGTTACATTTCCCAATGTCATTTGTTATTCAATTTTGGACAAACAATGAACCACATCATGCACTCTGTTTACATAGAAACATAGAAGCATAGAAACTAGGAGCAGGAGTAGGCCATTCGGCCCTTCAAGCCTACTCCACCATTCATCATGATCATAGCTGATCATCCAACTCAATAGCCTGCTTCCGCTTTCTCCCCATATCCTTTGATCCCTTTCACCCCAAGAGCTATATCGAACTCCTTCTTGAAAACATACAATGTTTTGGCCTCAACTACTTTCTGTGGTAGCGAATTCCAAGGGCTCACCACTCTCTGGGTGAAGAAATTTCTCTCACCTCAGTCCCAAATGGTCTACCCTGTATCCTCAGACTGTGACCCCTGGTTCTGGACTCCCCCACCATCGGGAACATCCTTCCTGCACCTACCCTGTCTAGTCCTGTTAGAATTTTATAGGTTTCTATGAGATCCCCTCTCATTCTTCTGAACTCCAGCAGTATATTCCTAATCAACTCAATCTCTCCTCATATGTCAGTCCCGCCATCCCAGGAATCAGTCTGGTAAACCTTCGCTGCACTCCCTCTATAGCAAGAACATCCTTCCTCAGATAAGGAGGCCAAAACTGCACACAATATTCCAGGCGTGGTCTCACCAAGGCTCTGTATAATTGCAGCGAAACATCCCTGCTCCTGTACTCGAATCCTCTGGCTATGGAGGGCAACATACCATTTGCCTTATTTACCGCCTGCTGCACCTGCATGCTTACCTTCAGCAACTGGTGAACGAGGACACCCAGGTCTCGTTGCTCATTCTCCTCAATTTATAGCCATTCAGATAATAATCTGCCTTCCTGTTTTTGCTACCAAAGTGGATAACCTCACATTTATCCACATTACACTGCATCTACCATGCATTTGCTCACTCAGCTTGTCCAAATGAACTGTGTATGAAGTTCCCATTCCAGTAAAGGGGAGAGAGATCTTGGTGCTGTGATATTCAACCACACAGTTGACTTATTTTCAAGCAGAATATTATTGAATGAAAAAATATATTTTAATTGCCTTTCTACTATAGTTACACAACCAGAGACAAATAGATACATATCAGCAAATACATCAACCAATATGAAAAACTTGTAATGGTTTTATGATTGTAGCTTTATTACACAATCATTTCCACATGTCTGTAGCATATGGCCTCTACATTTAATCAAAATGTAGGGCCCTTTTAATTATTCAAATGTTCCTGACCAAAGCAAAACAAATATCTTCCCATGAGCAAACTGTGCAATGTCTACGCCATCTTTCACAATCAAAATGTCCATGTTTAAGGAAATGAACAGATATTGAAAGAAGTCTAGATAAGAGAGCAAAAGGCCCAGAATGTAGAGGATGAAAAGCAGAAGAATTTTTACTTTCCCCAATATATTCATGGCTTTTGAAGTTTATTCTTACAAACAGCTACAATGCCTGTCTCATTAGTCAACCTAGGAGTGATGATATTATGACTAATAAGAATTTATTTCCTTGCCAGAAAAGTGAATGTGTGTGGATTAACACCTTTAAAAACAATTGGGTGCACAATAGTTTTGAATGGGATTTGAGATTTTGGGATAAATTCAGAACACTGTGTGGAATTCTATGGTTCTTGAATTCTGAAGTGTGGAAATATAGCGCTAAGCAAGACAATCAGTTGAGGATAAATGATATAGGATGTAAAGTTGCTTAGGCATTCCAGACTTTCACTGGATTACCTTTCAAGGGCAGTGGCAAAGTATAAATTGTTTTTATCCTCCAGAGATTAAAGGGCAGTGTGCACATTTTAGCAAGTTGTATGTAGTCCATATGAGGAACAGATATTGGACCACATGGTCTTTTCTCATTCCATTTGGCTAAATCTATGTCTTCAGCACCCAGTAATCTGGCTGAGCATATCACTTCCCATAATAGAACCTATTGATTTTCAACCCATTGCTTTAAATTAAACCAGGCTAATTCCACAATGGTTGGGTGGTGCAATGCACCATATACTGCCCAGGCAGAGAAGATTATGGCCAATCTTATATTAGAGTTAGGAGATGGACTATTATGACACAGCCTATGGTAAAGGCGGAGTTGTTCAAACCCCAGAGGGAAACTTGAAATAACTGTCATAACCAATTTTTTTGCAATTTGTATGTTTCAAGATGCAGGCATTGAATTCAATAGTAATAAGACCACCAAGTCCCAAGAGGTTTTTTTTTTTACAAAACTAAATTAAACATTTATTAATACAAGAAAGGTTGTAAGCACATACACATGTCAACAAAATTACTATTATCACTACAAAAATCCCCTAATTAATCTGATTTCTAGTTACACCTCTGTTAAGGCAACAGTAAAACACATAGATTTAAACAGACTCCTGGCAAAGCACACCCTGGACAGTTTAATTCAAAATGAGTTCCTTTCAGCTCTGATTCCTTGCAGAGGCTTATAGGCTGGAGGCTTTAAATCTCAGAATCCCTCTACTTTTACCAACAGCCTTTTCTTCCTTTATATTTTCCTCTTTGAATGCAAGTTCTCATTATATCACTAGGTTTTTTTTACCTCTTCTAACAATAAACCCCCTTTCATAGCACCAACTTTATTAGTAAGCTTTTGGGGGAAAATAAAGCCATTGTTTAGCTTCTTCTGGCTAGGTGTAATATTCCACCCATTCTTTTGAATGGTTCATTTAAAAATGCAAATTGGCCCTTTTCACTTCACCTTGTAACTTCGCTATGTTTACCTAATTACTATTTCAAACCCACTTCTCTTCTATACATCAAAGCCTCTAGACCAGTTGGCTTTAATCCAATTAAGACACACACACATACATATACACAGTCACCACTACATTCTATTTTAAAATAATACCTAATAACATTATAGATATTCTTATACCTTCTTGACATGGACCTTTATAGGGAACAGATCTTGTGTTCTTTATAATATTGCAGCAGAGGTGCCAATATCATATAATCTTCCCAGGATGACTGAAAAAATAATAAAATAAGAAAAAGTAGTCTCATCTCCTGACACTCAACAGTATATTATTGTTGCTCAACCTGGCTCAAGAGCCGCTACACAAACATGGTAGATATCTATCTCTAGCAAGTCATGAGGGTTACTTCTGGGTATTTGAGACCAACACAGCTCAAGTGGCTTGTTATGCTGGCATATATTGAACCTGAGTATTGCTGAAGAAAGTCCACTTGCCAAGCAATCAACACTCTCCCCTCATACAGTATAAAGTTGTTGCTTCCCCTGACATTGGTATTCTTATGATTGTCCTGATGAGTACAAGATGAAAAGCTTTGATATGTCTCTTTTTTCAACAATACTCAAATTCTGTACTACCAAGCGACTATTTGTATACCTAAGAAAGAGGTACAACAAAGGCCAAGTTCAGGATATCAACAACATAGTTCAAAAACACAGGTAAATTAAGAAACGTAAGCTAACTATCAAATTTCTCCAAGTGTCTATTGAACCCAAGGTTGTGCCAGTTTTCATTTCCAAACATATCAATAACACTAAAAGGTGACACAGTCCCACGATCGATCGAGCGTCTATGCGAGATGAGATTATACAGACTGGTAACAAGATTACTAATTTACGCCATACCTTACACTACACTTGGTCTGAGCTGCGCAAATTTCTTTCATTTTTCAATTTGATCCCTTTATGCTGCTATAGTGCTTCAATAGATGACTGCACCATAAACAGTACCCAGTTGAAATACATCCACACCATAAACTCGCTTAAGTGGAAGTGGTTTGACAACGCAATAAATGGTTCCGCTAAACACGCAACAAATCTCTCTAACCATGTACTCTCAGAAAGTGAGCAGTTTGTTCTTGTATCTGGTTTCAATTTTTGGTGTGCCTTCATCCCAAATCAAACGGGAAGAAGTATTGCTGAGTTTGAACTCCACTACTCCCAACCATCTTGCCACAAACCAACATCCAGTGATGATGCTGAATCATTGAAAGTACACAAAGCTGATCTAGCCCACGCATATTGTGGGATTCCGAACGACCTGTCCAACTTTCACATACACCTTGAATATCTAACAACGTTGTGAGGCCTTAAGACCAACCCAGACATACACATCAGTAAACCAAACAAAGGGACTGGAACAGTCATCTTTAATAAGCATGACAAGATCAACAAAATACACGCCGTTCTTAATGACGGGTCAAAATTTGCATCCATTAGGCCTGCCAATCAACATAGCTGGACAGCCTTGCTCGAAAGTAAGCTAAAAAAAATTGCTTGCTGGACTTGTGTAAGAGCTACAAGCTGCTGTGTGTTATATATGACAGAGCTTGTCCTCATAGCTCGCTGAGTCCGTATATATACGGGCTGCCCAAGACACACAAAAGTGATGCCGCTTTAGGCCCTATCTCATCTATGACCGGTTCTGCACAACATAACACCTAACCTCCTATTTCCAATATGTGGATGATACTTTCACAATATTTAAATCCGCGGTTGCAAATGATAATTTCCTTACATGTCTTAATGGGCTCATTCCTATGCTTAAATTCACCTTCGAAATGGGGCAGTCAAATGAACTCCCTTTCCTTGACATACTAGTTGAGAAATCTTCCAGGGGGTTCTTTACCATGATCTACCACAAGCCTACCTTCACTGGCCAATATATGTGTTGAGATTCTTAAAGTTCTACACGCTATAAGATTGACCTTATCAGCACCCTTGTAAATTGGGCCCGAGCCATTTGCTCAGCATGCAAGCTTGATGCTGAAATAGGGCACAGACAAAGCACCCCGTAGGATAATGGGTATACTGTTTAGATCATTTCACGCTGTACTTTTTAAAATTCATTCACAGGATGTGGGCTTCGCTGGCTGAGCAAGCATTTATTGTCCATCCATCATTGCCCTTGAGAAGGTGGTGGTGAGCTGCCTTCTTGAACTCTTGCAGTCCATGTGGTGTGGTTACACCCACAGTGCTGTTAGGAAGGGGGTTCCAGGGTTTTGATCCAGTGACGGTGAAGGAATGGCAGTATATTTCCAAGTCAGGATGGTGACTCACTTGGAGGGGAACTTCCAGGTAGTGGTGTTCCTATCTATCTTTTGCCCTTGTCCTTCTAGATGGTTGTGGTCGTGGGTTTGTAAGGTGCTGTCTAAGGAGCCTTGGTGAATTCCTGCAGTGCATCTTGTAAATGGTACACACTGCTGCTACTGTGCATCGGTGGTGGAGGGAGTGAATGTTTGTGGATGTGTTGTTAATCAAGCGGGCTACTTTGTCCTGGATGGTGTCAAGCTTCTTGAGTGTTGTGGGAGCTGCATTCATCCAAGCAAGTGGGGAGTATTCCATCACACTCCTGACTTGTGCTTTTGTAGATGGTGGACAGGCTTTGGGGAGTCAGGAGGTGAGTTCCTCGCCGCACGATTCCTAGCCTCTGACCTGCTCTTGTAGCCACAGTATTTATATGGCTAGTCCAGTTCAGTTTCTGGTCAATGGTAACCCCCCAGGATGTTGATAGTGGGGGATTCAGTGATGGTAATGCCATTAAACGTCGAGAGGCGATAGTTAGATTCTCTCTTGTTGGAGATGGTCATTGCCTGGCATTTGTGTGGTCTGAATGTTACTTGCCACTTGTCAGCCAAAGGCTGGATATTGTTCAGGTCTTGCTGCATTTGGATATGGATTGCTTTAGTATCTGAGGAGTTGAGAATGGTGCTGAACATTGTGCAACCATCAGCAAACATCTCCACTTCTGACCTTATGATGGAAGGAAGGTCATTGATGAAGCAACTGAAGCTGGTTGGGCCAAGGGCACAACACCTGCAGTTATGCCCTGGAGCTGAGATGACTGACCTCCAACAACCACAACCATTTTCCTTTGTGCTAGGTATGACTCCAACCAATGGAGAGTTATCCCCCGATTCCCATTGGCTCCAGTTTTGCTAGGGCTCCTTGCTGACACACACGATCAAATGCGACCTCGATGTCAAGGGCAGTTGCTCTCAGCTCACCCTATATAATGCAAATTCATGAATGGGCCTAAGGTTGTCGCTTATGGTGCCGAAAAGTGCCCAGTCTACCTCAGATTACCCTGGAAGGGCAAGGCATCTCAAAAATTTGAGCAACAGGTGAAACTAGCTGCTTCATGCTGCTACTATACAGTGGCAACACAAGTGGCATTTGCCACTAACAGGAGACTGTCATCATGCCAAAAAGATGTTCTACCTATCACACAAATGAATAATGTGGTATATGAATTTCAGTGCCAGTGTGATGCTAGGCATGTAGGCCATACATCCCAAAGACTGGCAGATCGTATCAAACAGCATGCACCGGGCAAGACACAGACCATACCCAAACAGCCCGCACTTGCAAAACTCGAACACAGTGTCCAACATTAGATGTGATTCTGTGATTGGACAACATTTGCTCAATAATCCTCAGTCTGCTAAAAATTACACTGACAACTAATTTAAGACTGTTAGCCAGGCTCACAGTGTGGCACATTTTCGTGTACTGGAAACTACAAACATTAATACACAGAGCCCTGTTCTTTGTAGACAGAAAGAACATCTACACACATAGTGCCTGTTTCAGTTAAACAGAATAAGTGATAGCCATTTGCTGCTTCATTCCTCAGGGCAAAGCCTTGACCAATCAGAGTGAAACTGCCTGGTTTAAATTTCAAACAATGCTTGGCAGTTAACTTTCAGTCATGGTTAACTGGTGCATTCTCCATGGCAACGCCTCTGCCAATCTGAGGTCACTTGCCAACCAATCAGCACTCTCTCCTCATACAGTAAAAAGTTGTTGCTTCCCCTGACATTGGCATTCTTACGATTGTCTTGATGAGTGCAAGACAAAATGCTTTGACAAAATGTCTTTTTTCAGCAATGCTCAAGTTCTGTACTACCAAATGACTATTTAGATTGAACCTCCTGATGTTTGCAGGGAAAACACTCTTCTCAAAGAACACACCTGGCTGGCAGCCAAAGAAGCACTCCCATTGACACAAGACTGCAAAAAAAAGTACTAATCTGAATTTCCGTAGTCCCTACTGGAACATATTCCACACCCCACAAACTGATGACAGCCCCAATGGCACATGTCTTGGTTAACTGCAAATATCAACAACCACAACCTGGTAACTGACCTGAGTGGTGAAGTCCCAGGTTTCAACCTTGCATGGAAAATCTGGACAAAACTCAACTGCTTGAGGGCGGGCCAGGGAAGATGTGGCCTCTTGGCCCACAAGTGGAACATGAAAGACAGCTCAAATTTTGACTGTGGCCACCCAAGTCAGACCATCACCCATATACTGAACCTCTGCTCTGAGATATACTTCTGTTGGCATCATAACTATTTACACTGTCAGCTGAAACCGTTGAATGGTTTGTTCACCTCAACATCAAACCATAACTTCTTCCCCAGCCATACAAATACTTTTAAAAGGTAAATTCTGCACCAGGATGTAGAATTAGTTTGGGTGGAGATGAGGAATAGTAGGGGATAGAAGTCACTAGTGGGAGTGGTCGACAAGCCCCTAACAGTAACCACAATGTAGGACAATGTATACAAGAAGAAAAATTGGGTCCTTGTGATAAGGGGAAGGTGATAATCATGGGTGATTTTAATCCACATATAAACTCGAAAAATCAGATTGGCAGTTTTAGCCTGGATGAGGGATTCATAGAATGCTTTTGAGATAGTTTCTTAGAGCAGCACATTCTGGAACCAACCAGGGAGCAGGTTATATTAGACTTGGTATTGTGTAATGTGATAGGATTAATTAATGACCTCAGGGTAAAGGCACCCCTAGGTAGCAATGACCACAATATGATTGAATTTTACATCCAGGATGAAAGGGAAAAGAGTGAGTCTAAGATTAGTATTTTAAACTTAAATAAGGACAACTATGTGGGTATGAAGCTGAACTAGCTGAATTTAACTGGGATACTAGGCTAGGGGATAGATCAATAGAGAAGCAGTGGCAAGATATTTAAGGGGATTTTTCAGAATAGCCAGAATAAATATATTCCTACTATAAAGAAAAATTCTAAAGGGAGGACCCACCATCCATGGTTAACTAAAGAATTAAGGAAATCATCAAACTTAAGGAAAAAGCATATAACTGCTCAAAGATGAGTGGCAGGTCAGATAATTGGTCAGAATATAAGGAACAGCAGAGAATGGCTAAAAGGTTAATAAGGAGAAAAAAATTAGAGCATGAGAGGAAGCTAGCTAGAAATGTAAAAGCAAGAGTTTCTACAGGTATTTAAACAGGAAAAGTGTAGGTAAAGTGAGCATTGGTCCTCTAGAGAATGAGAATGGGAAGTTAATAGTAGATAACAAGGAAATGGCAGATGGAATGAACAAATATTTTGCTTCTGCCCTCACTATATAGGATATAAAAAAAAACATTCCAGTAATAGCTGTAAATCAGGAGGTGGAGAGGAGAGAAGAACTTGGTGAAATTACGATCACTAGGGAAGCGGTGCTGAGCAAATTGATTGAGCTGCGGGCTGACAAGTATCTGGCTCCTGATGGACTTATCCTAGGGTCTTAAAAGGAGTGGCTAATGAAGTAGTAGATGCATTGTGTTAATTTTCCAAAATTGGCTAGGTCCTGGAAAGATTGCATCAGACTGGAAAGTAGCAAATGTAACCCCTCTATTCAAGGGAGGGAGGCAGAAAACAGGAAATGATAGGTCAGTTAATTTGACATTTGTCATGGGAAAGGTGCTGGAGTCAATCATTAAAGAGGTTATAGCTGGGCATTTAAAAAAAACACAAGGTAATCGAGTAGAGTCAGCATGGTTTTGTGAAAGGGAAATCATGTTTAACCAATTTATTAGGGTTCTTTGAAGGAGTAACGTGTGCTGTGGGTAAAGGGGAATCTGTTGATGCAGTGTACTAGGATTTTGAGAGACATTTGATAAGTTGCCACATAAAAAGGTTACTGCGGAAAATAAAAGCTCATGGTGTAGGGAGTAACACATTAGCCTGGATAGAGGATTGGCTGGCTGGCAGAAAACAGAGTGTATGCATAAATGGATCTTTGTCTGATTGGCAGGATGTGACTAGTGGGGTCCTGCAGGCATCTGTGCTGGGCCTCAACTTTTTACAATTTACATCAACAACTTAGATGAGGGGAGCGAAGGCATGGTAGCTAAAGTTGCAGACAACACAAAGATAGGTAAGAAAGTATGTTGGGTGGAAGACATAAGGAGTTTACAGATGGAATAGATAAGTTGAGTGAGTGAGCAAAAATCTGGCTGACGGAGTATAATGTGGGAAAATGTAAAGTTGTTATTTTGGCAGGAAGAATAAAAAAGCAGAGTATTACTTAAACGGAGAACGACTGCAGAATTCAGAGGTGCAGAGGGATCTAGGTTTTCTTGTGCATGAATCACAAAAAGTTAGTATGTAGGTACAGCATGTAATCAAGAAGGCTAATGCAATGCTATCCTTTATTATGAAAGGAATTGAACATAAAAGTAAGGATGTTATACTTCAGTTATACAGGGCATTGGTGAGACCGCAGCTCGATTATTGTGTGCAATTTTAGTCTCTTTATTGAAGGAAGGATGTAAATACATTGTAGGTTTAGAGGAGGTTTACCAGATTGATACCTGGAATGGGCGAGTTGCCTTATGATGATAAGGGGCTTGTTTCCACTGGAGTTTAGAAGAGTGAAGGGTGACATGATTGAAGTATATAAGTTCCTGAATGGTATTGACAAGGTGGGCATGGAAAGGATGTTTCTTCTTGCGGGTGAGTCTAGAACTAGGGGGTGCTGTTTTAAAATTAGGGGTTGCCCTAATAGTACAAAGATGAGGAGAATTTTTTTCTGTCAGAGGGTTGTGTGACTTTGGAACTCTCTGCCTTTGAAGGCGGTGGAGACGGTGTCACTGAAGATTTTTAGGCAGAGGTAGATAGATTCTTTTTATGCAAGGGAATCAAAGGTCATCAGGGGTAGATGGGAATGTGGAACTGATCAGCCATGATCTTTTTGAATGGCGGAGCAGGCTCAAGGGAACAAATGGCATACTTCTGCTCCTATTTCATATGTTTGTATGTAAAGGAGTTGAAGCATATGCTTAGACCTGAGGATAATTAAGACTGGCAAATAACTTGCCTGCCAGTGCACATTAAAGAGGTTGTACGCCATTTTGATGTCTGGTGCTTCAATTAGTAAAGTAAAATGGTTATATTATTGCACAAGCAATCCAGAGGCCTAGAGATATGAGTCCAAATCCCAGCATGACAACTGGAGAAGTTAAGTTTGGCTAATTAAATAATTTTTGTATTTAAAAAAAAACTAATATCAGTAATAGTAACCATGAAGCCACCACATTGTTGTAAAAATCCATCTAGTTCACTAATTTCATTATCCATTCTGAACTACATGTATCTTCAGACCCATAGCAATGTAGTTGACACTTAATTGCCCTCTGAAATAGCCTAGCAAGCCATTCAGCTGCATAAAGCCATTGCAAAAAAATTGAACAAGATTGAAGCTCAGCAGACTACCTGACATTTGACTAAGTGTGGCATCAAGAAGCCATGGCAAAAATTGAGTCAATGCGAATTAGGGAGAAAACTCTAAACTGGTTGCTGTCGTACCACGCACAAGAGAAGATTGTTGTCGCTGTTTGAGGCCAATCATCTCAGCTCCAGGATGTCACTGCAAGATGTCCTCAGGACAGCGACCCCGGCCCAACCATCCTCAGCTGCTTCATCAATGACTTTCTCTCCATCATAAGGTCAAAAGTGGGGATGTTCATTGATAATTACAGCATTCAGTTCCATTCACAACCCCTTGAATATAAAAGACATCCGTGCAGCAAAACTTAAACATCATTCAGAGTTGGGCTGATAGGTGGCATGTAACAGTCATGTCACACAAGAGCCAGGAAATGTCCATCCCCAACAAAAGAAAGCCTAACCATCTCCCCTTGACATTCAATGGAATTATCATTGCTGAAACCATCAACATCAACATCCTGGGTGGCCACATTGACCAGAAACTGAACTTGGCCAGCCACATAAATACATTGGGTGTAAGAACAAGTTAGAGGCTGTCAATTCCATAGTGAGTGACTCACCTCCTAACTCCCCAAAGTCTGTCCATCATCTACAAGGCAGGAATCAGGAGTGTGTTAGAATACTCTCCACTTGCCTAGATGAATGCAACTCCAACAACACAACTCAAGACTTGACACCAATCAGGACAAAGCAACTCATTTAATTTGCAGCCCATCCACTGGCTTAAAGATTCATTCCCTCTACCACTGCGCATTATATATACCATCAACAAAATGCAATGCAGCAAATTGCCAAGCACCTTCTAAACCCATGACCTCCACCACCTAGAAGAACAAGGGTAGCAGGCACAAGGGAACACCACCATCTGCAAGTTCCCTTGAAGACACACAACATCTTAACTTGGAAATATCTTGATGTTCCTTCATTATCACTGAGTCAAAATCCTGGAACCTCTTCCCCAACAGCACTGTAGTTGTACCTTCACAACATGGAATGCATCAGTTCAAGAGGCAGCTCACCATTACCTCCTCAAGGACAATTAGGAATGGGCAATAAATTAGGCCTTTCCAGTGGCACCCACAGCCCATGAATGAATAAAAAAAAACCCTCTCCTAACAGCAACCAGCTGAACAGGAGTAAAAAAGGTCATCACTCAGGATTTCTAGTTTAACTATGCTCAGGTTTTGCTGTTCACTTGCCACTAGAGATGGAGTGCATTTGAAAAAGATTTTTGACACACATAGGGAACTTTCTGGCACACTTTTTTAGGAGCTCACCAACATTCTCACAACAGTAATTCCAGAAATTCTCTAAGGACTTCATGTAAAGAGACAGTGTGCTGTGCTACTTTAAAATTATTGGAGACTTCTGGGAGTCACCAGGATAAAGGGTTATGGGGGTTTTGCTAGCGAGTGCCCTTGGTCTACATGAGTAATGGGAGGAGGAGATGAGACAAGGCAGAGCAGCACCAGTTGTTGCAAGAGAGAGCGAGAGAGACAGGAAGGTGAGGAGGGCTCCAGATCTGTGGTGACTTACAGTATGCTCCACAATCCAATGATCATAAGAGATCAGCCATTATCACTAACAATTGCCAGGGAATCAAGCTCAGGAACTACAAGAAGGTGAAGATGAGGAGGTTGAGGAGTTGAAGGAAGATGGGGTGGCAGCAGGGTGGAATGGAAACCAAGGTTCCAGGTAACAGCTCACAACTGGGAGGGTTACTTTAGTGACCATTCAACTTCGGAGCACTATTGCCACATGATGCATCTTGCATGGCTTATGATCTATCAAAAAGCCAACTAGCTGAACTCAGTCCTTTCAGCCCATTCCCATAAAGGTCACAATTAAAATGACCACTAATTATACTTCTAACCAATTACCATCATTATTTTTGCTGTACATAAAATTTAATATAAACATGACATAGGCAACAGAATTTATTATTCTTAAACTGGTGTTTTCCCCGAGCAGCCTTTGTATAAGCCTTCTTGCTAACCCTGGTGCTTTTGTGAAGTACAACTCAAATGTGAAGTAGGCAGTTTAGATGCACTCCTGTTATGCCCCCGAGTGGCTGTGAGCTGCTGATGACAACATTGCAACATGGGCTTCAGAAGCCTAGGCCACCTGGCTAACAGGAAAGCACAAGGGCAGTGGTGGAGGAAACAGGAATATTGTCATCTGGAGAAGGTCAGTATGTTCCTGGTCCATGATTCTCACATGACTACCTATTAAGACAGCCCCTGAACTGCTGGAGAATGAATCTCTGGGCAGCTGAGCATCTTTCAACTGAGTTTCCATTGCATAATTTTTGTCATTCTATGCAGGCCATTTGTTGTTCCATATAAGCTGCAATGACTGCAGAGGAAACTGTGCACTCAATTTTATGTGTCTTGATGGTGGGTGGGAATCTGTTCTGGGAGTCAGTGGCTCACCAACCCCTGCACCCACCTTTCGAAGACGGTGCATATAATTGTAGCGGCCAATTAACGGCTGCCTGGCATGAAGCCGGCCAAAGCTTCTGTGGATGGTGGGCTGCATATCTAATGGGCTAATGGGGCGGGACGTTTGGCCACAGAGGTGGCAGGTGTGACCCTGAAGGAGTTCACAGCCACTCATTTAAAGGGTCCCCTGGCACAGGACTCTGTCAACTACACTAGGGATCATCTTTAGGAGAGATTTATAGGGCTGACTCTTATGTCCTGCAGGCAGGCGTGCGCCTGACTCGATTGGACGTCAAATCACGTGAGAAGATGTTGGGTGAGCGTCCCGATGTCATCGCTCTCTCGCGTGATAATTCACTCGGTGGGTGCGTGTAAAATCAGAAGCGTGGCTGTCAACAATTAAGAGGGAAATTAAGCCTATTAACAGTGACAATTGTCTCCAATTTTTCGTGGACGTCCAACATTACGGTTGGCAGATGGGTGAATCGGCCAGATGGCCTTTACATTTTTCATCAAACCTCATCCAACAGAGGGATGAGATTTCCGTTGTAAAATAAAAAAATACAAATCTGCCGACAGCATTTTTATCAGGTATATTTCCAGGTGCCTGGTTGTGATGCATGGACATTTTTTTTTCCTAGTTTCTAAAACTTTATTTTAAGATTTTCAGGTCCGCAACTCTCTGAGGCAGCTGCCTGCCTTCAGGGAGCCTTCTCACAGCGTTCACCCGCGCCATCATAAATGTCATTGCCCACCCTCTTCCTGCTCCCACCCGGGCAGCGCTGAGCTTTTCAGCGCACGTTTCACACTGGCTGGCTGTTAATTAGCCAGCCAGCGTGAAATCACGGTTGGGGGCCGATCGCTGTCGGAGGTCTGTTTCCTGACCGCTACCTGGCCCGCTGATCGTGCGCGGCCACCAAAGGTAACATTCAGGCCATAAAGTCCTGTTGGTCAATTAAATTTCATTTGTACCATTGCAATAGTTGAGTGAATATTATAAAATATGTATGACTATTCTCACTGGTGGGAAGCTTTCAGGACCTATGGCAGGGAAGAAATAGCACTATAATACAGCTGATGACTATCAAGTGTTTATGGCAGTATTGAACATCAGGCATTTAACTCTCTGTCACTCTCCACAGATGGCCGAGAGAAGTGAGCCAGGAGATGGGGAGGACAAAAGGTCACGGATGGGCCCAAGGTTTGACGATGACTCCCTGCGAGTTCTCCTCCAGTTTGTAAGTGACAGGTGGGATGTCCTCATGCCTGCTGGTGGAAAGAGGAAACTTCCCGGCTTGACCAAAGCAACCTGGATGGAGGTCGAAGCAGAGGGAAACAGTTTTGGGGTTGTTCAATGAACCTGGGTCCAGTGCTGCAAATGCCTCAATGGCTTTCTGAGATCTGCAAGGGTCACCGTTCTGGAGATGTACATACATGGAAGATTACGTGATGGCTCCATTAGGGGATTATCTTGTGTGTTGCTCAAATGTCTGAGACGGCAGGATGCACACATACCACTCTGCATGGCACGAGGGGTTATGAAGGGGTTTGGGGGAATGGCTGTCAGTGTAAATGGCACACCAGTTAGTTGGCACAAAACATTCTGAAAAGTGTGCTAGTGATAGAGATCTTTTTGGGCATACATGCGAAGGAATGCTTGTATAGGAGAATCAAAATCATTACAATGTCTCACTTTAATTGCTGGAGAAGAGGTTGTCAGGGAGAGAAGCAGGACTGAAGACCATGTGCCAAACTTTGCCATACTAACTCCCATCGAGGAAGAGATGCTACAGTTGGTTGTGAATGAGTGGAGCCGGTCCATTGGCCGAGGCAAAATAAGGAGGAAGGCCCCAGGGTGGTGAGATTGCAAGGGGGCATCTTTATAATTGAGTCAAACGTGTTAAGAGGGCTGGGGATGGGAGGGTACATGATGGTTGGTATGCTCTTAGGAATGAGGCATTGATGATTTGTGAGTTTGAATTGGCTCTCGTGTATCATGAGGAAATTGTGACTGCATATTGCATGTTGAAAGGCGTAAAATGCAAACACTGAGTAACATCTCACAATGCTTGCAGTGCTAGCAATGAGGAAGTTTGTCCCAGTGCGCTCACCTCAAATTAAGATGTCCTTTAACCATCCCTACTTTTGTTTCCTACGCAAGTGCAACATTGGCTGCTCCCATCGCAAGTCGCAAGGGCCCTATATTGACCTCTGAAGAGGAAGAGGAAGCCTCTGCATGTGCAGAATCACATCCTTGCTCTGCACCCAGCACCAGCTGGGCAGATGCAAGGTGAACAAACTGGTGAAGGCACATTACAGTCGCATGTGCGGTTGCCAGAGACTGAGATGGAGAAGGGCTGAATTTTCATCCTCGAGGCGGGTAGCAGGAGTCGGGAACATTCCCATCTTGGAAGGCCCATCTTACCCTCTCACCATCCACACACTCTCCATGACCCATCCATGCTACCTCATGCCCTTGGCTCCTCATGCCCCCCCCCCGCCCCATGCTAAGCTATGTCCCATTACCCACCCTTCATGCCCACACATACTTTCAATGCCAAGCTATGACACTCCCAGCCACACTGGAGAGGATGAGTTCCAAGCTCTGCATCAAGCCACATGCCAAGCAGGAGGCAGATTCCTCCAACCCCATCAACACCCAGTAATCTTTCAGACAGGCTCTCTAATACCTGGGTTCTCGCATCACTCAGATTTCTGAAGCTTATCCCTGCAATGCCCTTACACTGGCTCCTTTACAGCAGAACCAGTATGTGACCTTGCCTTGCAGAAAGGCGACACCTGCATTGTCCCTTCCACCCAGCATAGCTACTGCCTACTCGTGCCTGGTACGTGCCATTGTGATGACCCATGTTCTAACCTAGCCCCTAATCTATACATGGTGCCAGCCTCTGAGGGGTTGCTTTTGACAGTGATAGCAATTGATAGACTGTAATTTTCCTCGCTCTCTGCTTCCTCCTCTTCCTCTTTCTCGGGGAGGGTTGGATGTGGCTGACAAAGTGGCTCTTCCTCCTCTTTAAGTTCCTCCGGGGGCCGTGGGTGGTGACAGGGGTGGGGAGTGGAGCCAGGTGCAGCTGGGAATGATAAAGCTAAAAGCAAAGCATGTGGCCACTGGAGGAGCATATGATGAGACCATATGGAACTTGTGAGTGAAGGTAGATTCAGGGGATTAGGGATCAAGAATAGTTGTGAACCTGTAATGAAGCTGGAGTAGCCACAATTCTTAGGTAATCTGCCTCTTGCTCTGCCTATAGTCAAAACATCTGCTATTCCCCTCATAATCACTGTCAGCAGTGCCTCCTCAAGGGGAGTGATGTCATCCAATCAGGTCCTACTGCTCCCTGTTGTGTGTTATCTTATTCCAGAAGATGATTGTGAATCAGTGCATTGGCAGGTGTATTTGTGTGTGTGATGCCTTACATGGTTGAAGAGCTGTGAGGGGTATTTGAGGTTTGTAGTGTCTGTGAAGGATGCATTAGTGTTGGGTTTGTGAATGTCAGTGTATTGGCTGTAGTGTTGAAGTTGTGATGCTGGTGGTGGTGCAGTTATTGAGCACTGTGAGATGAGATGGGATCTTACCTTACTACTCATGTCAAATTGTTAAATTCCCTATGGCACTGGAGCCATGTCTTGGAGCTGTGGTTCCTGGCTGAGGCCTCCTTGACAGTCTCCTCCCACATTCATGGCATAGCTGCACCTATGGTCGCTATGCCTCCCTGTGGGTATAGGACATTCCTGCTCCTCGAATCTTCCTCCACCAGGACCTCTCTTGGCATGTCTGAGAACCTATGAGTCCTCTCCACCAACCCCTAAGTCATCATTGAAAACATCACTGTGTACCATGCAGTGCGCTCCACAACTCCAGTAGTAGCATGGAGGCTACATATGCTACTCCAGGGGAAAATTGCTTCTAGTTAGCATTTGAGTGCTAAATCTGCAGGTGTCTGTTTTAGCACCTCCAGGCAAGTCTAACAATGGTAATCAACATTTAGTCCCAAAATTTCTTGTTAAAACCAAACTTTCAAAGAAGCAAAGGTTATTATTACTGTACCCATTTAATGTTTTCCCACTTTTCCCAGAATGAACACTACAGAATCTAAACTAGGAAGTATAATTCATTTAAAATAAAACATGAAAGTGAAATAATTTTGGATGAATTGTAATTTTTTTTAGCATCTCTAACACAAATTAAATTCTGAAGGAGTGTGGTTCCACAATTGTAAAATTAATTTCTTAGTGTCGGAGAGGCTGTTTGGCAATAATTATGACTCATCACAATGTTGAAAATTCACTTACAATTGAATAGGCAAGCCCTAACTTTCAACGCTATATTTCTTTAATAACTAATGGGTAAGTACCATAACTTCTGCTCTTACCTGTATTTTAACGCTTTGTATATCTGTGAGGTACTAGCATAGCAAAGCTTAGGGAGGAGCAGGCAAATCAGACAGCACCTTCTTGATTTCCATATTTAACTCTGTGTTTTTGGATTCTGGATATTGCTGTCCAATTTACTCCATAATAACAGTGAACGCTGCTAATTGCAACAATATTCTCCCTGCAAACTTTGAGCCATAATTTCAGGCCACATCATAGCCGAGTCCTGAAAAATAACAAATGTTTTAATAGAGTCAGAAAGAAAAGGAGGAGGTTAAGAAGACACAAGCAAATCCAGGAAATGGCGATCACAAAAACAGAAACAAGAGCCAGTGATTTAAAAAAAATAGGACCAGTCAATGCCTGATAGACCGATTCCTTGAAGGGCTGGGAAGCTATTTACATGCAAAGGCAAAGCTAACAATGACCCTAGAGAAACTGCAAGATATTTCAGGAGCATTTCAGAGATCAGAAAATTGTGGATGTGTTAAGTGAATTCTTCACATCTTTCTTGATTGAAGACTATGGCTGAATTCCAGATTCCGCCAAACTGTCCTAGAAATGCATATCATATGTAAAGATTAGCTTTTAACTTGTTGTTAAAATTAAAGTGGGTGATTTCCTCACAAGTAGCAATTTTTGTGTCAAATTACTTTGCGTCAAAAGCTGTCAAAGAGGCTTTCTCAGCTATTTTCCTTTTCCTATCCACTGTATTTTTAATTTTAATATTACTTTCCCACCTAATTCAACTTAACTGATTTTTAAATCCTTTCATAATCTTTAAAGTAACATTACGACCTTTATTTGCTGCCTTCTTCATCTTTTGCATACAAGGATAAATGCCAACACAGACCAGTTGGGCTAAATGGTCTGTTGACATTTTGTAACTTTGATGTATTCCCTAACTCCAATACTCCATGTTGCAAGCAAAATATTGTGTTTATATCATAATGAAAAAAAAGTTTCCCATAAAGGCTGACTTTTCAGCCAATTGGAGGTCCAGCTGTTGAAGATTGATATGACCACAGATCGCTGAGTCCCTGAAGAAGTGTAGAGTCTGCTTTGTGGGCTACCTGGAGCTGCTTAGAAATCACGAACGTAAGTCAAGTGAGCTTTTTATCAGTGCCTTAGGGTTTCAATGATGTGCGCATCGTACTTTTCTTTATTCTCTTTGTTTCCTTGCCGCCTCTTTAAGGTTATTTCATCCCTACAGTCCTGTGGTGCTCAGAGAATGTTCTTTTCACTTTTCCTGACCACATAATCCATTGCATTAACAGATCTGTAAATAATTATATCAGCTTCTAGTCAACAAGGGCGTCCTTATTATTCATGGCCTGCAATTTCTTTCAGGTACATAAGTTGAATGCTAAATTGTGCCTAAATTGTGCAATATTCATTTACACACAAATTTTTTGTAAATCTCTTTAGCTAAGTGGGAACCTAAAAAAAATGGCAAAATTCAGCAAAATTGGTTCCAAGGAAAGTGCCTTACTCACACCATCATATTCTTCCCTAGGATATGAAAATTAAAGTTTCAACTCATTTAACCATCAACCACGCATATCAGGCGGCAGCATAAGTAAGCCTGCAATCGGAGGAGCTTTTCAATTTTCAACGTGTCTTATATTGATGCCATGAACATTCAAAGGAACAGGAAGTACAGGGAACATCTCAGCGAGGTTAAATCTAACACAAAAAAAGCTCCAAAAAATTGAATATTAAAAGAAAGGTAATTTGTGCATACTGTAATTACGCATGTAGCTTATTTAAACCCAACATTTTATGCCCTATATTTGCTTAGCGGCCAGATCGCAAGTATCTGCTATCACAAATATGCAGAAATTAAACGTTCAGTATTGGCTTATTAAAGTAACTAGCTGTATTTCAGTAAAATGCAAAATTCATAGGGGGAATTGTCGCAGAGTTGCACTAAGTGCAGTAGCAGGCGGGAAAAAGGACATTTTACCCATTGGCTGCAATGGCGTCTTTTCACACCTATCATCCCATTCCCACTTTATTAATTATGCATTCCCGGAAGACATTCCAGGTTGCAAGCAGGGTATCCTTTTATTCGCCCACCTCACTGTCACCTGAGGTCTTCAGTAAATTGAGTGCCATATTTAAAGGCCACCCCTGCACAAAGCTAGCACCCTTTGACGGATAGGAAGCTGCTGAGAACGGATGGCTGCCAAAGGGAGGAAACATGATGCCCCCAGATTTAGCGACGCCTCCTTCTAGTGCCTACTCATCCCGTCCATGGCTCCACTCACCACACAAACATTCCATGCAATGCCATGTGTCCTGCTCACACTCCCTCCATGTTTTCATGCAGGAGGAGCCTGCTGTTAAGACACAGGAGTTGGTAAAGGCTAAGTTATTTAAAATCCCAGAGGGAAACTTTAAACAACTGTCATAACCTATATTTTCAATTGGTATGTTTGAGATGCAACTCTGAATTCAGAAATGAAAACATCAAGCCTCGAGAGGTTTTTTATATAAATTAAGTTAAACATTTATTAATTTAACAACAAACTTAAACACATACACATATCTACAAATTACTACCATAATAACTTTTAAACAAATCCATAAATTAATCACCCCTAGGTAAATCTTCCCCAAGGCAACAATAACCCATAGACTTAAACAGACACTAGACAAAGCACATTTAATCATACAAATTCAAACATGAGGTTCCTTTAAATTTGCTTCCTTTCCAGGCAGTTGTAAGACTTATAGGCTGCTTAGATATTATATGCCTCTGATCTACATACACAAAACTCTTTTCTATATATACCTAGCCTTCCCTTTGAATGCAAATTCTCATTCTATCACCAGGCCCTTTGAACTTCACCTCTTCTAACAATAAAACCCCTTTCATTGTACCAATTTTATTAGTAATATAAACATATTGCTTGGTGTCTCCTAACTAGGTGCAAGATTTCAGCCCCCAGTCTTTGAATGGTTTATTCAACAAAATGCAAATGCACCCTCAACCTTACTGTTTAACTTCTCAAAACTACTATACACCAAAGCACCCAGGCTAGCTGGCTTTAATCCAATTAAGACACACACACTCACATCCACAGACACAGACCACACTACAAGTCCAATTTAAAATAATTTCCAATTACATTATATGCATTAATATCTTCATGACGCTGCTCACAACAGCAGGGAGAGGTCCCAGACTTGGGGTGGAATGGCCCACAGTAGGCCCCTCACTCACTTTGAGGAGCATACCAACACGCTGGCTGGTGAGGATGCGGGCCTGCCTGTGGCGATGATGAGGTCGGCGGTGAACACCCACATAAGGATCCTGCACCTCATCATCCCTCTCTCAACGCAACTGTGAGTGTTCTCTCTTCTGCTTTTGACTGCTGCCATGCACTAATTATCTCTACTTTGGTTCACAGGGAGCTCTGCAAAGCCACACCAAGCAGTCGACACCCACAGCCAGCCAGTCTCTCAGCTCCATCCAGGTCCTCACCTCCAGCCAAGAAGACTCATCCTCCATTGAAGAGCTGGAAAAAAGCAGCCTGGGAGACCCATTACAGCGCTTACCCACACCCTCCACCAGCTCAGGTACACACATCTCGGTGGAACCTAGATCTAGAGCAGGCTTGGGTTCACAATCTGGTGGTCACCGCATGGACATGTGTCAGCAGCAGGAGGAGATAGATTCTGCTGAGCTCCCTGGCACTAGGAGGACTGTTGGGGAAGAGGCATCTGTGAGGTCCGAGTCAGACGGTGAGCCTCTGGATTTGGCCTTCCAACTCATCGTGGCGAGTCAGCATAAGGTGGGGGACATCATGCAGAAGTGCTGGAAGCCTTCGACAAGGTCACATGCGAGGCAGAGGAGTGCATCCACCTGCTCACCAATGAAGTGGTGCCCAAATGTGTGCGTGTGGAGGTCTCCATGGGAAGGATGGCAAACGCCATGGAGACCCTGCTCCAGCAGATAGTGAAGATGCGCACAGACCTGCACTCCGTCGTGGTAGCCTGAGTGAGTTCCTGCAGTGGCAACGTGCGAGGGAAACATGGCACCTCGATGTCTCTCCAGGTATTCCTTCCCCTTAAGGAGCCAGGCCAAGGCCTTCGAGTACCGGAAGGGCAGAGGAGCGGCAGCTGGACACCTCTGTGTCATCCACTCAGAGGCTTCCTCTTCCTCCGAGTTTCCTTTGCTTGTGATCCCCTCAAGTTCATCCTCTGTCACCGCAGAGGGAGCAGCTGGCCAATAGGAGGACAGCTAAAGCAAGCCTCAGCTCTCCAGAGGACCCACACCGAAATCATCAGAGGCGACAGGGCCAACCATTGCACAGGCTGTTTCCACACTTGCAGCAGATGTCAGGGCAGCACCTTGAAGAAGTGGTAGGCCTAAAAAATTTAAGAATTTCTGATCACAGGTGGTTGCACTTATAATTTATAATTTAAAAATATATTCATTTTCTCTGAATAATGTGTAATGGTGTCTTTCTGCTTCATTTACAGGACTCATGAGTCCTGCCCCTGCATCCTGCCCACCACTAGCAGTTTAGGAGCATGCCTTCGGCCCATGAGTGATTCTGGAGGTGTGTATGGCAGGGTTTTTCAGAGCTTTGTGCTAGCATTCTTCCACACATTCAGAGCCTTCATCCGTCACACTCATCCCAATGTCCTGAGTATTTTCAATGTTGCCTCCTGGGGTTCTCTTTCAGTTGTCCATCTGAGCTGACCTACATCTCCGCCCTGCCACTGATCACACTCCCATTCAGCACCTGAGTCCATCCAACACGAGGCTCCTATCACTTTTGATTTTAGAAGCATGGTTGTAGTGAAGTATGTCTTCAGCTCCCCCAGCCTTTCTCCTCCCTCAGTCACCCATGTCTTTTCCTCCATCACTGTTTACCGCCCAGCATCACCTTCCACCTCCCCACCGTCAACTAGCAACCAGAAACCTTTTTGTTCTGGGATGTCCAGGTGAAATTGCACGTTCCCTATCTTTCCAAGAATCCCACACCCATCCACACTGACCTCCCCGACCTCCTCCTTCCCACTCCCAAGGTCCGTGTCTGCCTCCGAGTCACCACCAACCACCCTCGCCGTCCCTTCTACTGCTACCGTTGTACCCTCACCCTCCCACCCTACCAGCTCACTCTGCTCTCTCTCATTCTCACCATTCCCTCCTACCACACCCACCCTCATTTCACTCCCGAGGAGGCAGCCATTGGCTCCACAGACCCCTCCCTTGCACGTTCACCTGGACACCAACCCACCTTTGCTCCTTCTTCCACACTTACTCCTTCCACCTTCCTTCCCCTGGACTCCTTCCTACCCTGGACTCCTGCCCCCCCTCTGAACTCCTTCCCCCCACAGAAATCCAGACCCCCTCCGAGCACTTTCCTCTCCACGAAGTCCTGCCCCCCTCCGAACTCCTTCCTCTCTGTAAACTCCGTCCTTTATACCTTCTTCACCCCTTACACCTATCTCCTCAGTTGCTGCATTATCCCTGTTACACCCTCATCCCCCTACTTCCTCCCCCTCTCATAACCTCACCCTGCTCCCCAACACCATCATTCCCCCGCTCCTAACCTCACTCACGCCCCAGTACACATACCTCTCCCAGTCAAACCTAGATCTTCACTTCCCACCCCAGCCCCCATACACCTTCCTCTCCCACTCACAGTTGGACCTTCCTCTCCATCCCCTTGGTGATTATCCGTAGCAGACCATGGCCAAGATACTGATGTCCCAGAGCAGACTCCAGACATCAACGGTCACCTTCCATTTTCCATGAGCTGCTTCACAGTGGAGTCATGTCCACATAAATCCACCCAGCATGCGAAGCACGTGGTCCCCCAGGGTCCAGTAGCTGTAGGCTCCAGCATCTTCTGCTCCTCGGATGTCCACAGGGTGAGCAAGGCCCTGACAATAAGTCTTGACTTTTGCACGTTACACTTGTCAAGACGTGTTCTGGGTCAAAGTGTCTTCCCGCTGATGTGGGTGGTAAATTTAGCGCGGGGGGGATGATTCCAATGGGCAGGACTTATAATGGTATGCAGATGTATTAAAATGATGTTCCCGACGTCCAGCTGTGGGAAGCACGGCCTGACGTTGATGGGCGGAGTGGACGATCACAAACTGGTTTCATGATGGCGTGAAACTAATTTTGCCCTTCCCGCCATATTGTCCACTTAAGCTCGCCATGACACCCGCTGCCATCTGGGGTGGAAAATTCAGGCCATAATCTTTTCAGTCTAGTCTTAATCACCATCTTCTACACTTTACTGCTAACAATGCACAATGCCACAGTTGTTGGCAATTATTTGGTAATTATTTGCTCCTTGAATATGACTTGAATCAGGGTTTTCATAGACTAGTTCTTCTAATATTAGTCTGGAATAAATACTTGAGTTGATAATTAACATGGTTTTAGAAGCAAAAAGTCAAACTTCACCACTGGAAAATGCGATGATCCAAAAACCTGCCTGGCTATTGCAATACCCGATTAATCCACACTTGTTGCTTCCAATGCAGGGTGCATGCAAATGTCATTCTACCTGCTCATTTAAATGATTGTAGTGTGCAGCTATTGCTAATTGCACTGTAGAGGGACTGCACCATTGAGTAGGGTCCACAAAATCGAGTGCATAAAATCATTAGTTCAAGCTAGCTGGCATTATTTCAAGCGAGCCTACATCTCTACAAGGGGAGATACATTTAGGCTTCAGCAGGAGCTGGAAATCATTATAACAGTGAATTTGACCTAGAAAAGACACAAGAATGGTACAACATGACAGAAAGTCTCCTCCAAGAGGCTTTGGTGCAGAGGTCAAGTGTCATTTATCACCAGGAGGTCCTCCAGACAAACACTCAGGAGGAAGTGAGGCCAGAGCACTGTGGTGGCCAATACCAGGCATTTATCCCTGAGAACCTGGATGCAACCACAAGAAGTTCAAAGATCTTGTACGAGTAATCAATGTCAATAAATGCATATTCAAATGACGCATCGCAGCATCTGCAACATTAGTCTCTCAAAGGGCTCAATTCACTACATGTCTATCCCTCACCTACAAACAATCCCTATCAAGGATGACTCATACCAAACATTAATACAAAAGTAAAATATAACAGATGCTGGAAATCTGAAATGAAAACGGAAAATGCTGGAAACACTCAGCATCTGTGCAGAGAGTACCCTCACACACTTAGCATTATTGCAACTGGCACATCGACATCTCACAGCTTGCACACATTGCCAGCTATTCAACCATGGCAGCCACATGAGCTGAACACATTGCATCACAGCCACTGACATACTACCATCTCTCTTACAGGACAAGGTGGCACATAACTAGAAGCAGGAGCACCTGACTGAAGGTGGACTGGAATGGCTGATTGTCTCTATCCCCATGGAGGAGACAGTAGGGTCACAATCTTTGCAATGGCTATGACTGAGGCCATGGTCAGTGGCAGGACTAAAATCAGCAATCTCCTGCTCACATCCCAATTCTCCCCCATCCTACAAGCTCTGCTGGTTTACAGGGGAAGGCAGTGGCTTGGTTGTATTGTCACTGCGGTATTAATCCAGAGACCCAGGGCTACGCTCTGGGGACCTGGATTCAAATTCCACCATGACAGATGTTGGAATTTGAATTCAATAATATCTGGAATTAAAGGTCATTCACAATGTCCTTAAGAGGAAAGAAATCTGCCATCCTTATGTGGCCTGACCTACAAGTGACTCCAGACTCTTAAGTGCCCACTGAAATGGCCTAGCAAACCACTCAGTTGCATCAAGCCACTAAAAACAAGTCAAAAGGAATGAAACTAGACTGACCACCTGACACCAGAAACACCAATGGCAAACACAGCCCTGTCAACCCTGCAAAGTCGACTCTATTGACATCTGAGGGCTTGTGCCAAAATTGGGAGAGCTGTCTCACAGACTGGTCAAGCAAGTCATACCTTACAGATAATGTCCCACACGCTACCATCACCATCTCTGGGCATGTATGTCCCACTAGCAGAACATATTCAGCAGAGGTGGCAGCACAATGGTATAGTCAGGAGGGAATTGCCCTGGGAGTCCTCAACATCACTCCGGACCTCATGAAGTCTCATGGAAACCATGGGCAAGGAAACCTCCTGCTGATTGCCACATGCCGTGGCCCCTCAGCTAATGAATCAGTGCTCCTCCAGGTTGAACACCACTTGGAGGAAGCACTGAGGGTGGCATGGACGCAGAATGTACTCTGGGTGGGGAACTTCACTGTTCATCACAAAGAGTGACTCAGTAGCACCACTACTGAATAAGCTGGCCAAGTCCTAACTGCTAGACTGGGTCTGCGGCAGGTGGTGAGGGAACCAACAAGAGGGAAAACATACTTGAACTCATCCTCACCAACCTGCCTGCCGCAGAAGCATGTGTAGCAGTGGACACTGCACAGTCCTTCTGGAGACAACGTCCCGTCTTCACACTGAGGATACCCTCCATCTTTTTGTGTAGTACTACCACTTTGCTAAGTGGGATAGATTCCGAACAGATCTAGCATCTCAAAACTGGGCATTCATGAGGTGCTGTGGGCCATCAGAGGCAGCAGAATTGTACTCAACCACAATATGTAACCTCAAGGCCTGGTATACCCCCCACTCTACCATTGCCACCAAGCCAGGGGATCAAAGCTGGTTCAATGAAGAGTGTAGGAGGGCATGCCAGGAGCAGCCCAAGGCATACCTAAAGATGAGGTGACAACCTGCTGAAGTTTCAACACAGGATGACTTGCGTGCCAAACTGTCTAATCAGCAAGTGACAGACAGAATTAAGTGATCCCACAACCAACGAATCAGATTCAAGCTCTGCAGCCCTGCCATATCCAATCATGAATAGTGATGGATAATTAAACAACCAACTGGAGGAGGAGGCTCCACAAATATCCCCATCCTCAATGATGGGGAAGTGCAGCACATCAGTACAAAGATAAGGCTGAAGCATTTGTAACAATCTTCAGCCAGAATTGCCAAATGGATGATCCATCTTGGCCTCCTCCAGAGGTTCCCAGCATCATAGATGCCAGTATACTGCCAAATCAATTCACTCCATGTGATATCAAGAAACGGTTGAAGGCACTGGATACCACAAAGGCTATGGACCCTGCCAACATTCCGGCAATAGTACTGAAGACTTGTGCGCCGGAACTTGCCGTGCCCCTAGCCAAACTGTTCCAGTACTGTTACAACACTGGCATCTACCCGACATTATAGAAAATTGCCCAGATATGCCCTATGCACAAAAAGCAGGACAAATCCAACCTGACCAATTACCACCCCATCAACCTACTCTCGATCATCAGTGGAGTGAAGGAAGGGATCATCAACAGTGCTATCAAGCAGCACTTGTTTAGCAATAACCTGCTCACTAACCCTCAGTTTGGGTTCCGCCAGGGTCACTCATCTTCTGACCTCATTACAGCCTTGGTTCAAACATGGACAAAAGAGTTGGACTCCAGAGGTGAGGTGAGAGTGATTGCCCTTGAAATCAAGGCAGCATTTGACAGAGTGTGGCATCAAGGAGTCCTAGCAAAACTGGAGTCAATGGGAATCAGGGGGAAAACATGAAAATAGTTGTGGTTGTTGGAGGTCAGTCATCTCAGCTTCAGGACATCACTGCAGGAGTTCCTAAGGGTAATGTCCAAGGCCCAACCATCTTCATCTGCTTCATCAGTGACCTTCCTTCCATCATAAGGTCAGAAGTGGGGATGTTCGAGGCAGTCCATGTCCAAATGCAGCAAGACCTAGACAACATCCAGGCTTGGTCTGACAATTGGCAAGTCACATTCGCACCCCACAAGTGCCAGGCAATGACCATCTCCAACAAAAGAGAATCTAACCATCACCCTTTGACATTCAGTAGCATTACCATCACTGAAACCCCTACCATCAACATCCTGGAGGTTGCCATTGACTAGAACCTGAACTGGACTAGCTATATAAATACTGTGGCTACAAGAGCAGATCAGAGGCTGGGAATCTTGCGATGAGCAACTCACCTCCTGACCCCCCCAAAGCCTGTCCACCATCTACAAGGCACAAGTCAGGAGTGTGATGGAGTACTCTCTACTTGCCTGGATGAATGCAGCTCCAGCAACACTCAAGAAGCTTGACACCATCCAGGACAAAGAAGTCCACTTGATTGGCACCCCATCCACACACATTCACTCCCTCCACCATTGACGCACAGTGACAGCAGTGTGTACCATCTACAAGATGTACTGCAGGAATTCACCAAGGCTCCTTCCACAGACAGCACCTTCCAAACCCATGACTGCTATCATCTAAAAGTACAAGGGCAGTCAACAGATGGGAACACCACTACCTGGAAGATCCCCTCCAGGCCACTCACCATCCTGACCTCTACCCAAACCATTTTACATCCTGTTTTCCTGAACTTAGGTCATCCCTCTCTAATGTGCTAATGCCATCATTAATTAACAGATTCACCTCTCCACCTTTTCCTACTTTCCTGTCCTTCCTAAATGTCATGTACCCTGCATATTTGCTCTTGGCTGAGTAATGGGGGTGTGGTGCACAGAGCTGAGTGAGAGATTATTGGTGCGCTGGGTATGAATTTTATTGTGACAATGCATTCACCTACCTTGACCACCCAGGTTAAGTCATTGTATTTCTCTGGCATTGTTGCCATGTTTATGGTACCAGATTACAGGCTTCCGCTTCACAGGTGGTGTACAGTCATTCCTTCCTCTGGCTGAGACTTGACGAATTTTATCCACTGCAGGGAAGTATTACCTCTCACATGGACTCCACTGGTTTGACCAGAGCCTCCAGGGCGGTATTACTGAACTGGAGAGCCCTCTTCTGAGCTTGTTGAGCGATCCTTGCAATGCTCAGAATTAATTTTGTGTCAGGCATGATTTCAGATGTGCAGCCTCCCTTTAATAGGCAGCGAACCTTTTAAGGGGAGCAGGCTGCCTGACGCTCCAACAACACTCAAGAAGCTTGACACCAGCCAGGGCAAAGCAGCCTGCCTGATTGGCACCGACCTACAAACATTGACCCCCTCCACCACAGATGCACAGTGGCAGCAGTGTGTACCATCTACAAGATGCACTGCAGCAACTCACCAAGACTCCTCAGGCAGCACCTTCCAAACCCACAACCATTACCATCTGGAAAGACAAGGGCATCAGACACATGGGAACTCCTCCACCTGCAAGTTCCCCTCCAAGCCACACACCATCCTGACTTGGAAATAAATTGCCATTCCTTCACTGTCGCTGGGTCAAAATCATGGAACACCCTCCCTAACAACACTGTGGATGTACCTACACCACATGGGCTGCAGCGGTTCAAGAAGGGAGCTTTCATCACCTTCTCAAGGGCAATTAGGAATGGGCAATAAATATAGGCCTGGCCAGTGATGCCCACATCACATCAATGAATTAAAAAAATAATTTAATTCCTCCGCCCACAACATGCACTTCACACAACCCCACCCCCCATCCACCACCCTACCCTTGTGCCTTTCTCTTTTCAGATACCCAAATACTGCAACCTGATCTGCTAATGGTGGAAGTGAAGAAGTTGGAAGAACAGGAAGACAGTGAACAGCTCAGATACTAACACCGCACATACTTTAGATAATAGTTTAGAGGCGAGATCTGCATATGTTGAGACACTCTGCATGAATGGGCTGCAGGTAGGACAGGGGATAAGGGTAGCACAGGTGCCAGGTTGCTGGAGGGCAAGATCATGCTCGAGTTCTGCTGAACAGTACTCGAATAAGGACTTTGACGGGACATCGTACAGATGGGTAAACAGACTGAAATGCTTAATGCATTGGCAGGCCTGTCTAAAAGCCTTCAGTCAATATTAAGGAACATGGAGGAGCCCAGCACCAACTTGGTACAGGGCTTGGAGCGCTTCATCATGCAAATGGTAGCCGACCTCATAAGAGCACTTGCAGGCCCATTCATGCTGTAATGTCTGCTGGTCACTTTCAGCTGCATTTGCAGCACGAGCAGAAGCAATGCAATATCTGAGTGCTGCAGTGGAAACTCAGACTGCATATACAAGCTTAGCTCATGCAGGCTGTCACCAGAGTTGCACATATCAATGTTCAATGCACCTTGCAGAGCGTCATAGCAGTCCAGCAATGTGCCCTCGAACACATTTCTAGAATTGCTGAGATGCTTCTGGGGGAGTGGCAATGGGCGCATAGAGTACAAACATGGTGTCCTTTCTCAGGATAACAGTATTTGTCATCCCACCATTGCCACTCCAGCAATGCTCTTGCCAGGCTGCTGCTGCCCATGCCAAGGGGGTGCGGTTGGTGCAAGGCCTCCTAAGGACAGAGCTGCTTGAGTCCGTCCTGCAAGGCTATTTGCAGCCTCCTGTTCTGAAAGTCAGCAGCCTTTCACCAGCAATGCTGCAGTACTAGGGTAGCATGATGTGGGAACAGTAAACAGGCAAAGGGACATGGAAGATAGGCACTAAGTGAATGCACGTGTGTGATTAGTTGACTTTCATTTTAGTATTACGGCCATGCAAAATAACATTGTGATGATCAGTAACAGAGGGAAGGTAAAGTGTGAAACTATTGGTGAATGGGAAATTAGGATTGCATTTACTGGTAATGCAGTCAGTTAAAGTGATCATGGATACTCCAATCAGAAAGGGGATATGTTGGTTTTCTCCTTTCTTCCTCCTTTTCCTCTTCCTCCTCAGCTCATTGTCATATTGCTGGAGGCAAGGGCTGTGTCCTCATGATGGTGAGGTTGTGCACCACAATGACGCTTGACAAGCACTCTATCGAGTGCCACAGGGTTCCTCCTGAGCAGCCCAGGCAGTGGAAGCTTAGATTAAGCACCCAAATAATTTGCTCCCTTACACTTTATGTGACAGCATGGGTTTTATTACATGCATTTTTTTCAACTCATTCATGGGATGTGGCCAACGCTGGCTAGGCCAGCATTTATTGCCCATCCCTAATTGCCCTTGTGATGTGGTGATGTGCTGCCTTCTTGAACCGCTGCAGTCAATGGGCAGAATTTTCTGGCTGACGTACGGGTGGCAGAGCCTGCATGTCAGCACTTAAACGGCATCGCGATATTTCAGTCAGCTGGTGCGCACAGCAGTGGGACGCTCGCCCGCCATTAATTAAAGGCCTCGTTAAGGCCCTTAACTTGCCAATTGTCGATGATTTTGAGGGGCCCATGCGCATTTCGGCTCGGTGCACGGGCCCAACGGGCAGGCGGGTAGGTGATTTTTTATTAAAACTCATGCACTGGCGGGATATGTGGACTCAGAGGGGTTGTTCATGTTTTTCATGAAGTATTTATTGCAGAAAGTGTTTCAAACTTGCCTGCGTGATCGTTAGCAGTTCACATCGATTTCCAAGAGCTTTTTGTGTACTTTAAAACCAGTCTGCAGACAGTAATCTTTATCGGGCCTACAGCTTTCCGGAGGCCTCCATTTAGCCTGGGGATATGGGTTCTGACATCTCCACTGGAGGCAGCTCCTCTGAGGAGGAAGGGAGGGATAGAATAAGGAGGAGGCCAGGAGTGGACAATCAGCCTCCAGGGGAGCCACCTTTGGGAGGTCAGGCGCAGGCACAAGGGGTGCAGAGCCGAGAGGTTGTCCAAGGTGGAAGGGGCCGCAGAAGACTCCACTATCCTGCTGCCAGGGTATACAGGCGGCAAAGCAGCTACCTCAATATGACTAAGGTGCAGTGCCAAAGGAGGCTCCAACTCTCAAGGGAGACAGTGAACTATATCTGTCAGATGATTGGCCCGGAGATCTCACTAACTGTGTGGGTGGGCACCCCATGGCAGTGACTCTGAAGCTCACAGCTGCCCTCCACTTCTATGCCTCTGGCTCCTTCCAGGGCTCGTTGGGTGATCTTTGCGGTGTCTCCCAATCAGCTGTCCACACTGGTGTCAAGCAGGTTACAGACGCTCTGTTCAGACGGCATTGACCTTCATCAAATTCCGCTGCGACCAGGCAAGTCAGGCACAGCGAGCCAGAGGCTTCGCGGCCATTGCTGGCTTCCCCCATGTCCAGGGTGCTATAGACTGTACACATGTGGCCATCAAGGCACCAGCAGGTGAGCCCGGTGCCTTCGTCAACAGGAAGGGCTTCCACTCCATGAACGTGCAGATACTGTGTGATCACAAGATGCAGATTCTGCAAGTTTGTGCAAGATACCCAGACAGCTCCCATGACATCTACATCCTTAGACACTCCCAGGTGCCAGGGCTCTTCAATGCTCCAGCCCGGCTGGATGGATGGTTGCTGGGTGACAAGGGCTATCCCCTCAGAAGGTGGCTCATGGCGCCTCTCCGCAGTCCAAGAACAGAAGCTGAGCAGCGCTACAATAGGAGCCACAGCACCACAAGGGCTGTGGTGGAGAGAACCATCAGTCTTCTCAAGATGCGCTTCCGTTGCCTGGACCGCTCAGAGGGCGCACTCCAGTACCCGCCAGATCGCGTCTCTCTGATAGTGGTAGCATGCTGTGCTCTGCACAATCTTGCGCTGTAAAGGGGGGATGCAGTTGACGATGAAGACCTTGCCGCAGTGGATGAGGCTGCACATGATGAATCCAGCAGTGGCTCAGAGGGTGAGGAAGCACAGGGTGATGATGAGGGGCAGCACGCCGACCCGCTACTACACCAAGGAGGCAGGGACACCCGGGACAATTTAATCCAACAAACCTTCAACTAGCTCCATACATATCGATCAGCAGGACCAGCATTGCCTGGCACTTCCACACGTGGCACTTAGGTGCTACATCTTCCACCTCATCAGCTGCAACTAAGGGCTTAGTACAGAAACATCAATGTCCACTCAAACACTCATGAGATGTCTGTGAAACATACTAATGCAACACAAAGGAAACACCCTCAGCCATGGTCAGAAAAGTGGACTTCATTCCGTCCAACATAAACCAGAAACATCTCTGTGACAAAAATAAGTCTTTGTTCCCTAATCTAAGACCAACACAAAATCACCAGTGACAAACCCGTGGAGTGCCTAACGTGCCTTATGCTTTCGTTTGCGGGTGCTACGTCTAGGTGCCGCCCCATCGCTCGGAGTGGCTTGAGAGACAGCCTGCTGACTCTGCTGTCCGCTTGGCGTCGATGACCTTGGCGGGCGTCCTCTGGCCCGTGGAGCCTGTGCTGGACCCGCCTGGGAGGGCGTAGATAGTTCCAGAACTGGCACCTCCCCAGTTGTCGCAGCCTCAATGGATGCAACGTTGGCTGGCAGAGGGGCAGAGGAGCTGCTGCCCTCATCTGAAACGCCCTGAGAGGAGCTCGCAGCGATGATAGGCAGCTGCTGCGCTGACATGAGGACACATTGGACCTCCCTGCTCACCGCAGATTCATGGGCACCGAGCGCCGAAACTTTGTGCCCAGAATATATCCCACATTGGGAATGACCACCCGTGGCCATTAGCGCTGTGAGGGCTTGCAGGTCAGAACGTAACCCAATCAGAAGAGTCTCCATCCGATCGAACCCCCTCTCCATGAGAGTCGCCAATCTCTCAGTGGAGGAAGCGTGAAGCTGTGCCCTGAGGTTCATGCCTTCACTTACACTCTGCCTGGACTCCTCCATCACAGAGACCAACTGAAGCACACCCTCATGCAACCCTGCCCGATGCAAATGCGATTCCTGCCGCTTGTCCTGCAGCTGCTGCATTGGTGACAACTCCAGAGGCACATCATCACTGCCGGACTCAGCATGTGCCTGGTCCCCTGCAGCCCTCCGGCTGCTGGCGCCATCGGCACTCTCTGCCCCTACCATCTCCTCCAGCGATTGTGAAGTGCCCTCTCCACTGTGACCCGGGACACTAGCCGATGGTAAATTCCCCACCAAAGTGTTTGTGTCTGCGCTGGTGCCTGGCTGGCTGAAATGATGTGCCGCAAGTTGCACGTCTTGGCCCTCAGGTGTGAAGGGTGGGGGGCAACGGTGTCTTTGGGCGTGGCCATGAGGTGGTGATGCTGAAATTAACAACAAGGACAGTGCATCAGTTAGCGTACAGTCAGTAACACCTTTCATCCCTTTGCCCCCCCAGCCTCATAAGTCACTCACCTTTCAAGACCCTAAGGAGAAGAACATTGGTGGAAAAGAGTCAAGAGGAGGCCCAAACATTAGACATGCATACAGACAGGCTGGTCAGATGGCCTCAGGAATGCCACATGGCATGTTATGTGCCATTGGACTGGGGAGAGTACAGAGGTACCTGACCTGGATGCATTGAGGCCTGGATAGTTGCAGTGCTGAGGAAACATCGCAAACAGTTGCGACATTTGCCGTGGATCACTGGAGATTGAGAGGTCACATTGTTGACCTTCATACCGTTAGGAGGGGCATAAACCGAGTGGGCAGAAGGCAACATTTCCCCTTGGCGCAGGGTTGAGTAACGTGGTTGCATTTATTTAAGTTGAGTGCCATGAGGTTCACAGCTGAGATGCTGAGGACCTTTTGGACAGAGTAATGTGGGACGCACTGGCTGAAAGGGTGGTGGAGGTACCAAACCCCCTAAGATGCAAAACGTCTTTGGATGTGCAGCAGCGATGCCATTGCATGTTAGGCCATGGTGATAGTGGTCACAAATGGGATAAGACGACTTTGGAAGGTGGTGGTGACGCGCACCCTCAATGGGCTGAGGGACCTTTGTGTATGACCCACACGTCAGAGTGTCTCAGTCTGAATGAGCAGTGTTGCTGCATTAACGATTGTAGCAACCATCAGTGGTTTGGATGGTGGGCAGACAGAGTGGATGGGACTGTGGACCTCAAATACCTGGCTGCTGGACCCCAGCCTCACCCCTACCTGCCGCCCTGGCCGCCTGCCTCTTCCCCAGCTCCATGGCCTGCTCCTTGTAGGTGGTGAGGCGCTGGAGCAGGGCGTGCCCACCACCAGTCTGCTGGTGCTCCCGCTGATTGTGTTCAGTTTTTGCCTACAGAACAGAGAAGAGGATTTATTGGGGCTGATCGCTTGTGTACTCTGCACGCGCACACCACACCCCAACCACAGTGGCCCATCTGAGGCCTCCAGCGGCTCCTGTCCACACTACTGGTGATCAGTCCCCAGAAGATAGTAAGGCTGGTCCCAATCCCCTCCCCCAACGGCCACCTTGGACACATTCGGCGTCCATCACTTTGAATAGCACACGGGTCTTAGCGCCCATGGTAAGGAGGCGCAACTAGGTGCGGCGCCGATGCCAGCAGATGGCTCTTGGCCACGACACCTTGAGGCTCCCCTTCCACCATCTCACCACCATCAATATGACATGTGTTGGAGTTCTGAGTATGTGTCTAGCTGCCTCCATTGCAGGTTGCCCCCAGACTACTCAAATGCCACAAACACCAACATATGCTGCGGGGAGAACCCATCTTCTCCTCAACCACTAAGGCTAATGTAAGCATGGTCACTACCTGTTTGCCCACCCAGCATGCGCCAAATGCCCAATGCAGTAACGACAGCAAGACGTGGGGGGGCGGGGGGTGCGGGTTGGGGGCTCAAAGGCTAAGGCTATCTTCTGGGTCAAATGGCCAAGGCCAACATGGTACTCACCCTTCCAGAGTGCAGCAAATCATTGAATCTCTTGCGGCACTGCGTGCTTGTGCACCGCACATCATTATGGGCGCTTATACCATCACCCACCTCCTCCCACGCCTGCCTGGTAACATGGGGGGCCCTCCTCCTCCCACCCTCCGGATACAATATATCCCGACGGCTGGACACCTCCTGGAGAAGGACAGCAAGGCAGGCAGCAGAGAAGCGAGGGACACACTGGCCCCCCCGCTGGCCTCTCCTGCAGCCTGCCCCCCTCCTCCTGCTCCTGCTCCTGTCCTGTGACAGCTGCCTCTCTCTCTCTGCGAGTGGCCATGGTGCACTGCCTCAAGCAGGCTGCCTGGCCACTCTTTATACAGACTGCTGGTTCCCCATTGGAACCGGCGGTCTGAGCATGCCTGCCTCCGCGACTATTTTCCCGTTCTCCAAGGGAGTCGCTAACCCGCTTGGCAGGTCTTAATTGGCCCGCCCATGCAAAATAACAGCGCGGCCCATTTCAGCAGCGGCAATCGGCTGCCCGCTCGCTGCAGAGTCGGTCGGGCCCACCCGCCCGTCAAGGGCAAAATTCTGCCCCATGTGGTGCAGGAACACCCACAGTGCTGTTCGGGAGTTCCATGATTTTGACCCAGCGACAGTAAATGACATTTTGTGTGTGGGTTACACACCAGAATCATGAGACAGATGGTCAGTAGATAGCCCTTGACGCTCAATAGCAACTCTCTGGTTTATCATGGTCGTGACTCAAATGCTGATTGTACAGGGGACTGCTGCAGAGTGAAAGCATCAGCTGGTGTGTAATGGAGGTGACAGGGTTCTTGCCCACTGGCTGGAGAGCCAGCAAGACCTCCGCATTGCCTCTTTTTGGGAAGGCCCACTGAATTAAGTGCCAATCAGGCACATACCTGGTCTGCGATGGGCCTTCCCTAGGATCAAGGGCCTCAGGGGTGGAAGTCCTGCCTGCCGAGAGATGCCGACCAATCAGAGGCCAATAGCTCTTCACTTGTCAGCAGCGCCACTAGGGAGGTGGTGGCTGCTGCTGGTACTACTCGTAACCGAGGTCTAGGATTGCCGTAGCCCCAGGCACAGCTGAAGTGATGGCAGGAGGAGGGGATTGCAGGGTGGGGGTCGCAAGGGAGGGGAGGAGGGGGTTTGCAGCAATGGCAGAGGGGTGGCTCTCAGTGGACCCTCCCTTCTTGATACCAGATCCCTCAATCATGCACTGAGTGCCTGACTTTGCTTTTCGGGCCTCCCACGTGGCAAGTTTCTGCCCGCCTCTGATTGAATACCAGCGGTGGTGGGATGAGACCTTTAAGTGGGTATTAATTGCCCATTTAAGGATCTCAATTGGCAGTGGGACACGAAGGCCACCACAGGCAATTGGGGACAGTGGCATGGTCCCCACCCACCATCCTGCTGCCCAATTAAATGTGCCCCTGCCACCAAACTCACCACAGTGCAAGACATTAAATTCCGCCCATCATAACTGCTTCCAGAATACTGTACATTGACCTGTATGGTACATTGTGTGTGGTCGCACACCAACTGGATGTTGAGGGAGTGGAATTGCATTGTGGTACATCTCATAGTTGACATACGGTGTCTGCAAAGTTAGGTGCATGTGGCCAATGGCACCCTGCACCATGGGATAGCCTGCAATCCTTGTGAAGCCATTTTTCCACACTGCCTTCTCTCTAGCAATAGAGAATGAAATGTATTCAACTCTCTTGGAATTAAGAGCCTCAGTGACCTCCCTTACATAACAATGGATGGTAAACTGGGAGATGTGGCAAATATCGGCTGCTCCAGCCAATTTGTGAAAGGAGAAAAGAAAAAACTTGCGTTTATTTAGCGCCTTCCACTCAATGCAAATAGATGATGACCATGGGGTGTGAGCATTAAACAGAGGCACCTAGGTAAAAACAAAGATTAGAAAAGTCTTTTCTTCCCAAGAGCTAGGGATATGTGGGAGAATGTGTATTCCAATTATGTCTCAAAAGAAAAGGTGGATGACTAATGGGCCATAACTTCTGTGGATTGGCAATCACAGTCCTAGTTACTTAGCCTGAAATGCAGCTGCATCTTTCTTTCCCGGCCTTCTGACTCGGGCTGGGTGAGAGTCATGTGAACCCATGACCACCGCCCTTTTGGCGTTTATCCATAGTCCTGTAATTTTTTTTCATTAAATTATTTACCTAATTCTCGTTTGAATCTCACTATTGAGTTTAGGGGGAGGTGGTGGCATATGTCACTGAACTCATAGTCCAGGGGCTAATGCTCTGGGTCATGGGTTCATATCCCACCATGGCAAATGATGGATTTTATGTTCAGTTAAGAAATCTGACCATGAAACTATCACTGATTGTTGTAAAAACCCATCTGGTTCACTAATTCCCTTTAGGGGTGGAAATTTGCCACCCTCACCCATTCTGGCCTACACGTGGATCCAGACCCACAACAGTATTGTTGACTCTTAACTGTTCTCTGAAATAGCCTAGAAAGGCACTCAGTTAAAAGGCAATTTGGGATGGGCAACAAATGCTGGACTTGCCACATCCCATGAAAAAAAAGTAAAAATTGCTCCCACCACTCTTTCTCATAGTGCATTCCAGATCACAATTCACTGTGTAAAAAAAATGCTTCTCCACGTGATCTCTAGATTTTCTGCCAACCGCATTTAATCTGTACCGTCTGGATCATTCTGCCATTGCAAACAGTTTTTTCTTTACTCTTTCAAAACCATTCTTGATTTTAAAAATGTCTGTCAAATCTCCCATCAACTTTCTCTGCTCTAAGGAAAACAAACCCAACTTCTCCATATAACTGACTTTCCTCATCCCTGGTAACCTTCTAGTGAATTTCTTTATTGTTTCATAGGAAGTGGGCATTGCTGGCAAGGCCAGCATTTGTTGCCCATCCCAAATTTCCCTTGAACTGAGTGGCTTTGCAAGGGCAGTTAAGAGTTTCAGCCTGGAGTCACATGTCAGCCACACCAGATTAGGATGTCAGGTTTCCCTCTCTAAAGGACCAGATGTTTTTTTTTTATGACAAGCGATAATAGCTTCACGGTCACCATTACTGAGACTCGCTTTATATTCAAGATTTGTTAATTGAATTTGAATTCCACCAGCTGCCATGGTGGCATTTGAACCCATTTCCCCAGAACATTAGCCTGGGTCTCTAGTCCAGTGACATTATCACTATGGACTATCTCCCCACTTCTGCACCCGCTTGAAGGTCTTTACATTATACAGTCATAGAGTTATGCAGCACAGAAACAGGCCCTTCAGTCCATTGTGTCCATGCTGGCCATCAAGCACCTATCTATTCTAATCACATTTTCCAGCACTTGGCCCGTACCCTGTATGCTATGGCGTTTCAAGCGCTCATTTAAATACTTCTTAAATGTTGTGAGGGTTCCTGCCTCTATCGCTCCCTCAGGCAGTGTATTCCAGATTCTAACTACCCTCTGGGTGAAAGGTTTTTCCTCAAATCCCCTCCAAACCTTCTGTCCCTTACCTTAAATCAATGCCACCTGGTTATTGACACCTTCACTAAGGGGAAAAGTTTCTTCCTATCTACACCCCTCATAATTTTGTATGCCTCTATCAGGTGCCCCCTCAGCCTTCTCTGCTCAAAGGAAAATAACCCTAGCCTATCCAGTCTCTCTGAAGCGCTCCAGCCCAGGCAACATCCTGGTGAATCTCCTCTGTACCCTCTCCAGTGCAAACACATCCTTCCTATAGTGTGGCAACCAGACCTACACATAGTACTCCAGCTGTGGCCTAACTAGCATTTTATGCAGCTCCAAAATAACCTCTCTGCTCTTATATTCTATGCCTCAGCTAATAAAAGCAAGTATCCCATATGCCTCCTTAAACACCTTATATACCTGTGCTGCTGCCTTCAGGGATCTATGGACATGTACACCAAGGTCCCTCTCACCTTTAGTACTTCCTAGGTTCCCACCATTCATTGTGTATTCCCTTGCCGTGTTAGTCCTCCCAAGATGCATCACTTAACACTTCTTGGGATTAAATTCCATTTGCTACTGCTGTGCCCATCTTACCAGCCCATCTATATCATCCTGTAATTTAAGGCTTTCCTCCTCACTATTTACAACACCACCAGTTTTTGCATCATCTGCAAACATACTGATCATACCTCCTATATTCATATCTAATTTATTAATGTCCACTACAAACAGCAAGGGCCCCAGCACCGATCCCTGTGGTATGCCACTCGTCACAGGCTTCCAATCGCAAAAACAATCTTCGACCATCACCCTCTGCCTCCTGCCACTAAGCCAATTTTGGATTCAGTTTGCCAAATTGCCCTGGATCCCATGGGCTTTTACCTTCTTGACCATTCTCCCATGCAGGACCTTGTCAAAAGCCTTACTGAAGTCCATGTAGACTACATCAACTACACTACCCTCATCTACACAACTAGTCACCTCCTTGTAAAATTCAATCAAATTTGTTCAACATGATCTTCCCCTGACAAAGCCCTGCTGACTATCCCTGATTAATCACTGCCTCTCCAAGTGGAGATTAATCCTTCCCTCAGAATTTTTTCCAATATTTTCCCTAACACTGATGTTGGACTCACAGGCCTATAATTACCTAGTTTATCCCTACCACCATTCTTAAATAATGGTACCACATTAGCTGTCCTCCAGTCCTCTGGCACTTCTCCTGTGGCCAGAGAGGATTTGAAAATTAGTGTCAGAGCCGCTGCAATCTCCTCCCTTGCCTCACATTGCAGCCTGTAATACATCTCATCTGGGCCTGGGGATTTATCCATTTTTAAGCCTGCTAAAACCAATAATACCTCCTTCCTTTCAATGCTAATTTGTTCAAGTATTTCACAGCCCCCTTCCCTGATTTCTACACTTACATCGTCCTTCTCAATAGCGAACACAGATGAAAAGTGATCATTTAAAGCCTCACCTACATCCTCCAGCTCCATGCACAGATTGCCATTTTGGTCCCTAATGGGCTCTACTCTTTCCCTGGTTATCCTCTTGCTCTTAATATATTTATAAAATGCCTTGGGATTTTCCTTTATCTTGCCCGCCAATGTTTTTTCATGCCCCCTCTCGCTCTCCTAATTTCTTTTTTAAGTACACCACTCCCCCCTACACTTTCTATACTCCTCTAGGGCTTCTGCTGTTTTCAGCATTCTGTATCTGCCATAAGCCTCCTTTTTTCCTTATCCAATCCTCTGTATCCCTTGACATCCAAGGTTCCCTGGACTTGTTGGTCGTACCCTTCACCTTTATGGGAACATGTTGGCCCTGAACTCTCACTATTTCCTTTTTGAATGACTCCCACTGATCTGATGTAGACTTTCCTACAAGTAGCTGCTCCCAGTCCACTTTGACCAAATCCTGTCTTATCATATTGAAATCGGCCTTCCCCCAATTCAGGATCTTTATTTATGGTCCATCTTTGTCCTTTTCCATAACTACCTTAAATCCTACAGAGTTATGGTCACTATCCCCAAAATGCTCTCCCATTGACATTTCTACCACTTGCCTGGCTTCATTCCCTAAGATTCCCAGTACTGCCCCTTCTCTTGTAGGACTTTCTACATGCTGGCTCAAAAAGCTCTCCTGGATGCACATTAAGAATTCTGCCCCCTCTAAGCCTATCACTTTAAGACTATCCCCAGTTAATATTGGGGAAGTTGAAATCCCCTACTATTATTACCCCATTATTTTTACACTTCTTTGAGATTTGCCTATATATCTGCTTCTCTATCTCTCCCTGACTGTTTGGAGGCCTACAGTATGCTCCCAGAAAAATGATTGCCCCCTTTTTATTTTTAAGTTCTATCCATGTGGCCTCATTTGAGGAACCTTCTAAGATACCAACCCTCCTCACTGCAGTAATTGACTCATTGATCAATAGTCCAATGCTACCTCCTCTTTTACACCACCCCCCCGCCCCCCACCTCCATCACACCTGAAGATTCTATATGCTGGAATATTGAGCTGCCAGTCCTGCCCTTCCCTCAACCATATCTCTGTGATAGCAAAAGTGTCATATTCCCATATGGTAATCAACACCCTTAATTCATCTGCTTTACTTGTAAGACTCCTTGTGTTAAAATAGATGCAATCCAGTCTTGCATTATTCCCTTGTGCCTTAACAGGTCTACATTTGCTCTGCCTTCCAGGCTGACTTAGCTTCTCTTCTATATTTGGCTGTACATCACTCCCTACTGTACCTCCACTCTGTATCCCATCCTCCTGCCAAATTAGTTTAAACCGCTCCCCCATCGCCGCCCTCCGCCAACAACACTTGCAAACCTCCCTGCAAGGATGTTGGTCCCGTTCCTGTTCAGATGCAACCCGTCCAACATGTACAGGCCCCACCTTCACCAGGAACAGACCCAGTGATCCAGGAAACTAAAGCCCTCCCTCCTGCACCATCTCTTCAGCTATGCATTCATCCTCTCTATCCTCCTATACCTATAATCACTAGCACGTGGCACAGACAGCAATCCAGAGATTACAACCTTTGAGGTCCCGCTTTTTAATCTGCTACCTAGCTCCCTAAATTCTTGTTGCAGGACTTCATCCCTCTTTCTACCTATGTCGTTGGGACCAATGTGAACCATGACCTCTGACTGTTCACCCTCTCCCTTCAGAATGCCCTGTAGTCGTTCAGTAAAAATGTGGTGTCTGGAATTGAACACAATATTCCAGTTGAGGCCTAACCAGTGTTTATAAAGTTTAGCATGACTTCCTTGCCTTTGTATTCTATCCCCCTATTAATAAAGCCAAGGATCTTATAAAGCTTTTCAACAGCCTTCTCAACTTGTCCTGCCACGTCTAAAAAATGTATGTGCATGCACCCTCAGGTCCCTCTGCTCTGCACCCCCTTTAATAATTCATTCTACTCTTTCACTATCCTCCTCATAGTTATTACATTTCTGAGTTTTTCTAAACTTTGAAATTATGACATGTAAACCAAGTCCAGATCATTAATATATATGAAAAAGAGCACTGGTCCTAATACAGACGCATGATGAATAGCACTGTATACTTCCCTGCAGTGTGAAAAACAACAATTTTTTAATGATTCATTCATGGGATGTGGGCATCACTGGCTAGGCCAACATTTATTGCCCATCCCTAATTGCTCTTGTTCAGAGGGCATTTAAGAGCCAACCACCTTGCTGTGGGTCTGAAGTCACACGTAGGCCAGACCAGGTAAGGACAGCAGATGTCATTTCCTAAAGGAAAGGAAATTTAAATTTAAAGTTCATTAGTGAACCAGATGGGTTTTATGACAATTGGCAATGGTTTTGTGATTACTAAATTCAAATTTCACCATCTGTCATGGTGGGATTCAAACCCAGATCCCCAGAGAATTACTTTGGGTCTTCGAGTTACTAGTCCAATGACAATACCATTGTGCCACCACTTCCCACACTACTTTCTGCTTTCTGTCCCTTAGCAAATTTTCTGTCCTCGCTGCCACTGTCCCTTTAGTCTTATAGGCTTTAATTTTTCTAACAAGTACTTTTGAAGCCCATATGCATAACATCAACCCCATTCCCCTCAACAACCCTCTCTTCATCAAAGAACTCAAATTAAATTAGTCATTCATGATTTGCCTTTAACAAATCTATGCTGACTTTCATTTATTATTCACCCATATTTTCAACATGGCAATTAATTTTTACTTTCTTATTTTGAGGACTGCCAACTTTCTAAGTATCACTTCATGGGGAGGCAGTGGCATAGTGGTATTGTCACTGTACTGATAAACCAGAGACCCAAGGTAATGCCCTTGGGGGTGCAAAACCCACCACAGTAGATGGTGAAATTTGATTTCAGTAAAAATCTGGAATTAGAAGTCTAATGATGCCCATGGGCCGAATTTTGCAGTCGGCTTGCGGGGGCAGGCCCGACACGCCGATGTGTAAAATGATGCGCAATGACTTTGGGCATGCATCCCGATGTCACTGCGTGCCATCACGACATTTTGGAAGGCGGGCGCTATGACTTCCAAGGTGTGCCCGCCATTAATTAATGAGCAAGTTAAGACCCTTGAGGCAGTAATACACAGCGATTTTTCTCAGCCTGTGCGATTTTCAGAGCATCGCACGGGCGGGTAGGCCATATTTTTAAAAACCTCATTCACAGGCGGGATAAGAGGGGTAAGTGGGCTTGCGAATGCGAGTTGTTAGTAATTTACTTTATAAACTTACTGCTACTTGCTTGTGTGAGCAAGAGAACTTCAAATCTCTTCAGTGCTGCTTTGAGAGGAATTACAGGCTTCAGTTCAGGACTCTGGAGTAAACATCATTCTTGTGGCCTTGCAGGTTTCAGGCAGCCTTCCCTTACCTTGAGAATGGGGATTGTGCTCTCCACTGGAGGCACTTCCGCTGAGGAGGAAGAGAGGGCCAGAAAGGGGAGGGGGCCAGGAGTCCATATGCACACTATCTTGGAGCTACCTTTGGGAGGAAAGGCTCAGGCACAAGGGGCGCGGGGCCAACAGGAAGTGCAAAGCAGAAGGGGCCGCAGAAGACACCACTATCCTGCTGCCAGGGTTTACAGGCGGTGAACCTCAATATGTCTGAGGTTCAGTGCCAAAGGAGGCTCCGTCTCTCAAGGGAGACAGTGATCTCCAACTGTCAGATGATCAGCCCTGAGATAAGCTCCGACTATGTGTGTGGACACCCCATACCAGTGGCGTTGAAGGTCATAGCTGCCTTCAACTGCTATGTTGCCGGCTCTCTCCAGGGGTCAGTGAATGATCTTTGTGGAGTCTCCCAATTAGCTGTCCACACTTGTGTCAAGCAGGTGACAGACACTCTGTTCAGGCGTGCATTGACTTTCATTCACTACCACTCGGATGAGGCCAACCAGGTGGAGCGAGCCAGAGGCTTCGCGGCCATTGCTGGCTTCCCCCGTGTCCAGGGTGCTATAGGCTGCACACATGTGGCCATCAAGGCGCCAGCAGGTGAGCCCGGTGCCTTCGTTAACAGGAAGGGCTTCCACTCCATGAATGTGCAGATAGTGTGTGATCACAGGATGCTGATTCTACAAGTCTGTGTAAGATACCCAGGCAGCTCCCACGATGCCTACATCCTCAGACACTCCCAGGTGCTCCAGCCCAGCTGGATGGATGGCTGCTGGGTGACAAGGGCTATGCCCTCAGAAGGTGGCTCATGACACCTCTCCACCATCCAAGAACAGAGGCTGAGCAGCGGCACAATAGGAGCCATGGCTGCACAAGGGTGGTGGCAGAGAGAACCATTGGTCTTCTCAAGATGCGCTTCCGATGCCTGGACTGTTCAGGGGGGTGCACTCCAATACCCCCCAGATCGTGTGTCACTGATAGTGGTTGCATGTTGCGCTCTCCACAATCTGACACTGGAAAGGGGGGACGCAGTGGAGGAAGAAGATGTTGATGCAGCTGCTCTGGCTGCAGGCAGTGAGTCCAGTAGTGAGTCCTCGGAGGAGCACGCTCAGGAGAACGCTGAGGGGATAGACACTGACCCGGGCAACCTCCAAGGAGGCAGAGTCACCCGGGAAGCTTTGATCCAATGATCCTTCAGCTAGCGTACCAAAGGTGGACATCCAACACATGCCAGAGCTGCAGGCTCCATACTGGATACCTGAGAGCAACATCTGCCTGGTTCGGAACATGAACTATGTGCCTTGTCAATAAAGCTCAATGACAAACAAGTCACCCATAACATCATGTGTTCCCCTTCACCTACAGAACTAATGAAGCACCCAGAGGCTTGTTGAGAATGAAAACATACTTGCATACAGAAATGAAAGTGCATTAAAAGGTGCTGAGCTGAATACCTAATGAAAAACAACTGAAACAGGGGGCAAAAGAAAACCACCAGTGATAAGACTGTGGTGTGCCTAAGGTGATTTACGTTTATGCTTTTGGGTGCTACATCTAGGTGCTCCCGCCTCACTGGCACCAGCATCTGAGACAGCCTGCTCACTCTGTTGTCCTGTTGGCCTTGATGACCTCGGCAGGCGTCCTCTGGCCCATGGAGCCTGTGCTGGCTCCGACTGGGAGGGACAGTGGCATGGCTGGCATTTCCCCAGTCGCCGCAGCCTCATCAGAGTCCATGGTCACTAGCTGAGGGGCGGAGGAGCTGCTGCCCTCATCTGGAGCGCCCTGACAGGAGCCTGCAGAGACGACAGGCAGCTCGTGCGCCAATGTGAGTGGGGGTTACCATTGACCAGAAACTGAACTGGACTAGCCATATAAATACTATGGCTACAAGACCAGGTCAGAGGCTGGGAACCTTGTGGTGAGTAACTCACCTCCTGACTCCCCAAAGTCTGTCCATCTACAAGGCACAAGTCAGGAGTGTGATGGAATGCTCTCCACTTGCCTGGATGAGTGCAGCTCCCATAACATTCAAGAAGCTTGACACTATCCAGGACAAAGTAGCCCGCCTGATTGGCACCACATCCACAAACACTCTCCCTCCACCACTGATGAACAGTGGCAGCAGCATATACCATCTACAAGATGCACTGCAGAAACTTACCAAGGCTCCTTAGGCAGCACCTTCCAAAGCCACAAGCACTGCCATCTAAAAGAACAAGGTCAGCAGACACACGGGAACGTCACCACCTGGAATTTCCCCTCCAAGCCACTCACCACCCCGACTTGGAAATATATTGCTGTCTCTTAACTGTCGCTCATTCAAAATCCTGGAACTCCCTCCCTAACTGCACTGTGGGTGTACCTACACCACATGGACTGCACCGGTTCAAGAAGGGAGCTCACCATCACCTTCTCAAGGGCAATTAGGGTGTAGCCAGCGACACCCACATTCTGTGTAAAAAACTTTATCTATTTTCGTATCCAGTAATCAATATTTAGCCAAAATGTTGCATTTGTACATAACGAATTACTCATTTGAAAAAAATGCCCTGGATGATTGTATCTATAAGTTTCCCCACCACTGCCATTAGGCTGACATGGCTGTAGTTTCCAGGTTTATCCACTACAATTTTTTTAAACAGGAGTGTAATATTTGTACCTCCCAAGGAGGATTGGAATATTGTAGCCAGAGCATCTGTAATTTCCATCCTTACTTCCATCAGTAACATAGGGCAGAATTTTTTGTCCCACGGGTGGGCGGGTGGGCGCCCGATCTGAAGGGAGTGAAATAGTGCACGATGACGTCAGCCGAACATCATTGCGCGCTATCGTGACCTTTTGGTCGGCGGGCACATGCGAGAGGCGGCAGCACATCTGCCGACAATTAAGAGGGCCTATTAAGGCCCTTAAGTAATTAATTGAACTGCATTTTTCGCTGCTGGCTTAACTGTTCGATTGGCGGGTGGACGACTAGGCCAGGCGGCCTTTGCATTTTTAACAAAATCTCATCCACAGGCGGGATGAGATTTCCAACGGTAACTAAAAAACAGTTTACCAATTTTATCATCCGTTTTTACATGTCTGTCTTCATGTAACTGAGTCACATGTGGGGGCATGTTTAAATGATATTTAAAAGGTTTATTTTTCATTTTAAAGTCCTTCAACTCCCTGAGGCAGCTATGTGTCTTCGGGGAGCTGTCAGTGCATGCTGCAGTGTAACCTCAGAGAAGTGCTCCAAACTTGAAGACCTTGAATATGCAGCTGGAGATCCATTATAGGCATGGAATCCGAAAATCAAAAGAAAGCTCCACTGTGCAGTACAAAAATACTCTATCAGACCACATGGAGGTCTGTTGCGAGACCTTATCGAAAGTAGAGTCAAAGCACCTAGTCAGGGCAAGATGGACCAAAGCACCGCAGCACATACACTGACACACATGCGGACAAAAAAAGGACAAAGGATAAACAGATAGAGTCTCTCTGAAGAGGTAGGCTTTAGAGGATGGGCATTATAAAATAAATGATAAACTTTGCAGGGCCTTGGCGCTCTTGACCTGTAGTTCCCTTGTGTGAAGACGAGCCACTGGTCTCGGTGGACATCTGGAAGTTCTCATCAACTGGCCTCAAGCTTTACTGGTCCAAATACAGACCAGTTACACTCAGGCGAGTGTTATCTGGCTACGGTTGATAGCCACACAAAATTTTAGGCAAGGTAAAGAGAGGGAGAGGACCAGTTAGGGTAGCCTTCCTTCCTCAGCTTGCTCCCCAACAAGGATGCCTTCAAGCAGCAGTTTCAAAATCTGTTTTTTTTTCCCTCTGCCATATGATTTCCAGCAAGTTACTAGCCTTTGCTTTTCTTCAGCTTTTTCCCCATCAATTAAAGTGATTGCAGCTCAAACAAACAACCAGATCTTCCTCAAACACCATAAAGAGCAGGTGATTTATTGGAAGAGGCTTGTTTGTTGACAGTTCCAAGGTGAACTTATGATCTTTATAAAAAAAAATCCCAGGTCAGCATCCAAATGTACAGGTAAAGCCAAATTCTTCCATCTTGTAAAAGAAAAATTCAATCTTGAGAATATGATTCCAAAACCAGGCAAGGAATAAATGAGTCTTCCAATAACTTTGAAGAGGTCATGAAGCCCTTTGACACCTAATAACATTTTGGAACAGGCAGCATTTAACAAAAGAGTCCATAAGCCCAGGGAACCTGTAGACTCTTTCATAAATGAGTTACGCTGATTGTCTGAAGCCTGTTACTATGGTGATCTTAAGTCAGAGCTCATAAGATACCAAGTAGTAGTGGGAGTGGCCGATGATACTGTGGTAATCTGATGTGTAATAGTATTCCAATCTAAAGAAGATCTGACTTTGGAAAAAGCCATTCGAATCATCAGACAGTTAGACGTTTGCCAGCAAAACCGATCCATTTTGTGTGGTGAAGTTACGCCGTGGTACAGAGCAACTCCAAAAGTCCAGCCCACAAAGCAACAAAGGGACAAGGAGTCTCCAGGGCAAAGAAAGCAATACCCAAGCAAAACACAAGATGTTGACAAACCATGTCAGCGCTGTGGCGTCAAAAGAACTCAGACATGAGCAGTGTCCAGCAATCACTGAGCAGTGCTTTCAGTGCAACTGCTTGGGATGCTTTAGAAAGATGTGTAAGTCCAAAGCATTGAGATGTCCGGAGAATTCCAAACAAGCACATGAGATAGATGAGCCATGCCAAAAAGAAGTCCACCAATGCTTCTTAGGAGAAATTAAAGATCCCAGACTCACATTTTGGAATGCTGACATGTCTGTAAATGGTTACCTCACAAATTTCAAGTTAGAGACAAGAGCCAGTGTGATGGCCCTTTCAAATCAGGAACCATGGCTAAAAGACCTCTGGCTACGAATGACAGACACACCATTGTATGGTACCAGAGGAATCCAACTACCAGTCACAGGCATGGTTCAAGAGCCGCTCTGGTATGACAACAGAAAATAATCGAAATACTGTATGTCACCTGCTATTAACCCCTTTCTCTCCTGAGCAGAGATGCCTGTGTTGCCCTCGACCTCCTCAAAATGGCAGAAGACATCAAAACATCCATTGCGGTCAGCTACACTAAATTGGAGAGTCCCAAGAGGTCCACCCATGCTGATGATCTTGACTGGGACTTCAGTTTGGAATTGTCCTCACTCTTTGCAAGGGAAGTTATTGCAGTTCCTTTTCAGATGGCAGTAAACGCTCTCCTTCGGTCAGACCAGACAAACCTCCAGACAAGTACCAACATACTTAAAGACAGAAGATGCAGAGGAGAAGCAGCAATAGCAAAAGGCTGAGCCTGAACTTCAGAGTCAAACAGTCGCTGTCACGAAACCAGGAAAAACTACAGCAAAGAAGCTGGATTTCAAGTTCACATGTAGAACATAAGCTCGATCCTGGAGCAGGGAAGAAGCAGCCACCAGCTCACCAAGACAAAACCCAGAGAGCCACAAGTGTACATGAGGAAGCAGGGCGCAGCTTTAGAAGCCAAACTGCAGGTTGAGCTCAGGATGAGGGACATACAAACATAAGGGAGGTAAACCTTCAACTTCCAGGATGAACATGGTGGACCCCATCAAAAAAGAAAACATGAGTCCACTCTAGAATGAATGGAGTGAACATTCCCTCTTGAAAGAGAGGGATAAGCCCATTGTATCCGAGCAAGGAAGACAGATTGTTCTCAGAGAAAAATAAAACACTAAGGAGCACAAGAAGCAAACTAGATGTTGACACCAGAGTATTTGAAACACCAAATACAACTTCAACTCCAGACAACATAGTCAGCCCAAAGCAGTTATCACTCCTCCAAACTTGAAAAGAACGAGTTCTGGAAGAGTCGTAAAGCCTCCAGACCATCTAATTCTGTAAAGTCAGAGACTTGTGGGAGATGGGGTAGCATGTAAATATTATTGTTCATACATTTGGGTAAATACTTGGATGTAGGAGTAGCATTAGGGTGTTCAGGGCTGTAAGGGTTAATGTGTGACTGGGGAAACAGTACCACCCCCATTATGATGTTGAGAGTCACATGGGAGCAGCAGAGTGTAATAGTGAGTCTTGTAGAAGTCGGCATGAAGGTAGCACCTCGTCTGGAATGTTTCTTGTATGCTATGTGTTGTTAATAAACAGTTATTGTTCTACACCTCTTCATGAGACAACACACAACCTTACAACAGTTACTGCTGGCACATGGGCTTTAACTACATCTATACTAATCAAATCAAAGAGTTTCCTCTTTGATTTCAGTTACAGTTCTTCAGTGAAATGAGTTTAGACAGTCTTGACACAACTCTCAATAGACATAAATTGATAACATAATACCGCTTGTAATTTTGTACAACTTGACATTGACTAGGCTTCATCACTCAAGAAGGTCATAAGGATATATGACATGGGGAAGAAACAAGCCACATGAGTGCATTAGGGAGTGCTCTTCTGAGGGCTGGTATTCTGACATATTACAAGGGTAATGTAAAGGGAGTACTACATCACATCTGGTCTATGTCACTTATGATTTAAGAGTTAGAAAATATTCTATGCTCACATCACTGCTGTCAGTTGTGTTCGTGAACAGGTTTAAAATCAAAAACGATGAGAGAAAGAGTCTACAAAAATGTGAAAGTAGCAAAACAATTATGCTAGTGATTAATCACCAAATTTTAGCAATTTTAACATTTTAATCAAAAGTGTGTGTAATCTGAATTGGTAGACTATCAGCATATGCAAACAACAGTTTCACTTCACCTAGTGTTTGACCTTTCTGGGTTTAAATTAATGTGCAGTGCTGCTTGTGTTAGCTAACTGCCAGTAGTAGAATGCATGCCAACATTTTGAGGCATAGCACAATTCATCAGACACTCCGGGGGGGGGAAAGGTTACAGGTGCCTCTGCACAATGACAGCAGGGCTGAGCATGAAAAGGACAGATTTGTGTGTGCATGTGTGTGTGCCAAGAATTAGTGCCAAAAAAATTGACATTGCAGTCGGGAATGCTGTTTCTCATTCTGGTTCTTATTAAGCACAGGGCCAATAGAAAAAGGCACACAGAGTTTCCCCTCACGGATTCTGCAGAAACCGATTATCTCCATGAAATCTGTTCCATTTCAGGCTTTAACATTTTGAAGTGAAGGAAGTCAAATGCACTGTTTGAATTCTGTTTGCACACTGTACTCATCTGAAACAACCCCTATCTCAGTGAAAATATCCAGGTGAGTGAAATAAATAGCATGATCATCTAGCTCATCTTGTACAAATCAGAAGAGTAGGTACAATTTCAGTGTTTTTGGCAATGATCAGTTTATAGATCCAGCTAGTGTATCTGTTAATGCCAATTGGCACTGAAACACACCATCTCATCCCACCACCAGCTTGGGGCTTGTCAATGGAAGTTGGGACATGGTAAAGTTGGAAATAAAAAGTCAGCCCGCAATGTCAGCGGCTGTGTTGACAATTTATGAAAGAGTCAAATGTCTATTATTATCTACTTTGTCTTCATTTATAAAACCCATTGCAATACATTACGGTTTCACTGCAAAATTCGCTGCCTACTTTACAAAACTTGACTTCAGTTTGACTACCCAGAACTCCATCGTTCACTATTTTTAATATATTGATACTTTACATGAGAATGTCATTTGCAACACTTCCAATTTTGCAGATGGCACCAAAATTAGAGACAAAAAATGAAGTAATCCCCCAGATATTGATTACTTAAGCCATTACTTTAATATGCATCAGACACAGCCAGTGTAAATAAGTATAAAACAATAGTGGCACGGTATGTTGATGAGGGAATAAATTGAAAGATCATAATGGATAATTCTCCAACAATTCTCCCCATGCATTAGTTGGGATTACCATTACCTTCATACCATCCCAACTAAGACAAATATAGCTGTTCTTCATTGTTGCAGGGTCAAAATCCTGGAACAATTTAAGTACCAGCATTGTGGGGGATATCTTCATCACACGGCCTGCAGCTATTCAAAAAGAACAACCACCATCTCCTTAAGGGCAACTAGGGCTGGACAGTCAATGCTGGTTTTGCCAGCAATAACCATATCCCAAGAATAAACAAATGGAAAAAAATGTTTTAAAAATCTAAAGAAGCTACTGGGTTGCTTTAGCTGAGGGATAGGATATGAAACTGAAGAAATTGTACTATTGCTGCATCAAATACTGGCCATACCCCAGGAGTGCTGTGTGCAGTTACAGTCCCTTAATAATAGAAAGGCTAGAAGGACAAGGTGTTGGTTCGAGAAACATAAGTTATAAGAAAGATTTCGGAAATTTGGTTTTATCTTTTTATGGGCCTGGAGACTTCCAGCTGAGCTTATTGTCATGACTCACTGGGGATAGTGCGCTGCAATATCAAGCCCCACTGCTCCCCGAACTGCGACAAATGTGAAAAAATTTGATCAAACCATCAGATTGCCCCAATTTTACCTAACTGTTTAATTTATATTAAATACGAGCACCAGGTTTGTAAGCTTATTAAGTAAATAGCTGTTTCTTGAACAAATTGTCTTTAACTAGTGGCAAAAGAAAGAAATACTAACTGCTAACTTCTAACACTATAACTTAAACTCTACCCCCTTCTTAAATCCCTATACACACAGACACACAAGACACACAAAACATGGATTTTAAGGGTGGGATAAAACAGTTCAATAGCGCCAATTCAGGAGTACAGGATTCGATTTCAGTTCTTGTTGATGGCACGAGGTGGTCTTCCAGCACTTTCAGTATTTAGTTCACTGGTTAAGAACTTGCTTTTCAATGTCTCTAACAGTGGTTTTCCCCTTTTCCTTTTTACAGGGGTTTTCTCAGAGAGAGAGTAGGTTAGGGAGAGATTTTAAATGTTTTCTCTTTGCAAGCCAGGAGCTTTCTGTTGTAGGATTACTAGAATCTTCCACACACAGGAGAAAGAGGTTTTAGGTCTTGATCCTTTCAGGCTAGGAGCTATTTTGCTGTACAGCTTCTTACACAAAACCTGGTCACCTGGTCAGGTTAATTAATTAAGCATTGTTGCCAGGCAGTTCCCTTGGTCCAGGGCTCCCTTCCAGCACCATCCTGTCTTTCATGGCACCATCTGTTCAGGGCTGCATCATTGTATATATCTCTCATCCTGTTCCAGTGGACATGCAATTCCAATCCACAGTCCAACAGAAAATAAAAAGATATGTTTCTTATAACAGTCCAACAGAAATAAAAAGATATGTTCCTTACATTATTAAGTACTTAAAATTAAGAAGGGAAATGTTAAAACTGTTGCATTGAATTGTTCATTACAGTGAATAGTCAAATGCCCAGTTGTACAAGTTAATATTTGAGAATTTATGTTCTGATGAAGAGTCATACGAACTCGAAACGGTAACTCTGTTTTTCTCTCCACAGATGCTGCCAGACCTGCTGAGTTTTTCCAGCAATTTTTGTTTTTGTTTAATATTTGAGAAGGTAGAGTTAAGAAGGAAAGTTGGGAAGAACTATTTACACCCAAAGGCTGAAGCCGTTAGATTTTGAGGCCTCTTCTAATGATGTCAGTTGAACCCCAATGCTAATTTTGTTACTGACCTGCTCCGCGCATGCTGTGACCAGCATCAGCTGGCAGCCTGGCCAAGGAGGAACTAACAGGAAAGTTTTGGATTATTCTTATGAGGCTGGGTGTGCCCTTGGGGATCCAAAAAAAAACAGCTATGGCCACTCCAATTCCCCCGTCCTTGAGGCCAGGAGTACTTACTCATAAAGTCACCTTGCCCCTTGAATTTGCAGCAGAATGGAGCGAGTGAATTTCTGCCTTGCGCTCAGTGTTGTCAAGTGGCTAGTTAGTGAGCTCCACTGGTCAGCTGCCCAAAAGCCTAAGGGGGAAAATTTGATCCATACAGCTGTGTGAACATTAGGGACATCCCATGATGCAGACTATGTTAATGAGTTCAAGCGGCAGGATTGAGAAATATTCACATGTTCAATATGGATCAGTGGTTGCACTCTCACCTCTGAGTCAGGAAATTGTAGGTTTCTTCAAAGACTTGAGCACAAGACCTAGATGAGACTTCAATGCAGCACTGGGAGAGGGCTGAACAGTTGACGGCGCTGTCTCATCTGTAATATGAAATCAAAGCCCCATCTACCCTCTCAGGTGAATGTAAAAGATTCCATAGCATTGTTTGAAAAAGGAGCATGCAGTTCATCCCTGAAAATGTTTACCCCTCATCCAACACAAAAACAAATTATTTGGTCATGTATTTAATTGTTGTTTTGCAGGACGTTACTGGCATAAATTGACTACTGTCTTCCCTAAATTACAAAAGTGGTTCATTGACTATAAAGTGCTTTGTGGCATCCTAAGGTTAGGAAGGCACCATTCAAATGCAAGGTCTTTTTATGAGGTAAATCAAGAACTTACCACATGGCTACCATACAAACTTTTGTAATAGTCCATTTCGGAATCATTTTTATTTTCATTGACATCACTCAGGAAGTAAATTTGCCCTTTAGTGAGGTGAGTGAGTGCAGTTAAAAAGCAGCTGGTTTATTTGGCATAGCGACCTATTCTTCCCCCTAGGGATTTTTAAGTTCTTTTCACCCTGGTGCAAAGTTTAAATTGTTCATTTTCCAGTGCATATATGTAGGGCGTGATGACTTATCACTGATGTGCTTATTTTACAAGCGCTGGTTTCCTGATGCCAAATATAATGGGTAATAAAAATACAAAGCATTTAATTATAACTTCCACACTTTTTAGAACAATGTTGCATCCTGCCCTACATATACAACTTTATTAGTCTGTTGCCACAGCAGCCTGGACTATGTGATTAATTTTACATGCTTTCTCTTCACATTTCAATTCAAAGAGCAGCATCAAATTTAATCTTAGGCTGTAAAATTTAGGTAAGTAACCCCTGTATCATGGGTGCCTTAAAAGGTCTAAAATGGCATCCACATCGTACGTGTACTCTTCTGATGCGGGCCGGCCACCCTCTGTTTTCATGAGATTGTTAGTGTGGGCACTGGGAACATATGCCGGAAATATGCAAAGTAGGCCAATTGTGACGTCATTGTGTAATGGTGATTTGAGGCCCACAGTGCTGTTTTCGGCCTCAATGCTGCAGCCAATGTCCGGCCTTAACCTCACACAGTTGAACATGCACTCAGCAGCTGGAAAGACTCCCCTCAACAGCATTATTTAAAGGAATTATCAATTATTTTCAGGTTAGTTACTGAATGATTTCTACTGGCTGCTGTTGAGTTAATTGAAGTGTTTGGTGTTATTTAAAGTTGATCAAGACTGCAGATGGTGGTGTGGCACATGGCCTTGGTTTTAACTTCATGGGTTTTGCCCAGGCCACTTGGTTTCAGTCATGGTGTGGTAGTTTGTGTTGTAGAATGTGCTAAGCCAGAATTCTAGCAAGCAAGAGCCGCAAAGTTATCAGGGTATCTATTTAAAACTAGTTTATTTACACTATTCGCAGTATGTACATAGTAAGTTACAGGGGAGGCACATCTTCCCTCAGGGCTGCCCGTCTGCTCCCTACAGTGTCTCACACGCGGCTGCCTGATGTCAGTGCCACATCATCATCTGCTCCGTAGATTAGCATATCCATTCTGTTAACCCTGTTTACTACAGTTTCAATCCTGCTTGACCTCTATCATGTCATGGAGAATGAGTAGATGCTATCAGAGGAGGACAAGCTGCTTGAATAGCAAGCCAGAGGGGCAAGGAGAGAAGGGTTCTCAGCAGGAGGCCATAGCCACCCAGTGTCTCCAAGGAGCAATTTTCCTACCTCAACCTAAGCTTGGAACAGTGTGTATACAACATCTTTATTTTACAAAGGAGGTGCTCACTGAAATCTGCCACCTCTTGCAAGCAGGCGGGCAGCCTCAGAGTAAGTTGAGGACAGCATTGCCAATGGCTTTAACAAATGAGAAACAAAAAGTGACCCTAGCCATGAACCTCTTTGCGTCAGCCTTCTCCCAGACTGAAGCAGGAGACTTCTCCAAAATAGTGCAGTTCATAACCCTGCTTCCTGCTGCCTGCAGTTATGCACCACCTTGTCCTATAAGAGAGATGGTAGTGTGTTAATGGGTGTGGTTCAATGTGTTTGGATGATGCCGTTATCATGGTTATTATAGCTGGCAGTGAGTGAAAGCTGTGAGATATATGTGGGGCTTAGTGCAGTGCTAAGTATGTGAGAGTGGAACAACAGAGAACCACAGAGCATAGTCTCTACCTGGTTAATGTTATGTTTGCTGTTGCTGCTGGTTAGACACTCTTGCCCTGCCACTTCCAGCACATGCTGCAGCCAGAATGCATCTGCCCCTCAGGAAGTGCCTTTAAGTAGTGCAGGATAGCTTTAAGTGGTACTAGCCACACTCAAACTTGGGCACCACGTGGAGCATGCAGCTATCCAGCAGAGAAATTAGCACTAGCCTGCATGCAGAAGTCAATTAATTGAGCAGGCAGCACAAAGTTTGTGTGCTGCCTGCATTGGAAGGAACAGGCATGGGTTAACCTCGCATTGTGATTCCTGTGTCCATTTTCAGCAGTTATTAAATTTTGACCCACTACTGTATTATTTCTTTGCTTGGAAAAGTGCCAAATCTATTCACCTTTGACTAGATTGGTAGGTGTGTTTTAATTTTATAGGTGAAAAATAATAAGATTGACATTATGTGGTTACCATGTGGATATTTACTCCTGCCACATCTGTACAAGCCTTGAGGACATTCTCAAGCCACTCAGGACCTTAAGGGCCTGACTTTGGACTGCACCATGTTGGCATGGGTGGTAGTGGTCTGGGCTGGCTGACTGACACGCATCGGCCATGGCATTGGCAGAGTGGCAGTGGTGGGAACATGAGTGCTGTCATCATGAGAGAGGACAGCAGGATCGTGCACCATGGAACCATTTCTACAGCCCCCAAGCAGACCCTCAGCAACCCTTGTAACCAGATGGAACACAGGTCGCTGGGCTGCTCTAAAATCTTGCAAGCTCCTTTGAGCTACTGCTACCTGCAGCCATGATGGCAGCAGTCTGAGTCCTTATGGTAATGAGCAGAGACATCATAACATTAGTCAGCCTGAGTTTCCACTGCAGAACTCAGACATAAGATGACTTCTGTCTGTACTGCTGTGGAAGCTAGGGCATTGGCCACTCGATGCTACAGCACAGCTCAGTCCGCAAGTGATGCTTTGGAATTTGCCACCTCTATTTCCATGCAGGGAAGGAGTTCTACAAGAAACCCTGTGCCAAATTGCAGTCAGGCTCCTCCATGCTCATTGACTGTGATACTAGGCTCTTTGGCAGGTCTACCAATGCTCCAAACATTTCTGTGAGCATGTCCATCAATCTTTTTTCCTGTACATTGCCTCATCAAAGTCATCTTCACCTTCATCTTCATCTGCAACTTCACCCTCCAGAGAACTGTAGCGTGCATTATCCTTTTCCCATTGTCCTTGCTTCAGTCCACTCACCACATGCTGATTCTGCCGCTCTACTTCCCTCAAAGGTAAGCACAGTGCCAGGATCTCAAATGGTGACTGTGAGTGTCAGCTAAAGTGATGGTGATTCTTCCTCAGGCCTTCTCTTCTTCTGGACCTTAATCCTCAGGCGCCACTGACTGGCCAGGTAACAGTTCTTGGGTGCCTGCATGCATAAATTCAGAGGGGGAGGTTGGTGTGATGGAAGAGAGGTGAGTGGAAAGAAAGTGGTGCTTAGTTATACGATCTGTAGCGTGTACATTTTTAAAAATTCATTTAGGGATGTGGGCTTCGCTGGCTGGGCCAGCATTTATTGCCCATCCCTAGTTGCCCTTGAGAAGTTGGCAGTCCATGTGGTTTAAGCACACCCACAGTGCTGTTAGGAAGTGAGTTCCAGGGTTTTGACCCAGCGACAGTGAAGGAACGATGATATATTTCCAAGTCAGGATGGTGAGCGACTTGGAGGGGAACTTCCAGGTGGTAGTGTTCCCATTTATCTGCTGCCCTTGTCCTTCTAGATGGTAGTGGCCATGGGTTTGGAAGGTGCTGTCGAAGGAGCCATGGTGAATTCCTGCAGTGCACCTTGTAGATGGTACACACTGCTGCTACTGTGCATCGGTGGTGGAGGGACTGAATGTTTGTTGATGTGGTGCCAATCAAGCAGACTGCTTTGTTCTGGTGTCCAGCTTTTTCAGTGTTGTAGGAGCTGCACTCATCCAGGCAAGTGGGGAGTATTCCATCACATTCCTGACTTGTGTCTTGTAGATGACGGACAGGCTTTGAGGAGTCAGGAGGTGAGTTACTCGTAGCATGATCCCTACCTCTGACCTGCTCTTGTAGCCACAGTATTTATATGGCTGGTCCAGATCAGTTCCTGGTCAATGGTAACCCCAGGATGTTGATAGTGGGGGATTCAGTGCTGGTAATACCATTGAACATCAAGGGGCGATGGTTGGATTCTCTCTTGTCATTGCCTGACACTTGTGTGGCATGAATATTACTTGCCACTTGTCAGCCCAAGCCTTTATATTGTCCAGGTCTTGCTGCATTTGGACATGGACTGCTTCAGTATCTGAGGAGTCGTGAATGGTGCTGAACATTGTGCAATCATCAGCGAACATCCCCAGTTCTGACCTTATGATGGAAGGAAGGTCATTGATGAAGCAGCTGAAGATGGTTCGGCCTAGAACACTTCCCTGAGGAACTCCTACAGTGATGTCCTGGAGCTGAGATGACTGACCTCCAACAACCACAACCATATTCCTTTGTGCTAGGAATCATACATCATACCAGGTTGTGGGATGAGGGTGAAGTAGGGTTTCAAAGGTGCATGAGGCAGGGACACACTGTCTTCTTCGATTGTTTCAGTGATGCCAGATACCACAGCTTCAGTGACGGCTGTGGCAGTAATGCCGAGCTCCGTCTCCTCGAACAGGTTGAGGAAATGCAGCCATCCCTGACCCTAGCCGACTCTTCATTGTTCCCTGCGGTTTTATGTGCAATATTGTCCTGCAGAAGAGAGGGAAGAGTGTCAGTGAGTGTTGCAATGCATTTGGGTGATGCGTTTGTCACAGCTGAATTTTTATGGAAGCTGTGAAATGTGAGTGTGAGGCTTGCAGAAGTGATAGATGAGTGAGGGTGCTGTGGAGCATATTAATGTTAGGCATGAGTCCTGATTGCTAAAGATTGCTGATGGGTGCGTGAATGGGGTGTCATGCATTGAGCAGTGTGGTGCAGTTGGCAGGCAATGGCATTTGAAGCTTCATTCACCAACCTTGACCACTCATGTGAGGCTAAGGAGCATGTTCCGGCACTGCTTCCAAGTGCTTGGGCCAGTTTCCTGGCATTGGCCTTCATGGCTATCTGTTCCCTTTGCTTTTCGGTGCATGTCTGGTGGACCTCCTACAGAAAGTTGAGCTCTCTTCTCCTTTTCATTTCCTGCACTGAGGCTTCCAGTGATGCATCTGAACAACCAGGAGCCCTTTCTCTGGTCTGCCTTGGGATGTTTCTCACATTAAAGTGAAAGGCTGTTGTTGTTGCTTCATTGCTCTGGTTTCAGCCTGCTCAGAAAGTCTTTCTCAGCCACTTCCAGCAGCTGCTGCGGTTTTTTAATTATGCAGGCTGGTTTTACGAAGTGCAGGCCAGCCTTAATTGGTGCTAGCCTTGTTTGAACCTGGGCTCCATGCTGAGAGTGCAGCCACTCAGCAGTGCCTTCAGCTCTGAGCTGCATGCCACAAGCATGGAGATGAGCAGACAGCACAAATTTCCCATGCTGGAGCGTCACTGCCTGTATCACTTGGAGGCCGTATCAAACTTTTTCCTGTTGGGGGGTGACTTGTGTTTACCAGGGGTAAATAAGAGTGAATATGCTCTCAGTCTGTGAAATAGTGCCATGATTTGTAACATTGAATTCAAATTCATTTTGGAGCACATGGACACTGTATCAAGTCAAATTTATTGAAAAAGAAAATGTATTCTACGGGGGATTATTTTGATGAAAGGCTGAAAACAGACACTGCGTGGATGCTGTGCAGACAAATCTGTTTGAAAGGCTGGATTTAGTCTGCAATTTTGGAGCTAATTGATGATTGCAGTGATTAACAGGTGCCTTAGGATGCTAAAACTGATATCTGTATGTTTCACACTCAAGCATTGATTAGAAGCAATTTTCATGTAGTAATCTGGGTAGCCTCCATGCACCCAGTACAGCTGAAGGTGTGGAATGCACTGGCGGACACACAATGGAATGTTTCTGAATGTCTCCTGGATGCTGCAGTTCAGGTCCTGATACAGAGGAGAAGGAATGTCCTATACTCTCAGGAGTGGGGGGGAGGAGGGAATAAGCCCACCATGTCCTCCTGTTCCTCTCTCCCACAGCAGCTAATGCGGCTCTGCCTATCCTCAACTCCTCCTCTGATTCCTCGTCCAGACCAATCAGGACCCACAGTAAGATCCCTATCACCATGTATTCCCTTCCTCCTGGTGGCTCCTGTAAGGTCTTCAAACATAAGAGGAGCAGAGCACTCACTCTCTTTAGGTGAAGTCCTCAGGGAATTTTCAGGAAAAATGTTAACAGAATTTTGGTGGAGTCTTGACGAGGTGTCCCAGAAAGACTCCCAATGTGTCTCAAAAGTCTTCTTGCAGTAAGTGTTTCGCCAGGAACAAGTAAACAGTAAACGCTGAGCATGCCTTTCAAGAAGGATAGAACTCCTCAGCCAACAATTTGTTTACTGCTGTTCAGCTGGTTGTTGTTAGGAAAGGCCATTAATTGAAGTGCTAACCACCAAAATAACATGCAGTCTCTTTAATGAGAACTAATAGGCAATTTAATTAGCAATCAGACTTTGACCATTCTAGGGGTGGCCAATTCTAGCACAAGCTTCAACTCCTTCACTAAGGTGAGGCAGGGTAAACTGTTATTGCAGCTTAAGGCCCCCATTGTGGCCACATTGGAAGCCCTTTAGCACCTAAAGTATATGGGGAAAATTTCTCCCTTTAGTTTACCATCGGGAAGTCTAATAAACCCAATCGTCCAGGTACAACTAATACATCAGATAGTCCATTCTACATAAAGTGTTCAACAAACTTAAACTATTTTGTTTGAACTTCTATCTGCCCCTTTTAGAAAACTTACTCCGATAGGGAAAATTATCTGCCACACTCTCCCCGCCCCACAATTAGGAGTGGGCAGGAGCAGTTTGAAAGAAGTGAAGAAACCTATATGAACCAGAGTCCTATTATGTTAATAGGTGCACAATGTCATCTTAACACAGAAGAATGTAATGCTCCCTCAGCAACCACACTGGCAGCTACAACAAGGTCCAGGTAAGTTTGAAGTTTTCCTTGTGGGACTAGACTGCACCTCTGGGTCCTCAACCAGGAAGTTTAGATCTCCCTTGCCTAGGCTCCACATCCTCCCATTACCAGTGACTAGCACTCCGTTTCACCTGCATACACCCCATTGGATCTGGGCTGCCAACTTTCTGCCTCCTCCACTGACATCCCTGCGACATGTTTCTCTCTCTCAGTCTGGCTGTCTTTCTCTGCCTGCCTCCATCTGTCTCTCCTCTTTGTCTGGGGGAATCTTCACTTATCATCATGCTAGGAATTGGGGGAGGGGATCTCTGATTTGTCTCTGTCTGTCAGTTGGTCTACGTTTCTGTCAGTCCGGGGGAGTTTTTACTTACCATTGCACTGTGGAGTTGGGGGGTTGTGGGAGGTTCCATAGAGTGCGACCATTGCCTCTACAGGTTCCTCCCCCAGGAAGCCAGCCTGATTTTCAGGTTTTGCCTCTAGGCAGCCGGGAGATGATCTGGGAGAGATCGCAGGACTAGGTAGGTGGGAACCCCAACTCCTGGGTCGGGGGGCCCAATTCCACCCTCTATTGTGAAGGCACTTGCCTTCCCTCCGAAGCTCGGTCCTGAGGCCTGGATAATCCAACTGACCATTCAAATCTGCAAACCAAGGTTTCTGTTGCATTATCTGTGCTTTGATCAATACAAACTCAGTTGAAGAATCAGCGTACATGTTGTACTAGGTGCTTTATTGAGAGATTGTTCTTACATGTGCTTCTAGCTGGACATCATGGCGACACCACATGGGTCATTACATCACTTCCAGCCGTGATGTGTACATACACATAAACATGTATTAAAATCACTTTGTTTAACTCCACCATCACACCATCCCACTCCCCTTGAATATAGAGGATCAATGCAGTTTAACACTGCAGGTGGCAGCACACTGGTATACAGTCAGGAGGGAGTTGCCCTGGGAGTCTTCAATATCGGCTCTAGCTCCCACGAAGTCTCATGGCATCAGGTCAAACATAGGCAAGGAAACCCCCTGCTGATTACCACGTACCCCACCCCCCACTTGGAGGAGGCATTGAGGGTGGCAAGGGCACAGAATGTACTCTGGGTGGGGGACTTCAATGTCCATCACCAAGAGTGGCTTTGTAACACCACCACAGACTGAGCTGGCCGAGTCCTAAAGGACATAGCTGCTAAACTGGATCTGCGGGAGGTGGTAAGGGAACCAACAAGAGGAAAAAATATACTTGAACTCATCTTCAGAAACCTGCCTGCTGGTGCTGCATCTGTCCATGACAGTATTGGTAAGATAGAATACCACACAGTCCTTGTGGAGACAAAGTCACATCTTTACGTTGAAAATACCCTCCATCGTGTAGTGTGGCACTACCACCATGTTAAATGGGGTAGATTCAAACAGATATAACAATTCAAGACTGGGCATCCATGGGGCACCGTGGGCCATCAGCAGCAGCAGAATTTTACCCTGGTTCAATGAAGAGTGCAGGAGGGCATGCCAGGACCAGAGCCAGGCATACCTAAAAATGAAGTGTCAATCTGGTGAAGCTACGACATAGGACTGCCAGCACACCAAATAACATAAACAGCATGTAATAGACAGAAATAAGCGATTCCATAACCAACAGATCAGATCTAAGCTCTGCAGCCCTGCCACATCCAGTCATGAATGGTGGTGGACAATTAAACAACTCAAAAGATAAGGCTGAAGCATTTGCAACTATCTCCAGCCAAAAGTGCCAAGTGGATGATCCATCTCAGCCTCCTTGAGAGGTCCCCAGCATCACAGATGACAGTCTTCAGCCAATTTGATTCACTCCACGCGATATCAAGAAACGGCTGAAGGCACTGAATACTGCAAAGGCTATGGGCCTTGACAATATTTCGGTAATAGTACTGAAGACTTGTGCTCCAGAACTTGCCGTGCCCCTAACCAAGCTGTTCCAGTACAGCTACAACACAGACATCTACCTGGCAATGTAGAAAATTGCCCAGGCATGTCCTGTACACAAAAATCAGAACAAATCCAACCCAGCCAATTACCGGCCCATCAGTCTACTCTTCATCATCAGTAAAGTGATGGAAGCGGTCATCAAAAGTGCGATCAAGCAGCAGTTGCTTAGGAATAACCTGCTCAATGCCGCTCAGTTTGGATTCTGTCAGGGTCACTCAACTTCTGATCTCATTACAGTCTTGCTTCAAACAAGGACAGAAAAGCTGAACTCCAAAGGCGAGGTGAGAGTGATTGCCCCTAACATCAAGACAGAATTTGACTTGAGTGTGGCATCAAAGGCCCAGCAAAACTGCAGTCAATGGGGATCAGGGGGAAAACTCTCCACTGATTGGAGTCATACCTAGCACAAAGGAAGATGGTTGTTGGAGGTCAACAGTCTCAGTTCCCGGACATCACTGCAGGAGTTCCTTAGGGCGGTGTTCTTGGCCCAACCAGCTTCAGCTGCTTCATCAATGACCTTCCTTCCATCATAAGGTTAGAAGCGGGGATGTTTGGTGATGATTGCACAATGTTCAACACCATTTGCGACTCCACAGATACTGAAGCAGTCCATGTCCAAATGCAGCAAGACCTGGACAATATCCAGGCTTGGGCTGATGAGTGGCAAGTAATATTCACACCAGGCAATGACCATCTCCAACAAGAGAGAATCTAACCATCGCCCCTTGACATTCAATGGCATTACCATCACGGAATTCCACACTATCAGCATCCTGGGTGTTACCATTGATCATAAACTGAACTGGACTAACCATATAAATACAGTGGCTACAAGAGCAGGTGAGAGGCTAGGAATCCTGTGGCAAGTAACTCACCTCCTGACTCCCCAAAGCCTGTCCGCCATCTACAAGGCACAAGTCAGGAGTGTAATGGAATATTTCCCACTTGCCTGGATGAGTGCAGCTCCAACAACACTCAAGAAGCTTGACACCATGCAGGACAAAGCAGCCCACATGATTGTCACCCCTTCTCCAACATTTACCCTTCCACTACTGACGAACAGTGGCAGCAGTGTGTACCATCTGTAAGATGCACTGCAGAAACTCACCAAGGCTCCTTGGGCAGCACTTTCCAAACCCATGACCACTACCATCTGGAAGGACAAGGGCAGCAGATATATGGCAACGCCACCACTTGGAAGTTCCCCTCCAAGTCACTCACCATTCTGACTTGGAAATATATCGCCGTCCCTTCACTGTCGCTGGGTCAAAATCCTGGAACTCCCTCCCTAACAGCACTGTGGGTGTACCTACACCACATGGACTGCAGCGGTTCAAGAAGGCAGCTCACCACCACCTTCTCAATGGCAACTAGGGATGGGCAACAAATGCTGGCCCAGCCAACGAAGCCCACATCCTGTAAATGAATTTTAAAAATAGATATTTCTTGTGGAGTAGAAAAATTGCATCAATGTTACATCCAGATGGTGTAGTATTCTAGTACATATAATTTGCAAATTCATATTTTATTAGACAACACCTATTACTTTAACACATTCTCCAACATTAGTAGCACTAAACGTCTATAGCTATCACTACAACAAGTTCTTACTTTTAAGAAACTGTAAACACTACTTAACATAAAACTTTACAACCTAAAAGAACAGCACTTAAAATGACTACTCTCCAAGGAGCTAGCTACATTTCATATTCTTGGAAACGTGCTAGCCTGCAGCAGACCTGGTAACAGCTATGTGTGGCTGTGATTTTGAGCTACCTGTTTTCTTGGCCTGATTTTGGGTTTGGAATGGCTGCCTTCACGTCTCAATGTCCTTTGTTTGGTATTTGCCACTCCTTCATCGGCAAAGCATGTGTTCGCATATAGGCAATACTGTGGATTACCTGGTGCATGGCTGACAGAGCTTTCTCTGTCAGAGGCCTATTGCTTCTTGATGTAGATCACTTTGCAGGATCATGGTTTCCTGCAAACTTTTGGCACTTCTGTCAGGGTCCACATTTGTTCCTGTGGGTATAAGATTCTCGCCTTTTGGCTGACATGGACTGGAGGTAGTTCTGCACTGGCATGTTTATCATGAGTCTCCTCCACCCTGTTCTGCCTTTGTTGCAGTTGGTCCACGATCAAAGATGACTCCATGAGGTGATGGCTTGGAAGATGATGAGATATGATTGATAGGCCATTTCCTGCACATGTCTTGGAAAGGTTTTCCACTGTACTGTGGACCACTGTTTGATATGACTTCCATCGGGGCACCAAAAAGACTGAAAATAGCATTTACAGCGCTGATCACTGCTGCACTTGATGTATCCCTGAGTTTTTGTATGATCGGATATTTGGAATGGTAATCAGTTACAAGTAGGTAGCCCTCCTTATGACATGAACAGGTCCGTCATTAGTTTGGTTCATAGAGAGGGAAGACTATTGTCTTGTGTGGCTCCTTCTATTGTTTGACTTGGTGTTCTTGGCAAATGTCATAAGCTTTTACAGAGTGATTGATAACTTTGCTAATGCCAGGCCAGAATACTGATTCACAAGCATGGCATCTTGTCTTCTCAATCCCCATATAGTCCTTGTGAAGCTGAACAAGTAAGCCTGAGCAAAACATTGCTGGAATCAGTACCCCGCAGTCCGTGAAGAGCATTCCATTCAATGTGCCAATCTCATCCCAATATTGCCAGTATGTCCCCAGGTCTGTGTGTATCTCCTTGATGGTTTCTGGCCAACCATCAACAGTGGTCTGCCACAGGGTTCTGAGTACTGGGTCTTGGGAAATCTCTCTCTGGAGTTCTTTTCATTTGCACCAAAACACATCAGGTGGATGTTGTAGCCATCTTCTACATCAGTGCATACCTTGTTGACCTGGAAGTCGAGTGATATGTCCTGTATATTTCTAGGGTTAGTCAGTTTGCTCAGACCATTTGATAGAACCACCTGGTTGCCAGGTTTGTACCTGAAGTTGCAATTGTAACCTTAGATCTTTATTAGCAATCTCTGGAAGGGATGTGGTGCACTGGTGAGCAGCTACCTCCAAATCATTTCTAGAAGCTTGTAGATCGTAGTGAAAGTGAATTCATTACCAAACAGATGTGTGAGGAACCTGGATGAGTGCAGCTCCCACAACACGCAAGCTTGACACCATCCAGGACAAAGCAGCCTGCTTGATTGGCACCACATCCACAAACATTTCCTAGTGTCTCATGTTCAATGTTTGAGTAGTCTGCCTGGACAGGTGATAGACTGTTAGATCCAAATGCTACTTGTTTGCTGCCCTGCAGGAGGCACACTCCAAGGCGTTTCAGTGAGGCATCTACCTCTAGCATTATCGTTTTCTGTGGGTCATGGTACTGTAGACACGATTCGGCTGAGAGTGCCTGCTTTAGTGCATCAAATGCATGTTGATCATCATCTTGACAGAGGAATGGTGCATCTTTTTTCAAAAGCTCCCCTATGTGGGATGCCTTTATCTGAGAAATTTGGGATGTAGGCTGCTAGGAAGTTGAATAATCCTAAGCATCTCTGCAGATCATCCTTATCTTGTGGTATAGGAATGGAGTGACCGTCTTCAATTTTACTTAGACCTAGGTGAATACCTATGTTGGAACAGAAAGACCTGAAGAAATTGATGTGGTCTGACTTGGTGCAATAGTTCTTGCTATTGAAGATTGAAACTTCACGTCTGGTGGTCTCCATCAGCATGTGGAGGTTTCTATCATTTTCCTCTTCTGTGTACCCTATCACTGCAATGTCACCTGTGATGCATAAGCAACCTGGGACGCACTATTATTCAGCCTATGTGTTTCTGGAAGAGGTCTTGGCTGACCAATAACCAAAAAGGTAGGCAAAGGAAGCAATATCTGCCAGAAGGGATTCTGAAAGTTATCAGCTCTTGTGATTCCTCTGACAGGTATACTAACCAATATCCATTCTTGGCATTAAGTTTAAACAAATGCCTGTTCTCCCGCAAACATTGGGTTGAGTTCTCCCAAGATTGCCACCTCGTGGGGTCATCTCTTCAGGATTTTCAATTGGTCCTTCAATTGGCTCAGCACACGGATCATTACTATATTGAGCTTGTTGCATGCTGGCAACCCTGCCACTACATGCTGGCAACCCTGAAACATCCATGACATAAAATGTTTGTGCTGACCAGGGAAATCCTTTGAAAACACTTCAAGGTCAAGGCACTGAAGCAGAGTATTGGTGAGCCATTGTGGGCATTGGACTTCACACTGCTAGGCTGGATTACCAAATTCCATCTCTCTCTGCACATGCCCTTGAGAGCCCAAAGTGGAAGTGTATTGTCACTTGCTCCTGTGTCAATATTTATGCACAGGTGATGCTTTCCAGTCTTGCTCAGACATATGACCTCCAGCATTATGAAGGTTTCTGCCTTTGCTATGGAGTCAACCCGTTCAGCCAGACTGATTGTGTGGAATAGTTGCTCACAGTCTGTCATCTATTCATCTTCATCTGTCTCTTTTCCTCTGGTCTGGTGTTCACTCATTTTGTGGGCCGGTTGATATTTCTGGCAGTGCCAAGCTGAATCCTGCCTGCCTTTGCCTCTAGTGGCATGCATCTACTGCTGATTCATCGTCTGCTCTGGCTTCTCCCTTTGTCCTTGCTACTGGGCTTCCTGCATAACTCAGCCCAGTGCCTATTTCGTTGTGTGGTTGGGGTCTAGATGGGGGTTTGGGGATTGTCTATTCTCCCAAAGAATGCTGCTTGAGTCTGTAGTTTCCCAAAACCATTCACCTTTATTTGCAGCAAGTCTCTACACGTTTGGACTCCTACACAAAGTTGGACTTGTCCTCTTTCCAGATCCCTCTTGCTTAGTCATATGATCTAACATCATTATTTCATCAGCATCATTTATACTTCTGATGTTAACCCTTTAGCCTACATCTTGCCGCCAAGTCTTTATCCCTATCCTCTTATGGTGCCCATTAAATCTGTAGGCCTTGAACGCCCCTCTAGAAGCTGAGCAATTATGTGGCTGATGGGAGAGCCCACAATTGTCACATATCTTCTTCTGCTTAGGTGCTCTCAGTAGTGCTCAATTATCCTTATACTTTCACAGGATGTGAGCCTCACTGGCTAGGCCAGCATTTATTGCCTATCCCTAATTGCCCTTGAGAAGGTGATGGTAAGCCACCTCCTTGAGCCGCTGCAGTCCATGTGGGATTTGGTGGTAGAGGTCGTGGGTTTGGAAGGTGCTGTTGAAGGAGCCTTGATGAGTTGCTGCATTGCACCTTGTAGATGGTACATACTACTGCCACTGTGTGTCGGTGGTGGAGGGAGTGAATATTTAAGGTGGTGGATGGGGTGCCAATCAAGCTGCTGCTTTGTCCTGGTTGGTGTTGAGCTTCTTCAGTATTTTTGGAGTTGCACCCTCCAGTCAAATGGAGAGTATTCCATCACACTCCTGACTTGAGCCTTGGAGATTGTAGAAAGGCTTTGGGGAGTCAGCAGGTGAGTTAGTGGCTGCAGAATTCCTAGTCTTTGACCTGCTCTTGCAGTCAGGGCTATTCATATGGCTGGTCTGCTTCAGTTTTTGGTCAATGGTAATCCTGAGGATGTTGATATTGGGGGATTCAGTGATGGTAATTCATTGAATGTCAAGAGCAGATGGTTAGATTCTCTCTTATTGGAGATTGTCATTGCCTGGAATTTGTGTAGCGCAAATGTTACTTGCCACTTATCAGCCCAAGCCTGAATGTGGTCTTGCTGCATTTGGACATGGAGTGCTTCAGTATCTGAGGAGTCATAAATGGTGCTGAGCATTGTGCAATCACCAGCAAACATCCCCACTTCTGACCTTCGGATGGAGGGAAGTTCATTGATGAAGCAGCTGAAGATGGTTGGACCGAGGACACTATCCTCAGAAACTCCGGCAGCAAAGAATGGTATGGGCAATAAATGCTGGCCCAGCCAGCAAAGCCCACATCCCGTGAATGAATAAAAAAAAACACAATCATCTTCCTTTGTGCTAAGTATGACACCAACCAGCGGAGAGTTTTACCTTTGATTCCCAATGACTTCAGTTTTGCTAGGGCCCCTTGATGCCACATTGTCCAATGCTGCCTAGATGTCAAGGGCAGTCACTCTCGCAGAATTTCAAAATTCAGAATTGTTACGGTGTCGATGGAGGCCATTCGGCACATCCTGTCTGCACCAGCTTTCTGAGCATTTTAACTTAGTGCCAATCTCCTGCCTTTTCCCGGTAAATCTGCACATTGTTTCTATTTAAATAATCATCTAATGCCTTCTTGAATGCCTCAATTGAACCTGCCTCCATCACACTTCCATGCAGTGCATTCCAAACCCTAACTACTCAACTTGTGAAAAAGTTTTCCCTCACCTCGCATTTGCTTCTTTTGCAAAACACATTAAAACTGCGCCCTTTCGGTCTTGATCCAATTATAAGTGGGAACAGTTTCTCCCTATCCACTCTGTCCAGTTCCCTCATGATTTTGTAAACTTCTATCAAGTCTCCTCTTCGCCTTCTCCTCTCCAAGGAAAACAGTCGCAGCTTCTCCAATCTTTCCTCATAACTGAAGTGTCTCATCCCTGGAACCATTCTTGTAAATCTCTACTGCAGTCTCTCCAATGCGTTCACATCCTTCCTATAGTGTGATCCCCAGAACTGTACGCAATACTCCAGCTAAGGTCTAACCAATGTCTTATATAAGTTCATCATAACTTCCCTGCTCTTGTACTCTAAGCCCCTCCTCACTCCTGGAGCTCAGCGCTGTTGTCTATGTTTGAACCAAGGCTGTAATGAGATAGGGAGTTGAGTGGCCCTGGCAGAACCCAAACTGAACATCAGAGAGCAAGTTATTGCTGAGTAAGGGCTGCTTTATAGCACTAAATTGTTATGTGTTTGATTATGAGATTATGGCCTAAATTTTGCACTTATTGGGCGCGTGCGATCAGCAGGCCCAGGAGCGGCCGGGAAACTGTCCCCCGACTGCAATCGGCCTCCGACCATGAAACGCACCCGGAGAAAGGCTCTGCACTGCCGGCGGGGGCGGGAAGAGGGCGGACACCAATGTCACCGAGGGTGCTGGTGAGCACTTTCACTGAGCTCCCTGCAGGCAGACAGATGCCTCAGGGGGCTGCAGAGCTCCAAATAATAGAAGAAAGCACAAAAATGCTGCAAAGAAAATGTCCATGCAGCACAATCAAGCACCTGAAAGCATATCTCATCAAAAAACAGTCCCCAGATGTTTATTTTTATTTTAAATTCGAACGGAGTTTTCATCCTGCCCTTGGATGAGGTTTCATCAAAAATGTAAAGCCAGCCTGGAAGATTGGCCTGTCCGCCAACCATAAGGTTGGATGGGCCACGAAAAATCACTTACAGTTGGGCTATTAATGAACTTAATTGCCTGCTTCATTGCCAGCGGGCGCTCCTCCGACTTTTGCACGCGCCCGCCAAGCGAAATATTGCGCGTATGCGCGATGACATCGGGACACTCACCCGATGTCATCTAGCACAATTTTATGCCCGTTTGCATTGGGCGCATCCACCCACGGGATGTAAAATTCTGGCCTGTCTGATAACTGATCTATCTTTACTGTGCCTGATTGGTTAAGCCTGGGTGTGAACTCAAAGAAAAGTAAACAAAACTGTAGAAAGAGCTGGAAGCCAAAGCTGAAACATGGAGGAGACATATTTTAAATCACTGGGAATAAAATCTATGATACGCATAGAAACTAGTGTCATATCTGCATTGCTCTGAGATATACAAAATGCTTGTAAGCATTGTGTCTCTGCTATGATAGCTTCATACTTCCCTCTATCTTGTAGCACACTATCTTTGTCATGTCCTTTGGCTTGTGGAGCAAGTTCTTCTTGAATGCTTCTATTGGTGTGGAGGAATAACTAATTCGATGATGTACTCAGAGAGCTCTGCATCTGTGAAGTTGCATTCTTTTCCTTTGTATCTGCACCTATTACCAAACTTGTCGAAGCTCTCATTCATGTTCTGCTTGTATCTCATCAGCTCTAAATGATTCTGAAGTTTACCTTCACTTTAAGCTGGCCTTCCAGCGTTGACCAGCTTTGTAGGATATTTCTGATTGGTTTTGGATAAACCGGACATGTTTCTCCTATGAAGCCTTCATTGCCTATTGAGATTTTAATATTGCTTGCTTGCTTTTCTGCATCTGCAACCTCATTATCTAGAATGCATAACTCCATTCTTTGAACAGGTTAAACTCACCTGGGATACTGGAGACCTAATTTATTTCTGGGTGCCTGGTCACCATGGTCTCTGTCTTCTGCCATTGCTCAGGAGCGAGTCTTAATAGTGAAGCGGTAGCTGATCTGGACTGGAGCCATATCCTGAACTGTGCAGCTACAGTGTGGGCCTGAATCTTACGGAGATGGGAGGGCCTCTGATGGTGGGTGAGTTCCTGGTGCACAGATGTGGTGACTGTGTAAGTAACAATCCCATCAGAGTACACTATCACTGTACTCGTCTCACGGGCTAATGCTCCTACTGCTTGTACACTGCCTAGTCAGGGCAAGGTGCCAGAGTGTATTCAGCTTACATCTATTATTTCTTTTGTTACTCACTTTGGGAGAATTGTGATCGGATTGTGCAAGTTTCTGCCTGCTTCTTGTTAGACTGCTGATCCATCATCGCTGCCACCATATTGTAATTTCTGTGCTTAGATCAATACAGTGTCAGTGGAAGAGTCAGTGTAGATGTTGTACTTGGTGCTTTATTGAGAGATTGTTCTTACATGTGCTCCTAGCTGGACATCATGGCGCCACCACATGAGTGACTGCATGACTTCCGGTCATGACATGTACATATGCATAAACGTGTATTCAAATACCTTTGTTTTCTTCCACTGTCACAACAGTCTCAATAACATGTTTAAAATGCCAACCCGTTCCTGGGCGTGGGTATGCTGTCTGTCCTTGTCCCAATTTAGCAAAACCTTTAAGTTGATGGGTTGGAGCCAGCTTCCCAATGCACTTGGAATTTTTGCCCATTTAACTCTACACTCAATCCCACAGCTCACCCTAGCTAAAATTCTTTCCCCTGAGTCTGTCTCTGTCTGCCACTGCTCTGGTCCCATCAGTGCCTCCTGAAGCAGTGGCCACTGCTGGTACTGCATTCTGCATGGTGACCAGGCCAGGGGTTGGAGGAGAGACATGGGGGGGGTTTAGACCTCAGGAGCACCTTTGATGGGCCCAGGGGGCCTGTATAGGAAGCACCCCTGCATTAATCACCGCCAGCCAGAGCAATGAAACCTGCGGGTTTTACTCTTGGTGCTGGCCTCTGTCCACTGTGGGAAAAGGTGCAGCGGGATTGTGAAAAGGCCTTTAAGTGACCATTAACTGGCCACTTAAGCGCCTCAATTGACCCATGGTGAGCTTAGGTTTCTTAGGAGTATTGGGCTTCCTCCACCATGTGTAAAATTGTGGTGGGACAGGAGAGGGCAGGTAGGTGCCAGGACCAGCATCCGTGGTATTGCGCCCAATTTTACATCCTATACCCGCCTGGCAAAGCTCTCCCCACCCCCAAACCAGGGGAGTGTAAAATTCAGCCCCCCTGTGTCTATTTCACTGCATCTGTCTCTTGCTGTCACTGTTGCTCTCTGTCTCCCAATTACATCTTCCAGAACAAGTTTATAACCTGTGACGTGTCATTATGACCTTTGATGTTTTTTTTTATTTTGATCAGCCTTTGACTGCAGTATCTACATCTACATATTGTGTGCCTCTCTGATCTGGTTGTTCTGTTGAACAGATTCATTTCTCCACCTGTTGCTAATTGCAACTATTACTTAAGAACAGAATTTTCTTTTATTAAGCCATTAACTAATAGTGATTTTCACATTCTATAAGATAAAACATTTATGGCAGTACTTTGGCCTTTCTAAGTGCTTGTTTATTTTAAAATTCACGGAATAAATATTGATCACAGTTTAGAAAATGGAGTGACTGCATTCAGCGACTGTCACTGATTCGAAGCGTATAAAAATAAAGTTCACATGGAGTTCAATGACAAGGAGCTTATTGGTTTCAGAGGGATTTATTAATTTTCTGTGCCCTGCACCTATCTTGGAGAGTAATTGCTAAGGGATAGGTGAGTGGCAGATATTTTCCACACGTACCTGTTGTCTAGTAAATCTGTTGATAGTAGAGCCTCGGAAAATCCAATTTCATCACAGGACACTTGAATTTTTAAATACACCCAAGAACCTGTTAGCTGATACTGAAAGTGACTGAGAATGGCAATAGGGAATAAATTATTCAAGCTTGTGTATATCTTTTAGGTGAGAAATTTTCCATATCTTGCGTGCTTGGTTTATTGCAATGTATAAATTAGCTGCAAGCATTGAATATAGAAACGGATATTTTCTAGCTTCTCACTATGCATTTTAAAAACAGTAGTCACATGCAGGAAGACAAATGACAAACCTAAGTTAGTTTTCAATAACCTATCCATACAAGAGACTATTAATAATATTAAAGTCTTCAGAGTGCCATGCATCAGGAGAATGTTACATTGCTGCCTTCCCTCCACCCACATGAATGTCTTATTTCCAGCTGAAGTGGAACGATGTCCCTGTGATGTCAACTACTGAAAAATGACACAGGGCACCAAAATAAGTTCTTAATATTTCTCATCTGCCAAGATTGACTAGAGGTATCATTTATTGCTGTAAACAGGTTAGATTAGACATTTCTGTCACTCACAATAGATCATAAGAGATGTCTCAAACTTTGGAAGCTTGCAATATGCTGACCTGTACAGTCTAGTTCCCACAGTATCAAACATGCTCCATGGAAACTTCACAGAGGCTGGTTCATCTCCTTTAAATTTAAGGCAGTCATGTCTGTGGATGATGGAAGTGTCAGCTGTGCAATATTGGGTTTCTTTTTTTGCCTTCTTGGACTACTGTGAAGGCATTTCTCTCTCTAAAATACATCCAAGAACTTTTGTTAGATCCGGAACATATCAATGAAGATTTAGTGTTTAAATTGATTTTTTTTTTGATAGGATTCTGAGCCATCAAGGTAGACCTTCGAGAAGAAACATTGCAGCTTTAAAAAATGTAATCCTGCAACCTCCATGCATTATTCAAAACATACAAAGAATGAATAAGACTAACTGCGTCTAATTATATACCAGCATTTTATCTGATAGAAGTGCATTATCAAGAAATTTGATTTTGATTGGCCAAATTGAACAAAAAAAGGCTGAAATTGCGAACTACCAGCTATTGGATGATCTTATTTGAAGTAGAATGATGGTTACATGGAAGACAGGTTTTTTTTGTAATAATATTCAAGGTTTATTGTCACATATTTAAGATGCTGGTATCCCCCTGCTACCACCCGCTCCCCCGCCCCCCTCCTTCCCCCCAACCTTTCAGCATTATTTATTCACTCTGTTTAGTTTGCTTTACAGGCTGTGGCAGTGCACACAGGGCAGGCCTATTGAACCACGGCATAATAGCTGTAATACATCAATATATTTGAACCGAACAGCTTTAATTAGGCCTTGCAGGTCATTTCATCAATTCAGTCGAGTACCTTTGGGATTTGGATAATACCTTGCCAGCTGTAGTGCATGTGAATTACAGCACTCAAGCACAGCTCTGCTAGTTACACTGCAAGGTTAGAGAATGAAATGCTAATTTATGGTTAAATGCACATTGCGGTCTAATACTAAAGTTAGCAATTTGGCTTCAAGATGACGTCATTAATTATAAATTTATGGTTTCTCCATTTCCAGTTCTTTCGCTGAAACAGTTTTGAACAGATCAGGCAAACCTTCTGAACCATATTTGAATGCTTTAATTTTAATACTATAATTTTGCAGCTGTATCTTGAATAAGTTACTGTTTGATTTTATGTAGCATAGAAAAATAGTTATTTTGGAAGCACCTTCTACTAAAAACAATAATTTTATTCCCGTAATGTAAAGCTGGCAACTGCATCCGTTGAAATACAAACTCGAAAGATCATGAACATCCTGCAACCTATGATAATTAAATCAATCTGCCACATATATTTGCATGCTATGTCAGGCTTGTTACATGTTTGATGGGTTTGGATAGGTAGAAATAGAGGCCATACTTTGCCCAATATTATTTGACTGCCAGACGTAGGGTTTGCTCAAGAGGGTTGTTGTTATATCGAATAGGTTGAAAAATAAACCCGCAGTACAATGGTGGTTCGACGAGTCACTGTTCTGCATGTCAAAGTATGAGTGGATCGCTAAAGCTTTTTATTGCATGGTGAAATCATGACACAGGTACAATCTATTCTATAATGATTCTTTTTTTATCAATATGACAATGTAACAAATTTCCAAACATCTCAGCAGGATTTCTGTATCTAACCATCCTGTGACCTCTGCTGGAAAGTGAGTTTGTATGGACAAGATCAGGGTTCCCTCTGTTGCTCCCAGTGATGAATATACTAGAATTATGGAATCATACAGCTCAAATGGAGGCCATTCACCCCAACATTCCTATGTTGGGTCTGAGAAATAACTATCCGTTTTGTCCCATTCTCCTTTTCAATCAACATAGCCCTGCAAGTTATTTTTTCCTTTTCAAGTATTTATCTAATTCCCTTTTGAAAGTTATTATTGAATCTGCTTTCACCACCGCTTCAAGTAGCACATTCCAGATCAAAGCAACTTACTTAAAAAAAATCTCATCTCCATCTGGTTCTTTTACTAAATATGTTAAATTGTAACATTTGGTTACCAAACCCCTTGCCAGTGGGAATAGTTTCTTCTCAGTTATTGTATCAAAACTCCTCATAATTTTGAACACCTTTATTAACTCTCACTGTAACTTTCTCTGCTTTAAAGAGAATAATCCCAACTTCTCTAGCCTCTACACATAAATGAAATCCTCCACCTAAGGTTCCATTTCAATAAACTGCCCCTACATCCAGATGACCTCGTTGTTAGTATTCACACGTACACCAGTGTGAAGGAAGGGAATGGGTATGGGCCAGTGAGCAGAACAAAAATTGCCAAGGGCGAAACTATCACTCTGACTTTTCAGGGCTCCAGTAGCAGCACAGGAACTCGCTGGTGGAAACGTGTGATTGAATAACCACATTGCCACCATGACAGTCTTGGCGGGGAAAATGATGAAATGTATAGCCAGGCAGGGAGGCTTCATTTAGTGGAGGGGGGGGGGGGGGAGGTGCCATTGCCCTTCAGCCAGTTTCTGTCAAGGCCATGATGTTGATGACGTCATCCACAATAAGTTCATGAATGGCAAGGGCCTTGTTCACGTGTGAACGGACATTCTGAAGGGAGATGCAGAGAGGGGTGATGAGAACCTGATCCACTGGCAGAGTCCACAGGGTCCACATAAGGAGGGATGAGTTAGCTGGGAAAAAAATTGGCAAGATTAGCTCCCATGGGGAGTGCTGGGCAGACGCTTGTAAGAGAATAAGATGGGGCCATTGGAATTGCTGTTTGTAATGAGGCACTGCCTAAGGCCTCACTGGACCCTCTGGATGAGGCACAGAGGGTAGCTTTAGGCTTATCTAAGAGAGAGTTAAGCCTAGGATGTTGGGAAGACAGTACCAAGGTAGAAGAGTACTGAAGGGCTTGAGTAGGGATCTGGGAGGCAGGGGACCACAGAGAGGAGAGATAAAAGCAGGCATGACATTTGAAGAGAAAGGTCTAGGAAGGGTAAAGAGAAAAGAAGCAAAAAAAGTCTTGAAATATAGGCATTGGTATAATATAGGAAACAAGGCAGCCAAATTGCTCCCAGCAAAATTCCACTAATAGCAACGAGATAGAGGACCAAGATAATCTGGTTATTTGTTGGCTGAGGGATAACCATTTGCTAGGCTACCTTCTTTAAAATGAATGTTTTTACATCCATTGGACAGAAAAGGCAGAGCCTTGGTTTAGCATTTCACCTGAAAGATGGCAAGCACTGACTGTAATGCTGAGGGAGTAATACACCAAAGTGTCAGGCTTGATTACGTGCTCAGGTTTCTGGTGTGGGGCTTGAACCCAAAACATTTTGACTCAGAGGCAAGAATGCTACCCCTGACACAGTGAGGAGACATAAATGCAGGTGAAAGACACTGAAACACAGAGATCAATTTTCATTTACTGCACACAACGAGTGGTGGTTGTAGAATTTGAAATGCCTTCTTGAAAGACCCCCAAAATTTTGATGGCCGGGTCTCATTTAACATTTGACAGGTGAGCTGTCTACACTTTTCCAGCACTGATGGACAGCTCACCATTTAGAACAGTGGGATATCTAGACATGTATTTAAAGCAACCTTGCATTTCTTGACACCCTGATCCACTCCTCTGTCACCCCTAACACCTCGTCCCCTTCCTGTTGCACCTTCCCTAGCAATCACAGGAGATGTGACATCTGCCCCTTTTACCTCCTGTCCCCTCACTGTTCAAAGCCTCAGACACTCCTTCCAGGTGAAGTTGTGATCTACTTGTACCTCTTTCAATTTAGTATACTGTATTCACTGCTCACAATGCACTCTCCCCTAAATTGTGGAAACCATAGACTGGGTGATTGCTTTGCGGAATACCACCACTCAGTCTGCAAGCATGACGCCAATCTTCTGGTTGCTTGCCATTTTAATTCATCATCTTGCTCACACGCTCACACATTGGCCTGCTGTTGTGTTCCAGTGTAGCTCAACGCAAGCTCGAGGATCTGCTGAGTGTTTCCAGCACTTTGGGCGGAATTTTATACGGATCGGGCGGGCGCGCGCCTGACCCAATCCAGCGTGAAATCGAGCGAGATGACGTCGGGCGAGCATCCCGACGTCCTCCAGCATTCGCATGTTATTTCGGTCAGCGGGTGCACACAAAATTTGGAAGCGCGCCACCGACAATTAAGAGGCCATTTAAGGTCATTAATGGTGCAATTGTCTTTAATTTTACATTGCCTGTCCAAACTTATGGTTGGCAGTTGGGCGAATCGGCCAGGCGGCCTTTACATTTTTCATGAAACCTCATCCAAAGATGGGATGAAGTTTTTGTGATGAAATAAAATAAAAATAAAAATCAGTGGACAGCATTTTCAACCTGTATATTTTTCATGTGCCTGATTGGGATGCTTAGACATTATGTTTCTGCTTTTGAAACTTTATATTTGAGTTTTTAGTTCTTCAGCTACCTGAGGCAGGTCTCTACCTTCAGGAAGCTTTCTATCAGTGCTGGCCCACACCCGCGTTGACATCAGCGCCCGCCCTCTTCCCACTCCCACCGCGACAGCACTGAGCTTCTCAGCTCACGTTTCACGCTGGCTGGCCATTAATTGGCCAGGCAGCATGAAATCGTGGCTGGGGACTGATCGCGGGTGGCAGTCTGTTCCCCAGCCAATCCGGGTCTGCCGATTGCACCCGCCAGTCAACCTAAAAAATCTGCCCTTTGTGTTTTTACGCCACAAACTAACTGTTTCTGCACCAGCAGCGACTAAGGATACAAAATGGTGGAATTCTGAACAGAAAACGTTGGCAAGCTTGCATTGTGGGCATGCTCAATGCCATTTTTAGACAATCAGGTCTCAGAATTCAGGTATTGTGAGTTGATAGAGCCAATTGTGCTAAAAGCAAAAAACTGCGGATGCTGGAAATCCAAAACAAAAACAAAAATACCTGGAAAAACTCAGCAGGTCTGGCAGCATCTGCGGAGAGGAACACAGTTAACATTTCGAGTCCGAATGACCCTTCAACAGAACCAATTGTGTAATCAGTTCTGCGGTGGTATTACTAGGGATAAGGCTGATATGCTGAATATTTTGAATGCAGCATCAGAATATAATTGGCTAACAGTAGGAGAATGCTTCTGTTACTGAGTGTGACATTGGTGGTTTAAACATGTGGATGTGATAATACACTAGGGGGCTTTCTCAGGTCATTATGTTGACAATATGTAGAAAACGCTGTTGAAATAGTTTTGACTGGTACACCCACAAGGTGACAAAGGTGAAATGGACTAATTTGATGAGGGGCAATCAAGATTCATTAGCAGCCGAATGCATTTAATACAATTGCAGTTAAAGGATAACATTGTTAAGTGTAAATGTGCTCTGGTAGAATCTCTAAAGCTCTGTACTCAGTTCTTCAGTACTGTGTTCATACAATGAGCAATACCTTTCTCATGAAAGGGCTCAGGAAACTAAACTTGGAGAGAAACTTTTGGTTCTAATGTGCAATTAATTTGATAAGTTTTGGTAGCAAATCTTATGTTGATTTTTTTTCAAGAGTACTTTAATATGGTACAATGTGGTTCAACAAACTTGGAAACAGAATGTGTGATTGTCAATAAGCATAAATTAAAGCCTGACATCACAGCAATCTCACAATACTCCAGGTACTACTGTTATCAGCCAAGTCTTGATTACAGTTTCCACTGAGGCCTTTTGCTTTCCACATTACAAATTTATGTGCAGGTGGAGGAAAATGAAGAACTGAATCACATAACAAAGGCTGTTTAAGTCTTTCACACACTAGAACACCATTGCTGTATTCTGCATGCAGTGCTTAAATTACCGAATATTTTTGAATTCGTAACCTATAATATTTATTATCCAAACAAATGCTGAGCAAAAATGATTCCTGATGAAATATGGATGATTAATGAATTTTGGGCTTCATTTAATGGTGATCACAATGGCAAATAACAGAACTTTCTATCTGAATGTACCTCCAAGAAGCTTGAGTTCCTTATTCTTGCACCAAACAATTCTTTTCTCCTCAACAGAGTTACAGAAAGCTCAAGTTGGTCCAAGATTTGTAAATCGCTCCATATATGCGATGCTCTTCTTTAATTACATCTTTCTCACACTTGGACAGATCCAAGAAAAAGCTGATATGTGGTAATGAACTGTCTCTAATCTCTTACCTCTTTTTTTCTCCATTGCAACATTTGTTGTCTTTCTCAAAGAAAGGGTCATCACTCCTGTGAAAACTCCTATCTTGATCCTCCTAAGCTGCATATTTATTCTTCTACTGACCTATGTTTTCACCGTGCTGAAATTTAGATTCGTTACACTTTCTCGCACTTTTGCCCCATTGTCATCTCGGTCTTCAATGCAAGAGAACTCCTTACTTCTGTCTTTCCTTCCTCCTGCCATCTTCAGGGCTTCTTGATGGCCTTGTTTTATTATAGATGAATGCGAGGTTTGGAATAGAAGCTCCTTGCTTTTTAATGCAAAGGGAGCTCTCCATGAAATTTCAGATCCCATAATCCGACCTCGAAAATCACACCCTGACCCCAGATACCAACTCTGCCAACTATAATTGTTGAATGAGACAATGGAAGAAAGTGGTGTGTCTAGTTATTTAAAGGAGGCCTTCACCTAAAGGGGCAGGGTCAGGAACTAGGAAGTAAAGATGATACCATTGAATAGGAGGAAAAGCAGAACTGTAAAGATTATGAAAAAGGTAAGGTTGATTTGCCTGGCATTAACAAGCCAGTAATTACCTCAAAAGAGGGTTCACAGCCTTACTGTGCTGTTAACAGCACCAATACACCTGGCTTCATTTTGAAACTAACTGAGGTTGAATGAGACTGTTTGCATACATGGCGCCATATATGACCCAGAAAGAGCTTCTGACCACATATCCGTGCCGTCATTAAGACCAGCCTGCTTCCACCTCATAATATCTTCTGACTCCACTGCTGTCTAATATGCTACTGAAATACTCATTCATGCCTTCGTTACCTCTGGACTTGACTATGTCAGCACATTCCTGGCTAGCCTCCCACATTCTATCCTCCATAAATTTGAGGTCATTCAAAATTCTGCTGCCAACATCCAAACTCAAACCAAGTCCTGTTTACTCATCATGCTCATGCTCGCTGGCCTGCATTGGCTCCCAGTTAAGCAATGCCTCAATTTTTTTTTTCCTTTGTGGGGTAACTAGGACCCTGATTGTCATTTTTGGCCAGAATTGTCACAGCCTGCTCTGTACATTCTCTGAACAGTTCTACACAGGCAGTGGAACTGAAGGGGCCCAGCATAGGTAAACCTTGAAGGAATTTTGTTGGTGCTGGATGAACAGGAGTGCTTCTCTGAGGCCCATAAAAGTCATGGGAACTGGTATAGTCATAAGACCATAAGACATAGGAGCAAAAATTAGGCCAATCGGCCCATCAAGTCTGCTCCGCCATTCAATCATGGCTGATAAGTTTCTCAACCCCATTCTCCCGCCTTCTCCCCATAACCTTTGATCCCCTTACCAATCAAGAACCTATCTATCTCGGTCTTAAATACACTCAATGACCTGGTCTCCACAGCCTTCTGTGGCAATGAATTCCATAGATTCACCACTCTCTGGCTAAAGAAGTTTCTCCTCATCTCTGTTCTAAAAGGTCTTCCCTTTATTCTGAGGCTGTGCCCTCGGGTCCTAGTCTCTCCTACTAATGGAAACATCTTCCCCACGTCCACTCTATCGAGGCCTTTCAGTATTCTGTAAGTTTCAATCAGATCCCCCCTCATCCTTCTAAACTCCATCGAGTAGAGACCCAGAGTCCTCAAACGTTCCTCATATGTTAAGCCTTTCATTCCTGGGATCATTCTCGTGAACCTCCTCTAGACCCTCTCCAGGGCCAACACATCCTTCCTGAGATACGGGGCCCAAAATTGCTCACAATATTCTAAATGTGGTCTGACCAGAGCCTTATAAAGCCTCAGCAGCACATCTCTGCTTTTATATTCTAGTCCTCTCGAAATAAATGCCAACATTGCATTTGCCTTCCTAACTACCGCGTCAACCTGCAAGTTAACCTTAAGAGAATCCTGGACTAGGACTCCCAAGTCCCTTTGCACTCCAGATTTCTTAATTCTCTCCCCATTTAGAAAATAGTCTATGCCTCTATTCTTCCTACCAAAGTGCATGACCTCACACTTCCCCACCTTGTATTCCATCTGCCACTTCTTTGCCCATTCTCCTAACCTGTCCAAATCCTTATGCAGCCTCCCTGCCTCCTCATTACTACCTGTCCCTCCACCAATCTTTGTATCATCTGCAAACTTAGCCAGGATGCCCTCAGTTCCTTCATCTAGATCATTAATGTATAAAATGAAAAGTTGTGGTCCCAAAACTGACCCCTGCGGAACTCCACTAGTCACCGGCTGCCATCCTGAGAAGGACCCCCTTATCCCCACTCTCTGCTTCCTGCCAGACAGCCAATCTTCTATCCATGCTAGTACCTTGCCTCTAACACCATGGGCTCTTATCTTACTGAGCAGCCTCCTGTGCGGCACCTTGTCAAAGGCCTTCTGGAAGTCCAAGTAGATAACATCCATTGGCTCTCCTTTGTCTAACCTACTCGTTACCTCCTCAAAGAATTCTAATAGATTTGTCAGGCATGGCCTCCCCTTGATGAAACCATGCTGACTTTGCCCTATTTTGCCATGCACTTCCAAGTATTCCGAAATCTCATCCTTAATAATGGACTCTAAAATCTTATCAACGACTGAGGTCAGGCTAATCGGCCTGTAATTTCCCGTCTTTTGCCTCACTCCCTTCTTAAACAGGGGGGTTGCATTAGCAATTTTCCAGTCCTCTGGGACCCTCCCTGACTCCAGTGATTCCTGAAAGACCACCACTAACGCCTCCACTATCTCTTCAGCTATCTCCTTCAGAACTCTGGGGTGTAATCCATCTGGTCCACCTTCAGACCTTTCAGTTTTCCTAGCACCTTCTCCTTGGTAATGGCCACCATACTCACCTCTGTCCCCTGACTCTTTTGAACTTTGGGGATGTCACTCGTGTCTTCCGCTGTGAAGACTGATACAAAGTACCTATTCAGTTCCTTTTCTTTGTTCCCCACTACTACTTCTCCAGCGTCATTTTCCAGCGGCCCAATGTCCACTTTTGCCTCTCTCTTACCCTTTATATATCTAAAAAAAACTCTTGCAATCTTCTTTTATATTACTGGCTATGATGGAACTTCCATCACCTGTGATCACCCTGTTACCCCACACTCCCCGCTCTCCCTCAACTCACTTTGCTTGATGGTGACCCCAGGCCAATTTCAAGGCCTCAGTCTGGTGAGCTGCATCAGGATGCCTGTTTGGTGACCCAGAACTGGCCAGCCAAATTGAAATGAGGTCTGGGCCTCAAAATCCAGGGGGCTTCTTTGCTGCTGGAATACTCAAAATCAGCCCCAGTGTGTGACTACTTCTATTATCAAAGATAAAGCAGGAGAGGGCTGCACTTTTTGGATCAGGCAACAAAAAGACTGTTAATGTTACTGCTCAAGCAATTTGGGAGTGGGTGAACCCAGCTATCCAAATCTCTGACTCCCAAAAAACTCTGGCGATGTAAGAAAAAGGTCAATTAACCAACAACGACAGCAAAGCTATGTTCCGTGGCAGCTATATGCCAAGTCTAATTCATACCACTGAATCACAGACCAGTGTGAAATATATGCCAAAAGTATTCCTTCATAACCCATTGGACTGTCACAATGAGCAACAAATTCTAAGATGCAGTAACTCTGTCACCTGGATCAGAATAATTTTCTTTCATATGCATTCATGCATTGCCTGTCTTCTTAAATCTCAGCTTTTATGGCAAAGTTCACATACAATCATTAATATTTCCTTTCAAGAGTTGATGGTAAAAGAAGAATCTTTCCTCATGGAGGAGAAAATAGTTTATAATTCAAGGAAATGTCAAGCAGGACATCAGAAGATAGAAGTGACAGGTACGCTTGGCACCAACGATTCTCAAGAAGTAGAACATAAAGAATTAGGAGGCTCTGCAGCCATAGCGGGTTTGCAAATTAGCTGAATACCATGGAGGTTTAAGGAACAGCTTCAAATCCATAGCTTACAGCTTTCCCATATCTCCAGCTATTCAACTCTAACAGGTACATCACCCAAAGACATTGCAACACACTTACTGACATCCGTCCCTCACTATTGCAGGGCAAGATCACACATAACCACAGGGAGCAGTAAAGAGTCGGCCAGGGACAGGTACAGCTGTATGTCCTCAGCCCCTTGGGGGAGATAACATTTTTGGTGTAGTCGTCACTGAGGCTATAGTAATTGGGCCACTGAAACCATTCAGGATAACGGTACATTCCTGCCTTGTGCACCTTTTCAAATCCCATTTCACCCTCATTCTGCAAACTGCAGATGGTGTGACTATGAACCTCCTTTTTTCCACTCAAACTCCACAACCACCACCCCCACAAAACCACCCTGCAAACCTTCCCTCAAACTAACGTTGATCTTTTGCATTTATGCTTTCAAAGAGTTGTTATCTGACCAGCCTGTGGTGCCTGAGGATGATGGCCTAGGGGAAGAGCAGATCTCTGAGGAAGAAACATTATCATTTGACCTGACACTTGCAGTCGCCAGTTCAAATATCGGTACTTTGCTTACCTTAGAGGAGAGTAAGGTGAGATCAAGATGTGGTGAGCCACTGGATATGAGTGAGCTGCAGCAAGGTTATGAGGAAAAGATAGATTCTGTGACAGCTCCCGTGGTGTGAGGTTGCAGATGAGTTCTGTTGCAGAGGATTCAACTGAGGACTCCGATGGGGCATTAAACAGTAAGAGGCTGACAGACACGTACACAGAAATACTTGGTGCATTGGCAGGCCTGCCAGGAAGCCTGTTGTCACTTCCAAGAAACATGGAGGAGTCTTCCACTAACTTGGCAGAGCTTGGAGTCGATCCTTTCCTGCAGGAAAATGGCATGACAAAACTTGCAGTCTGAGCCGCGATGCAGTGTCTGATGATCAATGTCTCAGCTTCCGTTCTAGCACAAGCAGAAACCACCCAATGTCTGAGTGCTGCGGCAGAAGCTCAGACTGACGTCATTGAGGTCTCTGCTTGTTGTTATTCGGCAGCAGAGCTTGCTCTCATTTTGGCTGCAGAATTACCAAAGGGACTTGCAAGGTCTCACCACAGTCCTGCAATCTGTTTTTCAGCAGGGCACTAGGATTACTAAGGTACTACCCTGGGGGAGTGAAAGTGGTTCCATGATTTATAAAACTCCTATCCTCTCTCAAGAAGACAGTGTTAATGCTCTCACCACTACCACTGCGCCAGGACCTCACCCAACTTTCCCAGGACTTCACCCAACTATCCCAGGCTGCTGTCACCCATGTCAAAGTGAAACAGTCCTAAACTGGGCCCTTAAGATCCAAAGCTGCACAAGGCTGTCCTCTACATCTGCAGTCTCCCACAGTGGAAATCAGCAGTCTTCTGTCAGCCATGGTGCAGCCCATGGGGTAGCTCTGTGTAGGAACACTAGGCCAGGCAAAGGCACCCATAAGACAGGCAATATGGGAAAAGCACAGATGAATTGTTAAGTGTTGTATGTATTGCTGGAAATGTGGCCGAATAAAGTTAGTATGGAGTGGTTGTTTTGTCATGTCTTTCATTTCAGGATTTTGCCCAAAAGGACGCTACACTGACCAATAGTAGCAGGATGGTAGTAGCACAGGGGTGGTAAAGTGAGGGAATATTGAACAACAGTGACCTGGAGATTTAGTTTCAGGGGAACAGGAGTCTGAGGAGAGTCTCATGGACAACCTGCTCAGAGGAGTGATGTACCAGTTGTCTCTTCCCTTCTTCCACCTCATTCTCCCCTCTGTCCTCCTCCTGAGATAGTAGCTGAAGACTGGATGACATGGGCTGCGCCCTCATGACAACCAGGTTATGGAGGATGCAGCAGAGAACCAGGAATCAGTAGAAGCATTCTGGTGAGTACTGGAGGGCTCCTCCCCAAGCAGTTTCAGTACACCAACAGACTCCTCCAACGCATTCCCAGTTGCGGAGTGACTGTCATTGTGGGAGCGCTGTCCATGTGTGGTTGGGTGGTGGACGGGATTCATCAGCATGTTACAGTAGGTAGTCCTTGTTGCTGAGCAACTGCTCTCTGGCTCAAAGTGATGGCTTGGAGATGGCAGATTGGTGTAGAATGAAAGCATCATGACTGCTGCCAGGATTGCAGAATGGTTTTGGGCATGGTCGCAGGCCAACTGCATGCTCAGGTAGTGAAATTATTTGTTTTTGTACATTCCTCATTGAGATCCAGTCCCTGCAGAGCCATGTGTGTGTGCTCAACAACTTATATTTATGCCATACCTTTGGTGTTATAAAACATCACAAGGTGTTTCACAGGAGCATTATAAATTTGATACTGAGCATGTAAGGCAATTCTAGGGCAGATGGCCAAAGGTTTGGTCAAAGAGATAGGTTTTTAGAAGCATCTTAAAGGAGATAAGAGAAATAGAGGGTTGGAGAGGTTTAGACAGAATATTCTAGAACTTAGGACCTTGAGAGCTGAAGGCACAGCCACCAATGGTGATGCTCAAGAGGCCAGAATTAGATGAGTGCAGATATTGTAGCCAGTCCTTCAGCAGGAATGCATTCAACTTAAAGGAAGCCAACATTTAAATTTCAAGACAAAAACAAAGGAAAAACTCAGCAGGTCTGACAGCATCTGTGGAGAGAAAGACAGAGTTAACACTTCGAGTCCGTATGACTCTTCTTCAGAACTGTCAGAGTCATACGGACTTGAAATGTTAACTCTGTCTTTCTCTCCACCAATGCTGTCAGACCTGCTGAGTTTTTCCAGCAATTTTTGTTTTTGTTTCAGATTTCCAGCATCCGCAGCATTTTGCTTTTACTTTAAATTTCAAGAGTTGGTGCTGCAAAGAAAGAGGCTTTTGTAATGGACAATTTTAAGAAATTGACTAAGTTGCGCCACCCAGCATTCCATGGGACATTTGCTGGAATTTTCCACTCCCACCCTCGGCGGGTGTCATGCAGGCAGGAGCGGAAAATATCGCAGGAGCCTAAAATTCTGTTTTACATCGGTGGGAAAATAGGGTCCTATTGTCCGCTCCGGCCTTCAATGGCAGACACCTTCAATGGCACTCAATGTCGGGAAGGTCATTTGAATTATATTATAAAGCCTGCTTGCTGGTATCACCACCCCACACTGGATCCCGAGGTCACATCGGCGTCTAATTAGACCGATGTGTTTCATAACGGTAGATAAGTGACGTGCACCTAGCGACCAGCACTTCGCTCGAGACTTTGAGGTTTGTTCGCCTACCTTTCATCACGCAGTACTCGCAGCACCTTGACTCAGCACCAGGCTTCGCAGGCAGCACCACATCGCTCTCGGGGGCTATCACAGGCAAGGCTCTACTTACCAGACCAGCGGTAAGGCAGGGTTGTTGTGCAAGGATCTGCAGGGCAAGTCCTCCATGGTGAAGGGGGCAAAAATGGACAGAGGTTGTGGAAAGGGCTGCAAGGCAAGGCCTCCAAAGGGAAGGGGGCAAAAGTGGCAAAGGATGCACTCCGACACGTAAATAGGGGGTACAGGTTGAAAGTAATGGGCCATGGTTGGCACAGCCACAGTCAGGGTAGACCGTAAATGGTTAAAAAAGCTGTAGTGACATTCAAGGGTTCATGGGAGGAGGTGGTGGGATGGCTCAGAAGCTAACTGCAGTAGGGCCCAACAAGGTTTGGGATAATCTGCTAATAGAGCAAAGGTACATCTGCCTCAGTGCATTCAGGAGATTGTACAAGGATATCCTCCACAACAAAAATAGCATAAAGCTTTGGAGGGGAAGGCTTGAGAATACTTGTAGGAAGGGAAGCCTGAACATAATGCACCCCAAGGATGATGTCAGGGATCACCGCACTCACACAATTGAGGGTCCGAGCTGGTCTGGTAGTGAAGCCTTAGCACCACCGTCTTGCAACCTGAAGGGATGGTGCAGCACAAAATTAATCTGAGGAATAGCTCAACTGGTGAGGGCTCAGAGAGTCATTTGAAGGACTGGTGTACTGCACTGCGGGGGGGCCGATTAAAAGGGCATCCAACTGAATGGTGTGTTGCCTGATGAGGATAAATGCACACCTGAGATATGTTAGGAGCCTTTCAATGATAATGCAGGGAATCAGGACGGTGAAACAATGAATCACATTCATTTGGGATTGATGACCAGCCATGGCAGTAATAGAACCCTTTGATGTAACCCCTTGTTCTTAGATAGCCAATTGCCCTCAGCGATAATGAGATCTAGACCATTCAGGCGACTGGGCAAGCTTCAGATACAGCTGTGGCTCAGTCCATAGCACCCTCACCTTTGAATCAGAAGGTTGTGGGATCATGTCCCACTCCCGGAAACCAAGAACTATGATTGTACTCGAAAGAGTTGCAATCTGTGACTGTTGATAACTCGAAAGAATTTTGAGGTGTCAGCTGTGGCTCAGTTCATAGCACCCTCGCCTTTGAATCAGAGGGTTGTGGGTTCATGTCCCACTCCTGGAAACCAAGAACTGTGATTGTACTCGAAAGAGTTGCAATCTGTGACTATTGATAACTCAAAAGAGTTTAAAGAAGGAGTTCACAGTCTTGGCGCTGGCAGGCTCACATATGAGAAATCTCAGAGCCATCTCCAATTATCCCAGTTCCTCAATGAACATTAGACCTCATGAGGATCACAGAGTGCAGTATGACAGTTCAGCGATTGAGGATCCCAGCGCCTGGCTAAACCAATCGCATAGAAGCTGGCCATGTCAAGGGGTGGGGGGGTGAAGGTGCACCATCAAATGTTCCTTGCTCTTGCCAGGATTTCAGTGTCAAATAGCTGCTGTCACTGGATCCAAGCCCTTACCCACAGTTGTACACTAGAATTACACAGAAATTGGAGCTTTGGAGGCTCATGCTCATCAGTGCCGCAGAGAGGGAAACTTTTGGAAGATGGAGGCTGGGTTTGCTGCTCTGCATTTTTGCATACGGGCACGAGAGAAGGTGGAGACAATTGTGATTGCGGCGCCAGGCTCGCCAGAGGGAGGAGCTAAACCCTCAAGAACAAGGGGCAGCAGGGCCCCTCCAGACGCAGAGGATAAGGCTAACATAAACTTGGTGCCTAGGCGGCTCTCGAGGGTCTACAGACCCCGCATGTCTTATCTACGGATGAGCGAGACACAGTGTCACTGACACCTCCGCATGTCCAGGGACCTGGTGACTTACATTTTGCAGGAACTGGCGCCATGGGGACTGGGAGGCCATCCAATGCTCTGAAAGTCACCACCGCACTGAGCTTCTATGCAAGCGGCTTCTTCCAGGGATCCACTGGGGACCTCCATGGGATTTCCCAAGCCTCAATGAACAAATACATAAATGAGGTGACAGATGCCCTTTTTGCGAAGGCCTGCACTTTGCCAGAGGTCAAGAGAGCCAGCAGGCCAGAGCACAGGGCTTTGCTGAGATTTCCAGATTTTCAAAGGTGCTATTGGCTGCTCTCATGTGGCTATCAAAGCTCCCTGGCAACAGGGGCTCCAATACATCAACAGCAAATTTTCCACTTGCTCAACGTTCAGTTGGTCTGCGACCATAAGAAGCAAGTGACGCAGGTGTGTGCGAGATACCCAGGAAGCTGTCACGACCTCAGGTCCCTGACATCTTCGAGGAACCAGACAGAATCAAAGGTTGGCTCCTCGGTGACAAAGGATATCCACAAAGGACATGGCTGATGACGCCTGTACAACAGTCACAAAATCCTGCAGAGGGAAGGTACAGCAAAGTTCATATCGCTACCTGAACACTGGTAGAACAGAGCATTGGCATCTTGAAGATGCAGCTTTGATCCCTCAACAGATCTGGTGAGCACTGCAGTACACTCCCTAAAGGGTCTCTGGATCATTGTCATCTGCTGCACATTGCACAGCCTGGTGCTGCAAAGGGGGGAGGACTTGCCAGTTGCAGACATTGAGGAGCTGCACATCTCCTCCAATGAGGAGGACATTGAAAATGATGAGGCAAAGAATTCAATGGAACTGAGGCTGCAGGGGAAGAGGTTATAGCATGGGCCAGATGAGGCAGGCGTGCATGTAAGGCCCTGATAGCCACCAGATTCCAAGAGGAAGATGGCGAGTAGTAGTCTGCATCCTCTTGGACAAGTGTCCTCTCTCATGTACCCACACGAACACGAACGTTGCTCACCCTATCTTTACAACCATGCACTTCAATTTGAGAGTGAACTCTCAACCATTCTGCCACCCAATGTTCTGGTCCTTTGAAAGATGATGAAGGCTCAGTAACATGTGTCCTTGTTGAGAGGAGGTCCAACCTGGATGAAGGTATTCTGGCATCACACGTCAGAAGGCACAGCCTCTTGTAATGTCTCTGCAGCAATGCTATCACCTTGTAAGCCTAGTAGAGGCAGGAGCAGCTCCACAAGGAGATCCATCTGCCAAAATGGGGCAACGCATTCTGTGTCATCTTGATGGTTTAACTGAGAGGTCACACTTGGGCCAAGGCAGCAGGGGATGTTACGCAGGTATAACTATATTTTGACATCACGTGGTCCTTTAAGCCCCTTTCTCCTCCATCATATTGGACCTCTGTCATTGTCAGTTAGGGATGTGGGTGTGCATTCATCCTTTCCTTTCCATGGATTCAGAGCACCTTAGGATCATGAAGTTCACACAGTCAGTCTGCCTCATGTCCAGCCTGGCCCTTGCTAACTTCAAAATGCAAACACATCATGAACCAATAAATGTGGTGCTTGTTTGATAATAAAGAGTATTCATCAGATTCATTACAATCTGGGTTGCATCCCATTAGTACTTTCAAAAGTATCAAAAGCTACCATGTGCACTTCCAGTACATGCTCCAAGGCTTTGTTGATCGCATCACATGACCATTTGTTTTTTTATCTTCAACGATCTCGGCGAGGGTATAGGTGAGGCTACTTAAAACGTATGGCTCAGCTCTGCATCCCGACATTGTGACGAGAGCCTTGTGACTGCAATGCAGACAACTGCAAAGCTAGAAAGGCAGAAGGTCGGAGGCTTGAGCACCAGCAAAATGAAGTGTCTTCGAGGGTCAGAGCTCCGGCGCTTAAATGTGGAAAGGTGCTCACACTTCTCGCTGAGCTTAGCAACTGTGCACTGCGAGAGCTGGATACGCACAAGGAGGACGGGATTGCACACGCTCTCTGAGTAAGTTCTCATAGATAGGAAATCCTGCCAGATGACAGTAAGTAAATGGGTTGTGAGGATCTATGTCCTTTCTCCATGCATTTACACATCTTAGTGGAAACAAGACCTTCATCTTACAATGATACAGATGAGATGGGTGAACACCTTAGCCTCAATCTTAACTAGGCAAGAATGAAGAATAAAAGCAAAATATTGCAGATGCTGGAAATCTGAAATAAAAACAAAAATTGCTGGAAAAACTCAGCGGGTCTGACAGCATTTTTGAAGAGAAAGACAGAGTTAACGTTTCAAGTCCATATGACTTCTTCTGAAGAATGCATCAACGTGTGAATGAGTTCCTTACACAAACAGACTTGACATTAAGGACAAGTCATCAATGATGTTGGAAATGATATGAGTGCGCGCACACACTGTGGTGATGTGGAAGCTGACAACATCAACCTGAGGCCCCTTGTTTCGACATCTACAATAAGTGGTGGTAGGGACCATTATGTCACACCTGATGGACAACAACTCAGGTGATCATGAAGAGGAGGCATACACAAGTTGTGAAGTGGGTGGTCTTTTTTTATACATTAGTGCAAAGTATCCAAAGTTATCACCCATGTCACCGTTGTGCTCCTAAAATTTCTTAACTTTCCTAACCTGACCGCTACGTCTTGGTGCATCCCCGACATTCACAGCAGAGGTGGGGGCAGCCTGCTGACTGCAATGCCCTGTTGCCTGTGATGACTTTGGCAAGCACCCTCTGGAGGACCAAAACTTGGAGGGCCCTGGCCTGCTTTGGGTCTCCTGCTGTTGGGCACCCTCCTCTGTCTGTGGACCTGGAAGTGCTGGGGTCAAAGGGAGAGGGGATTTGGATCAGCTGGACACTTCCGGAGTCACCTGGGTGGATGGCCCCGGGATGTCCAGATGCTCGTCCCCCTCACTTTGGCTGCCTGAGGGCTCCTGGGTGACTCCCAGGGAGAAGGGAAAACTGGAGTGAGAACAAGTTACCCTGTCCCCCTCTCGTGTAGCCACTGATGGGTGCCACCAATGGCTATAGCAATAGAGGGCTGCTTCTGCAGCAGTGCAGGATCTATGTCCTGGACGAAGGTCTCCATGCCAACCGCCAACCTACCAGTGTTGACCTCGGTGTGTTGGCATTTTTAAAACTTCCAGCATGGGATTTGGGCGTTGCTGGCAAAGCCAGCATTTGTTGCCCATCCCTAATTTCCCTTGAACTGACCTTGCTAGATAATTTCAGAGGCAAGTTAAGAGTCAACCACAGTGCTGTGGGCCTGGAGTCACATGTAGGCCAGACCAGGTCATGATGGCAGATTTCCTTCCCGAGAGGAAATTAGTGAACCAGATGGTTTTTTGCAACAATCAAAGGTTAGAAAAGTGTAGCTACGAGGAGAGATTGGATAGGTTGGGGTTATTTTCCTTAGAACAAAGAAGGCTGAGAGGTGACTTGATTGAGGTTTACAAAATTATCAGGGGAATAGATAGAGTGGACAGGATAAAATTGTTTCCCTTGGTGGAGAATTCTAGAACCAGGGGACATAGATTCAAGATAAGTGGCAGAAGGTGTAGGGGGGACATGAGAAATAACTTTTTTATGCAGGGGTTAGTGGGTGTCTGGAATTCACTGCCCAAGTTGGTGGTAGAGGCAGAAACTCTAAACTCTTTTAAAAAGTACCTGGATCTGCACCTTAAGTGCTGTAAACTGCAGGGCTATGGACCGGGTGCAGGAAGGTGGGATTAGAAAGGGCACCTGGGTGTCCTCAGGCTTGCATGGATAAGATGGGCCGAATGGCCTCCTTCGGTGCTGTAACTTTTCTATGGTTCTATCTTGCAGCAATTCCACATCCTGGTTCGTAAATAGTCCATTAACATATGGAAGTATTTCGATGGGGAAGATTCTGGCTTAGCAGCATCATCAGATTGGTGAATATGTTTTGCTCTAATAAAACATTTCTGGTGATTAGCATTTCCAAGGGATGTGGGTGTACAGCCAGACATATGATGCAAGGACTACCTGCTGTAGCGTGATGATGTCTCCCCTCTACCACCCAACCACACAGCTTGTTAGTTTGCAAGTGCTTTTTACAGTTCTACAGTTTGGCCATAGAAGCTTAATGGTTGTGAAAAATGATTTAAATCTTGGGTAGACACATCATTCAATGGTCTGATGGCCCCTGCCATCTTTTGGCTAGTATAATGAAGAAGTTACTCATTGTGTCTGTATTTCATTTCAAGGTTTTTTTCAGTCCAGTTCCAAAGGGCAGGATTTTCCCATCTGCTCTCTAGTTGCGATAGCGAACGGGAAAAGCAATGTTTTGCCCGCTGAGTGTAATGGTGGATTTTTGGCACTGTATTGTCAGCTTCTTGCCTCATTATCGATGCAAAAACCGGAATCACGTCGGATCGTGGGCAGGCAGCCTCTGATTTGCCCACCCCGCCATGATCTCAGTGGTTCTTTCCTCCGGGCGCCTTATTTAAAGTGCAACACAATCAGCCTTAAAATGTCTCCAGGCCAGGATAGCCCCACAGAGGAAATGGCCCCAAAAGACAAGAAGAGAGTGGCTCCCAAGTTCAGTGACACTTTGCTGGGCCATCTGCTGAATGCTGTCGAGGCCCGCTGGGGTGTCCTCTACCCCAGTGATGACCAGAGGAGGTCCACCAATGCCAGCACTCTGGCTTGGGAGGTGGTAACTTCATTGGTCAGTGCAAATGTGGCACAGAAACTGTCTGCAATCCAATGCAGGGATAGGATGAATGATGTCATCCGCTACGGCAGGGTAATTTAACCACCTGATCACCCTCAACTCACATTCACAAGCCCATCAGGATGTAGCAGGATGACAGGGTGGAATTTGTGGCAATCATTGCCATGGGTGTATTTTTGCACTATAAGGAACATGTGTTTAGGAATAGGGGCAGTGACTTTAACCATGGGCGGGATTTATCATCTGCGCACTTTTTACAATATTAATTCACGGGATGTGGGCTTCGCTGGCTGGGCCAGCATTTATTGCCCATCCCTACTTGCCATTGAGAAGGTGGTGGTGAGCTGCCTTCTTGAACCGCTGCAGTACATGCGGTGTAGTTACACCCACAGTGCTGTTAGGGAGGGAGTTCTAGGATTTTGACCGAGCGACAGTGAAAGACAGCAATATATTTCCAAGCTGGGGTGGTGAGTGGCTTGGAGGGGAACCTCCAGGTGGTGGTGTTCCCATCTATCTGCTGCCCTTGTCCTTCTAGATGGTAGTGGTCATGGGTTTGGAAGGTGCTGTCAAAGGAGCCTTGGTGAATTCCTGCAGTGCATCTTGTAGATGGTACACACTGCTGCTACTGTGTGATGGCGGTGGGGGCAGTGAATGTTGTGGATGCGATGCCACTCAAGCTGGCTGCTTTGTCCTGGATGGTGTCAAGCTCCTTGAGTGTTGTAGGAGCTGCACTCATCCAGGCAAGTGGGGAGTATTCCATCACACTCCTGACTTGTGCCTTGTAGATGGTGGACAGGCTTCGGGGAGTCAGGAGGTGAGTTACTCGTTGCAGGATTCTTAGCGTCTGACCTGCTTTATATTTACATATAAATAGTATTTATATGGCTAGTCCAGTTCAGTTTCTGATCAATGGTAACCCCTCAGGATGTTGATAGTGGGGGATTCAGTGATGGTAATGCCATTGAACATCAAGGGGCGATGGTTGGATTCTCTCTTGTTGGAGATGGCCATTGCTTGACACTTGTGTGGCACAAATGTTACTTGGTACTTTTCAGCTCAAGCCTGGATATTTTCCAGATCTTGCTGCATTTGGTCATGGACTGCTTCAGTTTCTGCGGAGTCACGAATGGTGCTGAACATTGTGCAATCATCAGCGAACATCCCCACTTCTGACTTTATGATTGAAAGAAAGTCATTGTTGAAGCAGCTGAAGATGGTTGGGCTGAGGACACTACCCTGAGAAACTCCTGCAGTGATGTCCTGGAACTGAGGTGACTGACCTCTAACAACCACAGCCATCTTCTTGGGAACATATTCCTCTGAGTGATCAACAGAATGGGTGCAGTTCGGAAGTTAAGGGAACAGTATGTTTAAGTATTGATTCAACTTGAAGGGAGCAGGATTTTGATGTTTGTAATTTATCGGAGCGAACTGATGTTTGTAAACTATTGGTGGTACAGTAAACTGTTAAAAGAATCTCGAGGTGTACTGAGTTGTGAGCCTTGACCACACTGTCAGGTTCAAGTCAGACTTTAGAGTTAAGAGTATAACAGGGAAAGTGCACGTACACTGACCTGCAATATCTCGGAGATTTGTGCGACTGAAAGAGATCACGGAGATGATGAAGGAGGAGGCCATGGAGGGACTTCAAAACAAGGGTGAGAATTTTAAAATCGAGGCATTGCTTGACTGGGAGCCCATGTAGGTCAGCGAGCTCAGGGGTGATTGGTGAATGGGGCTTGGCACAAGAACATGGGCAGCAGAGTTTTGCATGACCAGTTTACAGAAGGCAGAATGTGAGAGAACAACCAGGAATATGTTAGAATAGTCATGCCCAGAGGTAACAAAGACATGGATAAGTGTTTCTGCACCAGACAAGCTGAGGCAGGGGTGGGGTCAGGCAATGTTATGGAGGTGGAAATGGCTGAACGGACATGTGGTCAGAGGTTCATCTCAAGGTCAAATATGACACCAAGGTTTGCAAACCATTTGGTTCAGCCTTAGACAATTGCCAGGGAAAGGGTTGAAGTCAATCACTAGGGAATGGTGTTTTTTGAGGGGACCAAAGTAATGACTACAGTCTTTCAATGTTTAACCAGGGGAAGTTTCTGCTCACTCAGAACTGAATGTTGGATAGCAATCCTTTAAGTTAGCCACAATGGAGCAGTCAAAAGAGGTGATGGTGAGGTGGAGCTGGGTGTCATCAGTGTACATGTGTAAACTAACACTGGGTTTTTGGATGATATTGCCATGGAGCTGCATGCAGATGAGAAATAGGAAGGGTCCAAGGATAGATCCCTGAGCACACCAGATGTATTGGCTTGCACGAATCAGGAACATCATGGAGGGGTATAAAATCAGGGGGGAAGCATGGCGGGTCGACTCCCTACCATGTCCTACCATCAAGAAATTTCACTGACAGCAGGTAAAAGAGCGGGCTGGCTTCCCACCACAAGGAAGGTTTAGCCAGGAGGGGAGGCTTCACTTAAGAGGAAGAGGTCAACATCCTTCAGTCAGGTTTCTGTTAAGGTTGTGATGTTGATGCTATCATCCACAATAAGTTCATGGATGGTAAGGATTTTGTTCACAAGTAAATGGACATTCTGACAGTGAATTGCTCCCTACACCATGGGGAAGCTGCTATCCTGGAAAAGCCATGACAGCTCTCCTCTTGCTCCTCTGCTCAAAAGGAAAGTAATGAAATCCCATCTCCTGACACATAGTGCTTTACTGACCTCCTGCATACAGCGACGGACGGTGAACTAAGATAAATAGGATCACTGGTGTGGGAATTGAGGGCTACAGTCACCCTAATGGCTACTGTCAACATTGTCCTCCTCTTGCACTATGACTGCTGGTCGAGTTTGAGGAGGTGATGTTGTTCTGCCATAACGACAGTTAAGGTTGACCACCTCTTTGTTGAAGAGTAACTGCCACCAACGTCTCGTCTCTACTGCCTTTGCTCTATTTTTCCTTGATGTGCAGCCCAAGATGCACTGCAACTATAGCTCCCATGACTGCGAGCAAGGCCTGTCAGAACCATGCCCCTCTGAGGCTATCATTGTGTGGAGGCTCTGAATGGAGCAGGGAAGAAAAAGGGGCAATATCCTTGCATGTCTCAAGTTCTTAATGAATGTGTATATCTCTTCAGAAGCCTCAAGACTAAGAGGGCAGGGAAACTCTACATCTATCACAAGAAATTCCCTGAAGTGTGTTAATGCACCATCACCAGCACTCACCAGCCCAGTTAGGGAGAATTGGGTTCAATCAGAGACCACAGATGAGAATTTGTCACTGGTTGACTCACGTAACAAGCAAACTGAGGGACATGCTTGTGAAAGAGAAACCTGAAATTCCTGAGCAGAGGCCGAGGATGAATTGTTTCTATCTTAATGATGAAGCGAAAGATGGACACATATGAACATTATGAAAATGGCATAGAGGCAAGGCCCACTGACCCATCTAACCTGCTCCATGCAGTTGGAATGCCTCCCTTGCCCACAGGAAGTTAAATTCACCTCAGTGTGTTTTGGCTTGCCTCTTTTTTCACCCCACCTCGAAACTTTAGGAAGGTTGACAAATAATAAGATTACTTTCATCCGTTCAAAATTTGAGATGGCATATTGTAAGTACAGCATGTTTGAGAGGAACAGGTGACTTTGAACCAACGGTTCCCAAAGCACTCTACAACTTGAGTTTTCTATGAGATTGCTTGCTATGATTAATCAACAACTCCATTAGCATTGTATCGTGCAACTACCAGAATAGTAGAAGGTGAACTAGGTGGAACTTGGTATTTTTTTTCCTGATAATTCCCTTGTTCTTAAAGGCTGGATGATTGTCCTTCCCCTGCTGCCAGATATGATAACTCCTCAATTAGTGTAATCCTGTCAATGTGCAGGTCAATATGCACAGGGAACATATTATAATTGTTGAAATGACCTGGCCTCTTAACTAGGGTGAGTGGGCTTGTATCATCAATGTGCTCAGAAAGTTGTGGTCCTGTCATTACTGTGATGAGATGATCAGATTCCCTCGCTCTTCTCAAATCTTTAGATTTGAGTCTGAATTATTTAATAACCTCCATTTTCCATGTGTTGACAATCCGTGTGAAATAACCTGTTCATATCTACATTAACTACAGATCGAATAAAACTGATTTATTCACCTTCATTCTTCATTTTACCCTAATAATCACCAGTTTTATCCATTCAAGAGTAGATTTTGTGGCTTCACGCTTCAGTAGTGTACATTGGCATTTCAACTGTGGAGGCTTAATTCAGTCCATTAAAACTAATCATTGTTTCCTGCACCTGAATTCCTCATATCCACTCCCACTGTGTGAAACTCCTTACGGAGACTGTGAATTTGTATTATGTAACCCAAGGTCTTTATTTTTAACTTAGAACTTCAAGTTCTGGAAGCACTCTTTTTATTTGTCTCTGATCAAAAAGACCAATACTGTTTTAAAGGTAGAATATCAGCATAAGCTAGGGTAAACTTCAAAAGGCCCCAATACATTGGTAGGGCCTCACATGCAGCCAACGCATGCTAGGCAGTGACAGGCGAGCATCCTACCATTTTCCATCTGATTAAACTGCGCGCTCAAAATTTATCGATGTGTTATTGGCTTGGGAAAGATTGGGCAAGGATATTTGGAAAAACAATCCTTTAGTAAATCAGCAAACATCATCTACAAAATCATCCTTTTTCCCTCTATTATGAATGGACACTGTGTAGATATTTCCTACTCACAAGTCTCCGAGTTGTGTCTTCATCTGCCAAATTCAATCCTTCATTGCTCCTATCTGCCCTATTGCAACCCTCCACTAGCCCATTAGATAGCTCCTTGTCTACACAAATGGTGAAACCTGTTCCTTTTATTTTATCAGAATTTATTTCCCCTGGCTAAAGTTCAAATAACAGTTTAAGGTGAATGAAAAGTTAATTTGGCCGAGTCCAAAAAAAGTGCCACATGCCACACAGTAAGTAACTTTTAATACATTATCCTGCCTTGGGCTGAAAGCACTGTTAGGATTGAAAAACATCAGCCCAGAATTATCACCGATGATTCTTTTATTTTGGAGTAGGACAGGCATCAAAGTTTGGGAATTGAACAATATTCTGGTTGCTTCAGGGTCTGCTGTTCCTTGAAAAAAAATGGAATTTGTGTTCTTTTGATTAGTGACGTGTCTAAGTCTCTATATGGACTGACACATTTTTCCAATGATTATAAAATTCAAGGTTGCATTTGAGGTGATTTCAGTGACTGACACTCTTTTCTATGTCCTGTGGCAGTAAATTGTGGTATCAGTACATAATTCTTTTTCTTTCTACAGCTGGCTGCTACTGTGCAAATGACAAGCCACATTTACACCAGTAAAGCACACAGGCTTGGAATATATGACTGACTGTACTACATTTCAATGGATGGTAAGTCATGGGCTGTCATTTACTCCAACTACTCCCTTTATAAATCCTGTACTTCCCTGCTGTGCCTGACTGCATAATCAACCATATTGCGCTGGTTTTTGTGTTAGGAATAACGGTGATGCTATAAGTGCTTCCCATTATTAAGGAGTAAATTGGACCGCAATCTCTGATTTACACACATGCGCAGTTAAATACATAGATCAAGAAGTTACTGTCAAGTTGATCTGCTCCTCCACAAGCTTTGCTATTCCAATATATTGTTGAGAGACAGGTCATTAAAACACATGAAGGGCGTGAAGTTGCTGCACTTTCCCACCACAATCCACTCCAAAAAAAGCCAAGGCCTGTTGTCGCGGAAAACGGAGTGAACACTCGGACCCAGGAGGTTTGTCTTGGAAGTCTTTATCAAATCGTGATATCACGGAGAGCCCAGTCGCATGCAATGGAGTGATCAGGCACTCTGAGAAGCATTGGAGTACACACATAGTTATAGCAAATAAGTACTTGACGAGGTTAGGCAGTTTCAATGGTTAGAGATTAGGCAGTTTCAATGGTTGCTTAACCCAATTAATTGTTAACATGGTATGGTGACATATCTTGGGCATGCACACAATAGTTCTTTCTTAGTTTACAACCATATCTGACATGTGGCGCCCATTAGTCTGGGAAGGTAGCTGATAGCGCGACTAGTCTATTAGTTTATGTGCTGGTCGCGTGACTGCGCAAGGACACTCTGTAGTAATTTCATTATACATGTATTTTATTCTTCCACACTTGTGCATTCTGTAATTTTTTAGTGGAGTGGTAAATCTCTAAACAGCCTTTTAACGTTTAACAATTAACTTTAACAAGTGTGGGATCTTAGTCCTTCATATCTTAATTACTGTTGGAGATTTAAAAAAACTTGAAATAATTTGTTTCAACTTAGTTTCTTTCTCTTCTATCCCCCTCTCTCTTTGTCCCATCTTTCTTTCTATTTTTTTGTTGGTTTTTGCACATGATTTTTTCTTGAATTAGATGCCTTAACTTAAAATTCCTGGTTCAGAATCAATGGCTGGGACTTTCCAGCCCCGCCCGCTGCGGGCATCATTGTGGGCAGGATGGGAAAATTTGGAGAGTGGCCAAAGGTCAATTGACTTTTGGCTTCCTTCCAAATTTTCCTGTCCCACCTGCAACAATGGCCACTGCTGTCGGGGTTGGAAAACTCCAATCTGAGTGCGAGTGAGGAATCTTCAAACTGTTTGGATGAAGAAACATGCTGGACCATATTTTGTGCTAATGGTGAAAGTCACGGTGGTGGCATTGGAAGTGGATGTCATTTCTATTTGGAAATTAAGTGAGAGATAGGGTAACACTTGGCAGGCCTTCCAGAGGAATGATGCTGAAATTACTATGAGCACCCAGGTGTAAACAATGGAGTAGGTCTTCCAGGCAATGAGTGCGGCCATGAGTCTGGCAGGGTGCATGTGGCTTCCTCCATTGAGAGGTTGGCCATTTTCATGGAGGGCCTAATCCAGGGAACCAGTTAGTGGATGCTTGAGATGCGTGCAGACCTGCATGCGATCACCTTGTCCAAGATCTCTATATAATAGCAATAAGGGGAGAGGGGGCAAGATGCCTGGATTTCCACCAGGGCTTGTCCTTCTCAGTGTGCCTTGCAAGGGAGGAGGAGTAGCTGACTTTTGCTTCTGGGCACTCATCTTGAGGCACTCCTGGTGTGGACAGCAACTCCTCAGCCCCACTACCAATGATACCATCACCGCAAGAAGCCACAATGGCAGAGGAGGGTCCTGCACCTGTGCAGGAACCCTCAGCATGCCAGGGTCCTCCAAGCTTCAGGCATCCAGAGGACAGCCACCAAGGTCATCCCAAGCCATGGGGCAGCTTTATTGAAACCTTTCTGAATGGATCAAGGATTCCAATGAAAAGGAGCAAGGAAACAGCTATGTATTAGGATTTTTAAAAAATTCATTCTTAGGATGTGGTTAGGCCAGCATTTATTGCTCATCCTTAATTGCCCTTGTTTAGAGGGCATTTAAGAGTCAACCACATTGCTGTGGGTCTGGATTCACATCTAGGTCAGACCAGGTAAGGACAGCAGATTTCCTTAAAGGGCATTAATGAACCAGATGGGCTTTTATGACAATTGGCAATGGTTTCATGGTTATCATTAGACTTCTAATTCCAGAATTTTTTTTTCATTGAATTCAAACCCGGGTCCCCAGAGCATTATCCTGAGTCTCTGGATTACCAGTCCAGTGACAATATCACTGTCTCCCCCTGCCAAAGGAGGATATCCCAAACATGCCTTTTGTCCACATAATTTCAGTTTGCCTGTGGCCGAAGTGATCCCTCAACTTGCATCACCTCATCAGCCATCCCCTCCATATCCTTATGATTAGTGGAGGCATTGTGCCCAGCAATATCGACATTATTCAACACCTCCCTCCTCTGCAGTTCCAGGCTGGGCAGTGCAGAACACATCATCATGGTACATGAGACCATCACTGGGGTATACTGATGGGCTACACCAGACTGGTGTAGGCATCTGAATCGCATATTTAGAAGCCCAATGGCTTACTTGATTGTCACTTGGGTTGACCTTTGGCAGGTGTTATACCTCTCCTCTACAACCATGTGCAGGTTCCTCACAGGTATGAATAGCCATGTCTTTAGTGGGTAACTCTTGTTTCCAAGTAGCCACTCTTGAAGGTGCATGCTAGGCCAGAAGACCTGTGACACCTGGAACTACTGCAGTATGTAGGCATTATAGTTGCTTCCCAGGAACCGTGTACAGACCTGAAGGATCAATTTTTAGTGGTCGCAGGCCAGTTAGACATTGATGGAAGTAAAGCCCTTGCTGTTGATGAAGGCCGCTGGTAGTCCTTAGGAGCCTTGATAGCCACATGCTTACAGTCGATGACACCTTGTACCTGGGGGAACCCCGCAATGGCCCTGAAGCTGATGGACCTCTCTGACTTTCCAGACCTCTGCAGTCGTGCAAATTTTCACTAGACCCTTGAACATGGCATTAATTGGGTACTTGATCACCAATGGGCTGCAGATTGGGAGATCCCACACACATCCCAGTGGATCCCTGAATGACCTCCTTCTGTGCTGTAAGATTTTCTATTCTACTGTCAGTTCACTAGCAAATATCACCTAACAATAGCACCACAGGTTAAACAATGCCATTTTAGTGTAAAAGAAATGTTTCTTTATTAAAGTTTTCTGTATTTTTGCCTTAACTAACTTGCTGAGTTTGGTGCTCATAATAGTTATGGTATAAAGGTAAGAAAACTTATTTATGATCTGGAGTTTGCCAGATTTGTCCATGCAAACTTTTATCCAAGTACAAAGGGACCAAGGTTGCTTGGTCCTTCTAAAGCATTCCTGATGCAAATCTGACTCGGATGTAGTGGAAAGACCCGGAATTTTATTGGGATCCAAACACACCAGATCCTGGCATACATTAGGATTCCTTCACAGCCTTGTCAAAGTCAAAACCTTCCCCCATGCCTTTAGAGATTAATGATTCGCAGGGAGTAGAGTTAAGTTGGGATTTCCAAGGCACCTGTTTCAATAGCCCAAGGCCTGTTAAAGGTCCAAGCTAAGATCCAGTGAGATGAGGCACAATGGTTACTAGAATGGTAGAAATAGGCCCCACATGTGGGATGGGCCATTGTTGATCAGGCCAAAGAATCCTCCTAAGCCCATGAATGAAGGGTATTTTTCTTTCATTTTTCTATAGGCCCATATAGTCATGGTGGTTAAGGAGGAGGGGACCTGTTTAGGATTTCTGTGGTTTCTGGGCTTGGCCACTCCCTCCTCCCACTAGCAGCCAGAATCTAGACTTTGGGACCAACCTTTAATAATGAAGGTGCCCACTATCCTTATCAAAATTAGGTACTCTCTCACTGATCCTGACAAATCCAGAGGGCTCCATGCTGGAGGGCACTAGTAGATACCATCCTGGTGTAACTGCTGAAATTACTTCAAGCACTATTTTTGCTGCATTAACCACACTTTCTGGGGATATTTCCTACTATATCATCTATATGAGTCCTTTGCTGTGTATTTCCCTATGTCTGCAGGTATCAAAGAAACGGTTTCCTTTCAGAAAATAGCGTTTCAAGATAGAGGATGTGAATAATTTGAGAAGTGATATGTGGTAAGTGCAGCCCTCTTGGGAGGAACAAGTGATTTTACACTATGATTCTCAAAGCTCTCCATCAGTGGTGTTTTCCTTGCTCCATACCTGGATTTGTTGTAGACCAGTTGAGAGAAATTGCTTGCTATGATCATTCAACAACTCCATTATCATTGTAATGTGTGACTACCAGGATAATAGAAGATGGACCTGAACCTTTTTTAGTCATTTCTATGTTCCAGAGATCAGGGGCTGAATCACATCCAAGTACATTAACACTTGCTGCATGAATGAAGGATCTACCTTTATGTTACCACCATTTGTCAGAGTCATACATCGTTATCTAAAAATGGATTTCCCTGGGAAGATTTCAGTACTGGGCATGTCCCGCAAGTAGGCCTTGAATTCACTTCCATGACAGGGAAAGCTGTGCCACCACCTTGTACATTGACAGAGTTCTTCTAAGCAAGAGCAGGAGGCACCTGCCAAATCTCCCATAACCAGTGTGCATTTGCTTCTTGCAGTTCAATGCAGCTTTTAAAAGCTTTCAACAGTTGAAAACCAATTTTCCCGCTTATCTCCCAATGCAAATTTCAGATATACCTTATTTACTTGTAACTCAAACCCACCATAACCTCTCATTACAAATGCACAAACCTAACACCTTTAACCTTTCACCTCTTAGACCTCACAGACAACCTGTCTCTAGTAACCTTCCCTCTGTTAAACCCTGGACACACACACCTACAACTCTCTATACAGAAAGCATAATCACAAACATATAACAATATATATCACTCATACAAAAGGACATCAAACAGGTATTAAGCTCTTCGTTTGAATCTGCAAAATACACACATACAGCCCACCATATTGGAGGCTTTTGTTCCAGTTTATGCCTTGAAAATAGATGAGGCACCAATTCATTTCTAGGCAACTATCTCCTCTTTGGCACTCAGAGAAACCTTGAGTTACTTCCACAATGCTGTTAGGAAGGGAGTCCTAGCATTGCGAAGGACAGATGGACCAAGTTTACAAAGAAGATAGTGTTTTTCAGGGTAATATATTAAGGCATAGCCATATGTTTTTCACCTATTTTGAGAACATTGCTTCTAGGTTATGGCCATAGATTAAAAGAAAGCTCTGTCATCTCAAATCATTCTTTTCAGGTGCTATTATGTATTTGATGGTGCCCCATTCCTCAAAATAGAGCAACCATTAAGTTCAGGACCCTCTAGACATTCTCACTAACTGGCATGGCTGTGCCTGCAGCCATTTTTCTGGAACTTGTAGCACGACTGAGTTAAAAGTAGTCATTAAACCGAAGACCTGCTGATGCTGGATGTTCCACTGGGATTCAGAAAGTGATCTCATCATGTCATTCACTAAACCCTGAAAATGCAGAAAAAATATTAACATGAACTGATCTTGTGGAGCCTGCACAAAGACTACATTATTGGTTTCATATTCCCCCTGAGGCTAGGAATGATTAATCTGATTATGTTATTCCTCTGTCCATTTTCTTCAATTTAGCTATAAAGGCACTGAAAATAATCAGCTATGTGCCACTGTTAAGATGGGAGAAAGAGAAGTTCATCACAAACTATTTTCTTTTTGGGTCTTACAACAAGCATTAGGCCACTAGCTTGCAATAGAGACCAAAATCTGTTTAAGGCATGGATTTCATTTACCATTTCCCCAGCAAGAAAACTCTCACAGTTGCTGCGCTGCTGCTGATCTTCAGGCAGCTTCATGGTTTTCTAGTGGGCTTTATATTTTTAAAAATTGGAACCACAAAGCTGCCCAATGTTTGGAAGCAGCAGCGCATCAACTAGTGAACTTGACCTGACACTGACAGATCAGCTTTAAAAAGTTCAGAACTCTCAGCCTGACAGTTCTGATTTTTTTAAAGCCAGTCTGTCAGGTCTGCAGACCTGACTGCCCAGTCTGGACGACAAGGAACATTGTTTAAAATGTGGAGCCTGAGCACCTCCCAGCCCCAGGCCTAGGGCAGAATTTTACGTCCCACGGGTGGGCACGCGCCAGACCCTATCAGGTGTAAAATTGCGCAAGATGACGTCAGATGAGTGTCCCGATGTTATCGAGCACTCATGCGATATTTTGCTCGGCAGGTGCGCGCAAAAGTCGTTAGCGCGCCGCCAACAATTAAGAGGGCAATAAAGCCCATTAACAATGCAATTGTCTCCAACTTTTCATGACCCATCCAACCTTAAGGTTAGAGGATGTGCAAATTGGCCAGGTGGCCTTTATGTTTTTCATCACACCTCATCCAAGGGCAGGATGAAATCTCCGTTATAAAATAAAACAAAAAGAAATAACTGTGGACGGCATTTTTATGGGGTATATTTTCACTTGTGTGGTTGTGATGCATGGACATTTTTTTGAACTTTTTTAAATCTTAATTTCATCATTTGAATATCTGCAGCTCCCTGAGGCAGCTGCCTGTCTTCAGGGAGCTCTCTCACAGTGTTCACCTGAGCCCGCGGGGACATCAACACCTGCCCTGGCAGTGCTGACCTTTGCAGTATGCGTTATACGCTGGCTGGCCATTAATTGGCCAGGTAGTGTAAAATCCTGGTCAGGGGCATCACAGTTGGCAGTCCGTTTCCCTGCTGCTCCCAGGCCCGCCAATCGCGTGTGCCCACCGAAGGTAAAATTCAAGTCCTAGGGCAGCATTTTCCCCATGTCGGGGGGGTTGTGCAGGTGTGGGCGCGAGTGGGCGGGTTCCCGATTGGCGCCCCTGGTCAGAGGTGCGCTGCCATTTTACGTGGGCGGGCCAATTAAGGCCCGCCCAGCGTGATGGCCGCCAGGAAGCTCTGTGCGCTCCCTGTGCAGGTTGGGGAGGAGGATTCCCTGAGCAGGGAGTGCACTCTTTTGCGATTGCACACGAAAGAGCGCACAGATCTCCTTGAGGCAAAATGCTGCCTCAGGGAGGTCGGCTCAAGATTCAAAATTTCATCCAAGGCAGAAAAAAATATTCCTGACATGTCCCCTTGTGTGACATTGTCACATGGGCTGGGACATGTCAATTTCTTTTATTTAAACATTTTATACAAATTTTAAAACCCTCATGAAACCTCATCCCGCCTGTGGATGAAGTTTCATGTTTTTTCTGAAGACCACCTGGGCTCTTCACCTGACCCCCAACCTTAAGGTTGGACGGGCAGCTCAGTTGATTGTTTTAATTGCTTGTTAACTGGCCTCAATAGGCCTTTGACAGTTCGGCGGGTACACAGCCAAATCGGCTGTACGCCCGCTGAACTGAAAACCTAAATGACGCGGGGTGACGTCGGGACGGACATCACCGTGCGTCATTTTACGTGTCGGCGAGCGGGCCACGCCTTGGCTTGCCGAAGGGAGAAATTCTGCCCTTAGTGTTTGCCACTGTCTGCACCATCCCCCCCCACCCCTTCTATGGGCCCTGGGTTCCCCTATTTGGATGGTCAAGAGGCCTATTGCCAATCAGGGAATCAGCTTGGCTCTTTTTTAACTCAGCTACCCCTCAATTTGTCACCATCTGGCTGGAATGCCACCAAATGCCCCAGACGAGGTGGCATGAACTGGCTCCCCATCTTTATTCAGCATCCCCCACCCCCGCAACACCACCCCCACCACCACCCCACCCCCCTCATCTGTTGGTCACAACAAGGTTAAATCTAAAAAAGATCCCTTTCACAGATACCTCTTTCCCAGACCCAGTCATTCTGGTTTTGAAGGGCACCATTTGATCAGACTCTCTTGAATTAAAGGCAAGAGTAAGTTTATTAACTACTAAAGGCAAGAAAGGATAAAACACATGCTTATATGGTCATACAGGTTAAAGTAAGAATTTAGCTTGAAAGAATTGACTCTGGTAGATGAGTAGTAGATTTCGAGGTTCCAGTAGAGTTGACTCCAATAGACAACTGCTTGGTTTTGAGGTTCCAATAGTGTTGAATTAAGTAAAGATTAGTGGGTTTCAAGGTTCCAGAAGTATTGAATTCGGTAGGGAGGGAGAGAGGTTGGGATACCTGCAAAATGGCAATTTGCATGGGTTCTGTGTGAGGCTGTTAGTTTTGAATCAAACTTCCAGCACTTGCTCTCTCTCAGCACACCCACCAACAGACAGACACTGGGGCAGCTTTTCAGCTCACTTTTAACCCCTCCTTTGTATACTCCAAGTGGGAAGCAAACTCACAAATCTATCTGGACATTGCTCACATGATTTTTTGATGAGCTGATGCTCATATCTCATTATGCCCCATTGTCTCTACCAGAGAGAGCAATTAGTTACTGGTGTCTTTAGCAGTACCTTGTCTGGTAACAGGGTGGGCTTCCATTATCTCTTCAGGAGCCACCCTGTATCATTCCAGCCATTGGCTTGTGTGCATTTTTAAAACTCAGGCCTTATTTTTTAAAGTCCAATAATTCCAGATGCAATTCGGTGTTTTTCCTTCATTATTATGACAATACGTAACAAGCAGCTTATAATCATTGGAGTGGTACTAGAATACAAATCTATTCAACTGCCCATGTTTGCGATGTAAAATGTTATTTTTAACTTTTGTTGAACCAGTTTAAAAATATTTTTATACAATATAACTAGCTATTTTTCCTGGTAGTGTTTTTCCTAATCAGAATGTTTCTCAAAGAATTTTTTATTACATTTTTTATGTTTGGAACTTTGCAGTTTTTCTCTGTAATAAGCCTTGTTAAATATTGTATGAGTGTGAAAGTTTTGTTACATTCATCAATGATCTAGGATAAGGAACAATGAAAACTGAAAGTTTTAGTCGGATGCCCGTGAATTGTCGAAAGACTGGAGGGATTCATTTTTAAATTATGCAAATCTTAAACTTTGTAAATGCCATCTACAAAAATAAGACACTTTACAATAATTTCTTATCATTGACAGTATGCTTAAAGGTAACAGCTGGCAGTGTACTCAGTTATTCACCTTTAGGGACTTCAACTGAAAGCCCAGCAACACTTTGACAAGTTAAACTGTGGCACAACATTGCCACAAATTATATTTCTGCCAGACTTAGACAAGTTTAAACTTGTTATAGACCTTTGTTATATCCTTTGGGAAACCCAAGTTATTTCATATATGCAACAAAAGTGTTAAATAACAGTAAATAAACAGGTATACTTGTCAATTAAAGAAAGTTCTGAAGATGATTTTGCCAGAAATGCTGAAATTTCAACAAAGATTTATGGGTTACTGTTTTCTTTATCCCTGAGGAGTTTAATCTAGCAACATCCATGGAACAGTGAGTTGTCTGTTCTTAATGTTTTTTTGTTGCTTTCATAGTGCTTGAGATTTTCTTTGCTTGTGTTGTTTCACTGACAACTTGTGCCTTTTATCACTATTATAAACATTGGGTCAGAAATGCCTAACGGCTTTCATGAATGTTGCCTTGATGTTTTAAAATGGTTTCTTTGTTGGTGTTGGGGCTTAATCCCGGGATGTGCCTCCACCTGTACTCCATGCCTGCAAGAGAGAAATGGGCAGCAGTGTTAAACCAAGTGCATATAATGAATTTTGTTTTTATGTGCCCTTTTGCATTCCATTCAGGTTTCATCAGTTGCAAAGTTTCCATTCAAAACAAGATCACCTTTTGTGGAAAGAAAGGCCTTGCTCAATCCATATCTTTTCCATATGGTAGTGCATTAAAGAATTGGCTAGCTCTCCAGAATGGCTTGTTCACCAACTCTATTCCACACCTCTTTAATAATCTTGGGGGTGGGTGAGTGAAATTTTATTGCTCACATTTTTGGCCCCAGAGGTTGCAATTTGCGATTAGCCTATGCCAGTCCCATTGAAGCAGGCAGCAAACAAAACTCATTCTGCCTCCTTATTTCAATGATTTCAGCATGCAACCCTATGCCTAATCTGCCTTTGGCTGGCTGCATGCTCAATAGAGAACCCAGCAGTGTGCACGTTTCAGCTAGCCTGCTCCTCTTAAAGGCAGCCTGCCCATCTTAAAGCAACGCTTAAAGCAGAAACTCTGTGGAGGAATTAGCTAATTCCTCCAAATGGGCTTCAAATGGAGCAGCAGGCAAGAGAAAGGATTTCCAGTTTTTTCAATGTGGAGCTGGTGGCTTCAGCACAGGTGGAAAGGGGGAAAGAAACAATGGAAGAAATCATCCGTGCCCGCTGGCGTCGGGCGTGTTTGGTGGCGTGAGTGGACAATATGGCAAGAAGGCCAAAAATTGGTTTCAAGACATCATGAAACCAGTTTGCGATCATCCACTCAGCTTGTTGATGGTGGGCTGCATTTCCTGCCATCCGATGTCAGATGTAATATATCAGCATATCATTATAAGGCCAGCTCTCTGGACTCATTCCCCCCACCCCACTCTGGATTGTCTGCCCACGTTGGTGAAATTGCATGCCAATGTGTTTAGCAACAGCATATAAAGTGTGTTACAAAAACAAAAATAGCTGGAAAAACTCAGCAGGTCTGACAGCATTGGCAGAGAGGAATACAGTTAACGTTTTGAGTCCGTATGAATCTTCATCATATAAAATGTGTTCACCTGCCTGGCTGCTCTTTGAGGGGAACTCAGGTGAGTGCACAGTAACATTGCAGAGCGCTTGCGAGGGATGCCTGTTGGACTTTAAGGTTGAGGCGCGTTGCAGGTCGGGGGGGAAAGTCTGCCCTGCGGTTGAGGCGACTTTAGGGGTTGTGGGGGTTAGGGACACCTTGTATAAAGTGACCATTCCTCTGCAGTTTAGGCACAGCCACATTGATATGATTGAGGTCGGGCCTCTAGCTTATCAGCCCACTCAAGCAACGTAGAGGCATCAAAGTGCCACCAAGTGCTCCAGAGCTTTTCACCCCTCGGGCACAGACTGCAAACTGATGAGTGTTTTAGTGGACTGCAGAACAGTTGGACAGCTGGGCACGTTGTACAATCTCCTCACTAATCTGGATATGGAACAGTCACTGGTGGAGGTGCTCACAGCCCCTTGCAATGTCAGCATCCCGGTTTGGACCAGTCACCCCCAAGATTCGAGCTACCAGTGTAGCTTCATAGCACGGTTTAGGAGAATGCCTGCACCTGAGCTAAGAGCACAGCATGTAGTCTAATGGACAAAGCTGCTGCCAATTGGTCAGCTGGAGTGGGATGGAGGAAGATGGGGTTTTGGGCAGCCATGCAGTGCACTAATCTCTGGCCATCGAAGTGGTCGCCAGCACTCTCTGGGGGTAGATTAAGGGGACTTAAGGTTTAACCAAGAGAAGTTCTTAGTACACACATGCTAACCTACCCTTCTCCCTCTTTCATCCTGCAGGAGGAATGTATCAGGAGCATGGAGCCTGGTGAACTTGCTATATGCCTCATAGCTTACAAAGAGTGAAGAAGATGGAGAAGAAAGTGACTGAGGCACCTGGCTGGGCAGAGGGAGGAGCAGCACCATCTGGAAGAAAGGGCGGCTGCTCCTCCCATACAAGCTACCGAAGACACACAGTGAGCCATCGCTAGACGCAGAGTCTATAGATGCTGCCTTTCATTTCTGCAGATGACCTAGGACCAGTATCACTGAAGGCTGCACATGTCTAGGGAACTGGTCGGCCACATCTGCTAGCTATTGCAGGATTTGGCGCGACAGGGAAATGGAGGGCATCCACTGCCAGTGGCCATGAAAGTGACCGTGGCGCTCAATTTCTACACCAGTGGCTCCTTTCCGGGCTCCACAGGTGACCTCTGTGGGATATCACAAGCCTCCACCCACAAATGCAACCATGAGGTCCCAGTGCCACCTTCGCGAGGGCAACAACTTTGTGCATTTCGCCAGGGACCAGGAGAGCCAGGATGCAAGAGCGATTGGTTTTGCCCAGATCTCGGGTTTCTCATAGGTGCAGGATGCCATCACATGGCGCTCAGATCTCCGTTGCAACATGGGGTCAACTATGTCAACCGCAAGGGATTCCATTCGCTGAATGTGCAGCCGGTGTGTGACCACCACAAACACATCCTGCAGGTCTGCACACAGTTTCCAGGGAGTGTGCACGACTCCTACATTGTCAGTCAGTTACAGATCCCTGGCGTCTTCCAGGGTCCACAGAAGCTGCAGGGATGGCTCCTCGGGGACAAGGGCTATCCACAGAAGACGTGGCTGATGACCCCCATGCAGCGGCCTCAGACTGCAGCAGAGAGAAGGTACAACGAGGCTCATGCTGCAGCTCGCAACTTGGCGGAGCTAACCATCGGGATGCTGAAAATGAGGTTCCTGTGCCTGGACCAGTCTAGTGGAGCCCTGCATTATAGTCCGGAGAGGGTGTCACGCATCATCATCGTCTGCAGCACTCTTTACATCCTGGCGCTGTAACGGGAAGGGGAGTTGGCTGAGGAGGAGCTTGAAGTCTCCTCCAATGAGAACATCGATGGTGATGAGGTCGCTTTGAGGCAATGATGATGGGAATGAGGCCCTCACACTGGCCAGATGAGGCAGGTGCACTCAGGAGGCCCTCTTATCTGCTAGATTTGTGGAGGATGATGACGACATGCAGTAAAGAGACAGCATAAGATCCTTCAATTGTATCTGTGAGTGTTCAACTCCAGTCTGGCCTATGAATACATGGCTTAAGAGTTGGTGCAGGAAGGAGGGTTTTAGATTCCTGGATCACTGGGACTGTTTCTGGGGAAGGTGGGACCTGTACAAGCGGGACGGTCTACATCTGAACCAGGACGGGACTAACATCCTTGTGGGTGGGTTTGCTAGTGCTGTTGGGAGGAGTTTAAACTAATTTGGCAGGGGGAGGGGACACAGAATGTTAGCAGAATAAGGACACATCATAATACAGTAAAACAATCAAGTCAGAGGGAGTACAGCTGCAATAAGCTTCAAGGGAGTAAGGTAAGGCTGGATGACATCTACTTTAATGCCAGGAGTATTATAGGTAAAATGGATGAGTTAAGGGTGAGACAAAACAAAAACAGAATTACCTGGAAAAACTCAGCAGGTCTGGCAGCATCGGTGGAGAAGAAATCAGTTAACGTTTCGAGCCTTCACGGCCCTTCGGCAGACCTTTAAGGGTGAGGACTGGCATGTGGAATTGTGATATTGTAGCCATCACTGAGACGTAGTTGAGGGAAGGGCAGGATTGGCAGCTCAACAATCCGAGATATAGAATCTTCAAGCTAGACAGGGGAGGGGGTAAAAGAGGAGGAAGCGTTGCTTTATTAGTCAAGGAGTCAGTTGCTGCAGTAAGGAGAGATGATATCTTGGAGTAGGCATCGAATGAAGCTTTGTGGGTACAGTTTAGGAATAAAAAAGGGGCAACCACATTATTAGATGTTTATTATAGACCCCCAGATAGTTAGCGGGAAATTGAGGAGCAAATATGTGCACAATTTGTGGAGGTGTGTAAAAACAATTACAATAGGGTAATTATATTAGGTGATTTCAACTTTCCCAACATTAATTGGGATAGACATAGGGTTAAGGGCTTGGACGGAGTGGATTTCTTGAAATGCGTACAGGAGAACCTTTTAGGTCAATATGTAGAGGGTCCAACAAGGAACGGTGCATTGCTGGACCTAATTCTGGGGAATGAAGCCGGACAGGTGGCTGAGGTAGTGGTGGGCAAGCACTTTAGCGATAGTGACCATAACATGGTACAGTTTAAGTTTGTTATGGACAAAGAAATTGATAAGTTGCAAAAAAATGTTTTGGATTGAGGGAGAGTGGATTTTAGTAAAATAAAGCAGGATCTGGCCAAGGTAGACTGGGAACAGTTACTTGTGGGGAAATCTACAGAGGAACAGTGGGGGGTGTTCAAAAAGGAAATGGGGAGGGTACAGGCTCAGCATGTTCCCTCTAGGGTGATAGGAAGGAGTAACAAGCCCAGAGAACCATGGATGACCAGAGATATTCAGGTTACGATGAGAAGGAAAAGAGAGGCTTTTAGCAGGTATAAGGGAAGCAAATTAGCAGAGGCATTAGTGGAGTATAGACAGTGCAGAGTGGAGCTTAAGAAAGCAATTAGGAGAGCAAAGAGGGGATTTGAGAAAGCGCTGGCTGGTAAAAGTAGGGAAAATCCCAAGATATTCTATAAGTTTATCAATGGGAAGAGGATAACCAGGGAAAGAGTAGGGCCCATAAGGGACCAAGGGGGAAATCTATGGGTGGAGCCAGAGGACATCACCAGAGTGTTGAATGAATACTTCACGTCTGCCTTCACCCAAGAGAATGAGGATGAAGGTATCGAACTCGGGGAGAGAGACTGCGAGGTTCTTAAGCAAATTGATATAGAGAGTGACAAGGTATTGGAGGTGTTGGCAGGCTTAAAAGAGGACAAATCTCCAGGTCCAGATGATTTGTGTCCCAGACTGCTGAGGGAGGCAAGGGAGGAGATCGTAGGGGCTCTGACCCGAATTTTTAATTCCTCTTTGGCCTGGGGGAGATGCCAGAGGACTAGAGAACAGCTAATGTGGTTCCGCTATTTAAGAAGGGTTGTAGAGATAAGCCAGGGAACTACAGGCCAGTGAGTCTCACGTCAGTGGTAGGGAAACTACTGGAGAAATTTCTGAAGGAGAGTATCGATCTCCACTTGGAGAGGCAAGGTTTGATCAGGGATAGTCAGCATGGCTTTGTCAGAGGGAGGTTATGCCTAACAAATTCAATTGAATTTTTTTGAGGAGGTGACCAGGTGTGTAGATGAGGGTAGTGCAGTTGATGTAGTTTATATGGATTTCAGCAAAGCCTTTGACAAGGTCCCACATGGGAGACTTATAAAGACGGCAAATGCACATTGGATACAGGGTAATTTGATAAGGTGATTCAAAATTGGCTTAGTTGTAGGAGACAGAGGGTGATGACAGAAAGATGCTTTAGTGACTGGAAGCCAGTGTCCAGTGGCGTACCACAGGGATCTGTGCTCGTTCCTCTATTATTTGTCATTTATATAAATGACATAGATGACTATGTGGGGGGTAGGATTAGTAAGTTTGCGGATAACACAAAGATTGGCCGGGTGGTTAACAGTGAGGTTGAGTGCCTTGGGCTACAGGAAGATATAGATGGGATGGTCAAATGGGCAGATAAGTAGCAGATGGAATTTAACCCTGAAAAGTGTGAGGTGATACACTTTGGAAGGAGTAATTTGACAAGGAAGTATTCAATGAACGGCATGGCACTAGGAAGTTCTGAGGAACAAAGGGACCTTGGCGTGTGTGTCCATAGATCTCTGAAGGTGGAGGGGCACATTAGTGGGGTGGTGAAAAAGGCATATGGAACACTTGCCTTTATCAATCGAGGCATAGATTACAAAAATAGGGAGGTCATGTTGGAGTTGTATAGAACCTTAGTGATGCCACAGCTGGAGTACTGTGTGCAGTTCTGGTCCCCACATTATAGGAAGGATGTGATTGCACTGGAGGGGGTGCAGAGGAGATTCACCAGGATGTTGCCTGGGATGAAATACTTAAGTTATGAAGAGAGTTGGATAGACTTGGGTTGTTCTTGTTGGAGCAGAGAAGACTGAGGGATGACCTGATCGAGATGTACAAGATTATGAGGGGCATGGACAGGGTGGTTAGGGAGCAGCTGTTCCCCTTAGTTGAAGGGTCATTTAAAAGGGGGCATAAGTTCAAGGTGAGGGGCAGGAGGTTTAGGGGGGATGTGAGGAAAATCTTTTTTACCCAGAGGGTGGTGACGGTCTGGAATGCACTACCTGGGAGGGTGGTGGAGGCGGGTTGCCTCACATCCTTTAAAAAGTACCTGGATGAGCACTTGGCACATCATAACATTCAAGGCTATGGGCCAAGTGCTGGTAAATGGGATTAGGTAGGTAGGTCAGGTGTTTCTCACGTGGCGATGCAGACTCGATCGGCCGAAGGGCCTCTTCTGCACTGTGATTCTGTGATTCTGTGATTCTATAGCAGTGCACAAACCCTCTGTGAGAATGCTCCTGTCATGGAGATGCAGTGGAGGCCCTAATAGTCGCTCTATTGCAGGAGGATGATGATGACGTGCAGTGAAGGCACTCCATAGGTCTTCACATAGCCTCTGAGAATGTCTTACTCCTGTCTGGCCGAGGGCATCTCGCTTGCACTCTGTGATCAGGGTTACATCATAGAGACGCAGCCATAAAACTTTAAAAGCATCTTGTCCATTTTCTGCCTTCAGCACCTGAGCCCCTTCAGCAGCACAGCATCAGTGGTCACAGATGCTGAAGAAATGGGGACCAGCCCCACCTTAAAAGTGCTGAGAGCACACAGAGAGAATGATGGAACTCTGTGACGCCTGCCCATGACATTCTGGCAGCAATGACAAGCACCCTTGACGTGCAGCTATCAGTAACATGTCCAGGGAGTGAGAGGTCAGACCATCATTTTGGTCTGAATGCTGCACACAGCACAGGGAAGAGGCCCTGGACTGAGACACCTGCCTTTATCTTGTGCAGAAAGGTTTCACATCTGAGTGACACGAACACTGCTCATCAGTACGAGGAGCCATAAGCAGGGAGACATTCTTAGGAGTTTATTGACAATATTGAACATTATGTACAAGTGATTTACACACATGCCCAGGCTATACAACTACATCTTCTATACCTTCCTAACCCTGCCGCTATGTCTTGGTGCTCCCTGGAAATCCACAGTGGAGATGGAGGCAGCCTGCTGACTGCTTCATCCTGCCTGTGGTGTCCTTGACTGGCATCCTCTGGACAGCTGAGACCCGGAGGGCCCTGGCCTGCTTTTGGGGAGCTGCTGTGTGGCAGTGGCACTCTCCTCGAGTTGTGGAGCTGGAGCTACTGGGTTCACAGGAAGAGGGGATTCGGATGGGCTGGACACTCCTGGTGGATGGTCCCAGGGTGTGGACCTGCTGATCCTTCTCCCTATGGATGCCCAAGGGGCCCAAGTTGACTCCTTAAAGAAAACGGGCAGCTGGAGTGACATTGAGCTAACCCACCCCCCTCATGTACACACTATTTGAGGCCAACTATAGCATCAACGATGGAGTTCAGCCCGCGCAGCAGTGCAGGAGCAGCATCCTGGACCAATGTCCCCATGGCAGCCACTATCCTACCAATGTTGACCTCGGTATGTTGGCATGCCTGAAGGAGGATGGACTCCTCCATCGTGCCTTGAAATCCGAGGAGTGCAGCGGACATCCCTTCCTGAAGTTCCCAAGCTTGCCTTTGCAGCTCCAGCAACCATGACATGACTGAGTCCAGAGGCTCATCATCTGACTCAGGCTCAGCAAATTTCTGGCCTCCAGCAGTCCTCCAAGTGCCAGACACCTGGGGAGTCCCTGCCATGCCTGCTGTGGATCAGGAAGTGTAATGTGCTCACCAGATTGTGACTCCGAGACTACAGTAAAGCTAGCCCCCACCGAGGTGTGTGGCTCTGCACTGGTGGAAGGTGTGGGTGAGCGCTGTGATGGGGCTTCAAGGAGGGTGTCTTCAGATTCATCTTCAGAGGTTTCTTTGGGGCTTGATTGGAGGTCCTACGTTGGCTGTTTGGCAGATGTGCTTGCGAAAGCAAGTGCATGGCAGTGACCTGTGAAAGAGGACACATCATTCACAGCATGGTTGTCTAATTGATGTTGCATTGTTGGATCCTAACTTGGTAGAGCACCGCCGACCTCACCGTCAGCACAGGACTGGCCTCAGTCATCGCCAGCCATCTGGATGGCTCTGCCTTCAAAGTCCGCGTGGACCTTGATTTCAGACATACCTCCACCAGTCTGCGACCTCTTCCTCTTGTTGTGTGTCAGCTTGACCTGCATGAATAGAGATGGAGAGAGCGTAAGCAGGACGTCTGCCAGGCCAGATGATAAGTATGCCTGGCATGTGTGGGTGGTGAGTGGTCCCATGGATGGGATGAAGACAATTAAAGGTGTGTGTGAGAGAGTGAATGACGATGTCCTTGAAAAGGCAGTGAGTGAGAGCCCTGTGGATGTATGATGGGTTTGTGAGTGTGTGAGTTGTGAGTGATGAGAAGAGTGACTTATCCTGGCGGAATGGAGGAGATCATTCAACCTCTTGCAGCACTGGGTGACTGTCCTCTTTTGCAGGACGTTGGCACTGACCACTGCTGCCACTGCCTCCCAAGCCAGATTAGTGATGTCACTGCCCATCCTGCAGCCAGAGCGGAGGTAGAGGACATCACAGCGAGCCTCCACTATGTCCAAAAGGTGCTCGAGTGATGTGTCATTGATCCTGCGGGCTGTCATTATTTTGCCTTTCAGGGCCATGCCTTCTGTGCAGCAGTCATGGGCTGGAAGTACTGAGAGGTTTGCGCGTGGCTGGACTTTAAATATGGCGCCCTGCATGATGAAACGGCAAGATGATGGCATGGCAGGTGACTGAGAGCCCGCCCACCATGGAAATGGCATGCCCAGGAATGCATATTTAATGTGACGGGTTTGGGGCGCATTGACGTGAAAAGCCGCCATCGCAGCCGGCGGGTAAAACGCCCACTACCACACTTAGTGCAAATCTGGGACAATTCCGCCCAATGTTTCTGCAGAGAGCCAGGAGGCCCTCAATGGAAATCCTCAGAAGGGAATGAACATATGGCCAGGAGGTCAATTCGCGAGTCTGACCCTGAGGATGGCAGCAAGAAGTTCAATGACCTGACACAGGCACTCAAGGTCAGTGAATGCATCTTCACATGACATCTACTACTCATCACACCAACAACCTCTCATATTACTCCATGGATCACAGCCCGATTAGCAATCTGTATCAATCAGGACTCTGGTCTGACATTCTAATGCTCCACCTCAACCTCACAGGCTTTCCAATGCTGCCAGCCTCACAGCCACCTCGTGCCACCTCGTGCTGCTTCCACATGCCTCCAGCTATTCACCCATGACAGGCAGATTGCCCAAACACAATCACTGATATTGTTCCTTCTCTCTTGCAGGACAAAATGCCTCATGACAGGAGGGAATAGATCCGAACAGGCAGGGGACAGGCACACCTGTATCAGGTGAGCCCGCTGGAGGAGATAGCAATTCACTTTGTGTGCCAGCTGTAATAGAACCTATTGTGCCTGGCATTGCCAAGGACTTTCAGGATGACTTTGTTGCTTCAAGTATGTTCCTTCTCAAATCTCAGTTCATCCTCATCCTGAAAGTGAAAGTTGCTGATGGGATGATCTTGGGCCTCTTGCTTTCATCCCCAATACAGCCCAATTCATTCCAACCTTCCTTTTTTCTATTTATGTTTCAATATTTTCATGAACAACTACCTAGTCAACCATTGCAACCTCATGAAGGGTGAGAGCTGCTATAAACCTCTGAGGAGGTCAGCACTTGATCTGACAGTCACAGCAACCAGCTCAGATACTGGCTCTGTGCATATTTTAGAGGGTATTTTTTATTAATTCAAGGGATGTGGGCTATATATTGTCCATCACTATTTGCCCCTGCGAAGGTCATGGTGAACTGCCTTCTTGAACTGCTGCAGTCCACGTGGTGTAGGTACATCCACAGTACTGTTAGGGAGGGAGATTCCAGGATTTTGACCCAGCGCCAGTAAAGGAACTGAGATATATTTCCAAGTCAGGATAGTGAGTGACTTGGAGGGGAACTTCCAGGCGGTGGTGTTCCCAGCTATCTTCTGCCTTGTCCTTCTAGATTGTAGTGGTCGTGTGTTTGGAAGATGCTGCCTAAGGAGCCTTGGTAAATTCCTACAGTGCATCTTGTAGATGGTACACACTGCTGCTACTGTGCGTCGGCGGTGGAGGCAGTGAATGTTTGTGGATGTGGTGCCAATCAAACAGGCTGCTTTGTCATGGATGTTGTCAAGTTTCTTGAGTGTTGTGGGAGCTGCACTCATCCAAGCAAGCGGAGAGTATTCCATCACACTCCTGACCTGTGCCTTGTAGATGGTGGACAGGCTTTGGGGAGTCAGGAGGTGAGTTCCTTGCCGCAGGATTCCTAGCCTCTGACCTGCTCTTGTGGCCACAGTATTTATATAGCTGGCCCAATTCAGTTTCTGGTCAATGGTAATCCTCAGGATGTTGATAGTGGGGGATTTAGCGATGGCAATGCCATTGAATGTCAAGGTATGATGGTTAGATTCTCTCTTGTTGGAGATGGTCATTGCCTGGAACTTTTGGGGTGTGAATGTTACTTGCCACTTCAGCCCAAGCCTGGATATTGTCCAGATCTTGCTACATTTGGACATGGACTGCTTCAGTATCTGAGGAGTCACAAATGGTGCTGAACATTGTGCAATCATCAGCGAACATCCCCAGCTCTGACCTTATGATGGAAGGAAGGTCATTGGTTAAGCAGCTGAAGATGGTTGGGCCGAGGACCCTACCCTGAGGAACTAGTATAGAGCTAAAGGCAGCATATTGTGTGTCACTGGGCACAAACGGGCTAGTCATGCCAGGACAGCTTCCTGGAAGTCAAGGTCGCAGACGAGTTCTATTGCAGGGGACTGCGCTGAGGAATTCGATTGGACAGTGTCCAGGAGAAAGCTAATGACTATACACACTGAGATGCTTGATGCAGTGGCAGGCCTGTCACTGTCAAGGAGCATGGAGGAATCCAGCTTCAGATTGGCACAGGGCATCGCGCAGAACTTGGAGCCCATCCTTTCCAGTGTGGAAATGGTAGCCAGCTCCATGACAGCAATCTGTACCTCCCCATGATGAGGCTTCTGTTAGCTTTTGTCTCAGCTTCTATTGCAGCAAGGTAGAAGTCATCCAATGTCTCAATGCTGCAGTAGAAACTCAGACTGGGGTCATCAGATACATGCTTGCTACTGTGCAGGGACAGACAGCTGCCAGCCTGGATGTGTATCTCAGTGCTTTACTGGGCATTCAGGCTGTCACAGCAGTCCAACAATCTGTCTTTTAACAGATTTCGAGGATAGATAGGGAGTAAGGTGAAGTAGAGAAAAGATGGGTAGAACAGATGTTGATAATACAAGTGAGAACTAATATCAATATAAAAAATATTTTAAAAAACAGCGGGGAAGCAGAATTATAGGGCTGGATTTAACACTGCTGCAGTCATGGGTGTGAAGACAGGGGTGGGGAGGGAGGGTCATGTTAAATCCAGCGAGTGGCCTGCCTGCTTTTTATCCACCCTTACCTTCCCCCACCACAATTATACCAGCAGCAGGGTTGGCGCAGGCAGTCTGTCTGCCAGTGGGACAATTGAAGCCTTTTTAGTGGGCAATTAATGCCACTTAGGCCCATGCCAAGCAGCCAGCCTGGCCTGCACGGGCTGATGGTGGGTGGGCAGGGGGAGGGGTCCCTCCTTAATTGCCTATGCACCCATCAGAGTGCCCATCCCCGGGTTGCACAGCACCCCTCCCCTCCCCATCCCGGTTGACCTCCCCTATGGCATCCAAAGTCTGGTCCCTAACAAAGCCTCGCAAACCCCCACCTCCGACACCCAAACACTTACAAAGTTCTGATCCAGCACTGTATGCCTCCTCATCCCCTGAGTGCAGTACCGGCAGTGGCCGCCACTCTCACTGCCACTACCAATTGACTGTTGAGTGACTGCAGGGTAGCCCTCCTTCCCCTGGATGGGTTCCCCCTAACATTTTAGCCAGGGCATGGGGAATCACGGTTTCCCATATAATTCAGCCCATAGAATCATAGAATTGGTACATCAAAAAGGAAGCCATTCAGCCTGTTGTGTCTGTGTCAGCTCTTTATAAGAGCAATTCACCTAATCCCAGTCACCTGTCTTTTCCCCAGAGCCCTGTAACTTCTTCCCTCTTCAGATAATTATCTAAATGCTTTTTGAACGCTTCAGTTGAATCTGCCTCTGTCATACTCTCAAGCAGTGCATTCTAGATCCCAACCATTTGCTGTATGAAAAAGCTTTTCCTCATGTTGCCTCTGTTATGTTTTGCCAATCACTTTAAATCAGTGCCCACTGGTTCTCAACCATTCCATGATTGGGAAAAATTTCTCCCTATCTACTCTGTCCAGACCCCTCATAATTTTGAACACCCCAAATCTCCTCTTAATCTTCTTTTCTCATAGCAGAACAGCCCCAAAATTCAATCTATCTACGTAACTGGGACCATTCGAATGAATCTTTTATGCATCCTCGCTAATGCCTTCACATCCTTATTAAAGTGCGGTGTCCAGAACTAGACACAATGCTCCAGTTGAGGCCAAACCAGTGCTTTATTAACCACGTTCTCAACCTTCCCTGCCACTTTCAATGACTTGTGCACCCCAGGTGCCTCTGCTCCTGAACCCCTTTTGGAATTGTACCCTTTAGTTTATATTGCCTCTCACTTTGCACTTCTCTGCATTAAATTTTATTTGCCTTTGGTCTACCCATTTCATCAGCCTGGCTATGTGCCATTGAAGTTTAACACTATCCTCCTCATAATTCACAATTTCAAGTTTTTGTGTCATGCAAATTTTGAAATTGTACCCTGTACAACCTAGTCTTGATCATTAATATGTGTGAAGAAAAGCAGGGGTCCTAACACTGACTGGGGATCCTCAGACTAAACCTTCCCCCTTACTCTTTTCCATTGCTAATCTAAACCTTATGGTACTATGGTCACTGTTCCCTAAGTGTTTCTCGGCTGACACTTGTTCCACTTGGCTCACCGCATTTCCCAGAATCAGATCTAGCAGTACCTCCTTCTTTGCTGGGTCAGAAACAATCCGTGATTCAGCCTAATAACTGGTTGTTTTCAGAGCAGGAATAATGTCACCCCTTCTCTTTGGGCTCCAAGGAAAACTCAAAAGTTTGTGATCCAGTGAATTTCAGTCCATTCTGTTGCAGAGGCGTGGTTGGTACTGTATCTGAAGAAAATCCTGTATACACTAAAGAAACTTTTCCCCCTCTTTGCCCTTTACATTACTACTCTTCAGTTCTATATTAGGATAATTAAATTCCCCCATTGTAATTAGTCTATAGTTCCAAAACCTCTCTGTAATTTCCTTGACAATGTGCTCCTCTACATCTTTCCCAATTATTGGTGGGGAGGTTAACACCCATGGGACTCAGAAAAGGACAGCCCTGCAGTGCCGCAATACATGAATGATCTTCTCCACTCCGCCAGCGTAGGTGAAACTTCTACTCACTCCAAACTCGCACTCTCACAATGGCATCAGGCATTCTAAGGGTTAGAGTCCACAGGGATGTCACACACGACCAGCAGATGGGACATCCACATTGATTGTCTGCCAACCACTTTAAGAACACCATCTCATGTAAGTTCCTACACAAACGACATCCTAATCCCTTATTGGGGAGGGCTCAGCAGATACAGCAGAGATGCATGCTTGTTATGACTGATGCAGCTGGTAAAGCGGAGTTATTTAAAATTCCCAGAGAGAAACTTTAAACAACTGTCATAACATATAATTTTAAGTGTTATGCTTGAGATGCGACTCTAAATTCAGGAATCAGACCATCAGTTCTTGAGGTTTTACATTAAATTAATTGAAACATTTTATTTATTTATACAGGTTAGAAATATATATTCACATGGCTATAAATCACTACTATCATAATTTTTAACAAATTCCCAAACTAATCTCCAGTAAGGCAACTGCAACCCATAGATTTAACTAAACACCAAGCAAAGCATTTTCACCTTACAAACTCAAAATGAGGTTCTTTTCACTGTAGAGCCAGTTGAAGCCTTGCAACTGCCTTTTGATCTTACATTGCCTTTGCTCCGCATACCCGAAAACTACTGAAGCTATGCCTACCACCACTAATTGAATTCAAATTCTCATTGTCTCACCAGTCTCTTTGAACTTTATTTTTTAACAATGAAACCTCATTCATTGTATCAACTTTTATTAGTAATATAAACATATTGCTTGGTGGCTGCTAGAAAGGTGTCAAGTTTTCACCCCACTTCTTGAATGCTTTATTCAAGAAATGCAAATGAATGCTATCTCTCTTACATATCAAAACTAGTATATATCAAAGCACCCAACCTAGTTGGCTTTAATCCAATTAAGACATACCCACAGACTAAATTTATTTATTTTTAACTCTATTTTAAAAGAAAAATATTTTCCAAAATATTATATACATTGATAGCTTTAAGACAATGCTTCTGAACTGCTCCTTCATCCATAGTGCTCACAGACAATCCATTTGTCTTTAAGCAGGACAAGATTACACATAACAAAAGAGAGAGAGCCATAACAGGCAGGGGAACCCTGAAGTTGCCCCCCTCTCAAGGTTCGAAGAGCAGGCCACAGAGCTGGCTAGTGAGGACAGGGATCGTTCCCATACGGAGGACTAGATCGGCCTCCCCCAGTAAGCCAGTGAGGGTGCTTCCAGTATATATCAACAACATGTGGACAATGGGTGATCTTTAATGTATGAGCCTGCTTAGTCAATCACTAATTTTCTCTTCTCTCTATTCCAAGTACCAATAAGAAAAGGGGACTTTCTCGAGAAGAAGATTCAGGGAGAAAACTGAAGAGCTATATGGAAAGGGTGGGGTCATGGACCTAGCTACATTGCTCTTACAGAGAGCCAGCACAAGCTCAATGGGCCAAATGGTGTTCTTCTGTGCTGTGACTATTATATGATTCTATAATTACTGAGGTGCTTCCACAGTTTAGTATCGGTGGTTCCTTAGTACAAGAACTTGCTGCCCTCTCTCAGGATGAACACTTTATGCACCAACCACTGCCAATTCGCCAGTGCTTTTGCTGTTGCCTCTCAGCCAGCCAGCCCATACTGCTGCCTACCATGCCAAGATGGTGCAGACAAAAGCCAGTCTTTCGAGGTCTAGAGCTGCTCAAGGACATCCTGCAAGGCCATTTGACTTTCCACCAGTCATGTTGCAGTTACTTGGATAAGCACTGTGTAAGAGCAATAGGCCAGGCACTAAGTGGATGCACAAGGGTGAATAGTTCAGTTTTGTATGTATTATTGGATCATCGTCATCAAGTGTCTCCCAATTCGAGGATGACGTCTACTCAAGTTCACGATTTTCTGACATGGTCTTCATGTGGCTGAACAGACCGATTCACAGATCTTTGGACACAAGGAGCTAGTCCCATAAGGTAGATGGGCCCTGAGTGTAGGATTTGCTTCCTTTTCTTTCTGTCTTTGCTGCTACTCTGCCTTATCATTAAAACACTGTGACTAAAAATGTGCTGCAGCTTGATGGGCAAGTTGTTGCCATTTTGAATGATTGGTAGCAAGCTCCTCCCAGTCATTAATGTCAGTGCAGCTGCGCTTCAAGGAGAGCTTGTGAGTGTCTTTGAAGCTTTTCTATTGTTCCCCAACACCCACCCATCCCCCCTCCAGGCTTAACACAGAACATTAGCCATTTAAGAATTGAGAAAACAGGAGCGGGCAGTTGGTTTTTGGCCAACTGAACACAGTGTCCAGTCCATCACAGTTGATTTTGGAGAGGTTTTGCCTGAATGCTTATGGAGCTGACTTCAAGAAGGATACTAGTGTTTGTTTGATGGTCGTCCCATTGAATCCAGAAGATGCATTGGTAAGGAATTTCACTAGTGCGCTTATGTATCATAGATGTACAGTCCAGGTCTCACTGTAGCACAGGAGTTTGATAACAACAACTGCTCTATACATTAGGACTTTGTTGACTTGCAGAGATCTTTGTTATGTCATGAGTGACATCAATTTGTAATTTCACTGGCTGATCAAACATAAATTGAACTGTTTAAAAAGGACTTTTCAAAAGCAATGAAAGACACAGACTTAAGATGGCTGCCACACGTCACCTGATATCTGGAGGTGTGGGTTGGTCAATTTTATGGAAAGTTCCAATGTGAATTACAATTCAGACATGCCATGACATCTTCATGGAATTTTAACCCTGCTGAGGTCAGGAACTATGAAAATGATTTACCGAGAGCTGCACTGGACCTCAAATTTTCATTTATATAAGGCTACCTCTCATGCAGAGACCAGAAGCCTACTAGGACAATAGCTACATAGAAAGGTGTTCTGCCTATCTCATCAAGATGAATAATGGATATCCAGGGGTTTATAACTGGGATATTTCAGAATCTAATCACCCCAGCCATGAAACAAAAGCCATGGTCAGTTTAGACATCAGCTAAGCAAATATCTTCTGAAATCATTATGGGGAGAGAAGGTCATGTGAATGGAGTAACCATTTTTGAAACCTCTTTAGAATACAGCATGCAAGCTGCTAGAACAGTAGTCTGCAAAAAAAATCTGCCAGTGGAGTAGTAATATTCTCCCCTTCCCTTCTCCCTCAAGCCAAGGCCCATCTCTAGTAAAACAAAAAATTAAGCACAGAGATAGAGAACTTTCATCCAAAGGAAACTCAGGTACAAAAATCATCGATTTTTTGGAAAAGACGGATTATGTTTTTAAAAGAAATAGTTTCCAGCAATTGCAGTTTTACCTAGTCTTCAACTCCACTGCTGGAACTTCAAGACCACCGTGAAAAATTTCTGCCAGGTACCAGCAAAGAACTCATAAACATGAACTCTCAATTCGTTTTTACCTATCAACACTATTTTAATTTGGAGAAGGAAGTAACTGCCGATAGTATAACGTGTAAATTTTGCATGTTTGTGGGTGTGTGTATGGGGTTTGCGAAGACGCGGGTTTACCTTTCTAATTTTTTCGGGGCAAAATTTTTAGCTCTGTGGGCAGGCGCGCGCCCGACCCACTTGAGCGTAAAATGACACAGGATGAGGTTTTCCTAAAGCAAATATCTTTTTTAAAATTTAAATTTAATTAATAACATGTCTGTGTCCATGTGACAGAGTCACATGAGGGGACATGCTTTGTAACATTTTTAATTTCTTTTTTTTTGAAAATGCTTTATCTCCCTGAGGCAGCTCTGTGCCTCAGGGAGATTATGAAGTGCCCACTCGCACGCATGCGCGAAATTCGCTCTTGTCCCGCTCACCCCCGTCCTCCCCACCGCCCGCACAGGCAGCGCTGAGCGCTGCCGATCGCGTTTCATGCTGGGTGGGCCTTAACTGGCTTGTCAGCGTGAAATCGCCTTCCGGCCTCGATCGCGGGTGGCGGTCAGCTTCCCGACTTTCCTCGCTTCACTCCCTCCCCCTGCCGAGCCCATCCAACAAGGGTGAAATTCTGCCCTATATCTTTGCCTGGATAGGTTTTTAACTGAAAAGCTAACCGCTTTGTGTTTTCCAGAAATTCAAGAAAGCCTGCCAGATGAACTCCTTTGTAGTCAGCACTTGAATGGTTAGGCACAGAAACTGAGTAAATTCCTTCACCCTTCTACATTCACAAAATATCAGTACAGTCAGACTTGGAGTGGTACAAGTGGAGTCATTTTTTACCCCTCCTCACATGGCCGTAACAGTTGTCAAACACTCACTGCCATAACTTGCAGAAGGATTGGCTGGCGCAGCTGATCCCATGTTGGATCTCCTCATCAATGGTGGTCTTTTGGAAGAGATGGCTGTCAAGGTATGGGAAGTGCTCAACATAGTCCAGAGTCTCTCCTTTAACATATATGGGAGGTGGAATATTTGGCTGGCCAGGTGTGGTTTGATATATGAGTTTTGTTTTGGCAACATTGAAGGACAGGCCAAGTTTCTTGTATGGAACTCTCTTCCGGACAGCGCTGAGTGTACCTACACTTCAAGAAGCTAGCTCACCACCACCACCTTCTCAAGGGCAATTAGGGATGGGCAACAAATGCTGGACTTGCCAGTGACACCCACATCCCATGAAAGATTAAAAACAAAATGTGGAGTCTTATCTTTTATAGGTCTATTGATTAGCAGATGGTATGATGTCTGAAAGTACGAAGTGTGTGAAAACTTTGGTAATATGTCAAGGACAAAGTTCATTCATCCAATAGATTAATCTTTATAACATTGTTTAGTGATCTCAGTGTCATATCAACTTATTCATTCAGAAGAGCGCTGTCTGAAGCAACTGATGAAATTTGACTGGTTTAGGCATTTGCAAGTGTGGAAAAAATAAGGTTTAAAAATCGGCTCAATAGGACCTGTGTTGAATGATGGTTAGGTTGGCTGATGACATGCTGTTAATGCCTCTCTTTCTGATTGCTAAGAATGCAGCTGAACAATTATTCCAATAGAATGTGGAACTTGAAAGAGATCAGTGAAGTCTAACAGCTCCAGAAATTCTGATTTCAATGACCACATAAACCTGGTTGTTATTTATTGCTGGAGACAGAATCCTATTCTTGAGGCTTTCTCCATCAGTGTATTTAAGTCAGAGCTTGCTTTTCAGAAAAGCAAGAAAATGTTGGGGAAATCGATAGCAATAATGTACAGGGTACCTGCAAAGCAACTTCCAATGTAGCTATCAAAGATGTCTCTTATTTGGAGATGCTTCATTACTGTCAAATAATATTCTATGCACTTTAATAAAACATTAGGGAAAAAAATCCTGCACTTTAGGTGCAAAACTTGACCTAAAAAGTACCATAATTGTATGGACAATTTTCCTTTATTATGCATAGCAATTTACTTCAAAAAATCAAAAATTGCAAACAGGTTACAAGCTGGAAATGGAAATCTGTCAAATAACCAACAGTTTGTGGTCTAGAGAGAAGCAATTTTTCAACAAAAAAAGCAGCATTTTCTCTGCTCTGCTTTGAAATAGTTCCATTGAATATTTTGCATCACCCTGAGAGAACAGTCTGGATCTCAGCTTAACATCCAATCCAAAAGGCAGCACCTCGGACAATGCAGCATCTCCTCAGTGCTGCACTTAAGGGTCAGCCTGGATTAAGTCATTGATGTGGGATTTGAACAGAAGGTCTGACTCAGATGCTGCCACTGAGCAATGGGCTGATATGATATAGGTCTGTACTGGGTATGGGGTAAGGTATGCAGCACATTTATTGTATTTTTAACTTTATTTTTGGTGCTTATTGAGGTGAGGATTGTCAATGCAAGGAACGGGACAATTTTTTCAACGTTTTGTAAGTATGATGTGCTCCCAGTTCAAGTATAAATGGAATAATTTGGTGAGTCTCTGCTGACAGCGCTGAGCCTCGTTAGTGGTGAGTGTGAAGCAGAGGCAGAGCTATAGCATTAATATTTTGATCCTTTGAGAGATACTAGCCACTAGCATGATTCTCAGCTGCCAGAGGAGCTTGGAAAATTTGCCTTGCATGCACTAGATATCAAATAAATTGTAGGGCAGATCTCTTGAGTTAACGCATACTCGCAAAGTAACTCACTCTTTGAAAATCTTCAGGTGATCTATCCTTGTGTCAGCCACATCTCACTAATGCATTTTATACAGCCTCACACTGACTGTGGTTATAATCTAACTGGGTGAGACTTTGCCAAAAGATTGCCTCAAACTACAAGAATTGGTTGTAGACTGCTCAAACTGAACCTTTGGCTATTTTTGAGTTGAACCAACATTCGGGCACTAATGTTTGTCTAATGCCATCAATAAATATCACTGCAAGTGTCCTCCAAAACAGAAGGGCAACATTAATCCAATGGCCAATTAAAGTAGGGGTCTTCAGCCCCTGCCACAGACTCTATTTCCTAACCATTGATCCCACCCTGGGCACTGGTTCAGGTTGAGACAGGCTGCGTGCAACCTTGGCATTCTATTTCCCACTGAGCTGAGCTTCTGACTCACTAGCATCTCCATTAAGAACACACATTTCCACTTCCTTAATATCGCCCATTTCAGCTCATCTGCTGCTCAAACCTTCATCCAAGCATTTGTTACCTTCAGACCTTATTATTCTAAAGCTCCTCTGGCCAGCCTTCTACCCTTCACTTTTCCAGAAACTTAAAGCTGAGTTTGGTGATGCTATAAGGGTGCACCTCCCACTGCCTGCACCAAAGATGGCACAGAAGTAACAGGGATAGAAGGAGGGAAGGAATGAGTCTTAATCTAGCATTTTCCTTCCAAAGCACACTATCTATTTGCAATAGCTCTTCTCTCACCCTGGATGAGCCTAACTCAGCGCATACCACTGTACCAGATGTTCTGCACCACATAAATATTGCTTAAATATTTAATGGAAAGAACCAACATTCATGAAGTACAACTGAACAGTGCAGTTCTGATATTTTGTCCAGGAAAAACAAGAATTAACTGTGCGCTGTAGCACACAGAAAACTGCTGGCCTTCAGTGCACAAATAAGATGCACCTTAATTTCTCACACAAGAAACGGTGTCTATTCGTGGTCAGAATCATAGGCTGACCAGCTGTGTGAGATACCACGCACATGCCAGCGGATGCAATGAGAGCCAAGAACACATGCAAAATCCTAGCATCAAGTTTAATATTCAGTTCTTTAATTCCTTGTTTATCAGAAAATGCACTTTTCAAACAAATAACCATGCACACAGTTGCCACTGATAATATAATAACATGGGGCTTGAGAGTGTTGGAGGAATTTTTTCTATTTTTTAACATAAGAAATGACGGCTTCTGTGAGACTGTTCCGTGAGGTAAGGGTTGCCTAACTATACTAGCCGATAGAACACCTGACTCATCATCTATATTCACTAATTCTGCCATAGTTTTTCATTATTTAATGTGCATGCCTGTTATTGCACATTTCACAATCTCCATCATTATCATTAAATATTGTGTAATGCAATAATATGTAATGCAAGTCATTCAGATTGTGCTGCATTTTCTTAGTCTAGTTTCCTTCTCCTCAAACCTGTTTAACATTTTTTTTCAGACTTTGTTAGCTATAGGCCTTCTGGTTATATATATATGATTACAAAAAGCTCCCCTATTTCCCTCCAAAGATGTTTTGTCTTCATCTTTGTCTGTGTGTTTTGAAAATATCTTATCATTGTGATCCGAGAGGAATATAAAGATTTTCTAACTGTGTTAGGAACTTGGTACAGCTGAAAAAAAAACAAGGGAATTAAGACATACAACAATGTTCCTTTGGTGTCAGGTGTTTGAAATAACAGACAGGTGGGATGAAGCAATCAATTGTATAGAGATATCTTCTATAGGGCCAGCACTACATAAAGGGACAGATCAACTAGAACATACAGCTGCTGCCCTTTTATTTTCCCTCCAATACTTCAGAGCATGTAGGAGCTCTGAGCTCCAAAAATTAAAAGGTCAGAAACATAAAGCAGAAAATGCTGCAAACCCTCAACATGTCCGTCAGCATCTGTGGAGATAATGGGCAAGTTAACATTTCAGATGTAACCTTTTGGCCAGGTTCACATATGAATCATCAACTTGCCTGTTGTCTCCATATATGCTGTCTGATCTGCCGAGTGCTCCTAACATTTTCTGCTGTTGTTTAAGATTTTCAGCATTGACAATTTAAAAAATAATTATTTATTAAAGGTCAGCTTTTTTTTGTTCCTGGGATGTGAGCATTGTTAGCAAGACACCCCTAATTGCCTTGGGAAGATGCCCTTCTTGACCTGCTGAAGAACATGAGGTGTAGGTATATTCCTAGTGCTGTTAAGGAGGGAGTTCCAGGATTTTGGCACAGGGACGGTGAAGGAACGGCAATATAATTCCAAGTTAGAATCGTGTATGGCTTGGGGAGGAACTTTTGGATGGTGGTGTTCCAATGCATCTGCTACCCTTGTCCTAGGTGGTAAAGGCCGTGATTTGGAAGGTGCTGTCGAAGGAACCTTGATGAGTTTCTGCAGTGCATCTCATAAATGGTACACACTGTACACCACTGCTGGAGGGTGTTTGAGGTGATGGATGTGCAGAACAAGTGGGCTACTTTGTTCTGGCTAGTGTCAAGCTTTTTTTAGTGAGGTCAGGGCTGCATTCATCCAGGCGAGTGGAAAGTATTCCATCACAATCCTGACTTGTGCTGGAGTGGCTTTGAGGAGTCAGAAGGTGAGTTAATTGCTACAAAATTCCCAGCCTTTAATCTGCTATTGTAGCTATTGTAGCCACTGTATTTATATGGCTGGTCCAGTTAATCTTCTGGTCAATTATAACACCCAGGATATTGAAAGTGGGGGATTCAGTGATGGTAATGCCATTGAACTTCAAGGAGAGATGATTAAAGTTTCTCTTTCTTGTTAGAGATGCTCATTGCCTGACACTTGTGATGCAATTATGGACAATGCACAATGTCTCCAACAATATAGATGGAATTGAAGTATTTTCCAAAATTTGTTGCAATATGATGGGGCCTGATTGTTGTAATATCTAATACTTGTGCTCTTGTTGATGTTTATTATAAGATGCCTTTAGATCACTTTTTCCTTCTTTTGATCAGGCTAGATATCGGCATATAGGCCACTAGAGTTTCAACTGAAGGTAACCTCAAGGACAAAGTTAAAGCACTGTAAGTTGCTATGTACATACAAGTTTCTGGTGGACCTTTACTGATGTGCTCAATTGCTATGTTTTGCCAATGGTTGAAGCCCATATTGTGCAGCTGCTAATTTCTCCACCACCTACTAAAGCCCTTGCCCAATGTGAATAAAGCAGGTCCCTCTATGTATTCAAGTGGTTTGGCTGCAGGTCATGGGGAGTTGGGGGGAAATCAGTGGGAAATTGGAGATTGGGGATTGTTGGAGATTTGAAAATGACTCAAAAGTCGGAAGGATTTTGAGCTGAGGAGGTAGATTCTTGATGCAAAGGCCCAGACCTTCCAGTCTCCCGATGATTGTATGCTGAAAGATGCACTAGGGGACCCCTCGGAAGTCCCAATGCAAGGGCTCCACGGGAATTGTCCATCAAGTTTCAACTTCCGATGGGAAATTCCTCTGCTCCCTGAGGACTCTCCGAAAAGTCTCCACGTCTGAGTTAGAGTCGGAGACATTAAATGGTTCCAACGCACTTACCTGGATAGTTACCCAAGAAATGTTACACTGAGAAAAACCATGATAATTCCTGGGTAACTATACAACTGACCCACCAACTCCCCATTGAGCCCCACCGGCCAACAACCCCCTATCCCCTCAACCCTCCATCTACTCCCAACCGCCCTGACTCCCCTGGACCTTCCAACTCCACCCCCCCGGAACCTCTGAGCATCCAACCCCCCAACCGATGCTCTGAACCCCGCACCCCCATGACCATCTGATTCCCACCCAGCCCTTGACTAACCACCACCCCCCCCCCACCCCCCCCTCCCTCCAAATCCTCCGACTCCCCCCTGATTCTCCAACTCCCCCTGGCCCAACCTGACCCAAACTCACCACCTACTCACCCTGTCACCTACCACCCTGCCACCTACCATCCTTCTCACCCTGCTACCTATCACCTTCCCAGCCTGCCGCTCACCACCCTGCCATCCTATTCACCCTGTCACCCTCCCCAGCTGGCATCCCACCCACCCAACCACCCTTCCACCTAGCCAGTCTACCCACCTTGCCCACTTACTGCATTCACATTTATTCACTAACACAGTGAAATGCTATTTAAATGTGCCAAAGCTTTTCACTGTGTTTGTGAATGAAGACTTACCAGAGTACGGCAGCTAGTGCCATAAAATGGGAGCATGGCTTGGCTTCCCCCGGAAATCTGCACTATGAAGAAAGATTCCCAGGACAGGTACGCTCTGCATTTCTGAAGAGGCCCGGTTCAAAAGTCCGAGCCAGAAATGCAGAGCTCTGACACTGGGTAAGAAAATAGGAGTGGAATGGCAATTTGTCAGTGATTGCCACTTCTCGGAAGATTCGACCCATAGACAGGCTAATGGATGGGCATACAGGTGGCAGTTGAAATTTAAGAGAAGTACAAAGTGATATATTTTGTAGGAAGAATGAGGAAAAGCAAAATGAAATAAAGGATACAATTCCAAAAGGGCAGCAGTAGCAGAGGGGCCTGGTGAACATCTGAACAAACTATTGAAGTTGGCAGGGTGATTAAGAATGTAGCATTTGGGATGCTGGATTTTATAAATAGGGGCATAGAGTAAAAAAACAAGGAAGTTATAGTGAATCTTTATAAAACATTGGTTTAGCCTCAACTGGAGAATTGTGTCCAACTCTTGCCACCACACTTCAAGAAGGATATGAATGCATTGGAGGGGGGTGCAGAGAACATTTTTAAAAATGGATCTAGAGATGAGGAAATTCAGTTATATGAATAGATTGGCGAAGCCAATTGTTTTGACCGAAGCAGTTAGTAAAGCTGAGTTATTTAAAAATCCCAGAGGGAAACTTTAAACAACTGTCATAACCTATATTTTTAAGTGTTAGGTTTGAGATGCGACTCTAAATTCAGGAATCAGACCATCAGTTCTCGAGGTTTTACATTAAACTAAATGAAACATTTTATTAATTTACATAGTTTAAAATATATATACACATGGCTACAAATTACTACTATCATAACTTTTAACAAATTACCAAACTAATCTCCATTAAGGCATTAAGGCCAATCTTCTCCTGAGAGAAGAGAATGTTGAGAGGAGGCTTGAAAAGGTGTTTAAAATCATGACAGAGTAGATAGGGAGAAACCACTCCCATTGGCGGAAGAGTCGAGAACCAGAGGATACCAATTTAAAGTGAGTGGCAAAAGAACCAGAGGTACTGTCTGAGAGTATGGCGGGGGCAGATTCAATCATAGCTTTCAAAAAGAAATTAGATAATTATCTGAAGAGAAAAAAGTTGCAGAGCTATTGGGAAAAGAAATGAGAGTGGGGTTAGTTAAATTGTTCTCTCAGAGAGCTGGCATGGATATGATGGGCCAAATGGCTTCCTTCTGGGCTGTAACCATTCTATGATTCAATGATCTATGAAATTAGTGTTAGGAGTGTCAGTGATCACATTCGGGTGGGATGGAAGTTGGTGATGGGGAGGTGTGGGGAGGAGATCATGGGAGGCGGGTGTTACAGGTCTTCCTGATGGTCTGGGAGGAAACAGGATTCTCCTGGCTCCAAGCTCCTCTTGCCCATAAGCAGTTCTGTAAAGGCGCTTACTTGAAGCATCCAGTACTTCTTGCCTCCTTTCACCTGCCAGATGTATCATGCCCCAGAAAACCTGACCAACATGGGTTAACAATAGTAACACTGTAAAAGTAGAAGGACACAGCCTCCTAAAACAGTTTGAACCCTCCTCCTGGTAACAGGTTGGTCATCCGGCCCTATCCCTCCTCCATTAAAAGGGGACATGGGCATGTTCGAGAGGTGCTCATTTCCTGGTTCAGACTTTTAACTTTTTATCTTGCTATCTGACCCAAACCCACCTATCTTCGGGTCTAAATTTATCAAAATGCCCTTTTCGAACTCTCATAAAATGACCAAGCCTCTGTCTTTATTTACTTCTGAAATCTCCTCTGCCAAAACAAAGAAAATTCAGACAAATCCTGACTGCCATTTTCTTTCCCCTTTGAGACAGACAATCTTACCAGGCATGAAATGAGGTCAAGGATTTTTGTATCCTGGCAAATATCAGTGGAAAGTGCAGCTAGACAATGTAAATTGTACAGATGGAGTAAAACTCAAGTCTCAGGCTCTAGAGAAAAGGTCAGGCCTGTTCAGAGGAAAGCTGTTGCTGTTATTTCAAACATAAAATAACTGGAATTGATTTAACCAGGGTTATGAAAGGCATTTTAACCTTCAAATGGGGCATGTGTCAGTGCATGTGGGGGTTAAACAACTGAAAAAAAAGGACTGTTGAGGCAGAAACCAACCAGCTAGCACATTTAACCAATGATGTTTTAGAGGAATGTGGCAAACCCCTGGAGGACAGTCAGGGCAGCAACTGAAATATATTAAAAAACAATTGATTAATTAGGGAGGTGATGGCGCAGTGGTATTGTCGCTGGACTAATAATCAAAAGACCCAGGATAATACTCTGGGGTCCCAGGTTTGAATCCCGCCACGGCAGGATTCGATGGTGGAATTTAAATTCAATTAAAAAAATCTGGAATGAAAAGTCTAACGGTGACCACAAAACCATTGTCAATTGTGATAAAAATCCATCTGCTTCACTAATGTCCTTTAGGTGTCCTTACCTGGTCTGGCCTACATGTAACTCCAGACCCACAGCAATGTGGTTGACTCTTAAATGCCCTCTGAAATGGCCTAGCAAGCCACTCAGTTGTAACAAACCACTACAAAGTCACAAAAAGGGAATGAAACTGGACGGACCACCTGGCATCAACCTAGGCACCGGAAACGACAACGGTAAACTCAGCCCTGTCAACCCTGCAAAGTCCTCCTCACTAACATCTGGGAGCTAGTGCCAAAATTGTGAGAGTTGTCTCACACACTAGTCAAGCAACAGCCTGACGTTGTCATACTCACGGAATCACACCTTACAGATAATTCCCCAGACACCACTGTCACCATCCTTGGGTATGTCCTGTCCCGCCAACAGGTCAGGCCCAGCAGTGGTGGCAGCCCAGTGGCATACAGTCAGGAGGGAATTGTCCTGGGAGTCCTCAAAATTAACTCTGGACTGAATGAAGTCTCATGGCATCAGGTCAAGCATGGGCAAGGAAACCTCCTGCTGATTACAATGTACCGCCCTCCCTCAGCTGATGAATCTCTGCTCCTCCATGTTGAACATCACTTGGGGGAAGCACTGAGGGTGGCAAGGACTCAGAATGTATTCTGGGTGGGGGACTTCACCAAGAGTGACTCGGTAGCACTACTACTGACCGAGCTGGCCGAGGTCCAAATGACATAGCTGCTAGACTGGGTCTGCAGCAGGTTGTGAGGGAACCAACAAGAGGGAAAAGCGTACTTGACCTCATACTTACCAACCTTCCTGCTGCAGATGCATCTGCCTATGGCAGTATTGGTAGGAGTGACCACCGCACAGTCATTGTGGAGACAAAGTCCCTCCTTCACATTGAGGATACCCTCCAACGTGTTGTGTACCTTGCTAAATGGGATAGATATCGAACAGATCCAGCAGCTCAAGACTGGATGATGTGCAAGACTCCATGAGGCACCCAGGCAGCCATCATCAGCAGCAGAATTGTACTTAAACACAATCTGTAACCTTATGGCCCAGCATATCCATCCAGCTATTTAACCATCAAGACAGGTGACCAAACCTGCTTCAATGAAGAGTGCAGGAGGGCATGCCAGGTGCAGCACCAGGCATACCTAAAAATCAGGTGTCAACCTGGTGAAGATATAACACAGCACTAACTGCATGTCAAACAGAATAAGCAGCAATTGATAGACAGAGCTAAGCGATCCCACAACCAATGATTCAGATGTGGCAGTCCTGCCACATCCAGTTGTGATTGGCGGTGGACGATTAACAATAGGCTCCACAAATATCCCCATCATCAATGATGGAGGAGCCCAGCACATCAGTGCAAAAGATAAGGCTGAACCATTTGCAACAATCTTCAGCCAGAAGTGCCGAGTGGATGATCCAACTCGGCCTCCTCTGGAGGTCCCCTGCATCACAGGTGCCAGTCTTCAGCCAATTAGTTTCACTCCATGTGATATCAAGAAACGGCTGAAGGCACTGGATAGTGCAAAGGCTATGGACCCTGACAGTATTCCAACAATAGTACTGAAGACTTGTGCTCCAGAACTTGCTGTGCCTCTAGCCAAGCTGTTCCAGTACAACTACAACACTGGCATCTACTTGGCTATGTGGAAAATTGCCCAGGTAAAGAAACACAAATCCAACCTGGTCAATTACCATCCCATCAGTCTACTCTTGATTATCAGTAAAGTAATGGAAGGGGTCATCAACAGTGCTATCAAGCGGAACTTGCTTAGCAATAACCTACTCACTGACTCCCAGTTTGGGTTCCGCCAGGGCAACCCAGCTTCTGACCTCATTACAGCCTTGCTTCAAACATGGACAAAAGAGCTGAACTCCAGAGATGAGGTGAGAGTGACTGCCCTTCACATCAAGGAAGCATTTGACCGAGTGTGGCATCAAGGAGCCGTAGCAGAACTGCAGCCAATGGGAATCAGGGGGAAAACTCTCCACTGGTTGGAGTCATACCAAGCACAAAGGAAGATGGTTGTGGTTGTTGGAGGTCAGTCATCTCAACTCCAGGACATCACTGCAGAAGTTCCTCAGGGTAGTGTCCTCAGCCCAACCATCTTCAGCTGCTTCATCAATGACCTTCCTTCCATCATAAGGTCAGAAGTGGGAGTGTTCTCTGATGATTGCACAATATTCAGCACCATTCATGACTCCTCAGATACTGAAGCAGTCCATGTCCAAATGCAGCAAGACCAGGACAATTCCAGGCTTGGGCTGACAAGTGGTAAGTAACATTCACACCACACAAGTGTCAGGCAATGACCATCTCCAATAAGAGAGAATCTAACCATCACCCCTTGATGTTCAATGGCATTACCATCACTGAATCCTCCACTATCAACTGGTAACCTGGGGGTTACCATTGAAACTGAACTGAACTAACCATATAAATACTGTGGCTACAAGAGCAGGTCAGAGGCTGGGAATCGTGTGACGAGTAACTCACCTCCTGACTCCCCAAAGCTTGTCCACCATCTACGAGGCACAAGTCAGGAGTGTGATGGAATACTCCCACTTGCCTGTATGGGCGCAGCTCCCGCAACACTTAAGAAGCTTGACACCATCCAGGACAAAGCAGCCTGCTTGTTTGGCACCGCATGCACAAACATTCACTCCCTCCACCACCGACACACAGTAGCAGCAGTGTGTACCATCTACAAGATGCACTGCAGGAAGGCTTCACCTAGGCTCCTTCGACAGCACCTTCCAAACCCATGACCACTACCATCTAGAAGGACAAGGGCAGCAGATAGAAAGGAACGCCACCACATGGAGGTTCCCCTCCAAATCACTCACATTCTTGACTTAGAAATGTATCACTGTTCCTTTATTGTCGCTGGGTCAAAATCCTGGAACTCCCTTCCTAACTGCACTGTGGGTGTACCTACATCGCATGGGCTGCAGCAGTTCAAGAAGGCAGCTCATCACCACCTTCTCAAGGGCAACTAGGGATGGACAATAAATGCTGGCCCAGGCAGTGAAGCCTACATCCCGTGAATGACTAAAAAAGAATTTAAAAAATAACCCTGCATTCTGGCTTTAATTGTCAACACATGGGCTTCCTGGGCTGTACATGAGAAATGCACCAGGGTCAGCAAGGCGAGGGCACAGTGGTTGTTGATGCAACTATAAATTTGACAGGCTGGCAAGCCTTTAAATATTAACCCAGAGCAGGCACTTCTTTGCCTAAGTGGAAAGTTTTTGCTCACAGGACCGGTTTTGAGAGTCTGCCTTCATTAATTTGTAAGTGATTTCCAACACTGTGGAGACTATTTCCACTACCTTGGTATTGTTTAACTTTGATCTTCTCGGGAGTATGGGAGCAGCTTACACAGCCCTACCTCAGACCCCTGAAAAGAAACAGGAAGGATCACACCAGCAACAGCAAGAGCAGCAGCAGCCTTCTGCACCTGTTGCTCCACAGGGCAGAGGGGATGGACATAAAGGTAGTACACAGGAGGCAATGCCCCAGCAAAGGGTTAAGCAACAGAGGATCAGCTTTCTAGACATGACTGAACACCAGTGCCTCAGGAGCCTCAGGTTTTCTCAGAAGTCGTTGCTGACATCTGCAAACTCCTGGACCAAGACATCCTTCCCAGTGGACCAGGTGAGCACTTGTTAGGCAGTCAAGGTCACCACAGCCCTGAATTTCTTCACCACCAGCTCCCTCCCTGGATCTGCTGGTGACATCTGAAGGATTTCACAATCTGCTGAGGACAAGTGAATCTCCAAGGTGACCTATGCCATGTTTGCCAGGGCTGCCACTTATGTCCACTTTGCTACTCAGACAATGTTCTCTCTAAGCCACATGGCTGTGCAACAGCCCAAAAATTCTCATGTAGGTCGTAGTCAAGTCAGCCCCTTTAATGCTCAAATCCATTATTAAGGAGGTCGTAGCAGGACATTTAGAAAAAATCAAGACAGTCAGGCAGAGTCAACATCATTCTGAGTTATATGAGATGCTGGATTCCCCACCACTCCCCCAACTAAAAAGTCGGGGGGTCAGGGTAGCGCGCCAAGGGGAACACCAGCTGCCCAGCAGCCATTTAACGGATAATTGACTTAATTGACTTGAGGCAGGAATTCTGCCCTTGTGGGTCAGGAAGCCCTGCCTCAGAAAACTTCCTACCAATTAGAGGCCAGCAGCTCTCCAGCACTTCAAATGTGCGGTACTGGATCATTTAGGTATGGTTAGGTATGTGGGTACAGCAAGTAATTAGGAAGACAAATGGAATGTTAGCCTTTATTGCAAGGGGTTTGAGGTATAAAAGTAGGGAAGTCTTACTACGATTTTACATGGCATTGGTGAGACCATGCCTAGAGTACTGTGTATAGTTTTGGTCACCTTACCTAAGGACTGTTACACTTGCATAGGAAATAGTTTGGAGAAGGTCCATTAGGCTGATTCCTGGGATGAAAGGTTTGTCTTATAAGGAAAGGTTGAGCAGGTCGGGCCTATACTCATTGCAGTTTAGAAGAATGAGAGGTGACCTTATTGTAATACATAAAATTCTAAGGGGATTTGACATGATTGATCTGAGAGGATGTTTCTGCTCATGAGGGAATATAGAACTATGGCCACAGTTTAAAAATAAGGGGTCTCCCACTTAAGATACAGAATTCTGTGGAATTCTCTTCCTCAGCGAACAGCGAAGGCTGGATCATTAAATATCTTCAAAGCTGAGTTAAACAGATTTTTGATCCACAAGCAAGACAAGTGTGATAGAGGGCAGGCAGGAAAGAGGAGTTAAGGACACAGATCAACCATGATCTTATTGAATCAAGGAGAGGCTTGATGGATTGAATGACCTACTCCTACTCATACTTCTTATGGTCTTAAGTTATCACATATGTGCCACTGCACAAAAGTTTTTAAAGGGGCCCTGCATTTGAACAAATCGCTCAATCTTCTAATGCAAATAGAGGGTATGTTGGGATGCGCCCTGTCAGAACAAGACAGCCCACAGGCCAGCTGCAGTGGCTGGATTTCCACAGGCTTAGGGGTTCATAGACTGCACTATCAGTCCCCCTGTGATAAATCGGGAGCATTCATCAATTGAAATTGATTCTACTCCATCTATGTTCAGCTGGTATATAATCATTGGAAGATACTTATGCAGGTCTGTGCAAGATATGCAGGAATCTGCCATGATGCCTTTATCCTGCATCAGTCAACTGGAGCACAGATCTTCCAGACTCCAGGCAGAATCAGCAGTTGACTCCTTGGAGACGAGGGGTACCCAAAGATGAAATGGCTGATGACGCCTCTGAGGAACCCTATGACTTGATGCCGAGGGAAGGTACAACAGAAGCCATGTGAGTACAAGAGTGCATTGAGCAAGCTGTTGGGCTGCTGAAGATACAGTTCAGGTGCCTCAATAGATCTGGGGCCACCCATCAGTCTGCCCCAGCAAGGTTGCCTCGAATAATGGCTATCCTCCGTGCCTTTCACAGCACAGTGCAGCAGAAAGCACTGCGGATGCAAGAGGATGAATACGTTTCTGGTGTTGCATCTTTGCAGAAGGAAGAAGAGCAGGAAGAGGAACAACAGGAGAAGTTCATATTTCAAAAAGAATCTCATAATAGAAATCCAATAGTAAAAGTGACATTGAGCTATCAGATTGTTGTAAAAATTGGTGGATGCAAAAATTGGTTTATCAATGTCCTTTAAGGAAGGAAACCTGCCATCCTTGCCCAGTCTGGTCCATAAATGATTCCAGTGTCATGGTTGACTCTTAACTACCTTTTAAAATAGTCTATCTAGACACTCAGTTGTATCAAACTCAAGAAGGAGGCCGAGCCCCACCTTTTACAGAGAAACTGAGGATGGGCAATAAATGGCAGATTTGCCAGGGATTCCCACATCCCAAGAATGAACTATTTTAAAAAGTTGTTGTTGTTGTGTTAAATGCAAGACCTACCATAACATAGATCTGCTTCTTTTAGCTGCTGTCATTGAACAGAATTCACTTATTTTCAACACAATTTCTTAAATATCTTTACTTTTCAAACTTTCTGACATACCAAACCTAGAAATTCTATTTGTGATAATAGTACATGTACATTTAGCATGTTTGTTGGACATATCCCAGCATTATTTTCACAAAGGTAGTCAACTTAGAGGAAGAGGCTTTTTTACAGTTCTGGAATTCACTGCCTGAAAGGGTGGTGGAAACAAATTCAATAACAACTTTCAAAAGGATATTGGATATATAGATGAAAACGAAAAATTTGCAGGGTTGTGTGGAAAAAGAGGAGGAGCAAGACTGATTGCATAGCTTTTTCAAAGAGTCAATGATATAACGGGCCTAAGGAGCTCCTCTGTGCTGTACAATTCAATGTTGAATAAATAGGTTAATGCCTCGATTAAAAGGCACCTAGATGAATGTCATTCCAATACGTTCAGTGTTTATATGTTAATATTTTCAAATCGCAATCTCTAAACTGTTTCATAGCTAATTTAAGTCTGTACTTTAAAGTCTGCACCTGGTAATGTAAATGTTACACCTACTGCAGTTTAATCTGACCCAATTTTGCCCTATAGCATGTGGTAGTAATGTGATGTTCAGAAATGGAAGAAAAAGCAAGGTGCAGAACCTTGAACTGTGAAAAGGTTTGTGCAGCTCTTGAAAGCGAATCTTGTCAAGAGGAACACCAGGCTAATGGTTCAAAGTCAGCTATTTAAAAAAAAATACAAAGACCAGATGGGTACATAAAAAATGTAACAAGCAAACGGCCTTGAGAATGATGTAAAACTCCTAGAAGCAGGGACAGTGCCAGATAAGGAAATAAGTGCAGGAAGACAGGCTTACTGGAACAGAAAATGGAAGAGCTAATAAGGGACAGAAAGATAGCAAATTGGAGACCGAAAATAGCAGTGGACTGGAGAATAAAGGAATTATATGCAGAAATCTTACTTTCTTGACAAATGAATAATCAATCCTTGTCATTGAGGTTTGCAGCCAACCCACACACACACACATCTACACATACAATGCACAAGTGCTGATATGCATTGCATTTCAATATATTGCCTGATAGCAGGTTAGCTGTCGTTTGTTGATGATCTTTCTCCCACTGATTTGATTTAATGAGTGTCACACATTGCTCACCAGCTGATAGAGCCTGGGCTGAGGCCTCGCTCTTAGTCCTCTAATTATTGCTGCTCTGACAGGATGCGTGTGTGAACTGCTTCTCTCCCTGATTTTCAATCTGACCATTTGGTCATTGCATTCACTTTGCCTCCTGCTGAGATTGAGAAAGACCGTAACTGTAGCTACATGTCTGCCTTGTACCACTTTATATTATATCACATTATTATAGTGAAGAGACAGATCATCGAGCTAATGTCATCAGATCAAATTTATAGAGAGAAATAATTAAGACAGTGCTCCCAGTGAGTACACTGATCAGAAGATCAAGCAAGTAGACATGAGCACTAGAACTGCTGCGCTCTGAATTTCGTGATCTCAAACATTTCCTGTTTTTGAAGGCTGCACTGAAGACACAGAGAAACCTTATTATGCCACCCGATTTGATATAATTCTACTTAAATAGCACCCTCCACAAATTCCATGAATTTACATGTCTCATCACTCCTGTCGTGCTGCTTCCCTGGCATAAAATTCTTGCTTCTGCGCTTCCATCCTGTTCATATACAACTTGGTTTCTTACAGTTAGAACTGACAAATCTGTTGTAACTTGAAATAAAAAACAAAAGGTGCTGGAAAAACTCAGCAGGTCAGGCAGCTTCTGTGGAGAGAAACAGAGTTAACGTTTCAGGTCGAGTGACCTTTCATCAGTTTTGATTATTGTTCTTCAGCCCTAAGATTTCAAATTATCGTGGTCTGTTGTATCCTGTACAATTTTACCATACAGAAAGGAGAATCTTCAGCTCGATGACCAAGAGAGTTGGCCTGCAACCTTGGCGGGGTAGGAGGTAGAAGAAGAAAAGATGGGAAAGCCAAAACTGGGTGTAGTCAATGTGCAGTCAGACAGACAAGATTTCATTTAGAAACTTTATGCTTATGTTCCTGCATGAGCAACACTCTGACTCTCTTCATTGTATACTGACCCCATAAACAAGTTGTACCAAATAAGCACTATCTCAAATGTCATCTGTTAAATTGTCCCACCAACAGCAATTTCAATATGTACTTTCAGACCAATAAGTCTAAACATAGGGTTTTGGGTGGAATTTTCCATGCCCGCTGGCGTTAGCCATCATGGCGGGCGTGAGCAGACAATACGGTGGGAAAGCCAAAAGTTGGTTTCACGCCGTCATGAAACCAGTTTGCAACCATCTGCTCTGCTCGTCAATGGCGGGTCGCATTTCCCACTGCCACACATCGGGATATTCATTGTTATACATCTGCATATCATGAGAAGCCCAGCTCGCCAAAATCATCCCCCCACCGCAGGATCATCCCAGCACTTTGGCGCGCTTTCACAAATGAGCATAAGCGACATGCAATTCACACGGGACCTTGAGGTTTGCTTGCCTTCCTTGCTTCGGGCAGCATTCATGGTCATCAGTGCCAGGCTTTGCAGGCAGCACCACATCACTTTTAGGGGGCCTCAGCAGGGCTAGGGCTTGCTTGGGGAAAGAGTGAATTGGCCTCAGGCAAGGAAAGAGGCTGCAGGGCGAGGGCATTACTGGGGAAGAGGGGTATCCCAGAATGTGTGTGGGGGACACAAGTTAATCTGTGCAAGTGGCCACAAGAGAGTGAGGGCTGAGGAGACAGTCTCCAGAGGAGATGAGGCCAGATGGAGATGTGAGGGTGTGTGTGAGCGAGTGAGAGGTGATGTCCCTTGAGCTGGCAGTGAGTGAGGTGCCAATGAATGTGTGATGAGCTTGTGAGTGCATGAGTTTAGGGTGATGATATGGTTGCCTTACCCTCGTGGCACGGATGAGATAATTCATCCATTTTCTGCACTGGATGGCCAACCTTTTCTGTACAACGTTGGCACCGACAACCTCTGCCACTGTTTCCTATGCCGGAGTAGTGACACTGAAGGACATCATGATGGGCTCCAACGGTGTCCAGAAAGCATCCCAGGGGTGCGCCACTGAATCAGGGGGCTACAGTCTTCTTGCTGTTTGGGACTGTGTCTTCTATGCAGCAACCCTGGGCTGGAAGCACTGAGAGGTGTGCACATGGCTGCACTTTACTTATGGCACCCAGTGTGAGGATGCGATGAGGTGATGGCATGGCGGGCAAATCAGAGGCAGCCCACCAGCAAAATGGCGTGTTTCCTGGGAATGCATGATTAATGAGGCGGGACGGGGACTATACGGCGTGAAAAGCCACCCATTGCGGCTGGCGGGTAAAACATTCTTTTTTCTGCACTTAGAGCAAATCTGGGATGATTCCACTCTTGAACTTTTGGGTGTCTAATGGTGGTGCATACTGTGAAACTGTACATTCCAGTAGTGAAGAGGCCCTTGTGATTTTGAGGCCCTGGCCCTTTTGCATCCACCAATAAATGACTCGGTGACAAATGGGTATCCCTCTGCAACTCACCAGATTGCACAGGGGAATCAGGCTGAAGCTGCCTCCAGCTCGGTACGACCTGGTGGTCATAATCACAGATTGTGGGTGTGCTGGATTCACAACAACCCAGGTTATTTTGTTGTGCCCAGAGGTACCCTCCTGCACAGGAGGAAATGAACATGTTTTAGTTTCGGGTATGGGGGTAAAGGTTAGGCATAAAGTAGCAAGGCCAGTATAGTGCTATGCTGCTGGGCAGATGTGCCAGCACATTGTTGCATGAATGAGCCTCCATCAGCAGCTGAACAATGGATTGAGTTCTCTGTGTCCCTGCATTCAAAAGAATAGCATCTTCAGACCATGATAGGTGATTGTAGTCATTGTGTGGTGCACCTGGCAGCAGGTGTAGAGGAGTCTGTGGGAGATGTTGATATACAAAAATAAATATATGCAGTTATCCTTGGTACTAGTACCAGCGACAGGGCTACTTGAGGCCTTAGCCTTTCTAATGAGGGCTGAGATTGCTGCAATCGAAAGCTTGGAATTTTATCAAAAGGTAAGTTGCCTGCCACCAGGACTGAAAGCAGGTCCCTGGGTGGCATTTTACCATTGTGAATGATGGTTTTCTTTCCACTAACTGCCTGCTGCCTTGAGTGAACTGAAGCCTGAAAGCAGGCGGGATCAATGTGATGTTGCAGCAGCAGTGTGCCATCTCACTGAGATCAAAAGGTACCTGGGGTCCCAAAGCCCAAGAGTGGCAGACGGTTGCCATTCTTCTGCCAGTCCCTTGCCTTGAGGGCATGCATCATTTAGGCGAGTGCCAGAGTAGCTAGTTGCAAAGAAAGATCAATCATTATTAGAAAGGAAAGCAGAGTGGGGAATAAATTAGTTTGGCAGTTACAATTGAAATTATGTCCAATATTTCACATGAGTGCAGAAGATGTTTTGTGTATAACAGTAAAAATGGGATGAGATTGTGGCTGTAAGTTGAAAGAAATCAGGAGCTGAGAGGGGGATACAGTTGTACTCAATTGGCTGTGCTATCCTTGTACAGAAACATCTGATGTAATTGTGTTGTTGGCTGGGTGTATGTTTGTCATTTAACCCTTAATAAACGTTCAGGTATTTGTCTCCATGGGCGGAATCTTGCCGACTTAGTGTTTTCCGGATGTTGGGATCATTCCCAAATTGGAAACTCATATATGGTGAGGGCACAGAGGCAGGTGCTGTTGCCGGCAGGCCAGCCAGCATGGCCAAGCAGGTGTGGCTGGAGGTAACTGAGGTGTTCAGCAGCAAAGGTGTCAACGTCAGGACCTGGTGTACTGCAGGAAGTACTTCAATAACCTCTTGACAGTTAGTAAAGTGATTGCCCTACAACTCTCAGCTGGCTGCCATGACTTTCTGACCTCTTTAGCAGTCCTCTGCACAGGAAGACAAGAAAGAACACACTCTGCAGTGACACAGAGGATTGTCTTACAGGATTCTTTCCCAACTCTTCACATAAACAGTCAGCACTCACACTCAAGCCTAAAGTGGTGACCTTAATGCACCCCAATCCAGTGAAGTCCATCAAAATCATTGCACCTTATAATCCGTACACTGCACCCCTCTTCTTTTCTCATTCCAAAAATGACATCAAACTGGGGATGGAGTCCCATTACTGACAAGCCTAGCGTCAATGGAAGAGGTGGCCATGGAGATCGGCAGGGTGGGAGCTGATCCGGCTGTTACCCAGGGGAAGATGGAGGTGCAGCAGAGAGCAGGCCAAAGCATTATGTCATAATCAGGCAATTCAATCCGAGCAGCTTCATCAGTGATGCTTTTGTGACCATTTCAAGCTCATATCTATTACCCTACAAGCTTCACTAATTGAAGTCTTCTCTCTTCCACAAGGGAAATGCTGGAGGTACAGCAGGAGGTGCATGTGGAGATAGCTTAGAGGAAGATCAGCACTCTCAGGAACCACTGTCACGTGTGATGTACACCCTCGACCAGCACAGATACATTCACCTCGGTGGGGCCTCAGCCATGTATAGACTGGGTGGTAGAAGGTGAACAGCATGTCGCATGTGAGCAGGAGCAAGTGATGGAGACAGTGACAGTTGTGGCCACTGTTCATCGAAAGATTGAGGACAGTTCTAGCTGTGTTCAGCTCGACAGAGAGGCTGAGCCTCGGGTGTCAGATACAAAGCGGGTTCGTGTGGAGCAGCATAGGGAGATGTGTGTCTAACTGTCAGAGTTTCCTGAGGCAGAGCGTGCCCTTGGCCAGAAAGATGGAAATGTTCACTCATTCCATAAGTGATGAAGTTTCTCAAACATATGAGTGCACATCATGACTACCTCCATGGGGAAAGTGACCAACCTCATGGAGAGTCATATGCGGCAGGTCAACAAGTAGATGCAGCGCCAAGGTGATCTCCACACTATTTCATCAACCTTTAGCAGCTTGCATCAGCCCATTCCAGCGATGGTTCTGAAATACATGGAGACCAGATAATCTCCTGTACTTGGTTAGCATGGAGGGAGGTATAATTGCATTGTGGGTTTTCCTCATGTTGCCCTCTTTGCAGCTATTCTCTTAGCCTTCTGGCTATCTGTGACAGAGAAACAGATGCTGGGGCCTGACCGAGTCTGCCCCTGCACAGATGTAGGTTGGCTAGTATGTACACTGGCCCTCATGGGCACCGCAACCCAGAGGACACACAACATGAGCATCTCAGTTGCTAGATTACATCAGCAGATAGGCACTTCCACATCTCCAGCCACAGGGGAAGCATCACACAGAAGTGTGAGGAAGAGAAGGCAGAAACGGTTTTAGTTGCACATGTGATTCACTTGGGTGCGTTCTTTTATGTCAATATCATTTTGACGTCCTTTATTGCAATGAAGTGTTTGCTTTGGCTACCTAGTAAGTGTCATGTAGTTCTTGGTACTCAATTGCACATTGACCATGAGGAGCGACCTGGATGTGAGAGCAATGAATGTTGTGCGTCAGAGTGTCACAGTATTCCCACCTAGAAGGACAAAGGCAGCAGATGCATGCGAACACCACCACTGGCAAGTTCCCCTCCAAGCCACTCATTATTCTGACTTGGAACTGTAACACTGTTCCTTCACTGTCGCTGAGTCAAAATCCTGGAACTCTCTTCCTAACAGCACTATGCATATAATTACATGGACTGCAGCGATTCAAGAAGGCAGCTCACCACTACCTTCCAGGGCAATTAGGGATGGGCTACAATGCTGGCCTAGCCAGAGACACCCACATCCCATGAAAGAATAAAAACAAAATGGAAGGAGTAGTGGCTTGGGATGTCTTAATGCGAGGGGAGCTGTATGTTGCTTTGGTCTTGTGATTGCAGCCACAACTGATGCCATATGGGCCCTGCTGCAAAGAATGCACACTCAGGTTAAATTTGACTGGAGGAGGGCATCACGAGCTTCCTTGGCATGTAGGTCAATGGGCACTGGCATCAGTGGGATGTCTGGATGGCCATGCTCTGTCAGCTGATCATATTCCTCCTCCTCCTTCTCTGAGGAAGCTGAGTGACCATCACCCTCTTCAAGCTCCAGTTCCACTCTTCTTTGTAATGCCAAGTTGTTCAGATCATAGAGCACCACTATACATGAGACCCTTAAAGGGATCCTGTTTTGGAGGTGCTCCCAGAGTGCTCAAAGCGCTGGGACTGCATTTTCAACAAGCCAATGATCTGCTCAATGGTTGTCCTGCTCATCAAATGGCTGCGGTTGTATCTATCGTGTGCCTCTGTGGCAGGTTTCGGCACTGGTGTTATCAGCTATGTTTTGTCACCCAGAAGCTATCTGCAGAAACTGTCCAGTGGCTTCATGATGAATACAGCCTGAATAACTGCCCAGAAACCTTGCGCATGCTTGCAGGATTCTTTTGCAATGATCACATGCCAACTGCAAAGTGAAGGAGTGGAATCCCTTCCTATTTGCATATAAACCTGGCTGGCCTGCTGAAGCCTTGATGGCCACATGGCTGCAGTCTATCACATCATGCGACGGAGGGAATCCTGCCATGGAGGCAAAGCTGATAGTCCTCTGGGCCTGACTGGCATTGTCTGTTTCGAACCTGAAGTATTCCGATGCTCTTGCATACTAGGTAACCATTACGAGAACTTGCAGATGTCAGCAGCCAACCCCTGGAATGATCTGGATGCAACAAAATTCATGGCCAGAGTCACTTTGACTATTGCAATAATAGGTGTCTTCCTTCTGCCTTCAGGACTTCTTCCCAAGGGCACAGAGTCCGCTACCACCTGCTGCGAGAGGTTCAGCCTTTGGAAACACCGCTGTACCCAGGTCCAGGAAGCTGGTTTTTGCCGGTACACCCTGTGATGAAGTTAGCACCTCCTTCTATCTCCTGGCTCTTGACCAAGCCCACTGCACCATTCAGCTGCATGTGGGTGCATTACTTTGTGCAGCTGCTGCCCCTTCTCCAGTTTCTGCCCTTCCACCTGCTCTTCCTCAGTGGTCCACCCAACCTCAGAATAAGTTCAACCCATGTCCCCATCGAGCCTGAAAGACACACGGTTCTGTCAGCCCATTGAGATGGCAGATTATGTTGCAGGAAGATTCTACAATTTGTTTTCTCTCAAAAAGCGGCTGTCTCACTGAGCTATTCTTTTAACAGCAAGCCTCTTCCTATGGGGAACCTCAGGCTTGGCGCTTTCCTTCTTTATAGTACTGTGTGCATCTCAGTTTCAGACCTCAATGACTTCCCACTGTGGTCTTGTCTCCTCTCTGAGTTAACGATTTCCAGAGACCGCATGGGTCCCGTGCGCCTCTGGTAACATGTCATTACCCAGGGAAGATAGCTGGTAATTGCCTCATGAACAAGTTCAACTGGCTTCCCACTGCTGCCGGGTGAGTTGCTGACAGCACAAATAAGCCGCCCCTGGGAAAAACAGAAGAAGGTCGGGGAACAGGCCCTTTGCCTTTCTTTGTGATTTTCCCAGACCCCCAGCCCCTCCAAACCTGCTTTCATCGGCCTGGGAATGTCTACACCCCCACCCCCACACTGTGCCTCAAATTTATTATTGACATATAAGCACAGGGTCACAGCCTTTGGTGTGTGTATTAAAACAAAAATACTTTTCCAACAGTCCCTTTGATGTTGCTGGGCATTGAAGTTTATTACAGTAAATAAACTAATCGACTGATTCAGGGGGTTAAATCTTTCCAGCCCAGTGGGGGCAAGCTAGGAGGCGTTGGCATATTGGGACAGAAGATGTCAGGACATCACAACCGGATATTCTGAAGGGCAGCCGACACGGTAGGAGGATCTAGTGCTTATTCGCAGAGGGCAGGTAATTAAGCATCTTAAGTAATTAACTTCAATGTTATCAGGGCTTTTTGATTTTTCTAGAGGTGCACAGGAACCATGGGGCTTCAGAGCCTCACCAGGTATAAGAGACAGTGAGCTACTGAGAGATCCGTGCTGGCTCCAAACAGCAGCCGTCACGAATCCTAGCGTGGTTTGGCAGGCAGATTAGAACAGTATGAGCATTGACACTATAGGAGGAAGGGGGTGTGAGGTTCTTGGGAAGAAACAGTAAGATTCGGTAAGAAGCATTCAGAATCAGAACTGCACATGCTGTTAAAACATGGATTTCTTTATTCTCCCTCTAGATTCCCTCTGCTGGTATGTATGTATGGTAGCCCTAATTGGACAAAATGCGCAATGCAATTTTCCATACACTACATGGGAAAGTTGCCAGCACTATGGGGGCATACTGCCAGAGTGCCATCTTGGAGCTGGCACTTGTGTGGGGAAAGAAGGTGTGGTAAGAGACCATGGAAACTGAGTGAATCTATGAGCCGCATTCACTCAGGTTTCAGTTCTCCAGTGTAAAGGAGCATCAGAGAGGGAAAGAGATGCCATAACAGGCAGTGGGACAGCAGGAATCAGAGGGGCGGCAGGAGCGCCAGCCTCAGGGAAGAGACGGCAGGGGACGTGAAGGAGAAAGGCACGGAAGGACATGCAACCGTCCTCTTGTGCGCAGAAGATGCTACTGTCAAGGAGGACACTACTATCCAAGGCTCAGTAACCTTCAGATGTCAGAGCATCAGTATCGCCAAAGACTGTACCTCTTTATGAAGACTGCCATAAAGCTGGGTGCCATGATGGAGGATGAGTTGAGCCCCATGGGAACTGGTGGCCGCTCAATGTCTGAGGTGCTGAAGATCACTGTGGTGCTGAAATTGTATTCCTCAGAATCATTCCAGAGATCCACTAGAAATCAGTGTGTGATTTCCCAGTCTGTAGCTTATTGCTACATCAGGAAGACCACTAATGCCATCTTCAAGAGGTCCAGCCAGTACGCGTGCCTTCATACCACCCTAGAAATCCAGGTTGAGAGGGCTGCACAACCTGACGTGACAGAGGGGAGCACAATTGAACAATGAGGGTATTGTGATGCATGATGCCTCCTCTGACAATGTGGAGATGGAAGATGATGAGCAAGTGCAGCATGCAGAAGAGCCCCATGAACCACAGGCATAGCGCCATCAGATGTGCGCAAGGGAATCATGGACAGGTTAATACAGGCAGAGTCCACATGATCCTCAGTGACAGTTCCATGTAATTCAATAAAGCTTCAGTCCTTCAGCCTTGTGGCTGTCTCCTTCATTGACCTTGCTATTTACCTGTACCCAGTACAACATTACTACTGCGGCATGGAGAATGTCTTGACATCATGTGATGTGGCCCCATGCAATGCAGCCTTTGATGTAGCAAGGATGCCCTTGAAGTTCCAACCGCCCACAAGAAATGGAAGGAAATCTCATCCCTTGCCACATAAGAACATAAGAACAGAAGAAATAGGAGCAGGAGTAAGCCATACAGCCCTTCAAGCCCGCTCCACTATTGAATGAGATCATGGCTGATCTAATTCAACACCATTTCCCTACACTACCTCCTTATCCCTTGATGCTTTTTAATATGTGGAAATCTATTACCTCAGTCTTGAACATATTCAATGACTGAGCCTCTACAGCCTTCAGGGGTAGAGAATTCCAAAGATTCACCACCCCCTGAGTGAAGAAATTCCTCCTCATTGCAGCTCTAAATGGTCCTCCCCTCATTCTGAGACTGTGTCCCCTGTTCTAGACCGCCCCAGCCAGCGGAAAATATCCTTTCTGCATCCACCCTGTTGAGCCCTGTAAGAATTTTGTGTGGTTGAAAGAGAGCACCTCTCATTCTCCTTAACTCCAGAGAATAAAGGCTCAGCCTATTTAATCTTGTCTCATAGAACAATCCCTCCATCCCAGGAACTAATTGTTAATAAATGAACCTGCATTGCACTCCCTCAATGGCAAGTATATCTTTCCTTCGGTAAGGAGACTAAAACTGCATATCACGCATTTATTAGCAAACAAAATAAATTACAAGGACGTATGCTTCAAAAAATAATTAAGCCATGAACCTCAAATGTAGCTAGATGCTCTTCTTAAATCTCTCACTATGCTACTATGTTGTGCCCCCCTTTTGTTTTCAGCTGTGGAGGTAGGCTGCTGACCTTGCTGCCCTGTAGTCTGGGATGACATTGACTGTCACTATCTGGCAGCTTGAAGCCTGGAGGGCCCCAGCATTTTGAGGGAGTCCTACACAGGTGCAGGAGCCTCCTACATACAAATTAGGAAGAGGAGAGGCCATTCATTCCCTCAAGCCTGCCCATCATTTTATAAGATCATGGTTGATCTGATTGTGGCCTCAACTACATTTTCCTCTCGATCTCCGATATCCTTTTGACTCCCTTGTCAGTCAAGAATCCATCTAACTCAGCCTTATATTCAATGACCCTGACTCCACTGGTCTCTGGGGAAGAGAATTCCACAGAACCATCTAATGACCATCTGAGAAAATAAAATTCTCCTCATCTCCATCCGAAATGGGAAACCCTTTATTTTTAAACTGAGTCCCCTAGTTCTAGTGTCTCCCACAAGAGGAAACATCATTTCAGCATCCACCCTGTCAAGTGTCTTATATGACCCAATAAGATCACCTCTCATTTTTCTAAACTCCAAGGATACAATCCCAAACTGTCCAACCTTTCCTCATAATGCACCCCAACTACCCCCCAACCAGCCTATTCCAGGAATCATCTGAGTGAATCTTCTCTGCTTCTAATGTAATTATATCAGAGACAAGACTGTACACTACTCCAGATGTAGTCTCACCAATGTCCTGTACACCTGTAGCAAAACTTCCCTACTTTTATAATCCATTCCCCTTGCAATAAATAACAGCATTCAATTTGCCTTCTTAATCACTTGCTGTACAGGTGCCTCTTCCATTGCCATGGCTCTGGGAAGGACTGGTGTCACTCACAGAGGGGCGATGGGCCACTGTCGATGCCATAAAGGTCCTGAGAGGAGCCCCAGTTGCATCTGATCGTCAGCACTTTCAAGGATCATTTGTACCTCCCTGTTCACTTGAGGAGTCCGAGGAGCTGGTGATGAGTTCGGGTGCTTTGTTACCCAACAACTAACAGGCCCCCCCCCAACACACCCCAACTCCTTTCTCAGCCATTGCTGCACAAAGCCCAAGGAGGTGACAATGTTGTGTAAGTCTGCAAACATATCCAGCATCAACTGAATGGTCTGCTGGATATGGCTCTCCATGAGCGTTGCAAACTCTGGATTATTGAAGCCATGTGCACACATGCCAGAGGCATGGTGGCACTTATGGCTCAGGTGGACTCTCCCATCCATTCCAGGGTGCACAAAGCCACTGGAATCTCCATTAGATGTTCCCTCCCCTCAGACTGTGGTTCCAGTGTCTGCCACATTGCTGAGGACCCCATAGGCATGTGATCAGTCTGATGTTCAACATCACCCTCCAATAGTCCTCTGAGCATTGGTGGCCTTGGCTACCACAGCCTCCGTGAGCTTCTCCTGCGCGTCTGTGTTGTGTTCACCAGATTGTGATTCCAGATCTACTTGTGAACGGATGCCCACCGACGTTAGAGTATCTATGCTAGTGGAGGGTGTTGTGGGAGCGATATGATGGTGGTTTCTCTGAGCCTCCCTCCTTCTCAGGGGTGGATGGCTGTTCCCAGTCTTTTTGATGCTGTCTTCTCTTGCCTTTGACCTGTGTGAGGAAGAAGATTAATTCAAGGGTGATGCACATTCCAACTCCCTTCAGACTACTTAATATGGAGCTCCATGTGACCTGTGGTAGACAAATACACACTAGATTTCGTGTTCACCAGAGGCTCTCTTGTCCCCATTCATGGGGCCACTAGTGTCTCCACTCCTGTCTGACCATCAGCAATAGAACGGCACCCATATTGTCCTCCAAGGCCTTCGCCCCTTCCTTGGCACTGTGGACTGCCTTCGCCTGCAAGCACATAGATGGCCATTGTTAGTTGCCCATCAAAGAAAAGCCCAGGCCAATGATTGATACCATCTATTAGATGTCCACAGTTTGCCAACTCGATGATAATGAGGGTTGAGGCCCAATATCAGGTACGCCTCAAGCCTCTTCTTTCAGGTGCAAAAATGGGTGCACTCAAATTTCATACATTGTGTTTCAATAAGTATAAAAAAACCCTCTGCTTTCAGACTTGTGGTGGCAATTCTCCAACCGCAATCAACTTATTATTAGCATCACAGAATCCAACTTTTGTAGCCAGACTGGAGCTATTTTGAAGCATTTGATGGCCAATATTAACTCTTATTTTTACTGTAATATAGCACCTCCAACCTTATGCCAGATTAAAGGTTGTGTGGAATGATTTAATATAACTTTGTTCCTTTTGATAGTGATGAGCGATATTGGCTTTGGTTCAGCACAGATTGAAGTGCCTTTTCTATCAGCTTGTGGGGCAGACCGTATTATGTAGCTGATGGATCTGATACAGCAAGGATTCTTTATTTCCTTTCTTTCAAAGAGCCTAGTTTTATCTCACTGGTTTCAGGCTCAGCTACTTCTCTGAAAAGAGGGATGGATGTTTGCAGAGTTATATCTGAGTTGAGACTTCATTTCGGCTTTCAAATAATTGTTAAGAAGTGGTCTCCTAAAGTCACTTCAGTTGTTTGTAGAAGTGATTAAATAGCGCTTTGAGTATCTATTCTCCTATCTTACATACTGAAAAGGGGATGAAATTTGATTTTGATGGTGATGCAAAATTGCAATCCCTGTAGCATGCTGCCTGGTTTTATTTCTTTACGCTGTCACTGTACTCGAATTTTGTGTGCAAGTGGTTAGTTGGTCACCTCATGTCACAATTCACTTTTGTACACCCTCAAAAGATGTGTTATACTCAATCAAATAAATGTTCTGCTGGCTTTGTGCTCTCTTACATTGAACATGCAAGGTGTCTATCGGCAATCACTATTGAAAGCACAACAAGGCAGCTCTTAATTTCCTCTTTTGGACAGTCCCTGCCCAGTGCTAAGTTAGCTAATTTAAAATTGACCTTTAAAGCCAGCAAGGTTTTTTGCTGCTGAGGACAAGGTCAAAAAAGAGAATTGTTTGCGTTCTCCCTCTGTCATTCAAATCTGAGCGCTGAGAATTGCTTTCAGGGCACCTCTTACAGGATTGAGGACAAACAGCACCCTAAAAAACAAAGAAAGGGTGCTAGGTAATTAGATGGCACCAGGTCCTCAGTAAAAAGCAACACTGATCTGAATGGGGTGCACAATTTCACTGGATATTTCTGATGGCATTCCTGTGGCTACCAAATGCTCTCGGAATTTTCACCCCTCAGGTGCAGACTGCAAATTAATGTGTGCTTTAGGGGGCAGCAGAATAGTTGGCCAACTGGTAAAGTTGTACAATCCCTTTGTGAAAGGTGGCCATGGTGCAGTCATGGTAAAGGTGCTCACAGTCCCTTGCAATGTCTTTATTAAAGTGTGGACCAGTATCCATTATTGTTCAAGTTAACAGCACAGCTTTGCAATGCTGGCTAGGAGAATGCCTGCACCAGAGCATGAAGTCCAATGGCTGAAGCTGCCATTAATTGGTCAAGTGGAGTGGGGCGGAGATGGATGGGATTTCGGACAGCCAATGAGCGTAGTACACACTGGCTATTCAATTGGTGGACAGCACTCTCCTGCAGTGTGAAGGGGCCTTCAGGCATAACCAAGAGGGGTTCTTAGCACAACTATGCTAAACCACATGTCTCTTTGATCCTGCAGGAGGGAACATCAGGATCATGGAGCCTAGTGATTTAGCGGTATGTCTCTTGACTTACAGAGATCGAAGAAGAAGAAGAGAGAGGCGGAGGCACCTGGCTTAGCAAAGGGAGGAGCACCACCCTCAAGATGGAGGGGCAGCAGGGCCTGCTGCACACACAGCTGAAGATCCACAGCGAGCCATCGCTAGACCCAGGGTCTAGAGACGGTGCCTGTCATTCCTTCAGATGACTGAGAACCAGTGTTGCCCAAGACTGCGCATGTCTAAGAAACTGGTCGGTCACATGTGCTACCTGCTGCAGGAATTGGCGCCATGAGTCACCACCCATGGCCGTGAAAATGTCTGCGGCACTCAATTTTTGTACCAGTGTCTCCTTCCAGGGCTTCATGGGTGACATGTGTGGAATCTCGCAAGCCTTCATTCACAAATGTGGAGGCCACGGATACCAGGTTTGCGAAGGCACGGAACTTGGTGCATTTTGCTCGGGATCAGGAAAGCCAAGAAGCAAGAGCACTGGGATTTGTACAGATTTCAGGTTTTCAAAAGGTGCAGGGTGTCATCGACTGCACTCATGTGGCGCTTAGATCTCCATGGCAAAAAGCAGTCAACTATGTCAACCGCAAGGGCTTCCACTCGCTGAATGTTCAACTGGTTTGCAACCACCACAAACACATCCTGCAGGTCTATGCACAATTTCTAGGGAGCATCCATGACCCCTACATCCTCAGCAGGTCTCAGATTCCTGACATCTTCTAAGGTTCAGAGGGGCTGCAGAGTTGGCTCCTCAGGGCCAAGGGCAAGCTGCAGAGAACATGGCCATTGATGCCCATGCGGCGGCCTCAGACTGCAGCAGAGTGATGGTACTACAAGGCTCATGCGACGACCCGAACTTTGGTGGAGCAAACTGTAGGCATTTCAAAAATGAGGCTCTGGTGCCTCGACAGGTCTGGTGGAGAATTGCAATAAAGTTCCCAGGGGGTATCATGCATCATCGTATCTTGCCGCATGCTCCACAACCTGGCGCTGCAAAGGGGGGCGGAGGAGGAAATGGAGGAGCTACATGTATCGTCCGATGTGGAAGGGGATGATGGTGATGAGGTCCACGAAGGCGAGGATGCCAGTAATGAGGCCATCGCACTGACCAGATGAGGCAGGCATCCTTCATAGCTGCAAGATTCATGGAGGGTGATGACAAGATGCAATAAGGCCAGTCCTGACATCCTCAACTTGCATCGGTAAATGTTTGACTCCTGTGTGGCTATTGACAGCACACATGCCCTCAGTGCTCAGGCTCATTTCATGGAGCGTGCAGGCCCTAATAGTCGCTCGATCGCAGGAGGATGATGATGACATGCAGTGAGGACACTCCGTAAATCTTCACACTGCCTCTGAGAATATTTGACTCCTGTCTGGCTGAGAGCAGCTCGCTTGCGCTCAGTGATCAGACTGAGACACCTGCCTTTATCTTGTGCAGAAAATTTTCACATTTGAGTGACATGAACACTGTTCATCAGAACAAGGAGCCATAGGCAGGGAGACATTCTTGGGATTTTATTTACAATAGTAAACATTAAGTCCATGTAATTAACACCCGTGCCCGGGCTGTGCAACTACGCTGTGGCTCAGTTCATACCACCCTCGCCTTTGAGTCAGAAAGTTGTGGGTTCATGTCCCACTCCCGGAAACCAAGAACTGTGAATGTACTCGAAAGAGTTACTTGCGATCTGTTGATAACTCGAAAGAGTTACATCTTCTTAACCTTCCTAACCCTGCTGCCACATCTTGGTGCTCTCCAGACATCCACAGCGAAGATGGAGGAAGCCTGCTGACTGCTACTCCCTGCCTATGATGACCTTGAGAGGCATCATCTGAAGGGCCGAGACCTGGAGGGTCCCAGCCTGTTTTCTGGATCCTGCTGTGTGGCAGCGGCACCCTCCTCAGCCTGTGGAGCCGGAGCATCTGGATTCACAGGAAGAGGGGGTTTGGATGGGCCAGACACTCCTGGAGTGACCTGGGTGGATGCCACCAGGATGCCTCCTCCCAATGGGTGCCCGAGTGCTCCTGGCTGACTCCTTAAGGAGAAGAGGAAACTGGAGTGAGATCGAGCTGCCCCACACCACTCTCACGTTGACACTGTTGAAGGCCAACTATGGCATCAGTGATGGAGTTCAGCCCGCACAGCAGTTCAGGATCGATGTCCTGGACCAAAGTCTCCATGGCAGCCACCATCCTACCTATGCTGACCTCGGCGCATTGGCATGCCGGCACTATCACTCAGACTGAAGGCAGGCAGACTCCTCCATCGTGCCTTGCAATCTGAGGAGTGCAGCGTTTATCCCTTCTGGATGTTCCTGAGCTTCCCTTTGAAGCTCCAGCAGCTGAGGTGTGACCGAGTCCAGAGGCTCATAATCTGACTCAGACTCATCAGATTTCTGGTCTTCAGCTGCACTCCGAGTTCCAGAAGCCTGGAAAGTCCCTGCTGCCGCCTGCTGTGGATCAGACTGTGCAATGTGCTCACCAGATTGCGACCCTGAGGCTACGCTAGATCTAGGTCCCATCGAGGTGTGTGTCTCTGCACTGGTGCAGAGTGTGGGTGAGCACTGTGATGGGTCTTTAATTAGGCTGCCATCAGATTCTTCTTCAGTGGCTTGAGTCAAGGGCCTGGCTCGTGGACCCCTCAACTGCTTCCCATATGTGCCGGCAAAAGCAAGAAGAGATAATTAGTGCATGGCAGGACACTGCGGAACAGGGGAACTGACTCACGGCATGGTTGTCTAATAGACGTTGCACTGCTGAATCCTCACTTGGCTGAGCACCACTGACCTCACTGTCAACACAAGAATGGTCCAGATCGTTGCCGGCCAGCTGGATGGGTCTATTTTCAAAATCCATTGAGGACCTTGATGTCGGGCATTCCTCCACCTCTTCCTCTTCTTGTGTGCCAACTTGTCCCGCATGAATACAGATGGAGAGAGTGTAAGCAGGACACCTGCCAGACCAGATGGTATGGATGCCTGGCATATGTGTCTGGTGAGTATTGCCATGGACAGGATGAGCACACAATTATCAGGGCAGATGAAGGTGTGTGTGAGAGAGTGAATGGTGATATCCCTTGAACTGGCAGTGAGTGAGATCCCGTCAGCGAGTAATGAGAAGAGTGACATACCCGGGTGGAACGGATGAGATCGTTCATCCTCTTGCAGTACTGGGTGGCTGTCCTCTTTTGCAGGACATTGGCACTGACCACCACTGCCACTGACTCCCAAGCCGGATTAGTGATGTTGCTGCCCATCACTCACGGCATGGTTGTCTGATGGATGTTGCACTGCTGGATTCTCACTTGGTAGAGCACCGCCGACCTCACTGTCAGCACAGAAGCGGTCCAGATCCTCACCAGCTAGATGGATGGCTCTGTTTTTAAAGTCTGTGACAAACTTGATTTTGGTCATTCCTCCACCTGTAAGTGAGCTCTCCCTCTTGCTGTGTGTCAGCTCTTCCTGCATAAATAGAGATGAAAAGAACGTAAGCAGGATGCCTGCCAGGTCAAATGATAAGTATGCCTGGCATGTGTGGGTGGGGAGTGGTTTCATGAACGGGATTAGGACAATGACGGTGTGTGTGAGACAGTGAATGGTGATGTCCCTTGAACTGGCAGTGAGTGAGATCTTTGTGGGTGTGTGATGGGTTTGTGAGTATATGAGTTGAGAGTGATGAGAAAAGTGACTTACCCTGGCAGAACAGAAGAGATCATTCATCCTGTTGCAGCACTGGGTGGCTGTCCTCTTTAATAGAGCGTTGGTGCTGACCACCGCTGCCACCCCACTCCATGCTAGATTGGTGACCTTGCATGCTGGTCTTCACCCAAAGTAGGGACAGGGGACTTCACAGAAGGCCTCCACTGCATCTAGTAGGCACCCAAGGGAGGCATCATTAAATCTGGGGACAGCTTGTTTCCTCCCTTTGGCAGCCATGACTTTGCAGCTGCTTCCGATGCCTTAGAGAGTGCTCGCTTTTTGCAGGGGTACCCTTTAAATATGGCGCCTGGATTACTGAAGGCCTGACATGAGGGCAGGGCGGGCGGATGATGCCACCCCGCTAGTGATCCAGCATGTTTCCTGGAATGCATTATTAATGAGGTGTGACACGCCGGGAATGGGGCAATACGGCATGAAAATCTGCCATCATGGCCAGTGGGCAAAACATCCATTTCCTCGCTCACTACCACAATGTGTGCAAATCTGGGACGATTCCACCCCATTGCTTTCTGTTCCCACTCGAAACTCTGTTCCCCAGCTGCTGACTCCATCCCTCTCCCTGACCACTTCTGAGACAAAATCAGACTGTTCATAACCTTGGTGTCATATTTGACCCTGTGATGGGTTTCCACTCACATTCATGTATCACTAAGACCATCTATTTCTACCTCTGTAATGTTGCCCAATTTGGCCCTGCCTCAGCTCATCTGCTGCTGAAATGCCTTTGTTACCTCTAGATTTGACTATCCCAATGCACTCCTATCTGGTCCCCCAAAGGCAGTCCTGCCTGGTTAATCTTCTATAAACCTGAGGTTTTCCAAAACTCTGCTGCCAGTGTTGTAATCTCACACCAAGTCCCATTCACCTCTGACCTCTGTGCTTGCTGGCCTACACTGGCTCCTGGTCTTGGTTTTAAAATTTCCAACCTTGCTTGCAAATACCTCCATGGTCTCACCTCTCCTTATTTGCATATTCTTTTCCAGCCCCTCTGAGATATCTACACTTCTCTAATTCTAGCCTCTTGAGCATGCCTGATGTTAATTGCTCCACCATTAGTGGCTGTGCCTTCAGTTGCCTAGGCATAAGCTCTTGAATACCCTCCCTACGCTCTCAGTTTCTCTCTCTCGCTTTCCTCCTTTAAGACACTACTTAATACTTATCTCTTTAATCAAGCTTTTAGTCATCTGCCCTAATATCTCCTTATGTGGTTCAGTGTCTTATTTAGTTTTATAATGTCCCTGTGTAGCATCTTGTGATGTTTATTAAAAGGACTATATACATATAAGTTGTTGCTTCCCAAAAGCAGATATGCTGAGTCGATTTTATCCTATATATTCAGCAGAAATTGAGTGGTCGGCAATTAAAATTAGTCCATTGACTTATCCACCTGGACTATGCCATCTTCAATTTTAACCTGGTGTTCTGAGCTGGCACCAAGAATACCTCCTGCAGCTAGCGAAGTCATTCTTTAAGCATGCAGCACAGTAGATGATAATATTATTATCCCCGGCTGCACTTTAAAATGTGGACTGAGTGTTGAAGCAGATGGAACCAGATGAGGCGATGTCAGATAAGGTTTTTAAAAATATCTCCTTGGTGGGGCATGGGGAGCAGGAGTTCCCAAAGACCCCAAAAGGCAAGTTGACACCTTCCCTATCTAAACTCTTCCTCCAAACCTTTCCTCTGTGGGACCTTCCCAAAATCCCTCCCGGTGTTGTTTCTTCTTGCCAGTGAGCCTGGGGAGTTGGGAATCCCAATCAATGGTTTTGGTGCCTGAGGTGGCATCTCTTGTTTTTGCTGTCCTGTCATTTAGATTTCTACATCCACCTGTCAGCCAGGTCCCACCTCCCCTGTCGGCCAACTACCACCTCCCCTGCCAGCCAGGTACCACCTCCCCTGCCGGCCAGGTACCACCTCCCCTGCCGGCCAGGTGCCACCTCCCCTGCCGGCCAGGTGCCACCTCCCCTGTCGGCCAGGTGCCACCTCCCCTGCCGGCCAGGTGCCACATCCCCTGCCGGCCAGGTGCCACCTCCTCTGCCGGCCAGGTACCACCTCCCCTGCCGGCCAGGTACCACCTCCCCTGTCGGCCAGCTACCACCTCCCCTGTCGGCCAGCTACCACTTCCCTTGCCAGCCAGGTACCACTTCCTGGCTATTGTAGGTGGGCAGTTGACTGGTGGCATGGAGACAAGGCCCTATGGCGCTTCTTATCTTCCCCATTGTAACCTTGTTCCTTCAATCTTTAGGCTTTTAAAGCTCAAGCTTTCTCTTATATAATATTACTTCCTGATTTACCTTATCTTTTCTACACTGCTGTATCCAGCTCTACAAGTCTGGTCCTTTACATTGGTTCCCCAGTCAAAAATAAAATGTGAGGCTCTCTTATCTTATATAGTGCCATACTTACAGGTGAGGCTGAATAATCTATTCATTCATGTTATCCTTACCTCTCATTTTAGGGATTTAAATTATATCCTCACCCACTTTTTGTCTTTAGGAAATAAACAGTTCTACAAGATTTATGATAGTTTAGAGATAAGGGAGCAAAACTTTCACCAGGATTGTCTTGATATCGTGAGGTTTTTTTTGTGTGTTCACCTGAGATGTTTCCTTAATTTAAGACCTTATCTGAAAGATAATAGGACTCTCTTTTTAACTGAAGCTTACAAACCTTTGTATAGGAAAACTTTTAAGATTAATGTCTAAGTTTAATAATAAATCAATCATTAATAAATAATAAATAAATTTAGAGAATATAGCAGCAGAATCTATGTGTTAAATATATTTGCAAAGTATTTAATATCAAAGCAGTGATAAGCACAAGGAATAATTGTAAACTCAAAAAGCCATGAGGTAAATGCAACTAGGGAAAAAAATATCAGCTGTTTGTTTAAGGGAAAATGTCTGCCAGTCTTTATTTTTGAAAAATATACTTTATTCATATAATATCTGGAAGAACATTACAAAACATTTCTAAATCACCATCACAAAAAGTACAATCGGATTCAACTTTTACACATGGATCACAAGGTGCTTCAATACAATCGGTGAATATTACAATAATTTCAATATGGTCATTACAGACAGTCAAATAGTGCAACGATCTTGAAGTTATCAACATACATCATGTTGCACTCTACGGTGCTTCAATACAATTATAATACAATTGGTATTCAATGCATATATTCATTGTGAGCCGTACAGCCCGAGGGGCTCTCAACAGTTCCCAGCCCCTCGGTGCACTATGGCAGAAAGACCTTAGACAGCGACCTTGCCCCATTGCGCCTTTGCGGCTGCTGCCCCAAGCTTTAGTGCATCCCTCAGCACGTAGTCCTGGACCTTGGAATGTCCTAGTCTGCAACGCTCGGACAGGGACAACTTTTTGCACTGGAAGACCAACAAGTTTCGGGCAGACCAAAGAGCGTCTTTCACCGAGCTGATGATCCTCCAGCTGCAGTTGATGTTTGTCTCGGTGTGTGTCCCTGGGAACAGCCCGTAGAGCTCAGAGTCCTATGTCACAGAACTGCTCGGGATGAACCTCGACAAAAACCACTGCATCTCTCTCTAGACCTTCTTTGAAAAGGTACATTCCACAAGGAGGTGGACAATGGTCTCGTCCCCACCACAGCCACCTCGAGGGCAATGTGCAGAGTGGGTGAGACTCCAGGCGTGTTGGAAGGATCTGACGGGGAGGGCCTTTCTCACCACCAGCCAAGCTACATCTTGGTGCTTGTTGGAAAGTTCTGGCGATGAGGCATACTGCCAAATGACTTTGACAGTCTGCTCGGGGAACCATCCGACAGAATCCACCATCTCCTTTTCCCGCAGGGCTGGAAAATGTCTGCCAGTCAATGCAGAAGATGGTGACCTCACTAAAATTAAAAACGAAATGCATTCAGTGCTTCAGTAAGAATTAGAGCAATAAACTTCACAGTTATATTAAAAACAAAATAACCACCAAATGTCATTTTGGCATTCTTTTGTTCTTGCGTTATTTGCTTCATTTATTAGTTGAGTCTATATGTTGATTTGTTTAATCTGGTTAACCATTTAACTTATTCGTTATGTGATCTATGTAATTTTCACCCAAATTTAATTGTGCCAAACATCAGGAAGTTATGCATATATGCAAATTTGCTTTGCTAATTTTGACTAAATGCTGAACAATCTCCACTGGTAGCCTGTGGAAAGTCTGGAGTAGCTAGATTGTCATGTTCAGTGCAGCCAAGCAATGCAGAGTTGCTGTAAGTTTTAAGGCTATAATGTTGAACTTGTAGCTCAATAATAAAGTTACACTACTGTTAAAGCCCTGTGGCACAGATATGTTAGTGTTCAAAACAATCCTGAATTTTCTGAATTGTAATTGCCCAACTTCTATCTCAATGATTTTGATTGAATTCAAACAAGGTAGAAAATGAATTACTTATAAATAAAAAGAAATATGTTCATTATGTATCTTAACAAGCTCTTTGAACAATGTTCTATGCGTGCAAATAAACATCTTTAATTTATATTTGCATAGATAATCACAATTAGCAGTAATTGAGAGGAATTATAGATCTGAGAGAACGTCCAAAATTAAAATATTAAATATTTGGATTTCTGGACAATTCACTGAGGACCTTCGTGATCATGTAATATTGTGAGATGCTGTAAATGTGATAAAACGGAAAGGATATTGAGGCTGACATACAACTTACTCCAATGGAAATAAATTCTTACTTTCCGAATAAAAACTATTTACCTGTATATTGTGATTTATATGTGGTGTATACAGTAAATTCTTTCACTCTTTCCTTGAAGGATGGTATCAGGCAAAGCGAGAGTGCACATTGAAAAATCGTACCTCAGCACATTTTGGCCCAAATATTAACGTGGGGCAGAAACCTAAATTAATCAAGGGATCTGACAAGATTTTAATGACCGGGACTCAGTAACATAATGTAGGGTTGCCTCCCTCCACTAGGTAGCCTGGCCGGTGGACGAGAGGGTGTGCAATAGACAGGAGACCTTCAACCATCCCCAACAATGGGAAGGGAACTCTGGGTTGAGGGGAGGGAAACCAATATCAGGAGGGCCACAGTTAGGGTAGTTGGGAGGTTTGAGGTGGGGAGGGCTGGGGGGAGGCTGGAGATAGGGAAGGCTGTGGAGAGGTTAGAGATAGGGAGGTTGATGCGAGGCTGGAGATAGGGAGAGCTGGTAGGAGGCTGAAGATATGAAGTGCTGATGGGAGGCTGGAGATATGGAGGGATGGGGGGAAGCTGGAAATACGGAGATTTGATCCAAAGTTAGAGATAGGGAGGGCTGGTAGGAGGCTGAAGATATGGAGCACTGGGGGGAGGCTAGAGATAGGGAAGGCTGGGGGGAGGCTGGAGAGACAGAGAGGGCTGGGGGAGGCTAGGGATCAGGAGTGCTCAGGGAAGCTGGGGGGAGATTGGATCTTGGGAAGATGGGCCAGTGGTTGGAGACCTGAAGGGGTTTGGAGAGGCTGAAGATCTGGAATGAGGGGAGGTCAGCAATCAGGAAGGTTGTAGGTGGGGTGATGGATGCTAGTGATTTGAGGGAGGCCTAAGGCTATGGTGCTGGGGCCTGAGGAGCACAAGGAGTATTAAAAGGACCACTTATTTCAGAGAGCTAACAGCTCCTGCCTGGGATCAGCTGCAGGGGATTCCATAATTCCGGCCTATCTCTCAATTGCTAGACGATGTCATTAGGCTGCGCCTTTTTCAGCAGCCTTGCCACTGCCTGATTCCTGCACTTACAAATTAAAGAGGGCGGGAATGAGGTCAGTTGGCCATACCCTGATACTGCAACAGCCTGTCCCACACATTGGGGAAGGTGTGTTGAAATCAAGCCCATTACCTCTTCTGGTTTCAGCAAGTCAGAACTATTCTGAGGGAGAACTGCACTGTTGGGATTGCAGCCTTTAAAAAAAATTAAACTGAATACCTTTTCTACATGTGCTGCAGGTTGAAGTGAAAGATAAAATTCCTGAGGCATTTCTTGTGGAAGAAAAGGGAATCCTGCAGGGGCAAATTACCTGATCGCTCATTCTATTACTCTGGGCGGAATATTCTGGATACTGAGTCCAGTGGCTGGTGGGAAAGTTGGCATGATTCCTGCCTGGTAGCAGGATGGCTGAACATGTGCGATCTTCCGCTTTTTAACTCATTAATTATGCATCCGCGAGGAGCTCAGCAAATCTGGTGGTGGGGTAGGTGGAAAAATCACCCACTCCACTGCTTTCTCATGGGGTTGAAGGTCCTGGCACCATATTTAAAGGGCACCCGGACAGACATTCACTCACTGCAGCCCAAGTGTTGCGATGACAGAGAAAACTATGACACCAAAAGGAAGGAAACCCTTTGCCCCACGGTTCAGTGTGGCCACCTGGGGGATTCTCCTCCAAGCCATCCAGGAAAGGGGAGAGCTCCTCTAACAAAAGAGATGGGAGCAGGAGGCCCTCCCACCTGACTATGCCAGTCTGGGAGGAGGTCACCAAGGATCGAAGTGCCTGTGGGGCCCAGAAAAGGACCGCCCTGCAGTACAGATCTGCTCTGCTCCACCAGGGTAAAAGGAACTTCTACTCACTGCAAACTCACATTCTCCCAAGGGCATCAGGCAGACTAAGGGTTAGAGTCCACAGGGATGTTACCCACAGCCAGCAGTTGGGACATCTGTACTAAATGTTTGCCAGCCACTATAAGCTCACCATCTCATGTACGTTCCTGCACAAACAGCATCTTAAACCCTTATTGGGGAGGGCACAGCGCACACAATAGATGTACATGCTTTTTATCTGCTCTATTATCCATAGTGCTCACAGACAATCCATCTGTCTTTATGCTGGGCAAGATTGCACATAACAAAAGAGAGAGAGCCATGGCCGACAGGGGAACCCTGGGGATCTGGATAAAAGCAAAATACTGCAGGTGCTGGAAATCTAAAATAAAAACAGAAAATCCTGGAAAAACTCAGCAGGTCTGACAGTATCTGTGGAGCGAGAAACAAGGTTAAGTTTCCAGTCGGTATGACTCTTCTTCGGACCCTGCCAGGTTTTGAGGAACAAGCCTCAGAGCTGGCTGGTGAGGAAAGGGATTGCCCCTGTGCAGAAGGTGAGATAGGCCTCCTCCATCAAGCCAGGGAGGGTGCTTCCAATATATATCAACTTATATGCGGGCAATGACTGTGAGTGATCTTTAATGAATGAGCCTGCTTAGTGAATCACTAATTCTCTCTTCTCTCTATTCCAGGTACCAGCAAGAAAAAGGGAGAGGACTTTCTCAAGAAGAAGACACAGCTCCAGCCCCCAGGGCACTCCTGAGGAGGAAGGAGAATTAACCCCAGAGGACAACCTGTCACGGCATTCACCTGCACCCTCCACCAGCGAAGATACACACACCTTGGTGGGACCTTGTTCTAGATTCGGCTCGGGATCACAGTCTGGTGATCACATCATAAGAACGACAGCAGGCAGAGGCAATGACAGCCAATGTCTCTGACACTCAGGGCTCTGCTGGAGACCAGGTCCCTGCTGAGTCCGATGATAAGCCTCTGGGCTTGACCCTAAGAAACATGTTGAAGATGCAGAGACAGGCAGGGGAACATCAAGCAGAGTTATCAGAGGCAATCAGCAGACTGGACTGAAGAATGGAGGAGTCCATCCACATTCTGTCTGCTGTCGTGGCTCCAGCATGCAAGCACACCAAAGTCTCCATTGGAAGGTTGTCAGCCACCTTGTAGACCCAGGACCAGTAGTTTCTGCCGGATTTGCACTCAGACCTGCACACCATATCTCTAGCCATGGATGCATTCCAGCAGTGGCTAGGCGAGAGGGAGATGGGGCACCTCGATCTCCTTTCAGGTGCCCTTTCTCCTTAAAGAATTCAGGAGGGGCTATCGGGGACCCTCAGGGAGGAGGACCACCAACCAGATACCCCATGGGGCATCAACCAAGGCTATTCCAAGAGTGCCCTGCCAGTCCAACTCCCCTCTGCCAGTGACCCCATCAACTCTAGCAGGTCAGGCCAAGGAGGGTGCAACTGCACTTGAGCAGGAAGCCCTTAGCAGGCTGCGGCCTTCAAGGCCTTGGGCCACCAGAGGATTCCAGCCAAAGTCACCTCACCGCAGGGCATAGCACTGAGCAGGCTGTCTCCACCTCAGCTGCAGATGTCAGGCTGCACCTAGACATAGCGGTAGGGTTAGAAAAGTTAACAAGTTTTGAATGTACACTGGTGGCATGGATGTTCACTCATTGTTTTGACATTTCACTTTTGTAAATGTATATTGTTTTAATCCTTCTCCAAGTCTCATGAATTCCATTTATATTCAATTTGCTGCAATGCCCTCCAGTGATTTAAGGGACCAAAATTTATTCCCCAAATGAACTCCCATCTGTATCTGCAGTCGCATTAATTCTCGCACAATCTCAGCATCCCATGCATTGAAGGAAACCTTGAATGTGAGAACTTGTCATCACCTTAATCCTCCTGGAATCTTGTAGCTATCAGGTTGTCATGGGCATGTCTGCCATGTCGTCCCCAAGCAATGGCATCTTCATGTGGCTTGTCTGATTCCTTGCCCTCTTCAGAGCCATCTCCTTCAACGTCCTCCTCATCTAAGGAGATGTCTAGCTCCTCAATTTCTCCTTCAGGTAACACATCCCCCATTTGCAGCGCAAGGTTATGCAATGTGATGTGGGACACTCTCTGGTGTGCATTGGAGAGTCATGCCTGATTGGTCCAAACTTTGGAAACTCATCTTCAGGGGGCCAATAGTTTGCTATATTAAGGACCTTGTGGCAGAACGTGCTGCATTGTATGTCTCCTCATCTGCATTATGTGGATAGCAAACAGGCATCATTAACCATGTCTGCTGGGGCTACCCCTTGTCATAAGGAGCCAACCCTGTAAGTGCCAAGGTCCCTCAAAGATCTGTGGCACCTGCAAGTGAGTCTAGCTGTAACAGCCATGAGAGCTCCCTGGGTGTCTAGCATAAACATGCAGGATCTGCTTTCTGTGATTACAAATTAGCTGGGTGTTCAGTGACTGAAATATTTTGCTGTTGCCAGGGAGCTCTCCAGGCCACATGTGTGCAGTTGATGGTGCACTTGTGGGAAACCTGAGATTGCAGCAAATCCCACAGCTCTAGCAGCCTGGCTTACATCATCCAAGCAGAAGTGGACGTACTGGTGAGCTTTATTGAAAAGAGTATCTGTCACCTCCCATATGCATTTGTGTCACCGATTGTGAGATACCATAAAGGTCCCCAGTGGAGCCCCGGAGGTTCAGGGCAATGGTCACCTTCAAAGCAATTGGCATTGGATGCCCTCCAAGCTCTTCACAGAGAAGGTGGCGAATGTGAGCTACCACATCCCTAGACAAGCAAAGGCGCCTGTGGCACTGTCTTTCACTCATCTCCATTTGTGAGCTGCATCTTCCATATACCCTTGGTTGAGCCACATGTTTTTGTAGATTTTGTCCCACCTTGGGAGCATCTGGGACTTCCTGGGGCCCTTCTGCCTCTTGCTGGTCTTCTCGGACCTGTGCCAATTGGTGACAGGCCCATCCTCTTTTCATTCAAATCAACAAAGCACTGTCGTCTGCAGCCTGCATTCTCAACCAGGGGGAAATGAAGAGTGAATAGAACTGAGACATCATTGCAAATTTCCCTAGAATAGTCTCCCTCCATCTCAAAGCCAGTAATCCAGCATCAAGCCTTTGGCCTGCTCTCAGTCTAGACATGGCATCCCCAGGACAGCCTTTGCAGGGTAATAACATCCTGGAAGTTCGTAGGTGCTCGAGCATCCTCCTCAGACAAGGCTGCACATTCACAACAAGGTTCTTGATTAGGGTGAATAGACCCATATGCTGTAAACCCTCAGTCATGCTATTGTCAGCTCGCCTCCAGTGGTCTAGACACCAGCTATCAATACCCTAGCCTTGTACTTATGTCTTGCCTGTAAGCATGGTGCCTTGTAAGCCATGACCAGTGTAATGAGAGTATTGAGGCTTGTTGTGTGCATGTAGCTTCTGCCCGGCAGCTTTGGCCTTTGATTGTTTGATCCTCATTCCCTTTTCACATGCCTCTGTCAGGAACAGATGGCCATTCAGACCAACTTCACTGCAGCCCCAAGACTTAATAGATTCTCACCTGAATGCACACTATTAGTAAGTTCATTGGGCATTTGACCCTCGAAATCAGTACTCGACTGAGCCTTGTTCTCCATGGCTTGAGCAGGGTGCTCTTCAATCAGCCCAAAATAATAGTGCTGAACTCCTCCCACATACATTGAGGCCCCTCCCATATCATTTCTTCCAACTTGTTTTTCCAACTGTATCACTGATCACTGAAAACAAACATGGTGCTTATTAGGTTCATGAGTGTGACCAGCTTCCAACCTCCCCCTGTCACCCACCAAATTCCTCCCATCCTCCTCTATAATCACTGCCTCCTAATTCCCATCTCTCTTGTAACTATCCAGCCTTCCCATTACCCTTGACCCATCATTATCCAAGTCGATATTTCTGTTCTCCCCCTGATCTCTTCAATGTTGATGTCCCCATGTCCTTTGTCAATCTGAACCCTCCCCTTCTCAAGGCCACATGTACCCTTACTTTTTGAGACCCCCCCCCCACCATGAGGCCAACCAATACTGCCCCCTAATACTTTTCAGTTGTCAACCTATAGAATCCAGATGCCTCCCCTCAATGTTACTGTGCCCCCTGTTTCTCATTACCATGACTCTAACCCCTAAGATCAAATGCCTTAGTTGAGTGACCATGTCCTACATACCATGTGCATGGCTGTCACTACCCAGATTGTTTCATTGCTACCACGCTGCTAATCCAGCCTGTAGGAGTTGTCACTTCCTTAATGACTCCCTTCTTTTCCGGCTCTTCTATCTTGTTTTTTAGGCTGGGTTTAAGGGCAGCTGGAACTCTTCTTGGCAGATGCTGAATTGGCCTTACACTCTCATCTACTTCGAGGTGATATTCTCCTGGTGGACTTCCAAACCCTGTAAACACATCTTTGTACTCCTCTGGGATCTGTTCATCAGTCAATAGTTTTGTGTGCTGCAACAAGTTGTAAACCTCTGTTGGCGTATTCAGGGTTATCAGTCCTGAATTTAGACTTGCTTGGCCTGAAAAGAGCCACTGCATCCCATCTATGATCTGTAATTCTAGACCTTTTTGCCATTGCATTGGGCTCTCAGACTAATTTGTCCTCTCAGTATGAGTATCATCCTATCATATAGCCTCAACCTTACTTTTGGGTGGGGAGTGTTTCATTTTTGTTTCGCCATTTTGAGCTACTTCACACAGATCTGTGAAGGTTATGATGTTGTATCACAATCCGACTTCTGACACCATGTTTCATGTTTAAAGACTGCAGAGCTTCTCAGTGCTTTCTAATTGAAAGCCGTTATTGAACTGATCTTAAGATATCTGCTTACAGAGATTGCCTCATGGTAGAGGTCGCCTGACTACAGAAAGCCAGGTGGATTTTGTAGAACTGATTGCATTTCAAACACAAACAGAAGTGATCTGTCACAACTTAGAGCCCAGCTAGATCTGGGAGATGGCAGCCCTTCTTCCCAATACAGTATCCTTGGGTGACAGGATAGTCAACATATTAAGAAGAGCAAAGCCTTCTGCAAAATAAAAAGCTGGGCCAGCACAACACACAGAGTGAAGAGGAAGTTTCCCCCCTTCAAGTTTCCAAGTCAAGTGGGTAGTACACAAAGTAATGGATCATTTTACAATACACCTTGTTTTCTGCTGTTTTGCCTTTCCATTTTAAGTCCCAGTTACTTTTTAGCTGAAAGTTGAGCAGTAAGATTTTGTATTAAAATGAAGAAATTTGCATTTTAATAAACGTAGTTGCTGATCTCGATGTAGGTCAAGGGTTTGGATCTATGGATTGCACTATATCAGTAGTGAAGCAAGGCCTGGTAACTGGAGTGGATCAAACATCTGAACCTGTGAGCATTGTTATGTATTTCATTTTGCGTTTAGTTGCATTGTTAATGTACCTCCCAGTTTAACACAAGTAATCTTTTCATTTGGATTCTGGCATCAAATCATTTATATGTGACATTGCTATTGGCTATATATGGCTCTTAAGACTCCTTGCTGTATAACCAAGTAACTCAAAAAAATTAAAGGTTTGGAGACTCCTGGGATATTCAACTCTAAAGCAAAGGCTTCTGGTGTTCATAACAATTTTGTTTTCAGCAGGATTTGTTATTGCTTTTTTGTTTGCAAAATAAATCTCAATAGGGTAAATTTGGATAAGCACTGCACTGTTAACATTGCCTCACATACAGCTCTGTGCAAATATAAAGTATCTCTGAGCTAGTTTGTAATCAATGCATTGTTTAATGGTAGCTCTCCTCAAGGAGCCCTTTTAATAGATAAATGTAACAATTAAAAGCAAGGTTGGAAAGAAAGAAATAAATCTGTCTGAAAAAGCATTGAAATAAAACATTAGCCAACGAGAACAGATTCAACAAGTGTGAAATCAGAAAGCAGAAAGCACCAGAAAGACTCTTAATTACATTTTAAACCCCCTAGTAAAATATAAGGAACACTTGCATTTATATAAAGTATAAAGAGGAATTATGTTTATATAATGCTTTAGCACATCTCTCAGCAACACCTCAAAGCCCTTCGCATAACATTGAATATTTTTAAGTGCTGCAGTTGTTGTTACATGTGCAATATATGGCAGTCATTTTGTACACAGCAAAGTTCCACACAGTGGGGTGGAATCTTTTTCTCCCGCTAGCAGTGGGAATCATGGTGATCGAATGGAAAGGCTGAGGCAGTAGTGAAAATCGCCAAAGAAATAATCAAGAAATCAAGCAAACCTAGCACAGACATATACAAGGCAAACCTTGAGTGGAGAAACACACCAACTGAAGGCATGGAAAGTAGTCCAGTGTCATGAAGCTATTAATGTTTATAATATTATTGGAAAATATTTTTCTTTTAAAATAAAGGTGTAGTCTGTGGGTGTGTCTTAATTGGATTAAAGCCATCTAGTCTGGGTGCTTTGATGTGTACTGGTTTTCAGATGTAAGAGAGGTAGAGTGCATTTGCATTTTTTGAATAGAGCATTCAAGAAGGTGAATGAAATCTGGCACCTAGCTAGCAGAGACCAAGCAATATGTTTATATTATTAATACAATTTGTACTATGAAAGGGGTTTTATTGTTAGAAGAGGCTGGTGATACAGTGAGGATTTGAATTTAATGAGCTGAGCTAGGTATAACTTCAATAGTTTTGTGTGTGCAGGACAGAGGCAATGTAAGATCAAAGCAGCTGTAAGCCTCCAACTGACTCCACAGGAACCAAAGTGAAAAGAACCTCATTTTGAATTTGTAAGGTGAAAATGCTTTGCCTGGTGTCTGCTTAAACATTTATGGGCTGCTGTTGCCTTAGTGGAGATTAGTTTGGGAATTTATTAAGACTTATGATAGTAGTAATTTGTAGCCATATGTAGATATTTAACTTGCCTAAATTAATAAAATGTTTCATTTAGTTTAATATAAAACCTCTCGAGAACTGGTGGTCTGATTCCTGAATTTAGAGTTGCATCTCAAACATACCACTTAAATCTATAGGTTATGTCAGTTGTTTAAGGTTCCCCTCTGGGATTTTTAATAACTTAGTTTTACCAATGGCTGGGTCATAACATCCAGTCTAAAGACTAATGTCACACTGCAAGTAAAATACTCTTCCAATAGCAAAAAGGTGACTGAAACTAGAAGTAGTAACAAGCTTGAGTGAAAAAATTCAAGGTAAAATGGCAAAAAGCCAAATTTCACTTTGACAAACTGCCAAAACATTACCAGAGCTGAGCATTGGAGAGCCAGTCAGGGTATGAACCTCTCAACAGAAGTCAGCCCACATGGAAACTTGGAACATGCGTAGAGAAATTGTCACCTCAATCATACGCAGTGGAAGTGAATGACCAAATATACCAGTCAATTGCAGGCATATACATACAACTAGCAAAGCTGTACCTTCACAGCAATCGGCCGCTCAGCAAGAAGGGATCTCACCAACTGTACTGAGTATAGAACTACCATCAACCTCAGAGGTCCATGTGCCCCCAACAACCTCAATGAAACAACAAGTTACCAAGGCAACAAGTGGCATGGGAACGACATACTCCAGACAAGGACCATCATCCAGATGAACAGCCAATGACAACACACGTTGTACCATTAAGAGACCTGCATGATTTCAAGACTATGTATGCAATCAGGTGCAGAAACGGACTTATAGAACAAACTGTTGTTAATGCATGAGAACTGTGGGTATATAGTGGGTAACTTGGGTAACTCAAAGTTACACTTGATTGTGCATGCAAACTTGTCTTTTGTTTGCTAGGAAAAGGGGGATGTTTGTATCTTTCTTCAGTATGAAAAGGCAGATGTTTGGGTTTGAAATGCAGTCAGTTCTACATTTCCCATCTGGCTTTCTATCGTCAGGTGACCTCTGCAGTCTTTGTAAGCAGACATCTTAAGATCAGTTCAACAAAGATTTACAATGAGAAAACATTGAGAAGCTCCACAGTATTTGAACATGAAACAGCTTCCACATTCACCAGCTTCCAGCCTTGTGGCCAACATTTCCCACATTTGTGCTCCTAAGGTCTACAACACAGTGATGATAAGTTAGTAGCACTTAAGAATTGGACTCATTCTCATCTGCCATTTAGACTTATACCCATTCTCTTTTTTTTTCTGTGTTTTTACACCTGCCTCATCATCCTTTGGTCCTTCAGCTATTTTCCTTAGTTTGTGTTCCAAGATCCTCCTTCTATACTTGTCATCTTTGCAGCTTTCAAAGGGGTGACTAATTTATTTGAGGCTTTATTTTTGTTATCCCATTTCTATTTCTAGTTATATTTCTTACACATTTGGCTGCATATCTTTAATTTTATGAGCCTACTGTTTTGGGAGGATATGTCCTTTGTACTGTTCCTCTGTTTAGTGCATAAATCCTCCAATCGTCCCGTGGAATACAGTGGTGTTAGCCTGCAGGAGTTTGAGGTCACGTGGGCTGGATAGGCAGGGTCTGTGTAACATCTGTTCTGTAGGCAGCAGTTTGGGCATTTCAGGAATATTTAAAACATTATTCAATTTTTTTTTCTAACTTCAAGTGAGACTACTGAGTAAAACAAACCTTTATCATTTGTGTCAATATGAGAGATCTTTGAAACTCTGCTTGAAATCTCTCAGCCCTGTATGCTACTTAGAGAATGAACAATCCTCCTTCTTAATGATTACTTCACAAGCATCTCTTCATAGACAGTGAGATGTACATACTGCTAGTTTTATTCTCCAGGTTTATAATTGATTTTTATAAATTGACAGATTTTTGCAAATGTGGCATCAAGCATGAAGCAGAATCCAATTGTTGACAGTTTTGTAAGTCACCTGTTGAAATTGCAATTTCTCCAGTTAACTGGCTCCAGTTCACTGTCAATATATGAAACCTTTTTACCTTGTTTAATGAGCTGACCCACTAATGATTTGTATAAGTTTCATTAATTTATCATAATTTTCTTGAGCATTTCCAATATAAGTCTCTGCAGTTTGTATTAGCATATATAACTGCATTCAGCATTACAGAAGTATGTATTAACAACACAAATTATAGAGAAATCACACAGTGTTCACAGAATAAAAAGCTTACAGCAGCAGCAATGACTGAATAGAGATTTAGAAAAAGCATAATATTCTACAAAGATCTACGAAACATCCTAAACAATAGTGTGTATTTTTTATATCTTAACTATACTAAATTGTTAGCAACATTAAGAATATTATACATGTCTGAACCCCTTGCTGAGTGTCCTTAAAGTCTCTCAGAAGACTTTGACGAAATATGTTTATTCATAGGTGACCTTTTTAAAATAATTCTTACACCACTCCTACAGCAACAATGCCAGCATGCTGAATACTTCTCCGCTCCTTCATTATCCAGTCTTGGCACTTGCTTATCTGCTTTAGATGCTGAACATGAATTTAATAGCTCTTCCTCGCTTCACACTCCCTCCCACTGAATGTCCTTTGTTACCTGATCTCTGAGGATAGTTCTGCTTAAAACGCATATCAACTTATGGTTTCCTAGTTGCAACTAGAATAATCTACTGCTTCTTTAGGTAAGTTAGGCAGAGATTATCTAGTGAGTATTGGTGGCAATGCTAATGTCATAAGCTGTTCAACAATCAAACACGAGGAAGATAAACTTGCATCCAAAATATTAGTTTCAATTATTTTCACATGTAAAATCTAACCGTCCAGAATTGCTTCTGTTAATTTTTTGCTCAGCTGTGGTTTGAATCATAAAAATATTGTTACAGTCAGGGATATGTCTGAGAGGCCATTTTTTATGGTATCTGTATTCGTGTGGGAGCCACAAACATGTCAAAGATCACAGTATGTTTCATTTTCACAGTGTGCATTAAATTTAACAGATTGTCAATACTGTGCTACTATGTGCATCCAAGCATAATGAGCACAATTACCTGGAACTAGGTTAGATATGAGCTGAAGGTGAAATATTTAATTGTAAGAAACACTTTCAAAAAATATCTCTCTCGTCCAAGTTCCCCAATTGAGGGCTTTGTGCATTTATGTGTCTTCTCTCTTTTGGAGTAAGGTTGATTCAGATCAACTTCGTTATAACCACTCCCAGTGCTCCACTGTCACTAAGTAAGAGTCCAATTACTGTAGCTTACCTCAAACCGATTTCCAGTTACTTTGCACTGCTGTTATTGACTTCGATATATAACCTGTAGCAGTGCTAAAGATCTAGAATATATTTAAAATCTTCTGGCCATGCAGTCTTCCTAACAACATTTTATCAATTATACAATATTCTGTCTTTAGTTATAATGAAAACTGCCTATACAAATTTGTCACGCTGTAATTACACACTCCTACCAATAAATGTGCTGTATGCATTTATAATACTAATATAAAAATAAAGGTAGAATGTGTGATTTTAAAATAAGGACTGAATTACATTTGCAGAGAATCATAAAAAAAACATAGTCCCACTTACCCACCTGTTCCCCGTAGCTGTACAATATTTTTTTCTTGAGATGAATATCCAATTCTCCTTTGAAAGCCCCCAATGAACCTACCTCCAGGATTTGCATTCCAGATCCTAACCACTCGATGCATAAAAATGTTTTTCCTCATGTATGTTTTTCTTTTGGCAATCACCTTAAACCAGTGTCTTCTGTATTCTGATCCTTCTACTAATGGGAACCATTTATCTCTATCGACTCTGTTCATAATATTGAAAACCTCGGTCAAATCTCTCAACCTTCTCTTCTCCAAGGAGAACAGTTCCAACTTCTACAATCTATCCATGTGACTGAAGTTCCTCATCCCTGGAACTATTTTTGTGATTTTTTTTTTCTGCACTCTCGCTAATGCTTTTATACATCAATCCTAAAATGTGATGTGCACAACTGGACACATTACTCCAGTTGAGGCGAAATCAGTGTTTTATGCAGGTTTATCATAACTTCCCTGCTTTTGTACATATGTCCCGATTTATTAAGCTCAGGATCCAGTATGCTTTATTAACTGCTTTCTTAACCTGCTCTGCCACCTTAAATAATAGGCGGAATTTTCCCAGAATTGCACTAAGTGGGGTAGCGGGCAGGTAAAATGGAGTCCAACCCGCCGATGAATATGACGGGCTTTCACGCCATGTCTTCCTGAGTCCGCCTCATTATATATTCCTGTGAAGCACGCTGTTTCCATGCGGGCGGGCTCGCCATCACCTTGCTGTTGAATCACGCCGGCCACCATCTTTAAAAGGCAGCCGCCAGCAAAACGCTCATCGCCACCAGCTCACCACCGCTGCCTGGGAGACATGGTCAGCAAAGACAAAAAGACTGCAGGCCCCTCGCTTCAATGACGGGTCCCTCGAGCGACTGCTGGATGTCGTGGTGGCCTGCCGGGATGTGCTGTATCACCACTCTGGCCGCAGGATGGGTAGCAATGTTACCAACCCAGCTTGGGAGGCAGTGGCAGCGGTGGTCAGTGCGAATGCCCTGCAGAAGAGGACAGCCCCCCAGTGCCGCAAAAGGATGAATGATCTCCTCCGTTCCACCAGGGTAAGTCACTCTTTTCATCGCTCCCAACTCACACACTCACAAAACCATCACACATGCACAGAGCCTTCACTCACTGCTAGTGCAGGGGACATCACCATTCACTCTCTCACACACACCTTCATTGCCCTCATCCCATCCATGGAACCACTCACCACCCACACAGGCCAGGCAGACTTATCATCTGGTCTGGCAGGAGTCCTGATACACTCTCCCCATCTCTATCCATGCAGGACAAACTGACTCACAACAGGAGGGAAAGGTCGCAGACTGGCGGAGGGATGCTGGAGATCAAAGTTCTGACAGAATTCGAAAACAGAGCCGTCCAGCTGGCAGGTAATGACTGGGACCGGTCCTGTGCTGACGGTGAGGTTGGTGCTGCTCTACCAATTGAGGATCCAGCAGTGCAACATCCATCAGACAACCATGCCGTGAGTGATGTGCCCTCTTTCACAGACCACTGCCATGCACTAATTATCTCTCCTTGCTCTCTCAGGCACATCTGCCAAACAGCCAACACAGCCCATGACACAGGACTTCCAATCAAGCTCTGAAGAAACCTCTAAAGAGGAATCTGAAGGCACCCTCCCTGAAGTCCCACCACAGCGCTCACCCACACCATCCACCAGCGCAGAGACACACACCTCGGTGGGACCGAGCTTTAGAGTAGCCTCGGGATCACAATCTGGTGAGCACATCGCACTGTCTGATCCACAGCAGGCAGTGGCAGAGACTTCCTAGTCCCCGGCACTCGGAGGATTGCTGGAGGCCAGGACGTTACTGAGTCCGAGTCAGATGAGGAGCCTCTGGACTCGGTCAAGCTACAGTTGCTGGAGCAGCAAACGCAAGCTAGGGAACAACAGGAAGGGATGTCTGCTGCACTCCTCAGATTGCAAGGCATGATGGAGGAGTCTGTCTGCCTTCAGGCTGAGGTAATAGCGCCGGCATTGCAATGTACCGAGGTCAACTGGCAGGATGGTGGCCGCCATGGAGACCTTAGTCCAGGACGTTAGTCCTGCCTGCTGTGCGGGCATAACTCCATTGCTGATGCCATAGTTGGCCTCCAACACTGTGTACGCGAGAGGAGTACTCACTCCAGCCACCCCTTCCGCTCACAGGGTCAGTCAGGGATTCTCGGACACCCATTGGGAAGGAAGACCAGCAGGTGCACGCTCCGGTCCATCCACTCAGGTGACTCTGGGAGTGACCAGCCCATCCGAATCCCGTCTTCCTGTGACCTCTGCAGATCCAGCTTCACAGGCCATGGAGGGTGCTACTGCCACACAGCAGGACCCCGAAAGCAGGCCGGGGCCTTCCAAGTCTCAGCCCTCCAGAGGCCGCCAGCCAAAGTCATCACAGACAGGGCATCGCAGTCAACAGGCTGCCTCCACCTCTGCTATGGATGTTTGGGGAGCACCAAGACATAGCGGCAAGGTTAGGAAAGTTAGCTAAAAGTAGTTGCACAGCCTGGCCACAGGTGTTGATCACTTGTACACACCGTTCACTATTGTCAATAAACTAAGGATGTTACCCTGCCTCTGGCTCCTTGTTCTGATGAGTGCTGTTCTTGTCACTCAGATGTGAAACCTTTCTGCACAAGATAAAAGGCAGGTGTCTGAGTCCAGGGCCTCTTCCCTGTGCTCTGTACAGCCTTCAGACCACAGTGCTGGTCCAGCCTCACACTCACTGATTACTCACAATGCTGATCCCTGCACCCCGGCAGTGTTGGTCATTGCTGCCAGAATGTAGTGAGCTAACGCCACAGAGTTCTCTCATACTCTCTGTTTGCTCTCAGGTTTGCTTTAAGGTGGGGCTGTCCCCATCACACCAGCACCTGCACCCAGTGATGCTGTGCACCAGCTCCTGAAGGGCTGAGGTGCTGAGGGCCGACACAGCATCAGTTGTGTCGAGAGTTTCATGGCTGTGTCTCTGAGATGACCCTGGTCACAGAGCACAAGTGAGCTGCCCTCGGCCAGGCAGGAGTCAAACATTCTCAGAGGATATGTGAAGACCTATGGAGTGTGCTCACTGCATGTTGTCATCATCCTCCTGCGATCGAGCGACTATTAGGGCCTCCGCTGCATCTCCATGACAGGAGAATTCTCACAGAGGGTATTGGCACTGCCATAAGCCAGACTGGAGTTAAATGTTCACAACTGCGATGTGAGAATCTACGGAGACACCTCACTGTATGTCGTCATCATCCTCCACAAACCTGGCAGCTATGAGGGCCTCCCGAGTGTGCCTGCCTTGTCTAGCCAGTGAGAGTACCTCATCCCGTCGTCATCACCCCCTCACCCTCAACCCCATCGGAGGAAAAGTGCAGCTCCTCCATCTCCTCCTCAGCCAGCTCCTCTCCCAATTGCAGCGGCAGGTTGGAAAGGGCGCAGCAGATGACAACAATGCGTGACACCCTCTGTGGTCTGTATTGCAGGCCTCCACCAGACCGGTCCAGGCACTGGAATCTCAGGTTCAGCATCCCACTGGTCTGCTCCACTAAGTTGTGAGCTGCTGCATGAGCCTCATTATAACGTCGCTCTGCTGCAGTCTGAGGCTGCTGCACAGATGTCATCAGCCACGGCCTCTGTGGGTAGCCCTTGCCCCCGAGAAGCCAACCCTGCAGCTTCTGTGGACCCTGGAAGACTGCAGGGATCTGCGAGTGACTCAGGATGTAGGCGTCGTGCACATTCCCTGGAAACTGTGCGCACACCTACAGGATGTGTTTCTGGTGTTCACATACCAGCTGCACGTTCAGTGAGTGGAAGCCCTTGCAGTTGATATAGTCCACCGAGTGTAGCGATGGAGACCTGAGCACCACATGCGTGCAGTCAACCGTACCCTGTACCTGTGGGAATGCCAAGATCAGGGCGAATCCAATGGCCCTTGCATCCTGGCTGTCCCGGTCCCGGGCGAAATGCACAAAGTTGTGTGCCATGGAGAAGATGGCACCTGTGACCTCATGGATGCATTTGTGGGTGGAGGATTGTGAAATCCCACAGAGGTCACCTATGGAGCCCTGAAAGGAGCCAGTGGCATAGAAATTGAGCGCCACAGACGCTTTCACAGCCATTGGCAGTGGATGCCCTCCATGTCCCCTTGGTGCCAAGCCCTGCAGTGAGTGGCAGATGTGAGCCACCAGGTCCCTAGACATGTGCAGTCGTCAGTGACACTGGTTCTCAGTCATCTGCAGGAATGCCAGGCAGCGTCTATAGACCCTGGGTCGCTAGGCGCCGACCAGCCACGGCTCGCTGTCGCTCCTGGGCAGCGTGTGCGGGAGCCCCTCCTGCCCCTTCTTCATGAGGTTGCTGCTCCTGCCTTTGCGCGGCCAGGTGCCTCAGTCGCTCTCTCCTCCGTTTTCTTTGCTCTCTGTAGGTCATCAGGCAGACAGCTAGGTCACCAGGATCCATGATCCTGATGTGGTCCTCCTGCAGCATGAAAGAGAGAGAGACATGGTTGTACTTAGCACCTTTCCTGCCCCTGTGTGACCACCCCTTAATGCTTCCCGGAGAGTGCTGGTCACCCCTCGGATGGCCAGAGCTGAGTGCGCTGTATGGCTGCCCTGTCAGCCTGCGACATGGGGGACACTGGTCCAAACCAGGATGCTGAGATTGCAAGGGGGCTGTGAGCACCTCCAGCAGTGACTGCTACATGGCCAGCATTGGCAAGGAAATTGTACAACGTGTGCAGTTCAATGCTCCGCGGTGCAATAAAGCGGTGGCGGACTTGAAGTCTGTGCCGGGAGGGTGGGGGGGGGTGGTGGGGTAAGGTATGGTGCGCTTGGTGGCCCTTTGGTGCCTCTGCATTGCTTGCGTGGGTGGGCGGGCTAGGAGCCTGACCCCAATCATATCCCTGTGGCTTCGCCTGATCTGTCTTATTTGCAGAGGCATGGTCAGTTTATACAGGTCCCTAATGCGTGGCCACTTCCCTCACTGACCCTGCCCCGCCCACCTCGATTGCCTGTGCGTGGGATGCAGCGCTAGGGCAGCATTTGACCACCCCCCCCCACCCCCACCCCCCCTCAGCAGTCGCCTCCAGAGCCAGGCATCAGTTTCCCCTTCCCTCCGGTGCCCTGAGGCCTGTAAACAATGGGCGAGCTGTGGAGAACACTGCTACTCACTCACCTCAGTTCCCCCAAAGTGAAGGCCGCCAAGTGCACATCGCCTGCCTGCTGTTGTGAAACATGTCAGCGGGAAAGCACGCTGACATGCACGGACGATATGGTGGGGGTCCAAGAGCCAGGCGGGATGGCCTTTTATTTATATGCTAATGTTTATAATTAGCTCTCCGACGACCGATGGCGGGAATCCTGGCCCACTGCTAAGCAAAGATCGCGACCTACCTTCACACTGTCATGAAGTGGGTCCCGCCATACTTTCAGCACATGTCATCTATCATGCCTGCTGCCAGGCGTCTCGGAAAGTTCTGCCCAATATGTGCACGTATAAATCCATGCCCCTCTGCTCCTCACCCCCTTTAGAATTGTACCCTTTATTTTGCATTGTGTCTCCTTTTCTCCCTATCATAATGACCCTCTTCACGCTTCTCGGCATTAAATTTCATCTGCCACTTGCCTGCCCATTCCACCAACCAACCAATGTCCTTTTGAAGTTTAACACTATTCCCCTCACAGTTCACAAAAACTATCCCTGGAGAACCCCGCCATGAACTTTCCTTAGTCTGAAAAACAATTGCTCACCATTACTTTATTTCATGTCACTCACCCAATTTTGTATCCATGTTACTGTCCCTTTTATTCCCTGAGCTCTAACTTTTTTCAAAAGCCTGTGATATGACACTTTATCAAATGCCTTTTCAAAGCCCATGTACACCACGCCGACCACATTACTCATCTACCCACTATGTTACCTCGTCAGAATACTCAAGCAAGTTAGTTAAACATGATTTGCCTTTAACAAATCCATGCTGGTTTTTGTTAATTAATTTGTATTTGCCTAAGTGACTGTTAATTTTGTCCTGAATTATCGTTTCTAAAAGCTGACTAGCCTATAGTTGCTTGGATTATACTCCCTGTTTGAACAAGGCTGTGACATCTGCAATCCTCCAGTTCTTTGGGCACCACCCCTGTATCTAAGGATGTTTGGAAGATTATGGCCAGTACCTCCACAATTTCCATCCTTACTTCCCTCAGTATCCATGGATGCATCTCATAATCCAGTTGATTTATCAACTTCAAGTACAGCCAGCCCATCTAATACTTGCCCTTTATTAATTTTTCACACATAAAGCATCTCAACTACCTCCTCTTCCATGATAACTTGGGCAGCATCTTCTTCCTTGGAAAAGATGAAATGTATTAATTTATTATCATAATACATATACCCCATGTCTCCATGTGAGAATTCCCTTTTAGGTCCATAATTGGCCGCACTTAACAACCTTTTACTATTTATATGCCTATAGAAGATTTTCCATTTTATGTCAGCTGCCAGACCCTTCTCAGATCCTCTCTTTGCTTCTCTTATTTCTTTTGTCACCTTGCCTCTGAACCTTCTATATTGAGCTGGTTCTCAATTGTATTATCTGCCTGACATCTGCCATATGCACCCTTTTTCTGTTGCAGGCTCTGATTCAACTATGCCCCATCCCACCCTATTTCGCCTGAAGACTTCACCTGGACTTGGTATTCCATATGGATATCCTTAGTATAAATATATAAATATCTAAACTTACCAGCTTCCATATTGTTGGTGATTTGACCTCTCCATGCAAGTGCACAGACACACATTCAACATCTCTCCCGATTTTCATCCCTTTAGATCAATATTGCCTGCTTGCACTGTTACCCGAAGTCTGAATTATCCCCAGTGTATGTGCAGTATACAGTGGTGGTCTGGCATCATTTTAAAAAGCCAGGATTTAAGATTTTAAAGAAGTGCCTGTATGAATAAATGTAAAATCAATGGTCAGAACAATGCATGGTTTCCCATTCAGACATGCAGGCCTCCACAGCTTAATTCACAATAGCCACTCTCATTGCAAAACTGTAACATTTACCCTGTAGTCTTCCTGAGATTGCTTAACTGCTTGGTTGTAACTCAAATGCATATGGATGAGGTCTGACTTGGGGTAAAAATGATTTTGGGTGGAATTAATCTGAAAATGAAGTGGCAAAGTTTGTTTAACACTGCTATCTCTATGGCTGCAACTAAGGTACTCTTGGGGGAGGGAGTAGATTCAATCCATTTTAATCAGGCAGCACTTGCCAAATTGTAATGTGGTAGGTTTACTTGGATTTGTTAGTCACATTCAGTTCAGCCCATCAGCTCAAGAAGAATCGATGCTTACTGCCATGCACAATTGTGATAATGCTAAATGGCTTGCATGGATTGGCAGCAAGCATCAATACTAAGGATTTGGTGAGAAGACAGTGGATCTTTTGCTACAGACTAATAAAATATTACAAGCAAACATAATAACGCTACTCCTTAGAGAAATATTATACAATGGAGTGAAGTCGTTTATTCATCTGAATAGACAAAATACGAACAGCACTTAAACACATCTTCATGCAACATCTGACATTATGTCTTATTGACATTGAAATATTCTGTGTTAAAATATTGCTACTGAAGTAGTAATAGCCTTCTACCATTGTATATGATACTTGCAGATGGGAAAATGCTAACAAATGTTTTCTTTTTTGACAAGTGCACATGAGGGACTTATCCAGGAATAATTTTGTTCATAGGTAGAGGAGACCATAACAGGCACTAGTGAATTAGATAGCAGCCCTCCACTTTCTATCCAAAGGGCTTCAAAAGCCCCTGCAAACAATGCGTACATCATAGATTGACACTCCAGTGTGATGAATAGATTGTATGAAGAATCCATCTGCTCAGTCCAGGTTCATTGCGTGAAACTCTGTAGTAAAAATCATTCCTGTTTAAATGCGGTTCGGAGATTCCTCACTGGTTTCGACCTTTCTTTATTAAGCTGTGTGATACTGGGAGCAGAGGTGTATCAAAATGTTGTGTCCACATGTGCACGTGTAGGACATCCCAAAAAGTTTATGGAGCTTCTGTCTAGAACTTGTGCTTGCAATGAAAGATCCAACTGCAGTGGAAGGGTTTGCTGTGGCTCAGCACACTTGCTACTAAGTTGGAATGTTGTTGGTACAAACCTTACCCCAAAGGCCTGAGCACATGATTAAGACTAGCACTCCAGGACAGTACTGAAGGAGTGCTGCACTGGCAGACTTAGCATTTTTTGAGCAAGGCCCTATCAGCCCTTTCAGACAGATATAAAAATCCCATGACACAGCTGGGGTAGGCTTGCCTTTTGGTGAAGAAAAACTATCCCCTATGGATTTTACTGAAATAACTTTATTTCATAAAATGATAGCTGTGTATGGTTTACAAGATAAAATGCATTATTTGCAGCAGTATTACTGTTTCCAGGGCCGCACTTTATTATCATTAATTCTTAATAAACTACTTCAGTGTTTATTTGAATTCTTGGCCCTGTGGAATGCAGACTGTGGCACCAGTGAGTTTGCAGTAACTCAACACATGTAATTTGTGCTCATGATGGTGTCATGTTTCATAAAACCTGCTCACTTCGCTGCTGGACAGAAATAACAATGTAGTGGTTTTCTATGGCCTTGCATATTCTCCCTGGTATCCTGGGGAATAGTTATCCCTTAACCAACATCACTACAACAGGTTAACTTGCCATTATCTCATTTTTGTTTTTGCAATCTTACTCTGTGCAAATTGGCTGCTCTGTTTCCTCCAACAGTGATTAACGCACTGTATTGTAAAATTTTTTGGCACATTCTGAGGTCATGAAAGGTGAATTTAAATGCAAATTACTTCTTTTTCTTGCTGCTCCACATGATGGCTGACTTATTTATCATAGGAATCGAGGAAGAAGAGTAGGCCTTTTAGCCCCTTTAAGCCTGTTCTACTGCCATTCAATGAGATCATGGCAGATCGGTAACAAATTCCAAGTTTTTAAAAAATTCATTCATGGGACATGAGCATCACTGGTAAAGTTATAATTTATCGCCTATCTCTAATTTCCCTTAAGAAGGTGGTGGTGAGTCAACTTCTTGAATCGCTAGTCCATGTGGTATAGATACGTCCACAGTTTTGTTAGGGAGGGAGTTCTAGGATTTTAACCCAGCGATGATCAAGGAACAATGCTTTATTTTCAAGTTGGAATGTGTGGACATGCCAGAGAACTTGCAGATGGGGTGCTCCCATGGCCCTGCTGCCCTCATTTTTCTAGGCATCATGGGTTGCGGGTTTGGAGGTGCTGTCTAAGATGACTTGTTGAGTTCCTAAAGTGCCTCTTGTAGATGGTGCACATTGTAGCCATGGACGGTGGAGGGTATGAATGATTAAGGTAGTGAATGGGCTGCTAATCAAATGGGCTGAATTGTCCAGGTTTGTTTTGAGCTTCTTGAGCTTTATTGGAGCTGCACTCATCCAGACAAGTGGAGAGTATTCCATCACACTCCTGACTTGTGCCTTGTAGGTGGTGTAACGGTATAAGGGAGTCAGGAGGTGAGTTACTCACAGCAGAATACCCAACCTCTGCTTTTGCAGCCAAAGTATTTATGTCGTTGGCTCAGTTAAGTTTCTGGTCAATGGTGAATGCCAAGATGTTGATGGTGGGGACTCCTGCAATAGATTTCCTGTGGGATGTCAAAGGGTCTTAGACTTTCTCTTGTTGGCACTTGTACAGCATCAATGTTATTGCCTTTTATCAGCTCAAGTCTGCATGTTATTCAGGTTTTGGTGCAAATGAACACCTCATTATCTGCAGAGATAATGGAACTAATCATTGTTCAATCCATAGCGAACTTTCCCAGTTCCGATCTTATGATGGAGGGAAGATCACCTGTACCTGCCTTTGCCCCATATCTCTTAATACCTTTAGTTAAAAAAAAATCAATCTCAAATTTAAAATTAACAATGGACCTAACAATAATTGCTGTTTACAGAAGAGAGTTTCAAATTTCTGCCAGCCTTTTTATGTTGAAATGTTTCCTAACTTTACTTCTGAAAAGTCTAGCTCTAATCTTTTAGGCTAAGTACCCTAGTCCTAGAATCTCCAGCCAGTCTCTCTATGGCTGAATGTTATTTTGTGGCTGTAAGCAATGACTACTCACTAATGATGATAATATCCTCCAAATTGGTTGTAACCTTTGGAATAGATAGAGTTGAGGATGGAGGCCTATCTACAGAGTTAGTCATATGAAGTTAGTTCTGCAACTGAATACTGACCACTGCTGGTATTAATTTGAAGAGATTTGCAAAGGAGACACAGTGCAACAGTACACAACAGAATATTGTACTTAACAGAGACTTAAAGGTAGTCATTGTTGCTTTACAAATATATTTACTGTAAGGAAAGTTGCATGGAAGCAAAACAATGAACATGTACTTACTTCCTCTTTGCCATGCAAATATTATGGGTTTATGATGTGTCCCAGATGACAGTGCTTAAATTTATGTGTTTGTGCCACGTGTTGCTTGTTAGGCAAGGCATTTTGTCAATCCTATGGAAAGAGATTGTTATAATTTAGGAGGATCTGGCATTTAGCAGAGCTCAATATGTTTATTGATTTGAAATAATGTATTACATGGTACATGCCAAATACATGAGTGGAATTTGAACTTTATATCAATATCATCTGACACTTCCTATTACAATCTCTGCCAGGTTCTTTAAACCTTCAGTGCCATCAGTTTCCTTTCTTTCGGGCCTCAGAATTCAACTGCAGGTGTCCTATCAACTTAACAGTTGGGCATAATTTCCCCTTGTGGCCTCCTTTACCACATAGAATCTCTCCCTGATCTTTCGCCAGAAGTCTGCTTATTTCTGTTCTTTCCCTGTCCCTTCTCTGTTATTGTGGGTTTATTTTGGGATTCACTGACTTGAATTTTTTATTCAGGAGGCACGAGCGATCGGCGGGCCCGGAAGCGGACGGGAAACGGGCCTATGACTGCGATCAGCCCCGACTGCGGTTTCATGCTGGCTGGTCAATTAACAGGCAGCCAGCATGAAACGTGTGCTGACAAATGTTCAGCACTGCCGGGGTGGGGGCGGGAAGAGGGCGGGCACCTACAAAACTGAGGGAGCACTTCTATTGAGCCCCCTGAAGGCAGACAGCTGCCCCAGGGAGCTGCAGACAACCACAGGATAAAGGAAACGACAAAAGTGCTGCAAAATATGTCCATGCAGCACAATCAAGCACCTGAAAGCATACCTCATAAAAAAACCAGGCCCCAGTTACCTGTTTTTATTTATTTCCACACGGAGATTTAATCCCATCCAGGATTAAGGTTTGATCAAAAATGTGAATGTCGCCTGGGAGAATGACCTGTCCGCCAACCATAAATGCGGACGGGTCACGTAAAATAATTGTTAATTGCATCGTTAATGGGCTTAATTGCCCACTTAATTGTCAGCAGGGGTGCTTCTGACTGTTGCGTGTGCCCACTGAGCGAAATATCACACAGTGACGTCGGGATGCTTGTCCAACGGTACCTCACACTATTTCACATCCGTTTGGGTCGGGTGCGCACCCACCCGCGAAACTAAAATTCTGGCCATGGGCTTCTTACTCTAGATGAGATCTTGCTGGAGACAATGGCCTTTTTGTTCAAAAACATTTATTTACGTGCTAACTATTTACAAAGGTTAAATAAGACCAAGGCATAGCTAGAGCTATTCTCTGAGATGCTTCACACTCATTGCTTCTCAGTGAATGACATCACTGTGACATGGCTCCTTTCGCACCTGGTCAGTAGCTATCATTACAGTTAACCCTTTACTCTACACCTTCCAGCCCTGCCTCCCCGGTGATAGAGTTGGCAAATACCATTCCAGCATCTCAAGTCTCTCGTCATAAGTGCATTTCTCCATCGTTGACATCATCTTGGTGAATCTACACTATATATTGAATATGAGGGGAATTTTAACCTTCCAAGGTGGGCAGATGTCAGTGCGCGGGGAAGGTTGAAGATTCAAAAATGCTGGCAAATCAGGAAACCCGCTGACTGCTACATTTAATTTGTGCGTGTTTGTTAGTGTATGGTAAACCTCTGTGGAACAGGATCATCTATGGTTAATTTATGGTAAAAAAAAATCAATTGAATGCATCTTTAACCTTGCATTGTCACTTTAACTGCCAGTGCATGGGTTTCCCAGGCAGTCCAAAACTCGCTGGGTGAGCAAGGTGAAAAGACAGTGGTGATTGATGGGGTTGATGAATTGAAAGTCTAGAAAGCCTTTAAATTCTGAAATATGACAGCTGCTACTTTACCTCAGTTAAATGTTTTAGCTCACAGGATGTATTCAAGACTGTGCTTTCACTGAAATGGAAGTGATTTTCAGTATCTTGGAGGTCATTTCTGCTACCTTGGGCTTTTTGACTTTGATTTGCAATTCCTTCCTGCCAGTCTTCCCAACAGCATGGGAGTAACTAAGGCAGTTCTAACTTGGACATTTGATGAGTCATAGGGGAAAATCTTGTGAAGGCAATGGGGATCTCGGCTGCCGGTTGGAAAGCTGATGGGCCCACATCGTGTCTTTTTCGGAAGGCTCACTGCATCTTGCTCCACCCAGGCACTTGAAGGCCAGTGGTGGGCCTTCCCCCAGAATTGAGGACCCCGGGGGTGGGAGTGGGAGTCCCACTCACTGAGGGCTGCCAGCCAATCACAGGCCAGCAGCTTTATTGAACCTTGGTGCAACCAGGGAGGTGGTGGTTTCTGCCAAAACTAAACCCACCCACAGTCGAGGACTGTCGCTGGGCCACAAGCCAGAGATGAATGATGGCAGAAGTGGGTTGTGGGTAGGGTGTCTGCAGGGAGATGGCTCTCAGTGGCCCCCACTTTCCAATGCCAAGTCCCCACCCACCACTCTACCACCTGATTAAATGCCCTCCTGACTTTATGATGGAAGAAAGGTCATTGATGAAACAGCTGAGGATAGTTGGGCCTAGGACTCTACCGTACTTGATTAAACAATGCATTTTAAAACCTTGAATAATTAATTCTAAAAATTTGCCCACAACGAATGTTAGCTGAATTGATAGTTGCCCATTTTATCCTTCTCTCCACTCTTGGTCATAGGCGTGTACCATGGAACTAATGGTTCCACATATAAAACATAAATGCATCTTTCCAATCATTTGCATATATCACAATTGGCTGATGTAAACAGGTATTTCTGACCTCATTATATGTATTGACAAATCACGCCACAACCCTGCCCAGCCTCATGGACAGATATAGGCTCCTGGCATCACCTGAGCCTGAAGGGAGCTGCAGGTGATTAAAGTTTCCACATTTATTTCTATCCTATCCAAACCTTTGGACCCACAAAGTAAAGACAGGAAAAAATTAATTAAAAAATAGACTGACCTAACTAGTTATGAGGCTTGGATTTCTGCATGTGATCCTGGGCCATAGATTAGCTGTCCCTGCCCTGGCTGGGAGATGACAGGACTGATGTTTTCAGGTGATCTTTGTGTCACCTGAAGGTGATTCTGTGTTCGCTCCACATCTTAAAGAAGACAGAATCACAATGCACTATTTTACCAGGTTACATGCTTGTCCCAAAAAAACACTTCCTCTCCTTTTATTTTCGTTTAGCACACTCACTGCAGTATAAAGCTCAGAACAAGTGAGGTTTGTCTCAACAGCGGAAGCCTTAGGTCCTGAGTCTAGGATACAAGGTTGATTTTGACTCTTTTGTACCTGTTTTGACTATCTTGATCATAACCACCAAAATTGATCCAATGATTCATGGGTAGAGGATTTAAATATTTTCAATGATGCTGCTACAGAACTCATACCACCCTGAGTTGGACGTAAATCGCCGCTCCTTCATTGTTGAAAAGTCAATATCCGGTAATTTCTTATCCAATACAATTGTGGGAGCACCAACACTACAAGGACTGCAGTGGTCCAGGAAGAAGGCCCATCACATCTTCTGCAGAAAACTGGATGCACAATATATGGCTTGTGCAGCTATGGCTTTGGGAGCATCATCCAAGAATAAATAAATAAGCACCAAAGCTATAAATGACAGGTACTTAATAGGCAATTAAGTTACAGCTTTAGTTTTGTATACAATGCAACCACTTCCCTGGCATTCAAAAAGAAAAACTACAGTATACAGAAGGAACTAAACAGAGATCAGTCAATAGCTCAGCAAGCATAGCCAGTGACTTTCTGGTGTGAATTTTTGCTACAACTGAGCTCTGTCACAGCGAAAATGATGGATGTGCCCGGAAATCGGAAGTCTCACCCTCAAACCTAACACCTCCCATTTTTGCTTGGGGTGGGGGAAGGGAATGCACCCAGGTCGGGATTTGTGTGTGGCGTTTCACAGAGGCAGCAGTCTCAGCGGCTGTGTCCACACTGAGTCGGATTTTTGTCTCAAACGTGTCTGAAACACAATGTGCACAGATTAGGAGCAGGCCTGAACTTTATGAATTTCTTTGGATAGCCAGAGTACCCGTTTGGAGAGGTGTAGGTACCCCAGTGGAATTAGCTCTAAACTTGTCTTAATTGCCCCATATTTGGCAAACACTCAATTCAACTGTCTTGCCTTTAAGTCAAGGGTGTAGGAGGGGGGGATCTGCTGAATTCGCAGGGCAGTTTTTTTTGCCCCCACTGACTCGTACAGCCAGGTGCCAAGAAGAACTTTGCTCTTAAGAGTGCATTGTGCTTCGTACGGAGGAAGATCCAAGATGGGAGTGGCACCCTCGCACATAGAGGTCACAGAAGCCAGTCAACATGAACAACTAGAGGCCAGAGGGAGGGCAGAGGCAGGAGGAAGAGGCAGCACCATGCACACCAGGAAAGAGGAGGAGCAGAGGCAGGATAACCAGGTACCACCCTGTAGGATGGGTGTACAGACCGAGGACATCCTACCTCAATATGACGGAGAACCAGTGTCGAAGGCTACTGAGGGTAAGTCGTGAGGTGGTGACAGTCTTGTGTCACATGGTCCAGCAGCAACTCAATCCACACTCTTTACAACCACTGCCAATCACATTCACTGAAAGCCCAGGTGGTTTGTGACCACCACAAGGTCTTTCTTCAAGTGTACGCAAGGCTCCCTGGCAGTAGCCACAACTTCTTCATACTAAGGAATTCCCAACTCCCTCACATATTTCAGCCTTCTGGGGAAAAGGTTTAGGGGATACCTTAAGAACTTGGATAATGACCCCCTTTATGACCCCTCAAACGGAGACAGAGTGGAACTACAAGCGTAGTCACTTCATCACAAGGAGTACAATTGAGCAGGCCATTGGCATTTTAAAAATGTGCTTCAGGTACCTCAATTGCTCAGATGGAGCTCTGCAATATGCCCCAGCAAGGGTATCAAGAATAGTAGTGCTGTACAGCATGCTGCACAACATTACGCAGTGAAGGGACCTAGAAATTGATAATGATGGTACCATGGGGAGGTCCCCAACCTCTGAGGTGGAGGAAGGCGAGGAGGAGAAGGAAGCCCCTGTCCATTCTGACAATTCCCAAATGGGGAGGACGAGGAGGCTACCAATGGCGGAGCTGCTGGGAGACATGGACGTGTAGCCAGGGCTAACTCTGTGTAGGAGAGGCATCATTGCCAGACATGTCCTCATGCAAAATTGATTCACATAATATCCTCCCATCTTATAATTGCCATCAGTCAATCCCTGAGCAACTTCCACCTAAAGGACCCTTTGCATTGATGCCACAATTACTTAAAGGAATGCCCTATCCCACAAGGTAGAGAATCAACATCAATGGCTTTGACTCAGTTACATTAAAATGGCTGAACCCCTCACCATCATAACCATGGGCATCAACAGACACACATGGTAAGATGTCCTTCACAAACAGGCCTCCTCATATAAACATGTAAATGAACTGTCAAAGCCACCACCTTGTCTGGAATCAAACAATACTGAGAGTGACATGACTTAAGATAGGATTGTATGTGCTTGCAAACATGCAGATAAGGCATACAAACATACAGATTAGGAGCAGGAGTAGGCCATTCGGCCCCTCGAGCTTGCTCCACCACTCAATAAGATCATGGCTGATCTGATTGTGGCCTCAACCCCACTTTCCTTCTTCCCCTATACCTTTTGATTCCTTTGTCAATCAAGAATCTATTTAACTCAGCCTTAAAAACATTTAATGACCCTGACTCCAGCACTCTCTGGGAAAGAGCATTCCACAGACTCACGACCTGCTGAGAGAAAAAATTTCTCCTCATCTCCAACCGAAATGAGAAACCCTTTATTTTTAAACTGCGTCCCCTAGTTCTAGTCTCTCCCACAAGGGAAGCATCCTTTTAGCATCCACCCTGACAAGTCCCCTCAGGATTTTATACGTTTCAATAAAATTGCCTCTCATTCTTCTAAACACATATTGTGCAGGAAGAGCCCACAACTATGCAGTCCAGTTTCTGAGGTGGGCACTGTTGTAGGGTGGCCGAGTTGTGCTATTAATGATAGAGTTGATCTGCAGACACTTCTTGGATGGAAACATTAAGTTTATTTACAACATACTCAGCAGCAACTACATACGTGCTTTCAACTCCAACTCTATCTCTACGCTGCTTGCTGAGGTAGCCCGTACTACTCCCCTATTGCTTACTTCAAAACATGTGATGCTCCTTAACAAGTATTATTCATAAAGGTGCATTGCACACTAAATAAAATCATAATTACTACATTCCCCCCCACCTTTAACTCGGCTATACATGTTATATTTACAAGTACATATTTTTGAAGGCAACATAATATTTACACTGGGTAAGGAATTTATAAGTTCAGTCTTTCAGGTGGTTTCCTGATACATGTGCAATGTCGCAGCTCCACAACTTCAGATTCGTTGTCAGGTACCTCCTTTCTAGGAGTTGCTTGAACATCAGGTGCTTTGGTGGGCACTTGCAGTTCTGTATCCTCAACTCTTACAGGAACATCAGACATGTCAGTCCTGGGTTGAGCATCCTTAATAGGAAACACAGACCCGGTCATGATCACTGGTGGAACCAAACCTTGGTAATTTGTCTTTCTCTTCCTTAAGTGGTCTACATGTTTACGGATGAACTGGCCTTACACCTCTACGTGGTCCACTCACCGCACTTATTTCACCCGGGAACCACTTTGGTCCTACACCGAAGTTTTTCAGGTATACCGGCTCTCCCACAGTAAATTTCCCCTCGCAACTATGCCAATCATGTCTAGTTTTTTGGCTTTCCTGACTCCTTTCTGCCTTCCCATCTAGTTTCGGCATCATTAAGCTCAATCTCTACCTGAGATGGTGTTTCAGCAATAACTCTGCAGGTGTGGCACCTGTTATTGTGTGAGGGGTAGTCCTGTAATGAAAAAGAAAGCGTGTTTGCTTAGTTGCCAAGGAATCGCCAGTTAGCTTTTAATGCCTGCCTTGAACATTTGAACCATCCTTTCAGCCAATCCGCTTGAGGAAGGGTGGTACGGTGCAATTTTCACATGAGTGATACCGTTGAGGCTGACAAGCTGTTGAAACGCAGCACTCATAAATGTCGTGCCATTATCGGAAACGACTATTTCTGGTAGTCTGTGAATGGCAAAACTCTGACGCAGCTGACGTTGGTGACTTCACCTCATATATGTCCAACCATTTTGAATGGGCATCGACAATGAGCAGAACATTGTCACCAGGAAAGGTCGAACGTAGTCAATGTGTAACCGCACCCAGTTCTACCTGGCCACTCCCATGGGTGTAACGGAGTTGTCGCTGACAACTTCTGCAGTTGCTGACATTGCACACAGTGCTTTACTAAACTCTCAATTTTGCCATCCAACCCAGGCCACCACAGGTAGCTGCATGCTATGGTCTTCATTCGGGAAATTCCTGGATGGGTACTGTGTAGTTCAATTAAAAGCCGCTCCCTTCCCTTTGGATGAACTATTACTCATGGTCTCCACAATAAGATGCCATCCTGGCTGGTTATTTCATGTCTTCTGTTGAAGTACGGTTTCATTTCATCAGATAGGGGCTCCTGTGACCAGACATGTAGCACTTGTTCTCGTACTTGAGATAGGACTGGGTCCCGACTTGTCCAGTCTCTGATCTGTTGAGTACATACCAGCCAGGAATCAAAGAAATTTAACAGTTAAACAAGGTACTGTGGAACTGAGAAGCGCTCATCATTTTCTTGTAAAGGCAATCGACTAAGGGTATTGACATTAGTATTTTGATTGCCAGGCCTTTGTACAAAAAGTATAATCATATGTTGCAAGAATTAAAGTCCTTTTAGTATTTCTGTATCTTCTTTCTACATGCCCTCTTCTTTCTAGCGCAGACTTTAATCTCGGCCTTCTGTTTGACTTCACTGTTGGTTAGACTTCTCTCAGATGCAAGCTCAACTTGTCTGAGCTCAGTGGCTGAGCCTCCCAAAATTTCGTTATCTGTCTGATTCTTGGAAAATTCTGCAACTTTTGCTTCCAAAGCTTCTTTGGCTTCATTGAGCTGATTCTTAGCTCTTCCATCTCTTTTTTGTGTTTGTTTGCTGCTTCCTGGAAAATTGTACATTGTTGTGTCTTCTCTGCCAACTCATTCTTCAGTTTATTCAGAGAAGTGCTGAATTCTTTCTGTTTCTATTCATACTTTTCCAGAGGTACAAACTTTGACCTGAGGGAATCTTGTTGTGCGTGAAGGTATTTCAGCAGGTTTTCTTTTTCCCTTCGAAGGTTTCTCACCTCATCTCAAACTCTGTCATCAAGCAGGATCTCTTTGAGTTCCTTCTGCTGTTCTTTCAGGTTTTGGCTTAAGACAGCATGCACTTCTTCAGGCTGTTGAGTCCTTAAACACTCCTTTTTCAAAACAGGAACGCTTCTAGCTTCCTTTTGGAAGCTCAGTGGCCAAGCAAGGTTGATTTCCCTTAGCTAATTTTGCTCTAGAAGTCTTGGACCTCTGCCTCTCAATACCAACACCAACATGCCGATTGGCTTCCATAATGGACAGTTACTCTGCTTATGCCTTTTACTTGAATGTCTTCACTTGAATGTTTTTAGCTTGGCATCTGTTTCTTCTAAACTTAATTGATGTTGACCATCATTCAAGTATCCAAAGGTATGTTCCCCAATTACTATAGTGGAAGCTCCTGTGTCCACTTCCATTCTAACAGGTCTGCCATTTACTTTCAATGTGACAAATATTGGCCTGTCTTTCCAACTTTCAGATTAAACAACAAGTAAATGTCTGGATTTGTTGTTTCAGGCTCTTCTACATTGTAGATTTCATTGGGCTTCTTCTATTGTTTACAAGCCTGCTTGAATCTTTCCTTGCATTGCCTCATCATATGTGCATTTCTATGACAATAGTAGCATTCGATTTTTTTAAACTGCCAATCACTAAAAGATGGATTTCTTCCACCGCTATTAAAATTATTATTGGATTTTGCTGCTAAGTTAATTTTCTTTATTCTTCAGCTAGTGGGGGCTGTTTCCCGCTTCTTGATGGAGTCTCGCTTTTTTGCACCTTTGTCGGCTGAGGTTTCCAGCCCGATGAGGAGGACGGCGCCATTTTGCGCACTTTGTATTGCTTTTGAATCTCTTACTGTGCTTTCCATGGCCAGTGCTATCTCTAGCGCCTTCTTGAAATCCAGGTTAACTTTGGACAATAACCTTTCTCTGAATAGTGCCCTCTTTCACAAAACACACTAAACGATCTCTGAGCATGTTGTTCAGAGTCGTACCGAGCTCGCAATGTTCCATTAGCTGCTTGAAATTTGCCATGTAGCATGCAGTTGTCTTACCCTATTTCACGAATTAAACCTGAACATCTGTATCATGACTGTGGGTTTGGTTTGAAAGTGACCCTTCACAAGATCCACCAATTCATTGCAATTCTTTGAATCTGAGGCACTGGGTGCCATCAAACTTTGAATCAGGCTGTAGGTTTTGTTCCCACAAGAATTCAAGAGGATCGCTCACGTCTTCTTTTCCCCCATAATCTCCTTCGCTTAAAAAAATGTGAGGCATTCTATGTATTGAGACCAATTGCCCGTGGCTGGCTCAAAAGTATCAATTCTTCAAAATTGTGGCATTTTGAGAAGGGATAACTTCTTCAATTCTAATGGTGCTTGCTACTTACAATCACTGGGTGAAGTACAGTGCCAATTTATTTTAAACTTGATTTCTTCTTTTCAGTCCTGCTTTATCCTCATCACCAGTTTGTTGTAGGGTAGCCGAGTTGTGCTATTAACAATAGAGTTGACATTTCTTGGGTGGAAACATTAAGTTTATTTACAACATACTCATCAGCAACTACAGTATGATTTCAGCTCCAACTCTATCTCTACACTGCTTGCTGAGGTAGCCTGTGCTACTCTCTTATTGGTTACTACAGATCATGTGATCATCCTTAACAAGTATTATTCTTAAAGGTACATTGCACACTAAATAAAACCATAATTACTGCAGTCACCATATGCAACATTCCAGGCTTCCATAAATGTCTGCTTCCTTCACAAAGCACATCCTCTGCCACCTGGAATGCAAATGTTGCCAAAGCTGTGGGGACAACAGATGAGCAATATTCCCTGGAGCATATATAACATGTCAAGCTGCAATGCTTCACCCAGACCAATGCATGGTAGTGCATTCTCCTCTGTATGACATTCTATCAATAAAATTGTATGGCGAAAAGGGTCATGAGAAATTCAGATTATAATGCTCTCAGTCATTCTTTATGCTTACATGTACTAATCATTTTCACCATATCATCAATGACTACTGGTAAGGTTTAGTGGAGCAAATAGTTCTGCACAAATGCTTGGTGCCATATATGTTATGACTGTGACTCCAAGATAGCATTCCGTGATCTGCGACTGCTGACAGGCCTGCTGGTTTACTCCCTCTTTATCAAACCGTTATGCCATGATAATTTGGAGTTATGAGGGAACTGGTCAATGCTGAACTGTGTGGGATCATCCTGATAGTTGGGTGGCAAGAGGGCAAGTGAATGGAATAACGACTATGGCACTGTTCATCATTCATTCACTGAGTCTTGACGGCTAACTACGTGATTGCAGGGCATCTGTACCAGGCAGTGGTGGCAAGACAATTCCGTCTCCATGCCTGTGTCTTGTAAATCCACTCCATGCTTTCAGTGCTTCAGTACAGTACACTGTAAATAGGTAGCAACAATGACAATTTTTTCCATGCTGGGTAATCTGTTCTAGAGTCAGCTAACATTTGGACAACATTAACAGAGTTCCCACTCACCTAATAAGTCAATGGGATCTCCTCAGAGGCACAGGAACTTCACCATGGACAAGCAATCTCTCAAATTGGCCTTCCTGAGGGCCTGCTTTTTATCTGCGCCTGAGTCACCCAACCCACACTGGGCCCACCTCTGGCCCCAATCATTACTTCCAGGGTCACCCGCCCTACCTCCTAAAATTTGACACTCAATCAGGCATTTATAGAAGTCGGGTTTGCGGTGCTAGGAATTGTCCTAAACAGTCTGCACCCAACTCGCGGGTGAAAATCTAGGCCTAGGCCTCTGATTTGTCTGGGTCAGGAAAACTCTAGATTCATAGATCTCAGCATGTCAAAATTATTTCACAAAGGATTACTACCTTCAGCAGGCTCAAAGCTAAACTACAAACTAGACAGTGAAAAAACTTAGGCCTGGATTTTTCCCTTGTCGGGCGTGCTTTCGGCAGGCACAGGAAACGGGTCCCCCAACGCCGACCGCGATTTCACATTGGCTGGCCAATTAATGGTCAGCCAGCATGAAACGTGTGCTGAGAAGCTCAGCACTGCCAGAGTGGGTGCTGGAAGAGGGCGGGTGACGATGTCACTGTGGGCACGGGTGAGCGCTTCCACTGAGCACTCTGAAGGCAGACAGATGCCTCAGAGAGCTGCAGGCCTCCAAATAATAAAATAAAGCACAAAAGAGCTGCAAAAAATATCCATGCAGCACAATCAAGCACCTCAAAGCATATCTCATAAAAACGCTATCCCCAGATATTTCTTTTTATTTTATTTCCTAACGGAGGTTTCATCCAGTCCTTGGATGTGGTTTTATCAAAAATGTAAAGGCCGCTTGGCCGATTGGCCCATCCATCAACTGTACGGTTGGACAGGCCATGAAAAATCGCTAACAATTGTACCGTTAATGGGCTTAATTGCCCGCTTAATTGTCGGTGGGCGCTTTTCCAATTGCCACACGTGCCCACTAAGCAAAAAATTGTACGGTGCACAGTGATGTCGAGGTGCTTGCCCAACATCAGCTCACGTGATTTTATGCCCGTTCAGGTCAGATGCGCGCCCACCCGCAGAACCTAAAATTGAATCAGAGCAGTTTATAAACAAAAATACATGGCTTTTTTATGCAGTTCACATAATACAGTAACGTTTCACATAGCTTGAAAGAATTTTGATACACTTTCTCAAACTTGCGTTGGCCATTCAATGCAGAATCTGGCTTCTCCCAGATTGCACTGCAAATATCACTTCCTACAGAGTGAAAACAAATCTTCCTCTTGTTCCTCTCCAGAGAATTTGCATGGAAGCAGAGACTGGATTTCATTCAAAGGATTTATGGTAGCAAATTCCTTTTTATATTCCCTTTCTATCCCTTCCTGGATCATCCACTACATCTCCATACTAGCCCAGGTTTTATGACTTGGAAGCCCTGAAAAATGCTAGGAAAATGTATGCAATCAATTTGTAAAAGGGAACATGGCTCTGTTATGCCCATTAAGATCAAATGGCTAGACGGCTAGCATGTAATTCAGAATAATACCAAAAGAACAGGTTTCAGTCCCCATTCTGGCTGAGGTAGACTTGGGGCCAGCCTTCTTCCCTTGTCCCTTAGTAAAACTACGGTGTGGATCAGCCACCCTCAAATAATTAAGGATGCTACCTGAAGAAGAAGAAGAGAAAGTCAGAGGGGAAATTGAAAGGACTTCCCACTTCCTGAAACTGACAAATTTCTTGCCATTGTCAAGTGTGCTGACAAGAAACACCTGAACAAAGAGACAGGTAGCTGCACTTTATATAAGGAATGTGATCAAAGTGGAAGATGGTTTTCAGTCTCGTGGCAGTTATCATTTCTCCTGGCATTTCGATCTCATTCTTACACAGCCAAAGCAGATGGCATCCAAAATAGATGGGCATGATCAATGTTATCTGATTAAATATGAAAAGAATATAAAGGAATGACTGCCTATTTATACGTAGAATCATGGAATCTTACAGTGCAGGAGGATTGTCTCTGCTGAGTCTTTGAAACAGCTACCCTATTAGTCTCATTCCTTTGCTCTCCTCCATAGAACTCCAATTCGTTGTTTTCCAATGTCCTTTTGAAAATTACTATTGAAGTTGTCTCCATCATCCTTAAAGGGAGTTCATTCCAGTCATATCATCACTACATAAAAAAATTCTCCTCACCTCCCTCCTGGAGAGGGAGGGGCTTGTTGGTGGTGGTGATGGGGGGGGTGGCATAGTGGTATTGACACTAGACTAATAATCCACAGGCCCAGATTAATAATCTGGGGACATGGGTTCAAATCCTGGTAGAATTTGAATACAATGAATACATCTAGCATTAAAAAAGCTAGTCTCAGTAATGATGACAATTTAACCATTGTTGTTTGTAATCTGGTTCAATAATGTCCTTTAGGGAAGGAAATCTGCCGTCCTTGTCTGGTCTGGTCTGCATGTTTCTCCAGACTCTTAAATGCCCTCTGAAATGCATAGCAAGCCACTCAGTTGTAACAGACTGCTATGAAGCCTAAAATGAATGAAATTGGATGGACCAGAAATGACAATGGCAACCCCAGCCCTGTCACCTCTGAAAAGTCCTCCTTACTGACTTCTGGGGGCTTGTGCCAAAATTTGGAGAGCTGTTTCACAGACTAGTCAAGCAACAGCCTGACATAGTCATACTCACAGATCATACCTTATAAATAGTGTCCTAGACACCATCATCACCATCCCTGGGTATGTCCTGACCCACTAGCAGGACAGGCACACCAGTGTGCAACTCCAACAACACTCAAGAAGGTTGACACCATCCAGGACAAAGCAGCCCACTTGACTGGCACCCCATCCATCACCTTCAACATTCCCTCCCTCCACCACAATTGCACAGTGGCACCATCTACAAGGTGCACTGCAGGAACTCACCTAGGTTCTTAGAAAGCACCTTCCAAACCCATAACCTCTACCACCTAGAAGGACAAGAGCAGCAGCTGCATGGGAACATGACCACCTGGAGGTTCCTCTCCAAGTCAGTCACCATCCTGGCTTGGAAATATATTCCTTCACTGTCGCTGGGTCAAAATCCTGGCACTCCCATCCTAACAGCACTGTGGGTGTACCTACACCACAACACCACAACACCACCACCTTCTCGAGGGCAATTAGTGATGGACAATAAATGCTGGTCTAGCCAGTGATGCCCGCATCCCATGAATGAATAAATACATTTTAAAAACTTCTTTTGCCAATTATCCTAAATCTGTACCATATTGTTACTGACCACCTAGCTAACAGGAACCTTACGTACACCATCAAACTCCTTTATGATTTTGGACCTCTCACTTATATCTTTCCTTAAGCATCTTTGCTCTAAGGAGGACAATCCCAGATTCTTTAGTTTCTCTAGGTGATTATAGTCCATCAATCCTGGTTCCATTCTAACAAATCTCCTCTGCATCCTCCCTAAAGCCTCAGCATCCTTCCAAAATTGTGTCATGGAAGGCAATGGAAATTTAAATCTGGGGAAGTGTGCAATGGGTATTTGATTCAACATGTTCTGTTTAGCACTATGAGCCCCAAGGCAAAATTACCTGCGAAAGCTGCTTTCTCCTGACTATCAGCTGAGAATCCATTTTAGTTTCATCAGTTATTACAGGTTGCTAGCCAACATCTCTAAATGTGCAATTAACTTATGCTTTGGAAAAGCTATTTTCAGCAAGAATCCTCATGTGCAGTGTTTTTTTAATCCTGCTGACATGTGGTCTGCTGGGTCACTGATCCCAAATTATTAGGCAGTCATCACGTAAGTTCCACAATAATCTAAGGCTTAGGAGAGCTCTCCAAGGATACACACATATTCAATGAGGCTGTGAGCTGCATGTATACAAAGGTCAGCACATGATTGATGCGTGGGTTTCATTACAAGTATCCTAAATTGCAGCTCACACTCTCCTGACAAAACTCCTTGTTGTGGCGACAGTGATTTTCTTAAGGCTAATGCTGCATTTCCTAAGCCTAGCTTTATTCCTTTCTGCAATTTCTAGAACCTGGGACCACATTCAGCACCATGTTAGCAAAGTCTCATACCAGTAAATTTAAGTAAATGTCTTCGTTGGCCTTGTTCATTATAACTTTGCCTGGTAGTGAAAGAAAGAGAAGGAAGGTCTTACTTTTATAGAGTGCCTTTCAGAGCCTCAGGGCATCCAAAAGTACTCCACAGACAATGAAATATTGTTGCAGTGCAGTCACTGGTGTAATACAGCAAATATAGCAACCACTTTGTGCACAGCAAGATCCCACAACCAGCAATGAGATAATGACCATATAATCTGTTTTAGTGATGTTGGTTGAGGAATAGATGGTCAGGACATTGGGAAGAACTCCCATGCTTTTCTTTAGGATAGTTCCCTATGGGACCTTTTATGTCTATGGGGCTTTTGGTTTTAAAGTATCATCTGAAAGACGGCTACCCCAACAGTATGAAAAGTGTACAATCACCACCACGTTACTTGTGCAGACCCCTGATCGTGGCTGCAGACAAATGGTCACTTTTGCATCATTGTAAATTGGTTTGTTGCTGCACAGCAACACAAAAGTTATCTCTGGAAGCAGGCACAGGTATGATTCTGCAGTGCAATAATAACAAAACAATGAGAGGGTTCCTCCAGCAGGCCCCCTTGATGGGTTTGATATCATGTGGGTTATAACTCCAGTGAATTGTAACTGCTTTCAGCCCTACAATTCTCCATGATCTCTGCATTCCTCCAAAACCTGCCTCTTTGACCAAGTTTTTGGCTATCTGCCTTAATATTCTCTTAAGATAAAAGCAAAATACTGCGGATGCTGGAAATCTGAAACAAGAACAAAAATAGCTGGAAAAACTCAGCAGGTCTGACAGCATCTGTGGAGAGGAAGGCAGAGTTAATGTTTTGAGTCCGTATGACTCTTCATCAGAACCGAAGAGAAAATCTCTCAATTCTCTTCAGTTCCGATGAAGAGTCATATGGACTCGAAACGTTAACTCTGTCTTCATCTCCACAGATGCTGTCAGACCTGCTGAGTTTTTCCAGTTATTTTTGTTTAATATTTTCTTATGTGGCTTGGTGTCAAACAAATTTTGTTTGAAAACACTGCTGTGAAGAATGTTGGATCGTTATACTGTGTTAAAGATACCATATAAATGCAAGTTGCTGTTGTATTGTAATGCTGCGTTTAAACATTGATTAGTTTGCCCTATTGGGCCTCGTGAGCATTTTGTAAACATATTGCAGTATTATTCATCTCATATGTAAACAAGCACTCCTACTTATTAAAAAGCAGCAGCCGCATGTGCAATCCAAGTGTTGCAGTGTGTGATCTGTGTGCTGTTGGAATGCCTTTTACACCCAACAGTGACCATTCTGAGTAACTTCTGTTTCTGTACTTTTTACTCCAGTTCCCCTTCTACACCCTCCGTTGTGAGGCCAACTACCATAGATGTCAATGTATAAGTCGATCTCTGAAGCTTTGATTAAAAGAGGGGTTGACTAATATACTGGGTGTATGGAAAAATATGATTTTTGGGGGCCGAAGAGATGGGGTTCTGAATTTCATGCTTGATGTACATGCAAAGTCGGTGGGCCTGGGAGCAGATGTCGAATCCGCTCCCGGGTGAGATCGCCTTCTCAATGTGATTTCACACCGGGTGGCCAATTAAAGCCCAACCGGCATGAAATATTCAGTTGGCCTGACAGTGCAGACGGGAGTGTGAAGGAGTCAGGCGCCGGGTATCCCTCATTGGTAACTTCAATTAGATAGGCCCTAACAACATGGAAACAAATTTGGTGTTAGTTCTGCGGTTTTTCGGCTATGAATTGATCCTGACTAAAACCTTCACTGCTTCAATGGCCTGAATTTTCAGCTCAGCGGGCGGGCGAAATCGGCGGGCCTGGGATCAGCCAGGAAATGGACCCTTGATCGCAATCAGCCCCCGACCAATTAACGGTCAGCCAGGTGTGAAACGTGCACTGAAAAGCTCAGCGCTGCCGGGGTGGGGGCAGGAAGAGGGCAGGCGATGACATCAACGCGGGCGAGGGTGAGCACTGGCAGAAATCTCCCTGAAGTCAGAGAGCTGCCTCAGGGAGCTGAAGAGCTAAAAGAGCAAAAATTAAGGTTTCAAAAGCTGAAAAAATTGTCCATGCGACATAATAAATCACCTGAAAATTTAGCTGATGAAAATGCTGTCCACAGAAATTTATTTATATTTTATTTCATCACAGAAATCTCATCCTGCCCACGGATGAGGTTTGATGAAAAATGCAATGGTCGCCTGATCGATTTGTGCCAACCATAAGGTTGGATGGGCAATGAAAAATCAGAATTAATTGTGCCGTTGATGGGCTTAATTGCTCTCTTAATTGTCGGCGGGCATGCATCCGGCTTTTGTGCGTGCCGCCCAACCAAAATATTGTGCGAGTGCGGGATGACGTTAGGATACTTGCCCAACATTATCCCGTGCTATTTCGTGCCGATTGGGTCAGGCGTGCATCTGCCTGCAAGGCGTTAAATTCAGCCCAATGTATTTGTATATAGTAGCTCTGAAATATGCCTTGAAAATCTACAGGTCATGCCCAGCATCTGCCACTGATCCAACTAAACTTTGTGGCAGCAGTAAGGAAGCTGTGGGTGGGGGGACTGAGGAAAGAGTTGGGGAGGGGATTCCCTCCACCTACTTACACCAGTGACAAAAGAACAACTAAAGCCGAAGCTTTTTCTCCAGCACCCTTCATGACTTCAGGACATCTCAGAGTGCCTCACCGCTTTTTGAAGTGCGGTCACTGCTATAATATGAAGAATGTGCCGGCCAGCCAATTTGAGCACAGCAAGCTCCCGTAGACTGCAATGTTGCAACTCTTATATCCATCTGAGAGGGTAGACATGGTCTCCGATTAACATCCCACCTGAACATTGGCAGCACAGACAGTGCAGCACTCTCTCAGGACTGTGCTGGGCCTGTAAGCCCACATGTTCAGCTCTCTGGAGTGGGACTTGAACCTATAACCTCTTGAATTCCACAGAGCAGAATGCTCCACTATGGTAGACACCCATGCCATCAAGGGTGCATCTGATCTACCTGCTACTGCAGCAGCTCTGGATTGTCTGGCTGAGGTGGTGCAGTTAGGGCTAGATTTCATGGTGGGGGATGAAGTGAGGGAGCGGGTGCAAACAAAGTGCGCTTGTTCCCTTTTGCAGGGGAATCCTTTTTTCAAAAAACTGTTTTTACTTATGCAGGGATCTGGTCATATTCCATGGCTACTGCTGGGTCAGTCAGGACACCAAACCTGCAGTATGCCGGGTCATAATGAAGGCCTAGGTCATGGGGAGTCTGACGTTCAGAGAGCCCTCACCCTCAGCTCAGCCCACACACCACCCCCCCACCACCCAGACATGTAATTACAATGGCAATATGCCAAATGGCCATGGGTTCTCTAGGCCAATATCTTTTGTAAACAAAATGATCCCCATGCTTTGTACAGACTGATCTATTTTCTTAGCACTTTGGCAAAGATTTATAGGTGAACCAGCTTAGAAAGCTAGGGCAGTCAAAAGGAAATCTGGCAAAACTCAGAAATATGACAGCAGCAAAATCACAAATAAATGAAAGCGCTTGTGCTCCGGAGGCCTTTTATCCCGTCCTTGGGTGACAATTTGATAAAAATGTGCCGCCTGCCTGCCCATTTTGCCCATGTGATGAGCTTTTCAATGGCCTTAATTGGCCCTTTAATTGTTGGCGGGCACGGCTCCAATTCCCATGCCAGCTCGCCGACCTCAATATTGCATGCGTGCGCAATGACACTGGGACGCTCACCTGACATCATTTCGCACAATTTGATGCGTTCAGGCCAGGCAGCGCCCCACCTCGGAATGTAAAATTCAGGCTGGGGTCTTATTATACACCATATATCGACTTGTATGCCCAGATCTATGGTAACCATATCCTATCGACCCTGGGGTTGAAGTTCAGGCTTTTCTGACAAGAATGGATCTGCTCCTCAGTTGAAGAAATAGTATGGTGATGAGGAACAAATTGTCACGTACTCTCAACATATTTTAAAACACTGGACAAATCCATTTTTTAAATTATTATTAGTACATTGCAGATTATAACAATCAATCATTTGTACCTTGCTAATGTACCACTGTATTAACAATACTGCCAGATAGAAAACCTAACTCACCCACCGTAATCCAGTTCATTTGTGTTAGACTGATAGAAACAAAAAGTGGAATTTGAATTGCAGTCAACTGTGATCTAAAATAGTCAAATTTCAACTTTCAATTAATTCTAGTAGACTTGCATTGCTTTTTTTCTCTTACAGTATAATGGTAAATTAAAATTTAAATATAGATAAATTCAAATGTGGATCTTAGTTATGCTTGGTTAATGCTACATCAGCATACATGAAGAGAATTACTGATGAACATTGCTCCATTGCTGAGGTATAAAGGGTGACATTGCCAAACCACAGTCCTTTTTAGTGACTTTACTGGATCTTCAGTTATGTGCTTTTCATATTGTACAATGCTTTCATTGTTTTTAAAGGGCTAATTCAAAAATTCCAAGAAGCACCAATTGCCTTTCAGGCATTACTGAAAACCTCTGAAGACTGAGTGAAGTAGCTTAAGTTCTGGACTTCAAAACTGGTACCCAGGCAGATAACCAACCTTTTTGGTTGGACTCCCAACAGCTAAATCACTGGAGTTCTTTGAGTGATAGTGTAAAATCGGTGATATCGGATCAGCTATCTGTTATACATCTCTCTTGATTGAAGTAAATGGGAACAAAAATGGGGAAAGATATATAACAGCTGTAATATCACATATTGCCACCCAAAGACAAAATAGCCCCCACTGAGTTTTGTCTGACATAGAGGACTAATTTTCCTGGAGAGCCAACAGTTGGCTGTGCATGACCAAGCCTATGAATCATTTTAGTCATAATAGCCTAGCTCTTCCGGTCAGCAGGAATGTTGGGCACATTCCTGCTGTCCATGAAGTTTTCTGTGCCATAATACATTGTGCATTTTCAGCTGGAACGCCTGATCCCAGATGCTGCAGAAATGGGTCAGATGTTGACACCTGAGTATTTGAAGCACCAAGTACTATAACTTCAACTCCAAACTAACAAAGACAGCCCAAAGCAGTTGAGACTACCACTCCTCCAAACTCCAACAAGATCTGGAACAGTCATAAAGCCTCCAGACCACCTGAATCTGTAAAGCCAAAAACTTGGGGGTAGAAGGGGTAGCATGTAAATATTATTGCAAATACATTTCGGTAAAGACTTGAGGGGAGGTGTAGTCTTTGGGTGTTCAGGACTGTAAGGGTTAATGTGGGACTGGGGAAACAGTACCACCCACATTATGATGTAGAGCAGGCTGTCCCACTTTTCGCATGGGGGGGCCACATTTAAATTCTTCTCACACTTGGGGCCGATGAACAAATTTCAGAAAGATAAGATTTAGCACAATATCAAACATGACATTTTTTAAAAATAGCTGACGTATGAAAAGAAACAACTTGCTGAGCAAAAAAAAAGTCACAACAATAAAATGCTAATTTTAAAAAATGAGTAACAAATAAAGACCACCATTAGAATGTGAAAGGGTGAGAATGTGTGTGTCCAGCTTACTCCCAGTCTCCGGATGCTCACTCACTCACCTTCACCCACTGTCAGAGCGTGTGAGAGTGCCTATTGGTGTGTGGGGGTGAGGGTGAATGAGAACCCTGAGACTGGGAGTGGGCCAGACATACACTCTCCCCTCCCTCTCAACCCCCTCTCTCACACACACCCCTCTCCCTCTCTCTCTCACACACGCGCACACCCACACTCCCCCCTCTCTCTCTCACACACGCGCACACCCACACTCCCCCCTCTCTCTCTCTCACACGCGCACACACACCCACACACACACTCACCCCTCTCTCTCACACACACACACACCCACACACACACTCACCCCTCTCTCTCTCTCACACACACATGCACAATCACCACACTCACTCACCCCTCTACCTCACGCACACTCATACCTCTCTCACACACACTCAGTGGAGAGAACCGGGGGAAAGTGGGGCAAAATGGGGGAAAGCAGCTGGAGCCAGGCCAAAGCATCAGGAGTCAGGGGAAAGTGGCCGGAGCCATGGGAAAGCATGGTGAGTGGAGGCTCCACATGCTCCAGAGTCTGTCTCTCTCTCTCTCTCTCTCTCAACAATTACTCACAGTTGCCAGTGCTCACTCTATCCAATCACAGCCTGTTTCCCTCCCATGTCAATAATGAACCTATCAGCAGCAAATGCAGGACAGGACCAGGCTGTGATTGGTGGAGTAGTTCCCTGCAGAAATTTTCAAACTCACTGAGCCATCTTACTGGCATTTTCAACAATCGCTCTGGGGCCACATATGGAGGCTTTGTGAGCTGTGGGTTGGGCAAGCCTGATGTAAAGGGTTACATGGGAGTAGTAGAGTCTGGTTTAAGGCGGCATGAAGATAGCACCTAGTCAGGACTGTATCCTGTATATTAGTATACAGGATAGTATCCTGTATATAGTTATGTATTATTATAAAACAGTTATTGTTCAACCACACAAGCCTGTAGACCTCCTCATGAGACAATACATAACCATACAATTTACTCCCTGATGCCTTTAGCTACATAGAACATGAACCTGTTGTCATGATAACGTGACTTGTACCTGAGTGATGTTAATCTTTAATTTCATTGGCTGATAAAACATATATTGAATTGTTTAAAAAGGACTTTTAAAAAGCAAGAAAAGACGTTGACTTGAGATGGCTGCCAAAAGTTACCTGACGTCAAGTATCACAAGTTGACCAGTTCTCTGGAAGGTTCCAATGTGGAATATAATGAAGACATGCCCAAACATTCTCCTGTGGAATTTCATGCCTGCTGATGACAAGAACTACATCAAAAGATTTACTGAAACTCTACTGGACCTCACAATTGCATTTCTATAAAGCTACCTCTCAAGCAGAGGCAGAAAGTCTACTAGGACAACAGCGATATGGAAAGGTGTTTTTCCTATCTCATCAATGTGGATAATGGATCATTCATGAGTTAATGCCTACAACATTACAGAATCTAATCACCTTGGCCAGTAAACATTGGAAGAATGCTGTCAATGGAGCAGTAAGGATCCCCCTTCTCTTCAGTCAAATCAAACAAAGGACTTAAATTTGATCCGAATGTCTCTTCATTGTGTGTGCTGCATTCTCATACTTGGTAGTTCACACATTCTCTTTCCTACTGTGTACCCTCAAATATCACTTCTTTTTTCACCTTTCCTTAAATTGGGCATGAATTGGGATTACTTTCTTGAAAAGGCTGAGAAACTCTGATCAAACTTTTGAAGTTTGAACTTTTCTCTCTTCAGGCTGAGATCCTTGGTTTTGTTTACTTGTCATATACTGAGAACGACACATGCTGCAGGCTGGCTGGCAAATAGAACTCGCTATATCTCTCTGACATTCTGTTAATATTATATAGTGCTTGTCTCTCCATCCTGCCAGCCCCAGCTGTACTAAAGTGAGATTTGTAGTTCAGTATTACACATTGACTGGCACACACAATGAGTAGGTTGTCAAGGGTGAAGATAAGAGAAAATGGGGCAGGAAGGGTGTGCTAGGAGTCAAAATTAATTTTGAGGAACCAGTGTTAGGAGGGCAAATGGTGACTAATAGTAACTCAATCCAAACTAAAATATTGTTGAGCTCAATATCTTAGCTTATCAGAAGGAAGGTCAACTTGGCAACAAATCAGGTAGTCTCATGTGTTTATTTTCCCTCAGCAATTCATGCCAACACCTCATTACTTTTTAAACTTTGCCTTTATTTGTTCCTTTCAATTTTGTTTCTTTCTCTTTCTTTTTCAGACCTTTTGTCAACTATTTTTTAAAATTAGCCATAGCTTATTTTTTCAACGCCATGGTAATTATTAGCCTTGATCACTACTTTAGTGCCTCAAATATGCAGAAATAGAAGCACAGTAGTGTCCTTACATACAAAGGTTAAAATATTGACTGGGCTCTTGATTTCATTTCAAGGCAGTTTAGTTAACCTTTGCTCTTAGAGAGCTAGATTTGATAGTCTAGTTAAATTGCTAAATGTAAATTTCAGACCTGTCTTTTCAATTGCTGTGGTACAACAATCACATTAGCAATGAAATATGACTAACAATTGATTCAGCAATTGAATTCAGAATTAGGAATAGTTAATATAAAAACTGTCATTACTGTTACAACCAGGATGGGAGGATGTGCAGTTTCTCCAGCCCCACTACTCCACAGGTCATACCTATAATTCACATACCAAAATAGTCAACTATTTACCTTCGCTTATGTTAGACCCAGAATAAAAGAGACTTTAGTCAGCTTCTTTGAATAAACCCAGAATGATTGATTATTGTAAAACAAAACTTCTTTTTTGAAATGCAGGTTGCAAGAACTGGTTAGCACCCAATTTGTAATCTGGAACTGTAACTATCAATCCCTTTTAAAATTCCCCAACACACACACACAGATATATGTACACACACACACACACAGAAACACATACACACAAAAAAAGGACAAACAAATAAGGCCTCTGCAGAGATGGGAGGTTAAAGGAAAAAATTAAAAATTCCCTCCTGTGAGGATGGGCCACTAGTCCCAGAAGATGTGTGGAGGTTCGCACCAACGGAGCTTCAGCATGGAGGAAAATAGAGCCAGATCAATCCTTCTCATCTCAGCCTCTCAGGTTTCCAAATACATACAAGTTCCCCTGAAATGGGGATTCCTAGCTAGATACTGATAGCCACACTGTATTTCAAGCAATGCAAGGGGAGCTCAAGCTGGGCAGCTTTTCCTCTTCTCAGTTCATTCCCAACTGAGTTCAAAACAACAAATTCAAAACATGAAGCTCCTCTGTCAGTGATTTCCAGTAAATTGCCAGGCATTTGCCTTTAAAACAGTTTTATTTTCCATCAATTAAAGTGATTGCAGTTCAAATAAACAAATAGCTCTCCTCCACAAATGCCATACTGGTCACACCATTTTTTGGAAAAGGCTTGCTTGCTCACAGTTCAAGGTGAATTTATGACCCTTTAAAAAAAACTCAGGTCAGTTCCCAAGTGTCCATGTCATGAAGCTTTTAATGTATATAATATTATTAGAAAATATTTTTCTTTTAAAGTAATGGTTTAGTCTATGGATATGTCTTAATTGGATTAAAGGTAGCTAGTCCGGATGCTTTGATGTGTCTCCACAGATGCTGTTGGACCTGCTGAGTTTCTCTAGCATTTTCTGGTTTTATTTCAGATTTCCAGGATCTGCAGTATTTTGCTTTTTGTTTTGATATGTACTAGTTTTGATATGTAAGAGAGATAGTGTGCATTTGCATTTTTTGAATAGAGCATTCAAGATGTGGGGTGAAAACTTGATCCCTATCTAGCAGCTACCAAGCAAAATGTTTAAATTACTAATAAAATTGGTACTATGAAAGGGGTTTCATTGTTAAAAGGTGGAGTTCAAAGAGGTTGTCGATACAATGAGAATAAACATTCAATGGGGCTGGTAGGCATAACTTCAGCAGTTTTCATGTGTGCGGGGCCGAGGTAGTGTGAGATCGAAAGACAGCTGCAAACGTCCAACTGGCTCCACAGCAACCAAACTAAAAGAACCTCATTTTGAATTCGTAAGGTAAAATGCTTTGCCTGATGTTTGGTTACGTCTATGGGTTGTTGTTGCCTTAATGGAGATTAGTTTGAGAATTTGTTAGAAGTTATGGTAGAATAATTTATAGCCATGTGTATGTATATTTTTAACCTGTGTAAATTAATAAACTGTTTCAATTAGTTTAATGTAAAACCTCAAGAACCTCAAGGTGGCCTGATTCCTGAATTTAGAGTCGCATCTCAAACATAGCACTTAAAATTATAGATTATGACAGTTGTTTAAAGTTTCCCTCAGGGATTTTTAAATAACTCCACTTTACTAACTGCATCGATCATAACAGTCCAAATAATACAATGTCCACCTAAATTTTCAAACAAAACTGCTCTTGTAGATATGGTTCTAGCATTACTTAATCTCAGATTCAAATGCATTTTTCTTCTGTGTTAATAGAGACTAACAGCACTTTAAGTGTGAAGTGTCAATACATTGCATTTTTGTTTGATAATCTCTTCAAAATTTGTTTTCTTTCTGAAAAGTAATTACATTCTGCAGACAAAGAATTAAGGCTTTACCTCTTGCTCCTTAGTTCAGGAGTCCAGAAGCTGTGCAAACTAAAGAACTTTGTGAGCATATGATTTACACAGTGTCTCTGAATCTCCCTACCAGAGATATGATTCAACACAAGGTTCTGATATTGTGTCACAAAAAGTTTGAACTGATTCTTTTCAGAATGCTGTTACTGAGACTGTTGTAATGTGCCTTTAAGGGATATTAGCATGACATCACTAGAAAGGAAATGTGTCATGTGATCCAGTCTTTAGTTTTACTTTTGCTTTGAGCAGAGCACACACAAACAGCTCTGCTGTCTTCAAGCTTTATATCTATGTATAACTGTTCACATGTGCCAAATCTTAATAAATGAACCCACAATGTGCAATCTCTTATGAACAATTGGTGCCTTGTGTCTTGTACAGTAAATAAGCCTAAGGTAATATATCGTTGTAATAAATCAACAATGTTGATTTGTTTACCAAAAGATCAGACTGAAAAAGGATCCTGAGTCATGAATATTAATCCTGGTAGTCTTCCACACTAATGGTTGTTGAATCTTCTGTACTTTTTAACTTCACCTGCTTTTGAAAATAAACTTTCTTCTGATGAAAGCCCACAGACCTGAAACATTGGCCGGCATTTTACGGCCTGGTCACGGCGGGAATGGAGCAGTAAAATGCAGTGAGCCATTCTAAACTCCATTGGGCAGAATTTTCCTGTTGGCGTGCAGGGGCGGGACCTGCACGCTGACACATAACATGACACGCAGTGACATCAGGCGAGCGTCCCAACATCACTGTGCGTAATCGCGATATTTCATTGGGTGAGCGTGCTATGATATCCCATGCGCACCCGCCATTTAATTAATAGGCCACTTAAGGTCCTTGGGGCACCAAATGACCATGATTTCTCGGCGCCTGTGTGATCTTCTGTCATCGCATGGGCGCAACGGGCAGGCGGGCAGGAGACATTTGTATAAACAACATCCACGGGCGGGATCAGTGGGGTCACAAGTGTACTCTGTCAAATATTTAATTTGCAAAGTTACTGACACTTGCCTGTGTGATCTGCAATACTTCAAAATGCAAACCAGCTGCTTGCACTGGACTCACAACCTTCAGGTCAGCACTCAATGAAGAATCGTTTTTGGGCCTGCAGGTTTCAGGAAACCTTCCCTTAGCCTGGGAATGGGAGCTGAACTCTCCACTGGAGGCACCTCCTCTGAGGAGGAAGGAAGGGTTAGAAGGGGGGAGGAGGGCAGAAGTGCACATTCAGCCTCCAGGAGAGCCACCTTTGGGAGGTGAGGCATAGCCATAAGGGGTGCAGGTCCAAGAGGTAATCCAAGGCAGAAGATGCCACTACCCTGCTGCCAGGGTATACAGGCGGCGAAGCAGCTACCTCAATATGTCTGAGGTGCAGTGCCGAAGGAGGCTCTGTCTCTCAAGGGAGACAGTCAACTATATCTGTCAGATGATTGGGCCTGAGATCTCCGCTAACTGTGTGGGTGGACACCCCATGCCAGTGGCTCTGAAGGTCACAGCTCCTCTTAATATCTATCCCTCTGGCTCCTTCCAGGGGTTGGTAGGTGATCTTTGCGGTGTCTCCCAATCAGCTATCCACACTTGTGTCAAGCAGGTTACAGACTCTCTGTTTAGGTGTGCACTGACCTTCATCCATCACCGTTGGGGCCAGGAAAGTCAGACATAGTGAGCCAGAGGCTTTACGGCCATTGCTGGCTTCCCCCATGTCCAAGGTACAATAGACTGCACACATGTGGCTATCAAGGTGCCAGCAGTTGAGCCCGGTGCCTTTGTCAACAGGAAGGGCTTCCACTCCATGAACGTGCAGATAGTGTGTGATCACAGGATCCTGATTCTACAAGTCTGTGCAAGGTACCCAGGCAGCTCCCATGACGCCTACATCCTCAGACACTCCCAGGTGCCGGGGCTCTTCAGTGCTCCAGCCTGGCTGGATGGATGGCTGCTGGGTGACAAGGGACCTCAGAGGGTGACTCATGATGTCTCTCCGCTATCCAAAAACAGAAGCTGAGCAGTGGTATAATAGGAGCCATGCCTCCACAAGGGCTATGATGGACAGAGCCATTGGTCTTCTCAAAATGCACTTCCGATGCCTGGACCGTTCAGGGGACGCACTCCAGTACCCCCCAGATCATGTGTTGCTGAGAGTGGTTGCATGCTGCACTCTCCAAAATCTTGCGCTGGAAAGGGGGGACACTGTGGACGAAGAAGATGTAGACGCAGTGGCTACGGCTACACGATGAGTCCAGCAGTGAGTCCGAGGATGAGCACGCACAGGGAAATGCTGAGGGGTAGACGCTGACCCAGGCATACTCCAGGGAGGTAGGAACAAAGGGGATGCTTTAATCTAACGAACCTTCAGCTAGCACACCACAGATGGACCTTATGGACCTTTAGGACAAGCGTTGCCTGCAGACTCCATACTTGATACCTGAGTGCAAAATCTGCCTGGTTAGGAATATTAAGTAAGGGACTTGTCAATAAAGCTGAATGTCACACAAATCAATCATAACATTATTGGTAACCATTCACCTGCAGAAGAAAAGAGGCTCGCTCAGCCATGGTGACATGTCTGAATTTAATGGTGTAACAGAAGGAACTTAAGAGAACAAAATGACAAAGGTGTTCAACATCACACCAACTCATAAAGACATCATTGCGAGGCAACACAAAGCGCACCAGTGATAAACCCGTATTGTGCCTAAGGTGCCTTATGTTTACACTTTTGGTAGCTATGGCTTGGTCCTGCCCCCTCGCTGGGAGTGGCATCTGAGACAGCCTGCTCACTCTGCTGTCCTGTTGGCCTCAATGACCTTGGCGGCCGTCCTCTGGACCGTGGAGCCTGTGCTGGACCCGCCTGGGAGTGAGCTGCCAGTTCCACAGCTGGCATCTCCCCAGTCATCGCAGCCTCATCGGATGCAACGGTTACTGGCAGAGGGGCGGAGGAGCTGCCACCCTCATCTGGAGTGCCTGAGAGGAGCCCGCAGAGATGACAGGCAGCTGCTGCGCCAATGTGAGGTCGGTTCGGACCTCCCTGCTCACCATGGATGGATGGGCACCGAGTTGGGAAACTTGGTGCCCGGACCATCTCCCACACTGGCACTGACCAGCTGAGGTCAATGCCGATGTGAGGGCTTGCTGGTCCGAGCGCATCCCCAAGAAGCCCTGATTGGTCTCCTGGAGGAGCCTCTCCACGAGAGTTGCTACTCTCTCCATGGAGGATGCATGGCGCTCGGACATGTGGCTCATTGCATTGGTGATGGTCTGCGTAAACTCCTCCACCATGGGCACCAAGCCAAGCATAGCCTCATGTATCTCCACCAGATGCTCCTCTACACCCGGCCGCATTTCCTGCATTTGCTGCGTCGCAGACGACTCCAGAGGCGCATCATCAGGCACCGACTGAGCATGTGCCTGGTCCCCTGCAGTCCTCCGACTGCTGGCACCATGGGCACTCTCTGTCTCTGCCAGCTCCTCCAGCGATTGTGATGTGCCCTCACCGCTGTGCCCCAGGACACTAGCCAATGTTCCAATTCCCACCGAGGTGCTAGTATCTGCGCTGGTGCCTGCCTGGCAGAGATGATGTAACACTGGTGAGTCCGAGACGTCAGGGCCCTCAGGTATGAGAAGGGGCCTCTGCTGCTCCTCCTCCTGGCCCTGCTCCGATGATGCTGAAAGGAAGAACAAGGAGATTGGATCAGTTAACGTGGAGACAATGTCAATGTGCATCCCTGTCCCCCGGATCATTATACTCTCATCCTTCCATAAGCAATGGTCAAGCCATGTTGCAAACTTCAATCACTGAACATTCAGCACTGCCATGGCTGTTGGTAGAACAACGGTGACCTCTCTGCTGGGCAAACATACCTATCCGTGGCACCCCAGCCTCACCGACACCAGTGGACCTCGGCGCATGGCACCTCTCCAGATTTAGGGCCTCCTGCCTGAACCGGTTAAGCATTGCCACCTGGGTTGGGCCTCCGCCAGTCCTCACCCGCTCGGCGGCATTATGTACATTCTTCTCCTGTAAAGGAGAGAAGAGCATTGATTAGTGCTGCTTGTACCTGGATTCTCTTCGCAGACGGCCCACCCCAACCAGACTGGAACATTGCAGGTCTCCAGTTTCTCCTCACCCCGCTGCTGCTGAACACTCACACAAAGATGCCAGTCCTGTTCCCCCCCATCCCCCACCTTGGCCAAATGCTGCCTACATCACATTTGGCACCACACGGTCTAAACTTCCATAGCAAGGAGGCGCAATCACGTGGAGCGTAGAGGACAGCAGATGGTTCATTGCCACGCCACCTTGAAGCTCCCCTCCCAGCATGTCATCACCCTGACTTGGACGTGTCCTGGAGTTCCAGCACTGCGCTTAGGTGCAGCTCCTCCAGGTTGCCCCCAGAACAGTCATGTAGGTCTCAGTGTACCAAATGCTGCGGGTGCAGAACCCATCTCTTCACCACCCTCTCAGGGTGTCCTCAGCATGGGCAATATCTGCTGGCCCACCCAGCGAAGGGCAAATGCTGTCAATGGTTCAATGCAGTCACTACACTCAGACTTGGGTTGGGGGGGAGGGGGCGCCAGGGGGTAAAACCTACCTGCTGGGTTAAGTGACCAATGCCAACATGGTACTCACCCTTCCCGAGCGCAAGAGGTAATTGAAGCGTTTGAGGCACTGGATCCACGTGCGCTGCACCACGTCGTGGGAGCTCACGATCTCCGCCACCTCCTCCCAGGCACATTTGGTCATGTGGGGTGGCCTCCTCCTCCCGTCCTGGGGTACGAGGGCCTCCCGTCGTACTGCCACCTCCTCGAGGAGGGCAGCAAGGCAATTGTCTGAAAAGCGAGGGGCGCAGTGCCCCCCTGCTCTACCCTCCTGCCTGGCCTGCTCACCAGCAGCGCTCTGGGGAGCCCTTCCAGGAGCCATGTTTGTCAGCCTTCGATAGACAACTTTTTAAACAGGCCGCCGGGTCGCCATTGGATCTGGCAGTCATTGCAGACCCACTGCCACCCGCCCACTCCCGCTGTCCTCAGGAGTAGCGAATCACGCTGGGCGAGCCTTAATTGGCCCGCCCATGCAAAATGGCAGTGCGGAAGCGATCGTGCCCACCCGCGCCCGTTCCCGCTCCACCCGCCCGCCAGCCAGAAAATTCTGTCCATTGATTTTGACTGGACCATAAAATCCTGCCGGCGTAAAATTCCTCCCATTAACTCCATTTCTCTTTCCAAATATGCTGCCGGGTCTGCTGAGGCTTTCCAGCATTTTCTGTTTTTCTTTCAGATTTCGAACACCCCAGTATTTTGCTTTTGAAAATGAACGCGTTCAGTTGCAGCAAATGGGATAATTATGAAGCCCGTGGACCATGCACTCAGCTTGGACAAAGATTTCAGTACAAAAGAGATTCTATCGACAGTCAGAAATCACCACTTAGGTTTTTGAAGGAGTAAAACGGTGGGAAAAAAAAACTAAAGAATGCAAGTAGGTAAAAGTACTCCGATTGCCTTGAAGAAATATGAGTAACAAATTTTGACTAAAGCATAGTGAACATGACTGTGGCTCATAGCGCTGAGGAAGAGAGCGATTGATGAGAATAGGAGATTTATATCAGAACTACTAAAATATACAAGATGTTTTTTTTTAGCTATCTTAATTAATATTTTCGTGGTATAGACATTTCAGTTCAGATGTAGCTCAGCTGGATGGGTAGAAATCTTTGTTCCTTATTGAGGTCCACAAGTATAATCACTATGTGCAGTTTCAATCCAGTTCGTGGTTCACAGAATGAAACTTCCTATAATTCCACATTAAATGAACTAAATTGACAATTTGACTTGGGGCCACGAGGATTGGTGCAGTGGAAGGTGAAAGAATTGAGACTGTTGCAGTAAGGCTTGTTTGTTTGTTTGTTATGTATTTTTGTCAATAATATATTGTTTGTAATGTTTGTTTTGAAGCAAATATGGGTAAAAGATTTGCTTAGGCACATTTTTGGGTGCAGAATTGACGGTGTGCCAGGTTCCTGAATAAGACCCAAAATGAGCCTTCAGTCTTATTAAATGAAATCAGGATTGCCATCTGTAAAGGAATTAGTATGTGCTTAGGGTAACCACCAATATGACATTGGACTTACTTCAAGCATTCTTCATCCCTGAAAATGGCTATTTGTATCCTGTTTTAAGCATGTCAAAGAAGTGGAATAGGATTTGATTTTAAGGCTGTAGAATTTTACTTTGCTCTACATAATGCTATGCCCCTGGCATTGGACTTCTTCATCCTGACAGTGGGTGAAAGTGTTAAGAGGATAGAAATATAAAAGCAGGAGTTAGTCATTCAGCCCCTCAAAACTGCTCTGCCATTTAATCAGGCCATGATTGATCTATACCTCAAACTCCATTTATCTGCCTTTGGTCCACATCTCTTGATACCCATGCCTAATGAAAATCTATCCATCTAAGTCTTGAAAATTTCAATTGATCCAACAGCTATTGCTTTCTGGAAGAGAGTTCCAGATTTCCACTACATTTTGCATTAAAATGTTCTATTCTCCGCCAGTTACATCTGTCAACTGTCAAACTGTTACTAAGATTTTAAAAAAGCTGCAAGGGGGTTATAGCTCTAGCTTTTCATACTGGTTGGTATTTTTGTTGTTACATTGCTGGATCAAGGGCAATGATAGCATAATGGTTATGATACTCGGCTAATAATCCAGAGACATTGGCCAATGGTCCAGAGACGTGGGCCTGAATATTACAGTTGGTGTGCAGGTCTGCTGGGCAGGACCGGTGTAATCTCTGTTCCTATCTACCAGCAGCTGCCGATTGTGATCAGGCACTGGGCTGGACAATTAATGGCCAGCCAGCAGGAAAGGCATTCGCTGAAAGGCCTAGACCAGTCCATGGAGCGGGAGCAGGGCGGGCTCTTCATTGATGATGCTGCCAGCAGGAGCTTTAAAAAGGCCACCGGCAGTGACACTGGGGAGGGGGAAGCAACAGTTCTGTAAATGACTGGAGTGAAAGCCGTTCACTGCTATTCAGCATCACAGCCAGGACCAACTCGTTGACGGATGCCCAGAGGACCCAGCCAAGCTGGTGGGAATGCCAATGTGCACAGCCTCTCAGTTCTTACTCACTGTCTGCGTACCCTTCTGGATGAAGGTGGCGGAGATAGTCAGCAGCTGTGGGGTCATGCGCAGGATCTGGGTGCAGTGTCGGAGGAGGGTCAATAAACTTCTCCGCTCCTCAAGGGATAGTAAAGAAGCCACTTGGTATTTGGAATAAATGTATATGGATGGGTGTGCATTTGATAGAGCTGAAAAGTGGTACACGGCTCTTGCAGCAACGGAACTCTGTGCCCAGCAAGGCTGTTTAGGATTGTAAAGGACACCTGGAAGGGAAAAGTGCTGCAATGTATTGGGCACATGGACCAGCAACACTGGGGAGGAGCATGTACACCTCAGCCATATAGAATAGGGACTCGTGAGTGTGCCCTTGTCTTCAGAGGAAAAGAGGAAGCACAATCTGCAGGAATGCAATTGTACAGGTGGTGGAGTTCAAATCTGGCAGCACTGACACCAATGGAGGATGACATATTGGAGGTGGCATGTGAGCAGGGGCCTGATGTGTTAGTTGAGGAGAGGTGGGGATGAGGATGAGGGTGAAGGGGATGCATTCTTGACAATGTGCTGGGGCTGAGGGAAGGATGGTGGGGTAGTGCTGGTGCCATGAGATATGATGGGCTCAGGGGCAGGCAATGTAAGCTTATGGTGATCAGTCTTTTGATATCCTGCATCTTTATATGTGTGAAGTGCACCACCAGCTTCAACAGCTAGTTTGTCTGCTTCATTAATGATGATGTGTACTCACTGCTGTTTTCCATCCATCAGGTGGCTCGTCCTCCAGACCAAACAAAGATCCAGGTGGCCCTCCATTGACGTGGGAGGAAGCGGGGCCCTCAGATGCTGCAAGATCACATCATCGCCCTGCACCTCGAGCCACATCAGATACTAGCACCTCAGAAGGGTTGTGTGCATCCATCCAGATAATAGCACAGACTGGGTGCAGCACACCACAATCACTTGAGCAACTGTCAGAGATTGAGAGTTTCCAGGGTTCTGACAGTCGGAGGAATGTTGGAGACCAGGGAGCTGATGAGCCTAGGTAAGTGACGAGCCTTCAGGCAGAAAATGCTGGATGTCCAACAGGAGGTACGTAAAGATCTGGCAGAGCTGCCAGAGGGTGCCCTGGTCCATACAATGAAGGAGTCATGGTGGGGGGAGGGTGGGTGGAATAAGCACTGCAGTTGCCCACTTCCCTGAACGCTTAGCATCCTCCATCCAGAGATTGGGAACTCTCATGGACAGCCAGCTCTAGTAGCTCAGTCAGGGGTTTTTGGGGCTGCGTACAGACCTGCAATCCCACAAACTGGCAGTGACCTCAGCACAGCATTGCCAGTGTGAGAGATGGATGAAGCACCTGGTGTTTCTGCTAGGTTCTCCTCCATCTATGGTGAGCAGGGAGGTCCAAGCAAACCTCCTGGTGGTAGATGAGCGGCCACTCCCTGGGTCTGGGGGCTCCTCTCCAGGTGATCCTGATGGTGACAGCAGCTCCCCTGCAAGAGACAGGATCATCTCAGGGTTCCAGGACAACTGAGGAGTGTCCTGTCACTGTTCATGACTCTCCCACCCAATCAGGGCCCTCACGGCCTCCAGCAATCAGAGGGTGACCAATAAAATCATCCAGGCCAATGGGGCATCTGAGTCAACAGCCTGCTTCCAATGCAGCTGCCAGCGATGGGCGGAGAACTAAGACGAAGCACTTGGAAAAGATGTAAGAATTCACACTAAACACAGAACGGCAATCACAGCTGATATGTTTAGTTGTATAACTTGTGTTTTGTTGTTCCACATCACCTGATTGAATTGATATTTCACATTACATTTTCTTCTTTTGCTATGAGTGGCATGAGAGTGGAGGCCTGCGCTCAATCTCACAATGTAACTGAGCGTGACCATTGTTATTTTTCGGCGGAGGCGCAGGCCCCAGAGGATGTCAGGAGAGGTTCCTGTGGTCTGAGCAATAATGTAACTGCAGCTTCTTAATGACATTGCATGAGGATTTTGGCAGCCTATTTTGAGCGTGATTTTGAATGACAGCTTCCCTGGTCTCCCTGGGTCCCAAAGCTGCTGCCCTGCTAGCATCTCAATAAGGCCCTGTGGCTGTGCAGGTTCATCCTCAGAGTCTGTGCTTGAACCATCATCACATGCTGTCCATCCCAGTCTACCTCCTTTATCAGAGCCCCCTGAGAAAGAGCCAGATTGTGCAGGGCACAGCACACAGTAACAATGAGAGACACACAATCCAGTGCATATTGAAGCGATCCCCCTGACTAGTCCAGACAATGGAACTTCATGTTGAGCAGCCCAATCATCCTCTTAATGATGCCACTCGCGGAGGCATGATTTCTGTTGTACCTCTATTCAGTGGGGGTCCGAGGAAATCTGAGTGGTGTCATTTGCCATCTCTTCAGAGGAGTATCCTTTATCCTGCCATCAGCCAGCCATCCAATAATGCAGGAGACTGAAAAGCCTAAGAATCTGGGAGTGCCGGAGAATAAGAGTCATGGCAACTCCCAGGATACCTTGCACAAACCTGGAGGATCTGCTGCTGATGATCGCACACTAACCGGATGTTGAATGAGCGAAACTCTTTGAAACTAACAAAACCCCCCAGCTCATCTGAAGATGCTTTGATCACCAAATGTGTGCAAACAGTGGTGCCCTGAATCTTTGGGAAGCCAGCAATTACCCCAAATCCTTTTGCATGCGCCACCTGGCTCATCTCATCTGTTTAGAAATTTATAAAAGTGTTCACCCTTCTAAACAGTAGGCTCATGGTGAGTTTTAATCAGTGGTGTGCAACAGATCTCCAACAAGACATTGGAATGAACCTAATGCATAAAAAATTAGGGCAACAGTCACTTCCAGCGCAACAGGCAGAGGGTTGCTCCAATACAGTTGGATGTTATCTCAAGGTCTATCATTTTGCAGATGGAAGTTACTGTCCCCCTTGAGAGGCAGATCCTTCTTCTGCACTGCACCCCTGTCATATCCACGTAGTTGGATCTTACTCAGTAGATTCTGCCAGGAGGAATGGCACCTCCACTGGCCCTTTTGCAAACCCCACTGGCCTTCAACCTCTTCAGAGTGTGCTTTTCGATCTTGTGGGCAGGCATATTGAGGCTGTCTCCGGCCAGTTGGCCTTCTCTCCCTTCTCCTCCTCTTCCTCAAACAGGAGCCTTCACCTTACAGAACAATCCCCATATTTAAGCAATTGGGGGCCGAGGTGTGTACTAACTGATGTTATGGCCAGTCTGTTGGTAGCTCTTTAAAACCAGAAGCCTCTTTACCAAAAATAAACTTCAACAAAATGGGCCTGAAAACAATGAGGCTAAACTCCAAAAAGGCAAAATGTAAGCAATGAATATAAACTCCTGCTCCCTCACTCTACTTCTTCTGCAGCCTTTTATCCCACCCTGGATGGAGAAACTGAGCATTGTGAGGACTCCGCCTGCCCTTGCACTGCTCGTAAAACTGCACGGGCCACTTAAAATTGCAGTGCATTGCCTTTTTAATCGGTCCAATTTCCCTTTTAATTGACATCGGTCAGGCTGCCAACTTTCGGGCCCACCCGCCTCCTGAAATATGGTGATTTAGCATGATCGTGATTTATTTTATGTTGCGTCAGGAATATTGTGTGCCCACCCTTGTGCCATAAAATTCAGCCCATGAGTTCAAATCCCAACTGAGCAGTTGGGTATTGAAATGTAATTAATTAAATAAATCTGGAATAGAAAGCTAGTCACCAGTAATGGTGACCATGAAACTACTGAATTGTTGTAAACACTCATTTGGTTCACTAATGCCCTTTATCAATCATACTCACTAAATCAAACCTTCCCGCCAATTTCCCAGGCACCATAATCAGCACCCTTGGATGTGTCCTGTCCCACCAGCAGAACAAACCCACAAGAGGTAGCATCGCAGTGGTATAAAGTTGGGAGGGAGTGGCCCTGAGAGTCCTCAATGTTGACTATGGACCCCATAAATTCTCATGGCATCAGGTCCGAGTCAAACATGGACAAGGAAACCTCCTGCTGATGACCACTGACTGCCCTCCCTCAGCTGATGAATCAGTACTCCTCCATGTTAAATACCACTTGAGAGATTGCACTGGGAGCAGCAAAAGCACAGAACATATTCTGACCGGGGGACTACAATGTCCAACATCAAGAGTGGCTCAGTAGCATTGCTATTGGTTCTCGAAGAAATCTCAAAGAAAATGAGCCTGTGGCAGTTGATGAGAGAACCAACACAAGGGAAAACCTTACTTGAACTCATCCTCACCAATCTATCTGTTGCCGATGCATCTATCCATATTGCTGGTAGGAGCAACCGCCACATAGTCCTCATAGAGATGGCAGCCTGTCTTCACACTGACAACACCCTCCGTTGTGTTGTGTGACACTACCACTGTGCTGAATAGGATAGTTTCAGGAAACATCTTGCAGCTCAAAACTGGGCTTCCATGAGGTGCCTTAAGCCAGCAGAATTGTACTCTACCACAATCTGTAACCTTACAACCAAGCATATCACTAGGTCTACCACTACAATTAAGCCAGGGGACTAAGCTTCATTCAACGAGGAGTGTAGGGGAATACATCAAGAGCAGTACCAGACATTCCTAAAAATGAGGTGCCAACCTGATGAAGCTATAACACAGGGTACATGCATGCTAAACAGCAGAGGCGGCATGCTATAGGCAGGGATAAGAAATCCCAGAATCAATGGACCACATCAAAGCTCTGCTGTCCTGCCACATATAGCTGGAACTGCATAGTGGTTGATCCATCTCAGCCTTCTGAGGTCCCCAGCATCACAGATGCCAGTATTCAGCCAATTCGATTTACTCCACATGACATCAAGAAATGGCTGAGTGCACTGGATACAGCAAAGGTTGTATGTCTGACAACATCTCAGCTGTAGTGCTGAAGATTTGTACTCCAGCGTGAGCCACAGTTCCAGTTACAACACTTGCATCTGCCCAACAATGTGAAAAATTGCCCCAGGATACCTTCCAACAAAAAAAAGCAGGATAACTCCAATTGGGCCAATTATTCTCCTGCATCCCAATGCACCACACTTGTTTATTCTCAGCAAAGTGGTAGAAGATGGCATCGACAGTGCTATCAATGACACTTACTCATCAATAAGCTGCTCACCAATGCTCAGATTGGTTCCACCAGGGCCATTTGGATCCAGGCCTCATCACAACCTTTGTGCAAACAGGAGCAAAAATGATTGAATTCCAGAGGCGAGGTGAAAAGACTGTCCTTGACATCAAGTCAGCTTTTGACCAAGTGTAGTATCACGGAGCCCAGAGAAAATTGAAGTCAATGGGAATCAGAGGGAAGACTCTCCACTGGTGGGAGTTATACAGAGCACAAATGAAGATGTTTGGTCATTGATGGAGGTCAACCATCTCATCCCAGGTGCTGTGTTTTATGCCTCAGAGATATGCAAAGATGATACATTCCAGGTTTTATATGTGCAGGAGCTTTATTTGTAATGTTTTTAAAATGTGTGTCATCATGTTTACAGCAACCAACCTTAGTTCAGTGTCTCTTTTGAAATGATCACACCCAGGCTTAACTAATCATACACAGTGAGCAGTGAACAGTCAAGAGACTCATAATCAAACACCGAACAATTAAATACTACACTCAGGACACTGCTGTAGGAGTTCCTATGGGCAATATCTTCGGCCCAAACATCTTCAGCTGCTTCATCAAAACTCTACCCTTCAAGCTGAGATCAGAATGTGGAAATTTACTGATGATTGCACAGTGTTCAGTTCCATTCACAACCCTTCAGATCATTAAGTGGTCTTTGCCTGCATCAAGACCCAGACCAGATTCAGGCTTGGGCTGACAAGTGGTAAATAAAGTTCGCACCACGTGAGTGCTGGGAATGATTACCTTCAATAGGAGAGAATCTAACCATCTCCCCTTGACATTCAATGACATCCAGTCAATAAATTCCCACCATCAACTTCCTGGGGGTTACCATTGACCAGAAACTTAACTGAACCACCCATATAAACACTGTGGCTACAAGAGCAGGTCATAGGCTGGGTATAAAGGTGAATAACCCACTTCCATATTTCCCCAAAGTCTTTACATGATCTACAAGGCACAAGTCAGGAGTGTGATGGAATATGCCCCACTACTGGATGATTGCAGTCCTGGTAACACTCAAGAAGCTCAACACCATTGAGGACAAAGCAGTCCATTTTCTTGGCACCACATCTACCATCTTAAACATTTACCCCCTCCACCACTGATGCATAGTGGCAGAAGTGTGTACCATCTACAAGGTGCATTGCAGCAACTTGCCAAGGTTCCTTTGGCAGCATCTTCCAAGTCCGCAACCTCTATCATCCAGAATAAAATTGGCAGCAGACACATGGAAACACCACTACCCTACAAGTTCCCCTCCAACTGACACATCGCTCTGACTTGGAAAATATCACTGTTCCTTCATCATCGCTGGGGCAATGGAACTTCCCTGCTAAAAGCACTATGGATATACCGAACAGTTCAGGAAGGTGGCTCACCTCCATTTTCTCAAAGGTAATTAGTGATGGGCATTAAATGCTCACTTTTCACATCCCACAAATGACTAAAAATAATCTCAGATTTGCTTTGTGTTCATGGCATCACAAATGTAACAACAGGATTTTCTCTGACTGATATTCCTAGTACTATTTTTTAAATGTATTTACAAATAGAAAATATAGAAAGTGCTTCTTTCTTCACAAAAAAACAGATTCTTTTTATTTCGTAAGGTTGCTTTATCTTGTCTTTTTTGTACCATTGTAGTAAATTGGGCTGCCATCTTTTGCCCTAAGTCTTAGATTACAACAGTGGCTACACGTCAAAATATTTCAATGCCTGATAAGTATTTTGGGACATCCTGAGCTCCTGAAGGACCCTTATATAAACGCCTGTTCTTTCTTCTTTCAAGTCCTCAAAAAGCAAACAACCTAGCCCCATAGCTGGATCTCACCAGGCTTAGCAATTGATGTATGTCTCCATGGGAAAACAGTACAAATATCTTCAGGCAAGATCCACTGGCTATGCAGTTTAAAAATCATAATGATTTCTTGTCTTTGCTATTTCTAGCAAAAAATTATAAATGGTTGTAAAAAAGCTTGCTTATAATTCACTAGAAATTAAATTACTCTCCCTGTATCAGGCAGACAGAGCTTGATTCAAATGGACTTCTCAGCAGCTTGGTTTCAAACTCTTAAACATGGTGCTGGCTTTCTACTTGTGTCAGATACTCAACTGGTCAAGAACAAAATGCACACATAATAACCAGTGATGTCAGAGCTAGTGACGATCCTGACACTATGGGGTAGTGGGTCAGCAGACAAATTTACATCTCACAATGTAAGAACATTACAAAGACTCTGCTTACATTCATAAAACATAAAAGTTACTCAGCAGACTACCTGGAGAACTTTTATACGCACTTCCAACAACAACTTGCATTTGTAAAGCATCTTTAATGTAGCAAAATGTCCCAAGATGCTCCACAGGAGTGCAATGATCGAATCGTACCTGACAAACTATGTCCTGATACCACCTTTACCATCCCTGGTTATGTCCTGTGTCACTGGCCAGAGCGACCGACAGAGGTGGTGACACAGTGGGATACAGTCAGGATGTAGTTGCCCTGGGAGTCTTCAACATTGACTCCAGCCCTATGAAGTCTCATGGCATCAGGTCAAACATGGCAAGGAAACCTCTTAAATTAAAACAGAAAATGCTGGGAAAGCTCAGCAGGTCTAAAAGCATCTGTGGAGAGAGAAACGGAATTAACGTTTTGACTCTGTATGACTTCTTCAGAGTTCCAGGGAAGGAAACTTCCAGCTGGTTACTACCTACCATGGCCCCACCACCTCATTGTCCCCTCAGCTGATGAATCCGTTGTTCTCCATGTTGAACACCATTGGAAGAAGCACAGCGGATTGCAAGGGCACAGAATGTACTCTGGGTGGGGGATGTCAATGTCCATTACCAAAAGTGGTTTGGTAGCACCACTACTGACCAAGCTGACCAAGACCCAAAGGACATAACTGCCGAACTGGGTCTGTGGCAGGTGGTAAGGGAACCAACAAGAGGGATAAAATACTTGACCTCATCCACACCAGTCTACCTGTCATGGATCTACTTGTCCACAACAGTAGTGATAGGTGTGACCACCGCACAGTCCTTGTGGAGACAAAGTCCCAGCTTCATACTGAGGATACTCTCCATTGTGTTGTATGGCACTACAACCATGCTAAATAGGATAGATTTTGAACAGATCCAACAACTCAAAACTAGGCATCTGTGAGGTGCTGTGCATCATTAGCTGTAGCAGAATTGTATCCAGCCACAAGCTGTAACCTCATGGCCTGACATATCCCCCACTATACCATTGCCATCAAGCCAGGGGATCAACCCTGGTTCAATGAAGAGTGCAGGAGGGCATGCCAGGAGCAGCACCAGGCATACCTAAAAATGAGGTGTCAACCTGGTGAAACTATAACACAGGACTATTTGCTTGCCAAACAGCAGAAGCAGTGCCAAAGACAGAACTAAACGATTCCACAACCAACGGATCAGACCAAAGCTCTGCAGTCCTGCCACATCCAGTCGTGAATGGTGGTGGACAATTGAACAACTCACTGGAGGAGGAGGCTCCACAAATATCCCATCCTCAATGATGGAGGAGTCCAGCATATCAATGCAAAAGACACGGCTGAAACATTTGCAACCATCTTCAGCCAGGAGTGCTGAGTAGATGATCCATCTTTCCTCCTCCTCCTGAAGTCCCCAGCATCACAGATGCCAGTCTTTAGCCAATTTGATTCACTCTAAGTGATATCAAGAAGTGGCTAAAGGCATTGGATATTGCAAAGACTACAGGCCCTGACAACATTCCAGCAATTGCACTGAAGATTTGTGTTCCAAGACTAGCCGTGCCTCTAGCTGTTCCAGTACAGCTAGAACACTGGCATCTACCTGGCTATGTGGAAAATTGTCAAGGTATGTCCTGTACACGAAAATCAGGACAAATCCAACCAGCCAATTACCACTCCATCAGTCTACTCTCGACGTTCACTGGTAATTGCACATTGTTCAGCATCATTCGCAACTCCTCAGAAACTGATACAGTCCATGTCCAACTGCAGCAAGACCTGAACAATATCCAGGTTTGGGCTGATAAGTGGCAAATAACATCCACATCACACAAGTACCAGGCAATGACTATCTCCAGCAAGAGTGAAACTAACCATCTTCCTTTGGCATTCAATGGCATTACCATCATGGAATTCCCTACTATCAACATCCTGGAGGTTACCATTGACCAGAAACTGAACTGGACTAGCCATATAAATACTTTGGCGGCAGCAGCAGGTGAGAGGCTAGGAATTTTGCGATGAGTAACTCACCTCCTAACTCCCCAAATCCTGTCCACCATCTACAAGGCACAACTTAGGACTGTGATGAAATACTCTTAACTTGCCTGGATGAGTGTAGCTCCAACACTCAAGAAGCTTGACACCATCCGGGACAAAGCAGCTCACTTCATTGGCATCCATCTGCCACATTTAACATTCACTCCCTCCACCACCGACACATGTTGGCAGCAATGCGTACCATCCGCAAAATGCTCTGCAACAACTCACCAAGGTTTCTTTGACAGCAACTTCCAAACCCATGACCATCACCAGCTACAAGGACAAGGGCAGCAGGTGCATGGGAACACCACCACCTGCAAGTTTACCTCCAAACCACACACCATCCTGACTTGGAAAGGTATCGCTGCTCCTTCACTGCCACTGGGTCAGAATCCTGGAACTCCCTTTCTAACAGTACTCTGAGTGTACTTACAACACATTGACTGCAGCAGTTCAAGAAGGCAGCTCACCACCACCTTCTTAACAGCAATTATGGATGTGCAGTAAATGCTGGTCTAGCCAGCAACGCCCATATCCTGTGAACCAGTAATAAATATGGAGATAAATTGGCACCATGTCAAAAGTGTAATCATTGTGACCAAATAGCCATGTTTTAAGTAGGATCTTAAAGGAGGGGAGAGTGATGGAGTGGTGCAGGGGTTTAGGGCAGGGGTTCCAGAGATTCATTACAAGGCAGCTGAAGGCATGGCCACCAATTAGGGAATGGTTAAAATTGGTGATGCTCAGGAGGCCAGAATTGGAGGAGCACAGAGATCTTGGAGGATTGTTGGGCTAGAGTAACTTTCAGAGATTGTGAGGGGCAAGACATTAGAGCGATTTGAAAACAAAGTTGAAAATTTTAAATCTGAGGCAATGTTGTACTGGGAGCCAGTGTATGGTGGAAAGCCAAGGTTTATGAATGAAAGAGATTTGGTTAGGTTGCAGGAATAGAGCTTTGAATGAAGTCAGAGATCATTGACAGAGGATGGAAGATGGGAGGCAAGCCAGGAGACCATTGAAACAGTCGAGTCTGGAGGTAACTAAAGCATGCATGAAGGTTTCAGGAGCAGATGGGCTGAGGCAGGGGCAGAGACAGGGGGTTATTTGGAGTTGGATGTGATGAGTGCGATGGAAAGGATGTGGGCTCAAAAGCTTAAATCCAAGTCAAATAGGATACAGACATTGCAAACAGTTTGTCTCAGCCTGGGACAGATATCATAAGTAGAGTGGATCAGTAACTATCGAATGAGTGGTAGCAACTGAAGACAATGGCTGCAGTCTTCCCAATATTTAACTGGATGTAATTTTGTCTCATCCAGATGTGGCAGCAGCCTGGTAATACCAAGGAAGTGGAGGGGTTGAGAAGGGGTGGTAAAGTTCAGCTGGGTGTCATTAGCATACATTTGGTAGCCATAATGCCAGTGCCAAAATAGAATTGCATATTTACATGGATGGCTAGAAACTAAAGTATGATTCCAACCCAACATACTTGGGAGTTACTCTAGCTAGGACTCTGTCCATCCAGGAACATCTGAAGAAAACAGTAGCAAAGGTCAAAACCAGAAACAGCCTTCTCGCCAAACTTGCTGGATCTACATGGGGCGCTGCTGCCACAACACTCCAGGCCTCACTGCTTACCCTATTATACTCCACAGCAGAGTACTGTGCACCTGTCTGGCTAACAATTAACATCTTGCTTACACTTGATTGAATGCAACAATGTGTATCATAACTAGAATTCTCCGCTCAACACCCCATCTTCTGGCTTCCTGTCCTCAGAAACATCGCTCCACCACAAATCTGCTGACTGATGAAAACCCACAAGCTGATTGAAACCAGTCGTGCTTCACCTTGCTTACCGCTCTATGATGACCTGTTTAATCCACCTACTGCCTGCCTCCCATCTCAGGGCCCCATATGCAGCACCCTTCCTGAGCAAGATCTACCAGCAGACATCCTTTGAGTCAAAGAATGGGAAACATGGGAAGTCACTAACAAGTTCTATATGACAAACCCCTTCTGTCAAATGGCAGGCTTTAAACTACCATGGCGACAGTGGTCCTTGCTAAATAGTTTCAGGAAAGGCCAGGGCCCTGTGCAGTCAGCCTACATGGCTGGGGCCTCATTGCAACACATTATGCATTTGTGGAAAGGCACTAACAATACTGTACAGTGCTGTGGCGGGACTCTCCACAGGGGATGCAGCGAGCCAGCAAAAAGTCCATTGACTTTTGGCGGGACCAGACAATCCCAGCAGCGAGCAGGGCCAGGAAACCCTGCCCTAAGTGGTGGACTAATCACCTTAAATTCAGCAAATGATGAAGCTATTGCATGACTTTGAGGATTTGCAGTCTTGAAATAAATAAATAAATTTGGAAGCTGATATTGCTGGCATGAAATTCCGATTGCCATTCAGGATGGGAGGGCTGTGCATCATTTCCTCTGCCAAGTTGGAGCCTGACTCCTCTATGCTCCTTGACAGCGACAGGAGGCAGTCTGGAAGGCCAGTTAATTTACTCAATCCTTGATGTGCATGCCCGTCAGCATGTTCTTATATACTGCCCCATTGAGGTCCTCATCGAAGTCCTCCACAGCAGGATTTGTCTGTGACCTTTCCATCCAGTGAGTTGGCACACAAACAATCCTTTACATCTGATATGGCTCTGGTCCCTTCATACTCAATGAGTCACCACGTGCTGATCAAATGCTATAACTTTATACTAGCTGTAAGTTATGTGCAGTGCCAGTATCTGAGCTTTTGGCTGCAAGTGTCCAATCAAATGACAAGTGTTTGTACCCTAGTGATGTGGTGTTGCTCTCTGTGCTTCTCCTGAGACTCCTGTGGCTGGGCAGGCAGCAGTTCTTGCATGTCTAATAGCAGAAATCAGAAGGCAAAGGTGAAAGTTGGGGTGAAATAAGAAGCAATGGTCATGGTATCTGCAGCTCATCACACCAGATAGTGGGATGAGTGTGAGCTGGGAGTTGTGAAGAGGCATAAAGAAGGAACATACCATCATCCTGAATGTTCCCTGTGATGCTATATGCCATGGCCTCTGTCCCAGGATGTGAACAACCATCTCCTCCATATGGCTCAGGAGATGCAAGTATCCTTGTCCCCACCAGTTCTGCTCTGCTCCTTTCTATTGTGGGCCACCTCATTCTGAAAAAGAGAGGGCAGAATACCAGTGCTTGTGTAATACCGTGTTTGGGCAGTGTGCCTGCCATAGAACCTCCAGAGGTTTGTGGAGAAAATGAGAAATGAGTGTGAGTTTGGGAGCATTGGTAAGTATGTAAGGGTGTGGTGGAGCATCTGGATGTTAGGCATGAGTCCTGAATGTTAGGGGATGTGGTGCATGGAGCAATTGGTGGGGCGGTGAGTAGGAGATGTCATGTGAAGTTGCATTCACTGACCTTGATCACCCATGTAAGGTAATTAGGCCTCTGGTAGCTCTGCTGCTGTATCCTCAGGTCCAGACAACAGCAAATGACCTTCCTGACCACCTGATTCCAAACCCTTTGCAGGATAGCCCTTGAGGGTTTCCTGTCCCATGCCATGGAAGGCGGAGTAAGTTGTGTAGTGGTATTGTCACTGAACTAATCATCCAGAGACCCAGGGTAATGTTCTGGGACCAGGGTTCAAATCCCATGGCAGATGGTGAAATTTGAATTCAATAAAAATCTGGAATTAAAAGTCTGATGATGACCATGAAACCATTGTCAATTGACGTAAAAACCCATCTGGTTTGGGGAGGAATAGAGGGAAGGAAATCTGCTGTCCTTATCTGGTCTGGCCTACATGTGACTCTAGACCCACATCAATGTGGTTGACTCTTAGCTGCTCTCTGAAATGGCCTAGCAAGCCATTTAGTTGCATCAAACCACTACAAAGTCTAAAAGGAATGAAACCGGACAGGCAACCCGGCATTGACCTGGGAAATGACAATGGCAAACTCAGCCCTGTGTTGCCATTCCTTCATTGATGCTGAGTCAAAATCCCTCCCTAACAGCACTGTGGGTGTACCTGCACCACATAGACTGTAGTAGTTCACAAAGGCAGCTCACCACCACCTTCTCAAGGGCAATTAGGGATGGGCAATAAATGCTGGCCTAGCCAGCAACACCCACATCCCATAAATGAATAAAAAGAAATGCTGACTCTCCTCCTGTCCACCTCCACCTTTAAGGCTTCTAGTACCACATCCATGATGCTGGAGCCCTCTTTATGTTTCAATTTCCTTGTTTAAAATTGCAGCATTAAACAGCAGCTTCTTGTCATTTAATGCAGGGTCTCTTTAAGAGGGACAGACTGCCGTTGCGAACAGAAGTACAGCTGCATCATGAGCTTTCAGCACACACTACTTAGCCATCTGCTGAGCGTGGAAGCAGCCAGCAGCATGCAAGGCAGCCAACAGCACGGGAACCACTCTGCCATATGCTATAATCATGGAAACGAAGTGGCAGGACCAAATTTCCATGCTCCCACTTCCACTAGAATTAGTGTGGGCACACTGTGAATCATGACACAGCACCTGATTAATGGTAGAAATGTGATGGATTTTGTGCTCTTTAAGAGAGGGTGGAGCCGATGGAGTAAAATAGAAGGTCAGCGTTAGGTGGGAGTTCAGGAGAGATTGACAAAGATATCATGGACACAAAGGGAGTGTTAATGGCAGTGTTAAAGACTAAAGAATGTGCTGATAGTAGCATAAAGGTAAGATATAAAGGCAGAATGTATTAATAGCAAAACAAGGGTCAGTGCTTTGTGAAAGCACAACATAGAAACAAGTGAATGATGGCCCTGTGGGGGCAAGTGTTGGGGAAAAAGGATGTAAAAAAGATAAATAAATAAAATTTTCAAAATAGGAAGTAAATAAATCAATAAATAAAAGTAAATAAGAACAGAAAAATTGGAACAAAAATGGGGCAAAGATGGAGGAGGGGGTTCATAGTCTGAAGTTGTTGAACTCAATGTTAAGTACGGAAGGTTATAAAGTGCCTAATCAGTAGATGAGGCGCGGTGCCTCGAGTTTGCGTTGGGCTTCACAGAAACATTTCACCAGAAAAGAGTGTTTAGGACCTTTAATTGTGAAGAAGGAGGGGGTAAAGGAGCAGATCTTGCACCTTCTGCGATTGCATAGGAAAGTGCCATGAGAAGAGGATATGGAGTTGGGGGTGATGGAGGAGTGGGCCAGGGTGTCACGGAGGGAATGGTCCCTATGGAATGCTGACAAGGGGGTGAGGGGAAGGTGTGTTTGGTGGTGGCATCATGCTGGAGTTGGCAGAAATGGCGGAGGATGACCCTTTGGGTGTAGAGGCTGTTGGGGTGAGAAGTGAGAACAAGGAGTAACCTTTCATGGTTCTGGGAGGGAGGGGAAGGGGTGAGGGCAGAGGTGTGGGAGATGGATCGAACACAGTGGAGGCCCTGTCAACCACAGTGGGGCAGGGAGGAACCCTCTGTTCAGGAAAAAGGAAGACATGTCAGAAGCGCCGCTTTGGAAAGTGGCATCATCGGAACAGATGTGATGGGGGTGAAGGAACTGGGAGAATTGGATGGAGTCCCTACAGGAAGCAGCGTGTGAGGAGTTATAGCCGAGGATTCAAATTTCCATCCCTCTATCATCTTCATATAGTCCATCTCCAACACTTTCCTTCCTTGACCTCTCTGTCTCCATTTCTGGTGATAGACTATCTACCAATATTCATTACAAGCCCACAATCTCCCACAGCTACCTCGGCTAAATCCATCACATTTCCACTCCTCTTTAGCTGTGAATAAGAGTCATGTGAGCTTGAAACATTAACTATGTTTCTCTCTCCACAGATGCTGCCAGACCTGCTGAGTTTTTCCAGTATTTTCTATTCTTATTTCAGATTTGCAGCATCCGCTGTATTTTGCTTTTATCTTAGAGTTTAATTCACTGCCGCTTCTCTTCTAGGAACGCCTACCTTGAAGAAGTACTGCTCCTCTCTCCGAGGGGATTTCCACTTGGCTCTTTCACCCTGTTCACTTTCGTTGCTTTTCATTTCCCTCCTGGTGTTTGACAAAGTGTTTCCCAAAACTTGCTTTTACAGTCACATTTCCTGCCTCAGTGACTGCCTCCATCTCCCATTTAATCCATGTGGATTCCAGCTGAAGTTCCATCCCTCATGTTTTGAACCCACCCAGGATTATAGGTATATCTGGGACATACAACGTTCCTCGGACTGCTGTTCTTGCTCAATCCTGAGATCCACACTCAGTGCCATGCGCCGCCATATGTACACACTCACCCTCTCCCTCCACCAGCGCTGACTCACCCTATCCCAAAGATATCCTTGTCCCCTGTTTCATTTTATTCTTCATCTCATCTAATGCCTTAACAAGATACTTTTTCTCTTCCTTTTAGGTGTTAAGGAACGCAAGATCCAACAGCATATTGATACCAACCAATACCATCCGGGAACCTTCAACCCTTCCTGATCCCTCTGACCCCATCCCATCTTCCAATCCCAGCCCTTGCTGTGTATTCACCATACCCTATGATCTTTCCCTCTGATGCTGAACATTCTGTACTCAGCAATGGACTCACCCCATTATGCCCTCACCTCAATTAACTTTGGCCTCGGCACGATGCTGAACTCTTCTCCTGTTGCCTTTGTCTCCATGCCCACTTCTTTGGGCAGGAGTCCTCACACTGTTCAACAGATCCTTTCACCTGCCTCCAGTATTGTCCCTCTACCTGGACCCCTCCCTCTGACCTCGTACCTGCTCTCGATCTTTTCATTGAGAACTGTCGGCCTGACATCAGCCGTCTTAATTTCTCTGCTCCTCTCACCCACTTCAACTTGTCTCCTTCTGAACTTGCCACATACCATTCTCTGAGGTCTAACCCTTATTTTGTTATCAAACCTGCCAACAAGGGTGGCGCTGTTGTTTTCTGGTATACCCACCTCTACCTGGCTGAGGCTGAGCGCCAACTCTCAGACACGACCTCCTACCTCCCCCTGGACCATGGCCCCACCACTGAAGATCAAGCCATTGTTTCCAGACTGTCACTGACCTCATCTCCTCTGTAGGTCTTCCCTCCATAGCTTCCAACCTCACAGTCTCCCAGCCCCATAAAGCCCGCTTCTTCCTCCTTCCCAAAATCCACAAACAGGGCTGTCTTGGTGGACCCATTGTGTCTGCCTGTTCCTGTCCCCATGGCTCATTTCTTCCTATCTTGACTCCATTCTCCCTCCCCTTGTTCAGTCTCTTCCCACCTAGATTCGCAATTCCTCTGATGCCCTTTGTCATATCAGCAATTTCCAGTTCCCTGGCCCTAACTGCCTCCTCTTCACTTTGGACGTCCATCCACACCTCCATCCCCCACCAGGATGGTCTGAGGGCTCTCTGTTTCTCCCTTCAACAGAGGCCTGAACAATCCCCATCCACCACCACTCTCCTCCACCTGGCTGAACTTGCTTTCTCACTGAACAATTTCTCCTTTAACTTGTCTCAGTTCCTCCAAATAAAAGGTGTGGCTATGAGTACCCACATGGGCCCCAGTTATGCCTATGTTTTTGTGGGTTATGTGGAACATTCCTTGTTCCAGTCCTACTCAGGCCCCCTCCCACAACTCTTTCTCCGGTACATCGATGATTGTTTCAATGCTGCTTCGTGCTCTCATCTGGACCTGGGAAAATGTATTGATTCTGCTTCCAATTTCCACCCCTCCATCACCTTCACATTGTCCATCTCTGACACACCCCTTCCCTTCCGTGACCTCTGTCTCCATTTCTGGTGATAGACTGCCTGCCAATATTCATTATGAGCCCACCGACTCCCACAGATACTTCAACTACAGCTCCTCACACCCTGCTTCCTGTAAGGACAACACCCCATTCTTCCAGTTCCTCTGCCTCCCTCTCATCTATTCTGAGGATTCTACCTTCCAAAATGGCGCTTCTGACATGTCTTCCCTTTTCCTTAACCGAGGTTTCCAACTGTGGTTGACAGGGCCCTCAACCGTGCCTGACCCATCTCCCGCACCTCAGCCCTCACCCCTTCCCCACTCTCCCAGAACCATGATAAGGTCCCGCTCTCCTCATTTTACACCCCACCAGCTTCCGCATTCAAAGGATCATCCTCATCCATTTGCGCCAACTCCAGCATGATGCCACCACCAAACACATCCTCCCCTCACCTCCCCATCAGCATTCCGTAGGGATCGTTTCCTCTGGGACATCCTGGCCCACTCCTCCATCACCCCCAACTCCTCATCCCCTTCCCACGGCACTTCCCATGCAATCGCAGAAGGTGTAACACCTATACCTTTACCTCTTCCCTCCCCACCACCCAAGGCCCCAAACACTCCTTTCAGGTGAAGCAGCGTTTCACTTCTACCTCCTTCAGTTTGGTCTACTGTATTTGCTGCTCCCATTGCAGTCTCCTCTACATTGGAGAGACCAAATGCAGACTGGGTGAAGGCATTGTGGAACATCTTTGGTCTGTCCGAAAGCATGACCCAGTGCTTCCTGTTGCTTGCCATTTCAACACACCACCCTGCTCTCATGCCCTCATGTCTGTCCATGGCCTGCTGCAATACTCCAGTGAAGCTCAATGCAAACTGGAGGAACAACATCTCACCTCCCGGTTAGGCACTTTACAGCCTTCAAGACTTAACACTGAATTCAACAACTTCAGACCATTGCCACCTTACACAGTGGGACCAGGTTATAGCTCCCTGGTGCATTGCTAGAGGAGATTCAAACCACCTTTCAAAATTAATTTTGTTCCTCTTTCCAAAAGTGTCAAGGTATATATTAGATTGTTGATTTTTTTTTACTTGACATATTCTGAATTGTTGCAAAAGTAGTTGTATTGAAGCCTTTCTGCAGTCTGTTTTTGCTGAACCTTTTTCATTTTAGCTTGTTTTGTTTGGTTGTCATATCCTAGAACAACACATGCTGAGGCTGGCTGACAAGCAGGACTTACTACATCTCTCTCTGACACTGTTAATATTAAACAGTGCTTCTCGTTCTGCCTCCTGCCTGTCCCAATTGCACAAGATTGGGATTTGTAGTCTAGTATTACTTGTTGACTGGCATAGACAATGAATAGGTTGTCAAGGGTGAAGATCAGAGAATATGGGAAAGAAAGGGGGCTCTAGCATCAAAATTAATTTTGAGGATCAAGGTTACTAGGGCCAATGGTGACTCATCATTACTAACTCTGAACTAAATTGTTGATTTAGGTACCTCAGTCAGACCATTATTGCTTGTTGAAGTGAAGGTCACCTTGGCAACAGATCACATTGCCCTGTTTGTTTATTGTACTGCAGCAATTTATACTCATGCTCTCTGTGCCTTTGTTTTATCCCTTCAATTCTATTATTTTCTTTATTTCAGCTATTAACTACCTTTCAATCAGCCATAGTTCATTTCCTCCTTTTACATACAGTGACGTATTACTTACAATCTTCAATTTTAGCAAAATCACTCAATCAAATTGTCTTTGTTCTAAGGGCATGATAACCAAATACCACCATTTTGACTAATACTTCTTTCAGCTGAAGCAGAATGAAATTCATAAGAATGGTAAATTTATTTTCAAAATATCCGGGCCACTGGGTTCCTCTTTGAACAGTAATATATATATATTGCTTACTGTTTACTCCATCTCTTGGGATCATTGGGCAGGGTTTTCCACTCCAGCCAGTGATGGGAATCATGGCAGGCGGGGGCACTAAATTTGGCGTGATGGAAAAAGTCTGTTTCCCGACGGCAGGAAATTAGTTTGGAAATTTGTTCTCTTGACTTTGACGGCGGGTTAAAGGCGGCTTGAGTTTCCTGCTGATCTATGTTGGAAACCTCATTTGCATCTCATGAATACTCATTAAAAGTCCAATTCGCCGAAAATACATTTCCCCCATCAAAGTAAGTGCCCTGCCAGCGGATAATTATAACAATCTGTTTCCCGACTGTATATAAGTGGAGCGCACCTGGCGAGCTTCATTTCAACAATGACTTCAAGGTCAGTAGACGCTGCTTTGGCCAACTTTTACGAGTGTTGCTGTGAGATTTCAGGTGCCTGTATCACAAGCTGTGCCAAGGCTGGGCATGGGACACAATACCAACTAGGTGGGGAAGGCTGATCTCGCCTTCTGCACAGGAACAATCGTTTTCCTCACCAGCGCGCCTCTGCCGCCTGCTCATCAGAGGAGGAGAGTGTCCTAAGCTCAGGGGTAGCCCCTCCCAGTCTTTGATCTCTCCCGTCAGTTGTGGGAGATATTGTCCTGCATAAAGACAGATGGATTGTCAGTGAGCACTATGGATGAGAGAGCATTTCAGAAGCATGCATGTCTACTGTGTGTGCTGAGCCCTCCCCAATAAGGGATTAAGACATTGTTTGCGTAGGAATTTACATGAGATGGTGAGCTTAAAGTGGCTGGCAGACAATCAGTGCTGATGTCCCGTCTGCTGGTTGTGTGTGACATCCCTGTGGACTCTAACCATCAGACAGCATGATGTCCTTGTGAAAGACTGAGTTTGGAGTGAGTAGAAGTTTCACTTATCCTGGCAGAGTGCATGAGATCATCCATTCATTTTCTGCACTGCACGGTGGCCCTTTACTGCTGGCAATGGGCGCTGACCTCCCTGGTGACCTCCTCTCAGGCCAGCCTGTTCAGGTGGGATGAACTCTTGCTCCCATGCCTCAGAAAGAAGACTTCCCACCTTTAACTGGAAGGCCTGGAGGAGAATCCTCAGGGAGACCTCGCTGAACTGTGGAGCCGAAGATTTTATACGTCTGGGGACTATGGTGAAGCAAACATTCAGACCACATCTGGCCTGCAGTGAGCGAATGTCTGTGCAGGTGCTGTTTAAATTTGGTGCCAGGACATTCAACCCCATGAGGTAACGGCAGGTTGGACAAATCCTGCCCACCTCACCATGAGGTTCAGTGAACTCCTCGTTGAAGCATAAGTAATGAGTTGAAAAGTGGAAAATCATGTGGAAAAATCTGCCCCCGCCGACCATTGGGGATCACGCCGACTTTTCTGCCCGTCACCACACTTAGGCCGGGATTTTCCGGCCCCTTCGCGGGGGGGCCCACCGCGGGCGACGCGGCACCTCAGCAAGTAGTCCATTGACTTGCAGCGGGACCGGAAGATCCCGGCGGTGGGCGGGTGCGGAAAACCTTAGTCTCCAGAATGGGAAATTTTCTTTGCAACAGGCATTCCATTTATATGTACATCCACTTTTCATTTCTCATTTATCCTTTAAGGATCTCAGTTAACTTGCATTCTGCCTAATGTAAATTGGTGATTCATGCACCACCAAAAATCACGTTAGATCCCAATAACTGAGGCAGTGCAGCATGGTTGGGAAAGGCAGTCACATTAAACATACTGAGCAAATTGAACTTTATTTTCTTCACCTCTGGGATTTCAATTTGAAGTCCAGCCAGGTATAAAAAACCTCTGCTCGCAATAGGGATCATTAGCTAAAATAACTTTGCACATTCAATCCAGCTCCTGATCCATGGCTGAACATCTCTGCGATGCCACATGACTTGCCACTAGATTGACAATCTCATTCAGACATGGATCGTTGATGTGGGAGATGGCATAACGTGCACTTGAAGAGTAAGTGTTAAACTTGTGAAATGTTGTTGCAGGAGAAAAGTGCAGCCACACTGTATAATGCCTGTCATGGGTGTGCTTGATTCCAATCCTGAGAAAGAGAGGAAACATGTTCTATTGTACAGCAAAGACATCATCTACCTTGTTGAAAAGAAAAATCATACACACACAAACACAAAAAAAAAATCAATCACTGAAGATTTTGGGCAGGCACAAAAGATTTATTTTCATTTGGCTCAGGTAATGTGATCTCAGCAACCAATGTAAAACAAGAGTGGCTGGAAATGGGCAATCAATATCAAAATTTGATATTTGTTATATCATAACTGCTGCTATTGTGATAGATTATAGAAAGGAGCTAATGAATATAAGTGATCTTTTCATTTATTTTCATTTATAGTTTTAAAACTTTATCACAGAAGTTTTATTTCTTCTGAAACCTGACTTCTCCCTCTGAATGCTAAATCCAGCAGTTATTAAATAAGATATAATACTCATTTAGTATTTAAGTTAAATAATACCTTTAGATTGTGTTGAAGATGGTTGAGCTCCTGAATAAAATTTTAAGAAGATGAAGAATTGTTTGCCATGTTTATTTGCTACATGTCTGAGCAGATTATGTTTTATGCCCTTGGCTGTTAAAAAATCTGAAAGCAACTTCAAGCAAAATTATGAAATAAAAATAACACAGCCATAAATGTTTACGTTAAATAGCTTTTTGTCCTGAGGTCATCAGTTCACAAGTAGCTAGCTGCTAATGCATGCTACGAAGATGTGTTTTTTCAAAGAAGATACAATTTCTAATGCCTTTTTTCTCTGGCTGGGTTTTAATAAACTGCAATCTCATTAAGACATTGGAAAGACTGCCAACCAGCAGAATATATATTGTACATTCCAGCCAAATGGGATGAAAAGGAATGGATTCTCAAAACGCCACCCTACTCCCCAACCCCACAGGTAGCGTGAACGACCCCATGTCCTGCTGAATTTTACACTATTACTCTTCAAAGGTTTCAGGGATGTGACATCAAAAATATAATTACCTGATCTACAACACAATGGGCGGAATTTTCAGTGCTCACTGGCATCGGGCGTAATTGGTGGCATGAACGGATAATATGGCGCGATCGGTTTCACGATGGCATGAAAGCAATTCGTCATCGTCCACTCAGCCCACCAATGTTTCCCGCCATTGGAATTTGGAAATCTCATTGTCATACATCAGCATATCATTAGCAGGCCAGCCTGCCGGAATCGGCACCCCTCCTCCGCTGGATTGTCCATCCACATTGGCAGGAAAGGACGCTGACGTGTTTCACAACAGCGCATAAGCGACGTGCACATGCCGGCCTGCACTTTGAAGGGAACTTGGAGGCGAGTGCACAGTAACGTTGTGCAGCCTGTTGGACTTCAAGCTTGAGGGGTGTTGAAGGGTCGGGGTTAAGGGCAGGTCTGCCATTGAGCTGACTTATGGGGGCGAGGGACAAGGCCAGCCCTGCTGTTGAAGCAAATTGTGAGGGGAGGGGGTGGGCAAGCGCAGCCCCGTCACTGAGGCGACTTGTGGAGGGTAGGGCCAAGGGCCTGCCATTGAATATAACACACAAGCATTCGGGGTGTGGGGTGTAGGGTGGGTGGGGGAAGTGGCCACGCATTAGGGAAACCTGTATAAAGTGACCATTTCTCTGAAACTCAGACAGTTCAGGCGCAGCCACATTGATATTGGAATCGGGCTTCTAGCTTACCAGCCCCCACCCCCCAGCCGCCAGAGGCTACAAAGTCATGAGCATTTTAGTGGATGGCAGAACAGTTGGACGATTGCACACGTTGTACAATCTCCTCGCTAAAGCTGGCCATATAGTAGTCACTGCTGAGGGTGCTCACAGGCAAGGGCAATATCAGCATCCTGGTTTGGACCAGTCTCCCCCATGGTTCAAGCTAACAGTGCAGCCTTGCAGTGCGGGTTAGGAGAATGCCTGCGCCTGAGCTGAGAGCACAGCATGCAGTCCAATGGGCAAAGCTGCCACCAATCAGTTGGGTGGACTGGGGTGGAAGTGGTGGGGTTTCGAGCAGCCATGTAGCGCACTAATCTCTGGCCATCCAAGTGGTGGCCAGTACTCTCCAGGAAGTGTTAAGGGGCCTTCACACTTAACCAGGACAGGTTCTTAGTATACCCACGCTAACCAGATGTCTCTCTCTTTCATCCTGCAGGAGGACTACATCAGGATCATGGAAACTGGTGAACTAGCTGTATGCCTGATGGCTTAAAGAGCGCAAAGACAATGGAGGACAGAGTGACTGAGGCTCCTGGCTGTGCAGAGGCAGGAGCAGCAACCTCAGAAAGAAGTGGCAGCTAGGGCTCCTGCACATGGTGCCCAAGAGCCACAGTGAGCTGTTGCAGGCCAGCGCCTAACGACACCCACCATCTATAGATGCTGCCTTTCATGTGCCGCCAGAGACAGCGCATGTCTAGGGAGTTGGTTGGTCACATCTGCCAGCTACTGCAGGATTTGGCACCACAAAGGAGGGCATCCACTGCCAGTGGCAGTGAAAGTGACCGCGGTGCTCAATTTCCATTCCAGTGGCTCCTTTCAGGGCTACACACGTTGTCCTCTGTGGGATCTCACAAGCTACCACCCACAAATGCATCCATGAGGTCACGGATGCCATCTTTGCGAGGGCAACAACTTTGTGCATTTCGCCCAGGACCAGGAGAGCCAGGATGCAAGTGCAATTGGACTCGCCCAGATCTTGGGTTTCCCACAGGTGCAGGGTGCGATCGACTGCACTCATGTGGTGCTCAGATCTCTGTCACAACACATGGTCAACTACATCAAACACAAGGGATTCCATTCGCTGAATGTGCAGCTGGTGTACAACCACCACAAATGCATCCTGCAGGTGTGCGCAGTTTCCAAGAAGTGTGCACAATACCTATATCCTCTGTCAGTCACAGATCCCTGGCATCTTCCAAGGCCTACAGAGGCTGCAAGGATGGCTACCTGCAGAGGCCGTGGCAGATGACATCTGTGCAGCAGCCTCAGACTGCAGCAGAGCGACGCTATAATGAGGCTCATGCTGCAGCTTGCAACTTGGTGAAGCAGTCCATCGGGATGCTGAAGATGTGGTTCCGGTGCCAGGGCCGGTCTGACAGAGCTCTGCAATACAGTCCATAGAGGGTGCCGTGCATTATCATCATCTGCTGCGCCCTTTGCAACCTGGCGCTGCAACTAGGAGTTGAGCTGGCTGAGGAGGAGATGGAGGTCTCCTCCAATGTGTAGGACATGACGGGGATGAGAGTGAGGAGGTCCTCAGATGCGATAATGATGGCGATGAGGCCCTCACACTATCTAGACGAGGCAGGCATATTCAGAGACCCTGATAGCTGCTAGATTTGTGGAAGATGACGACGACTTGCAGTGAGGACACTCCATAGATCCTCTTATTGCGAGGGCAACATGTTTGACTCCAGTCTGGCTTAGGGCAGTGCGAATACCCTCTGTAATAATGCTCCTGTCATGGAAATGCGGCGGAAGCCCTAATAGTCGCTCGATTGCAAGAGGATCATGACAACATGCAGTGAGGATTCTCCATAGATCATCACATAGCCTCTGAGAGAGTCTGACTCCTGTCTGGCCAAGGGAAGCTCTCTTGTGCTCTGCGACCAGGGTCATATCATAGAGACTCAGCCATGGAACTTCAAATGCCTCTGATCCTTTGTCCACCTTCAGCACCTGAGCCCTTCAGGAGCACAGCGTCACTGGTCACAGATGCTGAAGAGATGGAGGCCAGCCCCACCTTAAAGGTGCTGAGAGCAAACAGAGAGAATGAGAGAACCCTGTGACACCTGCCCACGACATTCTGGCAGCAATGACAGGCACCGCCAAGGTGGAGGCATCGGTAATGCTTCCAGGGAGTGTGAGGCTGGACCATCACTGCGGTCTGAAGGCTGCACAAAGCACAGGGAAGAGGCCCTGGAATGAGACACCTGCCTTTATCTTGTGCAGAAAGGTTTCACATCTGTGTGACAAGAACACTGCTCATCAGAACAAGGAGCAATAGGCAGGGAGACATTCTTGGGAGTTTATAGATAATAGTGAACAGCATGTACAAGTGATTTATGCCCATGCCCAGGCTGTGCAACTAACTCTCCTTAACATTCCTAACCCTTTTTCTATGTCTTGGTGTTCTCCAGACATCCACAGTGGAGGTGGAGGCAGCCTGCTGACTGCGACAACCTGTCTGTGATGACTCTGACGTGTGTCCTCTGGAGGGCTGAGACCTTCAGGGCTCCGGCCTGCTGCGTTACTGTGGCACCCTCCTTGGCTTGTGGAGCTGGAGCTGCTGAGGTCACAGGAAGAGGGGAGTTGGATGGGCCAGACACTCTTGGAGTCACCTGGATGGATGGGCCCGGAGTATGCACCTGGTGATCCTCCTCCCTATGTGTGCCCGGGGGCCGCAGCCTGACTCCTTGAGGAGCAGGAGTAGCTGGAGTAAGATCGAGCTGCCTGGCACCCCTCTCATGTTCACACTGTTAGAGGCCAACTAAGGCATCAGCGATGGAGTTGAGCTCACACAGCAGTGCAGGAGCAATGTCCTGGACCAAGATCTCCGTGGTGGCTGCCATCCTACCAGTGTTGACCTCGGTGCATTGGCATGCTGGCACTATCACCTCAGAGTGAAGGAGGACGGACTCCTCCATTGTGCCTTGCAATCTGAGGAGTGCAGTGGACATCCCTTCCTGATGTTCCCGAGTTTGCCTTTGCAGCTCCAGCAACTGTGACATGACCAAGTCCAGGGAATCATCATCTGACTCAGACTCAGCAAATGTCTGGTCTCCAGCAGTCCTACGAGTGCCAGACGCCAGGGAATTCCCTGCTGGCACCTGTTGTGGATCTGACAGTGCGATGTGCTCACCAGGTTGTGATCTCGAGGCTATTCTAAAGTTCGGTCCCACCGAGGTGTGTGTCTCTGCACTGGTGGAGGGGGTGGGCGAGCGCTGTAACGGGACTTCAAGGAGGGTGCCTCCAGATTCCTCTTCAAATGTTTCTTCAGGGCTTGATTGGAGGCCCTGGGTCGTGGACTCTGGCGTCTGTTTCCCAGATATGCCTGCAGAAGCAAGGGAGATAATTAGTACCTGGTAGTGGCTTGTGAATCAGGACACATCACTCACAGCATGGTTTTCTGGTGGATGTTGCACTGCTGGACCCTCACTTGGTAGAGCACCGATGGCCTCACCATCAGCACAGGACCGGTCCAGCTGGATGGCTCTGTTTCCAAAGTCCGTGTGGACTTTGAGTTTGGGCATTCCGCCACTGGTCAACAACCTCTCCCTCTTGTTGTGTGCCAGCTTGTCCTGCATGAATAGAGATGGAGAGAGTGTGAGCAAGATACCTGTCAGACCAGATGATAAGTATGCCAGGCGTGTGTGGGTGGCGAGTGGTCCCATGGATGGGATGAGGACAATGACAGTGAGTGTGAGAGAGTGAATGGTGATGTCCCTTGAACTGGCTGCGAGTGAGATCACTGTGGATGTGTGATGGGTTTGTGAGTGTGTGAGTTGAGAGTGATGAGAAGAGTGACTTACCCTGGCGGAATGGGGGAGATCATTCATCCTCTTTCGGCACAGGGTGGCTGTCCTCTTTTGAAGGGCATTGGCACTTACCACCGCAGCCACCGCCTCCCAAGCAGGGTTGGTGCTATTGCTGCCCATCCTGTGGCCAGAGCTGGGGTCGAGGACACCCTGGCAGGCCTCCACAGTGTCCGAAAGGTGCTTGAGGGACACATCACTGAAGCTGGGGGCTGCAATCTTCTTCAATTTCAGGGCCATGCCTTCTGTGCACCAGTAGTGGTCTGGAATGTGTGCTTGCAGCTACACTTTAAATATGGTGCCTGGCATGATGCAGCAATGGGGTGATGGCAGGCAGGCGAATGATAGCCCGCTAACCGTGGAAATGGCATGTTTACTGGGAGTGCATAAATAATGTGGCATGAAAACCCGCCATCGCGGCCTGTGGGTAAAACATAATTTTACCCGCCCACTACCGTACTTAGTGCAAATCTGAGAAAATTCTGCCCAATGACCATAGCAGGCATGGTAATCAAATTCCTCCGGATCATACAGCCAGCGAGGCTTCTTACAAACTCTTTACCGAGTCAGAGCAGAGGTCAGAAGCATATAATGAAAGTTTACAAAGAACTGGGTCTCTCACTCTCTCTCTCTTTCTCTTTCTTTCTCTTTCTCTCTGTCTCATTTGGAAGTATTGTGCACAGATATTGCAGGGTAACCATCCTGGGAAGAGAAATCTACTGCAAACCAAGGGCAGAATATTTAGCTCGACATGTGCACGCCCGACCCACTTGAGCGTAAAATAATACATGATGATGTTGGGGGAGCATCCCCACATCATCGTGCACTCGGGCGATATTTCGGTCAGCGGGCGCTTGCTAAACTCGGAAGCCGCCTGCTAACAATCAAGAGGGTAATTAAGCCCATTAATGGCGCAATTACAGGAAATTTTTTGTTGCCCGTCCAACATTACGGTTGGCAGGCGGGCAAATTGGCCAAGCGGCATTTGCATTTTTCACGGAAACTCATCCAAGGGCGGGATGAGGTTTCCATTGTTAAATTTTTAAAAAATAAAAATCTATGGGCAGAATTTTTATAATGTCTATGTTCAGGTGACTGTTTGTGATGTTTGGACGTTTTAAGTCTTTATTTAAAACTTTTGAAGCCTTCAGCTCCCTGAGGCAGCTCTCTACCTTCAGGGAGCTTTCTGTGAGAGCTCACCCATGCCCTTGCTGACTTCAGTGCTCGCCCTCCTCCCGCTCTCAGCCCCAGCACCGCTGAGCATTCCAGCGCACACTTCACGCTGGCTGGCTGTTAATTGGCCATCCAGAATGAAACCACGGCCAGGGGCCGATCGCAGGTGGCGGTCCGTTCCCTGGCCACACCCGGGCCCACCGATTACACCCACACACCGACCTAAAAATCCTGCCCCAAGATCTTTAAGGGATAAATCATGGAAATCCGTTCCATACAGCTACAGCCAGGAAGCCAACTGAACAAAATGGCTGCAATGTGGAATCATTGCATTGACACCAGCCAAAGGGCAGTTAACCGTGTATCCCTTTGATTGTTCATTTTCTTCATGAACTGTAAAAACTCTTTGAGTATATCCTCGTATTCTACCATCTGTACTAGTGTGTGTGTGTGGGGCCCCTGAGAATGTGTGTGATGTATGAATGAGAGTATGTAGTGGGACCCCTGCGGTATTGGTAAAGCATATCCTCATTAAATTCATAACTAAACCTTGTTACAACCGATCCTGGAGTGGTAAGCTAAGTGAGTCAATTTTTGCCCCTCCTTATGTGGTTTTAACATATGTAAGTTTGATTTTATCATTGGGAGCTATATTATCGCTCTCCACACGCTTGTTCCAAAGTTCTGCAGAATAACAACATTAAGAATGCAATAAAGGAAAATAACCTACTCTGCCTTACTTCTTCCTGTCTCTGTGATGTCCTTCAGTTCTATAACTCTCTGTGAACTCTGTGTTGCTCCAACTCTGGCCTCTTGTACATCGCTGACTTCCCTTGCTCCACCATTAGCGGTGGTGGTTTCAGCTCTCTAGACCCTCTGGAATTCCCTCCCCAATCTCTTCTGCCTCTCCACCTCTCTTTCCTTAATGAACACCTAAACACCTATCAATTCATCAAAGGCCACTTGTCTTCCATCTTTGGTTCAGTGTTAATTTTTTAAAAACCTAATTATACTTTGTGAAGTGCCATTGGGAATTTTATCACATGAGAGACAAGTTTTTGTTGTTGTAAATTCTGTCTCCAAACTTGGACAACAGCTTGTTGAGACTCCATGTTGATCCTAAGCTACCTATCATCATTATCTCACCACAGGACACCCGGCCTAGACCCAGACTCTGTCCTATTATCCCCAACCTATTTTCTATTTCCCATTACTATCAGATTTTTATGTATCCTGATTGCAATGGGGAGAATTTTCTCCCTGTCGGGCAGGCCGGTCGGGAGCGGGCACAGAGCTGATCGCCACCCGTGATTGTCTCCGCGCTGTGATTTTACGTGGGTGGGCCAATTAAGGCCCACCCAGCGTGAAATGCAGCTCCCGAGGACAGCGAGAGTGGGTGGGCGATGACCGGAGTGCAATGACTGCTGGGTCCAATGGCAACCCTGCGGCCTGTTTAAATAGCGTGCAGGCAGCCTTGCAAAGGCTGTGTATCATGGCAAACAGAAGGGCTCCCCAGTGCGCTGCTGGTGAGAAGGCCAGGCAATAGGACACAGTGCCCCTCGCATTTCTGACGAGTGCTAGCTGCCCTCCTGGAAGAGGTGGCAGCACGGCGGGAGGTCCTCGTTCCGAGGGACGGGAGGCGAAGGCCCCCCCCACCAGATCAAATGTGCCTGGGAGGAGGTGGCAGAGATAGTCAGCTCCCATGACATGGTGCGACACACCGTGGGTCCAGTGCCGCAAGCGATTCAACGACATCTTGCACTTGGGGAGGGTGAGTACCATGTTGGCAGAGGTCACTTAATATGACCAGCAGCCTTTCCCCACAAAGCCCCCCCGCACCCCACCTCTATCATGCAGGGAGGGGAGCTTCCAGGTGGCAGGGCATCCTTCCATTTGCTGCCCTTGGTGTTCCATGTGCTTGCGCCTCCTTGCTTTGCAAGGTTAGACCATGTGGTGGCAAATGTGATGGAGGCAGCGTTTGGGCAAGGGGGGGGTCAGCCCTGGCTTCTTGGTGTGAGTGTGCGGCAGCTGCGGGGTGACAAAGCACTGGAGCCCTGCAATGTCCCACTCTGGCTGGGTTGGCTGGGATGCGATGGGAATCCAGGTAGAGGCTGGACTAATCAATGCTCTTCTCTCCTTTTCAGGAGAAGACTGCACACAATGCTGCCGAGTGGATGCGGAAGCCAGGCCCAGTTGGCCATAATCACCAGATACGAGCAGAAGGCAATGGAACTGGAGACATGCCATGCACCCAGGTCCACCAGTGGCAGTGAGGCTGGGGTGCCGGGGGAGGTAAGATTGCAGTGCACTGAGGTCACCATGTGTGTCCCAGCAGCCATGGCACTGCTGAATGCTCAGTGATTGAAGCTTCCAACATGAGTTGACCATTGATTATGGAAGGATGAGCACATACTGATCTGGGGGACAAGCATGCACATTGACATTGTCTCCACTTGAACTAATCTAATGTCCTTGTTCTTCCTTTAAGCATTTCAGCATCACCGGAGCAGGGCCGGGAGGAGGAGGCAGAGGGGCCACTGCTCACACCTGAGGGCCCAGAATGAATAGAATCACCAGCATCACACCATCCCTGCCAGGCAGGCACCAGCGCAGATACTAGCACCTCGGTAGGAATTAGATCGTCGGCTAATGTCCCGGGGCACAGCGGTGAGGGCACTTCACACTCACATGAGGTGCGGGCGGAGACAGAGAATGCCCAGGGTGCCAGCAGTCGGAGGATTGCAGCGGACCAGGAACATGCTCAGTCGGTGGCTGATGATGTGCCCCCGGACTTGCCCATGACCAGCAGAAGCTGGAAGTCCAGCAGGGTGTGCAGGAGAATCTGGCAGAGACACATGAGGCTATGTGTGGCATGGTCTCCATGTTGGAGGAGTCCACGCGGAACATCACCGCTGCAATGAGCCTCATGGCCAAGCGCCATGCTTCCTCCATGGAGAGATCGGCAACTCTCATGGAGAGGCTCCTCCAGGGGAACAATCAGGGCCTCCTGGAGTTGCGCACGGACCTGCAAGCCCTCACAGTGGCATTGACCTCAGCTGGTCAGTGCCAGTGTGGGAGATGGATTGGGCAACAAGTATCCCAGCTCGGTAACAAGTATCCCAGCTCGGTGTCCATCCATCAATGGTGAGCAGGGTGGTCCAAAGCGACCTCACGTCGGCACAGGAGCTGCCTATCATCTCTGCCGGCTCCTCTCAGGGCATTCCAGATGAGGGTAGCAGCTCCTCCGCCCCTCTCCCCCTGACAGTGGGATCGCTGAGGCTGCTGCGACTGGGGAGATGCCAGCCTTGGAACTGGCTGCTCCCTTCCAGGCGGGGCCATCAAAGGCTCCACGGGCCAGAGGACACCTGCCAAGGTCATCGAGGCCAACAGGACAGCACAGTGAGCAGGCTGTCTCAGATGCCCCTCAGCATTCTCCTGTGCATGCTCTTCCTTGGACTCACTACTGGACTTAGTGTGTGCAGCCGGAGCATCTGCGTCTACATCTTCTTCCTCCACAGCGTTACCCCTTTCCAGCGCCAGATTGTGGAGAGCGCAGCATGCAGCCACTATCAGCGACACATGAACTGGGGGGTATTGAAGTGCGCCCCCTGAATGGTCCAGGCATCAGAAGCACATCTTGAGAAGACCGATGGTTCTCTCCATCACAGCCCTTGTGGAGGCGTGGCTCCTATTGTAGCGCTGCTCAGCTTCTGTTCTTGGATGGCAGAGAGGCGTCATGAGCCACCTTCTGAGGGGATAGCCCTTGTCACCCAGCAGCCATCCATCCAGCCAGGCTGGAGCACTGAAGAGCCTCAGCACCTGAGAGTGTCTGAGGATGTAAGCATCGTAGGAACTGCCTGGGTACCTTGCACAGATTTGTAGAATCAGCATCCTGTGATCACACACTATCTGCACGCTCATGGAGTGGAAGCCTTTCCTGTTGGCGAAGGCACCCAGCTCACTCGCTGGCGCCTAGATGGCCACGTGTGCAGTCAATTGTACCCTGGACGCGAGGGAAGCCAACAATTGCTGCAAAGCCTCTGCCTCGCTCTGCCTGGCTGGCCTCATCCAAGCAGTAGTGGATGAAAGTCAATGCACGCCTGAACAGAGCGTCTGTCACCTGCTTGACACAACTGTGGACAGCTGATTGGGAGACACCACAAAGATCACCCACCGACCCTTGGAAAGAGCCGGAGGCATAGAAGTTGAAGGCAGCCATGACCTTCAATGGCACTGGTATTGGGTGCCCACCCACACAGTTGGCGCAGATCTCAGGGCCTATCATCTGGCAGATGGAGGTCACTGTCTCCCTTGAGAGACGGAGCCTCCTTCGGCACTGCACCTCAGACATATTGAAGTAGCTGCTTTGCCGCCTGAATACCCTGGAAGCAGGATAGTGACGTCTTCTACGGCCCCTTCCGCCTTGGACTTCCTGTTGCCCCTGCACCTCTTGTGCCTGCGCCTCTCCTCCCAAAGGTGGCCCACCTGGAGAACGAGTGTGGACTCCTGTCTTCCTCCCCCATTCTGGCCCTCCCTTCCTCCTCAGAGGAGGTCCCTCCAGTGGAGAGCACAAATCCCATTCCCAGGCTAAGGGAAGGCTTCCCGAAACCTGCAAGGCCCCAGAAATGATGTTTACTCCAGAGCCCTGACCTGAAGCCTGTTACTCCTGTACAAGTAGCTGTGAAGAGTTTTGAAGTATTCCTGCTCACACAGGCAAGTAGCAGTAAGTTTAAGCATTAAATGTCTGACAAATAACACTGGCGCTCCGTCTCACCCCTCTTATCACACCCGTGCATGAGGTTTATAAAAGTGTGGCCTACCCCCCTGCCCGTTGCACCCGTGCAACGACCTGAAGATCACATGGGCCCCGAAAAATTGGCATCAATTACTGGTTCAAGGGCCTTAAGTAGCCCGTTAATTAATGACGGGCGTGCGTCAGAGATCATCGCACACCCGTCCACCAAAATGGCGATGGCGCACGGTGACGTGGGGCCGCTCACCAGACGTCACCATGCGTCATTTTAGGCGTCGGCGTGTCGGGGCTCACCCCCGCATGTCGACGTGAAATTTCTGGCCTATGTCTCCATCTCTCTCCTTGGCAACAGCCTGAGATTAAGCCAGTTTGTTTGCAAACTTGATGTCATGTTTGAACCTGAGGTGAGATTCCAATCTCACATTCACGCCATTGCTAAGACTGCCTATATCCATTTCTGTAACATTGCCAGACTTCGCCCTGTCACAGCTCACCTGCTGCCAAAACTCACATTTTACCCTCCATAAACTGAAGGTCATCCAAAACTCTGCTGTCCATGTCTTAACTTGCATTCACCTATCACCCCTGTGCTTGCTGACTTACATGGGCACTTGGCCAAGTAACACCTTGGTCTTAAAATTCTCATATTTTATTTTATAATGCTCCTGTGAAGTCCTTGGGATGATTATTACATTGAAGGTGATATATAAATATAAGTTGTCGTTGTACCTAATGATTGCTTCTTTACAGATTGATTTGACTTTCCATTCACCAAAGAATTCGTTAGCTAATTAGTTTTCAAACGGAAAACTGGAACTTGAAATCATTCAGAAGTTTTGTATTAGGAACAGCTTTTCACTTTCAATAACAGTCTTACAACAGCACAGTCTTGTTTTAATATTAATGTTTTTTGGCAAATTTCTCCAGAATGTAAAATTTATCCAACCAGAGTTTATTTGAATTCATTATTTCCCATTCAGCATTATCTAGGCTGTTTTCAATTCTTCAATAAAAGTTCAAGGGTCGTCCTCTCAAGATGATCAATAATGGCAACAACTTATATATTTATAGGGCCTGCAATGTAACAAAATATCCCAAAGACACTTGGCAGAGGTATTAAATAAAATATGGCACCAAGTCCCATGAGAAGATATTGGGGCAGATGAACAAGAGATTTGTCAAAAAGCTATATTTTAAGAGCTGCCTTAAAGGAGGAAAGCAAGGTAGAGAGCTTGACAGCAAAGCTGAAGCTCATTAAATAAAAGAGAAAATGGCAGCATAGATACTAAACTGGCTGAGTGACAGGAAACAGAATGTAATAGTGAAGGGTAGTGTTTCAGACTGGAGGAAGGTATACGGTGGGGTTCCTCGGAGGTTGGTTCTAGCACCACTGCTTTTCTTGATATATATTATTGATATATATATATTAATAGCTTGTACTTGGGCATACAGGGGTCAATATCAAAATTTGTGGATGACACAAAACTTGGAAATATTGTGAGCTGAGGAGGATAGTGAGAAACTTCAAGAGGACACATGTCAGTGGCAAATCCCAAGCCTGGTTGTGAAGATGACACTGAGACTAGGATGCTTTGGTAGCGACTGTTTATTGCTCACCACAGAGTTTACTTCTCCACTCTAACACCATCTCCCCAGTGTTGGCTAACTCTTCCTTATAAACACACCTGAGTATAATTAACTAATCAATACCCAACCTTATTACCTGAAACTACTAGGTATTTAACATCCATACAAGACCTATTGGATGATTATCAACATAGACGGGTGAATGGAAGGACACATGCAGATGAAATGTAATGCAGAGAAATGTGAAGTGATACACTTTTATAGGAAAAATGAAGCGAGGCAATATACAATAAAGGGCCCAATTCTAAAAGGGGTCAGAAACAGAGAGATCTGAGGGGTATATGTGCCTAAATTGTTGAAGGTGGCAGGGAAGATCAAGAAAGTGGGCAATAAGCCATACAGGATCCTTGGTTTGATAAATAAAGGCATCGAGTACAAAAGCAAGGAAATTGTGGTGAACCTTTATAAAACATTGGTTCTGCCTCAACTGGAGGATTGTGTCCAATTTCGGCACCACACCTTAGGAAGGACATGATGGTGCCAAGAAGATATAATAATATTATTGGAAATTATTTTAAAATAGAGTTTAGTGGTGCCTGTGTCCATGACCAGGATTTTCCGGCCCCGTCGTGGGCGAGGCAGCCCCTCAGCCAGAAGCACATTGACTTGCGGCAGGACCGGAAGATCCCAGCGATGGGCAGGTGTGGAAAATCCTGTCCTATGTATGTGTGTGTGTGTCTTAATTGGATTAAAACCAGCTGGTCTAGAGGCTTTGATATGTAGAAGAGGGGTAGGTTTGAAATGGTAATTAGGTAAACATAGGGAAGTTACAAGGTGAAGTGAAAAGGGGCAATTTGCATTTTTAAATAAACCATTCAAAAGAATAGGTGAAATATTACACCTAGCCAGGAGAAGCTAAATAATGGGTTTATTTTTTCCAAAGCTTAATAATAAAATTGGTGCTATGAAAGGGGTTTTATTGTTAGGAGAGGTAAAAAAAAACCTAGTGATAAAATGAAAATTTGCATTCAAAGAGGAAAATGTGTATAAAGGAAGAAAAGGCTGTTGGTAGAAGGGGAGGGGTTCTAAGATCAAAAGCCTCCAGCCTGTAAGCCTCAAGCTGCTGTCTGCAAGGACCCAGCGCTGAAAGAAATTCATTTTGAATTCAAGTGTCCAGGGTGTGCTTTGCCAGGGGTTTGTTTAAATCTATGTGTTTTACTGTTGCCTTAACGGAGGTAACTAGGAGTCAGGTTAATTAGCGGATTTTTGTAGTTATTATAGTAGTGATTTGTAGACATATATATGTGCTTACAATCTTATCTTAATAAATGTTTAATTTAGTTTTATAAAAACCTTTTGAGATTCGGTGATCTTATTCCTACTGAATTCAAAGCCTACATCTCAAAACATACAAATTGCAAAATAGGTTATGACAGTTGTTTCAAGTTTCCCTCTGGGATTTGAACAACTCAGCATTCACCATTGATTGTGTCATAATAATTGGGGGCTCTTTGCGGGGTATATTTGAAATTCCTTGATTTTTTTGGAATTGGTGAATCTTAAGGTTATGAGTATGAGAAGCACTTTCACCCTACCTTGAGGGGTAGGTGTGAGGTAATTGTGAAGTGGTGAGACTGCAAAAATGGCTGTATCCTTGGCTAAATCATTTTTGGAAGTAGAAGATATAACTCGGATTGAGTTACATAAAGCATAAAAAAATAAGTTAACAGAGTTGGCAGATAAATTACAATTGGGGTTACCTGTAGGGGCAAGGAAAGCAGACATAATTGAAGTGATGGCACATCATTTGAAGTTGGAAGTGATACCTGACACTAATGAGTTACAGCTAGAGGTAGTAAGACTTGAGTTAGAAATGAAGAGGCTTGAAATTGAACAAGCAAAGGAACTGAAAAAACTTGAGCTAAAGGCAGCAGAAAAGGAAAGGGCAGAAAGACAGAAAGAAAGGGCATTTCAAAGGGAGCAAGTGGAAAGGCAGGAGAAAGAAAGGAAGCTGGAACTGGAATTCTAGGAAAGAGGGAAGGATAAAGAAAGAGAGGAAAGAGAAAGAGAGAAAAAAAGAGAAAGGGCATACCAGCTTAAAAGGCTGGAAGTTAAAAAAGAGACCTCAGATACTGAGGAAAGTTCTGATGATGAAAAAACCTCTGACCGAAAACCGAGTGGGGAAATGTTTAAATTTGTACAAGCTCTTCAAAAGTTTGAGGGAAAAGATGTGGAAGCATTTTTTATTTCATTTGAGAAGATAGGTTAACAGATGAAATGGTCACAGGAAAACTAGACATTGTTGTTACAATCCAGGTTGGGGGGTAGAGCACATGAGGTTTATGGTTCGGTGTCAGAAGAAATAGCAATGATTTATGATATGGTATAACAGCTTTTTTGAGTGCACATGAGTTGGTTCCTGAGGCATACAGGCAGAAATTTAGGAATATGAGAAAACAGCCTGGGCAAACGTATATTGAGTTTGAGAAAGTAAAACAAAATAATTTTGACATGTGGATACGGGCGCTAAAAATAGAGACAACACATGCAGCTCTTAGAGAAATAATTCTTTTGAAAGCATTAGAAGATTCAATTTCTTTGGTAATGAGGACTCATGTGGAGGAACAGAGAGTTCAAACAGTAAGACAAGCACCAGAGATAACTGATGATTATGAGTTAGTTCATAGAGCTAAACCTTTTATTTTTGTCACGCTTTCAAATCGGAAAAGGATAGAAAGTGGGAAGGTGAAAGGAAGGTGGGTAGTCAGGGTCGAGAAGGTCATCCAAAGCTCTGCTGCCCATGTCTTAACTTGCATTCACCTATCACCCCTGTGCTTACTGACTTCCTGGAAATTCCAGGAAGCTTTTGATAGAGGCGCTCAAACATATGAAGGGTCTGTACAAAGTAGATAGTGAGAAATTGTTCTCATTGATGCTAGAACATTCAGTGATATAAAATGAATGGCAGAAGAACCAATGAACATGAAGGAAATCTTAAACAAAAACAGAATTACCTGGAAAAACTCAGCAGGTCTGGCAGCATCGGCGGAGAAGAAATCAGTTAACGTTTCGAGCCTTCATGGCCCTTCGGCAGAACTGAAGCATAGTTAGAAGAAGGGAGAAATATAAATTGGTTTAAGGTGGGTGGTGGGGTGGGGGGGGGGAGAGAGAGACATTGAGGGTGTGGTGATTGTGGAGATGAGCAGATAATCAAAAGATGTCACAGACAAAAGGGTCAAAGAGGTGTCGAAGGTGGTGACATTTGTCTGAGAAAAGTGCTAATTAAGAATGGAAGACAGGATATTCAAAGTACAACTCTAGTGGGGGTGGGGTGGAAAGACTAACAAGGTTTTAGTTTAGATTTAAAAATAATGGAAATAGGTGGGGAAAGAAGAATCTTCTAACTATGCTTCAGTTCTGCCGAAGGGCCATGAAGGCTCGAAACGTTAACTGATTTCTTCTCCGCCGATGCTGCCAGACCTGCTGAGTTTTTCCAGGTAATTCTGTTTTTGTTTTGGATTTCCAGCATCCGCAGTAGCTTTTAGCTTTTTGTTTTTATGAAGGAAATCTTTTTTACTCAGTGAGTGGTTAGGATCTAGAATGCAATGCCTGAGAATGTGGCGAAGGCAGATTCAATAATAGTTTTCAAAAGGGGGTTTGACAATTACCTGAAGAGAAAAAAATTGCAGGGCTACAAGGAAAAGACCAGTTAGTGGAACTAGCTGAGTTGCTCTTGCAGATAGTTGGCAGGGGCATGAAAGGCCAAATGGATTCTTTCTGTGCTGTATGCATTCTGTCATCCTATGATTTTATGGTTCATCAAGGCCAAATGGCCTCCTTCTGTGCTGTAACTTTTCTATGGTTCTATGGTTCTATGGTAAGAGAAGGCTGTCAGATACCTGGAAGGCCCCAAGTGTCATGACTGCTCCAGAGTCCTGAACTGAAGCCTGTTATTTCTGTTAAAGCAGCTCTGAAGTGAAATGAAATTGTCCTGTTCACAAAAGCAAGCAGCAACAACAAGTTAAAAGCTAAATCAACTCGCATTAGTGCGCCCACTGACCCCTCTTAACCCACCCGTGGATGAGGTTTTTGAAAATGTGGCCTACCCGCCTGCCCGTTGCGCCCGTGCAATGCCCTGAAAATTGCATAGGCTGAGAAAAATCAGACAATTGGTGCCTCAAGGGCCCTAACTGGCCCATTAATTAATGGTGGGCATGCCTCCATCCTCATACCGCGCCCGCCTAGCGAAATATCGGGACGGTGACGTTGGGACACACGCCCGACATCATCGCGCATCATTTTACGTTCCGGCATGTGGGACGTGCGTCTATTGAGATACAAGTTTTTCATGGTCTTCACAAATGTGAAGGAATCCTTCACTGTGGATCTGGAAAACTTGTTCAAAACTCGTTGCAACAATTCGCCCAATCATTTGGCCAATTCATGCTGTGCAGAACCGGTCATAGATAAGATAGGATGTCGAGGGACATCACTTTTGTGCAGCCCATACATATGCAGACGCAGCCAGCTGTGAGGACAAACCTTTCATATTATGCAATAGCTCGTTGCTCTTACACAAGCCCAGCAAGGGTTTCTTTTAGCTTATTTTTGAGCAAGGCTGTCCGGTCATGTTGAGCGGCTAGACCAACAGATATGAATTTGGACCTATCATTAAGGATAGCGTGCATTTTGTTGATATAGTCACGCTTGTTAAGGATGACTATTCCAGCCCCTTTGAAAGGTTTACTGATGTGTATGTTCAGGTTGGCCTTAAGGCCTCGCAACGCTGTAAGATAATCGCTTTGCATGTGAAAGTCCAACATGTCATTCAGAATCCTGCAACATGTGTGCATTAGATCAGCTCGGCATGCTTTCAAAGGTTCAGCATCTTCAGTGGACGCTGGTTAGTGGCAGGGTAATTGGGACTAGAGGAGTTCAAACTCAGCAAATAGATCTTCCCGTTTGATTTGGGATGAAGGGACACCAAAATTGAAACCATGCGATTGTCCTGATGAGCACAAGATGAAAAGTTTTGACAAAATGTCTTTTTTTGTTAATACAGAGATTAATTCTGAAACCTGAGTAATGATTATAAGCAAAGCCCACTGACCGAAATAAAGTGATTTATGACTGTTAAAAAAACAGCACATGTCGAGTACATCATTTTTGTGTCTAGACCATATTAGTTGATGCAATGTGTGTAAAGTTACATCAGTTGTCTTTCTCAAAATTATTGCAATAGTAACAGATTTAAAAAGCCTGAATTTTCAGTGCATTTAGAAAAGGCGTTCCCACAAACTATGTTAAACAGGGTTTCAATGCAGCAAATTATCTCTCACTGTTGATGTCAGTGCATGGAGTCATGGAGCTTGCATAATGATTCTTTCAAGGTTCTAGCAATGTCTCCAACAGCATGCTCACATCCCAGTAAATTATGGTGCTGTAATGGTGGCATTATTCCTGAACCACATAATTTCCAGAAATGTCAGGAAAGGCATTTCTGGCTTCTGCATTCTTCATCTAATTATTTCCTTAAGTGCAAGACTGACTCTTATTGGAACATCTCTAATTGCTCATACTCAAACATACAAATCATTATAGTGCATCTAGTCTTTGTACAGTCTATTGTTAGGACATGGCTTTACTTCAAGAATTATATCAATAGTATTTTCCAATAATATAGATTGATTTGAGTCTCCTGGTGATAAAATCATCAAACAGAACTCCATTGTAACTAATGCTCTCAAAGCAATCAAATCCATCAAGAAGAGAATTTGTCTTTGAGCAGTGTTTATCTGGAGAGTAAGCACAAGTATAGGAGTGTCTTGGGCATTTCAGGTAGACAAATACAATCAAAATGTGGGTCATATTTCTGTAGAATAATATTCAATATGTATACAATAATACCAGCCATTAAACAGAGGACAAGAGAAAATGGTTCCATAGAGAGTTGTGAAACTGTGGAATTCACTTCTAGCGTTAGTGATTGAGACAGAAACTATGGGCAGAATTTTGCCGTCGGTGAGCAGGGGGTGGGGTCCGCTCACCGACACGTAAAATAATGCGGGATGACATCAGGTGGAACCCCCGACGTCACCCCGCCTCATTTAAATTTTCAGGAAGGCGGGGGCGCAGCAAAATCAGCTGTGTGCCCGCCGACCTGTCAGTGGCCAATTGGGGCCATTGACAGGATCAATTATACAATTAAAGGACCTGCCCATCCAACCTTAAGGTTGGCGGGCAGGCCAGGAGCCCCGGTGGCAAATAGAGAAAACATGAAACCTCATCCACCGTTGGGATGAGGTTTCATGTAGGGTTTAAAAAAGTTTAATAAACTTATTATGTAAATTATGAACATGTCCCATCTCATGTGACATTGTCACATGAGGGGGACATGTTAGGGATTTTTTTCTACTTTTCATATTTTTAAAAGTGTAAGCAACCTCCCTGAGGCAGCACTTAGCCTCAGGGAGATGTGCGTGCTTTCGTGCGCATGCGCGAAAGAGCGCACTCTCGCTTTTGGGGAATCCCCCCCCCCGCCCACACAGGGAATGCATAGCGCTTCCCTCTGGATGTCACGCTGGGCGGGCCTTAATTGGCCCACCCACGTAAAATGGCAGCAGGGCCCGCTTCTCCGGCGGGGATAGGCTCCCCGCCCGCCGGATATTGGGTTGGGCCCGCCCGCCCGACAGGCAGAAAATTCTGCCCTATGTCAACATTCATTGTGACATTGGGTAGGTGGATGAAGAAAAAGGGGATGAAGGAGTCTGGGAACAAGATGGGAACAAATGTGATTAGAATTATTTGTTCACGTGGAGGGTAAGTGCCGACATGAACTTGTTGATCATGTGGCCTGTTTACGTGTTGTAACTGCTATTTATCTTGATACAGAAGTCAGCCATCGTGACTGCATTAAGAATAAAGCGTTCTAGATTTTGTGGTAGTAATGAGAGCACAACTGTCAGCATTCACCATCATTACTCCTCTGAAACTGACAACAACTTCTGGGGCCTGCACATGTGCTGGTAAACATGGAAATGCCCAAGTTACTATCAAGTGATTCTATGCTTTTCCATAGTAGGCACAGATGAGACGCAGGTGAATTTCTCCCCTGCCCCCACCAATGGCAGTCAAGTAGAAATCATTGAACCAATGAAAACTTGCCTTTTTATGCTATTATTCTATCTGTAAAAATGCTTGAAAAGTCACACTTTTGATGAATGAGGTGTAATTTTGGTTTTTAATGGTGCACTGAGCTCATAATTATGAGTGAAAAGCTTCACCATCCCAAATAAAACTAATTCTATTTTCATGAAATGTCAAATTTCTCCATTATGATAATAAAAGTTAACATTTTACATTTTTTTAAAAAAGTTTGTGCACGATATTGTGCTTCGCTTTAATTCCATGTGTAGGCCCCAAACATTTATTTTGTTCTCTGTTAAAAATATAATAAAACTTGAAACCTTCAGTACATTTCTTTCCTTGTCTGCCATCTCTGAGAACAGCTCATCGCTTACCCTGCTTGATGCCATCGCTGTTGCTGGGAGATCCCTTGACTTTGTGCCAGCCAGGAATGGGGAAGTCTACACCACAGATGTTGCGAGATCATTGCAGGCAGTTTCCTTCAAGGTCAGCAGCAACTATGTCGCAGACTCAAAATCTGTGTCAGTTATGATAAAACCCCATTTAGTCCATACATTTTGCTGCACAATTAAATGCTGTTTGGGATCCAGCACTAACAATTTTGAATCCTTTTCTATCTAAGCGTACAATGTATTGACACAGGAACTGTTCAAATTGCTTGTTTGAATCTTTCCTTTGAACCAGTGTCCTTTGCAATGGGTGAACTGTATTCCACAAGTCAATTAACTATCAACTTGGAGCTGTTATTCCAGAAGTGAAACCTGCAGCATCTTCAGCTTGTAACCATGGGCCAAATTTTACCTCCAGCAGATGTGCACGTGCCCCACTCACTCTGGCGTAAAATCACGCGAGAAGGCATTGGGCGAGTGTCCCAACGTCACCGCACACTCTTGCGATATTTCGCTCGGTGGGCACGCACAGAAGCCGGAAGCACATCTGCCGACAATTAAGAGGGCAATTAAGCCCATTAATGGCGCAATTGTCTCCGATTTTTCATGGCCTGTCCAACCTTATGGTTGGTGGATGGGCGAATCGGCCAGGCGGCCCTTTGCATTTTTCATCAAACCTCATCCGAGAGCAGGATGAAATTTACTTTATGAAATAAAATAAAAATGAATATCTGTGAACAGCACTTTCATCAGCTATATTTTTGGGTGATTGATTGTAATGCGTGGACAGTTTTTTTCAGCTTTCTAAGCCTTTATTTTAGCATTTTCAGGTCTGCAGCTCCCTGAGGCAGTTGTCTGCCTTCAGGGAGCTCTCTCACAGCGCTCACCCGTGCCTGCGGAAACATCATCGCCCGCCCTCTTCCCGCAACCACACCCCCACCACTGCCCCACCCTGGCAGCACTGAGCTTTTCAGTGCGCGTTTCACTCTGGCTGGCCGTTAATTGGCCTGCTTGCGTGAAATCACGGTCGGGTGCCGATCGCGGGCAGTGGCCCTTTTCCCGACCGCTCCCAGTTGCGCACCCACCCAAGGTAAAATTCAGGCCCATGTCCTCTCTCTGTGTCTTTTCTTTTTACAAAATATCTCTTTAAATCTACATTAACAATTCCGTTTATTATCTAAAGAATGTGATTCATGTCTCCCATTATTTTTTCTTTTGATGGATCAATTTAATTGAACGATAGAGCTAGTCATCTTAAAGATAGATCTTTTGTGTCCCTGCCAGTCTCCTATCCATCAAGTTATGCACATAGGCAGCAGTACAGGTGCTATCATACTGTCTAGTCTTTTATTCTGATTGCCTTTTCTACTGGTGATCAGATCCAATTGCTCCTTTTATAATTGCTATGAACCAACCACTATAGGGTGAGCTTTAAATGAAGCACCTCTGCATGGCCAACAAATGTGCCCAGAAAGGTGGTTTAATTAGCAGTCAGTCGACCTTGGCGACTCAATCAGCTCTCATGAGTGGCTCAAAGTACTGCAGCCTCCATGAATCTGCCTCGGTTAGCATGCCTGAGTGAGAATTGACAAAGGATAATTATCGAACACTAGACAAGTTCTAAACCCTGAGGTTGAGAATCTTGTCTCTATCATTGTTGCTGAGCTGACAGGGGGAACTTTAATATCCTTAGCCAGTACAGTTTGACTTCAAAGAGTGGAGGTGAAGCTTTCTCCACTCCACAGATGTATTTTTATTATGGGTACATGGCCTCATTTGATTTTCACATGTCCAACTAAAATAAGCATTAGTCCCCTTGTATATGCTGATGAGGGCTTACTGCCAAAGGACCCTTCAAGGAAATTGGGCTTGAATGAGCAGAAATGGCATTGGGCCTTTCCCATTAAGGTTTTCCAGGTATTAATATGGCCTAGCAAGTCGCAGCCACCAAAAAAGTAAGACTATTTTTAAATTAAGTTAGAACTGAGAGGAACTGGAGTACACCTTCTAGATCTACAACACTCCTACTGCCTCTGCCAGCTAGCCAGCCCTCCTCATCATTTGCACCTTCAGTATTTACATAAGGGCCACTGCTAGTGAGGCAAGTTGTCCAAAATTTGGCTCTGAAATGAGTGAAATGTCTGTATAGGTGCAATAAGATCAAATGTATTGAACTGAGGCATGAAACCCAATTTGGGCCAGGGTTTAGGCCACCTGATTAGAACATACCATACCTACTCAATACTGGCTCTGGACATAGAAGCAGGCCCAGATGAATTTCTACCCCTTAATGTTGGAAAGTGTCCCAAGATACTTCATAGTCTATTGATGCAGGCTCTTCACAATCTGTAATGCTTGGGTATGCGTGCCTACATGTGGGCATTACGGTGCTTGTGGCTGAGTTCCAAATAAACTAAGTTTATCTTGGTTGCAGGGAAAGAACAGGGGAATGGGACTAATAGAACAATATGAAGTTGAATCCAGAGCTTTGATCCTACCAGATGGTATGGAAGTCTCTCAACTGGCAGGAAACATGGAATGAATTTCCTGCCCATGGAAGAGAGGCCACCTTTCATAGTTTGACATCCAGGCAAAATACTCACTGCTGGATCATCAGGAGAAACCTAAATATACTTACCTGAAAAGGTGGTGGAAGCGGATTGAAAGGTAACTTTAAAGGGAGATGGCTAAATACTTGAAGAGAGAAAATACAAGGATATGAGGAAAGAGCAGGGAAGTCAGTCAAATTGGATTGCTTTTTCAAAGAGATTGCATGGACACAATGGTTGGAAATGACTCCTGTGTAAGGCAACGTACGTACTTTTAACGAGTAACACCTGTTTTTACTCTGTTGTAGTACACTAAGGGTTAAAGTACATTCTGCCAAAGCACTGTAATTATGTCATTGTCTAAGTATAAATGCTGTGTTGCATTGATTGTAAAACAGGAACTGATTGTGGGGTAGACTTGCATGCAAAGGGGCAGGGGTTGAAAGACGAAACATCAAGATAAGGAGATACAGGACCAAACAGACCATCAGGACTGAATAGGTATGAATGATCGTTTCAGGGAAATTTTCACATATCTGGTCAAAGGATGCTGAAAAGAAAGGAAGGTGCATTGATTGGACTCTGACTTATGGCTCAGTAAGGGGCATGAGGCAGACATGCAGGTGCCACCAAATTGAGCGTGGCAAGAATCAATCAGCTTTAAAAAAAGAATCATAGCTCATTGCGACCGTAGTCTGTTTCGTCCTGTGTTCGGGGTCTAGACGGGGTTCTTTGGGGCTTGTCTATTCTCCCAAAGAAAGCTGCTCGAGACTACAGTTTGTAAAAACCATTACTCTTTATTTACATTTACAATGAATATGTTGGGAGCTCTGCATGAGGTTGGAACTTGTCCTCCCTCCATATCTATTGCACAATCATGTCATCATTATCAACACTCTGTGCATCTGATGTTAACCCATTACTTTACATCTCCCCCAAGTCTTTATCCCAATTATATACATCCTCCTACATCTCCCCCACAAAGTCCCAGATTTCCCAGGGTTAACGTGTCAGGTGCCTTGACCAACCTCCCTGATTTTGCTCTGACCTCTTTCTGTGGTTGAGGATATTCCATGCTCTTCCTTCTGTCAGTGTGAGTGTTCCTTTCCTGGATGGCTGTAAAGCTTTCTTCTTCTATTTCTTCTTCTTTCTCTTCAGGATCTGAGTAGTAAACCCAAATTTTCACTGGCTTTCTTTCCAAGGATTTTAAGGTGCTGCGGTTTCTCCTCATTGGAGCCTGGTCTGTCTCAATCCTGTCTGATCTCTGTTGTGGAGCTCCTTCAATGATTGTGCCTTCTCGCTGTTGGTCTCATACCCGTACTCTCTCCCCGGGCTTCAGCACTGGTAACCCATGTGCCCTGAGCCTGTGGTTAAAGTTCAAAATCTGTTTGTTTCTCTGTTTCTCCTCACATTGTTTTACCCTCTTGTGGTCATTCATCGTGATATTGTATTTAAATTTCTGTTGCCGAGATGGAAGATGGGTTCTCAATCTCCTTCCCATGAATAACTCTGATGGTGAGAAACCATCTTGTAGTGATGAGGTTTGATAACTCAGAAGACGATTAGGGTCTTTGGAAGCAGTTCAGTGAAGGTATACTAGACTAATACCTGGAATGGGTGGGTTGTCTTATGAGGAAAGGCTGGACAGGGTAGGCTTGTATCCGCTGGAGTTTAGAAGAGTAAGAGGCAACTGTATTGAAAGATATAAGATCCTGAAGGGACTTGACAGGGTGGATGTGGAAAGGACTTTTCCTTTTGTGGGAAAATTTAGAACTAGGCATCACTGTAGAAAAATAAGGGGTTGCCCACTTAAGACAGAGATGAGGAGAATTTTTTTCTCTCAGAGGATCTTTGGAACTCTCTTCCTCTAAAGATAGTGGAGGCAGAATCTTTGGATATTTTTAAGGCAGAGGTAGATAAAATCTTGATAAGCAAGGGGATGAAAGGTTATTGTGGTTAGGCAGAAATGTGGAGTTGAGATTAAAATCAGACCAGCCATAACCTTATTGAATGGCAGTGCAGGCTCAAAGGGCCGAGTAGCCTATTCTTGCTCCTAATCCGTATGTTCAGCAAATCTTTGATAGTTCGTACACCTCTCCAGCTTCTCCATTTGCTTGAGGATAATGATGTGAACTGGTTATGTGAATGAATCCATCTTCCTTTACAAAATTTTGGAGTAATTCATTATCAAATTGAGGCCTACTGTCTGACACTACAATGTCCGGAATGCCCTGTGTTGCATAAATTCTTTTCAGTGATTGAATGACTGCTTCCGCCATGATGTTATGCAATTGTTTACTTCAATCCACCTTGAGTAGTGATCAATGACAATAATAATGTTTTCCCCTTAAAATCAAATAAGTCCATTCCCAGGGGCTCCCACTGCCTGGTTCTTTTTGCTCCTGGCTGTTTACTACACATCTAGGACAATTGGAAATCATTTCTTCTTTAGAAAGAGTAATGCCTGGCTATCAGACTGATTTATTTTTTATTCATTCATGGGATGTGGGCATCACTGGCTAGGCCAGCAATTATTGCCCATCCCTAATTGCCCTGTTTAGAGGGTATTTAAGAGTCAACCACATTGCTGGGGGTCTGGAGTCACATATAGGCCAGACCAGGTAAGGACAGCACATATCCTTCCATTATTGAACCAGATGGGTTTTTACAATAATCGACAGTGGTTTCATGGCCACCATTAGACTTGTTTAAAAATTCCTGATTTTCATTGAATTCAAATTCCATCATCTGCCATGGTGGGATTCAAACTCAGTCCTCAGAGTATTAACCTGGGTCACTAGATTACTAGTCCAGCAACAATACCACTACACCATCACCTCCCCAGGCTCTTGCATAAGTGCTGGGCTCTCACATAATATTTTGCTATCCCTAAGTGACCTTGGTGAAGTCTTTGGAGAAAATCAAGCCAAAGTGCTTTCAGTATGACCAATCTCTCATTGAGGACTAGTGAATTGTCAATGACTGTGAAATGCTTGCACTGTTCAAAGTACAGGTGTAGTACTGGATAACTAAGGAATAGTCTGGCCATCCTTCCAGACAATATTCTCTTATCTGGAGATATTTGTCATCTTGCTGCTGTGCTTGTTTTATTTCCTGCAACTTTTTTGCAGTAGCTGCTAAGTTTTAAGTAATTAGGGATGTATAGGCTTTCACCTCCTTGATGAAGTGTAAATCCTCTTGTCTAGTTCCTTCTGATGGTATCTGCAACAGTGTGCTTGCTGTCATTTGATATTTTCCTTAAACATACTCTGTTACAGAATTATAGCTCATTAATCTTAATCCCTTTTGCTCTGTTCACCTTCATTGCTTTCCATTTCCCTCCTGGTGTTTGACAAGGTGTTTACCAAAATTCGCTTTCGCAGTCATATTTCCTTCCTCAGTGACTGTCTCCATCTCTGACTTACCCCACGTGGATTCCAACTGAAGTTTCATCCCTCATGTTTCAAATCCACCCAGGATTACACGTATATCTGGGACAAACAAAGTTCCTTGGACTGCTGTTCTTGCCATATCCTGAGATCCACACTCAGTGCCATGCGCCGCCATATGAACACATTCGACCTCTCTCTCCAGCAGCACCGACTTACCCTATCTCAGAGCTGTCTTGTCCCCAGTTTCATTTTATTCTTTGTCCCATCCAACGCCTTAACAAGAAACTTTGTTTCTTCCTTTGAGGTGCTAAGGAACGCAAGCTCCAATAACTCATTGATACCAATGCCCATCCAGGACCCTCCACCCCTTCCCGACCCTCTGACCCCATCCCATCTTCTAATCCCAGCCCTTGCTGTGTATTCACCATACCCTATGACCTTCCCCTCTCTGATGCTGAACGTTCAGTGCTCAGCAAAGGACACCATTTCATATCCTTATGCCCTCATCTCAATGAATCCCAGGCCCGGTACGATGCTGAGCTCTTCTTCTGCCGTTTTCATCTCCGTGCTCACTTCTTTGGGCAGGAGTCCTCTCGCCATTCAACTTATCCTTTTTCCTGCCTTGAATATTCTCCCTCCACCTGGACCCCTCCCTCTGGCCTCTTACCTGCTCTTGATCTTTTCATTGAGAACTGTCGATGTGACATAAGCCATTTCAATTTCTCTGCTCCTCTCACCGACTCTAACCTGTCTCCTTCTGAACTTGCCACATTCCATTTTCTCAGGTCCAACCTTGACTTTGTTATCAAACCTGCTGACAAGAGTGGTGCTGTTGTTGTCTGGCGTACTGACCTCTACCGTGTATAGGCTGAGCACCAACTCTCAGATACTACCTCCTACCTCCCCCTGGACCATGACCCCACCACCGAACATCAAGCCATTGTTCCCAGGACTGTCACTGACCTCATCTCCTCAGGAGATCTTCCCTCCACAGCTTCCAACCTCATAGTCTCCCAACCTCGGACAGCCCGCTTCTACCTCCTCCCCAAAATCCACAAACAGGAATGTCCCGGTAGATCGATCGTGTCAGCCTGTTCCTGCCCCAGGGAACTCACTTCTTCCCATCTTGACTCCGTTCTCTCTCCCCTTGCCCAGTCTCTTCCCACCTACACCCGCAATTCCTCTGATGCCCTACATCATATCAACAATTTCCAGTTCCCTGGTCCTAACCGCCTCCTCTTCACCATGGACATCCAATCCCTCTACACCTCTATCCCCCACCAGGATGGTCTGAGGGGGTTTCCGCTTCTTCCTTGAACAGAGGCCCAAACAATCCCCATCCACCACCACTCTCTGTCTGGCTGAACTTGTTCTCTCACTGAACATTTTCTCCTTAAACTTGCCTCACTTCCTTCAAATAAAAGGTATGGTTATGGGTACCCGCATGGGCCCCAGTTATGCCTATCTCTTTATGGATTATGTGGAACATTCCTTGTCCTACTCAGGCCCCTTCCCACAACTCTTTTTTGGTACATCGATGACTTTTTCAGTGCTGCTTCATGCTCTCATCTGGACCTGGAAAAATGTAGCAATTTTGCTTCCAATTTCCACTCCTCCATCACCTTCACATGATCCATCTCCGACACTTCTCTTCCCTTCCTTGACCTCTCTGTCTCAATTTCTGGTGATAGACTGTCCACCAATATTCATTACAAGCCTACCGACTCCCACAGCTACATCGGCTACAGCTCCTCATACCCTGCTTCCTGTAAGGACTCCATCCCATTCTCTCAGTTCCTTCGCCTCCATTGCATCTGTTCTGATGATGCCACTTTCCAAAACAGCGCTTCTGACATGTCTTCCTTCTACCTTAACCGAGGTTCCCCCCGCCACTGTGGTTGACAGGGCCCGCAACCATGTCCAACCCATCTCCCGTACCTCTGCCCTCACACCTCCCTCTACCTCCCAGAACCATGATAGGGTCCCCCTTGTCCTCACATTTCACCCCACCAGCCTCTGCATTCAAAGGACCATCATCCACCATTTCCGTCAACTCCAGTATGATGCCACCAACAAACACATCTACCCCTCACCCCTACTCACCCATCCCCCTCCCCCTGTCAGCATTCCATAGGGCCCGTTCCCTCTGTGATATCCTGGTCCGCTCCTTCATCACCCCCAACATCTCATTCCCTCCCATGGCACCTTCCCATACAATTGCAGAAGATGCAACACCTGCCCCTTTATCTCCCCCCTCCTCACTGTCCAAGGGCCCAAACACGCCTTTCAGATGAAGCAGTGCCTCACATGCGCCTCCTTCAATTTGGTCTACTGCATTTGCTGCTCCTAATGCGGTCTCCTCTACATTGGAGAGACCAAATGCAGACTGGGTGACTGCTTTGCGGAACACCTTCGGTCTGTCTGCAAGCATGGCCCAGACCTTCCTGTCACTTGCCATTTCAACACTCCACCTTGCTCTCCTGCCCACAAGTCAGTCCTTGGCCTGCTGCAAAGTTCCAGTGAAGCTCAACACAAACTGGAGGAACAGCACCTCATCTTCTGATTAGGCACTTTACAGCCTTTCAGACTTAACATCGAGTTCTACAACTTCAGGCCATGAACTCTGTCCTCCATCCTCACCCCATTTTTATCCCCTTTTTTCAATATTCATTTTTATTTTTTATTTTAATTTATTTTCATTTTTATTCTTTGTTTTATCCCCACCTTTTATCCTATTTTCGATGTTTTTCCCCCACCATCGTCCCCTCCCCCCACCCCACCCCCAAAAGGGCCATCTGTCACTTGTTCATGATGTTCTTTCCAGTGTGCTTACCCTTGTCCGGCCATTATCACATTCTGCTTTCTATCCTTAGTGCCACCATCAGCAACTCCTTTAGCCAGTACCACCACCATTAACACCCCTTTGTCCTTTTGTTCATGGCATCTCTCCTTTGCCTCCACCTATCACTGGCCTTCTACCCAGCTTCACCTGCTCCACCCCCCCTTAAACAGTACAAATTTAATCACATTTTTACCTCTCTTTAGCTCTGAAGAGTCATATGGACTCAAAATGTTAACTCTGTCTTTCTCTCCATAGATGCTGTTAGACCTGCTGAGTTTCTCCAGCATTTTCTGTTTTTGTTTCAGATTTCCAGCATCTGCAGTATTTTGCTTTTAATCTTAATCTAAACTGGATTCTGGGTGGCATCTTCGCAATTTCTTTCATGTTCAGGAGAGTGATAGTGGCTCATGGTCTGTTTCAATTTTTAACCACAATCCCATAATGTAGTGTAAGAATTTTTTGCAGATCTACATTGATGCCAACGATTCTTTTTCAATTACAGCCTATCTTTGTTCTGTTTCTGATAATGTCTTCAGGCATGGTAAACTTGTCTATGCTTGCTGTTTCTCTGACCTGAAATAATACCACCGCCAGACCTATTGATGATGCATCTGCTGCCACTATGGTCAGTAGTTCTGGGCCATAATGTGCCAAAATTTCAAAGGAGATTAAAAAGTGTTTAATATTTTCAAAAGCATTTTGCTGGTCCACGTTCCAGCACCATTGTTGCCCCTATCTCAACAGCTGTCTCTAAGGCTCATTGACCCGTCAAATTTAGTAGGAACTACTTGGTTCATCATCCGAGGAAACTCGAAAGCTTCACTTGTGCTGCTTGTTGCTTTGGGTCTGCACTCACTGCTGTCTGGACTCCAGGTATGTGTCTCAACTTGCATCTGTTGCATCCATGATGCTCTGACTTTTTGGTGATTCTTCAATCTGTTTCTTTCATCCTTCTTTCAAGGATCACTTGACTTGCCAGATCTGTAGCTGCTTCTTAAAGTTTCTCAGTCTTTTACTCACTGTATGCTCCCACCATGCTTCGTCATACATTTGGAGACTAGATTAGGTTCTTTGGGGTTTGTCTATTCCTCCAAAGTAAGCTGCTCTAGATTCTAGTTTGTTAAAACCATTATTCTTTATTTATAGCTACCATGTACGTATTGAAACCTCTGCACGAGGTTGGAACTTCTCCTCCCTCCAGATCTCTGCTCCTCATTCATGTGATGTAACATCATCATTGCATCAGCAACATGTGCTTCTGATATTAACCCTCTTACTCTACACAGTCAGGAAGAGTTACCTGATCAGCCAGTGGAAGACGTGCTGGCGAAATCATCAACAGACCAATAACCCTGACAAGCTCCAGCACACCGGGATAGCAAGCAACTGGTAGGCAAGTGATTATTGTAATATTGCTTTTTGTTATAGTTGGAAAAAGTGCTTAGTAGAAGCAATTGCCACATATGGCAGAAACCACACTCACCGGGCGGGAATTTCCAGTCCCGTGATGTGGACCTCTTGCTGATCCATTTAATTTACCATCCCACCTGCAACAATTCCTCTGGCGGGTGGGACCAGGAAATTTAGGCCATCATGTCTGTCATCATTACTCTGTCATTATTAAAAGTAGGGGGTCTGACTGATAAATTGGGGATCCTACATCAGTGCTGTATGCTTCTAATCTCTAACTATTGCAACTGTGTAACTTTTGGGTATCACTGGCAGTATGTCAGCATACTACATTTCAGACATTACAACATTGCGAGCCAGGCAAAGAGTGAAGTCATTTAATACTGTGAGTCTTAACAGCTGGAATCAGCCTGTTACTCCTTTCATTTCTCTTTTCTATCCTAAATGTCTCCCTTCCTCCTTTGAGGATATAGCCTACCTCACATGGGGCATTTCCATAGATACATAGGAACAGGAGTAGGCCATTCAGCTCCTCACGTCTGCTTTCCCATTAAATTAGATTATGGTTGATCTGTATCTCACAACTCCATGGACTAAATTTTCCCCCCGTTGGGGGAGAAGTTGATGGGCGGGCGCACTTCCGATTGGTGCCCCCGATCGGAGGCGTGGCGCCATTTTACGTGGGCGGGCCAATTAAGGCCTGCCCAGCATGACGTCTTCGCAGAAGCACTAGGCACTCCCTGTGCGGGTTGGGGGGGGGATTCCTAAAATCGAGAGTGCGTTCTTTCGCGCATGTGCACGAAAGAGTGCACTCATCTCCCTGAGGTTAAGTGCTGCCTCAGGGAGATCGGCTCTACATGTGAAAAAGCTCAAAATAGAAAAATAAGATTTCCCTAACATGTCCCCTCATGTGACAATGTCACATGAGTTGGGATATGTTCATAATTTCCAAAAAAACTTTGTTAAAATTTTTAAAACCCTACATGAAACCTCATCCCACCCATGGATAAGGTTTCATGTTTTTTCTAGTTCCCACTGGGGCTCCTGGCCTGCCCGCCAACCTTAAGGTTGGACGGACAGGTCCACTAATTACTTTAATTGCTGATTTTGCTGCGCTCCCGTCTTCCTGAAAATTTAAATGGGGCGCGGTGACATCGGGAGTTCCTCCCGACGTCACCACGCGTCATTTTATGTGTCGGTGAGCGAGACCAGCCCCCGCTCGCCAACAGTAAAATCCAGCCCCATGTCTTAGTTCCATTGCCTACCCTTGCCTAACATGTTACACTTGAAAACTCTAATTGAACCATCATCCACAGCCTTTTGAAGAAAGAATTCCAAATTTCCACAATCTGTTGTGAGAAACAATGCTTCCTGATTTCCCTCCTAGGTGACCTAGCTTTAATTTTGTGTACCTTTATGCTTGACTCTGAAGGAAGTTATCTTCCCACATCTATCCCATTGAACCCCTTCAACGTTTTAGACATTGCAATCAGGCCACCCCCTCCATCTTTTATGCTCAAGAAAATCCAAACCAAGTTTATGCAACCTGTCCTCATAATTTAACTCTCTAAGCCTCAGTATCAATATCTACTGAATTATTATGCCTCTACTCCACCATGTCTATTAGTTCACAACAAATAAAAATGCATCATTTAGGTTTAAAACATTTACTTTTGAAAATTCTGTAATAAAAATTACGTGTGTCAGTGACACCATAAGATATTTAACAATGGAAAAACTAGAAATACATCTTTAACAATTCACTAAATGAACCCGCTAGTTAACTATCTGTTTACCATTGTGGCAAATCCCTCAATAAACACCATGGCAGCAAAGACTCCTCACTGCTTAAATTGTTATTTTTATTATTAAATCTCCATATTAGTGGCCGGTAATAGCGTAAAGTGAGATAACTTAAAAAGACATAATCTTATATAGCTTTACTCAAGCTTCTTTTAGAATACAGTACTGACCCCATTTGTACATCCAGATTTAGTCCATAAATTATTTGCTAAGATATAAGTAGAGCAATGCTTTCAACATGAAGATTTGGCTTCTACAGGTTTGGCTGTGATTTTCTTTTCTTGATGGTACACCTCTTCACAATCACTTGTAAAACTCCTCAGGAGATATAAGTATTAATCATGCACCATGACTTCACCATACTTCACAACAATTCATTACTCGACACATGAAGTAAGTATAGGCAATTGAATAGTAAAAGACGCTTTTATAGAAAACTGGAAGACAGACAGAGACTGTTATCTCCTCTGATTGCAGTCAATGTCACTTATGCTCAAATATAGACGAGACACCTGGTTACTTTCAAGATTACTCTGGAGGCCCCTTTTATATTCAGTCCGTTCAACCTACTGTCAATTTGCTGCTGATTCAAGTAACATTGAAAATTGTCTTCAGGAACTTAGACATAATGCTGCTGTAAAATGCCATGGATCTATGAGAACAAGGCAATGCTACGAATTTTAATATGATTTTAGTTAAAATTCAAATACAGTCAATCAGTTTGACATAAGGTCACATGTATGACCTTTATTAGATAAATAAATGGATAAATGCTACGTGGTATAAATTATATTCTGCCTTTGGATTTTCTTTTATAAAAATCTTGTTCTTTCAGTTGTGAGCTAAAATCTTGAACTGAATGGCCAATTCCTGTTCATAATATTCTTATCCTCCAATATTCCTTTATTTTTTTGGTATTTCATGGGTGATTCAGTGTAAATTTACAGTGCACTTGAAATGTTATTTGCTGCATTTAGCTATCAACAAATGAACTGCTACTGATTCAGAACTTAATGCTCTCCTTTAGACTGCTGTGGAATTTCATGACATTTCCATTATTTTCAGGGAAACACCTCATATAATGTGACCGAACGTTAAAATATCAGCAAAATATTATATGGGAATGCACAGGACAGAAAAAGAGTATTGCACTCCATGGTCAAACTATACTGCGGACTTCATGGAGTGTTTTCTAGGCCCTAATTTTAAGTTTATGATACACAGGGAGTGTGAGGAATCTGACTGTGCATGGGAAACCTGAACATAAATGCAACAGGTCTGCCCGTGCCTTTTTAACTCAGCTACCTCGTCATCATTTTACTTCTGAGCTCCCAGCCAATGAGAAGCATCAGGCATGATGTGCACATGCATGACACAATCTTAACTCCAGTATAGGACAATCCACACATGCAAGCTGAGGAAGTTGCAAATCGCTGTCAACGAACTGAAAGCATCTGAATGGGATCCAAGCAGGCAAAGGATGCAACCCATTTCGATGATGCCTCCTGCATGTGCTACTGGGGGCCTGTGGGGACCCAGAGAGAGACACTCTTCCCAGGCAGTTGGAAGAAGGAGCCTGCTACTGACTGCAGAGAAAGTGTGGTTGGGGGCTGTAGAGGGTCAGCAGCAGAAGCACAGCCCCATGCTCCTGGACTCAGTGCAGAGAGCAGTTTGATGATTTAAGCGGGTGAAGAAAGATGAGTATAATGGCACAGTCAGCCACATCCTGCTGCGTAGCTCTTTCCACCCCCTCACTCTGCCTTCTGAAGCTGACTCCATTACTTCATTCCTATCACCCACTTACCTTGCAGGTGCACCCATCCTTTTTTTTAATGCATTTCCCCACATCCCCAACCATCCACCCAATAATGCTACTCATCCTTATGCGAGTTCATGCCTCAACCTCATAGCCACTTCACCAATACACTACATCGATCAGATGAACTCATCACATTATACCCACTCATAGATTTCTTCTTCTTTTTCATGTAGGTGATGAGAGGGAAGAACATGAGGATGAGGGAAAGAAGCAGAGAGGGCCTTCCACAGACCATACTAAGTTCAGAGGAGAAGGGTCTGGAGATCTGTGGAGTTATGGGGCCGGATTCTTTCTCCCGAGGCATGTCGCTCGAAATTTCCTACTGCGGTGCACCCACCTCATGAAGTGTCCCAAATAGTCTGAATTTTGTTCCAGATTGAGGGGCGTGTAGGCAGGGGCATGTGTGGGATGGATTCAGGCCTGTCACCCATGGATATGGGGCCACATGGGCTGCAGGGTGCCAACGTGGGCTGGTTAACAGGCCTGTCTCGGTTCTCTGGGACTTTCTCCAAGCTGTTTTGTTAAATATTAGGCCATCTATCCCTCACCCCTCACATCCCCATGCCACATCCATGCTAACTCATGACAACCTATGCTGCCCACTCACCCCCAATGTCCCCCAATATCCTTCACACCAAACTATGCCTGCACCCATCCCCATAGCCCCTTATAGCCTGTATGCCAACTTCATGCTAACTCATGACCCCCATTCATCACCATAACCTTATAGTCCCTATGCCAATTTAGTGCCAGCTCATGATAACCCATGCCCCCCAACCACCACTTTTTGCCCTTACACCATCCATGACAACTCACCCAGTATCCACCATAGGCAGACCTCAGGAACCATGTGGAGATGAAATAAAATAAATTTCTAAATATCTATTATAGATTTAATTGTATAACACCTGTTATGAAATATTTCTGCTTTTTTAGAAATGCCTGTCCTGTCCTCATCTTACTTTCCTCTGCAGTGTGATGTTTCTTGTGAACTATATTTCTTGTTTGAAGTAATTTTTTGAAGGGTTCATTTGTCTTTCAACAGCTTTTCATAGAATGCAGTACAGTGCAGGTCAAAATTCACTCACACAAACAAAATAGCCTTCATGCTAGATGTGATTTTTCAGGTGACTAAACTGTTCATTACTGAAGAGACACATTTAACAGGGGCTGTGGAGCCTGGCAAACACAAAACAAACTCAAACAATTCAACTTTGCCAGATCAGAGTGTCTACTGCCTTATTGTCCATCCCTTGAAAAATGTTCCACCGCCTTTCAGAAATGTATGCTTTTTGAGTGTTCCTGTTAGACAAGTCAGATGGGAGATTATTGGTTTTGTATTTGCCCATTCATCAAAAAGATAACCCTTGTCTATCAAACTGAGGATGGGAATTCTTGTGTGGCAAGTGCCAAGGCTTCATTATATATTATCCCACGCTGGCATGCTTCTCAACAAGGCCCATTCAATCTTTTCTGTGCACTAAGGTAGGTTTCTAGTTCTCCCATTCAAAGATGTTGAGAAAAAATTGACTGCATTGTAAAATTCCTCTTACTTAATTTCCCCATTCTCAACCAAAGACTGCAACAAGATCTTTGTGTCTCATGTGACAAATATTACTCTGAGCCTTTGTGCTAAATTATCTTGGAGGGTGCGAATATGCAGTGCGATTTCTGTCATCAAAGAGCCATTTTGCCTGATGGCGTCTACTGTCTTCTGCGTTGTAGTTTTATAATGATAAAAAGGCACCAATCACTCATAAGGAATTGGATAAACATGTTGTGGGTTCATTTATTTAGGCTAGGCACATAAGAACATATATACATGGACAGAAAGCTTGAAGACATCAGCAGCAGATCTGAGTGTGTATGTGCTCTGCTCAAAAGCAGAAGTGAAACTGAGACTGGATCACATGACACAATTCCCTGCAAGCATGCTGCTATCCCTTAAAATCATATTACAGCATTCTGAAAGGTGGCTGTTCACTTAATAGCAAAAGAAAGCAAGTTTCGTGCGAGGGTCATCAAAGATGTTTTTCAACACTTTTGTCTTGAGCAAGTAAATACCTTGAGCCCAACAAAAGCCAACAAAATTTTGTCTAGCACTGATCCAAGAAAAAGAAGTCGTGCACTACCATGCTCGAGCAATTTAGAATACTCAAGGTCAACAGATCAGCAGAAGTCTTTTAGTTTTTCAACATGGATAATATAAATGTGAAACCACTTATAAACTTTCATGGCCAAAGGATTCCAACACAGTCAGCTGCTGTATGCAAACAGTTATGAATGATGTGAGCATCAAAACCAATACCAATTCCCTAGTCTGACTTGCGTCTTTCACCAAATTTGACCACCGTAAATATCTTATTGTGAGCGCAGTCAGGTTTTGTTGTGTACATGCGTTACAAACTTCTACCTACCTGTTATATCTTGTGGTTCCCAGGAGTTCGAAATGATCACACTTTTTAACCCAGGTACTTCGAGTTTTCATCAGGGGTGGTTTTCATATCTCTCCATGTGTCTGGCGGAATGATACAATGTTGGTTTGTTACACTGACTGTAGTGCAGTAGAGAGTGATGTGGCATTGTGGGTATACATGTATACATGACAACACAGTTCCTAAATTACTTAGGAATAATATTACAATGTAACACAAACCCATGTTTGCACTCAGCTTTGAATGAGGAAAATAGCCATTTGGCAAAATTGGGTGTTACAAAATGCAACAAACGTCAGAAGGCAGAAAATTCAGAACTTTGCTACTTTTTGAGAAAAAAATCAGGCTTAAATACAGAAGTGACCCTATAAAAAAGGGGTGTATGGTCAGCCTATTCAAGGTGGCTGCCTGGAAATCTTGCCAACATCTGCATGAACAACTCTTTTGTGGTTGCACATCAATTGATGGACTGGAGGCCTTTGCAAGGGAATACCGCTGGTTGATCTGGGGGTGCCCGGGTTTCCACGTGTGCAGTCGATAGTCCTGTGCACTTGTGGGAAGCCAACTAGAGCCACAAACCCCAGCGCTGCTCATTCTGATGGGCATCATCGCTGGGAAAGTTGACATAATTTCTGGCCCTGCCAAACAGGTTGTCATTTGTCCTATGCATTTTGGGGTGACTGACTGGGAGTTCCCGTACAGGTCTGCAGAATCCAATCATTTCAGCTCCAGAACGTTGCTGCAGGAGTTCCTCAGGGTAATGTCTGAGGCCCAACCATCTTCAGCTGCTTCATCAATGATCTTTACTCCATCATAATATTTGAAGTGGGACTGTTTGCTGATCATTGCAATGTTCAGTTGTTTTCGCAACTTTTCAGAAAATGAGGCAATCTGCATGTCCATATGGAACAAGACCTGGGGGAGAATTTTCTGCATATCGGGTGGGCCAGTCAGGAGCAGGTGCGGAGCTGATCGCCGCCCGCGGTCTGCTCCGCGCTGCTATTTTACACGGGTGAGCCAATTAAGGTCTGCCCAGCGTGAATCACGGCTCTCAAGGACAGCAGGAGGGGGTGGGTGGCAGCCGGACTCCAATGACCTCCGGGTCCAAAATGCGAGTTGGCGGCCTGTTTAAAGAGCGCACAGGCAGCCTTCCAAAGGCAGGCAACAATGGCAACCAGAAGTGCTTCCGAGAGCGCTGTTGGAGAGCAGGCCAGGCAGGAGTGCAGGTTGGCGGGGCACTGTGCCCCTCGATTCTCAAATGAGTACCTTGTTGCCTTCCTCGGGCAGGTGGCAGCATGGCGTGAAATCCTCGTGCCGAGGGACGGGAGGAGGGGGGCCCCCCTCACATGATGAAACATGACTGGAAGGAGGGCAGAAGGGGTCAGCGCACACAATGTGGCACTGGGTTCAGTGCCGCAAGCGGTTCAACGGCCTGTTGCAATCAGGAAGTATGAGTACCATGTTGGCATGGGTCACTTAGCACAGCAACTAGGTTGCCCACCCCGCCCCTTCTCCTCACGCTCCCTGGCCCCCTGCCCCCCACCCTCCCACAACCCCCCTCCCCACACCAGCCTCCGCGCCCCCCCCCCAACTCTGAATGAAGTTACTGCATTGAATCATTCATGGCATGTAGCCTTCGCTGGGTGGGCCAGCATTTATTGCCCATGCCTAATTGCCCCTGAGAGGGTGGTACTGAGCTGGCTTCTGTATCCGCTGCATGTGGTGCACTTACACCCACAGTACTGTTTTGGGGGTGACCTCAAGGATCTGTACCTAGGCGCAGTCCTGGAACGCCGAAACATTTCAAAGTCAGGATGCTGATGGACTGGGAGGGGAACTTCCAGGTGGCGGGGCAGCCATCCATCTGCTGTCCTTGGCGTTCTACGCGGTAGTGCTTCCTTGCTTTGGAAGGTGACACAGTGTGGGTGGCAAATGTGATGGAGGCAGCATCTGGGCAAGGGGGGCAGCCCTGGCTGCTTGGAGTGAGTGTACGGCAGCTCCAGGATCACAATTCACATGAGCCCTGCAATGTTTCACTCAGGTGGGGGTGGCAGGGCTGCAGTGACAATCCAGATACAGGGTGGACTAATCAATGTTCCTCTCTCCTTTTCAGGGGAAGACCACACACAATAACTCTGAGCTGATGTGGACTGGCGGAGGGCAGGCACAATTGGCAATTCTCACCAGATACGAGCAGGAGGTTATCGAGCTGGAGAGGTGCCATGTGCCCAGGTCTACCAGCAGCAGTGAGGTTGAGGTGCCTGTGGGAGGTAAGAGTGCCGTGCACTGAGGTCACAATGTCTGTCCTTATAACCATTCCACTGTTGACTGTATATTGATTTCAGCATCCAACATGGGTTTCCCATTGATTATGGAAAGAGGAGCGCATCCTGATCCAGGTGCCAGGCATGAACATTAACTGTCACGACTTCAAATAATCAAATGTCCTTGTTCTTCCTTTCAGCCTCACCAGAGCAGGCCTGAGACGAGGAGGCAGAGGGCCCACCACTGACACCTAAAGGCCCTGATGACTTACAAACACCAGCATCACATCATCTCAGCCAGGCAGGCACCAGCCCAGATTCCCACCTCGGTGGGAATTAGATTGTTGGCTAGTATCCCGGGGCACAGTGGTGATGGCACTTCACACTCGCTTGAGGTGCAGGTGGAGACAGAGAGTGCCCATGGCGCCAGCAGTCGGAGGATTGCAGAGGACCAGGAACATGCTCAGTCAGTGGCTGATGATGTGCCTCTGGAGTTGTCCCTGAGGCAGCAGATGCTGGAAATCCAGCAGGATCTGCGGGTGGATCTGGCGGCGTTACATGAGGCAATGCATGCCATGGTCTCCATGATGGAGAAGTCCATGCGGTGTATCAGCAATGCAATGACCTTCATGGCTGAGCGCAATGCTTCCTCCATGGAGAGAGTGGCGACTCTTATGGAGAGGCTCCTCCAGGAGAACAATCAGGGCTTCCTGAGGATGCGTTTGGACCTGCAAGCCCTCACATCGGCATTGATCTCAGCTGGTCAGTGTCAGTGGGGGAGATGGATTGGGCACCCAGTGTCCCAACTAGGTGCCCATCCATCATTGGTGAGCAAGGATGCTCGAAGCGACCTCACATTGGCACATGAGCTGCCTGTCGTCTCTGCAGACTCCTCTCAGGGCGCTCCGGATGAGGGCAGCAACTTCTCTGCCCCTCTGCCAGTGACTGTGGGATCCAATGAGACTGCTGCGACTGGGGAGATGCCAGCCATGGCACTGGCCACTCCCTCCCAGGAGGGCCCATCAGAGGCTCCATGGGCCAGAGGACATCTGCCAAGGTCATCAAGGCCAACAGGACAGCAGAGTGAGCAGGCTGTCTCCAATGCCGGTGCTAGCAAGGGGGGAGCACCAATACGTAGCACCCGCAAACATAAACGTAAAGCACCTTAGGCACACCACGGGCTTATCACTGGTGGTTTTCTGTTTCCCTGGTATTAGTTGACTATTAGTTGGTGTGCAGCTCAACACCTGTGAATAAGGTTTCTTTTCTATTTTGTTTTGTGAAATCATTAAATGCTTTAGTTGTGAACAAGGCTCAGGGTGCTTCATTAGTTCTGCAAGTGTACGGGAACCCATGATGTTATGAGTGACTTGATTGTCATTGAGTTTTATTGACAAGGCACATAATTAATGTTCATAACCAGGCAAATGTTGCTCTCAGGTATTGAGTATGGAGCCTGCAGCCCTGGCATGTGTCAGAGGTCCATCTGTGGTGGGCTAGTTGAAGGTTCTTTCAATTAAAGCCTCCCGGGTGTCCCTGCATCTCTGGAGGTTGCCCCAGTCAGCGTCTACACCCTCAGCATTCTCCTGACTGTGCTCGTCCTCGCACTCACTATTGGACTCATCGTCTGTAGCCAGAGCATCTGCGTCTACACCTTCTTCCTCCACTGCATCCCCCCTTTCCAGTGCCAGATTCTGGAGAGCGCAGCATGCAAACTATCAGTGACACACAATCTGGGGGATACTGGAGTGCGCCCCCTGAATGGTCCAGGCATCAGAAGCGCATCTTGAGAAGACAATGGTTCTCACCACCACAGCCCTTGAGGAGGTGTGGCTCCTATTGTACTGCTGCTCAGCTTCTGTTCTTGGATGGCAGAGTATCTGAGGGGATAGCCCTTGTCACCCAGCAGCCATCCATCAAGCCGGGCTGAAGCACTGAAGAGCCTCAGCACCTGGGAGTGTCTGAGGATGTGTGCAACATGGGAGCTGCCTGGGTACCTTGCACAGACTTGCAGAATCTACATCCTATGGTCACACACTATCTGCACGTTCAAGGAGTGGAATCCCTTCCTGTTGGCAAAGGCACACTGCTCACCCATTGGCGCCTTAATGGCCACATGTGTGCAGTCGATTGCACCCTGAACATGGGTGAAGCCAGCAATCACTGCAAAGCCTCTAGCTCGCTCTGGCTGGCTGGCCTCGTCCGAGCGGTAATGAATGAAAGTCAATGCATGCCTGAACAGAGCGTCTGTCACCTGCTTGACACAACTGTGGACAGCTGATTGGGAGACTCCACAAAGACCACTCACCGACCCCTGGAAAGAGCCAGGGGCATAGAAGTTGAGGGCAGCCGTGACCTTCAACCTGGAATCAGGTGCCCACCCACACAGTTGGCGCAGATCCCAGGGCATATCATCTGACAGCTGGAAGTGACTGTCTCCCTTGAGAGACGGAGCCTCCTTCGGCACTGCACCTCAGACATATTGAGGTAGCTGCTTTGCCACCTGTAAACCCTGGCAGCAGGATAGTGGCGTCTTCTGCGGCCCCTTCCACCTTGCACTTCCTGTTGGCCCTGCGCCTCTTGTACCTGTGCCTTTCCTCCCAAGAGTGGCTCTCCTTGAGGCTGAATAAGGACTCCTGACCTCCTCCCCCTTCTGGACCTCTCCTTCTCAGAGGAGGAGGTACGTCCAATGGAGAGCACAATCCCCATTCCCAGGGTAAGGGAAGGCCACCTGAAACCTGCAAGGCCCCAAGAATGATGTTTACTCCAGAGCCCTGACCTGAAGCCTGTTATTCCTGTACAAGCAGCTGTGAAGAGATTTGAAGTTCTCCTGTTCACACAAGCAAGTAGCAATAAGTTTAAAAAGTAAATGCCTAACAAATACCATTCGCGAGCCCACTCACCCCTCTTAACCCGCCTCAGGATGAGGTCTTTAAAAATGTGGCCTACCCGCCTGCCTGTTGCACCCGTGGAATGCTCTGAAGATATCATGGGCTCCAAAAAGCCTCAGTCTATTAATGCCTCAAGGGCCTTAAGTGGCCCATTATTCCATGGCGGGTGTGCATCAGAGCTCATAGTGCGCCTGCCCGCTGAAATATCGTGATGGTGTACGGTGACTTCAGGACGCATGCCTGACGTCACCGCGCATCATTTTACGCGTTGGCGTGTCAGGCCCACCCCCGCACGTCAAAGTCAAAATTCTGGCCTAGGACAAAATTTAGGTTTGAACTGATAAATGGCAAGCAACATTGGAGCCACACAAGTGCCAATTAATGACCATCTCCAACAAGAGAGAATCTAACCACCTCCCTCTGAATTTCAATGGCATTACGGCTGCTGAATTCCCCCACCATTAACACCCTGGGGTGGGGGAGGGCAGGGTGTTGTCTCACCATTGACCCGAAATTTAACTGGACCAGCCATATAAATACTGTGTCTACAAAAACAGGTCAGAGGCCGGGTGTTCTGCAGGGGATAATTCAGCTCCTGACTCCCCAAAGCCTGCCCACCATCTACAAGACATCAGCCAGGAATGTGATGGATGTCCCTCCTTCCCTGCTGCACTGTGGCAGCCAAGTGTACCATCTACAAGATGCATAGTAGAAACTCGTCAAGGCTCTTTCAACAGCACCTTCAAAGCCAGTGGCTCTACTACCTCAAATGACAAGGGCAGCAGACACATAGGAACACCACCACCTGCAAGCTCCCCTCCAAATCATCACCATCCTGAGGAACGATATTGCTGATCCTTCATTGTTGCTGGAGCAAAATCCTGGAACTCCCTTCCTAATGGTACTGTAGGTGTACCCACACCACAGAGTTCAAGAAGGTGGTTCACCATCACCTTCTCAAGGGCAATTAAAGATGAGCAAGAAATACTGGTCTTGCCAGTTAAGGTCACATTCCATGAATGAAAAACAAATGGATGCCAGGAGAGATGCCATGTTTCTGTCAGTGGGCGGTAGCCTTCAAGACGAGCCTCAGAAGGGAATTAGAGAAGGTGGCCAGAGTGATTAATGCCCAAAGTGTCGCTCCCAGGGCATGGCTGCAGTGCAGAAAAAGGTGGTCAAAGTGACTGAATGCACCTTTACATCACATCTCACGCCCACCACACCACGCACCTCTTAAACTGCTCAATGTATCACATCCCCATCACTCAACCAGTAGCACATCCTGGCACTCAGGACTCACCCCTAACACCCCTATAATACCCCTCACCCACAAACATCTTCTAAACATGTTTTCTATAAACCTCTCCACACCTCCATAAACCTACAGCTACTCAGCTATGATAGGCTCATCACCCAAATACTGTGACACAGAGTCACTGACCTACTTCCCTCTCTCTTATAGGAGATGTCCCACAACAGGAGGGAAAGCCATGGGACCGATGGAAGACCAGCATCTCCTAAGTGCCCTCGAGATCGTCCACTGACTCACTGGGACCAATGGGAATGAACCAGGGACACCTGGCACTGCGGGGGCCATAGAGGATTATGCTTCCTTTTTCAACTTCTCCACTCATTCCTCACCCACAACCAGAAAGGTACTATGAAATGGAAACTGCAGATGGTGTGTCCATGGGCCCCCTTCTCTCCTCCCCAGCCCCTTCCCTCACCCAACATCCCCCTTATACTTTTATGCTTTCACACCATCAAAAACTGATGACTGCTCAACCTCCAAAGAGCCATCAAGAAGGGGAAGAGCAAGCCCACTAGAGGAGGTGCTGTTACCTGACCTTTCACTTGCAGCCACCAATTAAAATATACTAACACTACATAAAATGTTAGTGTCGATTCAGAATTAGAAAATGTCAGTCAGTGGGCACGAGTGTGCTGAAGCCAGGCTAGGGAGAAAGGCTGGCTCATGTGTGACCCTCCTCACCCTGAGAGTGAAGAGATCTTCAGCAGAGGAGGATCGTATGAGGAGGCACACAGGAGAATGCCGATGAACATGCCCACCAAGATGCTTGGTGCATTGGCTGGCCTGCCAGGCAGCCTCCACTCACTGGCAAAGAGTATAGAGGAGTCCAGCTTCAACAGGGCAGAGGGCATCGCGCAGAGTTTGGAATCCATCCTGTTCACCATGCAAATTGTCTTGTTTTTTGTTTCTTTTTTTAATGATGCACACTGGCCGTTGACATTGTAGCTGAGCTAACTTTATTGATAACACATTTTCCTAACATGAACACATATCTGCAGTGTCTGAAATCTATCAAGATAGGCCTTAATATGTGCTATCTGACTTTCAACCCCCAGGTCAGGTGACCCTGTATATAGTACAGAGTACCGTATAGTATCTAATACTGGAGTCCACAACCACAATCAGCTATTATCATGACACAAATGGTGCCAACTCCATCGCAGTATTACCAGACTGAGCATCTGGCGGTCGCTGTCTCACCTTCTGTTGCACCACAGGTGGAAGGTGCCCACCTCGCCACGCTGCAGTCTAAGCTCAGACTTAGTTCATGAGATCCCTGATGGCTGCCATGCAGGCTCAAACAGCTGCCATCCTCACTATGGATCTCAGTCTCGAAGGGGCGTGCAAGCTCCCATTGCAGTCCAGCAGCCTGTTCTCATCAGATTACTTGATTTGATGAGGTGTCATATCCCATGGGAGTGACTGTGGCTCCATGGATCATAAATCTGCTGTCCTCTCTTGTGTTCCCACCGCTGCCACTCTGCCAGTGCCCTTGCCATTGCCTCTCAGCCAGCCAGCCTATCCTGAGGCAGTGCAGCCCTAAGCCTGACTCTCAAGGCCCAGAAATGCTCGAGAGTATCCTGCAAGGCCATCTGCAGCCTCTGCCAGCAAAAGTCAGTAGCCTTCCACCATACATGCTGCCGCCATTAGGGTAGGACTGTGTAGGAACACTAGGCCAGGCAAGGACATGTGCAAGGCAGTTACTAAGGGAATGTATAAGAGTGACTCGTTTAGTTTTTTTAATATATTTCTGATGTGTTCCTGGATAAAGTTGATGAGTGAGGATATTTGCTGATGGTCTTAATCATTCTTTATGATTAGAAGTCTGATATATCTATACTGTTGGGGAATATTGGGTTCATGTTAGAGAAGTTTCTTTTAACAGAAGCAAAGCCTCACAATTTGGCCCCTATCATTCCATCCAATTATACATGGCAGCGTTACGGTCAGGACAGGAAGGGGAGTCAGTGGAATCAGAGGGATAAGTGATTTCCCTCATTTAAATGCCACCTAGATCCCTCAGGGGTGTATCTACAGTAAATTCCTGAGAGGGTGGTAGGCTCTGTCCTCCACAATTTTACAATTCTGAGGACCCAGCCACTACCTCCTGGGATCTGAAGGCCACTTTGGGAGAAGGAGAAGAATGAAGATGAAGTGGAATAGGAGGAGGAGGCAGAGCACAGTGATTAACAAAAACATTTCCTACACATCAGTTAACCAAATTTGGTATCCTGATGTTGTATCAGCCCATTCCAGTGATTGATGTCACGATAGTGTCCCTTCAAGGTCTCTGGGTGCATGCAAGAGATGTACCTATGTGAACCATTCCAATTCAATAACATTCTCCAGGATTGGCCGGAAATTCCTACCAAAAGTCAATGGGCTTTTGGCCGCCTATTCAATTTTCTGTCACACCAGCGATGTTTCCTGCCACAGGCGGGACTGGAAAATCCCAGCCATTTTCTGGGCTGTACAGCAAACAGCCTGTGGCATATCACGTGTAAGGAAGCTTGTTTTAGACCTCCATAGTACTATTAGAAGATGCACTACACTACTCAATTTCACACCCATAATGTCTAAGTATTCCTATTATGTGACACTACCCTACGCCCAAAAATAATAAATGTCTCCCACTTTAATTGCCCCCATATAGACCCTGAACTTAAGGCAAAACAGTCACTTACCCCTCTGATCCCATTGCTTCCCTGCATTGTCCTGATCTTAACCTGTTGTCTTGAGCTGGTGAGCAAACACCCACAGGAAGGAAGTGGAGTCTTTTCCTAAGTGTGCAGATTGGGTCTCATGATGTCATCGGAGCCTGACCTGAAATTTTAGCTTCAGGGCTGAGCATGGAACAATGATGACTTTCCTGCCTACCAGACCTGCTGAGAGGTGGATTGTGGGCCATTTTTGGTTTCTTTGTGGGCCAAGAGAAACAGGAATGCTCCTCCAGGTCTCATTAGGAATACTTAGGACCATCCCTGCTAGGGTCTCCCAACCCCTCATCACTTACTTGAGTACCAGCCTGTGACCTCCTGCTACTGAATCTGGACAGGTTCAGCTGGGGCAGCGACAGTGTTTATGATAGATGGTTAGATCAGCCAGAGCCCCAAGTCCCAGGACTCCCTAAATCTGAAGGAGTGTCATACGAACTCAAAACATTAACTCTCTTTCTCTCTTCACAGATGCTGCCAGACCTGCTGAGTTTTTTCAGCATTTTTTGTTTTTATTTAAGATTTCCAACATCCGCGGTATTTTGCTTTTACCCCTGGATTTGTTGCACACTTTGTAGCTTGCATGTACCTTAGCCATTTCCCCTTTAAAATTGGAACCAATGTGACTAATTCAATAGAACAGAGATATTTAACAAGTGTTAATGCTTGAATTTAATTTGTCAATTATTGTACAGAGGTTTTTTCTGCAACAGCTTTTTAAAAATAAAGTGCATTCAAAGTGCAAAATGGAAGCATCCTAACATTTTAACATTGCTTTAGTTTTCAAGTGAAAATAGTTTTTGTGCATTATTATCTCTGTCATATTTAGAATTGTGAATTTGTCACAGGTGTTAAGCATTGCTGCTCAAGCAGAAAATCAGCAATTAAACTAATAATTAAGGGGCAGAATAAACTAAGCTAAGACCAGTAATGTTTTTGCATCATTTTGAGCTATTTGCATGTATAATTAAAGACCATTTGAAATGAGGTTTTGTTCCTTTCCTCTCCAAGAGAAATGCTTAATTATAGATATGCCATTATATACTGCATATGAAAGTGCTATGATTTCAGGACAACTAATTAAACCCAATGGAGAACAACAAAAATTGAGGTGACAGAGGCAAATACGTCAGCAGTCGAAAGCTGAATTTTCAAGTTGACTCCAAGCTGGAGCTACAGTCTATGAAAATTGCTGTTTATGCTGCAGTAACATTGGTAGGGCAGAGCTTTTGCTGCCAGTGCATTGCCCAGCTGCCCTGCCAAAGGTGATGGGGGTCAACTCTAGAAAGAGGGTTTAACAGTCTGCAGTTAATTAGGGTAACAGATTCCCAGAGGTTCAGCAGGTAAGTGGTTTGTGTTTTCCCCTTCGCTTTTTGACAACATATTTGAATGTGCAGTAATTTCTCATCAAAGGATTTCTCTTTGATTCCTTAATTCTTCATAGCTTCAACTTCACATACTGGTAGTTTGCAAGGTAAGAAAGAACTTGTATTTATAGAGTGTCTTTCATGATCTCAGGATGTGCTGTACAGCCCATTAAATACTTGTGAAGTGTAGACACTATTGTAATGTAAAGAAACACAGTAGCCAATTTGTACAAAGCAAGATCTCAAGATCAAAAATGAGATAATGTCCAGACATTAGCTGAGAGATTGGGTTTCATTGTACCTGATTATCAGGTGCTATGCAGCCTGCTAAGCGCTCAAACTGGAGACCAAAAGTGTGCAACCCATCATGTTGGATAAGAGCAAATAAAAAGTGTCTCTAACTCGCACCTGAAGAAGGTGTAAGGCCTCTTGCAACACTTGTTTCAGACCCATGATTCAACATGCTCCTAGAAACCATACAGATTGTCTGCTATAAAAGATAAGTTACTTATGTGTGAAGCACCATCCTGATTGCTACTTCTCCTGGACATCCCCCAATCCTGCCCCTGAAATCTCCGATTCCTGATCTCCAATCCTCCCACCACCCCTGCTCCATGCACAGTCCCCAATTGCTGATCCCCCTGTCCCCAGGATTCAGTCCGGGACCTACAATACTCATTTTCCACTGGATACCCAACATCCAGGCTTCCATCCCACTGGCAGGTGTTGGATACTGTTACTCCTTGAGGCTATAGATCACCCATAAGCCCACAATTGTCCATCTGAGGCCCGTGATTGCTAACCAAGGCACTCACTCATCTATCCTTGACTGTTCTTGCAGCCCCACCCCTGGGGCCAGCACTCACTTCTGTTCCAGAATTTCCCTCATTTACCTGATTGACCCTCCCGCATGTAATGCCATATGGGAATAAGTTCCAAAACCCAGTTGTCTATTGATGCTACCATTTGTGAGTAGGCTAATTTCACTACAGAAGGGAACATCCACAAATGGATGCTTCTGAATTTCTTGCCAAGCCTGTTTTAGTGGTGTTAGCTGAGGAATAGATTTTGGCCAGAACATGGGGAAGAATCCCCCTGCCCTTTTTTTTGTATAGTTCCACGGAATCTATTGCTGGGGTGGGGGTGGAAAATCCCGCCCTAAGACTTTACTTTCAAATGCATTTCTTGCACTCAAACTGAATGTGATATTATATCATGTTATGATCACTCTTGCTAAGAGGATCTTTGACTATGTAGTTATTAATTAATCCTGTTTCATTACACATTACCATGTCTAAAATAGCCTGTTCCCTGGTTGGTTCCAGAAAGTATTCTAAGAAACTGCCCTGAAAACACTCTTTGAACTCACATTCCAGGCTGCCTATGCCAATTTGATTCATCCAATTTATACGAAGATTAAAATCTCCAATGATTATTGAAGTATCTTTTTGCAAGCTGCAATTATTTTTTTGATTTAAATACAATTCTACAATGTAGGTACTGTCAGGAGGCCTTTAAAGTACTCTTTCCAGTGACTGACTTCCTTGCAATTTCTTTTCTCCACCCAAACTGATTCTAGATCTTGATCCTCTGAAGCGAGATCATTTCCCACTACTGTCCTTTATTAACAGAGCTATCCCATCTCTTTTTCCATCATTCCTGTCCTTCCAAAATGTACCCTTGAATATTCATGTGCCAGTCATTGTCATTTTGTGACCTAGAGGTGGGTACATGAAGACAGGAAGAAAGTGCCTACAAAGGTGGGATTTTCATTCTGGGTGGTGGGGGCAGGTGTTAACAGGAATCGTGTCTGCTGCCCCCTGGAAAGAGTTAGGAGGCAGCTGCAGGGTGCAGAAGTGGGATCTTTAAAAGGCATATCTCAGTGCCCTGGGATTTCATGCCAGTTACAATGAAGCAGAAAATATCCCTTACCCCTCACATCCCCTCACTCCACCTCCCCTCCACCCCCCCCACAAACTCCAACCTCTCCATGCCAACTCATGCAACTTCATGCCCCTCTCACCCCCAATGGTCTTTCATACCCTCCAGGCCAACCAAGAGCACTTCAATTCCCATTTACCCAGTATACATTCAGTAAAGGGCCAATGTCGTGTGTGAAAAAGCTTTAAAGAAAAAAGTCCATTCAGTCATTCCTAACATTCTTACAAAAATTTTACTGCAGCCCTATAAAAGTGTCAATTAACCATACCTTTAACGCATGCCTTTCCAAACTCTGGGTCACAACCCCCCTTTGAGGACAAGAGCTCCGAGGCAGTGATGGCTGCCATGGAACTCCAACTGGGTGTTGACAACTGCAAGATCCCTTTAAATCCTTGTGTTTGTTTTAATGAAGGGCATGGTCTAACTAACTGATATTTGAGGCTTGATTCCTGGTCCAAAAAAAAAGACGCCTTTTAATTTTAAAAAACCCACAGTTCCTTTGCGCTCTCAGCTTTTCCCCAAGCCCTCATGCTCTCATAGCTCTTCTCACCCCCTGAGCTCTATCCCCGCCATCTGGATCACATTCAGTGGTCAGGGCAATTTTCAAAATGATGTCACAGTGGGAAAAAGTTTGGAAACCACTGCTTTAAAGTATCAATAGCAGAAACTGCAAGTACTTGCCATCTCTTTATCTTCTGTAAATATACACTGAGCAATTGAAAAATAGATTTCAGATAGAAAGCTGTCAATCAAGAAATGTATTCCCTTGGGCGCAGCAGTTTCACCAGACTAATAAGTGCCTGGGGTCTCAGCCAAGAATGCAAAATAAGGGACATGGGTAGGTGGGGGGGTATAGGTTGGCATGGGGGAATTGTTAAGACCTTTTGAATCTATCTTTCAAAAGTTTCCTACATTCAGACAATATTTCATGGTTCCTCCTGAGGGGCCATGAATCATGACTCATTGAAAAGCTGGCCCGACTTCACAGAAATTGCTAGGAGATGTATTTCTCCAAAATGGAGCCAGCAATATCAAGAGTGCAAGATGTGGGCTCATGATTTGTACTAGCCCACACCCTTATCCCATGCTGACAAAAATTTGGGACACCACAAATGGGGCCAGGAATCCTGGAATAGGGTCCTGCCTGCCATTTTTAAAGGTCCACAGAGTCTCCCCAATTCTGTGAAAATCCAGCCCCATGTCTCCATAATGGCTATCTTTTCATACTCATCGATAGCACAAATAGGAATAAAATTATCTACCTTGTTATGAGTACTGTGTTATTAATTCATTCTTTTTACCATTTTTCCTTACTCTGACCTTATTTGCTGATACACTCTTAAGTTTGTACATTCTATCTCTTCCTGGTTATCATGGTCTGTATTGCTAACCTGCTATAATGCCTTGTCCTTCCTCCTCAGCCTTCCAAGTCTCCCCTCACGTGAGGCCTTCCCCCACCCCTCCTCACTATTTAGTTAAAGCTATCTCTGCAGTGTTTGTTTTAAAACTCACTAGGATCCTGGTCCCAGCAGGGTTCAAGCGAAGGCCATCCCAATGGTACAGTTCCCTCTTTCCCCAGTATTGATGCCAGTGCTCCATGAATTTAAACCCATTTCTCCCCAGTAGTTTTTCAGCCATGCATTTAATTATCTGGTCTTCTTTACCCTATGCCAGTTTGCTCATGGCTCAGATAGTAATAAAAAAAAACCTAGATTTTTAATTGTAGTCCCCAGCTTCTCATACTCCCACAGCAGAAACTCTTTCTTAGTCTTACCTATGCCATTGTTACTGACATGGATCACAACAACTGAAACCTTCCCCTCCCACTCCAGTTCCTCTCCAGCCATGAGAAGATGTCCTTAACTCTGGCACTGGATAGGCAACACAGCCTTCAGGATTCATGCTCTTCACTCCCCCAAATTATACTATCCCCTACTACAACTACATTCCTTTATACTCCACCCCACCCTCTTGAATGGCCCCCTGCACCATGGTGCTGTGGTTAGTTTGATCATCCTCCCTCCTTGCAGTTCATGCTCTCTCCCACACAAGCTGCAAGAACATTGGACCTACTGGACAATTGCAAGGGCTGAGGCTCCTCCATTGCTATCTTCTAATCTCCATACCTGCCTCTTACAGTCAAATCCCCCTGTCCTTGACCACGGACAAAATCTGAAGTACCTAGCCTAAGGGATGTAACTGCCTCCGGGAGGCAAAGCGTCCAGGTAACTCTTTTGTCCCCGTCCCCTCCAGCTGATACAACGCAGTGTCCTAAGCTCAGACTCCAGCTTGTCAACTCTGAACCGAAGTTCCTCAAGCTGCAGACACTTGCTACAGATGTGGTTAATGTGGATCGCACAGAACCACCATGCTACAGCTGCAACACACCACCTGCTCTTCCATCTTTATTTTGTTTTATTAAACTAATTAGGTTTCAAATTTAGAAATATCACTGAGTGATTTTCCATAGTTATGTTATGGATTTAACTAGTTATATCTCATTGCATTGATGTTCCCCTGGTGAGCTTGGAAGTTGAAGAGTGGTTATGAGCTATGAGAACAAGGGGTGTGCTTTCACTACCTGAATCCACTGCTACATTTCACTTGCTGGGAGGCTGGGGTTCTAAGATGCTCCTAAAACCAAATCTTGAAGGTTTGAAATACATCACCATTCCTTTATAATCATCAAGTCAAAATCCTGGGACTTTCCAACTAACAACAGCGTGTTACCTTCACCACACAAACTCTACTAATTCAAGAACACAGAACAGCACCACCACCTCAGGAAAACTAGGAATCGGCAATAAATGCAGCCTTGCCAGCAATGCCTACATCCTGAACATAGATTTTAAGAATATTAATTTAATTAGAACTCCTCCTTATTCATAAACTAAATGGCAGTGATGGAAAGAGGCCACATACTATCCTAGTGACAAAGTCTTTTGAGAGCCACTGTCCGAGCCACAATTGTGCACATGCTCCTTTACAATATTCATTGGAATCATTAATCTTGCTGGTTTTCTAAGTCAGCCAATTCCTTCTGCACCTCCTTGGTGATCCTCTTAGGATTATGCACAGGAATGGCAATGCTGCTTCACCTCCACCCACACATAAGATCAGCGAGCCTTATTGATGTCACCACAAATCCAACTATTTGTTGCTGGAAAATCAGCATTTCATCGGCATCTACATGTACAGTATGGCAGGAAAATAAGTTCACTGGTATAATTTCTCCTGTTCTTCTCCTCTCACACACAGCTGGTGCTGTGATCATCTTGGGGTGACTATGAGCCATAGCAACCAGGAAGGTTTGAGGTTCAGTGTCTAATCTATGTTGAGTTTGTTGATATCAGATGTGGTAGCAAATCGGGTGCTACAATGATAAGGCACTTCATACATGACTAAAACCCTCCACATGATTTGTGTGGATTTTTTTTGCCACTAAACTGGGATTTTTTTTGTTACAAATGACATTTTATGTGACCATGAACTTGGCAAACTATCCGCTCCTCAGCATTCTTGATCTATCTGTAGCCTTTGGCACAGTTAACCATGTCATCCTTCTCTAACACCTCTCCTCCATCATCCACCTGGGGGAAATACTCTACCTTGGTTCCATTCTATTAAGCCATCACTTGCAATGGCTTCCCTTTTCACTCCCACACTGTCACCTCTGGAGTCCCCAGAGGATCTATCCTTGGCCTTACCCTAATGGTCACATGCAAGGTTTTGCATGTATACTCTCAACACTTATGTCTATCTCACCACCACTACTCATGACCCCTCCCCTGTCTCTAATTGTCATACTGCTTGCCTGCCATCCACTATTGGATGACCAGAAATTTTCTCTAACTAAATATTGGAAAGACTGAAACCATTGTCATTGGCCTCTGCCACAAATTCCATTTCCATCCCTGGCAACTGTCTGAAGTTGAAGCAAACCATTAGCAATTTTGGCATTGCACTTATTACCGCTAGACTTGCCTATACCAATGCACCCCTGGCTGGACTCACATTTTTTATCCTCCGCACACAGTTACTCATCTAAAATTCTGTAGTCCGCATCTTAACTTGCGCCAAGTCCTGGTCATCCATTATCTCTACATTTGCTTGTCTACACTGGCTCCTGGTCCCTCACACCTCAATTTTAAAAGGAGTAGATGAGAACATTGCAGATGCCCTAACTATAATCTTCTAAAGTTCTCTAGATTCTGGAGCCATTCCTTTAGATTGTTAAATTGTGCATGTTACTCTGCTATCTAAGAAATGTGAGGAATGGAAATCTAGGAATTATAGACTAGTTAGCATAACATCTGTTGTCAAGAAATATACTTGAGTCTATAATTAAGGATAGTGTGACTGTACACCATGACAATTTTCAGCTGATCGGAGAAAGCCAGCATGGATTAGTAAAGGATAAGTCATGCCTGACAGACCTGATTGGATTTCTTGAAGATGTAAATAAAGTAGCGAACATGGGAATGTCCACAGATTTTTATTTATGATGGACTTCCAAATAGCAATTTGACTAAGCCCTTCATGAAAGGTTGTTAGCTTGAGTTGAACCAGATAGAATTGAGGGTGAATTATTGACCTGGTTAGAAAATTGGCTAAGTGACAGATGGGCAGATACTCTAATTGGCAGCATGTTTCTAATGGTGTTGCTACGTCCTTGTGGAGAAGGCAGAGGATTTGGTGACATTCCCACACAGCAGATATGGGGGCTGCAGCTGAAGTGCTTCTGAGTTTTCAACATGATAGTAAGATGGAGCAGAGGCTGAAGAGAGGGCAAGCTCTGTACGATTCTCTATGCCAAGTTGTAGCCATGCTCCTCTATGCACCTTCAGGAGGTTATTTGATAGGCCTACTGATGCAGCACCTCAGTGTGCATCCTCCTCAGCATTCCCCTTTATGCTATCCTATTAAGGTTCTCATCTGAGACCTCACCATCTGGTGAGCTGGCACATGAACTATCCTTTTCCCCAGCCTGGTTACAGATCCCGGCTCTATACTAGCTCTTAAAGTATGTGTAGTGCCTATATCTGAGCTGGTGGTTCAGTGTCAGATCAAGGGACAGTTCCTCTTCAACAGTGCTATGGTGTTACTCTTTCTCTTAGGTGTGCTGGGGCTGCGCAGACAGCAGTTCCTGAGTGTCTAAGAGTAGAAAACCAGAAATAGGGAAGTTGGGGTAGAACACATGAAGTCAGTGGTGACACCATCAGCAGCATTCACATCACATTAGGTAGCAGGATGTGGGTGAACTCGGAGTTGAGAAGGACTATAAGGCAGGAACATGTGGGGCAGCATTTCCCGGTCGGAGCACGGGGGGCCGGGGCCCGCTCGCCGACGCGTAAAATGATGCAGGATGACATTGGGCGGAACTCCCGATCTCACCCTGCGTCATTTCAATTTTCAGGTTGGCGGGGGCACAGCCGAATCAGCTGTGCGTCCGCCAACCTGTCAACGGCCAATTGAGGCCGTTCAAAAAGTAATTGAACTCGTTAAAGAACCTGCCCGTCCAACCTTAAAGTTGGTGGGCAGGCTGGGAGTCCTGGCGGGCTTCAGAAGAAGCATGAAACCTCATCCACAGGCGGAATGAGGTTTCATGCAGGTTTTTAAAAATGTAATAAAAGTTTAATTAAAAGTGATGGACATGTTCCAACTCATCTGACAGTGTCACATGAGGGGATATGTCAGGGAAATTTTATTTTTCTATTTTTAACATTTTTGAATTTGGCGCCAATCTCCCTGAGGCAGCATTTAGCCACAGGGAGATGAGTGCACGCACTCTCGGCTTAGGGAATCCACCCCCCGCCTGCACAGCGAGCGCATAGTGCTTCCTGGTGGATGTCACACTGGGCGGGCCTTAATTGGCCCACCCATGTAAAATGGCGGCGTGCCTCCAATCGGATGCGCCAATCGGAGGCACACCTGCACGTGCCCACTCCTGAGCTCCCCCCCCCAACCCCCCGCAATGGGGGGTGGGGGGGAGGTGGGGGGTGTAGAATTCTGCCTGTAGTCACCCTCACTGTTCTCAGCCATGCTAGGTGTTCTGGCACAGCTGGTCCCATGATGCTGAGATCCATCTCCTCTATAGGGCTCAGGTGATGCAGGCATCCTTGTTATTCATTGGTACTGCTTTGCTCCCTTCTGTTGTGGATCATCTTGTCCTGCAACATAGGGAGGGTAGAATGTCAGTGGTTTTGTAGCACTGTTTTTGGTGATATGTCTGTCACAGCTGAAAAGCTGGAGGTATGTGGAAGCAGAGAGAGGTAAGGATAAAGTAGAGTACCTGGAAGTTAAGTGTGAGTGTCTGCTTCTGCATAGGTGTTAGGGGCAGTGGTGAACTGAGCAGTGTGAGAGATTGTGTGTTGGGTAGGGGATGTCATGTTGATACATTCACTGATTTTGAACACCCTTGTGAGGTCATTAGACTTCTTGTGGCATGCTGCCAGGAATAGGCCTCTTGAATTGGCCTCCCTGGCCATCTGCATCTATTCCCTTCTGAGGATGGTCCTTGAGGACCTCATCACCATTGCAATGGATCCATAATGTGTCTCTTTGGACCTGCACCACAAAGGCCTCCAGTGCTGTATCCCTGAATCTGAAGCCCTCTCTCTGGCTTGGCATTCAATTTTCCTTGTTTAGAATTGTAGCAATAGTATTCAGCAGTAGCCTCCTTTTAAAGCTCCTCTTTAACAGGGACAGCCTGCCTTTAAGAAGAGCAGGTTTGCCACTCCAAATACCATTGGCACACACTTCTCAACTTTGCTGAATGCTCAGGCAAACAGGAGCACAGGCCAAATTTGGACCAATACTACAACCGTGTAGCATCAAGTTTGAATGTTGCCTGACTCAGTGCAACTGGCACGGACAGGTGAAGAACTGCGACCCCATGTCTGAAAATGAGCCATAATCAATTTTCAGTTCAAAGAATCTGCAAAGGGCTACAGATGGTACAAGTGAATAGGAAATAAAGTGGCAGGTGGAGTGTAATGTTATACCCTTGGTAGGAAGAATGAAGAAGCATAATATTTTTGATTGGTGCAAAACTATTAAATGTTAGTGTTCAAGGGGATTTGAGTGGTAAAGGGTTAAATATACCGACTGCAAAATTACTTCCTATTATATTTGCAATGGAAGTTTTACACAATGCTATTGAAAGACTGTGTTCTGTTTAACATAATCTTTAATTCTTGTGCACAATAAAAATTAAACAGATAAATGACCACTCAGTTTAAGACAAAGTCCTGCCCTTGGACATTTTTCCTCTCCACTTAATGAATGTCTTCCTAAATGATTATATATCTTCCAGGTTAAATCAAATATCAAGTTATTATTAATATAATTAGTATGATATTTCCTACATTATAACTGTGACTTTCTTTATTTCTTATGCTGACAACGATAACTTAATAGCATTGTGGGAGACCATACTTAGAAAGTCCCAGAAGTAGGTGATGGTGATTCTTCAACCTTGAACAAAACTGCCTTTCATTAGCCTCATTCTCCTTCTCCCTCCTGATGTTCACTTGGACCCATGGTGACTCGGCTAAGCAAGAAGTACTTGTTTCCCAGCATGAACAGAGCCACTGGGCAGCATTCACTGAAAGCAATTCAACCTGCCAAAAATAGCAAAGACCTTGCTAAAGAAGTTAGCCAATGTCTACTGGCCCACATTCCATTCTAGTTGACTGATCCGAAAGTTGGTATATTAGTATCAAGCAGCACTGAACATTACCGCTTCACATCTGCATTAATGCCAGCTCGTCCAGTGAAATAGATGTTCAAAAAAGTCAATGGTGGCCTGCCAACCACAGTGTACATCATACAGTGAAGCCTCAATGGAAAAAACTATTAAATTACCCATTTTTTTTTTCAACAGGATCACAGCTGCCATTTATAAAATGTAGGCAGAGAATTATATTGATGTGAATTACTTACCACAATGAACCCTTTTTAAAAAAATAATCGGTTCATCATGATTTCTAGAGGAAGTTACACACAGGTTTCCTGCATCTGCTTATTTGAATTCCCGTTGGTGTTGTCACTGGTGTAAAACTGGTATAAAATGGGTGAAAGCAGCTGAATGACATGGAAACCTCTGTGCCTCTTTAACCTCTTTAAATAGGTAGTTCAGCCTGCAGTCTCCAGCAGCAGACTAAGGAGCAAACAGCTGTGAGAGTGATACTGTTTAGCTCTTTCACTTCACTCTCCAATAATTATACTAGACATTTTAGCAATAGTTCTATTACACTTATACAACATTATGACTTTCAACCACTACCTAGATCCAAAGAGCAGGAGCAGTCACCAAACTATGGAAGGAGAATGCAGAATTTCATTCATTCAGACTTCCAAGGCCTCTTCGAAGAAATTGAGAGGAGAAATAATAGGCTCCTGATTGTGGCTGCCATCAAGTTGTACATCTAAGTTACCCTATGTGCAATAGCAGTGCAAGCCCAGGCCTGTTCCTGAAGACTGAGGCAAAACCAGTCTGTTCGTAACCTTGATATCGTATTTGACCCTAATGCTGAACTTCTAAGCCCATATCCTCTCTATCACAAATACAGCCGACTTCCACCTCTATAATGGCCTGAATTTTTCGGATGGTGGGGTCTCGCTTCCAGCAATCTGAAGGAGCTGGTGGTGATGTGCTCCCCACCAACTCAAGTGCCCCGCAGCCATCTCACGCTCGAATGAGCATTTAGTGGCTGGTGGCGGGACTTCCGCCTCTCACTCGGGAGGAGGTCCTGCCTTACAGAGCGGCCAGCCAATCCAGTCCCTGGGGTGGATTGAAGAGGGATTGCATGAGGACACCGGAAACTAATTCCAGGCATTGGAGGCCCAGGTAAGTTTAGATGTTCCCAGGGCAGGAAGGGTAGGGGAGGCCTGGAAGGGGCGGGGGGGGGCGGTGGCAGGCACAAAGGGGGAAATTGGGGTCTCCGGGGGGGTGTGGGGGACGTCCAGAGGCCACTGGACCTTAAGAGGGGAGTGCCCGACTTCAGAAGGGGGCTTCTGATGGAGGCCCTCCCCACCCCCACCCCTAGCCCCACTTCCTGCCCAAAATCTAAGCCCGTTGATTTTTGGGCATCCTCCATGCAAGGTCAATCCTCCTGTGAACCTAAAAATTGAGGCTGGGCAGGAAATTGCTCTTAAGTGACCAATAATTGGGCACTTAAAGGCCTCAACTTAGGCAAAGGTGGGCTTCCCATCCGAGGCCTTCCTGCCCTAGTGTAAAATCGCTGCTTGGTTGGGGTGGGTGGGAACCCAGAAGGAACCCCGTTCCTTCAATTTCATGCTTCCCCTCCTCCCCCCCGCTCACTGCCACCTAAAAACCAGCTGGCGGGGGAACATAAAATTCAGGCCAATATATCTGCCCTTGTCTAAGCCTACGCACTACTGAAACATTCATCCATGCCTTTTAGACTCACCCATCCCACTTCTTCTGGCTGGCCTCCTATCGTCCACCCTCCATGAACACAAACTCAGCCGCCCATGCCCTAGCTTGTACCAAATCCTGCTTGCCCATCACTCCTGTACTCATTGGGCTGCATTGGCTTGCAGTCCTGCAATGCATCAATTTTAAGATTCTTATCCTTACATTCAAATGCCTGCGCTCCTTGTTATCCCTGTAAATCATCCAGCCCAACAACCCTCCATTGCTGGACCCTGCACTTCATTATTGTTAGCTGTGCCCTCAGCTATCAGGGTCCCAACCTCTTGAACTTGTTCGCTTAACCTCTCTGCCAATCCATCTCGCTCCTTCTTTAAGAAACTGCTTATCATGTACCCCTTTGACCAAGCATTTGGCCACCTGTCCTAACGTTGTCTTCTTTGGCTCAATGGCAATCTTTGTCTAACTATGTTCCTGAGAAGAGCTTTGGAACAGCATAAGCTGCTATATAGATCCAAGAAGTAGTTGGTGTGTTGAGGTGCATTCCAGCTGCAAATAAGAAGGAAACTTTGGAAATTGAAATAAATGGCTGGGAGAGGTTTAGATATGTTCTCTGAAGCTGCACTGGAGTTCCTGATGAAGGCCATGAAAGGAAAGAGGAAGATCATGTTCTCAATCCCCACAGGGGAAGAAAGTCCACCAGGCAATTCCTCTGGTGTCACTTGCAAGAGGTGGTTGGGAGATCAATGTCAGATGTTTAGCTCCCAGGACGTGGCAGCAATGCTGGAAGAAATTCAATTCCTTCATCAAAATTATCAAAGTAGCAACACTGCTCTCTCCAATTACTGCACCATACTTTACTCCACCTTGTTACTTACCACTATTGCAATCCAGAATTCACATCTTAAACTTCACATTTTTTCCAAGTTAGGCACATTTCCTAAACATCTTAAAGTTGTCACTAACACACCCTCTCCTTTTATTATAGGAGAAAGCCATGCACAATATTTGTCAGGAAGCTTCCACAGAAGGAGGTCGAATCTGTCTCCAAGGGACTGAAAGCCTTCTGGTTATCATTGCAAGGTGAGAATCGAGGCCAAAGAGAGTGGCAAGACTGGAGGAAAGGTCACGCAGGGTTTTTTAACGTCTCACCCGCTTTTATCACTTCTTACTTTGGTCTCACCCTCCACACTCTGATTGACAAACTATAGCCACTTTCATCACCTAATTCTCTCTCTGCTCCAATTGGTAAAAGTTAGCCCTTATCCCTCTCAGGTGCTGAAAATGTGGTCTCCCCTCTGCCATTTCAATAAGAGGACACCAGCCTTCTAGAAGATGCAGTCACTCAGTATGATGCTAACAGCTTAGAGACTGGCACTACACATACTGTAGGGGCTGGACAACATGGTGTATCACCAGGCCTAAGTGTGTAAGAGCTAAGGCAGGGGAATAGAATGTCACAGACTCCAACTTGTCATAGAGTAAGATTTTATGCTCAGTTATAGAGCACTCAGATGCTGACTTTAGGAGCCAGTCTACTGAAGGAGGCTGAGGGGCTGAAAATTCTAGGTGCGTTGTGTAACTTGCCAGCGACTTTTGTTCACAAATGTCTCAGAATATGGTCTAGTCCCCATCCAACTTTTGTCAAGCCTTTTATGCAGAGCTGGGGACCATTTTGTTCAGCATGGAGCAAGCAGTCGCTCCAGAAATATCACAGTGTGCCTGCCATAATAAAGTCTCTGCAGGGAGCTCTGGCTGGTCTTATGGCTTCTCATACTCCTGGAATAAAAGCTCAGATAGCTGCTACCTTGGCTCTGGGGGCCAACACTGACAGGTTTCCAGATAGTAAAAGGTTCAAGCTCGGAGTGGTCTCTGTGCTTGTTGGTGCACACGGTTCTGTCCAACACTAGACTGACCCCTCAGTGTGGATCATGTGTTTTCTTACATCACTGTGTTGGCGGTACTGTACTCAGTCCCACATTAACCCTATATGTGTCAGACCCTTATACTACAAATATCATTCCTAAACACCGTTACTGAGCAGAGCCATTGGAGTGCCGAGGCACAGAGCCAAAGCCACTCTTCTATGAGAGAGAAATCCACAATCCGCTCCCAGGGTGATAACATGTCTCATCCTGCACTACCCATTCTACCAATACCCTTGTTAGTGTCACTTAGCCAGATTTCCCCATTCCATACCAAGTCGTTGCTGTCTTAAACATTAGGATAAGTAAATGAGCCACAAGATGGACACAATGGGCTTGCAGTAAAGGTAACTCTTAATTATTTATGTTAACCATAAGACACAGCTGGAATTGAGTTCTTTGAGGGTATTTTTTGTTCTAGATCTGAGGTTGGTGTTTATATTTGCAGTGAAGTGAGGGAAAGACCATAAGACTGACTAATGGAAGACATGGGGGAGTGGAGTGCAGTGGAGGGGCTGAGGAAGCAAAGCTGGTTGGGGGGAGGGGGGGTGCAATCATGGAGTCCATAGACTGTGCTGTATCATGAATTTACAAGCTTAATGGACTGTTGTTTGCCTTTTTCATGTTTCATGTGTTGTAACTATGAAAGAGAGGTTGTTGTTCTTGTTGATTAGACTACCTATTTTAGATCCATTTTAAGCTTTACTTTTTTATTTTCTTGCTTATTTGCTCAAGGGTAATTTTCATAGTTTTAAAGGTGCTTTCCTCTCGCCCATCTCTCATGACATAGTCCCCCTTCCCTTGATAGTAAAGCTCAGATCAGGTGTGTATAGTTATGAGTACACCCCCATATCCCACCAACACGTGACACAACACCTCACTAATCTTAAGCATCATAATGGTCAAACTTTGTCCTTTATTTAACTATGCTGGAAGTGACAGACCTGCCAAAATCAATACCAAACAACATTTTGCATTCCAGGGTGTGTTTTCCAGCCACTTCTTTACGTGAGTTAATTTGAAATGGCTGCAGGCATTGCAACTGCTTTTTGGAGAGTCCTTTAAGAATATATATACACTTAATGAGGATAGGCTAAAGCTAAAATGATTAGAAATCTAATAAAACTGTTGTGTTAATACATCTTAAACCTATTGTTAATGAAAAATATTCTATCCATTCAATCAATTCAGTATTTTCTCCCTGGTGATTATATCACCGTTCTTGGAGCTCCATTATTCAAGTTTCAGCACTAAAGCCCTTGGACTTAGTTTCCTATTCCACAGTGGAACTCTTCTCAGTACAGTCGCTAGGGAGAAGGTAAGGACTGAATTTATAAATATATAATATTACTGCAGTGCTCATTTTGCTAGGCATTTTAAAATCTGTTCCATCCTCACAAAAACAGTTCACCAAACAGATATTTGCAATGGACAGATTTTCCTTTATACCTAATACAATGAGCCAGTGAAAGTGAATTCTTTTCCAGTATTTGGTGGTAAATTTAGAACCTCAAATTTGATCACGAGAGAAAAAATTGTCAAGGTCACTTTTTTTTAATAGGAAATCTGTTTTCAGTAGGAGTGCAACCTCTAGCTGACAATCAAAGTTCCAAATGATTTGTTATTGAGCATAATCTGATTAGGAGACTTTTATAAGCCTCATGGCAAGCATCACAATAAGAATGGCAAATATAGAGTTTATGTGTGTTTATATTTTGTCTCCTTGTTCCACAGTTTTCAAGATACTTCACCTGTTCAAATCATAGACCAATGGAAAAATTATGCAAAATGTTATTGGCTTCTAAAACAGTCAAACAAGAGTTTAACATCTATTACTAACTCAGTAATGAACTGTGAAAATTATGTAAGGCCATTCGAAAGATAGAAATATTTGCTGTTGTAGATACATCCAATCAATTTACCCTCCATACTGAAAAGCAAGGGCAATTATTCTTTGAGCAATTGACAAAGAACCTTGCTCACTGTCAGTGTATACTAGAAAGTAGTAGATCATCTTCCCCTTATGATCCATATGGAAACTGGCATACACTCAGAAAAATACACCTACACACCTCACACACTGAGGGGCATGTTGTTGGCATTAAAATTTGGATATTAGCAAAAGTTTTCAGAAGATACATAATTTGGTCTGCCATCCTACTTCAACAAATATTGTGATGAGGGGAAATTTGAATATTAAAATTGATTCCCTGAGTGGAAGTTCACTACAGAATAACAATTTTGCAGTTTATAATAACCTATTTATTCAAAATTATGAGATTTAATGGAGTAGTTAAGGAGAAACTGCTTCCACTGGCAGGTGGGTTGGTAACCAGAGGACACAGATTTAAGTTAATTGGCAAAAGAACCAAGGGAGAGCTTTTTTTTACACAGCGGGTTGTTATGTTCTTGAATGTGCTGCCTGAAAGGGCGGTAGAAGCAGATTCAATAGCAAAAAGAAGTTGAATATATACTTAAATTTTGCAGGGCCATGGGGAAAGAGCAGGTGAGTGGGACTAATTGGACAACTCTTTCAAAGAGCTCGCACAGGCGTGATGGGCTGCACGGACTCCTTATGTACTTAATAATCTTAAGATATTACTCCTGTTCTAAATATAAATAAACACAAGTGTATAACGTAGAGCCCATGGATCACATTCATCATAACAGTCAATGTATAACAACCCCCACCAGACATTTTAGCACAAGACATGCACAAATTTGAGAAATACTAGGTTAGCATTTTGGGACTGATTTTTCCAAAACAGTTTTTTTTAAATTTTTGCTGTTTCAGCCAATTGCATATTGTGGAGAATTGTTTCCTTATAATAATATTGAAATTATCCTCCCAGTTTGGAGTTTAGCAGAGTAACTAGGACACAAAAGGACAGATTTTCAGCATCTGCCTGCCAGCACTGATTTGTTAAGGGAAGATTGTGTTCAACTAACTTGCTTGAGTTTTTTGATGAGGGTAATGCTTCTGATGTGCTGCACATGGACTTCCAAAAGGCATTTGATACAGTGCCACATAACAGACTTGTGATCAAAGTTAGAGCTCATGGAATCAATGGGAAAGTAGCATCATGGATATGTAATTAGTTGGGTAATAGAAAACAAGAGATTAGTAGTTAGTGGATGTTTTGCAGACTGGAGAAAAGTTTGTCATGGAGCTCTCCAGAGGTCAGTGTTGGAAACCTTGTTCTTCCTGGTGAAGATTATGAGCTAGATCTTGGTGTAAAGGGCGCAATTTTAAAATTTTTGGCTGATACAATGCTTGGAAGCATTGTCAACTGTGAGGAAGATAGTATCAAAATTCAAAAGGACATAGGCAAGTTGATGGAATGGGCAAACAAGTGGCAGATAATATTTAATGTGAAGTGATTCATTTCGGTAGGAAGAACATGGAGAGATAATATAAACTAAAGGGTACAATTCTAAAGAGGGTGAAGGCGCAGAGGGACTGGGTGTATATGTTTATATATCATTGAATGTGTCAGGACAGGTTGAGAGAGCGGTTAATGAAGCATACAGTTTCCTAGGCTTTATTAATAGGGGCATAGAGTACAAGAGCAAGAAGGTTATGTTGACCTTGTATAAGACACTAGTTCGGCCTCAGCTGGAGTTTTGGATCCAGTCCTGGGTGCTGCACTTAGGAAGGATGCTAAGGCACTGGAGAGAGTACAGATAAGAATCACGAGAATGGTTCCAGGGATGAGGAACTTCAGTAATGAAGATAGATTGGTGAAGTTAGGATTGTTTTCCTTGAAGAGAAGGCTAAGAGGAAATTTGATAGAGCTATTCAAAATCATGAGGTGCCTGAACAGAGTAGGAAGGGAGAAACTGTTCCCGCCTGTGAAAAGGATCGAGAACAAGAAGGCACAGATTTATAGTAATTGAGAAAAGAAGCAAAAGTGACATGAAAAAAACTTTTCCACGCAGTGAGTGGTTAGGGTCTGGAATACACTGCTTGAGAGTGTGATGGAAGCAGGTTCAATCTAAGCATTTAAAACGGAATTACTGTTATCTGAAAAGGAAGAATGTGCAAGGTTATGGGGAAAAGGGGGGGGGAATGGCACTAGGTGAGATCATTCAGAAAGTTGACGTAGACACAATGGGCCAAGTGGCCTCCTTCTGCACTATACCAATCCTGTGATTCAGTTTAATGTTGATAATATGAGCACTTCGACCCTGAAGATTGGTCGTGGGCTCAGACCCCTGTTAAACACCGGAAGTGTACCAAATGCCATTTTGGGTTACGTCCTCGCTTTGACGTCCATTCACCTATCTAAAATTGGCAGGCATGTATTTAATATATGCAAATGAAGGTCCACCAACAAGGTTCAACAACTTTAGCCAGTTGTATAACTCTGCTACTTCCTGATGATTAGAAAAGCATACGTATAGTTCAGCTATCTATTAGATGAACTTCAGGTCGGCACTCTGCAGTGAAAAATCATTTTTTGGCCTGCAGGTTTCAGGAAGCCTTCCCTTAGCCTGGGAATGGGAGCTGAACTCTCCACTGGAGGCACCTCCTCTGAGGAGGAAGGGAGGGCTGGAAGGGGCAGGAGGCCAGGAGTGCACATTCAGCCTCCAGGGAGCCACCCTTTTCGGAGGCGAGGCGCAGCCACAAGGGGCGCGGAGACAAGAGGTAGTCCAAGGCGGAACAGGTCGTAGAAGATGCCACTATCCTGCTCCCAGGGTATACAGGTGGCAAAGCAGCTACCTCAATATGTCTGAGGTGCAGTGCCGAAGGAGGCTCTGCCTCTCAAGGGAGACAGTCAACTATATCTGTCAGATGATTGGGCCTGAGATCTCCGTGAACTGTGTGTGTGAACACCCCATGCCAGTGGCTCTGAAGGGCATAGCTGCCCTCAACTTCTATGCCTCTAGCTCCTTCCAGAGGTCAGTGGGTGATCTTTGCGATGTCTCCCAATCAGCTGTCCACACTTGTGTCAAGCAGGTTACACACGCTCTGTTAAGGCGTGCATTGATCTTCGTCCACTACCATTGGGACCAGGCAAGCCAGGCACAGCGAGCCAGAGGCTTTGCGGTGATCGCTGGCTTCCCCTGCGTCCAGGGTGCTATATACTGCACACATGTGGCCAACAAGGCACCAACAGGTGAGCCTGGTGCCTTCGTCAACAGGAAGGGCTTCCACTCCATGAACGTGCAGATAGTGTGTGACCACAGGATGCAGATTTTACAAGTCTGTGCAAGGTACCCTGGCAGCTCCCATGACGCCTACATCCTCAGACACTCCCAGGTGCCGGGGCTCTTCAGTGCTCCAACCCGGCTGGATGAAGGGCTGTTGGGTGACAAGGGCTATCCCCTCAGAAGTTGGCTCAGGACGCCTCTCCACCATGCAAGAACAAGCTGAGCAGTGTTACAATAGGAGCCATGCCTCCTCAAGGGCTATGGTGGAGGGAGCCATCGGTCTTCTCAAAATGCACTTCCGATGCCCGGACTGTTCCGGGGGCGCAATCCAGTACCCCCCAGATTGTGTGTCGCTGATAATGGTTGCATGCTGCACTCTCCACAATCTTGCGCTGGAAAGGGGCGACGCTGTGCACGAAGATGATGTAGGCGCAGTGGCTGTGGCTGCACACGATGAGTCCAGGAGTGAGTCCGAGGATGAGCATGCACAGGGAAATGCTGAGACGGTAGACACTGACCCAGGCATAATTCAGGGAGGCAGGGACAAAGGGGAGGCTTTATTCCAGCTAGCACAACACAGATGGACCTCCAGGACAAGCCTGGGCTGCAGGCTCCATATTTGATACCTGAGTGCAAAATCTGCCTGGATAGGAACATTAACTAAGGGCCTTGTTAATAAAGCCTGAAGTCCCACAAATCACTCATAACATTATTGGTAACCATCCACCTGCAGCAGAAAAGAGGCTCGCTCAGCCATGGTGACATGTCTGAATTTAATGGTGGAACAAAAGGAATTTAAGAGAACAAAATGACAAAGGTGTGAAAAATCACACCAACTTATAAAGACCTCATTGCAGGCCAACACAAATGCAGCAGTGATAAGCCCGTGTTGTGCCTAAGGTGCCTTATGTTTACACTTTCGGGTGCTACGTCTTGGTGCTGCCCCCTCACTGGGAGTGGCATCTGAGACAGCCTGCTCACTCTGTTGCCCTGTTGGCCTCGATGACCTTGGCGGCCGTCCTCTGGCCCGTGGAGCCAGTGCTGGCACCGCCTGTGAGGGAGCTGCCAGTTCCACAACTGCATCTCCCCAGTCATCGCAGCCTCATCGGATGCAACGGTCACTGGCAGAGGGGCAGAGGAGCTACTGTCCTCATCCGGAGCGCCCTGAGAGGAGCCCGCAGAGACAACAGGCAGCTGCTCCGCCAACGTGAAGTCACTTTGGACCTCCTTGCTCAACATGGATGGATCAGCACCAAGCTGGGAAACTTGGTGCCCGGACCATCTCCCACACTGGCACTGACCAGCTGAGGTCAATGCCGACGTGAGGGCTTGCTGCTCCGAGTGCATCCCCAGGATGCCTTGATTCGTCTCCTGGAGGAGCCTCCCATGAGGGTCGCCACTCTCTCCATGGAGGACGCTTGGCACTCTGCCCTTAGGCTCATTGCATCGGCGATAGTCCGCATAGATTCCTCCACCATGGGCACCAAGCCAAGCATAGCCTCATGTATCTCCACCAGATACTCCTGCACACCCAGCCACATTTCCTGCATTTGCTGCATCGCGGACGACTCCTGAGGCACATCATCAGCCACTGACTGAGCATATGCATGTTCTCCTGCAGTCCTCCTACTGCTGGCACCATGGGCATTCTGTCTCTGCCAGCTCCTCCAGCGACTGTGAAGTGCCCTCACCTCTGTGTCCCGGGGCATTAGCCGATGATCTAATTCCCACTGAGCTGCTAGTATCTGCGCTGCTGCCTGCCTGGCAGAGATGGTGTGACACTGGTGAGTCTGAGGCTTCCGGGCCCTCAGGTGTGAGAGGGGGCCTCTGTTGCTCTTCCTCCCGGCCCTGCTCCGCTGATGCTGAAAGGAAGAACAAGGATACTTGATTAGTTAACATGAAGACAATGTCAATGTGCATCCCTGTCCCCCGGATCATTATACGCTCATCCTTCCATAAGCAATGGTCAAGCCATGTTGCAAACTTCAATCACTGAACATTCAGCATTGCCATGGCTGCTGGGAGAGCAATGGTGACCTCAGTGCTGGGCAAACATACCTGCCTGTGGCACCCCAACCTCACTGACACCGATGGACCTGGGCGCATGGCACCTCTCCAGACCTAGGGCCTCCTGCGTGAACCAGCTAAGCATCGCCACCTGGGCCGACCTCGACCAGTCCTCACCCACTTGGCAGCATTATGTACATTCTTCTCCTGAAAAGGAGAGAAGAGCATTGATTTGTGCTATTTGTACCTGGATTTTCTTCGCAGATGGCCCACCCCAACTAGAGTGGGACATTACAGGGCTCCAGAGCCTCCTCACCCCGCAGCTGCTGAACGCTCACACAAAGCTGCCAGGCCTGTGACCCCCCCCGTACCCGCCTTGGCCAAATGCTGCCTACATCACATTAGGCACCACACTGCCTAACCTTCCATAGCAAGGAGGCACAAGCATGTGGAGCGCAGAGGCAGCAAATCGATGGGTGCCAACGCCAATTTGAAGCTCCCCTCCCAACATGTCATCACCCTGAATTTGAGATGTCCTGGAGTTCCAGCACTGCGCCTATGTGCAGCTCCTCCAGGTTGCCCCCAAAACAGTTATGTGGGTCACAGTGTATCACATGCTGCGGGGGCAGAACCCATCTATTCACCACCCCCTCAGGGTGACCTAGGACTAGGCAATATCTGCTGACCCACCCAGTGAAGGACACATGCCATCAATGATTCAATGCAGTCACTACACTCAGACTTGGTTGGGGGGGGCCGCCAGGGGGTAAAGCCTACCTGCTCGGTTAAGTGACCAATGCCAACATGGTACTCACCCTTCCCGAGCACAAGAGGTAATTGAAATGTGTGTGGCACTGGATCCATGTGTGCTGCCCCATGTCGTGGCAGCTCACTACCTCCGCCACCTCCTCCCAGGCATGTTTGGTCATGTGGGGGGGGGGGGGCCTCCTCCTCCCGTCCTGGGGTACAAGGACCTCCTGTCATGCTGCCAGCTCCTTGAGGAGGGCAGCAAGGCAATCGTCCGAAAAACAAGGGGCACAGTGGCTCCCTGCCCCCCTCCCTGGCCTGTTCACCAGCAGTGCCTTGGGGAGCCCCTCCACTGGCCATGTTTAACAGCCTTTGAAAGGCTGCAGCAGCTTTTTTAAAACAGTCCGCCGGGTCGCCATTGGACCCAGCGATCATAAGACCATAAGACATTGGAGCAGAAATTAGGCCAATCGGCCCATCAAGTCTGCTCTGCCATTCAATCATTGCTGATAAGTTTCTCAACCCCATTCTCCCGCCTTCTCCCCGTAACCTTTGATCCCCTTACCAATCAAGAACCTATCTATCTCGGTCTTAAATACACTCAGTGACCTGGCCTCCACAGCCTTCTGTGGCAATGAATTCCATAGATTCACCACTCTCTGGCTAAAGAAGTTTCTCCTCATCTCTGTTCTAAAAGGTCTTCCCTTTTACTCTGAGGCTGTGCCCTCAGGTCCTAGTCTCTCCTGCTAATGGAAACATCTTCCCCACGTCCACTCTATCCAGGCCTTTCAGTATTCTGTAAGTTTCAATCAGATCCCCCTCATCCTTCTAAGCTCCATTGAGTATAGACCCAGAGTCCTCAAACGTTCCTCATATGTTAAGCCTTTCATTCCTGGGATCGTTCTCGTGAACCTCTTCTGGACCCTCTCCAGGGCCAGAATGTCCTTCCTGAGATACGGGGCCCAAAATTGCTCACAATATTCTAAATGTGGCCTGATCAGAGCCTTATAAAGCCTCAGCAGCACATCCCTGCTTTTATGTTCTAGTCCTCTCGAAATAAATGCCAACATTGCATTTGCCTTCCTAACTACCGACTCAACCTGCAAGTTAACCTTAAGAGAATCCTGGATTAGGACTCCGAAGTCCCTTTGCACTCCAGATTTCTGAATTCTCTCCCCATTTAGAAAATAGTCTATGCCTCTATTCTTCCTACCAAAGTGCATGACCTCACACTTGCCCACGTTGTATTCTATCTGCCACTTCTTTGCCCATTTTCCTAACCTGTCCAAATCCTTCTGCAGCCTCCCCGCCTCCTCAATATTACCTGTCTCTCCACCTATCTTTGTATCATCTGCAAACTTAGCCAGGATGCCCTCAGTTCCTTCATCTAGATCATTAATGTATAAAGTGAAAAGTTGTGGTCCCAACACTGATCCCTGCAGAACTCCACTAGTCACCGGCCGCCATCCTGAGAAGGACCCCCTTACCCCCACTCTCTGCCTCCTGCCAGACAGCCAATCTTCTATCCATGCTATTACCTTGCCTCTAACACCATGGGCTCTTATCTTACTGAACAGCCTCCTGTGCGGCGCCTTGTCAAAGGCCTTCTGGAAGTCCAAATAGATAACATCCATTGGCTCTCCTTTGTCTAACCTACTTGTTACCTCCTCAAAGAATTCTAACAGATTTTTCAGGCATGACCTCTGCTTGATGTTGACTTTGCCCTATTTTACAATGCACTTCCAAGTATTCTGAAATCTCATCCTTAATAATGGACTCTAAAATCTTACCAACGACCGAGGTCAGGCTAATCGGCCTGTAATTTCCCTTCTTTTGCCTCACTCCCTTCTTAAACGGGGGGTTACATTAGCGATTTTCCAGTCCTCTGGGACCCTCCCTGTGTCCAGTGATTCCGGAAAGATCACCACTAACGTCTCCACTATCTCTTCAGCTATCTCCTACAGAACTCTGGGGTGTAATCCATCTGGTCCAGGTGATTTATCCACCTTCAGACTTTTCAGTTTTCCTAGCACCTTCTCCCTGGTAATGGCCACCATACTCACCTCTGCCCCCCGACTCTCTTGAACTTTGGGGATGTTACTCGTGTCTTCCACCGTGAAGACTGACGCAAAGAACTTATTCAGTTCCTCCGAATTTCTTTGTTCCCCACTACTACTTCTCCAGTGTCATTTTCCAGCGGCCCAATGTCCACTTTTGCTTCTCTCTTACCCTTTATATATCTAAAAAAAACTCTTGCAATCTTCTTTTATATTACTGGCTAGTTTACCCTCATATTTAATCTTCTCCCTCCTTATTTCTTTTTTAGTTGTCCTCTGTTGGTCTTTGTAGGCTTCCCAATCCCCTGGTTTCCAACTGCTCTTCGCCGCATTGTGTGCTTTCTCTTTAGCTTTTATGCTGTCCCTGACTTCCCTTGTCAGCCATTGTTGCCTCGTCCTCCCTTTAGTATGCTTCTTCTTCCTAGAGATGAATTTTTGCTGCGTCTCCCAAATTACTCCCAGAAACTCCTGCCATTGCTGTTCCACTGTCTTTCCTGTTAGGCTCATCTCCCAGTCAATTCTGGCCAGCTCTTCCCTCATGCCTCTGTAGTTGCCTTTATTCAACTGTTACTGTTACATCTGATTCCAGCTTTTTCCTCTCAAATTGCAGGGTAAATTCTATCATATTATGGTAACTTCCTTCCAAGGGTTCCTTCACCTTAAGCTCTTTTATCAAATCTGCCTCATTACACATCATTAAATTTAGAATTGCCTGTTCCCTAGTGGGCTCCACCACAAGCTGCTCCAAAAAGCCATCTCGTAGACATTCCATAAATTCCTTTTCTTGGGATCCACTACCAACCTGATTTTCCCAGTCTACCTGCATATTGAAATCCCCCATGATCACTGTAACCTTGCCTTTCTTACACACCTTTTCTATCTCCTGGTGTATCTTGTGCCTCACATCCTGACTGTATCTTCAGCTTTCTGTCCCTCTTAACTGTATCACACACATGGCTCCTTATAAATGTGTCTTCTCTGTTCTCCCCCTGCAGTAGCTGTTCTTTGTCTCTGTCCACATGGCTTCTGTATCTCAATTTCCTTCCTGTTGGTACTGCTTCCAGGTCAAAAGTTGTCATGGTACTTGGACCAGTATTTCTTAATCAAGAAAATTATAATTGATCCTTCTTTAATTGATGCAAATTCTTAAATGTCCTTTCAAACGTTGTTAAAAAAAATAATTAGATTCCACAGATATTTCAAAGAAATGATAAAGTTTCTTTACTCTAGCTTCCAGATCAAAGATCATCACAAAGTGCAGTACTGGTGTAAGCTCACCTACACAATGGAAACGTGGCATGTGCCTCACTTCAGCAGATTCAACTTTGTGGCTTGCATTTCAGCCCAAAGCACAATCTATACAGGGTGGAGAGGGCTGCTTTAGGAAAGCCGATTGGTTGGGGGGTTTGACGTGCGGCGAAGGGTGACTGCACCGGCGCGAGGTGTGGCAATCATGTATGGATCCCAAATGCAGGAGAATGACAAATCACAAGGAGACCTGCATGCAGGTTTGGCTTTGACTGCGGAGTAAGGGGTTCCAATCATGGATGGGAGTGTCTAATGGTGGCCAGGTCATTTCAGTGGTGGTTGTGGGGCCCAATCATAGGAACATAGGAGCAGGAGTAGACTATTTGGCCTTTCAAGCCTGCTCCGCCATTCAATAAGATCATGGCTGATCTGATTGTAGTCTCAACTCCACTTTCCTGTTTACACACCCCTCCCCTCCTTTGCCTTTCCAAAACCTAACTTTGCCTTGAATAAATTCAATGGCCCAGCCTCCACTGCCTTCTGGGGAGGAGAATTCCACATATGAATGATCCTTTGAAAGAAAAATCTTCTCCATTAGATAAGCCCTTCATCTCAGGAATGAGTCGTTTGAACCTTCTCTGAACTGCTAATGCAATTATATCTTATTGCACGAAAGTATCTGGTGGTGGTTAACAGGGATCCAATAGTGGTTGATGGAGAAAATGCTTGCAGGAAGAGCAGACAGATTGCAGGGCAAGAGGAGGAGTGGAGTTTAGCTTGTTGAGCCTGGATGAAGTAAACCTGCTTCTCCCAGCTCATAAGCAATGCTGTAAGGGCACTTAACCTCTTTGATTCAGCCTTTCTCATCTCTCTTAACTTGTTGCATTTCCCAAGGCCTGAGAACCTTGCTGCCATAAATTAAAAATATAATGACTGTCAAAATGAAGGCACATAGCCTCATTTTCACATTTAAATGAGAAACACGCCTCTTACAAACACATTTCTCACTTGCCCCTTATCCCATTAAAACCAGAAGTCAGCAGGTTCAAGGAGGGCTGGGTTCCTGTTTCAGATTTGTTGAATTTTACCCTTTGACTATCCATTTTTGGGAGTTAAGATTCAGCCCCCCCGAGTCCATTTTTGGATGAAACTCGAGAATCACCACCAAAGTGACAATGATATTGAAATTGTTCCACACAATTCTCTTTTTTTGGGCGCTACTCAGACTTCTAAGATTCCAGCATAGTAGGCAGTAAGCATGTGAACAATTGTGGCCTGAAATGTGCCACTGGGCTAGATTTTATGCCGCTGGGCATGTTTTCACCTGGGTGGGGCCTGAAAAATGTTAGGTGGCTAGCCCACCTCCTTTCTGCCTAGCCCTGACCCAATTCCCCATAATTAGCGGATGTGGGTAAGGCACCTACTAGCCTGCCTGCCCTTAGGCCTGTTAAGGCCCTTTAAGTGGTCAACTATTGCCAACTTAAAGCCCTCAATCTGCCTCCACTGCTATAATATGCTGGGCAGTGGAAGGCGAGTGAAAGTGAGAAGGCTTTTTTATAACAAATTTGGTGAAAAAGCAGGAAGGAAAGGGGGTATGTCCTTTAGGGGATGCCCTGTGCACATCTGGGCCACCTCTCCCAAGGGATTAATGTTTCTCTTTTGTGTCTCCCCACCTGGCATCCAAACCTGCACCCTACCTACACCATGCCCCCCCCCTCCCTCCCCCAAAAGACACCTTCCTTAGGGCGCCTGATCCCTCCCTTTCCAAAAAGCCTGGCACTTACCCGGGTATGGTGCCCATCTTCGATCTTCTGGGGACTGCAAGAACTGCCAGCTAATCCAAGTGGTTGGCAGTTCTCGAGGGTGGGACTTCCTCTTGTTGAGGGGTGGAAGTCCGGCCCTCAGGTTGCCAGCTTCCTGTTATTGTCCCAGGCAGTCGGTTTCTGGCCAACTTTTCTTCTCGATGGGGGCGGTTGGGTGTGGTGGGTAGTGAGCAGTACTCACTTATCTAAGGTCATTGCAACACTAACAGCTGACTGACCTTGGTCTCTTTGTTGGCTACACTGAAATGAGAATTGACACCCAATATCAAGGCAGCTTGGGCATCATGTTTAATGTGCAGGAAATGTACCCAGCACCCCCAGCACTGCTCCCACCACCCTTGCAGGAATTTAGAAAACAGAAAGGAGGAGAAGGAGGAGACAAAAAAGAAAAAAACATAAAAACTGAAGGAGAAGGGCAGTAGCATGCAATGTATGATTCAAAAGCTGAGAATAGGGTTGTGCTCCTGATTATCAACATGCCAGATTTCCAAATTAAAACAAAAACACTGCAATCTAAAATCAATACATAAAATGCTGAAAATAGACAACAGGCCCATCAGCATCTGTGAGGAACAAAGGCAGGAATAATGTTTTGGATCAGAGCTCCCTTTGGAGGCAAGAGGAAAAATTGGAACGATTGATCTGAAAGTCTTTGTAGCTCCCTTTCATTTGCCCACCTGATCACAGTTGACTTAGATACATCAGAAAATGGTTAATTGTGGCTCCTAAGATCAGTACACTTGCTCATCAGTTAGTTATTGATTAATCTTATAACCCTGGTGATGGTGGGGAGTGCCTGTCACTGTAACTGCAGTGTCCAAAATTCCTAATCAATTAGTTGCTGCAATCAGTTCTTTTGCTTTCCAGTGCAGAGTCTGTCTCTGAATTCCCTGGTGTTCTCCTTGAGCGAGGGAAACAAGGAATTTAGATTCAGAATCTGCTTCCCAGGTAATTGAAAATGCAGCTGCATCCCTGACATCTTTCACTAGGGAATCACAACTACCATAAAGGAACTGAGATGATTTTCAACAACATAAATCACCAGATAGCTACGGGAGTGTGGTAGTTATGTTCCAAGACTGGTAATCCAGAAGCCTGGTTTAATAATCTAGAGAATATGAGTTTAAATATCACAAAGTTGGAGAATTTAAACTTAATTGCTTTTAAAGTCAATAAATAAAACACTGCTACAGCCCCCATCACTTACTGCCCTTGCTTATCTCAGACAGCTGCCTATAGCAGGAAAATGGCCCTAAACACTTGTTATCACCATGTTAAGTACGTTGGCCATTCTACGCAGCTGAGTGCTTGCCAGCTTTTGAAAATATAGCTGCAGCCAATCAGCATTGCACTTCGGAATAAACAGGCAGGTGTTAGAACCACAGAGACATAGAACCAAGAAATTGCGGTGGCGAATGACCTGATCTCACATACCCATCATCGACTGATGCTGCCCAAACTCTCCACAACCTCCTGTAATTGCCAACAGTATGAGCAACTGATGGAGACATCAGGCAGCTTCAACTGCTGCAGGAGGCCCTTGGAAAGTGCAGCCCTGCAACCTTCAGTCACCATCCCCCTATCCCACCAAATGGTCCCTGGAACCCTGCGACTGCTGTGAACCCTTCTTACCAGTTTGTTGAGCCTCATGTCTGTAAATTACTAATTTTCTAAAGTTTTGGTTACACTGGCCACCAGGTATAGCAGCCAAATCATGTTGATGCCAATGTGCCCAATATATGCAGTGGGGACTTCCTCAGTAAAGCCGCCCATGAAGCTGACATTGAAGGAAACCTGCCATCCTTTCCTTGCCTGGTTTATATGTAGCATAGTTTCATATATATGGCTGATCCTGAACTGCCCCCTGAAGTGGCCTAGCAAGCTATTCACTTACATCAGGGCAACTAGAGACAGGTAATAATTACTGGCAATGTCCACATCCTGAGAATCTCCTATCTTCCTATCAATGATTGGTGTGGGAGAAATGGGTTCCGATTTCCGATTACAGGCACCAGTACTGGGGAAGGAGAGAGCTGTTCTATTGGGACAGGCTTCATTTGAACCATGCTGGGACCAGTATCCTGGTGAATCGTATGACTAGGGTTGTAGATAGGACTTTAAACTAATTAGTGGGGAGGGAGGGTTCAACTGAAGGGAAGTTTAAAAAAATCAAAAAGAAACGAGAGAGTAGAGGTGCAGGTTGGTGAAGAGGCAAATGATAATCAAAGTGTGAAAGGAAGGGGCTGAAAATATAAGCAGAAGAGTGGAATTAGAATCAGAGTGAGTAATAATGGTAAAAAGTCAAAGCTTAAGGCTCTTTATCTGAATACATGCAGCATTTGTAACAAGATAGATGAGTTGAAGGCACAAATAGAAATAAATGAATATGACATTGATAGCTATTACAGAGACATGGTTGCAGGGTGACCAAGACTGGGAACTCAATATTCAAGGGTACTCGACATTTTGGAAAAATAGGCATAAAGGAAAAGGAGGTGGGGTAGCTTTGTTAATAAAGGAAGTTATCAGTGCGGTGATGAGTAGTGATATAGGTGTAATAGACCATGATGTGGAATCAGTTCGGCTGGAAATAAGGAGTAGCAAGGGGAAGAAGTCATGGGTGGGAGTCATCTATTGGCCCCCGAAGAGTTGCCTCACTGTAGGACAAAATATGAATCAGGAAATAATGGAGGCATGTAAGAGGAGCACTACAATTGTCATGGGTGATTTTAATCTGCATATTTACTGGACAAATTAGATTGGTGGAGTAACATGGAAGACAAATTTGTTGAGTGCATCAGGTACATCAGAGTGCATCTGGTAGGCCAGAGAATTGGGAATTTTTTAGCAACCAGCAGCGGATGACTGAAAAGCTAATAAAGAGGGAGAAAATTGATTATGAAAGTAAATTGGCAAGAAATATGAAAACAAACAGCAAGAGCTTCTAAGAGAGTGGCTAAAGTGAGCATGGGACACTTGGAGGATGCAACTGGAGAATTGATAATGGGGAACAGGGAAATGGCAGATAATTTAAACCAATATTTTGCATCGGTCTTCATGGTAGAGGACGCTCTAAACATTCCAATGATTTCAGATGAGCAAGGAGCTAATGGGAGGAAAGATCTTGTAACAGTCTCTATCATGAGGGCCAAAGTATTTGACAAACTAATGGGGCTAAAGGCAGACAAGTCACCAGGACCTGATGGCCTGCATCGTAGGGTTTTAAAGGAAGTGGCTTCAGAGACAGTGGAGGCATTGATCGAAATATTTTAGAACTCACTGGATTCCGGGATGATCCCACCGGATTGGAAAACCGTGAATGTGATGCCCCTCTTCAAAAAGGGAGGGAGATAAAAAGCAGGAAACTATAGGCCAGTCAGCCTGTGTCGTTGTCTATATGACTATTCACTATATGACTATGACGTTATGCCTATATCTGTCATTGGGAAAATGCTAGAGTCCATTATTAAGGAAGAAATAACAGAACATTTAGAAAAGCTTAACAGAATCAAACAAAGCCAACATGGTTTTGTGAAAGGGAGATCATGTTGACAAATATGCTAGAGTTCTTTGAGGATATAACAAGCAGATTTGATAAAGGGGAACTGGTAGATGTAGGGTATTTGGATTTCGAGAAGGCATTCAATTAGGTGCCACATAAAAGGCTATTGCGTAAGATAGGAGCTCACAGTATTGGGGATAATGTATTAGCATGGATTGAGGATTGGTTAACAGACAGAAGACAGAGAGTCAGGATTAAGGAGTCTTTTTCAGGTTGGAAAGATGTAACTAGTACAGTGCAGCAAGGAGCAGTCCTAGGGCCTCAATTATTTACTATCTATATTAATCACTTGGAGGATGGGTCAGAGTGTAATGTATATAAATTTGCTGATGATACAAAAATAGGTGGGAGGGCATGTTATGATGAGGACATAAAGAATCTGCAAGGGGATATAGATAGGTTGAGTGAGTGGGTGAAAACCTGGCAGACAGAGTTTAATGTAGGAAAGTATGAAGTCAAGCACTTTGGTAGGAAGACTATTATTTAAATGAAGAGAGACTCCAAAAAAGTGCAGCACAGAGGGACCTGGATGTTCTTGTGCATGAAACAGAAAAATTTAGCATGCAGGTACAGGAGGTAATTAAGAAGGCAAATAGAATTTTGGCCTGTATTGCTAGGAGGCTGGAATTTGAAAACAGGGAATTCTTGTTACAGCTGTATAGGGTGTTGGAGAGGCTGCACCTGGAGTACTATGTACAGTTTTGGTCCCCGTATTTAAGGAAGGATATATTGGCATTGGAGGCAATTCAAAAGAGATTCACTGGGCTGATTCTTGGGATGAAGGAGTTGATTTATCAAGAATGGCTAAACACATTAGCGTTTAGAGGAATGAGAGGTGTTGTTATTGAAACATACAAGATTCTGAGGGGGCTTGACAGGGTAGATGTTGAGAAGATCTTTCCACTAGTGGGGGAATCTCGAACTAGGGAACGTAGTTACAGAATAAAGGGAATTGATTTAAAACTGAGATGCAAAGGAATTTCTTCTCTGAGGGTGGTGAAAGTCTGGAATTCTCTACCCCAGAGAGTTGTGGAGGCTAGACCACTGAAAGTATTTAACGAGGAGATAGATAGATTTTTGAAATATCGTGGAGTTGAGGGCTATGAGAAGCTGGCACAAAAGAGGAGTTGAGGCTTGGGCAAATCAGCCATGATCTTATTGAATGGTGGAGCAGGCTTGAGGGGCTGAATGGCCTATTCCTGCTCCTATTTCTTAAGTTCTTATGTTCTTATGTTCCCATGGTTATCAGTTCCCCATTGCCACTGGCAACATCCCACTATCTCTTGCTATTTTTTCTACATTAAAGCAGTGACTACACTTCAGAAGTATTTCATTGGTTGTTTTGGGATGTTCTGTGGTTGTGCAATACGCTATATGGATGCAAACGTTTCTTTCTTGCAGTAATTTTTTTTTACATTTTACCAATTGTGTCCATGTGAAATTTCCCTCTGCACATTCACAGTTTAAAGGGGAACAGATACAAAGGGGTAAAAATTATTGGGCATATTGAACCAATATGGTGCTGGATGTGTTTCCAATGTTGGATGTGGAAGCCTGGCCTCCTAAATCGGACTTCTGTGACCCCATGCTCTCCCCACAGAAAACTGACAAAACAAGGTTGAATTGCATCCCAGAGAATCCAAAATACAGTCAAATTCAGATTTTTCTAAAGATTTGGGGTCGGTCCAGTCCAGTTTAGATTGGAAACTGATTCTTTTGCACTCCCCTCTGGCTTTGAAAGGACAAAAATGGTATTTTCAGGGCAGATTCTGATCTTATGTGGTTCGACCAAATCTTCCATACTTTTCAAAATCTAGATCTCAGGCTCAATTCCATATATACACTTAACCTGACATCACAGATTCATCAGTCAATTCCAAAGCTGCCAATCTTTTGAGAAGAAGTCCTCTACATGCCATGTGTAATAAAATCATAAGCTCATACATAATTAATCACCCAGAATTTCCATTGGATTAGGGCCACAGGAACATTGTAACAGGAGTAGGCCATTTAGCCCCTTGAGCCTCTTGCATCATTCAACAAGATTATGCCTGATCTGCAACCTAACACCATATACCTGTCTTTGCCCCATATCCCTCAACACCTTTTAGATAGCAAAAAAATCAATCACTCAGATTGAAGATTTACAACTGATCCAGTATCACTTGACAGTTCCAAAGTTGCACTACCCTTCAAGTGTTTCCTAATTCTACTCTTGCCTGGCTCTAATTTTTCTTTTGATTGACCGGACGATCCCGGCAGCGGGCAGGGCCGGCAAATCCCACCCCTAGATTCCCAAACCAGCCTTAAATCTTTTTCTATTTCTTAATTCTACCTATAAAGTCTCACTGCCTGCTTACTTTTCATCATATTCTTTCTTAACATTGATGTTATTACACCCTTAATCACAAAGCCCACTTTCCCATTTTCCTGTTTTCCCTGCAGATATTACAATCTGATACATTCTATTCCCAGTCCTGACTATCTTACAGCCATGCCTCAGTAATGACTACTATGTCTTACCCTCCAAGTTGAATTTGCACCTGCAGTTCATTCAGCTTGTTCCTGCGTTTGTATAAGGAATGCTTATTTGGGCCTTACACCAGAACCCGTATTTCTGTTGTAATGTTTTTCACACAATTCTTATTTCTCTGTCCTGCTTTAATGACTTTGCATCTTTTAGCTTGCCCTTAACCTACCACAGGTAAGTGCCTAAGGCACAATTTCTGACTGCTAGGCTGCTCTCTTCCCTTTTGTTTGTTTTTGAAATGTTATCAATACAATCTTTTCCAGCTGAGCTCTTCCCCCTTCCCCCCACCCCACTTACCAGCTTAAATTCCTTCCCTGGCAGTAGGTCAGCAGAACCAACAGAGAAACTGTGTAAGTGGCCAAAAGCATCTATTTCTTCAGGATTTCCACCAAAGTTAGGGCAGGAGATCAAAGAAAGAACTTGCATTTATATAATACCTTTTGTAAGCTTGGGACATCTAAAACATTTTAGAGTTAATGAATTACTGTTATACATGTAGTCACTGTTGTAATGTAGGGACTGTGGCAGCCAATTTGTACATGGCAAGGTCCTACAAACAGCATTGAGATAAATGACCAGATAATCTGCTTTATTTAATAATAATGGTTGAGGGATGCACATTGGGCAGGACACCAGGGAGAACTTCTGTGCTCTTTTTTCTGAATAGCACCGAGGAATCCTTTGCAATCACGAGAGGGGAGACTGAGCCTCAGTTTAACATCTCATCTGAAAGACAGTACCAATGCAGCAGGCTCAATACAAGATTATGTGCTGAAGTTTCTGATTTTGGACTTATATCTAAAAAAGCTCTGAACTAAGGCAGACGCTTCAAGAAAACCCTGTAGAGATTCAGAGTGAATGAATTTGTAATATCATTACACATGATGTAGGGAGGAAATCTTGTCCGCCATTCTGAGCTTCCTAACTCCAAGCTGTATTGGTGCTCCTTGCTTGTGTTTCTGCTTTTCTTTGATCACTGCCACACACTTTCCAACATTCGCTCTACATTTGAACTTTTAGGCTGTGATAATTAATATCCCCAAATATATTCAAAGCTCAGTTCCAGCTTCTCGGGTACCAGGCTAACTTTGATGCGCTTGACTTGACTTCTTCAGTTAATGATCATTTTCTTAACCCTCCCTTACTGAGCTGTTTCTCAAATAACAAAATAAATTGGGAAATTGTGTTGTGTGGTTCAGATATCTTGAAGTTTGGATAATATGTTTTATGGGCCTAATTGTAATTGGACCTGCAGGTGTTTTATCATTGTTCTGGATGGTTGCCCATATTGCAGCAGTGCACAGACCATAGTTAAAGACAAGACATGAAGCTGTTATGTTTCCATGGTACCAATTATACATGAAAAATGGCAGTTGATAGTTTTAAAATGAGCCACAGTGAGTTAATAAAGTTTCTAACACCACGCTGTATAAACATTGGATTCTTTTGACACAAAGCTCAACGCATCCTGTTGCTTAAGAATGTCACATTTACAACAGGCAACAGGAAATGAGTCTCACGTCTACAACAGATATCTATATCAGCACTTAGTTCAGTATCTGGATATGTTTTGCTACTGTTTAAAGGTGATGCAATACAAAGTACCAAGCAATAAAGGAAGAAACACTTAATTTATGTAGCTCCTTCTCGGATCTAGGAACATTTCAAAGCATTTCTCAGCCAATTAATAAAGTTTGAATTGTGGTCACTTATGTTGTCGGAAACCCAGCAACCAATTTGCTCACAGTAAGGTCCCAGAAAGAGTAACATAATGACAATGACCAGATAACCTGTTTATTAGTGATGTTGGTTACAGGATAAATATTAGCCAGGGTGGAAGATGGGGGTACAGCCCTTCTCTTTGGAATAGTGCAGTTGTATGTTTTACATTCATCTGAGAGGACAGGCAGGACCTCAACTTAGCACATCATCTGAAACACAGCCCACCCTCAGTACTGCACTGGGGTGTCAGACTAGGTTTTTATGTTCAAGTCTCCTTTGGACTCAGAGACAAGAGTGTTACACTGATGGAGGCTCACATAATGCTGGCCGTCTTCTACATCTTCATGCAGATCTGCAATATGTGGCCTGGGCAGATTAAGTTCTACTATCCATAATTGTCCTTTAAAATTTGCAGTGCAGAAAACACTCTCTAAACATTGCCACACAGAACACAAGCAAAATATGTGATGAAGATGGCAAATCCAGTGAGAACCAAACAAATCTCATTAATATTCTCTACCATGATTTCCTGTGCCGTGCCTTGTATTCATAAAATGTAGTTTGAATTGACAATTGCTTTCCACATAGATTCCAATGTCAGAAGCTAACTACACCTGTGGAAACTGCAACCAGGTTCAACCATGTGTAGACAGGGACAACAACCATTTGTATTTATATAACACGTTAATGCAGGAAAAAATCCCACGGCACATCACAGGTGGATAATAAGACAAAAATTGATACCAAGTCAATGAAGGAGATATTAAGGCAAGTATTAAGGTCAAAGTACTTGGGAGACTTTTAAAGGAGGAGGGAATTTTATGATGAGAATTTTAAAATTGAAATGTTGCAGTATTGGCAGTCAAAATAGGCCATCAAGCACTGGATTGATGGATGAGGGGGATGGTTAGAATATAGGCAGCAGGGTTTTAGACCAAGCTCCAGATTATGGAGAGTGGACGATGGGATTCTGACCAGGAAAGAACTGGCATAGTTGAGTCTGAAGGTTAAAAAAAAGTACAGATAAGGTTTTCAGCAACTAATAAACTGAAAAGGACTATGTTACATAGGTTGAAATAATTATAAATATTTTGCATGCTGTGTTACAGGACTATGGAGCTTAGTTGTTGCAGCATCAAGGGGAGGTGGTGGTATTGTCACTGGACTAGTATCCCAGAGACCCAGGGTAATGCTCTGGAGACCCAGGTTCGAATCCCACCATGGCAGATGGTGAAATTTGAATTCAATAAAAATCTGGAATTAAAAGTCTGATAAAGACCACAAAACCATTGTCATAAAAAAGGCCCACCTGGTTCCCTAAATTCTGCCACCCTTACCTGGTCTGGCCTACTTGTGACTCCAGACCCACAGCAATGTGGTTGACTCTTAAATGCCCTCTGAACAAGGGCAATAAATGTTGGCCTAGCCAGTGATGTCTGCATCCCATGAATGAATTAAAAAAAAATCATTTTTCTAGTTGCTGTGAGAGACAATCTTATGAACTGCATTGTGCCTTCTCAGAACTTTAGAAAATCAGCTGAAGATAATGTTCAGGAGAAATGTCTAACGGAATTACAGCTGATATGCTTCTAAGACTGATCTTGTGGCCCAGAGGGGTCTTTTCCCAAAACTCCTCCTAATAAGTGTAACAGTACGGTTGCCACCTGATCTTTTATAATATTACCATTTATCAAGTTGAAAATTGTTATGTGAATCATAAAATGATACAGTACAGGAGACCATTCGGCCCATTCTGCCTGTGTCAGATCTTCGTTAGAGTTATCCAACTAGTCCCACTCTCCAACTGCTTCTCCATAATCCTATAAATATTTTCCCTTCAAGTATGTATCCAATTCCCTTTAGAAGTTACAAATGAATTTGCTTCCAGCACCATTTCAGGTAGTGCTTTCCAAATCACAACAACTCTGTGTAAATATAAGGTTCCTCAATAGGCAGCATTTAATGGGTGGTGAGGTTTCCCATCCCATCGCTAAAAAGGTCAGCAGAGAACTCACCCCTGTTCCCTATGGCAGCTCTGCTGCCATTTAATGCTCTCAGAAATGTTAATTGGGCTGAGGTAGACCTTCCACCCCCATCTAAGAAGAAGTCCCGCATCCCAGAGCTACCAGCTATCTGATTGGTCACCACTTGTCTGCTATCAGCAGCGCTACCAGGAGTGGGATCAAAGAAGAGCCAGGAGTGAATGCAAGGTAAATCTGAGTGACTCCGGGTGGAGCCAGGACAGAAGGCTCTGGGAGGGCCAAGGAGGGGGTGTGGGCACAGGGTGCATAGGTCAGGGGGATAGGGGGCACCTGATTGGATGGGGTGGGTGGAGGGAGGGGTCCGACGGCAAAAAGGGGCTTGAGAAGGCACCCTCTCTTTCCGGCTACCCTGCCAAGTATTCCCCCACCTCCCAACCACCCTGACCTTCTCCAGCTGGCTGTAAAATTGCACCAAGGCAGAAAGTCACCCATGAGTGGGCAATAATTGTTTATCAATCTTTCTGCCCTGGGAACAGTTTCTCCTTATCTACTTCATCAAAGAGCTTGATCAGGTTAGCCAAACTCGATTTGGCTTTAACAAATCTATGCTGACTTTCATTTATTAGCCTAAATTATCTCAAATGGAAATTAATTTTATTCTGGATTATTTTCCCTGAAAGTTCCCCCACCATTGATGTTCAGATGACTTGTCTTTAATTGCTGGGTTTATCCCTCTTCCCTTTTTTTAAACAGGAGTGGAAACATTTACAATCCTCCAGTCCTCTGGAACCAACCCCATATCCAAGGAGGATTGAAAGATTGTGGCCAGAACCCTCGCAGTTTCTACCCTCACATCTGGACCATACTTTATTTAAGGATTGCCAACCTTTGAAGTAACTGCTCTATACCTATTTTATCCTATTCAGTATCACTTGTATCTCCTCCTTTACTGCTGCAATAGGTGTAATCTCTTCTCTCATGAAGACAGATACAAAGTGCCCATTAAATACTTCAGTCATGCCCACTGCTGCCTCAATAATATTTTCTTCTTGATCCCAAATTAGTCCCACCCTTCTGTTGACTACCATTTTACCACAAGGCTTTTGGGTTATGTTAGTTACAAATCTATTCTCATACTCTCTATTTTCCTTTTTTTTATTTTTTCCCTTCTTCACCTTTTTTCAGATCTGCTCTGTACTTTCAATATTCAGCCATCTCCTCTATAGGGCTTAGGAGATTCAGGCATCCTAGTCCCATACTGGATCCACTCTTCTCCCTTCTATTATCCATCACCATGTCTTGTATGAGAGAGGGAAGAATGTCAGTGTTGCACTGTATTTGGGTGATGTGCATACTATTGTTGAATAGCTGGAGATATGTGGTGAAAATAAGAAGTGGGTGTGAGGCTGGGATTTGATAGGTGTGTGAGGGTGAGGTGGAGTATCTTGGTGTTATGTGCGAGGCCTGGATTGAAATCCTGAGCCTCCTTTTGCCCCAAGTGACTCCAGCCAGTCCTCAAGTTAAGAAACCCTGAATTTGAGTCTGAGCAACTGGAAGCACCTCCTGCACAAGCGGTTTTCCAGGAGACATGAAGCATCATGGAGATCCCAGGCACAGAATTTATCGATAATCAGATGGAGAAGAACCCTAGTTTCATGATTTCTCAGTAATTTAATCTGGCCACTCTTAAGCATAGTGAAGGATCTCTGTGCATGTTAGATACCTGATGGAAAAAATAAAGAACCATGAGAATCATTTGTCTTGTCTATTGTTGTGAAACCATGCTTTATATCAGAAAATTATTTTTGAATTTACTGGCTGGAAACCCCTAATTGATTTAAAGCCACGTTCCAGTGACTTGGGGTCCTAGTGAAAGATGGTTGTGCATTTGCATCACTGAACCTTCAATATTCCAAAACTATTGAGATGGAGACAACCTGTCTGAATAGTCACACCAGGAACAATTTCCTTGAAAGAGATTAATGGGGGCCATCTTCTATCCCATTAGCAAAGCATCCAGGTAAACACCTGGGTACTCAACCAGGTGGAGACAAAGCATTAAGCCACCATCACTTGGACATTAGGCCCATCGCTGAGAGAGGAAATCCTAGCCATGATCTAATCAAGGTAACGAGAACACACAAGCCATGACCATATTTGTATCACTGAGCAGTTGGAGAGAGAAAGTCATATGACAAGCAAACCCTTTGTGTGTTTAATCTCTCTCTCTTTCTCTCATTGAAACCTGTCTGCTGAATTTGACTATCCAGGTTCTGCAGACAGACATTTTAAAAAAGAACACAACTCAACGTTGCGTCCAGAAGAACAGATAAATCGTTCAGCTACAGCTTTAAACAACCTTGCTGTCAACCACTGAGTGAAAGCAGCAGGACTACTGGCTTCAGCCTGACACCAACTGTGTCATGAACCTTTAGCAGCCCTATAACCCTTTAGTTTTACTAGACTTTAAGTTATTTAATCCATCCTCCATACTTTGTAATCTATTTGCAAGTGTAATAAAATTGAGATGTGTAAAAGTTGGAGCATTTTTATTATTTTTCTTAGACTGGTTAAGTACAAAAAATAAATCCTCTTTTGTTCTTAAGAAACTCAAGAAAACCTGTCTATGTCTTTTAATGTCATAGCACATAAACAGTTAAATACTCTCTACAGGGCAGGGTGGCATAGTGGTATTGTCACTGGGCTGATAATCCAGAGACCTGGGGGTCTTGTGCCAAAATTGGGAGAGCTGTCTCACAGACTGACATATCATACCTTACAGACTATGTCCCAGACACCACCAGCCCTGGGTATGTGCTGTCCGACCGTCAGGACAGACCCAAGAGAGGTAGCAGCAGGGTGGTATACAGGGAGGGGAGTTGCCCTTGGAGTCTTCAACATCACCCCTGGACCCCATGGCATCAGGTCAAACATGGGCAGGCAAATGCTGTTTACCATGTACCGTCCCTCACTCAGCTGATGAATCAGTACTCTATGTTGAACACCACTTGGAGGAAGCATTGAGGGTGGTAAGGGTGCAGAATGTACTCTGGGTGGGGGACTTCATTGTCCACCACCAAGAGCGGCTTGTTAGCACCACTACTGACCAAGCTGGTCAAGTCCTAAAGGATATAACTGCTAGACTGGGACTGTGGCAGGTGTGAGGGAAACAACGAGAGGTAAAACGTACATGGCTTCATCCTCACCAACCTGCCTGCAGCAGATTTATCTGTCCATGACTGTATCGGTAGGAGTGACCACCACACAGTCCTTGTGGAGATGTTTTGTGGCACGACCACCGTACAAAATGGGATAGATTTTGAACAGATCTAGCAACTCAAAATTGACCAACCATGAAGCACTGTGGGCCATCAGCAAAAGCGGAATTGTACTCAACCACAATCTGTAATTTCATGGCCTGGCATATCCCCCACTCTACCATTGCCACCAAGCCAGGGGTTCAATCCTGGTTCAATGAAGAGTGCATGACGGCATGCCAGGAGCAGCACCAGACATACCTAAAAATGAGGTGTCAACCTGGTGAAGATACAACACAGGACTATTTATGGGCCATGCAGCATAAGCGGCAAGCGAGAGACGATTCCACAACCAACATATCAGATCTAAGCTCTGCAATCCACCATTCACAACTGGATGTGGCAGGTGGCTCCACAAATATGGAAAATTGCCTAAGTATGTCCTGTACACAAAAAGCAGGACATTACTGCCCCACCAGTCTATACTCAATCGTCAGTGAAGTGATGAAAGGGTTTATCAACAGTGCTTTCAAACGACACGTACTTTGCAATAACCTGCTCACTGACGCTCAGTTTGGGTTCTGCCAGGGCCACTCAGCTCCTGACCTCATTACAGCCTTGGTTCAAACATGGACAAAGGAGCTGAACTCCAGAGGTGAGGTGAGAGTGACTGCCCTTGATTTCAAGGCAGAATTTGACCGAGTGTGGCATCAAGAAGCCCTAGGAAAATTGGAATCAATGGGAGTCAGGAGGAAAACTCTCCACTGGTTGGAGTCATACCTAGCACAAGGGAAGATGGTTTTGGTTGGTGGTTGTTGGAGTCAATTATCTCAGTTCCAAGACAGCACTACAGGAGTTCCTCAGGGTACTGCCCTAGGCACAATCATCTTCAGCTGCTTTATTAATGACATTCCTTCGATCATAATTTTAGAAATGGGGATGTTCGCTGATGATTGCACAATGTTCAGCACCATTCATAACTCCTCAGAAGCAGTCTATGTCCAAATGCCGCATGACCTGGACAACATCAAGGCTTGGGCTGGAAAGTTGCATATAACATTCATGCCACACAAGTGCCAGGCAATGACCATCTCCGACAAGACAGAATCTAACCATTGCCCTTGACATTCAATTGCATTACCATCACTGAATTCCCCACTACCAACATCCTGGGTGTTAACATTAACCAGAAGCTGAACTGGACTAGCCATATAAATACTGTAGCTACAAGAGCAGGTCAGAGGATAGGAATCCTGCGGCAAGTAACGCACCTCCTGACTCCCCAAAGCCTGTCCACCATCTACAAGGCACAAGTCAGGAGTGTGATGGAATACTGTCCATTTACATGGATGAGTGCAGCTCCAACAATGCTCAAGAAACTTGACACCATCCAGGATAAAGCACCCTGCTTGATTAGCACCACATCCACAAACATTCACCCGTTCCACCACAGTAACAGCAGTGTGTACCATCTACAAGATACACTGCAGAAAGTCACCAGGGCTCCTTAGACACCATCTTACAAACCCACAACCGCTACCATTTAGAAGAACAAGGACAGCAGGCACATGGGAACATCACCAGCTGCAACTTCTTGTCTGAGCCACTCACCATGCTGACTTGGAAATATATTGCCGTTTCTTCACTGTCACTGGTCCAAAATCCTGGAACTCTCTCCCTACAACACTGCGGGTCTACCTACATCACATGGACTGCAGCGTTTCAAGAAGGCAGCTCATCACCACCTTCTCAAGGGCAATTAGAGATTAACAATGAATGCTGGCCTAAATGAAAAAAAATTGATAAGTAAGTATGTTTTAAAGAAAACCTGTTGTGATCAAACGAGAAGAAAGAAAAGAGAGGAGTCATTCAACCCCTCCTCACCTGATCCTAACACTACATTACGCTGTGTTAAATTGTGGCTCTTGCCTTCCTTTATGGGCTGATTAGCACAAAAAAAATTTGCCATAGCCATTATTTTTTAAAAGCCTGCTCTTTCCAAATATTGCAGTGTTGTAATTGTTGTATTGTAAATATAATAGTTCAATAGAAATACATCAATTTTCTCTCATGCCTTTGTGTTTTTTATACTAGATAGCCTCTGGCAGATATCTGAATTATTGTAACGAAAATCAACATTTGATGGATTCTGTCTCCTATTAATTAGCTAAATTGATGTGTTGCTGTCCAAGTAACCAAAGATTGAATGAATCAAAGCAGTATAGAATTCACCAAAATCCAAATTTACAACAGAAGTACAAATTCCTGTCTACTGGACAACAAATGGCACATGTACGATATCACAAAAAATCTTCCCTATTAGATTTATAGTATTAGAATTTGAATCAAATTGAGCAGCTTTTACAATGGAGACATGCTCCTAGCACATAATGCAGGAGAAGAAAAGTAACGTGTTTGAGTACAGTGCAAATATATACAAGGTACAAAAGATCTCAGCCCTGCTCCATTGCTGAGTTATGCTTCTGACATAGCAGTCAATATGAATGTTGCCATTGGGTACCTGTGACAGCTATAGGCACAATTTGGACACCCACTAGAGAGGGAAGAAGATGTGATGCAGCCTAGCTACTCAGAGGAGTTGAGCTGCTTTCAAATAACTTGAATGTGTTTCCCTTTAAAAGAAGAGCCATTTTGCCTGAGGGTGCCAGTGTTTATATGAGGCCTCCGGGCTGAGATTCAGGTCTCAACATAACAGATGACCCCACTTGTGCTCCTTTGCAAACCTGGAGGCTGGTATTCTGTGTACTTAGGCACAGGAGAGCTCTTTTCTTCAGGAATTCCAACAGGGTAAACCATCCTGCTAAGCCCACCTCCTTGTAATGTCATGGGCCTGGAGTGGAACAGATGGGGCCCTATCCACCGCTGGACTCAACATAAACTCAACTTGCTGATGTTCTGGGTTAATGACCTGATATTTTCCATTCTTTTTGCTGATCTCTTGAGTCTTTTGCATTCATACACTCTAGGAATTTCAATAGTCTAGTTTTCACACACCTCTTTAATAAAGGCTTTAATCTCTTCCCCATCCTTAGCCTACTTCATTGTTCTTGATTAATCTCAAAGTGATGTATTTTCTAGAAATAGTTGCCAACTATATTGGCCTGGACCTTGGATTGGGCAGAATGACTTGGCCACCAATGAATGGTGCTCCTGATCCGAGCCCAAATTCCTGGGTCAGGGACATTTCATATGGTTGGAAAGGGCCAATGCCCTTTATGACATAACTGGGGCAATGCATCAAGAGGTGGGAGGAAATTTGCAGTGAGGTTCAGCTGCCTTGACGACTGAAATGGGAAAGAAAATTGTCAAATAAGCTGTTTTCTGCAGTCTGGGATTGCCCGCTGTAGGGAAGGCCCATAAATGTTATCTTCCATCTTTTACTATGAGATTATGAATCAAACCTTTCTCAATGCATAATACTAGATCTAAAAAAAGGTTTGACCCCACGTTGGTTCTAAAAAGTGTTTTCCAAGAAATGTCACAGCAGCATTCTATAAATGCATTTTTTAGACAGATTTGCCAATTCTATTTGTTCAGTCTACATGAAGTTCAAAGTCCCCCAAAATTTTTACATCGCCTTTGTTACATACTCCAATTATTCCTTCATGACCCTTCAGCAGAACTGAGTATAGTTAGGACAGGGGTGAAATATAAGCTGGTTTAAGGTGGGGGGGGAGGGGAGAGAAGTTGAGGGTGGGGTGGTTGTAGGGACAAGCAAGCAGTGATAGGAGCAGATAATTAAAAGATGTCACAGACAAAAGGAACAAAGGGGTGTTGAAGGTGGTGATATTATCTAAGAAAATGTGCTAATTAAGAATGGATGGCAGGACACTCAAGGTACAGCTCTAGTGGGGGTGGGGTGGAAAGGCTGACAAGGTATTACAGTTGTAGATTTAAAAATAATGGAAATAGGTGGGAAAAGAAAAATCTATATAAATTATTGAAAAAAAAACAAAAGGGAGGGGGAAGAAACGGGGTGGGGATGGGGGGAGGGAGTTTAAGATCTGATTGGCTTGATTCTCTGTCTAATGGTATAACTACTATAAGGGAGCCTAATCAACTACTTCCACCAGGGTTTTCTGACCCTTTACATTCCTAATCCCCATCTATTCTACTTCCTGCTCTTCTGAGCCAAAATCTGTTATCGCTACTGTCCTCGTGGCATTCTTAAATATCAGGGCTACTCCTCCTCCTTTTCCAGTCTGTCTGCTTTCAAAATGTTGTGTAGCCTGGAATATTTATTTCCCGACCTTCGTCACCTTGTAACCATGTGCAGAATTTTCTGTCTGTCGGGCGGGCGGGCGCGGACCCGATCGCCGCCTGCGATCGGGTCCGCGCCGCCATTTTACGCGGGCGGGCTAATTAAGGCCTGCCCAGTGTGAATCGTGGCTCCCGAGGACAACGGGAGTGGGCGGGCAGCAGTGGGACTGCAATGACCATCGGGTCCAATGGCGACCCTGCGGCCTGTTTTAAAAAGCTGCTGCAGCCTTTCAAAGGCTGTGCATCACGGCCAGTGGAGGGGCTCTCCAGAGCACTGCTGCTGAGCAGGCCAGGGAGGAGGATAGGTCAGGGGGGCACTGTGCCCCTCGTTTTTCTGACGATTGCCTTGCTGCCCTCCTCAAGGAGGTGGCAGCACGGCAGGTGGTCCTCGTACTCCAAGACGGGAGGAGGAGCCTCCCCCGCATGACCAAACGTGCCTGGGAGGAGGTGGCGGAGGTGGTGAGCTCCTGCAATGTGGTGCCACACACCTGGATCCAGTGTCGCAAGCGCTTCAATGACCTGTTGCGCTTGGGAAGGGTGAGTACCATGTTGGCATTGGTCACTTAACCCAACAGGCAGGCTTTCCCCCCCTGGCGCCACACGCTCGTCCCGCCCCCACCAAGCCTGAGTGTAGTGACTGCATTGAATCATTGACGGCATGTGTCCTTCGCTGGGTGGGCCAGCAGATATTGCCCATGCCGAGGTCAGCCTGATAAGGTGGTGAAGAGCACCTACAGCATGTGGTAAACTGAGACCCACATTACTGTTTTGGGGGCAACCTGGAGGAGCTGCACCTAGACGCAGTGCTGGAACCCCAGGACTAGTCAAAGTCAGGGTGATGACATGCTGGAGGGGAGCTTCAAGATGCCGTTGGCGCCGATCGATCTGCTGCCCTCTGCACTCCATGTGCTTGCGCCTCCTTGCTATGGAAGGTTAGACCGTGTGATGCCAAACGTGATGTAGGCAGCATTTTGCTAAGGGGGAGGAGGGGGGTGGCGGTGTGGACAGGCCTAGCATCTTTGTGAGAGTGTTCAGCAACAGCGGGGTGAGGAGACACTGGAGCCCTGATATGTCCCACTCTGGTTGGGGTGGGCCGTGCGCGAAGAGAATCCAGGTACAAGTAGCAATAATCAATGCTCTTCTCTCCTTTACAGGAAAAGAATGTACATGATGCCGCTGAGCAGGTGAGGACCGGCAGAGAGCTGGCCCATGTGGCAATTCTCAGCTGCTTCGAGCAGGAGGCCCTAGACCTGGAGAGGCGCCATGCACCCAGGCCCACCGGTGTCGGTGAGGCTGGGGTGCCACAGGCAGGTATGTTTGCATAGCACTGAGGTCACCATTTTATTCCCAACAGCCATGGAAGTGCTGAATGTTCAGTGATTGAAGTTTGCAACATGGCTTGACCATTGCTTATGGAAGGAAGAGTGCACAATGATTCAGGGGACAGGGATGCACATTGACATTGTCTCCACGTTAACTGATCCAATCTTCTTGTTCTTCTTTCCAGCATCAGTGGAGCAGGGCTGGGAGGATGAGCAGCAGAGGCCCCCTCTCATACCTGAGGACCCTGAAATCTCACCAGCATCATATCATCTCTGCCAGGCAGGCACCAGCGCAGATACTGGCACCTCGGTGGAAATTGGAACATCGGTTAGTGTCCCGGAACACAGTGGTGAGGGCACTTCACAGTCGCTGGAGGAGCTGGCAGAGACAGAGAGTGCCCATGGCGCCAGTAGTCAGAGGACTACAGGGGACCAGGCACATGCTCAGTCGGTGCCTGATGATGTGCCTCTGGAGTCGCCTGCGACACAGCAAAAGCAGGAAATGTGGCCGGGTACGCGGGAGCATCTGGTGGAGATACACGAGGCTATGTTTGGCTTGGTGTCCGTGGTGAAGGAGTCTACGCAGACCATCGCCAATGCAATAAGCCTCATGGCCGAGCGCCATGCGTCCTCCATGGAGAGAGCGGCGACTCTCGTGGAGAGGCTCCTCCAGGAGACCCATCAGGGCTTCCTGGGGATGCGCTCGGACCAGCAAACCCTCACATCGGCATTGACCTCAGCTGGTCAGTACCAGTGTGGGAGGTGGTCTGGGCACCAAGTTTCCCAGCTCGGTGCCCATCCATCCACGGTGAGCAGAAAGGTCCGAAGCAACCTCACGATGGTGCAGCAGCTGCCTTTTGTCTCAGCGGTCTCCTCTCAGGGCGGTCCGGATGAGGGCAGCAGCTCCTCCGCCCCTCTGCCAGTGACCGTTGCATCCGATGAGGCTGCGTTGACTGGGGAGATGCCAGCTGTGGAACTGGCAGCTCCCTCCCAGGCGGGTCCAGCACAGGCTCCACGGGCCAGAGGACGGCCACCAAGGTCATCGAGGCCAACAGGACAGCAGAGTGAGCAGGCTGTCTCAGATGCCACTCCCAGCAAGGGGGCAGCACCAAGACATAGCACCCGAAAACGTAACGAAAAGGCACCTTCGGCACGACACGGGTTTATCACTGGTGCTTTTGTGTTGGCCCACAATGAGGTCTTTATGAGTTGGTGTGATGTTTAACACATTTGTCATTTTGTTTTCTTAAGTTCCTTTTGTTATAATATTAAATTCAGACATGTCACCATGGCTGAGGGTGCCTCTTTTCTTCTGCAGGTGGATGGTTATGAGTGATTTGTGGGACATTCAGCTTTATTAACAAGGCCCTTAGTTAATGTTCCTAACCAAGCATATTTAGCACTCAGTAATCGAGTATGGAGCCTATAGCCCAGGCTTGTCCTGGTGGTCCATGTGTGGTGTGCCAGCTGAAGGTTCATTGGATTAAAGCCTCCTGGGTGTCCCTGCCTCCCTGGAGTATGCCCGGGTCAGCGTCTAACCCCTCAGCATTTCCCTGTGTGTGCTCATTCTCGGACTCACTGCTGAGCTCATCGTGCAGCCGTAGCCACTGCGTCTACACCTTCTTTGTCCGCAGCGTTGCCCCTTTCCAGCGCAAGATTGTGGAGAGCACAGCATGCAACCACTATCAGCGACACACGATTTGGGGCGTACTGGAGTGCGCCCCCTGAACGGTCCAGGCATCGGAAGTGAATTTTGAGAAGGCCGATGTTCTCTCCATCACAGCTCTTGTGGAGGCGTGGCTCCTATTGTAACGCTGCTCAGCTTCTGTTCCTGGATGGCGGAGAGGCGTCATGACCCACCTTCTGAGGGGATAGCCCTTGTCATCCAGCTGCCATCCATCCAGCCGGGCTGGAGCACTGAAGAGTCCCGGCACCTGGGAGTGTCTGAGGATGTAGGCGTCATGGGAGCTGCCTGGGTACCTTGCACAGACTTGTAGAATCTGCATCCTGTGATCACACACTATCTGCACGTTCATGGAGTGGAAGCCCTTCCTGTTGACAAAGGCACCGGGCTCACCCGCTGGTGCCTTGATGGCCACATGTGTACAGTCTATAGCACCCTGGACACGGGGGAAGCCAGCAATTGCTGCGAAGCCTCTGGCTCGCTGTGTCTGACTTGCCTCATCCCAACAGTAATGGATGGTCAATGCACGCCTGAACAGAGCATCTGTAACCTGCTTGACACAAGTGTGGACAGCTGATTGGGAGATACTGTAAAGTTCACATGCTGACCTCTGGAAGGAGCCAGAGGCATAGAAGTTGAGGGCAGCTGTGACCTTTAGAGCCACTAAAGTTCATGGGGTGTCCACTCACACAGTTAGCTGAGATCTCAGGCCCAATCATCTGACACATTTGTTGACTGTCTCCCTTGAGAGATGGAGCCTCCTTCGGCACTGCACCTCAGACGTATTGAGGTAGCTGCTTCGCTGCCTATATACCCTGGCAGCTGGATAGTGGCTTCTTCTGCAACCCCTTCTGCTTTGGACTACCTCTTGGCCCTGCGCCCCTTGTGCCTGTGTCTGACCTTCCAAATGTGGCTCCCCTGGAGGCTGAATGTGCACTCCTGGCCTCCTCCCCCTTCTAGCCCTCCCTTCCTCCTCAGAGGAGGTTCCTCCAGTGGAGAGTTCAACTCCCATTCCCAGGCTAAGGGAAGGCTTCCTGTACCCTACAGGCCCAAAAAAGATTCTTCACTGCAGAGTGCTGATCTGAAGGTTGTGCGTCTAGACCAAGCAGCTGGTACGCGTTTTGAAGTATTGCAGATCACACAGTCAAGTATCAGTAACTTTGAAAAATCAATATTTGACAAAGTACACTCACGACCCCACTGAGCCCTCTTATCCTGCCCGTGGATGAGGTTTATACAAATGTGTCCTACCCACCTGGCCATTGCATCCGTGCGCTGACTCGAAGATTGCAGGGGCACTGAAAAATCACCGTCGTTTGGCGCCTCAAGAGCCTTAGGTGGCCCGTTAATTAATGGGATCGGATATCATTGCACACCCGCCCAATGAAATATTACAATGGCGTGTGGTGACATCGGGATGCTCGCCCAACGTCACCGCGCATCATTTTATGCTTCGGCGTGCGTGTCCCGCCCCCGCACACCAACAGGAAAATTCTGCCCCATGTCCCTGTAATGGTGATTATATCTAAATCATTTATCTCTATTTGTGCTGCTAGTTCATTTATCCTGTTATGAATGTTTTGGACATTCAGCGAAAGAGCCTTTAATTTTTTTTTAATAATATTACTCTTTGCATGATATTCACTGATGCAGTCTTGCCATTAAACCCATTTTAGTGTCAAACTGTGCCAAACCTCAGCCTATATTTTTCTTCTGGCACACTCTGTAAATTGGTAAGGAACTCTGTTAATTTTTGTAAATTCCCTCAAGCCACTTCACTAATATCTAAAGTTGATTTCTCCCCATTCAGGAAATGATATGTAAATGAAAAAAGAAAAAAGCAAACCCTATTAACTACTTATTAAAGCTTGTTAACTACTTCATATTGGAAGTGAAGATCCAAGGGGTATATTTTCTTCTGCTTGTAAAATTAAAGAGTGAAATTGTCATTCCAAACCAATAACGCTTTGCTTAAACCTCTTCACTTTAACTATACCGGCAAGTGTGCTTTCAAGTATTGGAGAGTCATGCTGTCTCAAGTAGTGTGGATGTGGTTGGAGGGGTGCTTGGCATCATCCTCTTGCCATTGCAAACTGAATCTCCGCTCTCATGCATAGTTCTCATTTTTACTAATGGTCTCTGTACTAAAACCCCAACTAACTCAATAGAGCTACGGATCCATGTGAAGTACCTGAAATGCTAGTGTTTTTTTTTTCAGAACAAATGTATACTATCAGTATTGTAAGACATATATGTAGCACACTGGGAATTCGCACATTCTAAATCACCAAATAACTCATCATTATCTTATTTCACAAATTATTTTTACCAAGTTCTACAAAGTTGTTTTGTAAAATTGCACTCCCAGCTGGAAGCTCATCTGCTGGCTGCCCACATTAAGAAATTGTGTACACACTCCACACAATTTACTGTAAAATAATTAAAGTACTGAAAATTGCAAGGATCACAACTGCCATTTCACAATTTGCATTCCCAGGAATCCAACTTCCCATTGCACCTATTTGTAAAATCAGTCCTACTGATTCACAAAGTCAGCGAGTAAAGTCACTTGATGCCATCGCTCATTATGCCTCAGCTGTGCACTCGCCAAACAACTGTCAGATTCTTAAATTAATTTATTCTCAGTGCAATGATTTTTGTTTTGGACAATAGACCCTTAAAACTTAGAATCACCTGCACTTCAGCATGTTCTCATAGCACTTCTGATTATAGCAAATATTATTTCACAGCTCGAGTTGATGATTTTGCAAACTGGTATTTTGTTTCTTCTGCATAACTACTAGCAGCAGTAGGACCAACTGTAGACTATAATGTAATGGAAGAACAGATGGTGGAGATATAAAGAACATATTGGCATATCAGTTTTCCTGCCAACTCCTCCACAAGGAAAAGTTCTACAATTCAGTGAGAAACAGTGTCTGTTTAGACACTGGCTGAGACAAGATGCTGTCACCAAAGTTGTATCAATTAGTATGGAATGATCTGCAGCTCCAGTTAATAAGGGCAATGAAAGGAAGTATCAATAGCAATGTCAAATAGGGGGCAATGTCAAAGGAAGTCAAGACAACTTATGCTCAAAATTTCTATCTCACAATTGACAAAAACTTGCATTTATATAGCACCTTTAAAGTTATAAACCATCCAAAGTGCTTCACAGGCGGATTATAAAACAAAATTTGGCAGCAAGCTACATATGAAGTTATTAGGGCAGATAGCAAAAAGCTAGTTCAAAGAGGTATGTTTTAAGAATAATTGTAAAGGAAGAAAAAGAGGTCGAGAGGCAGAGAGGTTTAGGGAGAGAATTACAGAGCTTACAGCCCAGGGAGCTAAAGACACATTCAACAATGGTAGAGCAATTGAAATTGGGGTTGTTCAAGATACCAGAATTAGAAGGGTGCAGCTATCTCAGACGGTTGTAGGATTGGAGGAGATTACAAAGTCAGGGGCAGGGTGAGGTCAAGGCAGGATTTGAAAAAAGGATTAGAATTTTAAAATTGAGATTTTGCTTAACTGGAAGCCAATATCAGTCACCATTGACTTTCAGACACCTACCAGAAACTTGATTAGAATGAGCTGCTCTGCAGCAAATTGCTGCAATCAGAATGTATTTTGTGGAAGCTATACCAGTTCATCAGGTTTAACATGAACTTCAGACAGCAAGAGCAAAAGCAGATTGGCATCTGTCTGGTCTTTTCTCAAAGATCAGGGTATTATTGACTGCACCATTATCATTTATGCATCTTCTCATAATCTAGGCCATGTCTTTTCCTTTCACACATAGTTCCTTCCTCAGTCTCTATGTTAATGAAGGTCAGTATCTTTTAGTCAAAGGTTTTTGGGTTTTCACAATATGGACCTTACTACTGTTCACCAAATATTTACTTCAGTAGTGATATCGGTAGATGCTGTTGGCAAGCTCAGTATACCAAGACTTGAGTAATGTTGGATTCATTTTCCTATATTACTCTGCAAATGTTCACCTTTCCAAAAGCACCACTGTCATTCTGACATTCTTGTACAGTTATTATCTGTGCCAGTATGGATATAATGATAATTACTGCAGCACCTTAAACTATCAAATTGAAATTTGCACATACGATGCCTGGTAAGAGCTGCAATACTTCTGCTTGGCTTGCTATCCTTTCCTCTTGGTGCAAAGGTTGTAGCTTCAAATTCTACTTTAAAGTTGTGAGCATATAATTTCGGCTGGTATGTCAGTACAGTTCTGAACCATTGACAATAAACCAAGGCCATGTCTGCTCTCTCAGATGAATGTATAAGATCCTATAGTAATATTTCAAAGAGGAGCAGAGGAACCTGGTGCCTTGGCTTAATATCCACACCTCAATCAACACCACTAAAGCAGAACATTTGGTCATTATCCTATTGCTGCCTGTGGAACCTTGCTGTGTGCAAATTGGTACATCCAGAGCTAATGACAGGTGCTAGACAAAAACTTCCCTTACTCTTACCCTTGCCTTCCTCCCCATTGAATGGCATTGAATGTTTGGAGCAGTCGCTCACTGAGCAATCTGATTTCCTCAGCTGCATCCATGGTCTGCTCAGAGGAACAGGCAATTAAGCAACTTTGTAACTGCTTGAGAAGTATGAACGTAGACTGTGCCACATTGCTGGATAGAATAAGCTCTCACCTATCATTCTATTGGCATGAGAATCGAGAATTAATTCACCGATCTGCACTCGCAGCTTGGAGTCACACTCATAGGACAGCTGTTGGAGAATGGACAATGCTAAATTGATGATTCCAAAGCTCCATACTCACGTCAAGTCCCTGCTGAGAACACATTTTTGCTGATTTTTTCCTAATATGACCAGTTTCTATGAATTGCCTTGACTCTGTGGCTGTATATTTCCCTTCTCATGGAGGTGGCTTTGGACCCTTGGGTGTTGGTGGAGATTGGGGTGTGGAAATTTAGAACACTGTGTTGTTGGGTCAACATCCCAATGTGTTGTCACTTTCCTGTGTTTATCTCAGAGGCAAGTTCCCAGTGACAATGGCTACATGCCTGGCAGCAGTGGTAGCCAATTGAGTTATTTAAAATGGCAATTAGCCCCTGTTTTTGCAATTCAATGAAATTCAGTGAATGCCACACAGGCCCCATACTGTGCAAGCACCTGGGCAACTCAGCCGAGGCAGCTGCATAGTGAGAAGCCATTGTCTATTGACAATGCCAATCAGCAGTATAAAGGAGAAAGGCAGCAAGGATGATCCTTTCCATAGTCAGGCACCTGGCATAGAGACATTTTCATTCTGAGATGATATATCAAGTGTTGGGGTGCTGACTTTGGCTGGCATTGTGCCATCATAAGCTGCCAAGGCAACTGGGCTGCACAGACCAGTGTCTTGAAGGGTGCACCCTGACATAGAGTCGACTTATTCAGTGGTCGGGCAGACCACAGAGGAGAACAGCAGGGTGAGCAACACTTCCAGCCACAGGTAGGGGAGCACTACAGAGGCAGTGGCCAAGGGGCAGGAGTCAGAAGAAGGCCCAGTGTCACCATTGGATACGCACTGGTTAACGTTCAGCTTCCTTAATCTAATAGAGTAGCAGTGCCACCAAAGCCTGCACAACTTGCAGCTGGCTGTGCTGGACATATGAGCCTTCTTGGATGAGGATCTCCAGCCTCAAAGAGCAGCTGGATATCCAGTGTCTGTCGCAGTGAAGGTGAGTGTTGCCCTGAATTTTTATGCATCCCAGTTCCTTCCAGGCTTCAGTGGTGTATATTTTCTAATGACTTTTGACCCAGAAGCAGTACAGTAAGCAAAATTTATAATTTATTTAAAATGTCTAGGGAATCTATAATTGTTTTTAACAACATTTGAAAACGACTTTTAAAAGTTTGCATCAATAGTAAAGGGATCAATAGTAATTTTCTTGAATAAAAAGAAATACTGGTGCATGTGACTTGGCGACATTTGACCTAGAAACAGTACCAACAAGGAGCAAGTCAAGATACAGAAGCTGTGTAGTCAGACAAAGAAAGAGAGCCAGAGGCAGAAGGTAATCAGCACATAGATGCAGGAACTTTTGGAAGCACTGTGTGAGCGGGTTAAAAACATCCAAAACCTGGAAGGCTGTGTGAGTAGCTCAAAGATGCTAAAGAGCTGGGTGTTCCACCAGAAGCAGCCAAACTGTGACCTAGGGTATTATTAGTTGGTCAGTTGGAAAGGAATTCTGGAAAGCTACACGATCAAGACTGTTGTGAACTGAGGGAGAAAGGGTTTGTAGAAGTGTGCCTTGCTGATGATAATCATACCCATGAAACTCGGGAGTGAAAGGTGTCGTGAGATAGAATTCCTGACCTACCCTGCATGAATTAAGAGCACCGTACTGTGGAACTGTGTAGCTACATAATACCATATATACTGAGGGGGAACTACAAGCATACAAGTAGTTATGTAGGATGTATTTTTGTTATATAAACTATTTAAAGTGAAATTTGCCTTTTTATTTTAAGTATCATTTGCCTATTAATTCATGTGTAATTTGTGTTGGTTCTGATCCATTTCAAAGTAAAAGCTCCAAAAAGTGGAACCTTATGGTCATTTCTTCATTTGGGGATCATTCAGTAAATTTATTTTGGTTTACAGTTTCCCCATGGGGATTATAACACTGTTTATGTATGAAATGCTCCTCGCCTTGTGCCAACCATTCTACATGTGACTGCAACCCGCCAAGGTGCCTGTATCTGGGCTGATTGAAGGTGCTCTTGACCCCTATGACATTGTGCACTCAAAGTGCAGCACACCTTCTGAGGTGTGCACTGCCTCCTCTGCTGCCTCCTGCTGCTTTTCCTCTGACATTTGTCCTGCAGTTTAGAGAAGACATCGATTAGTGAAGCTCACCTCTCTCAATGGCTACTTCTACACACTTCTAGCTAGTTTTCAACTGAGAGCATATGGATACAAAAACAAAGATGAGCTAGCTGCTCCAGGTCAGTGGTATGTTGCAAATATTAGGCTTCCACCCCTTCTCTAGCCCCATCACACCCTCAATCGCTGCATGCCCTGTGAAACCCTGCTGGTCTCCAGAGCCTCCTCTTCCATAAGCATCAGGACTGGGAATTAGGCACTTCATCCTTGGTGACTACCCTTCCCCAGGCATTGTGATCTCTTCTCCTGCAAGGTGAAGTGCAAAGAATATCATGAATGAGGGGGCTTCCATCTGCACCTGAGAAGACCTTGCTCCATGTAATGCTTCTCAGAACATTTGTCTGAAAGTGTTTTCTAACATCTTCCATGAGTGGCTGTGGCAGAAACTCTTTGATTGGACATGGAGGGGACCCAGTCACACAAGGCTCTGTATTGATTGGACCTGTTTGCATTGAAACATTGCAGTGCAGATACCAGCTACTCTTTTTAATCCTTCAAGTGAGCCAACTGTGGATTTCACAGCTCTCACTTTCCCAGACCTTAGCAAGTCAATGAATCACTTCCACCACATGTCCTCTTCACTGCACTTGCAGCTAGACACCTCCTACGTCACGTCCAGCATGCCTACTTTCTTATGGGGCTGGCCTCCTCCTCCTGCTCTCTGGAAACAAAACAGGCCCTCACTGTCTCCACCATGATCCCCATGGTGACACCATTAAATCTTGAGGCTGCCCTTCCATCCTGATCCTCTATCTCATACATTACATTTCACAGAGGCATTCTGCCTGCAGGCACAGTTCAGGTTGCCAGGTGACCTTTAATTGAGCCATCTGACTTCCAGCTCCCATCTCCAGAACCCACCCGCCATCCCTAATTGGGCAGCGAATGCTGGGGCTGTCTGTTAATTGTCCACCTCCTGGAAGGCTGCACTGGAGGGGGGGGGGCACCGTAGGGTTGGGTCTGAGATTTTTATGAACCTGGAAGATTCCAGCCTATGTTTTTAACCCAAGGTAATTAGCTGTCCCGTACCCATTGGTCTTTTAATATCATTGTATTGCACTTATAGTAATACTATTTGTGGAGTTACACCAAAACACTTATGCTGCCCTAAAAATCAGGGGAGGAGTCTCATTTCTGCTTGAAATAATTTTATGACATCTTTAAGCTCATCCAGGACAGTAAATAATTAATAATGGATATCATGTTCATTTTAATTGCTTCTATAGTCAACCATGTGGAGGTAAGGGAAATTAATTCAACCCAAGTCATTAGCCAATGCTTCAATAAATACTCAAAGGGAAACTCCAACCTCTAAGTAACTTGTTTCCTCCACAGAATGCACCTCCACTATTTAATTCCTACTGCTTATAATTTTTATCATTTCCTCTTCAGAGTAAAACAAAGTTTTGAAGAGCATGTTTGCCATTTACCGATTCCAGTTGAAACGATCGTCAGCAGTCACCAAACATGCTGCTGGCTGATATTGCATGGAAACCTAGCTCTATGTGAATGTTTGCTTTTATTCTTTCATCAGAGTACAGGAGATCCATTAGTGAACAGAGACTGCACCTTCTGTTTAATCACCAGTGGAAGGCTGTTTTTATTAATCTCTTAATTGAAAAAGCTCTCTCCTGATAATACTTACAGCTTCCCAAAGTGCTTTAGTAAGCAGCAGGAAACAGTATGACATCACCATTTGGTATAAAAGGAATAATATGATTTCTGGAGAACAGAAAATAGAAGCTTTCATAGTAAAAGTAAAAAACATTTGTGCTGAAACTTGTGATTTTCTGCGTGGAAATAAAAAGCGCTGACCTTAGAATATTTTGGGGGCTCTGTCAAGGAAGCCATTTTCCCTCACCCCAATCCAAGGCTGCAAAACACTAATTAGCCTGTGGTCATAAAATACCTCCATTCTCTGCTTATGGCACGTATCTTCCTCCATGTCTCACGCATTGCTGTCTTCTCTGCCTTCTCATCTTCCTGGTTCTTTCAGTTTGGAAGTCTCTGATCCATTCCAACTCCAAGATCCCATCCTTCGACTCTGTCTCCAATATTTCTCCTTCCTACCTCTGCCTTTCTGATGTCTGCATTTCCAGGGTTATCCTTTCCTGTTCTATGTCACTTAGTTCACCACCCCCCACGATTCAGTTGCTTCTCCAGCCAGCTATCTTGTCTCTAGGATCCCCTCTGCTGTCCATACAGGTACTTTCTGCCTTTTTCTATGTCGTTTTACTTTTGGTGGAGGTTCGAAAATGGCCATCAACCCAACCACTCTCCTGTTCCAATGAAGTCAATGAAAAGGAAAATCGGACAGGGTGTATAATGGGCAACTGATCCACTACCACCAATTTAATTTCTGCCCACCTCACATGTTTCACCATTTATGCCTCTGTTCTCCTGTTTGTTCATGGTCTCTTTCCTAAATCCATCTCTCCCATGTTCCTCCATCTCCAAACTCCTTTCCTGTTTACTCCATGGCTTCAAGTTCCCCCATTGCTACCTCTCTCACTGAAATTTCCTCCTATTCATTCTCCAGCCTCTCTACCTCACTCTTTGATAGTGATTTCGTCCTCTCACTGTCCAACATTTAAAATGATCCCCCATCATTCCATGCTTCTGGGATCGCCCTCACTCTATCACTGAGATCTCCCATGTAAGCCTTTGAGTTTTCCTCTTCTTGTCTTCATGGTTTCAACCATGGCTCAGTGGTAGCGCTCTCATGCCTGAGTCAGAAGCTGTGGGTTCAAGGTCAACTGCAGAAACCTGAGTTAGGATGAGAGAGTACTCAGTAGATGTATCGTCTTTCAGATGAAATATTATACCAAGACCCCATCTGCCCTCACAGGTTGGCATAACAGAATTTTCACAGAATTTCACAGGATTTTTATAGCACAGAAGGAGGCCATTCAGCCCATCATGTTTGCACAGGCTCTCCAAATAAGCAATTTACTTAGTGCCGTTCTCCTGCCTTCTCCCTATAGCCCTACACATTATTCCTTTTCAAATAACAGTCAAATTCCCTTTTGAATACATCCATTGAACCTGCCTGCACAACACTCTGAGGCAGTGCATTCCTGACCTTAACCACTTACGGCATGAAAATGTTTTTTCTCATAACACTTTTTCTTCTTTTGCAAATTACCTGAAATCTGTGTCCTCTCGTTCTCGAACCTTTCACCAGTGGGAACAATTTCTCCCGATCTACTCTATCCAGACTGGCACTCATGGTTTTGTATATCTCTATCAAAGCCCCTCTCAGCCTGCTTTTCTCCAGGGAAAACAATCCAACTTCTCCCGTCCATCTTCATAACTGAAGTACCTCATCCCTGGAACTGAGATAAAAGATCCCATTTCACAATTTTGGTGAAGATTAGGTGCATTCCTCCTGTTACCCTGATCAATATTTATCCCTCAACTAACATCACAATAAACAGATTATCTGGACATTATCTCATTGCTGTTTGCGGGTATTGCTGTGCACAAATTGGCTGCTGCATTTCCTACATTTGCAAAGTGGTGACACTTCAAATGTATTTCATTATCTGTAAGACACTTCGGGTATTCAAAAGTAGTGAAAGATGCTATATAAATGCAAGTATTTTCCTTCATTCTCATAGGTGTGCCCAATGTCTCTAATTTTGTCATTTTTTCAATATGTCTTAAACTCCAACTCCCCTTTTCCAGCAAGTCATTGTCCACTTTAGAATTATCTCCTACTTGCAATATGTTCCTTTAAACTCCTTCTGTTGCCCATAGCTACTCCTGTTGCTCGGCTACCATACTCTCTCTATCTTATTCTTACAATGAACCAGCAGCCATTAAAGGAAATGAACTATTGTGACTTGCTTGGTATTAAATTAAGGCAATGCCTACTCTTTACTTGAATTATAAATGCACGGAAGGTGAACCAGTATTTCTTCCTCGGTTAACTTAATTATTGACAGTGGTTCTGGAGGAGAAAATATGTAGTGCACTGGCAGTGGGGTGAGCTTGAAGTGGACAAAGGACAAAGCTTGATCGGCACCCAATCCACCACCTTAAACATTTACTCCCTCCACCACCGACGCACAGTGGCTGCATTGTGTACCATATACATGATGCACCATAGCAATTCACCAAGCCTTCTTTGACAGCACCTTCCAAACCCATGACTTCTACCATTTAGAAGGACAATGGCAGCAGATGCATCCACCACCTGCAAGTTCCCTTCCAAGCCACACATCATCCTGACTTGGAACTATATCGCCATTCTTTCACTGTCAATGGATCAAAATCCTGGAACTCCCTTCCTAAACAGCACTGCGGATGTACCTGCACAAGGTGGACTGCAGTGGTTTAAGAAGGTGGTTCATCACCACTTCTCAAGGGCATTTAAGGATAGGGGACAAATGTTGTGCTTGCCAATGATTTCCACACCCCATGAAAGAATAAAAAAAGTATGACACCAATCTTCTAGTGGCCTGCTATTTTAATTCTCCACTGTACTACCATGTTAACCTCTCGGTCCTTGGTCTGCTGCAGTGTTCTCAATGCAAACTCAACAAACAGCACCTCACCTTCCAATTAGGCACGTTACAGCCTTCTGAAATCAGCACTGAGTTCAACAATTTCATTCCCTAATCTCTACCCCCATGTTTTTTCCTTTTCTTTGCATTTTCAGTCTTAATCTTGTTTTTCTCTTGATTTTTGCTTTCATATGCCAGCTGTTCATTATCCTGCCATTTACACCTCCTCTGGACACATCGTTCGTTTCTTTACTTTTCCCATTCCCATTCCCTTTGGCTCTGCATAACCAATTATTTGTGATTTAATGTCTCCTGCCTTCTGTCCTAACATAAACTTTCCCTTTTGTTCTTTTCCACCCTCCTCAATATGACCTACTTAAAAGCTATTACATTTTGTGCTTTTCCCATTTCTGATGAAAGGTCATTAACCTGAAACATTAACTCAGTTTCTCTCTCCACAGGTGCTACCTGACCTGCTGAGCATTTCCAGCAATTATTTGTTTTTAATCAGAACTAGGTGTTGATTGTAGGTTACATTTTAATAGAACTCCACTACTCTTCTTTGAAAACTGTGGTGGGATCTGAGAGGGAAGGCAGGGTCTTGGTCCAAAAGACAGCACATCTGACAATGTAGCACTCATTTAGTCCTGCACTGATTTGTCAGCCTAGATGGCTTGTTCATATCTCTTAAGTAGGACTTGAACGCTTGACTTAGATGTGAGAGGGCTACCACTGAGCCAAGGCTGACACTTGTTACAGCTTAACACATTAGCAATCAAAAAAGAGCCTTCTGATCTTTACAAGAAACAAAGGTTTCAACAATATTGAGCAGATATCTTTAAAGCCAAGGTAGAAAAATCCACCAGAAAAGCAAATTACAATAAGCACTAATCAGGAAGTCCCAATCAGTGATCCATTTATTAGGAGGTTTTGACAGGGTTTGCAACTTTAGGCGCATACTCACAGGATGAGAAATTTGTGGCTTAGCTGAGGACAAGATCACAAAATATACATAGAGGGGTAGATTTTCCAAGTCTTCACACTTGTCAAAGTCCCTCACACACCTTGAGCACACAGTGGATAATCATGGGCCCATTACTCACAATTTTCCACCAGTAGAGATCTATGGCTGGAGCAGCAGATTGGGGATTTTCGGGAACATGCTTGATAGCTGGGAGATAATTCCCATCACTGATGACTCAGCAAGCCAACCTGACCTGAACATAATACATTTTCTTATATCATTATTCTTACATATATTTCCTCTAATGCCTGCATTTCTAATCATACACAGAGCAATAGCAAGGTTACATAATAGGAATTATAGTCAGTGGAATTAAAGGTGACGTGACTGATGAATTATCCTGTATCTGTAATGAACATGTCTGCATAATGCTCTCTATGGACATTAAGTTGGTTTGATGGATGAGAATATGTGCCCTTGCACAGTCGATTCACTGAGCTGAAATGGGTTAAATCAGATTTTCACGAACCTTCTGTTCAACCCCTTTGTTAACTGCAAGAATGAAGGCAATAACCATGGGGAGGGGTGGGGGGGAGGAGTGGCGCGTGGGAGAGATGGTGTTGCTGTACAGCTACAGGACTTTAAAGAGAACTTCATTATCTTACAGCCAGCTGTGAGCTGGACACATTTACAAGTTCATATGTAGAGCTTACATATGATCCAGCTGAAACCTTTTGGTCAACAGTTGCACTCTGGCCTCTGAATCAGAGGTTGTGAGTTCAAGTCCAGAGACTTGAGGCTGATATTTCAATACAGTACTGAGGAAATGCTGCATTGCAAAAGGTACCATCTGACATCAAACAGGTTGAGAATGCACATAAGTAATGCACAAAGTATGGTGAATAAGGTAGGTGAAGTACAAACACAAGTAGCCCACTGGGTATATGATGTAGTGGCAAAAATGGAAACATTGCTTAAAAATAGTGAGGATTGGGTGCTTAATATTTAGAGATGCAAAGTGTGCAGAAAAGATAAGGAAGGAAAAAAAGAGAGTTGCAGTGGCATTGCTGATTAGGGAAGGCATTGTAGCATTGGAAATAACGGATGTCCTTGAGGGGACAAGAAGAGAATCCATTTGGTTAGAGTTGAGAACCAAAAAAAAAGGATGATCATGCTACTGGGTGTGTTCAAAAGCCTCCAAATAGTGAGAGAGAGTTAGAGGAACAAATCTACTGGGAAATCACAGGGATGTGCAAGAACAATGGAGTAATGATATTGGGAGGATAGTGTTAGAATAAAAGGAAAGGAGGGGGTAGCATATCTGAAATATGTTCAGGAGAACTTCCTCGATCAGTATTTTCTTAGTCCAACAAGGAAGGAGGCATTGCGGGATCTGGTGCTGGGGAATGAAGTGGCCCAAGTGGACCAAGTGTCTGCAAGGGAACAAAGAAGGCAATAGATGCTTAGAGGCACAGGACAAGACTAGAATACTTCATGAGTACTTTGTTTCAGCGCTTTCTAAGGAAGAGGATGCTGATAAAATATCGGTGCAAGTGTGGACAGTGGAGGTAATAGATGGGGTGGAAATTAATAAGCATAATGTACTGGAAAGGCTGGATATGCTCAGAGTGGATAAGTCATCTGGTCCTAATGACTTGTATCCCATATTGCTAAGGGAAATCGTGGTGGAGATAGCGGAAGACCTTGCGATAATTTTCCTATCGACCCGAGATTTGGAAAGTGTCAAATGTGACACTCTTATTCAAGAAACAGAGTAAGGACATTCCTAACATATACAGGCCAGTCAGTTTAACATCAATGGTGGGCAAGGTTTTAGAAATAGTAATCAGGGAAAATATTAACAGGCACATGGGGAGATTTGAGTTAGCTAAGGAGAGTCAGAATGGATTTGTAAAAGGCAGATCAGGCTTGACTAATAAAATTAAATTTTTTTGGTGAAGTACAGAGAAAGTTGGTGAAAGGAATTCAATGGAGATTGTCTATGTGGAAAAGAAGTGCGAGAGGAGCCAATAGTTGAAAAGGAGCGCGAGAGGAGCCGGCAGTTGAAGAGAAGCTGAGAGAGCAGAGGTGACTGAGTGAGTTTGGTGAGGAGGGAATGAGGTGATCCTTTGAGTACTGTGAGTACGGTCGGGCAAGTATTTACTACATTTATTGCTTATAGTTTTTAAGGTCTTATTTTGTGGTTCATCATTTGTAAGGGCTATATTTTGTAACTCCGAGGAGCAGGGAAGAAGGGCCCTAGAGTAATTGATCTTATTTGATATTAAGTATCTTCCAAAAGGTGTAATTTAAAGGGGTAAGTCATAGCAGGAGAGCTCAAAGCCATGGTGTGCTCCTCCTGCTCTATGTGGGAAGCCGGGAACATTCCCAGTGCGCGGGACCAGCGTGTGTGCAGGAAGTGTCTCCAGCTGCAGCTCCTGGAAGCCCAGAAGCCCAGATTTTGGAGCTGGAGCGGCGGCTGGGGACACTGTGGAACATCCGCGAGGTGGAGAGTATCGTGGATAGCACATATAGAGAGGTGGTCACATCCCAGGCTAAGAGTCCACAGGCAGGAAGGGAATGGGTGACCACCAGGCAGAGCAAGAGGACTAGGCAGACAGTGCAGGAATCTCCTGTGGCTATTCCCCTGCAAAACAGATATACCGCTTTGGATATAGTTGGGGGGAATGGCTTCTCAGGGGAAAGCAGCAACAGCCAAATTTGTTGCACCATGGTTGGCTCTGCTGCACAGGGGAAGAGTAAAAAGTGTGGGAATGCATTAATTATAGGGGATTCAATTGTAAGAGGAATAGATAGGTGTTTCTGTGGTTGCAAACAAGGCCCCAGGATGTATATTGCCTCCCTGGTGCTAGGGTCAAGGATGTCTCACAGCGGCTACAGGACATTTTGAAGGGGGAGGGTGAACAGCCAGTGGTCGTGGTACACATTGATACAAATGACATAGGTAAAAAAAGGGATGAGGTCCTAAAAGCAGAATATAGGGAGTTAGGAAGTAAGTTGAAAAGTAGGACCTCAAAGGTAATGATCTCAGGATTACTACAAGTGCCACATGCTAGTCAGAGTAAAAATAGCAGGATATATCGGATGATTACATGGCTGAAGAGATGGTGTGAGGGGGAGGTTTTCAGATTCCTGGGACATTGGGACCAGTTCTGGGGGAGGTGGTACCAGTACAAACTGGATGGGTTACACCTGGGCAGGACCGGGACTGATGTCCTAGGGGGAATATTTGCTAGAGTGGTTGGGGATGGTTTAAACTAAAATGGCAGGGGGATGGGAACCTATGCAAGGAGTCAGAGGAGGGGGAATCAAGGACAAGAACAAAAGACAGAAGGAGGAATAAGAAAAGTGATAGTCAGAGAAATCAAGGGCAAGAATCAAACAGGGCCTCAGTGAAAAATAGTGGGAACTGGACAAGTAATGTTAAAAAGACAAGCCTTAAGGCTTTGTGCCTTAACGCGAGGTGCATTCGCAATAAAGTGGATGAATTAACTGCGCAAATAGATGTAAACAGGTATGACATAATCGGGATTATGGAGACATGGCTGCAGGGTGTCCAGGGATGGGAACTGAACACCCAAGGGTATTCAGTATTTAGGAAGGACAGACAAAAAGGAAAAGGCGGTGGAGTTGTATTGCTGGTTAAAGAGGAAATTAATGCAATAGTGAGGAAAGATATTAGCTCCGACGATGTGAAACCTGTATGGGTAGAGCTGAGAAACACTAAGAGGCAAAAAATATTAGTGGGGATTATATATAGACCCCCAAACTGTAGTGGTGATGTTGGGAATGGCATTGAACAGGAAATTAGGGACACGTGCAATAAAGAAACATCTGTAATTATGGGTGACTTTAATCTGCATATAGATTGGGCAAATCAAATTAGTAACAATACCGTAGAGGGGGAATTCCTGGAGTGTAAACAGGATGGTTTTCTGGATCAATACGTTGAGGAACCAACTAGGGAACAGGCCATCCTAGACTGGGTATTGTGTAATGAGAAAGTAATAATTGACAATCTAGTTGTGCGAGGCCCCTTGAGGGATGAGCGACCATAATATGATAAAATTCTTCATCAAGATGGAGAGTGACGTAGTTGATTCTGAGACTAGGGCCCCGAATCTTAATAAAGGAAGCTACGCTGGTATGAGGCGTGAGTTGGCTATGATGGATTGGGAAACGTTACTTAAAGGGATGATGGTGGATAGACAATGGCAAACATTCCAAGAGCACATGGGTGAACTGCAACAATTGTTTATTCCTGTCTGGCGCAAAAATACAATAGGAAAGGTGGCCAGACCATGGCTTACAAGGGAAATTAGAGATAGTATTAGATCCAAGGAAGAGGCATACAAATTGGCCAGAAAAAACAACAGACCCGAGGATTGGGAGCAGTTTAGAATTCAGCAAAGGAGGACCAAGGGATTGATTAAGAAGGGGAAAATACAATATGAGAGTCAGCTTGCGGGGAACATAAAAACTGACTGTAAAAGTTTCTATAGGTATGTGAAGAGAAAAAGATTGGTGAAGACAAATATAGGTCCCTTACAGTCAGAAACAGGGGGATTTATATTGGGGAACAAAGAAATGGCTGATCAACTAAATATATACTTTGGTTCTGTCTTCACAAAGGAGGACTCAAAAAACATACCAGAAATGTTGCAGAACACAGGGTTTAGTGAGAGGGAGCAACTGAAAGAAATCAGTATTAGTAGGGAAATGGTGTTGGAGAAATTGATGGGATTGAAGGCCAATAAATCCCCAGGGCCTGATAATCTACATCCCAGAGTACTTGAGGAAGTGGCCCTAGAAATAGTGGATGCATTGGTGGTCATCTTCCGAGATTCTATAGACTCTGGAACAGTTCCTACAGATTGGTGGGTAGCTAATGTAACCCCACTATTTAAAAAGGGAGGTAGAGAGAAAACAGAGAATTATAGACCAGTCAGCCTGGCGTCGGTTGTGGGGAAAATTGTAGAGTCCATTATAAAATTTAATGGAAAACAGTAGCAGAATTGGACAGAGTCAGCATGGATTTATGAAAGGGATATCATGCTTGACAAATCTACTGGAATTTTTTGAGGATGTAACTAGTAGAGTTGATGAGGGGGAGCCAATGAATGTGGTTTATTTGGACTTTCAGGAGGTTTTCGACAAAGTCCCGCATAAGAGATTAGCATGTAAAATTAAAGCTCATGGGATTGGGGGTAGTGTATTGAGATGTATAGAAAACTGGTTGGCAGACAGGAAACAAAGTGTAGGAATAAATGGGTCTTTTTTCGAATGGCCGTCAGTGACTCATGGGGTACCACAGGGATTGGTGCTGGGACCCCAACTATTCACAATATATATTAATGATTTAGATGAGGGAGCTAAATGTAATATCTCCAAATTTGCAGATGGCACAAAGCTGGGTGGGAGGGTGAGCTGTGAGGAGGATGCAGAGATGCTTCAGTGTGATTTGGACAAGCTGAGTGAGTGGGAAAATGCATGGCAGATGCAATATAATGTGGATAAATGTGAGGTTATCCACTTTGGTAGCAAAATAAGGAAGGCAGATTATTATCTGAATGGCCATAAATTGAGAGAGGGGAATGTGCAACGAGACCTGGGCGTCCTTGTACACAAGTCGTTGAAGGTAAGCATTCAGGTGTAGCAGGTGGTAAAGAAGACAAATGGTATGTTGGCTTTCATAGCCAGAGGGTTCGAGTACAGGAGCAGGGATGTCTTGCTGTAATTATACAGGGCCTTGGTGAGACCACACCTGGAATATTGTGTGCAGTTTTGGTCTCCTTATCTGAGGAAGCATGTTCTTGCTATAGAGGGAGTGCAGTGAAAGTTTATCAGACTGATTCCTGGGATGGCGGGACTGACATATGAGGAGAGATTGAGTTGGTTAGGATTATATTCGCTGGAGTTCAGAAGAATGAGCGGGTATCTCATAGAAACCTATAAAATTCTAACAGGACTAGACAGGGTAGGTGTGGGAAGGGCGTTCCCGATGGTGGGGGAGTCCAGAACCAGGGGTCACAGTCTGAGGATAGAGGGTAGACCATTTAGGACTGAGATGAGGAGAAATCTCTTCACCCAGAGAGTGGTGAGCCTGTGGAATTCACTACCGCAGAAAGTAGTTGAGGCCAAAACATTGTATGTTTTCAAGAAGGAGTTAGATATAGCTCTTGGGGTGAATGGAGTCAAAGGATATGGGGAGAAAGAGGAGCAGGCTATTGAGTTGGATGATCAGCCAGGATCATAATGAATGGCGGAGCAGGCTCGAAGGGCCGAATGGCCTACTCCTGCTTCTATTTTCTATGTTTCTATGTTTAAGAAAGCATTTGACAAAGTACCACATAAATGGCTGGACACCAAAATTGAGGCTCACTGATTAGTAGAGCCAGCGTAAGCTGCGATAAAACAGTGAGTCATGGTAAATGGCTGCTTTTTTAAACTGGAGCATGGTAGGCAGCAGTGTTCCCCAAGGGTCAGTGCTCGAACCACTGCTGTTTTTGATCTATACAAATGACTTGCATATTGGAATACAGAGTAAAATTTTAGAATTTGTCAACTTGGAGGTGTGGCAAACAGTGAGGATGATACCAATCGAATACAACAGGACATATATAGGCTAACAGAATGGGCAAACAAGTGTCAAATGGAATTTATTACAGAGAAGTGGGAGGTGATGCATTTTGGCAGAAGGGATTGTTGGAGGGAACATATACTTACCAACTCTAAAGAGAGTGCAGGGACAGAGGGACCTAGGGGGTTCTTGTCTATAGATCTTTGAAGGGCCAAGACATATTAAGAAAGTAGTTAGAAAAGCATATGGGATTTTGGGCTTCAGAAATAAAGGTATTAAGTACAAAAGCAAGGAGGTTATGTTGAACCTGTATAAAGCTCTGGTTAGGCCACAAATATAATAATGCACCCAATTTTTATCGCCACGCTTTCGGAAAAATGTGAAGGTCCATGCGAGGGTGCAGAGGAAATACATCAGAATGGTTCCATAGATAAGGGAATTTAGCTACAAGGTTGACTTGGAGAAGCTGGAGTTGTTCTCCTTGGATCAAAGGAGATTGAAGGGAGTTCTTATAGAAGAATATAATATTATGACAGGTTTAGAAAAGGTAGACAAAGGAAAGCTATTTCCATTAGCTGATGATACTAGGACTAGGGGACATAAATTTAAGCTTTTGGGCAAGATATACAAGGGGGTTGTGAGGAAGAACTTATTTTACGCAGTGAATGGTAATGACCTGGAACCCTCTGCCCATGAGGGTGGTGGAAGCAAAGACAATCATCAATTTCAAATGGAAATTGGATAGATGCTTGTGGGAAGTAAATTTGTAGGGCTATGGGGATGGAGTGCAGGAATTAGACTGACTGGTTTACTCTAAAGAGAGCCAGCATGGACTTGATGAGCTGAATGACCCCATTCTTTGCCATAATTGTTCTATAACTCTAAACAGAGACCATATCTTCAGACTCAGGTGCCTCTAGACGACCCCAAACCATTAATTTGAAAAGGGTATGGAAGTTTTCCCCAGTGTCTTGCCAATATTTATTGCACAAGCAACATTACTAAGAAAGATTATCTGTTCAGTTTCATATTGCTGCTTGTTGTGTGCAAATTGACTACCATGTTTCTGATATTACAACTGTAATTATTGTTCAAAAATAGTTAATCGACTGTAGAGTGTTTTGGGACATCCAGAGATTGTGATATGTAAATGCAAGTTCTTCCTTTGTTTCCAGCTAAGTTGCCTTTTCCTCCATCACCACCAAATATTGAAGTATTGACGCTTTTTCTCAGGCAGTGTTGAGAGCCTGTTTCTGTCATTGGAAACATTTGAAAAAATTCTTTCCAATAGGTAAACAAACCAATAGAACTTTTTATTTTTCAAACATTGTCTTTCTGCCTATTCCGGCCCTTCATAAAATTAAGGTCATCAAAACTCTGCTGCCCATCTCCTAATTTATACTTGCAATGGCCCCAGGTTAAACAACACTTCAATTTTAAATTTTCATCCTTGTTTTCAAATCCCTCCATGGCCTCGTCCCTCCCTACCTCTATAATCTCCTTCTGATCGACAGCCCTCTGTGATATCTGTATTCTTTCAATTTTGGCCTCTTGAGCACCCCCAATTTTGAGCATTGTCAGCCACCTGGGCCCTGAGCTCAGGCATTCCCTCCCTAAACCTTTGTCCCTCTGTACCCCTCTTTCCCCCTTTAAGATGATCCTTAATATTACCTCTTTGGCCATACTTTTGGTCATCTAACCTAATATATATTTATGTGGCTCGATGTCAAATTTTGTTTAATAAGGCTCCTGTGAATTGCCTTGGAATGTTTTACTATGTTCAAGGTGCTATATAAATGCAAGTTTTTGTTATAAAAGCAAAATCCCGCAAATGCTGGAAATCTAAAATGAAAACGGAAAATGCTAAAAATACTCAGCAGGTCAGGCAGCATTTGGTCGGAGTAAAACAGCTAGTTTCAGGCCTGAAAACTTTCATCAGAAGTGAGGAAAGATAGAAATGTAATAGGTTTTGAGCAAGCGAAAGTGGGGTGGAGGGAAGAAGAGCGAAAGGGAATGTCTATGATAGGGTAGAAAGCAGGACAGATTAAATGGCAAAAGGATTCATGCTATAAACAGCAAAGGCAGTGGTAATGGGACAAATAAAGAAACAAATGATACATTTTGATGGGGTGTGAATAGTGAGATTGCAGCCATCCAAATGCAAAGTAAAGGGATTAAGAAAGAAGCAAGAGGAAAGTACCGAATTAGCAAAAAAAATACACAAAACAAAATGGGGACAGAGGTTATAATCTAAAATTGTAAAATTCTAGGGCACCTCTCCATGCAAGGACATGAGATGCAACAACTCCCCTTTTAACTCCTCCCTTCCCACTGAAAAAGGCCCTAAACATCCCTCCCAAATGAAACAGTGATTTACTTGTACTACTTTCAATTTAGCATCGTGTATTCACTGCTCATGATGTAGTCTTATCTTCATTGGGAAGACCAAACACAGACTGGGTGATTACTTTGTGGAACACCTCTTTTCTGTCTATAAGTATGACCCCGAGCTTCCTGATGCTTGTCATTTCAATTCTCTGCCTTGCTCCCACTCTGATTTTTCTGTCCTTGACCTGCTACAGTGCTCCAATGAAGTTCAACGGTAACTCGATGAACAGTGTCTCATTTTTCAACTCGGCACTCACCAGCCTTCTGGGCTCAATGGTAAGTTCAATAATTTTAGGCCATAACATTTGGGCTTCATATATAGTGGTATTGAGTATATAAGCCTAGGCCCAATCTTCTCCAGATACCACATCAATGACCTTCCCTCCATCATAAGGTCAGGAGTGGGGATGTTTGCTGATGATTGCACAATGTTCAGTGCCATTTGTGACTTTTCAGATACTGAAGCAATCCGTATCTATATGCAGCAAGACCTACATTCAGGCTTGGGCTGATAAGTGGCAAGTAACATTTGTGCCATACAAGTGCCAGGCAATGACCAACTTCAACAAGAGAATCTAGTTATCTCCCCTTGATATTCAATGCCATTACCATTGCTGAATTCCAACTACCTACATCCTGGGGGTTACCATTGAACAAAAACTGAGCTGGACCAGCCATATAAATACTGTGGCTACAAGAGCAGGCCAGAGGCTGGGAATTCTACGGCAATTAACTCACCTCTTGATTCCCCAAAGCCTGTCCACCATCTGTAAAGTACAAATCAGGAGTGTGATGGAATATTCTCCAATTGCCTGGAGGAATGCAGCTCCAACAACACTCAAGTAGCTCGGCACCATTCAGGACAAAGCTGCCCGCTTGATTGCCACCCCATCCACCACATTAAACATTCACTCCCTCCTCTACCGATGCACAATGACAGCAGTATGTACTCATCTACAAGGTGCATTGCAGCAACATTTAGAAGGACAAGGGCAGCAGCTGCATGGGACACCACCACTTGTAAGTTTCCCTCAAGCTACACACTATCCTAACTTGGAGCTATATCGCCATTCCTTCACTGGGAAATCATGGAACTCCCTTCCGAACAGCACTGTGGGTGTACCTACACCACATGGACTTCAAGCAGGCGGCTCACCACCGCCTTCTCAAGGACAATTAGGAATGAGCAATAAATGCTGGCCTAGCCAGTGACTCCCACATTTTTTGGACAAATAAATAAAACAAAAGCAGTGAAGTTATGCTGAACTTCTTAAAACTCTGGTTAGGCAACAACTAGGGTATTACATCCAATTCTGGTCACCACACTTCAGGGAGGATGTGAGAGTCCCTGAGAGGGTGAAGAGGAAATTGACCAGATTGGTTCCAGGGATGAGGGATTTTAGCTATACGGTTGGGCTGGAGAAGCTGGGGTTGTTCTCCTTGGAGTAAAGGAGGTTGAGGGGAGATTTGATGGAGTTGTACAAGATTATGACAGGTTTAGATAAGGTAGTCAAAGAAAAACTATTCCCATTTGCTGATGGTCTAATGACTAACGAACATAGATTAAGCTTTTGGGCAAGAGATACACGCAAAATGTGAGCAACTACATTTTTACGCAGCAAGTGATAATGACTTGGAACTCACTGTCGCTACAGGGGTGGTAGACGGGAGATGATTAATGATTATGAAAGAAAATCAGATAGGCACTGTCCATGACAGTATCGGTAGAAATGACCACCACACAGTTGTTGTTCAGGCGAAGTCCCACCTTCACATTGAGGATACCCTCCATCGTGTTGTGAGGCACTACCACCGTGCCAAATGGGAAAGATTTCAAACAGTTCTAGCAACTCAAGACTCGGCATCCATGAGGCACTGTGGGCCATCAGCAGCAGCAGAATTGTACTCGAACACAATCTGTAACCTCATGGCCTGGCATATCCCCCACTCTACCATTACCATCAAGCCAGCAGATCAATCCTGGTTCAATGAAGAGTGCAGGAGGGCATGCCAGGAGCAGCACCAGGCATACCTAAAAAAATGAGGTGCCAACCTGGTGAAGCTATAACGCAGGATTACTTGCATGCCAAAAAGCATAGGCAGCAAGTGATAGACAGAGCTAAGTGATCCCACAACCAATGGATCAGGTCTAAGCTCTGCAGTCCTGCCACATCCAGTCGTGAATGGTGGTGGACAATTAAACAACTCAATGGAGGAGGAGGCTCCACAAATATCCCCATCCTCAATGATGGGGGAGTCCAGCACATTAGTGGAAAAGATAAGGCTGAAGCATTCGCAACAACCTTCAGTTGAAGTGCCAAGTGGATGATCCATCTTGGCCTCCTCCAGAGGTCCTCAGCATCACAGATACCAGTCTTCAGCCAATTCGATTCACTCCACGTGATATCAAGAAATGGCTGAAGGCACGAGATACTGCAAAGGCTATGGGCCCTGACAATATTCCGACAATAGTACAGAAGACTTGTGCGCCAGGACTTTTGCCCCTAGCCAAACTGTTCCAGTACAGCTACAACACTGGCGTCTATCCAGAAATGTGTAAAACTGCCCAGGTATGTCCTGTACACAAATCCAACCCAGCCAATTAACACCCCATCAGTCTACTCTCAATCATCAGTAATGGAAGGGGATCATCAACAGTGCTATCAAGTGGCACTTACTTAGCAATAACCTGCTCACTGATGCCCAGTTTGGGTTCCGCCATGGCCAATCAGCTCCTGACCTCATTACAGCCTTGGTTCAAGCATGGACCAAAGAGCTGAACTCCCGAGGTGAGGTGAGAGTGACTGCCCTTGATATCAAGGCAGCATTTGACCAAATGTAGCATCAAGGAGCCCTAGCAAAACTGGAGTCAATGGAAATCAGGGGGGAAACTCTCCACTGGTTGAAGTCATACCTAGCACAAAGGAAAAAGGCTGTGCTTATTGGAGGTCAGTCGTCTCAGCTCCAGGACATCACTGCAGGAGATCCTCAGGGTAGTGTACTCAGCCCAACCAGCTTCAACTGCTTCATCAATGACCTTCCTTCCATCGCAAGGTCAGAAGTGTGGATGTTCACTGATGATTGCACAATGTTCAGCACCATTTGCAACTCCTCAGATACTGAAGCAGTCCATGTCCAAATGCGGCAAAACCTGGACAATATCCAGGCTTGGGCTGACAAGTGCCAAGTAACATTCATGCCACACATGTCAGGCTATGACCATCTCCAACAAGAGAGAAGCTAACCATCACCCCTTACCATTGCTGAATCCTCCACTATCAACATCCTGGAAGTTACCATTGACCAGAAACTGAACTGGACTAGCCATATAAATACCGTGGTTACAAGAGCAGGTCAGAGGCTAGGAATCATGTGACGAGTAACTCACCTCCTGACTCCCCAAAGCCTGTCCACCATCTACAAGGCACAAGTCAGGAGTGTGATGGAATACTCCCCACTTGCCTGGATGAGTGCAGCTCCCACAATATTCAAGAAGCTTGACACCATCCAGGACAAAGCAGCCTACTTGCTTGGCACCACATCCACAAATATTCACTCCCTCCACCACTGACGCACAGTAGCAACAGTGTGTACCATCTACAAGAGGCACTGCATGAATTCACCAAGGCTCCTTCAACAGCACCTTCCAAACCTTCGACCACTACCATCTAGAAGGCCAAGGGCTGCAGATAGATGGAACACCACCACCTGAAAGTTCCCTTCCACGTCACTCACCATCCTGTCTTGGAAATACATAGCCGTTCCTTCACTGTTGCCAGGTCAAAATGCTGGAACTCCATTCCTAGCAGCACTGTGGGTGTACCTATACCATATGGACTGCAGTGGTTCAAACAGGCAGCTCACCACCACCTTCTCAAGGGCAACTAGGGATGGGCAATAAAAGTTGGCCCAGTCTGCGAAGCCAATATCCCGAGAATGAATAAAAAAAAACTTGAGGGAAATAAAATTTCAGGGTTATGGGGATGGAGTGGGAGAATAGAACTGTCTAGTTTGATCTACGGAGAGCTAGCATGGAGTCAATGGGGCAAATGGACTCTTTCTGTGCTGTAATGACACTATGCCCCTGATAAATCAGTGGAAATTTTAACATGGGTGAGCGGGAAGGGGTATAAATGGCAAAAAACATGGAAATGTGTCAGGAAGCCAGCTCCAACTCACTGAATGCTGAGTTTTACTGACGTGGGACAGGGCCATGCAGTCAACCTGCTGTCAGGGGGTGAGTTGGCAGTTTAAATGTATTAATAAGCATCCTCTCAGCCCCTCAAGCTCCCCCAATATTATTTCTCCAACCCATATAAACCGTCTCACAGAGATTGGAAATCCCCACCCAACCCAATCCAACATGGGACCACCCCCCTCCCCCCCTAGAACTGTATCCTCCCTTGGATCAGGCCACCTACATCTCCTGGAGTCGTGGACCAGACTGAGCATGAGGAATGGGAAATCCCTCCCGAATCGGACAACTTTCCTGGGGTCAGGAATCAGACCCCGCATCCTTGAGATTGGATAATCCCTCCAAGTTTCGGGATCTATCAGCTCTTGCGGTGTTTGCCAGAATGTTCCCCACCTGACTGGACGCCAGGACTGTCAAATGGACTGAATACTAGGCAGGCAGCCTGTTAATGATGAATGACTCACACAAACTCCACATCATGTGGGGAAAGCCAGGCTTCCAGATTTTTATGTGCTACCAGGTCTCTCCGCACCTCCGCCCTCATCACCCTCTCCCTTACCTTGCCTGAGTTACAATTCTTCGCATTGTACCATCATAATACTTAATCAGTGCTCTCAGCTCAATTTGCATTATATCATCTATTGTTAATCTGCATTGGGAACTCTACGAATTAGGATGTGGGCTCCCTTTGGTAATTCAGTCACTAGTGACATTGGCGTAGGAGAAGAAGGTCTCTCAGAAGGAGACCATATCCACACAGAGTGTTCAAGAAGCAATCCTTCTACTTGCACTTCAACGAGGAACAGTGTGTCGTGCATTTGTACTTCCATAAGCAGGTCCTCAGTGAAATTTGCCACATATTGCAGCCACAATACAGCCCCAGAGCAGGGCAAGGGTGACATTGCTGTAGTTAATAATTATCGTACTGAAATAGTGGTGTGTATCATGATGTAATAGGGACATCAGTTGTAATGAGCTGGAGACTCGGAAGAGCAGATGGAACAGTCTGTACTCACAAGACGTACTTATCTTGTAGCTTATCATGTATATAGTGTTAATAAGGTAGTTTTGAAGAAACCTACTTGAATCAGACCAGAGTTACTCATGAATAGGTGAAACCTTCTCAGTATGGATTGGGCCATGAGACAAACCACAAAGCATGGTATCAGCAGTGGTGGCACCAATTTAACAATGATTTGGTGCCATTGACAGGGCACTCGCGGCCAGAAAGTGGAAGAAGACTTGTTTGTAGTAAAAACTTGAAAATCTACCTTGGTGAGAGGTACACTGAGAATCAGTAGCGATGTCAGCACCAGTCGAGCAGTCCCCCTTCCATGGCCGTTCAAACATCTCAAGTGTCCACAGAGAGGCCAACATTGGAATTATGGAATAATCACTTCCATAATCGAGCAGCATCAGGTTTACACAGCAAAGAGCGGAAGCACTAGATTAGTTCATTCCTCTACACTGTAGGACCTGTCACCGACCATGTCCTCTTGAGATAGACGGTAAACAAGACTTTCGCAGACTTTGAAAGTGGCCTAAAAGCATTTGATGCATATCGGAGTCCAAAACAAAACCTCATAGTCAAGCAATTGTGATTCAATCGGAGACCCCAAAGACTAGGGGAATCCAGCAAATTGTTTCTTACTGACCTCTACTGGCTAGCTGGTTCTTGCGGGTATGGTGCATTTAAAGATGAATTGAATCATGACTGCATTGTCATAGGAGTTTGAGACAAAAAGCTGTCAGATTTTTTACAGACAAAAGACAACCTCGCACTCAATCAAGTGGGTTCAATATGCTAGGCAGGCTGAATTTAGGGAGTTAAATTGGGCTATAATCCGCTGAGACGCTGAGGCATTGGATGACTCCATTAGATGAATAAACCCAAGAGCGGCTGCCGTGCCCACTCAAAAGCCTACTAAAATGGGTGAAAGGGTGGGAAACCCTACAGCAGCCATCTTGAGATGCTTATGCTGTGGCGCAAAGAAGCAGCACAAGATTGCCCAGCAATGGGTACAGAATGTTTCCAATGCAGAAAGGCAGGACACTTCAAAGCAGCTCTGTAAATCTGGCAACTTCAATAAAGGGAGAAGGCAAGAGAACATCTATGAAATGCAGGAAATTCAAGAAATTGGAAGTAATGAAAGCCATGAAATTACAGAGCTCCTAGCAGAAGTAAAGAGTCCTGGACATGACTTTTGGTCAGTCACTGTGGCAGCTAAAGGCTTTAACACTGACTTCAAAATTGACACTGGATCTGGTGTTACAATACTAGCTGTTCATCTGGAATGGCTTAAAACAGTATTCATCCTGCCATCAAACATTAAATTGCTAAGACCAGGTGGTATAAATCATCCAGTAAAAGGTCAGTTAGTTAGCACTCTTCGGCACAAGGGGTAACCGATTGTTCAGACCTTCTACACAGCCTACAGTAAAAGCATATCTTTAATAAGTGGAGATATATGTGTGCAACTGGGCATTCTGGAAAAGGCTGATGATGACTCACAGCAGGATGACTGGATGCCTTTCATGGATGAATTTCCAGAGTTGAGTGTGAAACAGATGACTTTTCATTCAACAGCTGCTGATGAGATTTATTCATTGAGTGGTGTTTCATCCTCCCTCATAGAGACACCATCCACTAGACCCCAGGAGGTGATTGAGATTATGGATCTCTTGGGTCTTGTTGAAGATAAGCCGGAAGGTGAGGGCACAGATGGCACTGCAGCAAACAGTGATCAGCCGCAAGAAGACCTTCTGAATCTAGGTTTGCTCTTTCCTGAAGAAAGCTATGAGAAAGAAGCCACCGTAGGACTGAGTCACCTGTTGGAAGATGAGGTCCTAGAGATGGTTATAATATTTCAACCTACCGCTGAAGCATATGAACTCTGTTGTTTTTTTTTTGAGGAGTCAGCTGTGCTTGCTGTCGAAAAGCAGAATTCATACCATTGTCCCACTGAACCCACCAATGAGATGCATTATATATCTGGTTGATCAAAGAAAGTTGCCCAGGAAGAATAAAGTGTTTGATTCCATAGAGGATCGCTCTGCCAGGGCATTGGTAAAGCCTTTTAGCTTGGCTGAAAGCTGGTTGACGTTCATACTTCAATCTCATCAGAAAATCTTCTTTCCATTAAAGTTGTCCTTCAGCACAGAAGTAGAAGCCAAATCTTCAGCGCTTCCATGGCTGAACAGTCCTATACAAGAATTCTGCCTAGATTTAGTTCTGGAGATTTATTCCGTTGCTGAAAATGGTTTTATTTTATTTAGCGAATGCAAATCCCCGGAGCCAAGCGATCGCCTCCTCATTAGTTGAATTTAAGGTGATTAGTCCACCACTCACTCTGTTGAGGGATCACTCTTTGGTAATGTACAGCATTGTTTATATCTCTCCACAAAGGGTTTGTATTGGGACCCCAGTGGTGGAAGCTGGCCACACAGGGACCCTGACTGAACCTGTTTAGCAAGGACCACTCCTGTCTTGGTAGATCAAAGCCTGTCATTTGACAGGTGGGGTTTGTCACAAGAGGCTTATTAGTGACTTCCAGTGTTTCCCATTCCCTGATCCAAAGAATGTCTGCTGGTAAACCTTGCTCAAGGAGATGGGGCACTGAGATGGAAGGTGGGCACTAGGCAGTAACTGAAAATGGTGTTGTCTTATCTTCTTATGCTCACACAGTCACCCCATTGCCTACAACCAAGCAGCCCTGAAGAAAATGTGGCAATGTTACCACTACTTCCAGAAAGTGAAATTAGTTTCCAGAGTCTACAATACAAGTTGTCGGGAAGTCATATCTTCTTCAGTTGCTGCAATGTCTGCAGGAATTTTGTTGTTCTTCTTCTCGTCATCCGAATGTGTTTGAATCTCAGATATTGAATACCTTTTCCATCCTCAATGCAGCAGTGAATGATACAGCTGCGGAATTCTTCATTAGAGCTGAAGATACTTCATCTTCTCAGGTCTTTCCCCAGTGTGCTGAGAGGGAGCAAAAGTTTCCTGAGCGAATGCTAGTCAATTCTTCTGCTCAAGAGAGTGCAAGTATCGATTGATGTCCTTCGGTCTTCTCTCTTGGATTAATCTTTCGTCAAAATGGTTCTATAATCCTTACAGTTCAGCTATCATGGAGATCACAGTCTAATTGCCAGGAGTCCTGGAAAGCTGCTGTCCCACTTTGCAGATGTTGTTGTTTTCCAGGGAAAAAACAAGTGCCCATATGTATCAGCGGCGTCCTCCCAGAGGGCCGAAAACACTGTGGGAGGCTGAATCCTTTATTACAATGACTTGGTGGGGGGCAGAGGAAGAGCTAGGAGTAGGAGTTAGATAGAATCTGTAACAGTAGGGGAAGTTACAGAAGCTGGAACAAGTGATGTAAATAGTTTAAGAAATAGTTTAACATTGTTATTAAAGAAGTTGACATTGTATTTGGAGGAAGTGTAGTATAATGGCGTAATAATTATGGTAATGAGATAGCGATTTGTATCATGACATTACAGTAACATCAGCAGTCATGTGCTAGAGACTTGGTAAAGCAGATGCAATAGTCTGTACTCAAGAGAGATGTAGCTTATCATGTATATGGTGTTCATAAAGTAGCTTTGAAGTAACCTACCTGCGTCTGACCAGACTTACTTATGAGTAGAGGGGAATCTCCCCAGTATAAATTAGGCCACAAGACAAACCACAACATAATTGTCAGTGACTGTGAAGATGACCATGACCAGAAGCTTTAGAGACTGGATCTAGTGATATTTGTAATGTCTCCTAGTTTGCCTTCTCCTGTTACATAAGGTCACTGAGGCTTTGGATTCCAAGAGAGCTAAATAAATTTCATTCTCTCTTGCCAGAGAGAAGCAGCTGGAGTGAGCATGTGGTTTTGTGGGTTGTGGGGATTGCATGCACATCAGTTCATCAGTCTTGCAAGTAAAGCCTGAGATATTCCACAATCAAAAGGAATTCCTTCCGGCGTATCATGCAGGTCAATGATGCAGTAGCCATGATGCTTTCATTTTGCACATACACCATCAGCATTTGAACCACCACGACAAACCAAAGAGCAGCTGCTAGGGAACAAGAGCTTTCTGGCAACCGTTTGATTCATGACTCAGGTAGACAACCCACACGTATGTAAGCAGCATGCTTATAATGAAAGTCACGCTGCCGAATGAAATGTGATAGAGAAGACCAGACCATTGAGGTGCGTAAACAAACTTTGATGCATGGTCTGCTCTGGAGGAGCCTCATAACACCTGGTCTGCTGCATGCTGCACAGCCTCGCCATCAAGAGCTACAGTCCTTGCTGCCAACTAAACGACAACCAGCTGAGCAACAGGAACAAAAAGGAGATGTCAGGGGAAGAGAGGAGGCAAACCTAACAGCCCCTTTCTGCTGGGGTGTTTATGATTGACTCAACTGAATTTGATACCAGTAAGCACAACCCCAATTCCCCATTCACCAACAGTCGCACAGCTTACATTCCCTCTGTTACTGAGCATCACAGCATCCTGTTGGCCACAATGCTGAAATAAAAGCCATCACAAAACATTTATTCCAAACCCAATTTATAAATCAAACCATCCAATATTCCAAACAAAATTCAACTAATCACTGTTGTGCGTTCCCTTAGTGCCTGTCATTTGTATCTCTTTTCCCGTCTCAGTCCTCCTAAACAGCGCTATCCAAGTGGCTGTTGAATGGCTAGTGGAAAGTTGCTGACTTTCAGTGGGGAGACTGCATTTGGCCTTGGAGGGTGATATGGACTATGGTGTCCAACTATGGTGTTTAACAGCCTGGCTTCAGGCTACAGCACCTTGGCACAGGCAGCAGCAGTTTGGGTGGGATGGCTGACAGGCAACAGTAAGGTTGGTGTAGCAGCGTTGAGAGGACGCTTGCTTTCATCCTGCGAAAGGAGATTAGATTCATGCTTCACGGCACCATTGCCCAGGGTGGTATCTCATCAATCTGAGTAATCTGCTGGAGGACAGAGGGCTAGGCTACAGTGATGGCCCCGAAGCCCCCATGAACACTGGTATCCAAAGCTATTATGAAAGCTTTGAATGAGAGAGCTTCCAAGGAGGCAAGGTTACCTTGCATTACAGAAGCCTGAGTTTCCACAGCAGCACCCATATGTTGAATGGCTTTGGCTTGTGCTATAGTGAGAGCTGGGACAGCGGCCACCACATGCTACATCATGGTTATGTCCACAAGTGTGCTACTGGAGTTGGCCACCACTTCCGCACTAAAAAGGGTGGGCTCCAAATTTAGCATAAAACCAAGCTGGTGCCAGCCATCCCTTTGTTCTTTGACAGTGACCGCAGGCTTTCTCTCAGGCCTGCCACTGCACCAAACACTTCATTGTTCATTTCCATCAGCTTTCTTCTGCAGGCCGCCTCATTAAAGTCCTCATCTGAGTCCTCTGCAGCAGAACTCATGTATGACCTAGCCCTTCAGCAAGCTGGCACCTGGACTAACCATTGCACCCTGCCACAGCTGCAACTTGCTTGTTGCCGGTATCTCCCCAATGCAGCTTCTGCCACTATGCTGTCCTCTAAAATATGCACAGTGTCAGTATCTGAGCTGGTGGCTGCAAGTGCGAGAGTGAGTGATGGTGTTTTTTCTTCATCACTGCCTTCCTGTCTTCCATCCCCTTTCCTTCTAGCACTGCCTGACCAGGTTTTAGTTCTTTGCTGTCTGAAAGGAGAAAGCCACAGTGGTAGGGTCCGTGGAGATGAAAGAGGGGGAAAAGTGGGATAGACTTACACCATCTGCAGTTTGTAAATAAGATGAGATTGTACGATAAGAGGTTAGTGGGATGTGAGAAGTTTGAGCATACTGTCATTTTTGATGTTTTTAGCCCCACTGCAGACCACAGCGACGGCCACTCCAAAGTTGGTGAGCACCATCTCCTCCATGCACCCATGCCTGCCCCCTGACAGTTAGCCCCTGCTGCCTCTGTTTATGCACAAATTTGTCCTGCAAGAGAGACAGAAGTGTGTCAGTGAGCGTTGTGCAATGTGCTTTGGTGACGTGGCTGTCATGGTGAATTGTTGGCAGCTGTGCAACTTGTGAGATGTGGGTGTGAGGCTTGCAGAAGAGGGTGGGGTGAAACAATATTAGATATGAGTTGTGATTGTTAGAGATTATCGGTAGGTGAGTGAAGGTGGTGTAATGCGTTGAATATTGTCTGAGGTTAGTGGTGCGGGTGGTGAGATATGGCATTTGAAAATGAATCCATTGAACTTGGCCACACATGACAGGTCATTCAACCTTTTGAGGCAGTGCATCCAGGTCCTTGGGCATTTTCCTCCTGGCATTTTCTTCCATGCCCATCTGGTTCCTTTGCTTTCACAAATTTTAGCTGGTGTATGTTGAACTTTTGGATAGATCCCATATCTCCTCTTCCATCTTCACTGCTTACAGTAAGGTGCCCAATGTAACTTTGGGGCATGTACTCTCCCCAGTTGTGTCATAATCCACTCTTCTTCCTGCTAAGAAATTCTTCCAGAAACAGTTCCAGCACCATCTACAATCAGAATGTATTTCCCTTTTAAGGGATGTAGGCTGGTGCTGGTTTTAAGTAGTGGAGTACTCTCATGGATGCCTGAGCTCAGTCTCGGCCAAGAATACATAATGAAGCCAGGTAATACATCTGAGAGCTCAGAAGCCCATTAGTTTGAGCTTGACTTTCTTTTAATCATTGAATGTGGGCATCACTGGCAAGGGCTTGTTCAGTCTCTGACTTGTTCAGAGGGCATTTAAGAGTCCACCACATTGCTGGTGGGTCTGGAGTCACATGTAAGCCAGACCGGGTAAGGACAGCAGAGATTTCCTTCTCTAAAGTGGTAATTACAAACTCTCAATTCCAGATTTTATTGAATTCAAATTTCACCATCTGCTATGATGGGATTTGAACCCAGATCCCCAGAGAATTACCCTGGGTCTCTGGAATACTAGTCCAGTGACAATACCACTATGCCTCCCCTTAGACTGACAGCTCTGGCTCTCTGATCTATGTTGTTAATGTTTATTTGCACAAGATAAAGAGGATTCAAGTACTTGGAGCTTCTGCTACTGATACTTTAAAGGGCCTGGATGATTGACACTTTTGTTCACCTATAGTAAAAAGGAGCTTTTTTCAGAAAGTGGAAAGTTATCAATTAATGATTATTTTAAAAAACTTTTTTTACACATCCTACTGTCACTTTAGTGTCCATTGGCTCTATACAATATATAATAGGTGAGTGGGCATGGGAGTGGGGTGTGGAATGGGGTGTGGGCAGATGGGAGCATACCTTGGCATGGAGGCCCTGAAGGCCAAATGGGGTGGATGAGAGTATTCCTTGGCATGGGGGCATGAGGAGGGACTTTTGAACTTACCTTTGAAAAGGTTTTCTCATGCAGGCTATGGTTAATGAAACCTCCGAGGTGATGTGAACTATGTCTCTTTGAAAAGCTGCCCGACTCCATGAAAATTGTGAAGGACTAGGACATTCCTATCCCCACAATGGTGCCAGCCAGTATGGGAATACAGGGTGTGGCTCACCACCTGAACAAGTCTGCATGCTTAAAAGGCCCTGGTGAAAATTGGAAACACCGGGAATGGGGTTGGGAATCCTGGAATCGGGTAATCGCTGCCATTTTTAAAAGTCTGTGGAATTTCCCCGACTCTGCGAAAATCCAGCCCATTAGCTCTGTTTTTCTCACCACAAATGCTGCCAGAACCACTAGGTATTTCCAGCACTTTTGTTTTTTACATGAGCTGTAAGTGGTGCTCATCTTGCACAAACATGGGCCCTCTGCTGATGCGATTAGCATGGGCAGCATACAGCAGTCATGCGGCTTTGGAAGCAGTAGATGATTTCTCAATGCACCATGTGAATCCGCACATATTTTTGGTGACTATCCAATTAATGCCCACTATGTTTGAGTCACTCTTCCTTTGATTTCACCTTTGTTTGACTAACATCTGCAGATGAGACTGCCCTTTAATGCTTCATTTGTTGCTGACTATGATCTGCCACCCTAGTCAGGCAAGGTCTTGTCTTCTGTAGGGAAGATGCCTAAGTTCCAATTCTCACATTGCTGAACAATGGAATTTTGTTCAGCTTAGATGTTCTATAGTTACCTGCATCAAGGTTTATTTAATTAAATTTGCAGTGCTTTAGTGATTCTTGCTTCTTTTCCTCTAGGGTTATCTGTGAGAAGAGCTTCCTTTCTAATTAGGGCCACCAAATGGCCCTTGTCTAACATCAAAGATATGATTCATATGTTAAGTCATCCTGTTGCAAATGATAAGCACAGAGCATGAGCATATCTTCTTCCAATTCCTTTGTTCTCACATTTACATTTCTTCTTGAAGATGGCTACTCTCTCTGCATAATAATAAATAATATGAGAGCACCAGTCCTCCCCTGTACGAAGTCACCATCCACAGTGAGATGGTAATTTTGTAGGCCTCTAAAAAATTGATGCACTTCAATGCATTGGGTTCCTGCAGTCATAGTAAAGGCCCTGTCTCACACCAAAAGACTGACTCCAACTCTGCATAAGGGTGTAGAACATGTGGACATGTGTTTCCTTTGCAACTCTCATTCATTCTTCCATTAACTTCAATCCCGGCTGTACCTTCCAAGACTTCTTCCATGACAATCCCTGCAAATGCAGCATCTCCATTGCTCTCTGGTATTTAAGTACTTGTCTGGTCTCCTTTGCCTACTGTTCTTTCCCTTCTCTCTTCCTTTTCATTAGATCAATGGAGGGACCTTATTTTTTATTCAGTCACGGGATGTGGGCTTCACTGGCTGGACCAGCATTTATTGCTCATCCCTAGTTGCCCTTGAGAAGGTGGTGGTGATCTGCCTTCTTGAATTGCTGCAGTCCATGTGGACCCACAGTGCTTAGGAAGGGGGTTCCAGGATTTTGACCCAGCAACAGTGAAGGATCGGCAATATATTTCCAAGTCAGGATGGTGAGTGACTTAGAGGGGAACTTCTAGGTGGTGGTGTTCCCATCTATCTACAGCCCTTGTCCTTCTAGATGGTAGATCAAAGGGTTTGAAAGGTGCTGTCTAAGGAACCTTGGTGAATTCCTACAGTGCGTCTTGTAGATGGTACACACTACTGCTACTATGCATCGGTGGTGGAGGGAGGGAATGTTTGTGGATGTGGTGCCAATCGAGCAGGCCGTTTTGTCCTGGATGGTGTCCAGGTTCTTCAGTGTTGTGGGAGCTGCACTCATCCAGACAATGGGGAGTATTCCATCACACTCCTGTCTTGTGCCTTGTAGATGGTGGACAGGCTTTGGAGAGTCAGGAGGTGAGTTACTCATCTCATGATTCCTAGCCTCTGACCAGGTCTTGTAGCCACAGTATTTATATGGTTAGCCCAGTTCATTTTCTGGTCAATGGTAACCCCCAGGATGTTGATAGTGGGGGAATCATTGATGGTAATACCATTGAACAACAAGGGGCAATGGTTTGATTCTCTCTTGTTGGAGATGGTCATTGCCTGACACTTGTGTGGCGCGAATGTTACTTGCCACTTGTCACCCCAAGCCTGTCCAGGTTTTGCTACATTTGGACATGGACTGCTTCAGTATCTAAGGAGTCTGAATGGTGATAACCATTGTGCAATCATCAGCGAACATCTCCATTTCTGACCTTATGATGGAAGGATAGTCATTGATGAAGCAGCTGAAGATGGTTGTGTCGAGGACACTACCCTGAGGAACTCCTGCAGTGATGTCCTGGAGTTGAGATGACTGACCTCCAACAACCACAACCATCTTCCTTTGCGCTAGGTACGACTCCAACCAGTGGAGAGTTTTCCCCCGGTTCCCATTGCCTCCACTTTTGCTAGGGCTCATTGATGCCACACTCGGTCAAATGCTGCCTTGATGTCAAGGGCAGTCACTCTTACCTCACTTCGGGAGTTCAACTCTTTTGTCCATGTTTGGACCAAGGCTGTATTGAGGTCAGGAGCTGAGTGGCCCTGGCGGAACCCAAACTGGGCATCAGTATGCAGGTTATTGCTAAGTAATGCCACTTGATAGCACTGTTGATGGCCCCCTCCAATACTTTACTGATGATGGAGAGTAGACCGATGGGGCAATAATTGGCCGGGTTGGATTTGTCCTGCTTTTTGTGTACAGAACATACCTGGGCAATTTTCCACATAGCCGGGTAGATGCCAGTGTTGTAGCTGTACTGGAACTGCTTAGCTAGAGGCATGGCAAGTTCTGGAGCACAAGACTTCAGTACTATTGTCGGAATATTGTCAGGGCCCATAGCCTTTGCGGTATCCAGTGCCTTCAGCAATTTCTTGATATCAGATGGAGCGAATTGAATTGGCTGAAGACTGGCATCTGTGATGCTGGGGACCTCCAGAGGAGGCAGAGATGGATCATCCACTCGGCACTTCTGGCTGAATATTGTTGCGAATGCTTTAGCTTTACCTTTTGCACTGCTGTGCTGGGCTCCTCCATCATTGAGGATGGGGATATTTGTGGAGCCTCCTCCTCCAGTGAGTTGTTTAATTGTCCACCACCATTCATGACTGGATAGGGCAGGACTACAGAGCTTAGATCTGATCCGTCAGTTATGGGATCACTTAGCTCCCCCTATCGCTTGCGCAGTTTGGCACGCAAGTAGTCCTGTGTTATAGCTTCACCAGGTTGATACCTCATTTTTAGGTATGCCTTGTGCTGCTCCTGGCATGCCCTCCTGCAGTCTTCATTGAACCAGAGTTGATCCCCTGGCTTGATGGTAATGGTAGAGGGGGGATATGCCGGGCCATGGGGTTACAGATTGTGTTCAAGTACATTGCTGCTGCTGGCCCACAGCACTTCACAGATGCCAAGTCTTGAGTTGCTAGATCTGTTCGAAACCTATCCCATTTAGCACAGTGGTATTGGCACCTATCATGATGGAGGATGTCCTCAATGTGAAGGCAGCACTTCGTCCCCACAATGACCATGCAGTGGTCACTCTTACCAATACTGTCATGGACAGAAGCATCTACAACAGGCAGGTTGGTGAGGATGAGGTCAAGTAGGTTTTTCCCTCACCACCTGCTGCAGACCCAGCCTAGCAGCTATGTCATTTAGGACTTGGCCAACTCAGTCAGTCGTGGTGCTACCGAGCCACTCTTGGTGATAGGCATTTAAGTCCCCCACCCAGAGTACATTCTGCACCCTTGGCACACTCAGTGCTTCCTCCAAGCAATGGTCAACATGGAGGAAAACAGATTCATCAGCTGAGGGAGGGCAGTACATGGTAATCAGCAGGAGGTTCCCTTGCCTCTGTTTGATCTGATGACATGTAACTGCATGGGGTCCAGAGTCAATGTTGAGGACTACTAGCAAAACTCTCTCCCGGCTGTATACCATTGTGCCACCACCTCTGCTGGGTTTGTCCTGCCAGTGGGACAGGACATACCCAGGGATGGTGATGTCTGGGATGTTATCTGCAAGATATGATTCTGTGAGGATGACTATGATCAGGCTTTTGCTTGACTAGTCTGTGAGACAGCTCTCCTAATTTTGGCACTAGCCCCCAGATGTTAGTATGGAGGGCTTTGCAGGGTTGACATGGCTGCAATTGCCTTTGTGCCTCAGTCAATGACAGGTGGCCTGTCTGGTTCCTTTGTAGCAGTTTTTTAAAAATATCTGAATGGCTTGCCACATTGCTGTGGGTCTGGATTCACACATAGGCCAGGCCAGACAAGGATGACAGATTTCCTTCCCTAGAGGGGCATTAGTGAACCAGATGGGTTTTTACAACAATTGACAATGGTTTTAGACTTTTAATTCCAGATTTTTATTGAATTCAAATTTCACCATCCACTGTTGTGGGATTTGAACCCTGGTCCCCAGAGCATTACCTTGGGTCTCTGGATTACCAGTCCAGTGACAATACCACCACACCACCCCCTATCATCAGGTTCCTGCTTTCATAAACCTGAAATATTAACCTAACATTTCCCTTCCCAATTATTAGCAGGTCAGTTCTGTATGTTCAATATTTTTTGTTTTTATTTTGCATTTGCAGTTATTTTGAATCTAAAGTGTTCAGATTGTTAAATTTGTCTCTGAAAATAGTTGCGTCAGATTGGCCATATTGGATGTGATGAGTGCCATACAAACTGATGTCTGTGAAACATTTTGTACTTGTCTTGAGATTTCTATATGCACATATTATCCATGGGTTAGGATGCTGATAAAGTGGAAATGTGCAAGAAGTGGTACAATTGAATTCTCCGCCTGGCTCTGTATTATAATCGGATTAGGTATGGGCTTATCTAGACTTGACTGTGCCACGTTGTGAAAGAATGATTTCTTTAGAAGTATTTTACTAATGTGTGACAATTACCAGATGAAATGCATAACATTATATATATTATAATGCAACAACATTAAATCTATTCAAACACTGCTATTACAGAATAGCTTCCATTGATTGTGACAGAATATGGATGTTTTAGAAAAGATTTACTGGCAAATTCATTGAAGCAAAATTGGAACTTCACCAGGAATAAACTATGAGTTACACTCAGGAGAGCAGTCTCACTGAATCTGTCCTTTAGAGACATATCCCCCTTTGAGAAATAAGTTTATGGGTGCCAACAAAGCAATAAGATAAGTTGAAAACATGACTGACTTTTTGTCCATTTGAACCCTTTCTTTGAAATCTGTTCAGAGCTTCACTGCAAACTAGTGAGGAAGTAAAATCAGCTGTTAAGGGTGTGTTATGATCTTGTTAAAGGCCAATAATAACAAACTCTTCAGTTGGAGAGAAACTACTGCAGGTGGAGAATGAGATATAAACAATGCTTGAATTGTGAAGTCAGCTTGTCAGCCAGCTACAAAGCAGAAGGCTTCAAAGAAGCAGTGCAGCGGATACTTATTGCTTATAAATAAATGACATAGTTTAAACAGCATTTTAAATTACCTTATGAGGCATCATAGAAATGTACATCACAGGAAGAGGCCATTCAGCCCATCATGTCTGTGCTGACCGAAATATAGCTATCCAGCCTAATTTCACTTTCCAACTCTTGGTCCATAGCCTTATGGGTTATGCATTTCAAGTGTATTTTCAAGTTTTTTTTAAATGCAATGAGGATTTCTGCCTCTATAACCTTTTCAGGCAGTGATTTCCAACCCCCAATTAACCTCTGGATGAAAACAGTTCTCCACAGTTCCACTCTAATACTTTTATGAATTACTTTAAAATTATTCCCCCGGTTATTAAAATTATTCCCCCTGTTGCTAAAGGAAATAGGTACATTCTATTCACTCTATAGGCTCCTCATAATTTTATATACCTCAATGACATCTCCAATCAAAAGAAAACAGCCCATCCAATCTTTCCTCATAGCTAAAATATTCTCACCCTGACAACATCCGGTGATGACCCATGTGCTTTGGAAAAAGCATGTATTTTCTGTTTATGCATTGTCCCCTTTAAGACCAGGGTGAACTGGAGAGTATTCTGAAAGATGGACAATTGGTTTCCTGACTATGATATCATTAGGTTCCAAGAAATGGCCATGTGAACTGAGGTTACCATGGGGATGAACAGCTAAGAAGGAAAAAGTGAAGAAAAAGCTAATTACAGTGGGGTTTGCTTTCTGTTTGGCAGTTGAGAACACAGTGAAATTTTGTGTGAGAAATACAAGCAAGGTTCTCTCTGAATGAAACAGTTTTCTGTTTGGCAGAATTCAACAAATCTTTGTGGTGAAGCAGGTCTCTGAGAATAGAGCAGAAACTGTGTTACTCTCTGTGTTAGAAAGGACAGAGAGCTGAAGACTGGAAGGTCAAGCAATTGTGGTTTGGACAAGATTCATTACTGCTGTTTCAATTTTACCAGAGCCCATAAGACCTTTTAAAGGCATCGGCGAAGGGGGTCTTTGTGGATTCTGAGCTATCAGGACTGTTGTGAGCTGTGTGAGAGAGGGTGCGTCTTTCCTTGTCAGTGGTAACCATGTCAGGGAACTTTGGATGGAATACTACCGTTGGTGAATATGACTCAAGGGCAGAAATGATTGGATCAGGATTGAGATCATACATTGAGGAGGTCAAGTTGGAAAAACTGTGAGTTTTTTTTATTCTTCCAGGGGATATAGATATCACTGACTAGGCCAGAATTATTGCCCATGCCTAATTGCTCTTGAGAAGGTGGTGGCAAGCTGTCTTCTTGAACCTCTGCAATCCATGTGGTGTAGGTACACCCACAGTGCTGTTAGGAGAGAAGGTCCAGGATTTTAACCCAGCGACAGTGAAGGAATGGCGATATAGTTCCAAGTCAGGCTGGTGTTTGGCTTGGTGGGGAACTTGCAAGTGGTGATGTTCCCATGCATCTGATACCCTTGTCCTTCTAGGTGGTAAAGGTCACAGGTATGGAAGGTGCTGTTGAAGGAGCCTTGGTGAGTTGCTGCAGTGTGTCTTGTAAATTGTACACACTGCTGCTACTGTGTATTGGTGGTGGAGGGAATGAATGGTGAAGGTGGTGGAATGGGTGCCAATCAAATGGGCTGCTTGCAAGCTTCTTGAGTGTTGTTGGAGCTGCACGTATCCAGGCAAGTAAGGATTATTTCACAACATTTCAAACTTGCTCCTTGTAGATGGTGGACAGGCCTTAGGGAGTCAGGAGGTGAGTTACTCACCACAGAATTTCCAACCTCTGACCTGTTCTTGTAGCCATAATGTTTATATGGCTGCTCCAGTTCACTTCCTAGTCAATGGTAACCCACAGGATGATGATGGTGGGGGATTTAGTGATGGCGAAGTCATTTAATGTCAAGGTAATATGGTTGGATTGTCTTTTGTTTGAGATAGCATTGCCTGGCACATGTGTGGCATGAAAGTTACTTGTCATTTATCAACCCTAGCCTGAATGTTGTCCGGGTCTTGCTGCATATTGATACAGACTGCTTCGGCATCTGAGGAGTCATGAACGGTGCTGAACATTGCACAAACATCTCCACTTCTGACCATATGATGGAAGGAAGGTCATTGATGAAGCAGTTGAAGATGGCTGGTCCTAAGACACTACCCTGAGGAACTCCTGCAGTAATGTCCTGGGACTGAGAAGATTGACCGCAAATAACCACAACCATCTTCCTTTGTGCTAGGTATGACTCTAACCAGTGGAGATTTTCTCCCTTCTCCAGTTTTGCTAGGGCCCCTTAATGCCATTGTCAGTCAAATGCTGCCTTGATATCAAGGGCAGTCACTTTCATCTCACCTTTCGAGTTCAGGGCTTTTGTCCATGTTTGAACCAAGGCTGTAATGATGTCAGGAGCTGAGTGGGCCTAACGGACCCTAAACTGGGCATCAGTGAGCAGGTTATTGCTGAGTAAGTGCCACGTGATAGCACAGTTGATGAAACCTGCTTTAACTATGCTGATGATTGAGAGTAGACTGATGGGTGGGAATTGGCTGGTTTGATTTATCCTGCTTTTTGAGGACAGGACATACCTGGGCAATTTTCCACATTGCTTGATAGATGCCAGTGTTGTTGCTGTATTGGAACAGCTTGGCTAGGGGCGCGGCAAGTTCTGGAGCACAAGTCTTTAGTATTTGCAAATGGTGCCACATTTGTGTGGGAAGTAATGCAAGTGCTGTAACTCCATGAGGTATATCTTTGTTGTATCAACTGTTTAAAGTGGAATTTACTTCTCTGTTTAAAATATTCTTCTCCTATTAATTAATGCTTGAATTATGTTGACTTTAGTTGTTTAGTTACCATAGAAGTTTTAAGAAGTAAAATCTTGTCCAGTAGTTTTCTTTCCATTGACACAGTTGGGGAATCCTTTCTTTTTGAAAAATTATTGGCCTCTAGGGGGATCGTAACAATCCTCATAAATCTGCTTTGTATCCTCTCCAGTGTGAAACGTTCTGCAATGTGATCAGAGGTATACACAGTCCCATAACCTAGGAAATCTATACTAATCAATGAGCGAATTAATACTATTCTTATTGAATTAAAGGGGATATCTGGGAACATCTGGGCTCATCAGTCTACTTGTGATCATCAGTAAAGTGACCGAAGGAGTTGTCAACATTGCTATTAAGCGGCACTTGCTTAGCAATAACCTGCTCACTGATGCTCAGTTTGGGTTCCACCAGGACCACTCAGCTCCTGACCTCATTACAGCCTTGGTTCAAACATGGCGTAAAGAGCTGAACTCCCAAGGTGAGGTGAGAGTAACTGACCTTGATATCAAGGCAGCATTTGACCGGGTGTGACATCAAGGAGCCCTGGCAAAACTGGAATCAGTGGGAATAATCCTGGAACTTCCTCCCGAATAGCACTGTGGGTGTACCTACACCACATGGACTGCAGCATTTCACAAGGCAGCTCACCACCACCTTCTCAAGGGTAATTAGAGTTGGGCAATAAATACTGGCCCAGCCAGCAGTGCCCACATCCCATAAATGAATGAATAAGAAAAAAACTACAGGATTCCTTGAGGAATTTGAATGAGCCAGGTAGATGTTTTATTGTGATTTTGTTTTTTTAAAAGATTTCTTCTTCAACCATATCCTGAGGGATTGCAGACTGAATTCAAAGTGTCTGTGATTCACCATTTAATATAGGTGTTGCAAAAAATAAATAGCATTGCCTCCAAAAGAAAGCTTGGCAGCTGTAGAAGATAAAAGTGTCCATCTCTCATGTGCGACTATCCTCTGTTGTCAGGGTCTTTTACAAGAGCTCAGATATCTCTGCTGTAATTGAGTTTGCCTTCTTCAGTGGGATGCAGACGCAGATGAGGGAAAACTATTGTTTTGGCAACCTCGATTTTGCGTAGGAAAATTCATCAGAAACTTAGGGGACCATTTAATCTTAATTATCTAACAACAAACCTTTTGGTTCAGGCATACCACAAACTTACCAGAGGTAGTAATTTAGCACCAACATGAAAAGCGCAGCATGTTTGTCAGGCGACTTTGAATCTATGGTTCCCAAAGCTCTCTAGCATTGGGGTTTTCCTGTGACCTTGGATTTGATGTTGACTAATTGATAGAGATTGATTGTTACAATTAGTCAACAACTCAATTATATTGTATCATGCCACTATCGGAATAGTAAAAGGTGAAACCTTTTTTGTCCAGTGATTCCTATATTCCTATCACCAATGGTGACTGAAAGAGCATTCCTTTAAGACTACTACAATTAACATTGCTTCCATATGTCTACAGTGTAAGGCAGTTTGGGGCTAATTCTCAACCTACTATGTCCCTGGAAAATGCTCAGTTCTAAGGCTCAAAGCAAATGAAAAATAGATGATTCCAGGTGTCCATACCTTTTGCATTGGCAAGGGGTCCCCACTGGAGCTGGCAACCATGTTACTGACGTTGGAGGAAGTTAATGGATCGTTATTTTCCATCATCTGTCACGAATTTGAGATCGGTAACTTTTAAAAAGGTGTTCAAACTTTCAGTTATGAGCTGAAAGAGTGGCACGGCAAGATTTCACATTTTAAAACTTACTGTAAACAAATGACTAAAAAAAAACTACTGTCTAAATGCTATTTCCTTTTTGTAGGAAATTTATACATTAAACTACAGAAAGTGACTTCCCTCTTGTAAGTTTATCCCCATCACACTCTCCATGGAATTATAGTCCTTTGAACAAACAGTTCAGTTTCTCCCAGCTTTTAATGGGTTCCTGTATCCCTGTTTTGCCAAGTAGTGAATTTGAGTGGCCGCCTCTAGGTGCTTTCCTCAGTTTTTGGAGAGTCTCTTAAACCAATGACAGTGGTAAAGACTGTTCCAATTATTCTTCTACCCCCTTGGCCAGGCCAGAAAACAATTCCTGGAATCGTTGAGGGCTGCAGAATGAGTCTCTTTGACTGGAGACCATTTCCCTCATTTATCCAGCTGTAGAAGCTCACAAAGTCCAGCAACTTTTCCTCTCTGCTGACCACATAGAACTGCTATCTGTCTGCGAATATCACTGATTTGTAGGGAAGCAAAAATGGCTTCCTCTGCCCTCTTCCCCATGGCAATGGGAAACACATTGTCCTTGTATCTAGGTAGAAGTGCTAATTAGCTGCTCTTGATCCCGACTCCATTTCATCTTAGAAGTAAGGGCACAGTTTACACCACAACTGTTTACAACCCGATACCAACAACACCTTTCTGGGACTTTGGGAGTCTCAGGGCGGAATCATCCCAGATTTGCACTAAGTGCGCTAGTGGGTGGGTTTTCACACTGTAACATCCACTTCCTGGCTCATTAATTATGCAGCCACAGGTAACACGACATCCTGCTGGTGGCCAACCTCTGAATCACCTGCCACACCGTTACCTCACTGTTTCCTCACTCCGGGTGCCATATCTAAGCTGCAGCCATGCACACAGTTCTCAGTGCTTGCAGCCCAGGATTTCTCCAGTGGGTGGGAAAAGGGTCTTGCCATTGACAGGTCAAGCGGACAACCACAACTTGGTTTCATGATGGCGTAAAACCGATTTTTGGCTTTCTTGCCATATTGTTCACTCACACCCGCCATGATGCCTGCTGCCAATGAGACTGGATGATTCTGCCCTCGGAGTCTACTCATTTCAATAGCAGAGACTGATGTCATTTTCTCAAGCGTAAATACCTTTCACCTTCTTCTCAGTGAAATTATCTAAACCTTCCTGGATCTGTAACAATCAAACCACCCTGGCTTATTATCAGACAGACGTCAGATCAGGTCTCATGACTCCCCCATTTACCCTAAATTTAAAGCTACAGTCCCAGCATGTAATCATTTTATAAACCTCATAATTGTAACACCTGCCATATTGTAAAATTTCAGGGCTGCCAGAGGTAGTGGATGTTGGTAGCCCACACCTGCTTCATTTACATATAATTTGTTTTCAGTTCATGTCCACTTTTAAATTGGTGACGGCAGCAGCACAATCTTTGCCTGTGGCCATAATAAGAACCTGATATTCTGGTCTGCACATTGCCTGTGGCGGTTGATAACACTATCTGTTTCATTATTTCTATGCCAGTTCATACACCACATGATTAATGAAAGCCTCTTGACATTGTGTTTGAAACAGTGGATTAATAAAACAAATCATTCCTTGATGCAAACCTGCTTCATACTGTCTCACAGATGGCAAAAGGATTGCATGAGCGGACTGCATTGTTAATCAGTCTTTAAGTTAAGTGAAATCATGCTGCTCATGACACTGGGGCAATTTTCATCTTACCACTGGAGAGTAAAACTGTTTTTTGCAGCTTGGGTGTTCTTTATTGTAATCAATGGACAGGAAAATAAGATGATTTCTAAAATGGGTGCCTGATTCCACAACAGCAGTGTTAAATTATCCACATTGGTTTATGCACTTCCCTTAGTTCATCTTTCTCACACATTACAAATCCCACATTGAGATATTCCAACTAGACATTGGATGACATTAATCCCTCGATACCAATACCAACATTACTAAACAAATGATCACGTGGTCATTTATCTTGTTGCTGTTTCTGGGTTATTGCTGTGCACAAATAGTCTGCCAACATCAAACCAGTGACTACTTTTCATTGGTAAATTTAAAAAACAGCCTACCTGTAGCTGTTAGAGCCAAAAGGACTCAGCCTGTGAAGTTAGTTAAATACCCAGCCCTTTAAAAATTAAAAATGCAATGTTCCAATGATTATTATTATACCATTATTAATGGTTGGCTGCCTTCACAACCGATAATTATCACAGAACATTGTGGCAGCAGGGGGGCGGCGGTGTTGTAAGTTCACAGCTTTATTGACAGCTCAAAGAAGTTGTTAAAGGATTAGCTACCTTCGATGTGGGGTCTTGAATACAAGTCTGTTTTGATAAGAGATTAAGTACTTGAAAAGTTTTAAAGTTTTACGTGGTCTTTCATGAATGGGAGTTTTTTTTATTATATGAAGGGTATAATAGATGTTTAGACCTTTATTTTATTTCACCCCAACATAGCTCCTGAGATTTGACCATGGTGGATTTGGGTGAGTTGGTATGAATGGTGTAAGGGCAAAGGGTAGTGGGTGGGGGCCATGAATTGGCATGAGTTGTCATGCATGGGGCATGGGGTCTGGGTGGGAAGGTGATGATGTTTGAGGGTGAGGGCTAGAAGGCCTAATATTTAACAAAACAACAGGGTTGGAGTCCCAGAGACTGAGACAGGCCTTTTAAACAGTCTGCCCCGGCACTCGGCAGCCCTGTGGCTGCCTCTGATCTGTAACCCGTGGTGGCAGGCCCAACTGCATCCTGCACCTGCGCCCCAGGAGCAAAATCATGTCTGACAGCGGTGAGCCAGGAAATTGCCCCGACTTGAGCTACGAAAATCTGTCTCTGGCAGTCTAACCACTGTAAACACAGATGCTGCTGCCATTGTCTCCAAATGTGAACACCTTACACCTTCTTTCTAGCAAACTCACCCAGGCCTCCCTTTAATCTTTCAAAGCCACATTATCCAAGCCTGTTGTCAGGTAGACTTCAGAACAGGTCACATGACCCGAAATGTTATCCTAAATTAAAGACACAGTCCCAAACATAACAATCCTATAAACCATCATACTTGTAACAATGTATAAAAGCAATATTTTTGGGCTTGTTCCTTTCTTCATTGCATTCCAATTATGAAGTGTACAAACCTGAAACACTGACTGACCTGCTGGGTGTCCAGTGTTCTACTGTTTTCTTTATTCATTTTTAGACCTGTCATCAGACAAGGTCAAACTACAAAAGAAGACAATCAGCAAATCAGCTGCCTGACATGGAGCAACAGTAATGAGCTGCTTAATTAAGTTTTCAGATCTTTTCTTTTGCTTAGGCTTGTAATCAGGCTTCCAACAGTTCCCATGCTTTGCCTTTATAAGCTGAGGACCCAGCCTTGCATTTACAGCACTAGCATGCAGGAAACAGACTCTGATTCTCAGAAAATCTCCAGCTCATCTGAATGATTCTGCAGTTATGGTTTCAACTTTCACAGCGACAACACTGTTATATATCACAGCTAAATCAAGGCCTTCAGTTTTCAAGTCCTCCCACCAATCAGGAAGACAATAGTAGGTTCAGCACAGCAGGAAGCAGTGCAATTATTCCACAACACCACCATCTTCAATGCCATTCATTCCACCAAGGTGGCTTGTGAGATCAAGATGGGTAATTGTCTAATCAATTTTTCTTTGAATATATAAGGAATATTTCCAAAAGTGGGTGAGGTGATTTTTTAATTAAAAATATGAAAAGCAAAAAACCATCATCCTTTCTTGCACTTTTCTTGTCATTTTGTCTATCAGCATTTCAGTGAAAAGCCTTACAATGCTACATTAGATTGAAAAATCCAATTTCTCAGTTTGCCACTATATTCAAAGGCTTTATTATTGCGAAGAATTTCAAAAGCTTTCACATAATGAAAAGGCAGCCTAAGATTCAAACAGTTAGGAAGAAAGAAAAGGAGAGAGAATACTCATAAATCCTGTCTTAAGCAGGGAATTGTATTATACCATTAGGACAATTCTAACAGAATGGAACAGACTGATTGAAGATCTTAAATAAAAACAGAAAGCGCTGGAAGTGCTCAGCAGGTCTGGCAAGTGAGAGAAACAAAGTTAATGTTTCAGGTTGTAACCTTTCATCAGAACTGGGATAACGCTTCAGAAATATCTTCTGTGCCTCAAACAAAACTTAAATATTGGAAATTTGACAAACATTCCCTCTGAAACAACACAGTGCCATCATTATTTATTCTGCTTCCATGGCAGGTGGTGACTGAACAACTGCAATCCTGGAAAAAAAGGTACCTTTTTAACTTTCAAATCTGCTGGCTGTGTGTATTTCTATAAGTGAGTTAGGTAAAGTTTGAACCCACAGGCTATGTGCCTTTTGTCTCTGATGGTTTTGGTGATCTGGTTGTTCTAAGGGGTGTTTGTGTCTGATACCTATTGGTGCGCTGCTGGATACTACTGGCAATTTTATGAGTCACACACTGCCCTGTTGGAAGTTAGACCAGAATCAGAGTCTTAGGGCGGAATCTTGCCACCTTAGATATTCTGTGAAGTCTGGACCATTTTCAGGCCATGAACCCAGCTGCAGCAGTAGTGGGCCTTCCAGCTGCTATTGGATTAATTCAACCTGACCCTCAGCTTTCCGGCCAACTAGGGAGGGCCCGGTGGGATGACAGAGCCATTTTGTCAGAGGGGCCACAGCATGTTTTAAAGAAGCTCACCAGGACTTGACTTTTGTAGGCTGCAGCAAGCACAGGAATGGTGAGGAGACCTGAGAAGGCCGCAACACCACCCCTCCCCCCAACTATCCCTTGTCCCCCCTTCCCAGATGTCTTGCTTGCAGGTCCAGCAGAGGGAGCTGAGGGGCTGCAGCGAGATGAATTTTCCCAAAGGTAGAAGGGAGAAGACAACGGGCAGAATTTTCTGCCTGTCGGGCGGGCAGGCCCGACCCAATCTCCGGTGGGCGGGCAGCCAGTCTCCGCCGGAGAAGCGGGCCCCGCTGCCATTTTAAGTGGGCGGGCCAATTAAGGCCCGCCCAGCGTGACATCCTCTGGGAAGCGCTATGCGCTTCCTGTGTGGGTGAAGGTGAGGGGGGGGGGCGTAATTCCCCAAATGCGAGTGTGTGCTCTTTCCCGCATGCGCACAAAAGAGCGCGCATCTCCCTGAGGCTAAGTGCTGCCTCAGGGAGATCGCTGACAGCTGTATAAACTTTAAAAATAGAAAAATAATAAAATCCTTAACATGTCCCCCTCATATGACAATGTCACACGAGATGGGGCATGTTAATAAATTTCACAAAAACTTTAATAAACTTTTTTAAACCATGAAACCTCATCCCGCCAGTGGATGAGGTTTCATGCTTTTTCAGAAGCCCGCTGGGGCTCCTGGCCTGCCCTCCAGCCTTAAGGTTGGACGGGCAGGGCCTTTAATTGTTTTAATTGTCCTGGCAATGGCCTCAATTGGCCATTGACAGGTCGGCGGGCGGACAGGTGATCTTGCTGTGCCCCCGCCTTCCTGAAGATTTAAATGGGGTGGGATGACGTCGGGGGTTCCGCCTGACAACATCCCGTGTCATTTTTGCATCGGTGAGCCAGTCTCACCCCCTGCTCGCCGACGGAAAAATTCAGCCCAATGTCTCCAACCAAGCAGGCATGATTGGAAATAGCTGTGGAAATGAACAGCAACAGTGTGGCCTCTCTAACCTGGAGATCATGTAGCAGGAGGCTCCAGTATCTCAGGAGGGAATGGCAGCTCAGTGCAATAACACTGCCTAAACTTAATCATAATAGGGGTTAAAATTTCGTCGATGTTTTCAGGGCATTGTATGTGAACAGGAGAAGACCATTCAGCCCCTCAAGCTTGTTTTGCCATTTAATTAGATCACAACTGATCTGTACCTCAGCTCCATTTTAAATTCCTTTGATCCGTATCCATTGATACCAGTACCTAACAAAAATCATGTATCCCAGAATGGAAAGTCAAAAAGATGTGAATGGGTAATGTGTGAATGATATGGACAAATTTTTCATGAGCAAATTCAAGTGGAAAACATGTCCTTCACTTGTGACTGATAATCCCTCTTCCTCGTATTTTTTGAGCTTGCGATCTGCCCAGAGAGTCCCCACTGATCTCTTTGCATAGCTTAGAGTGCCAACCAGTGATTACAGCTGTGACTTTCCTGCTTTTACACTCTCACTGAAATGGGTAACAGACTGAGATTTTATGAGGTGTGTCAATTGCAGGATCAGCTGGTCAAGGCAGAGATGAGGAACTTGAAAAGAAACTTGAACAGAAAATTCTGCTGATTTTGAATGCAGATTTTTGCAGCTGAGAGACTCTTTGTAAAACATTACTTTAATCATTCTGATGACACACACCTGGACTTGCATCTCAGGCTCAGACTACGGACAGATTTTCAGACCCACCACCACCCCACACCCCGCCCACCCCCCACCTGTCCCACACCCTCTACCCACAGAGGATCTCAAGAGAAGGTATGGCACTCCCTCTGGGCATATAATTCTCATGGAGGGGAAACAATACTGCAGGATGGATTAAAAGAGACTTAGGCAGTCTTTATTACAAGAAGTATCACAGAACAGGTCATCTCCGGACAATTCTGTGGAACAAGTCTACTATCAACACCCCATGGCCTTTTGAAATAAGGGGCTATTCCCTCATCCACTACATCAAAACACATCAACCACCTTTGCCCTTGACTGCATTCCTCCACCACCAAAACATCTTACTTCCACCTTGTAGTGATGCCAATATTCCTGCTTCAGCTGCTGAAACTTTCATCCATGCTTTTGCTACCACCAGACTCCATTGGTCCAATGCCCCCCAAGCTGGCCTTCCACCTTCCATCAACTTCAGCTCATCCAAAACTTTGTTGCCTATATCCCAAACTCAGTTATTCCTCTTCAACCATCGCCCTGTATTCTCTTACCTATATTGGCTCCTGATTCTGCAACACCAGGAACTTAAAGTATTCATCCCTGTGTTCCATCCATGGCTTTGCTCTTCCTATCCCTACAACCTGCTTCAGCAATACGATCCCCTGAGCTCTCTACATTCCTCTAATTCTGGCCTCTAGCACATCCCCAATTTCCCATCACTCCAGCATTCGTGGCTGTACCTTCAGCTGTCTAGTCCCCAACCTCTGCAAGTTCCTCCCTCCGATCTATCCACCTCTTTACTTCTCTCTTCTCCTTTATGATGCTTTCTAAAACCCATCTCTTTTACCAAGCTTCTGGTCACCTTTACTAATATTTCTGCAATGGTTTAGTGTCAAATTTTGTCTGGTAAATGTCCTGTGAAGTGCTTTGGGAAGTTTCGCCACATTAAACGAACTATATAAATGCATTTTGTTGTTGGTGTTGTATTAATCATTTTTACCTTGAGTAAATAGGTTAGTACCACATAAGTGGCCCCTTTCCTGAATAATTAATCTCCAGTAATAACAAAGTACCATTTGAGTACGTATTATAATTTACTAATCAATTTACTCTTCTTTACATAGAAGGGCTGTGGGAGCTCTGAAGAAGGGTCATACGGACTGGAAACATTAACGCTGCTTCTCTCTCCACAGATGCTGTCAGACCTGCTGAGTTTTTCCAGCATTTTCTGTTTTTATCTCAGATTTGCATTCCCAGTTTTCTTTATCTTCACTTAAAGTTCTTTTAACAAATGGTTAACCACAGCCTCCCAATCACGAGCTTTTGCGTTCTTTTCTACAATTTATTTTCTTAATGTGATCTTTTCACGTTCAACATTTTCAAACTGCCTCTGGTCTGCCTAAGTCAAACAGCTTCTAGCATACCTTGATGACAGGTTGCATCTTGCATTCATTTTTCCTCTTCACACACCAGGCTATCTTCATTTACAATCTTTTGATTCTAACCCTCATTAATAGGTAGCTTTTCTGTTACATACTGAATTACTATTTCATCCATGGTTTTCCCCACTGAATGTGAATGTGTCATTTTATTCTTCTTGATGCAGGGAGGGCCACCCAGAGATACCAATTATAAGGCTTTTTATTTTAAAAACACTCACTCAGGCTTCCAGTACATTTTGCCCTATGAATTACAAGATAACAAATTTATGATTCATTCAAAAAGTTGTTATGCTTAATGGGGTTAGTTTATTTATGCCCAAGATTAGAGATTGAAAACAAAAACAGATTAAAAATGATTTTAAAGTTAACAGGTTGAGAAAGAAGAGAAAAAAGTGTTAATTAAAAGGCAACAGTTTTATTACTCTACTCTGAACAAATAAATGCCTTATCAATATCTAGCATTAGAATGCTAATATATGCTATCTATTTCCATCAAGAAAACGCTTCAGCAATATCTAGCTCAAATCCATTACTGACTAACAATCATCCAAATTGGCCAGTTTCTGTTGATTGTAGATTCTCCTTCTGATGATTAGCTGGGCTCTCACCTTGCGATCTCTTTCCGACAACTCACCCAGGGCCTCTTTCTCTCGACTGCAGTAAAGTTCTGCAATGTGTTCAATCTATTATACAATTTTTCAAGGAATGGGCTTGTGCTACTATATTGACAGGTCAGAGCATCCTTTAAAGCTTCTTTTAACTGCACAATATCTGATTATATTCTGCATCCTTTGTTTAAACTATATAGTTTGACCCTGTTCAGAGAGCTGTTCATCTTTTGTATTCTTCAGTAATTTTCCATCATTGAAGGCCCTTTCATTCAGTCTTCCAGATAAAAGGATGTTTTAATTTGTTGGAACACTATATGATTTAAGCTGTACCATCTTCCTGAGGCCCAGTCTTCAGAAAAGCAAATACCAATGTCTCTTGCTTGCCTACGCTATCTCTGTTGTTTTTCCTGAAAGCATTTGTTTTAGTTTCATGCCTCACCAAGGTCAGCAAGTTTATTTTAGAAAGAAAATTTGCACAAGAGATTCTTGCAAGGCACAGTGGGTAATATGGTCCAACTTTTTGCTGTCAATTTGTTTAAAAAGGTTTTTTTTGTCTCACAAAACACAAACTAAGCAGTGGTGAACAACTGGCTGGTGTGCAGGTGTTGCCTGATGGCACCAGAGCTATTTATCTTTCATTGGATGTGGTTGGCACTAGCAAGGCTGGTATTTGTTGCCCATCCCTAATTGCCTTTGAACTGAGTGGCTTGCTAGGTCATTTCAGAGGCAACCACATTGCTGTGGGTCTGGAGTCACATGTAAGCCAGACCAAGTAAGGAGGGCAGATTTCCTTCCCTAAAGGACATTAGTGAACCAGATGGGTTTTTTGTGACAATCAATGATAGTTTCATGTTCTCCATTACTCAGACTATCTTTCAATTCCATGTTTTCTTAATGGAATTTAAAATCCATTAATTGCCTTGGTGGGATTTGAACCTGTGTCCCAAGACGATTAGCCTGGGTTTCAGGATTACTAGCGCAGTGACACTACCACTACCACAACCATCTCCCCACTTTGTTGATCCCTGATGTCACTTTGGTGGTTCAGAAACAAAATACTGGAAATCTCGATATGAAATGTTGGAAACACTCAGCAAATCAGGCAGCCTTTTACGGAAAGAGAAAAAGAGTTAATGTTTCATGTTTTGATTAATGGTCATTGACTTGAAACGTGAACTCTGCTTCTCTCTCCACTGATGCTGTCAAAACGCTGAGCATTTCCAGCATTTTGTATCACTGAACTGTTGACTGGGAGGAAGTTGACAGAAGGAAAAACCAATAAAACATGGCAACAAGATCCTTCTTCAGAGCATATGGACTCATAACGTTAACTCTGTTTCTCTCTCCACTGATGCTGCTAGACCTGCTGGGTTTTTCCAGCATTTTCTTTTTTTGTTTTAGATTTCCAGTATCCACAGTATTTTGCTTTTATATTAAAACATGGGAAGTTACTGGTACTGGTCTGAACAGGTCTTGTATACCTTAAAATGGAACACCAGTTCAGACCATTACCAGTCACAGAAAGTCACAGAGTTGTTACGGTGCAGAAGGAAGCCATTTGGCCTGTCATGTCTGCACAGGCTCTCCAGAGAGTATCATGACATAGTGCCTTTCTTCTGCTTTTCCCCCATACCCTTGCACATTGTTTCTATTTAAATCCTCTTGAATGCCTTGATTGAACCTGCCTTCACCATACTTCCAGGCAGTGCATTCCAGGCTCAAACCACTCATCGTGTTAAAAAGTCTTTTCTCACGTCACGTTTGCTTCTTTTACAAATCACTTTAGATCTGTGCCCCCTCATTCTCAATCCCTTGACAAGCAGGAACAGTTTCTCCCTATCTACTCTATCCAGCCCTCCTATGATTTTGAACACCTCTATCAAATCTCCTCTTAGCCTTCTCCTCTCCAAGGAGGACAGTCCCGACCTCTCCAGCCTATCTTCATAATTCAAGTTTCTCATCCCTGGAACCATTCTTGTCAACCTCTTCTGTGCTCTCTCCATTTTGAGCACATCCTTCCTACAGTTTGCACCCGATACTGTATATAATACTCCAGCTGTGGTCTAACTAGGTCATTTCCAAACTTTCCTGGGGCAGGATATTCGGGTCATCGAGCGGGTACGGCAGGTGGGCCTGGGAGCGGCCGGGTTATAATCCACTGCCCGCAATTGGCCCCCGACTGTGATTTCATGCTGGCTGGCCAATTAATGGCCAGCCAAAGTGAAACGTGTGCTGAGAAGCTCAGTGCTGCTGAGGGGGGGCGGGAGGAGTGCGAGCGCAAAAGTCTGCGCATGCGTGGGGGAGCGCGCACTGAAAGCTCCCTGAAGGCAGAGAGCTGCCACAGGGAACGGAACAATTTTAAAATCAAAAATGAATATTTTTAAAATCTGAAAAAAAGTCCCAACATGGGACTCACTCACAATAACATGAACAGAATAAAAATTCTATCCAAAAATTTATATTTATTCTTTATTTAATTGTGGAAACCTGATCCTGCTCGTGGATGAGGTTTGCTAAAAATTCAAAAGGCTGTTTGACCGATTCACCCGCCCACCAGCCGTAAGGTTAGACAGGCAGTGAAAAATATGTTTAAATGAATTGATTTAATAGGCCAGTTAATTGTCAGTGGGCGCACTGCCAACTCTCGCGCGTGCCTGCTGACCGAAATATTACGCTCACTATTTTACGCCCGATCGGGTCAGGCATGCACCTGCCCCTGGTTTTTCCTTTTGGGAAGCTGTATGTGGTCATAATATAATTATCTTGCTTTTCTAAGTAATCTCCCACATTAACAGGTAAATGACATTGTCAAGGTTGGACTGGAGCAGCTTGGCTCAGGGAGTGGCAAACTCTTGTGCCTGGGCCTTTTTTTATCTTGTCTGAAATATTTGTTGTGTCCAGTGCACTCGGCCAATTCAGTGTTTCAAATGGAGTGAACCAGCGGGAATAATCTTTCACCCTTCACACACCCATGTCCCCCACACACAATTATATCCCACACATACTCATACCCCACAGACACCCATAAGTCCATATACGCATACCCCATACACAGCCATATCTCAAACACATCAATATCACACACACCTATACACCATACACATCTGTATGGGTGGTAGACCTTTAAGTAGGTGTGGTATTTGTACATCATCAGATAGAAAATGATCTAATGTACTACTGGGTAGGTAGTCTGCAATGTTTAGTCATCCTAGTAAGATGTGTTATTAAGGGCTCTCCAAGATTGTACATAATCTACATAATCTTCATGAATTAAAAAAAAAACACATTTGAGTTTACCAATTCCATTTGAGTGGCTGCTGCATTTGTGTTCAGTAGTAAGAAAAGGAAACACAACATGGTGGCAGCCTGTGATTTCTGAAGGTTTTCAATTTTTAAGCACACCACCTACAACATTGTGGCAACCGGTGCAGTTTGAATGCTTACATTTGTGTGGAAAGAGCATATGCAACAACTTTGTGACATCAGGGCTTTGACTCCTTCAGACTCGAGTCGGAAGTTACTGGAGCATCAACATGTGCAGCAACAAATTGAGTTCTCACAGAACACTCTGCCAGTTCATTTTGGAACTACAGCAGTAATCCATAAGTTCAACAGAGGCTGAAAATATAGCTCCAAGAGGTGCAGTGCTAGGTAGTACACAAGTAGCAACTGTGAGTAAAGGGGCCAATGGATCAATAGCAAAACAGGGACATCTGTCATTTTGGATAGTGCTGGGGAAAGCTGAATCAGATGGCAGGCTCGGGAAGACTAGGGGAGATTTAGAAAAGCTGGGAAAAATCATTGCAGCCATTACAGTGTTTTTGGGCATTGTGGTACATTCATGCCAAAACACCACCTTGTCAGTGGATCCTGACAAAGCATGCAAAGGGACGGCAACCCCACACAACTAGAGCAGTATAAAAGCATAGGAACAGGGTGTGGCAACCAGAATGTTGTACATTTTATATCTTGGATATATGCAGAGATGACACTAGTTTCTATGGCCAGAATTTTACCTTCGGCCTGTGGGCGCGCACCCAACACGCCGGAATGTAAAATTACGTGTGATGATGTCAGGCATGTGTCCCAACGCCACCACACACCATCGCGATATTTCGTTTGGCGGTCATGTGCCGGAGTTGGGTGTGCGCCCGCCAATAATTGAAAGGCCTATTAAGGCCATTGAGAAGGTGATTAAGTTGAAGCTAACGCTGCCTGTCCAACCTTATGGTTGGCGGGCAGGCGAAAAGGCCAAGCAGTCTTTACATTTTTTAGGAAACCACACCCGCGAGCAGGATGAGGTTTCCTAAAGCTATTACAAATTAAATAAAAACTTTCTCTTGAAATTAAAAACATGTTCCATCTTATGGACACAGTCACATGAGGGGACATATTTCATTGAATTTTTATTGTATTTATTGATTTTTTCTAAAACGCTTCACCTTCAATCTCCCTGAGGCACACAGCTGCTTCAGAGAGATTGAAGCACTCTTTCACGTGAATATGTGAACTGCGTGCCAGGCCCGCTCTCCCTCCTCCCCCTGCCTGCACAGGCAGCACTCTGCGCTACTGCTCGCGATTCACGTCCTTAATTGGCCCACCCACGTGAAATTGCGATGCAGAGCCAATTGCGGGTGGCGGTCAGCTTCCCGACTGCCCTGCCCACTCCTGCCAAGCCCACCCGACAGGGGAAAAATTCAGGCCTATGTGTGTCACAGATTTTATTCACAGTGCTTTGAAATGTCTACTCCATGCTTCTGCTCTAGCTTCTAGCTCTTTCTACAATTTGTTTACTTTTCTTTGAGTCCATACCCAGGTTTAACCATTCAGGCACAATGAGCATCAACAGTAAACAGACCCACATAGTCAGACACAAAACAATTGAACACTACACCTAAGTACTGCAGGCAGTTGGATCTCTAGCATTTTAATCCTGAATACTGGAAAAGTGGGAAAGCTTGTTCCTAACTCAGAAAACACAGTGAGTCCTGGGAACATTGACACAATGTCTACCAAATTCCCATGTCTCAACTAGAAGGCAGCAGACATTCTCTCTGAATTTAAGCTGTTCAAGCAGCCCTCAGAATTTATCGATTTGGCAGTGTCAGAATCGGACAAGCAAGCTGTCAAGATAAAAATCGCAATAGGTAATAAAGGGCTTCACAGATTAAACACGCCTGGGCTAACAGGAAAGAAACAAAAGCATCCCAATAAGATATGGTCCACCTTAGAAAACCAACTGTGGGCCAAGTTCAGCTTCCACTTTCATCGTCTGGAATCCATGCCCTTCAGTCAACAACCAGAGGAATCTACAGATCACTTTGTTAGTCATTGTGGAGAAAAAGGCAGAGACTGTGATTTTTCTGATACAGGACTGGCTAAGAGAATCACCGAGTTGGTGATAGCATCAACACTGATTGAGGTTTATCAAAAAGATCTTTTCAACAAGCCAAAAGGGTATACTCTTGAAGCAATACGGAATGGATGGGCTCAGATATGAGGCAATCCTTGCAGGACAGCAAAGTCTCCAAGCAACTATTGACACAGTAGCTAGCTAGGTCAACCAAGCTCAACAAACCATGTGGAAGCTGTGGTCTTCTGCATACGCCTCTGGCACATCATGACATATGCAAGGCATCTGGCATCAAAGAGCACTGGAAGTGCCAGTGTAAAAATCTTAATGCACCAGGGGTGACCAAAGCTCGTGACAAAACCTCCAGATAGGTGACAACTAGATACAATGCTCTGACAGGAGCAGAAGGCATTCTAAGCAATGGATGGGAAATGCACCCATGAGGTGGCTAGCAGAACTGAAGAAGTGGACAATGACAGTGATCAAAGTCCAACAGAGCATAGTGAACAAGCATTTCATGCTGTTCACATCACGGAATGTGTGGATGCCATTGCTCCATTAAGCATTCACAACCATCAATATCATATGTCCTCAAAGTTGGATAACACACTTTATGGGCAAGGATTGATATCAGGGCAATGCCAATATTCTCCTTATTAGAATCCTAAAGGATATGCACCCACAGAAGTGGAAGACAATGGCACAGCCAACAACTGCAAAGCTCATGGCGTACAATGGATCAGCAATTCCATGCATGGATCCATTACATTCGAGTGCAGATATGGGCAATCACAATGGCTGTCACAGTTTTACATTATAGATACCATAGGTCCATAAAATGCAGGCCTTGCTTGTAAAGGCCTGATATTGTTTACAGTCCATGAGTCCAGTCAAATGCCTGAAGGAAGATCAGATCTAGAAGACCAACCTATCAATTTGGTCCTCAACATTACACCGAAATAACCAGGTCATTTGACATGGCAGCTAGTTTTGGAGATGAAATCTTATACTTGTGAGGACATACTGTTCCATCCATTGACTCTCCATGTAAATGTAGTGTTCGTAATAAGGACGAGCCAAAGATCAAGTTAGATAAGATGAAACAAGATGGGGTTATTCACAAAGTTCAGGCAAACACGGACTGGTGCGGCGCCATAATGTGTTGTCATAAAATGACGGGTCAATCAGAATATGCTTTAGAACCTGGAATTCTGAATAGAGAGTTAGTGTGCTGTCCACATTAAATTCCTACACTGGAGGAATGAAATCCGAAGCTTGAAATTGGTTGCAAAGAATGACTATTGGTCAGTTCACTTGGCAAAGAATTCACAAGCATTGCCTAATTTCAGGGCTCCATTTAGGCATATTGCTTTCAATGATCTTTCCATTAATCTGTCTATCAGCTAAGACCTCTTTCTACAACATACAGACAGGATCACTTGTGAAGTACTAGCATGTATCTGTATCGCAAATGACATTGCTGCCATTAAAACAAAGAAGGAATACAATCACAACCAATGTTTATTGATGGAGGCAGCACATAGAGAGGGACATGTTTTCAACAGTCGCCAGTGTGGAGTCAATGCTCAACAAAACAACTTTTTTGGCTTAGTTTACTCGAGTAGACATTTCCATCCAGACATGCAATGCCAACTCCACAAGATAAGGAGGTTTGAGGCTGGGCAGCTTACTTTCTCCATACATTCCCAACAGAAAGCATCACCACTTCAGGAATTGTTCAGGAAAGGAGTGTGTTTTCAATGGCACAAAGATCACCAACATATGTTCACTGAGTTCAAGAATTTGCTATCTGAGGAAACATCCTCACTACAATTCTTTGATCCAAGAGAGGAGATGATCTTGGAAGCAGGTGCTTCTCAAAAAAGACAAGAAGTTATAAATTTAAAAAGGCAAAGCTAATTGCATTTTATTCCAAACGCTTATCAGCAGCCCATCAAACTACTCCAACATAGAGTGCAGGACATTAACTCTCATCTTTGGGGTCATGCAATTCCAATCCTACCTCTTTGGGAAGAAAATTATGGCGGAGACTGGTCACAAACTTCTCAAAATGATTTATGGAGATTGTTAACCAGCGCAATGCCTAGGTTACATTTCTTAGCTAAGGTACAAGGCTACGGCTTTGGTATACAATATAAACCATGTAATTTACTGTTTACATCAGATAACTGAAGCAGATTGGCAAACCCTATCAAAACCACCAACATTTCACTAGATTTGCAGGTAAATTCGATTGACGGTGAAGTCAAAGATATCCTACAAATAGACTTGATGTATTCTGGGCAGCGTAAAATGCCAACAACGACAACAGAGATATCTAAGGACCTGACTCTACAAGGACTCTGGAAGACTATAGATAATGGATGGCCAGATCCAGTTCAAGATATTCAGAAGGCACTGAGATTGTTTTGGACATGCCGGGATGAGCTCAGGATATCCTTTGGTGTTACCTTTAAAGGAAACTGGTTCTCTTTCCTGAATTACTGAGACCGGGTATTTTGTAACAGTTACACCAAACACATATGGGCATAGAACATGCTAGAACGTGAGCACAAGAAACAGTGTTTTGTCCAAGGATTAGTGGTGACATTGAGGCAACTGTCGGGGGGTGTGAGGCATGTCGAGACTACTTGCACAACTAACACAAGGAAATGTTACTACCTCACAAAGTTCATGCACACCTGTGGCCCAGGATTGCCACTGATGGTTTCATGGCCACAGTAATAATTTCTTATTCATGATGGACTATTTTTCTAAATTTCCAATAATATGTCAGTTGAAGGATATGTCCAGCACAACTGTTGCACATACATTGAGTGCTATTTTCAGCTTGTTTGGAGCACCGCAGGAGATCGTTTCAGGCAATGGACTTCAATATACAGGCAAGCCATTCTAGAACTAATGTGAGAAGTGGGGAGTGGATCAGATTACTTTGTCATCACCTTCGATACAGGTCATTGTGAGAACAATCACCAGCTCAGACTAGATTTATAGTGACCAGGGGCGTATCAGCAAACCACTGTCGCACTTCATAGACTCATGTGAAGTTCTGAAATGTTTGCTGTATTGTAAATGATTATTGGTTGTTTATTAATAGGGGATAATTTTAAGTTAGTTGTGGAAGTAGATGTGGCTATAATCTTTGTACATCACCAAATAGGAAATGATGTAATATACCACATGATAGGAAGTCCGCAGTGTGTTGTCATCCAAGTAAAATGTGTCATCAAGAGCTCTCCAAGATTGTACATGTGCTAATTAACCTTGATGAGCAAAGAACCCACATTTGAGTTTACCAATCCTATTTAAGTGGTTGGTACATGTGCGTTCAATCTGAACTAGGCAGCGCTGTTTTAAAATTAGGGGTCGTCCTTGTAGGACAGAATGAGGAGAAATTTTTTCTCAGAGGGCTGTGTGGCTTTGGAACTTTGCCTCAGAAGGCAGTAGAAACAGGGTCATTGAATATTTTAAAGGGAGGGTGTAATAACTTGAGGTAGGAGCAGGTTTGATGCAGAAAAACGTAACTTTTATTGACGACACATGTTACAATGCTTACATGTTTGGTGCCCTCTGTCTACCGAAAGCCACACCCTTTAGCACCGACCCATGGTTGATAGACAGGAGGGAGGGACAATCAATCCAATTACTACATTTCCTCCCCCTTAAGTTCATTGTATGTTTACTACAACAACACGTCTGAAAACTAACAAAACAATTGTAATGTCTCTTGCCTTTAACTTCCTTTGGCAATCACTTCTAGGCTATGACTAGAAATTAAGTCTCTGAGGTACTTTCCGGGTTGGTTAGAGTGACGCAGCCCTTCTGAGGGAGGTTCCAGAACAGGAACAATGGGTTGCATATATTGATGTGTCATTATAATTGGATGGTTCTGCATTCACCAGTTCGTTGGGTGTGTCAGGAATAGCAGCGTAGAGCGACCACTCATTTCAGGGATTGGCAGCGAAACATCAATCACAGGTTGATCTTACGGTCTTTGAGATGTTTCTCTTGCTCGAATGTGATCCACATGTTTGCGCACTGGTCTGTTATCAACTTGAACTCAAATTGACAATGGACCAGTTCCTGAAATGATGGCTCCTGGAGTCCAACATGGTCCACTTCCAGAGTGACGCACATACACAGGGTCGCCTACTTTAAACGCACAAACACTGCTGTGAAGGTTGTGGTTCAGCTTTTGAGAAGTTTGTTTCTGTCTCACCTTCCCCTACAAATTGGGAAGCACCAAATCCAGTCATGTGCACAAGCGACGCTTCATCAACAACTCTGACAGCTTGGAGCCCATAGTAGTCTGTGGTGTTGTGCGGTAACTCAGTATGAATCTGGAAAGATGAGAGTCCAAAGTACCTCCAGACAACTCCTTCATGCCGGCTTTAAAGGACTGGACAGCTCTTTTGGTGAGACCATTGGATGAAGGATGCCTGGGAGTGATCTTTATGTACCGGAAACCGTTCTGATCCATAAACTTCTGAAATTCCATGCTGATGAAAGCTGTTCCATCATCAGACACAATAATCTCAGGCAAACTGTATACTAAAAGAATGACGCAACTTCTCAATAGTTGCAGCTGAAGTTGGTGTTATTACCTCGTAGACATTAAACCACTTTGAATGGGCATCAATCAGCAACAGAAACATGGTGCCTAGAAATGGTCCTACAAAGTCAATATGCAGTGTGACCCAAGGTTGACCAGGCCATTCCCATGGGGGAAGAGGACCTGAAGCAGGTAGCTTCTGGTGCTGCTGGCAAAGGAAACAGTGTTTAAACATGCGCTTGATGTCACTATCTATTCTTAGCCAGCAAACATAACCATGTACCAACATCTTCATCCTTGACGTGCCTGGGTGTGTGCTGTGGAGCTCTGCCAAGAGTGACTCTCTGCCCTGGGAAAGGGCTATGACTCTGGAACCCCACAGCAAGATTCTGTCCTGACAATTCAGTTCAGTGCTTCTGGAATAAAAGGGACACAGGTTATCAGACACAAGGGTACTTAGCCAGCCTTGTAAAATGAAATCTTTAATCTTTGACAGTATTGGGTCTCTGCTTGTCCAATTCTTAATCTGTTTAGCACATACTAGTGATGAATCCAAAAAAGATAACAACACTAACTCTTGTGGAACGGGCATATTAGAAGGACTGCCAGCTAACGGAAGACGACTGAGTGCGTCTGCATTGGCTATATGCGAGCCAGGGTGGTATATGAATGTGTACTAATAAGCTGATAGTGTCAGTGCCCAACGCTGGATTCCTGCTGAAGCTATAGGTGGAATAGCTCTGTCTTCGCTGAACAAGCTTGTTAGCGGCTTATGGTCAGACACAATTGCGAAATGTCACCCATGCGGGTATTGGTGAAACTTCTTAACGCTAAACACAACTGGCAGCTCTTCTTCCTCCAGCTGGGAATAGCCCTTTTCAGACTAGGAAAGTGTTCTTGAAACATAGCCGATGGGCCTCTCTGACCCAACCACCATTTGATGTGACAGTACGGCTCCTATGGCATAGGGAGAAGTATTGCATGTTAGCACTAGCTCTTTAGCTGGGTCATAATGTACCACCAAGCATGATGAATGAAGCAGTTTCTGTGCTGCTGCAAAGGCTTTTTCTTGCTGTGAGCCCCATGACTAGCGGTGGTTCTTCCTCAGCAACTGGTGGAGCAGTGTAAGCACAGCGGACAGATTAGATAAAAAACGGCTGCAATAATTTATCATCCTGAGGAATGAATTAAGTCCTGTCACATTACAGGGTGATGGTGCATCTTCAATGGCTTGGACCTTGTCTTCAACAGGGTGGAACCCCATAACGTCCACTCTCTGGCCCAGGGAGGTTACCTCAGATGCCTGAAACGTGCATTTTTCTCACTTCAAACCCACACCAGCTTCCATAAATCTTTTCAACACTTTCACAAGGTTGGCTAAAAGTTCAGCTTTGGTCAGTCCAGTGACAAGGACGTCATCTAAGTACATGACCACAAGTGGAAGTCCCTGTAGGAGACTCTCCATAGTTCGCTGAAAAATGGCACATGCAGATGAAACACCGAAAAGCTACTTGGTGTACTGGTAGAGGCCTTTGTGAGTATTGATTGTCAAATATTCCCTTGAGGTGCTGCCCAATTCCAACTACTGATAGGCATGACTGATGTCTAGCTTTGTGTATGACTTGGCTCCTGCTAACTTGGATACAAATCATTGATTTTGGGAATGGGGTACTTGTCTAACTTTGCTGCTCTGTTGACTGTCAGTTTGCTGTCACCTCATAGACATATAGTCTGGTCCAGCTTGACAACTGGGACAGTGGGTGCGGCCCACTCAGAAAACTAGACAGGCTGAATTATTCTCAGGTTTTCCAACCTACACAACTCTACTTCCACTTTTTTCTTTTAGTGAGTCAGGCACTGGCCTGGCATTGAAGAAGTGTGGTGTTGTCTGCATGCCTTTCAGTTTTCCCTATTGATCTTGAAAAACAGTGTCACATTTCTTCAAGAGCTCTGGAATTCCAAACTTCAAATGAAATATTTCTGACCAGCCTAGTTTTATTTTTTGCAGCCAATCTTGACTCAGGGACTGGGCCCTCCCATCTACAGCCATCACAGGAAGCTGGGCTGTCTGCTGTTTGTAGCAGACTGGAACAGCAGCAATACCCCTGACATGAATGGGTGGGCTCTCCAGTGTAGGTTCTCAGTTTGGTGAACATGTGTTCCAATGTCAATGGCTGACTCCCTTCACTGAGGTACTTGAACGTGTGCTCCCCAACAAAAGTAGCTGAAGCATTGGTGTCCACCTCCATTTGCAGTTGTTTGCCATTCACCTGCATTGTCACTGCAATGGGCTCAGGTTTAACAGCAGTCACACGATACAGAGAATATGCATCAGCAGCACCAGTTTCTGCATTGCCAGATTTGTTCTCTGCTTTGCTGTTTGTTTATTTTTTGTTCTGCACTTCCTAACCAGGTGTCCTTTCTTGTGGCAATAGTTACACTCTGCCTCTCTAAATCTGCATACGTCTGCTCCATGATTCCTGCCACATCTAAAGCAAGTGCATAACCTGTCAACTGATGCATTGTTATTAGGCTTCCTGATTCGTCATTTGGTAGACAGGGAATCGCGCTGAAAATCTGCTGTGCCACTTCTTACGCTATGCTCAGCAGCAGACCTCTGTCAAACATGGCGCACTGTGCCATTATTCACATATGTTGAGAGTCTTTTGCGGAATGCTACATAGCAAGAGGAAGTTCGCGAGCGGGCTTAAAATCAATATCCAATTCAGCAATCAAATGACGCTATATGGCGTTGTCATTCAGCCCATATACAAGTCTGTCCCACAGCAGATCATTCAAGGCACCCCGGAACTCAGTACTCGGTCAGCTCTTTCAGGTTCACCGCTACCATAGGTTCCCCTGGAGTGCAAATTCTCGTGCTGAGCTTGAAGCGCTGCATACTTCTGCATAGTTACAGAAGGTTTTGGCTGAAAATGAAACTTCACAAGCTCCACTAACTCGTTGTACTACTTAACACTGGGTGCATTCGGGAGAGTCAGGCTTCTGATAAGATTATACATTTTGCTTCCACACACTTTCAGCAGGATAGCTCTACATTTACTTCATCAGTAATTTCAATTGCAATAAAATAGAAACCGAGCCTCTGGACATACTTACTCTAATCCTCTGCATCCGCATCGTTGGGATCAATCCTCCCGAACAACAACATGATCGGTAAGTATTTCCCAACGTTGTGTTACTCACAGTAATCAGGGTGAAGTATGTACCATAAGTCGGTTTTATCCTTGTCACTAACTGTAATAACTTGAGGAAAGAGCAGGTTTGGTGCAGAGAAACTTAACTTTTATTGAGGACACATGTTACAATGCTTACATGCTTGGCTCCCCCTGCCTACCCAAAGCCATGCCCCTTACTGCCAACCCACGGTTGATAGACAGGAGGGAGGGACAACCAATCCAATTACTACACAGAGGTAGATAGATTCTTGTTAGGCAAGAGAATCAAAGGTTAATGGGGGAACTCAAAATAGAAACAGATCAGCCATGATCTTATTGAATGCCTGTGCAGGCTTGAGAGGCCAAGTGGCCTACTTTTGCTCCTGTTTCGTATGTTCTTTCTGTTCAGCAGTAAGAAAAGGAAACAGCATGTACCCCTCTACACACCTGTAATCCTCCCACACCCTGCCCCACACACACACACACACCCATACTCCACAGACAGCTGAACCCCACACGCAGCCAAACCCCCCACACACCCTAACCCCACACATACCTGTACCTCACACATATCTGTACTTCACACACATGCACCCAAACACATGCACCCAATCGTTTGCTGACTAGTAAATCCTTACTAACCTCTTGCTTCATTAGCACCATTGAGATCCAGAGGTAACTGAGCATTTGCACTTTTTCTTGTCCATTTCCTAATTTACTGAATGTTTCTGCCTTAAAGTTGTAGCCGTGAACTTGGTCCTTTCATTCTGAATTAAAGAATTTTTGTCACTTCCAGGAGAAAAACAAACAGAACTCCAGTGAAGGAACTAACCCACTAATTAAGGATAATGGCTTTTATTTTACCAGCCAAAGACAACTATAATTTTAATTGCAAGACACAGAATAGCAGACAGCCTTCACAAAGGTAACTACAGCTCTACTTTGTGCATTCTACCAATCGCCATTCTCACTTGATTTGCACCTTCTTCAGCCATAGTGTACAATCACAATGCTGCTGTGAGCACTGAAGCCTGCCTGCTTGTCTGACAATGACTGGATCAAACCCATTGCAGAGAACACAGAATTAGGTTACACCAGGCATGATCAAATTACACATTTCAGACAAACTGTTGGGTGTGTCTGCCCTTCAAGGGGATCAATCAGAAATCTGATCCAACTCACTTGGGCTGCAAATAAACACGACCTAAGGATATTGCTAAGATATGCAGTAAAGTTATTGGAGAGTGAAGTGAAAGAGCCAAGAGCTGATATTCTGTCTGCTGCTGAAGACTGGAGACGGAACTGTTTTTAAAGGCTGTGCAGGAGTTTCCAGGTTGTTCAGCTGTTTTCACCAATTCTGCACTGGTTTTACATCAGTGGGAATAAAAGTGAGAAGACCCAGGAAATCTGTGTGTAACGCCCTCTAGAGGCCACAAAATGCTCAAATTTTTGAAGGAGCAAATGTGCAACTCACTTGGACAGAATTCTCTGCCTATATTTCAAGAATGGCAGCTGTGGCCCTGTTGAAAAAAAGTGTAATTAAAGAATTCTTTCTCATGGGGTCTGCCGGTAAGATGCACACTGTGATAGGGCAAACTCTGCTTGACCACTTATAATATCTATTTCAATGGATAGTAAACAAAGAATCCAAGACAAAGCCAAGAAAAATGTTGAGAACAACACCAGTGACTCTTCATTATATTCATTGACCTGACTAAAGCATTTGATTCAGTAAATCATGAGGCTCTGTGGATTGTACTCCAAAGATTTGGATGTTCTGGAAACTTCACCACAATCCTGCAACTGCTTCATGACGATATGCTGCAACTGTCTTGAGTGGGAGATCTGAAGCAGACGCCTTCAAAATCTGTACTGAGGTCAAGCCCCCAACTTTTACAATCCACCTGACAGTAGCTATTCACCTCAAAGATCAACCATCCTTGGATGTGAGTATTAAATAACGCCTGGATGGAAAACTCTTTAATCTGTCATCTCAGTGCCAAAACTAATCTGACCGCCATAGATATACATGATCTACAGTGTGTGGATGACTGCAGTGGTGTTGCCCACTCTACACCAGATTTGCAAGCCGCTCTCCATCTCTTCAATTTTTTATACAAGAAACTCTGCCTGCCCTTGAATGTTGCCAAAACAAAACACATATCACCCCACAAATTCCATCTCCCATACATGCTGAAGAGGACACTCTGGAATATGTTGAGCACTTCCCATACCTTGGTAGCCATCCCTCTCAAAAGGCCACCATTGACGAGGAGATCCAACACCAGATCAGCTGTGCCAGCTCTGCCTTCTACGAACTATGGCAGCGAGTGTTTGACAACAAAGACTTCTGCAAGCCAACAAAAGACCTAGGGTATGGGGCAGTAGTCGTCACCACCCTTCTGCACTGCCATGAGACCTGGACTGTGTATCAGCAACACATAGAGCATTAGAGAAATCCTGTCAGCAATGCCTCCGCCACATCCTCCAGATTCAATGGGAATACCATCAAACAAGCACTTGTGTCCTTAAAGCCAACTCCACAAACATTCAGGCAAAACTCCAAAATCAATTTCGATGGACTAGGCATTGAAAAGCATCTCCCCTGCCATGTCTTGTTTTCTCAACTCTCAAATGGCCAATGTTCCAGGGAGGACAAATAAAATGCTACATAGGCACTTTAAAGCTCTCCTTGAAGCACGGCAGCATTGAAATTAATGATGGGGGGGAGATTGTTGCCAATCGTTCAAAATGGCAACATCTTGTCCCTCAAGCTGCATCAAACTTTGAGACCAAACGCCTTAATGATGAGGCAGAGTGGAAGCAGAGAAAGAAAGAAAAGGAAGCAGCTCCTGCACTCCAGATCCCACTACCTCATAAGACATCCTGTCCAAGTGCCCAAAGACCTGTGGGTTGAGGATCAGCCTGTTCAGTCACATGAAGACCCATGACAGAAACTCGTGATCCTGCGTAGACATTATCCTCAAATGAAAAGACAGCCGACAATGATTGCAATGCCCAAGCTTGGTAACATTTTGACATTCAAATAGAGGGGAATGAGCAGGCCCAGGAAACCTTTGGGTAGAATCTTCGGCTCAGCGAGCAGGGGTGGGGCCCGCTTGCAGAGGCGTAAAATGACGTGGGGTGACGTCAGGCGTGTGTCCCAACGTCACTGCAAGTCATGCAGATTTTCAGTTCGACGGGCGTGTAGCCAACTCAGCTGCGCGCCCGCCGCACTGTCAAAGGCCTATTAAGGCTATTTAACAGTCAATTAAATCGTTGACCTGAGCTGCCCATCCAACCTTAAGGTTGGGGGGGCAGGCGAGGAGCTCAGGCGGCCTTTGTATTTTTCATGGAACCTCATCCACGGGCGGGATGAGGTTTCATGAATGTTTTTAAAGTGATGGAAATTTTTTTATTAACATTAATGGACATGTCCCAGCTCATGTGACAGTTTCACAAGAGGTGACATCCTTAAAATTTTTTTCTCCCTTTACTCAAATGTTTTATACGTGAAACTAATCTTCCTGATGCATCTCTGTGCCTTAATTGGCCCGCCCACGTAAATGGTGGCACCCAGCCGATTGGCTGTGCGCCTGCCCGACACCTGCCCCCGCATAACCCTCCCCCCAACGGGGGGGGGGGAGAATTCTCCCATATGTGTCACTCTTCCTGCAGGCCATCAGTGAGAGCAATTTATTTTCAAAAGGGCAGCAGTGACATTCTACCTTTAATAACATTCCAGGCTAATTTATTGAAATTCTGCATGTTCTGTTCAATCAAACATAGTTTTAAATTAACGTAACTCTTAATCTATTTCTCAAGTTACACAGTTTCTTCCCCACTTGACAGATTTATGACACCAATATGTTCCCTCAGGCCCTAAGTTCTGGACACTCACTGACTCCAAGACCCGGTATGAAAGGGTAGGACAGGAAAACTATAAAGGAGAATTTTAATGCAGCTGAGCATTAGGGTGAAGGTGGGTGGGAGGTTGTGGATGGGGGTGTGGCTGTGGGTTGGTGGGGCTGTGGGTTGGAGGGGAGAAATCCCAGAAAAATGCAAGTACATTGGAAAGCTGGCTCCAACCCACAACTTCCACATTTAACTGCAATGCATTAGGCTGCATATGAACAGCCCCTCGGGAAAGTGTGTTGTCAATTTTACTATGTTAATCACTCAATTACAGACATATTAACATGGATTTTGAAGTTTATCTTTGGTTCCACAGCTTTCCCGCTTCTTGGAACTTGCTACCGAAAGCAAGCTGAGAAGGAAGTGGCAGTTGAGGGGTTGAAGCCATGTGAGACTCTTAAACAGGGGGTCTCACTTCCTTCTAAGGTCCGGACCCCATAATAAGTATCGATGACACAAAATAACTTTGGATACAATTTTCACTTTATGGGAAGACATTTATTAACCTGCTAAACAACAGTATATACTTGCAACATCAGTTGCTTAGTAAGACTAGCTCATTCCAGGGTGGTCAGTCCACTGAATGAATTCTTCCGCATGACTTCCTGTGACTGACCAAAAGAGTATAAAGGCTTCCCTGGCTGCAGCAGCGATGTTCTTGTGGGCTGTGGCTTTAATGCCCTTTCCAACTTTGGTCCCTGGATGTATATGGCTCAAATCAGGTCATCCAATTGGGTTTCAGTGCCTTTTAAATTCCACCATGGCTATACAGGACCACCTGCATGTGGTCATTTCCTATTCTCAGCTCTAGGGAGTGTTGGGGGGCAGGGTGGGGTAAGTGCCTCTCTGGATGTATACCAGCAATCCGAATCTTGATAAGGCATGAAGAAAGCCCTTTACACATATTCAGAGGGGCCATTGTCCATGAGCGTTGTAGACAGGGTGCAGTTGGTCTGGGCCACCACCTTAATGCCATGTCCTGACATGTCTCTATCTGTGTGTGTGTGTGTGTGTGTGTGTGTTTGTGTTCAGTTAACTATTTTTATTTTTAAAAAGACCAATATGCGCCTCAGCGATTATGCCTTTTGTCAGAATTCTTCTCCCTTCCATCCTAATGTCCTCTTCACTCTATGTTCCTACCACTCAGTGAGCTCCACATACTGGTCCATACCACAACTGAGTTACATTTTACTTACGAACAGAAATACAAGATATATCAAAATGCCATACAGCCATGACAGGGATTTATGGCAATAAGTACTGAGTACTCACAGCTGCTTTCTTATCTGCTTGTGCAAAAAGATTTGTTCACAATACTTGTTCTCCAAGGTTACTTTACAAACTTTGGAAATGTCACCTACATTTTGGAGATTTGGAGGTGTATTCTGCACTTTGAAGCCCTGATTTATCATATCAGCATGGGTGCCACTTGCACTGTGTTACTTGGAACTATGGTGAGCACCAAGATGACCAACAGCAGCAGCAGGAGCTGCACACCAGCTGCAACAGGAGCAGCAGAACCTGCAGCAACAGCAGTCTATTGCTCACAGACTCGCTGGAGACAGGGGATCAGCAGAGCGGTGCAGTTTTCAGGAAGCCAGATCCAACCGACAAATAGGATGTCTCCTCAGCATTTCTGAACACCTGTACCTCAGGCGGCTCAGGGTGTTGTACTAAGTGACTGCAGAAATTTGTGGCCTGCTGGAATGAGACTTGCTGCCAACTAGACCTGGTGGCTACATTTTACTAGTGGCTATCAAAGCCTCTGGATCCTTCCAGAGGTCCCGCCAGGGTTCATCCAGAGACTATTGCAGGGTCTTGCAACAGGCAACACAAAAATGCAGAAGGCATGTGATTGATTGCTTCTTTGTCAGGCCTGGCAATTATGGCAACTTGCCTACATTGACAGCAGCCAGAATAAGTGAGTGCTTGGGTTTGCAGCTCTGGTTGGATTCCCACAGGAACAGGGAGACTGTCATCTTCAACGTGCACGTGGCAATTAAGGCATCCATAGATCACCCAGTGATGTGCAGCCACAAAAAGATCTTTATGCAGGAATAGGCAGCTACCATGATGGTTTTGCCCTGCGGCAGTCCACTCTCCCAAACATCTCACCATCTGGATTCAGGTTTACCAGGTAGTTGCTCAAAGACAAGAGATGCCCACTTAGAAGGTGGCTGATGACACCTCTCAAAAAAACCAATGGTCTTTTTGGCATAGGAGCAATGCAATGACTACTATATGATCACCAGACGTATCATTGATCATGACACCAGAAAGCTGAAGATATGCTTTTGTTCTGTGATAGACAGCAAGGTTTAAACAACGAAAGACACAGAGGCTCCTCGGGTGATTTTGAGGAAGAGGAGGAGGGAGAAGAGGAGCAGGTGATGAGAGAAATGCAACATCACCCATTTTTACCTAGGTGGCTTCATTATTGTGAGGTTCACTTAGGTACCACTGGTGCACCCATCTCCCATGACAACCACAGGCAAAAGCTACTTTTGCAGCCCCCCCTCCCCACCACCCTTAATGGCACTAACACAAAGAGGTCCTGAAAACAACCAAACCTTCTTACATCATTCTCCCCCCAACCCTGACCCCCACCATTGCTTTGTGTGTCGGTCATGTCTTCCTAATCATCGTTGTATAACTGAAAAGCCACTTGCCAATCAATAACCAGGGATGGGAAAGACATAAAAGTAATGCATAAGGATAATATTTATTGGTTCACATATAAAACACATACTCTTGTGCAACTCCAAAGCTTTACTTTTCCTTGTCCTGCAACTTCTCTGAGGTGCAATACCTGTGCCTTTAGCAGAGGTAGAGGCAGGTTGCTCATATCCCTGCACTGACAACTGTGATGCTCTTGGCTGACATGCTCTGGGTTTTGAAACCTGTGATGGTTCGGCCATAAACTGTTCTACCTGCACCTGTGCAGGAACAGACTTAGCCATTACAACAGGAGGCAGCATGTGGGGCAATGATTGAGGAGGGTGGAGGCACTGAGGTGAGTAGTGGAGGTGCTGAGACCCCACATCCATGTTCCCTCTCGCAGTCATCCTGCTCATGGTGCAGCCACACTTTGTTGCAGATCAGTGAGGCAATGCAAGGTCAAGGCTCTGGTATTAGTCATCCTGTTTTAGGTGGCAATCGTTTCATTTATGAATGCCTAAATGCACTGGTGTGAATGTCATGCTTGACACTCCATGCAGCTGGCTACTTTTTCCATGGATGAAGACATTATTGGCCTGTGACATCATGGCACTGATGTAAGTTGAACTCCCCAATCTCTCTGCAAGCATACATAGTATGGCTGGAATGCCTTCCATTACCTTGCACATTCTTTGCAGCTGCTTCATAAGTATCTTCTTTGTCGATGGCCCTGAGGTTCAGCATCTGCATCCTGATGATCAGAGCTTAGAGCGTCTTGCAGCTACCCACACAGTGCCTCCACTGCTGTCCCTATCTCCACAACCATTCGATGTGTGAGTCACCATGTGAAACCCCCACTTTTTGCCACACTGGTCCTATCAAAGTCTGAGTATGTGAGCTGGTACTTGCTGCAATATGATTGTCCAGCCTCAGAGGGACTTAGCTCCTCTGAAGCAGTGGCGGTGAGCTGGAAGATATCCTATAGGATTTATGAAGGCCTTGTGGGAGATAAAAGATGTAACTGAATACTGTTATGACAAGATAAGGATATGAAGGAATAATTAGATCGTGAGGGATGGGTACATCTTCAAGGTAAGTTGACATAAGGAGTGATGTGTTAGATTAGGTTTCAGATGACAGAGTGAGCGAATTAGGTGATACAACATCAGGATGTACGTGTGAGTACTATCGCTCCTACTTTTCCTGCCCTGCTGAGGTCATTGATCTTTTTCCTACATTGTATCCAAGAACATGGCATCATGCTGCTGCTGCTGCTGCTGCTGGCCTGTTGTGCTCCTTCTAATGACACGTCCTTGGCCTACCCAGCTGGCTTCTTCCTCCCATCATTAGTGAACAGTATCTCCTTCTGGGTCCTCACAGTCTCCAGCAACACATCTTGGGAGGCGTCACTGAAGCATAGTGCAGCCTTTGACCTTCTGGACTCCCATTTTTTCACTTCCTTCCTTTGGCTTCCAATTTTAAACTCTTTCAAATTGAATCTTTAGATACTAGAATTGAAACCACATTAGGCAGGTCATCATCATGCTTGCCGACTTTAATTGGTCGAGAGACCCGGAAATGATATGGAAAAACATTGGTTGGGTTATAATACTGCCAACAGACATGCTGCACTTACCTCCTGGATTCCTGTGCACTACTGGATCTTCCCAGCTGTGCCCACCATGTCCTGAACTTTAAATCCAGCCCTTTATCTTAAATACTATTAGTAAGGTTGAAGTTATTGGAGAATAAGTAATTCAATAATGTTACCAAGTGATATTACTGATAATAGTATGAATTACCATTTCATTTTAAAGCCTTTACTTTTAATTGTTCTAATATATTTTGGCAAGTTGGATCTTGCTCTTGCATGAACTTTTAATTGTAGTTATAAGGCAGCATAAATGATTCATCTATATAGTAACAGTGCTGGCTTCTTTAGAAATCAGTGCTCACATTTTTTTAATTTGGACTCTGATTGGTAACCTTTACTTATTTTGAATTTTAAGCAGTAATTTTGAATTCCGGTGGTGTTTATGATGTGTACTTTAAAATATTAGGGAGATAAAAACAAGCCATAAAGGTGACCGCCACCATTAGCGAAGACTCATACCTTCAGCACCAAGAAAGAAAGTTGGGCAATTGCTGGGTGTTGGGAACGTTCTCCTCGTTTACAAGAAAAGTCCCTTGCATGTATGAGCAAGCCATCAGGGCAATTGGGTGAAGAGCAGCTAAATCACCAAATTGAACAAATGTGTACCTGCTAGGGAACAATTTTAACTTGACCAAATAGGCATTACAAAGGCACGAATGATGAGATAGGGTCAGTAGATTTTCTGTCTAATTACCACTCACATTTCAGCTGCCACTATTTTAAAGGGATTCGTAACGGTGCAGGGAACCATCGACTGGATGCACACGGCTTTGCAGACCCCACATCTCAACAGGAAGATGTACAGAACCATGAAGATTCCACTCCCTGAACCTGCTATTCGTGTGGGGCCAAGCACAGCCCATCATGTTGGTCCCATTCCCACTATCCTGGCAGCAGTCCTGATGCTTTTACCCAGCACGAGTCAGTCATTCCCACCATGTTGAATGAGTGAATGGCTGCTCAGCGACAAGGACTAGCCTTTCAACACGTGGCTCATGACTCTCCTCCGCAATCTGACCACACATGGACAGGACCTCTACAATGAAAGCCATGCTGTGACCAGAGGTGGCATGGAGCAAAACCATTGGCCTTCTTAAATGTGGTTCTGCTGGCTGGGCAACTTGATGGGTGAGCCCTCCAATGCATGAGGTCATGTAGTGAATTTTCGAGGCCCCACAAAATCAGGAATGGGGGCCACGAACGTACAAGCAAGGATGGCATGTCAACTTCCCAGCATCAAGTCCTGGTGCTGTCAATAATCACCAGGACAAGTTAAGGGCAGGACAGAAATCCTACTCCCCTCCCCATTGAGGCTATTTAAGACCATTGAAGAGCTTGTCAAGAGCTTGTCACGCTTTGAAGTTCAAAGTTTTAAAGGACACAGGGGTAACACGTGCTTTCTGAAACAGATCAGTGAGGGAAGGTGTGTATAGAGTGGGGAGCCAGTCATGGCTGCCTCAGGGTATCAGGGCAGCCCCATAAGTGGGTCAACTGAGCAGACGGGGACTTAGCCTTTGGTGAGGGGGGTGGCCTTGGCACTGTGCAGGTGTCAGGGAGAATGGGCTTCCAGTATCTGGGCATTGAACTGGGTCAGCATTTACCTGGCATCGTGGGGGTAGAACAGTAGGGTGCAAGGCTGTCAAGAACTTTTGGGCAGCCACCTGCCTAGAAGGAAGGATACAACTGACAATGGGGGCACGACTTTCAGATTTTGGGCTGCAGAAAGGGTGGAACTCAAACAGCAGGAGAGAACAGGAGAGGAAAGAGGGACAGGAAAGAGATGTAGGCCCTACCCTCAACTCAGGGTCTACCACTGAAGATGACTGAGACTCAGCACCACAGGAGACTGAGGATCAAGGCTCAAGGCATTCAAGGTTCTCCAGGCTCAAGGTCACAGGCATCTATGACTTTATTGCTGAAGAGCTCAAACTTTGCAGCCTTGGTCATCATATTCTTCCAATGCCTGTCAAAGCCATTGTGACCTTGAACTTCTTCACTTCTGACTCCTTCCAAAGATCATTTGCGGAACTTAGTAGCATCTTTCAAAGAGCAGCACAACACTGCATCTTGCAAGTCACTGATACCCTCTTTGTGAGAGCTGGACAGGACATTTAATTCCAGCCAACTGTGGCCTTGCTAGCACAGAGGGCAATGGATTTTGCCTTCATCCCTGGATTTGCCCATGTGCAGGGCAACATTTATTACACACATGTGGCCATCAAGGCACTGAGTGACTGGCCATTCAGATTCATCAACAGGAAGGACTTCCACACCTTCAATGTTCTGTGACCACAATAAGAATTTCCTCCATGTATGCACTTGTTTTCCTGCAGCTGACATGCCTTCATTCTCTGACAATCCAAGCAGCCTCAGATCTTTACTCCAAACCCCAGAATGCATGGATGGACCCAGTGCAAGGGAACATCTGTTGGATCCCATGGACATCAGTGCGCAATTCCTGCATCTACTGCAAGTGCTGTCACATAGAAACTAGGAGCAGGAGTAGGCCATTCAGCCCTTTGAGCCTGCTCCGCCACTCATTATGATCATGGCTGATCATCCAACTCAATAGCCTGCTCCCGCTTTCTCCCCATATCCTTTGATCCCTTTCGCCCCAAGAACTATATCTAACTCCTTCTTGAAAACATACAATGTTTTGGCCTCAACTACTTTCTGTGGTAGTGAATTTCACAGGCTCACCACTGTCTGGGTGAAGAAATTTCTCCTCATCTCAGTCCTAAATGGTCTACCCTGTATCCTCAGACTGTGACCCCTGGTTCTGGACTCCCCCACCATCGGGAACATCCCTTCTGCTTCTACCCTGTCTAGTCCTGTTAGAATTTTATAGGTTTCTATGAGATACACCCTCATTCTTCTGAACTCCAGTGAATATAATCTTAACCAACTCAATCTCTCCTCATATGTCTGTCCCACCATCCCAGGAATCAGGCTGGTAAACCTTCGCTGCACTCCCTCTATAGCAAGAACATCCTTCCTGAGATAAGGAGACCAAAACTGCACACAATATTCCAAGTATGGTCTCACCAAGGCCCTGTATAATTGCAGCAGGCATCCCTGCTCCTGTACTCGAATCCTCTGGCTATGAAGGCCAACATACCATTTGCCTTCTTTACCGCCTGCTGCACCTGCATGCTTACCTTCAGTGACTGGTGTACGAGGACACCCAGGTCACGTTGCACATTCCCCTCTCTCAATTTATAGCCATTCAGATAATAACCTGCCTTCCTGTTTTTCCACCAAAGTGGATAACCTCACATTTATCCACATTATGCTGCATCTGCCATGCGTTTGCCCACTCACTTAGCTTGTCCAAATCACACTGTTTCTCCATGAGAGTGTCCACTCTCTCAGTGGAGGAGCTCATGCACTTAAAACCCTAAGCCATTGAGACACATATGAGCTGGATGGACTTCTCCATCCTCTGTCCATGACCCCGCACTGCCTCAGGGAACTCTTTCATGAGAAGCACATCTGTTGTTGCTGTTCAAGATAAAGCCTCCTTTCCTGTGGCTCCTGACACCCTACACCCAGCTGAGTAGGGCTGTATCTGTCCTCCATCCTCCAAGGTGAACTGACCACAGCTCATTTCTGCCTCCGGTATCTTCTGCTGCATACTCGTGCTGTGATTATTACCCTGTGCCACCCTAACTACATATGTGCACAGAGCCACTGAGGTGAGAGAATCTTCTCTGATAGATGGTGTCCTCATAACATGTGATGATGTTTCTTCTCATGTAGTTCAGTATTGTGAAGGTAGAGCAAGAGGAGCCCTGAATCCCATTAATGACTACTTTGCCCTCTGAAGTCACCAATTCCACCATGAGCTCCTGTTTTGCCAGGCCCAACTGCCTCCTCTTCCACTATCTTGGCTAGGTCCAAGGCATTTGCCTCCATGGGGGTCTCAATAGAGGAAGGGCACCCCTCCTCCCATCTGGGACATTTCCCTCACCATGTGTAAGCACTTCCCATACAAATGGTTCTCATACAACACTGGTTAGGCCACAACTGGAGTACTGCATGCAGCTCTGGTCACCATATTATAGGAAGGATGTGATTGCGCTGCAGAGGATGCAGAGGAGATTTACCAGGATGCTGCCTAGGCTGGAGAGTCTGAGCTATGAAGAAAAATTGGATAGGCTAGGGTTGTTTTCCTTGGAGCAGCAAAGATTGAGAGGGGACCTGATAGAGGTGCATAAGATTATGCGGGGTATAGATAGGGTGGATAGGAAGGCACTTTTTCCACTAGTAGAGGGATCAATAACCAGGGAGTATAGGTTTAAGGTAAGAGGTAGATGGCTAAGATTGGAGTTGAGGAGAAATTTTTTCACCCAGAGGGTGGTGGGAGTCTGGAACTCACTACCTGAAAGGGTAGTTGAGTCAGAAACTCCTGTAACATTCAAGAAGTATGTGAATATTTACTTGCATTGCCATAGCCTCCAGGGCTACGGGCCAAGCGTTGGAAAATGGGACTAGTGTAGACTTGTTGATCGGCGCAGACACGATGGGCCGAATGGCCTCCTTCTGTGCTGTAGGCATCTATGAGCCTATGATATGAACAAGTGAGAGCTGGATAAGGTAATGCTGTCTTCCGTGTCCAATTTCTTCCACTGCATGCATTCGGAGCTGTATGTCACAGTGGTGACAAGTTTTCGGCAGTACTATGGCTGTGTGCCATTCTGAGGGGTCAATAATAGCCCTGGACACACACTTCCCCCATCTTCCAGGTGCAGAATACACCCTGCGGTTCCTCAGCTGCTGTGTCTGCTGGAGGGTGCAACCCCTGAGTGCTGATGGAGGGTTGGGGGTCGCACTCACCTTGCCAGACGTATAACGTCATCTAATTTTTTCAGCACTGGATCCATGATCTCCCAAGGCTCACTTCTGCCACTCACAGTAGCAGCAATCTCCAGCCAGGCCTGCATGATTTTATGCCACCCCTCATCTGGCCATCCCTGAGAAAGGAAGCTCCCTCTGTTTCCTCATGGTCTCCTACATGGTATTCAGGCCCATGTGAATGAAGCTAGGGGCAGCCCCAACTTGGATGAGTGGGAGGCTTTGACATGATGTATAGTTTTCCTTTGGGAATTCAGCAACCTCAGTATTGGCTGCCATGGAGAGTCCCAAACTTGATCTGACCCACCTCCGTTCCTGCCCTCACTGGCTGTTACTGGACTGGAAAACTGTCTCCCTATCAATTAGGGTCCTCCCCATTTGAAAATCAGCACTTTAAATGATTCTGCCCAGCCCCCCAGAGGTTGGTTTCTGACCCAAAATCAGACCCCATTGTTCTTTCAAGCTTCCGTGGTGAAAATCCAGCACCATGTCTCCAGATTCATGATGCTCTCTGTGTTTTAAAAATCTGGCAGTCATGGCAATGCAGCACTTGCCATCATCTTTCATGAGCATCTCAAGAGGAGGAGAAGGAGGGAAAGAGAAAGAAGGGAAGGAGGAAGAGGTGGAGAAGGAGGGGAGAAGGCATCCAGGATATCATTGGTTCAGAAGAGCCGTCCTTGAGTGGCTCATCAGACTCCAGTTTCCTGAAAACATCCCCATATCGCTGTTGCTGAACAATTCCTCACCATTACCATCCCTCTTCTATGAACAATCACAGTGTCCTCTTGGCCAAAATCCTGGAATAAAAGCCATGCCAAAACAACTATTCCATACCAACTTTACCCAACAACACGTCCAATAAAACATCCAAAACTCTTCACTCTTGTGTTTTTCTTTAGTGCCTGTCTTGTGGGTGTCTTTGCCTGTTCTAATGCTCTTATTCAGTGTCACTCCACTTGTTGCAGTGTGACTGGTGAAAGGCTGCTGACTTTCAAGTGGGGGAGATTCCAACCGGCATGCAGAATGCCTTGTGCACCTTTGTGCCTTGAGGGCCTGGCTTCAGACTGCACCACCCCAGCTTGGATGACAGCAGTTTGGCTGGCTGAGAGGCTACAGAAGGCGCACTGGTGGAGTGGCAGTTACGGGAGAATGAATGCTGTCATGTTGAGAGAGGACAGCAGGTTTGTGCTCCCACTAGAGTGGTACCTTGGCATCCTAGTAATCTTCTTGAGCACAGATTGCTGGGTGCTGTGCCAACCTGCAAGCCCTTTCCAGCACTGTTATCCACAGCCATGATGGCAGCAGTCTGAGCCTGCATGACCTCAATCTGAGCTTCCACTGTAACACTCAGACATTGGGCGACTTCTGCCTGTACTGCAATGGAAGGCGAGAGTTTGGCCATCAGACGTTTCATTACAGATGGGTCTGCAAGTACCATCATGGAATTGGCCACCATGTCTATGCTGAAAAGGCTGGGCTCCAAGCTCTGCACGAAGCCCTGTATCAAGTGGGAACCAGACTTCTCCAGGCTCCTTGACATTGACAAGTGGGTTTATGGCATGTCTGCCAGTGCACTAAGCACTTGTTTCATGTCTATCAGCCTTTTCCTATATGCCTCCCCATCCAAGTCCTCACTTCAGTCCTCTTCTGCAGAACGTTTTGCAACTGTGCCATCCACAGAGCTGGAACATGTGCCATCCTTTCCCCCTAGCCTTACTGCAGGCCACCCATGACTGGTGATCCCACTTCTAAAGTATGCATAGTGTCAGTATCTGAACTGGTGGCTCAGTTACTGATCAAGTTAGAATGCTTTTTCATCCGGCTTGTCCATGTGCTTACAGCCTTCCTCATGAGGCTGCAGTGACTGGCTATGCGGCCATTCTTGGGTATCTGAAAACATCAAGCAGAAGGTAAGGGTTGGAGTGATTTAAGTGGCGATGGGGAGGGTGTGATGTGGGAGTTGGGGGGAAAGCAAGAGGTCCATGTTTATAGTATATGCGTCTTGTACATCATACCACTTTGTGGGATGAAGGTGACGTGGGATTTGTGAAGGGACATACTGTCACTCTGGATAGTTTCAGCAATGCTGGTTGCAATGGCCTCAGTGATGGCCACATTTGTTATTTGGAGTACCAACTCTTCCAAGGGACTCAGGAGATGCAGCCGTGCCTGTCCCCTGCTGGTTCTTTCCTGCTCTCTGCTGTTAATGTCTTACCTTGTCCTGTTAAAAAGAAGGAAGGGTTTCAGTGAGCGTGTTGCAATGTGTTTGGCTGGTGTGTCCATCGTAGCTGAATAGCTGACAGTATTTAATTATGGACGTAAGGTTGCAGCATGGGTAAGTGTGCAAGAATGAAGAGTCCTGACTGCTAGTTCATGTTAGCTTCAATTGGTGTTAGCCTGGATTGCGCTGTACACCAATCATAGAAATAAACAGGCAGCACAAAGTTTGGGTGCTGTCTACATCACTTCCATGGGGCGTGAAGTTAATAATCTTAACTAACTTCTTTTCCTTATATGTTTCAAATAGATCAATGCTCATTCTTTTAAATTCCACAGAAGATAGGCCCAATCTACTCAATCACTTCTCTTGGACAATCCATGGAATTAACCGAGTAAACCTATATTGCATTTCCTCTAAAGAAAGTGCACTCCTCCTTTAATAAGGAGAGCAGAATTATACATAGTATTACATAAGATATACAGTTATACAGTATAGAATTAGGGCATTCAGCCCAGCCAATCCACACCAGTGTTTATGCTCCATTCGCACTTCCTCCCATCTTTCTTCATCCAAATCTACTATCTTAATGATCTATTCCCTGCTTCCTCATATGCTTGCCTAGCTTCCCCTTAAATGCATCCATGCTATTCACTTCAACCACTCCCTGTGGTAGCTAGTTCCACATTCTTACCACCCTTTGAGTAAAGTTATTTTCTGAATTCCCAATTGCATTTCTTGGTGACTTGTGCTATGGTTTCCAGATATTGATAAAAATCACACTTTAAGCTTGGAAAGATCAGAACTCTTTATCTTTAACTTGCTGTGCTGCCTTGTACAATGGAAGGGCTGGTTTGAACTGGTTCTGTTACACATCACAAGTGCAGCCATGAAATGGGGCCCTTGGTACATTTATATATAACAATTAGTTCCTAGCTAATTAGTTCCTAGCTCTTTACAGGTATTTACAGACAATACAACAATATATAACATCCCTCTTTCTTTAAAATATAACGCTCCTATCGATGTAGCTGTAGTAATTATTAATTTTTCTAAAATAAAGAAGATTATCAATCAACTTTTGGAAATAAACTGAACCCCTTCTTAGAGTCTTTTATAGTGTGGTATTTTTTTTTAAAATATTGTTCACGGTATCGCTTAGGTAGTAAGATGTTGTGCCTCCAACTTGTAGATTTGGCATTCATTGCTCTTAGTGATGAGTTGGCGCACTGCACAGGCACTGTTGTGCATGTTATCCCTGGTGTTACAGGAGTCGTGCTTGCTGTTGCTAATGTTGTATCATTTTTTGGTGATGTTAGTAATGTTGCTCCTCTGGATATTGATGTTTCCGGTGTAGTTGTTGGTCATTTCTGTTTTTTCCAGCTCTGGTATAGGTCAAATGTGGACTCTGTTTCTTCTCACTTGTTTACTGGTTTGGGTCTCAATTATGTATGATCATGGTGTCTCAACTTCAGCAACAACTTTTGCTGAATGTACATGTACAAGTGTACATGTACACTTTGTCCTTTCAACAGCTCAGGTAGGCATTCAGCATGTTTGTTGAAGTGCTGACCTCCTCTTTCCTATGCTTTAGTGAGCTGTTGACTCACTTCTCCCTGGTCACTTGGAGGATGTATTTTGTTTGGCAGAGTAGCCTTATATGTTCTTCCATTCAGCAACTCTGCAGGTGATTTCATGTCAACCTTGAGAGGTGCGGATTAGAGTGACATTAAGGCAAGGTTTGGGTCTCTCTTTATCTCTTGGTATTTCGCAAGGGTGTTCTTGAACATCTGGATGTGTCGAGGGTACTGTGGTTATGAGGTGATAATGTTGAATCTATACTTTCAGCGAACTTCTTAACTTCATCTTCCAGATAAAGGAAACCTTGAGTAGTAGTCTGTGACTAAGAGATACAATTCTTGAATGTGCGTGAATAAATCGGCTCCCACAGTATGCCAGAATCTGAGTGGTACTTCGGTAGTTATCATCTCCGCTTCCTGCTGTGCGTTTCTGTACTTGTGGCATACATTGCATGTAGACACCATATTTTCAATGTATTTTTATATACCTATCCAGTTCACTGCTGACCTGGCTCAGGGGTATACTTCTACATTCCCATATGGTCTTCATGTATCTTCTGGAGAAGTTCTTCTTACATTGTTTTGGGTATGATTGGTGGGGATGCGGATAATTGAGCACCATCTTCCAATGAGATGTCATCTCTTTAGACCAGTACTGCTGTATTGCTGGCTGCGTTTGCTGTATCTTATCAGGCCATCCCTGGATCACTTGCTGACAGAGCATCTGTAAATCCTTGCCTTTGTTGGCCTCATCCCAAATTTGTCTCAGTTTCAGTGGTGTTACATTCACTAGGTAATGGATCTTTATACCTAGATCTTCTATCTCGTGTTTCTCCTGTGGCGACAACCAAGATAGGGTACCTGCCAGCACCATTTCTCTTCCTGGCTTGCATTTCAGAGTGTAATTGTTACTCTGAAGCTTCAATAGTGACCTCAGCAATCTTTCTGGTGCTCTTCACAGATTTTTCTTGCAGATCTGCTCTAGTGGACAATGATCACTCTCCACTATCAATTTCTTCTCTTGGAATTTCTCACATCCATATATGATTGCCAAAAGTTCTCTTTCTATGTTGACATATTTAGTCTCAGCTGAGGTTAGAGCTTTGGAAGCGGATGCTATTGGCTTCCCCTCTTGTACCAGGGCTTCTTCCAATCCATTTTTAGAAGCATCTTCTTACAGAGTGACAGGTTCCTTTCTGTCATAATATGACAGATTTGTCTCCTGGCATATTACCTTTTTGAGTTTGTTGAAATTCATGTCGTGTGACTCTAACCACTGCTACTCTACATCGTCTTTCGTCAGCTCCCACAGGTTTGCTGTGTGCTCTGACATATGTGGTATGAAGGAGCTCATGTATTGCATAAAGCCAAGGCCATTTCTGCACTCTCTCTCATCTCTTGGGGCTTCCATCCTAGAGATAGCTATGATTCTTTCAGGGATGGGCTTGATTCCATTGGGTTTGTACACTATTCTGAAGAACTGGCATTCTGTCACTTTCACAATGTATTTGTCTACATTTAACTTGATGTCAGCTTTCCTGGTTCTCTCCATGGCTTCATGTAGAGGCTAGTTATGATCTTTCTTATCTACACTGTATATCTGGATATCATCCGCTATGCCGACTGCTCATTTGCACCCCATGTATGGCTCGTCTACTTTCTGCCTGAACACATTCTGGCTCACTTTAAGGCCAAAAGGTAGACGCAGGAATTTGTACCATCCGAAGGGTGTGTTGAACGTTGTCAACAGCAAAGATTCTGCACCTAGTTTCACATTCCTGTAGCCATTTCTAGCATCGAGCTTACTGAAGACTTCTGTCCCTGCCAGTGCTGGCTTGATCTCTTCCAGTACTGGAATTGGGTAGTGATGCCATTTGATGGCTTGATTAAGGTCTTTGAGATCCAGGCAAATTCTTAGTCGTCCATTTGGCTTCTCTCTCACCGCAATGTAAGTTACTCAATCTGTAGGCTCGGTGACTCTGGCGATCACCTTTTCTCCCATGTCTTGAAGTTCTCTTTCAAGCTTTCCTTTTAGTTCTATTTGTACTTTACTTACGAAATGAATCACTGGTTTCATTGCTGGGTCAATAGTGATGTGGTCCTCAAAATCCTCAAAGCATCCAACCATCTTATCAAAACACTCTGGGTACATTTGCACCAGATCCTCCTTGCATCTGATCAGAGGGCACTTTTCAATGGGTGTACTCTCTTCAACTCTCAATGTTGCCTCCTTCACCTCACTGTTTACTGAGATAATCTGCAGCTCTTCACAACTCCTCAAGCTCAGGATAGCAGGACCATCTATTTCAGTGATGTTAAAACATACAGTTAACATCTTTATCTTGGTGTGCCCCTCTGATTTTGGTTATTCAAAGCAGTGGAAGCTCAGTTCCCCCGTATGCTGTTAGCATGACATTGTTCAGTTTCAGAACACCATTCTTTGGATAACCATTTTCTTCCAAATTTTCAGGAAAAGGTCTTATGATGTAGTCTGAGTTGGATGATGTTACTCTGCACCCTTCGCTTTCAGATTTATCACTGTAAGCTTTTCTCTGGCCCTCTTCCTGATCTGAATGGTTGTGTGAATGTCTTTTCTCTAGGAACTGTCCACTTCATGCAGTTGTATGTTTCCTATATCTATCGTGTTCTCAGATTCACTATCATCTTCCAGGGTATGGATGTTTTAGTTTCTTTTCCTGTCCATTGTCTGCCACTGGTGCCTCATCTACCACCTTTTCCCTTTGTTTGGCACATCTTTTCCCAATGATTGGCCTTTCCACAAGCTCTGCAGATTGATCCACATGCGGGACATTTCCTTCTGTTTGTGAATTCATGTGGTCGTCTTTCTCTCTGTTTGATGTACATTATTTTGTTGCTGCTGCACTGCATCAATCTTGCTGCCTTTCTCTTTGCTTAATGAAGGCTGACTGTTTGGGTAGTCAGTGTCTTCATCCACCTGCTTGTGGTTTTGTGTGCTCTGGCAGTGTCTACAGCCTGCGATATTGTCAGCTCATCCTTCCCCATTAACGCTTTCTGTACTTCAGGGTCTCGAGATCCCCAAATTAGTTGATCTATCAGCCTTTCATCTGAGCCCTTAGACTTACATTTTCTAGCTGCATTTTTAAAATCTTGTTTCAAAGTTACCAACAGGCTTGCCCTATTCCTGTCTGAGGCCTTGAAATTTACACTAGTAGATCCGATGATTCGATTTTGGCTGGAGGTGAGAGTTGAATTTTTCAAAATTTTTGTCTTTGCTGTCCTCTTCAGTAAGCTCCCAGCTGTTAAATAAATTTAATCCTATATCTCATGCCCACAGAAAGATATAGCTAACTCTCTCTTCATTGCTAGTGCCTTTTAGGAAACTACTGAATGTCAGTTTGCACTTTTGTTCAAACATCAGAAATGCCTCTACAACATCATCAGCTTCCCAATTCATTGTGGGCTGTAGCTGTACATTTATTGCTGCGCCAGTCAACATTTCCTTTTTCTTTTGTGCACTAAGTTTTTCTTCTGGCACTGATATGGGCCAATTTTCCAAATCAGCACTAAATTATTTTAAAATGCTTTAGGTTTACTTTCAGACACTTTGTTGTCATTCAGCACCCAGATGTTGGTCACCATCACTTTAATCTTGGAAAGATTAGAACTCTTTAATTTACCATGCTGCCTTAAACAGAACCAGGTTGAACTGGTTCTGTTACACATCACATGAGTCTCTTGTGCAGCCATGAAATGTGGCTCCCTGGCACACTTACACATGTTCCTAGCTAATTACTTCTTAGCTCTTTACAGATATTTAGAGATAATACAGCAATATATAACACTTCTAGTTATACTGTTGCCCACAAGAGGAAATATTCTCTCTGTATCCACTCTATTAAAACCTTTCATAATTTTGAAGGCCTCTGTTAGGTCATTCCTCAGCCTTTCTTATTCAAGAGAAAAGAGAGTTGCCCGTCAATCCTTTCAGGATATGTATACCCATGCATTTCTGGTATTAGTCATGTAAATGTTCTCTTCACCCTCTCCAGTGCCCCTATATCTTTTGTAATATGGTAACTAGAATTGCACACAGCACAGGTTCGAAACAGGTTTAGCATAAATTCCCTACTTTTCATTTCTATCCCTCTATAAATAAAGCCCTGATCCTTGTGGAGCACCACATCTCACTTTCTGTCACTTTGAATAGCTACCCTTTATTCCCACTCTCTGCTTTCTGTCTTGAAGCCAGCTAGCAATCCATTCTGCCACTTGTCCCCTGATTCCAGCTATCATCCCACCAAGGCCCTGTATTATTTCTTTTTACACTTATACACTAATCCCTTTGTAATAAAGGTTGACAAATCATTTGCTTTCTTAATTCCTTCCTGCATGTTAATTTTCTGTCATTTTTGGGCCAGTACTCCCAGACCCCTCTGAATACCAAGGTGTCCCAGTCTCTCATGATTTGAAAAGCTTCTGCTTCTTTACTTTTCCTATAAAAGTGGATCGATTCACACTTGTCCACATTATATTCCATCTGCCATGTTCTTGCCCACTCATTTAACCTGGCTAAATCCATTTCCATCTTCTTTGCATTCCCCTCGCTGCTTACTTTCCCACCTAACTTCATGTCATCAGCAAACTTGGATACGTTACTCTCAGTTTCCTGATTTCAACCATTGATAAAGACTGTAAATAACTGACACCTAAGCACTGATCCGTAATAATAAAAGCAATATAGTGTGGATGCAGGAAATCTGAAATAAAAACAGAAAATGCTGGAAAAACTCAGCAGGTCATACAGCATCTGTGGAGAGAGAAACAAAGTTAACATTTCAAGTCTAATATGACTCTTCATCAGAATATCTGATAAAAGTTATATTAGAGTTGAAATGTTAACTCTGTTTTTCTCACTCTACGGGTGCTGCCAGACCTGCTGAGTTTTTCCAGCATGTTTTGCTTTTATTATCACTGATCCATGATGTTCTTCACTAGTTACAGCCTGCCAACCTGAAATTGACCCTTTTATTCCTAATTTGTTCTTTAGCTGTTAACCAAGGTTCGATCCATATAAATATATAACTTTCATCCGATGAGGCCTAATTTTATGGAATAACCTCTTGTGTGGCACCTTATCAAGTGCTTTTTGAAAATCCAAATAGACTATGTACACTAGCTACAACTTCAAAGAACCCTAGCAGATTTGTCAAACATGATTCATCTTTCATGTCCATGTTGACTCTGTTCAATCATATTATGATTTCCTAAGTGTCCTGTTCCCATATCCCTGATAATGGATTCTGGCATTTCTGGCATCCAGTTTGTGATTGTCCGCTCTGCCTGCCAATGCCTTTCTTCATCCAAGCCCAGGAATCTAATTTGCATCTCATCATCTTTCCTGCTCGCCGGAATCATCCCCCATGTCAAATTTACCGCCCACTTCAGCGGGAAAACACGTCGGCCCAGGACACATCTTGACAAGTGTGATGTGCAGAAGCTGGGACTTACCATTAGGGCCTTGCTCACATTGTGGACATCCAAGGAGCAGAAGATGCTGGAGCCCAACATCTACAGGCACGGGAACAAGTGCACCACATGCTGGGTGGATTCTCATGGATATAGCTCCACAGCAAAGTAATTCGCGGGAGGTGGGAGGTTTCCATTGAAGTCTGGGGTCTGCTTCAGAACATCATGTCTTGGCCATGGGCTGCTACGGATGATCATCGAGGTGAGGGGAGAGGAAAGTTGAGTTGCGGATGGGAGAGGAAGGTGTACTGGGGCAGGGGGGGTTTGGGGGGTGGGGAAGGTGAGGTTGGGAAGGGGGGGAAGGCATTGGGGGGTGAGATAGAGAGGGGAGGAATGAAAGGTGTCGGTCGGATTATGTTGAGGGGCAAAGGTGTCAGGGGGGTTGAGGTTGGGAGGGCGGACAAAGGTGTTAGGGGGGAGTGAGGTTGAGAGGGAGGGAATTAAGGTGCCAGGAGGGAGTGAAGTTGGGAGGGGAGAAAGGAAGGTATCGAGGGGGTGAGGTTGGGGGGGAAGGAAGGTGTTGGGGGGTGAGGTTGGGAGGGGGGATGGAAGGTGTTGGGGGTGAGGTTGGGAGGGGGTAATGAAAGTGTTGGGGGGTGAGGTTGGGAGGCGGAGGCAGTACAGGGGGAGGAGAATGTAACAGGGAGAAGGTGGCAACTGGGGAGGTAGGTGTAAGTGGGGAGGAAGGTGTAAGGGAAGGTGTTCAAAGAGGGCGAAGGAGTTTGGAGGGGTGAAGGAGTTCGGTGGGGAAGGAGTTCAGAGGGGGGGAAGGAATTCGGAGAGGGGAAGGATTTTGGAGGGGGGAAGGAGTTCGGATGGGGGAAAGACTTCAGAGGGGGGAGAGGCTTCGGGGTGCGATGAAGGGCTTCGGATGGGGGAAGGGGTCCAGGGAGAGGAAGGGGTATGGAGGTGGGGGGGGAGTCCAGGGGGAGGAAGGAGCCTGTAGGGGGAGGAAGGAGCCCAGAGAGGGGAAGGAGTCCAAGGGGAGGAAGGAATCCAGTGGGGAGGAGGAGTCTGGTGGGGGGTGGAGGGGGGTTCAGGGGGAGGAAGGAGTTTAAAAGGGAGAAAGGAATCCAGAGGGAGGAAGTGGTCCGGGGTGGTGGAGGAGGGAGTAAGGGTGGAGGAAGGAGTAAGGGTGGTGGAAGGAGTAAGGGTGGAGGAGAGAGTATGAGTGAAGGAGGGTTTAAGTGGGGGAATGTCCAGGTGAACATGCAAGGGAGGGCTCTGTGCAGTCCATGGCTGCCTCCTGGGGACAGAACTGATGGTGGGAGTGATAGGAGGGAATGGTGAGCATGAGAGGGCAGAGTGAGCAGGAAGGATGGGAGGGTAAGGGTGCGATGGTAGCATTAGAAGGGAAGGCGAGGGTGGCTGGTGGGGACTCAGAGGCAGACACAGACCCTGGGGGTGAGAAGGAGGTCTGGGAGGCCAATGTGGATGAGGGTGGGAGTTCGGGAAGGTAGGGAACATGCATGTTCACCTGGACATCCTGGAAAGAAAAGGGTTCTGGTTGGTAGATGATGCTGGGCACATGGAAGGTGATGCCATCTGTGTCAACAGTGATGGGGGAAAGGACATGGGAGACTGGAGAAGGGGAAAGGACTGGGGAGATGAGCAGAAACGTTGAGGACTACTATTTTTCTCAGATCGAAAGTGAGCGGAGCCTCGTGTTGGGTGGGCACAGGTGTTGCATGGGAGTGTGATCAGTGTGGGTGGAAAGGCAGGTCAGCTCGGATGGTCAACTGAAAGCGACTCCCAGCAGGCAGCATTGAAAATGCTCAGGACTGAGATGAACGTGATGGATGAAGGATCCGCATGCATGGGAGAGTGCTTGAATGAGTCTTCGAAAAGCCCTGTCACACACACACACTTCTTCCTCCAGAATCATTTGTGATCTGTCTGTGTGCAGCTGAACTGCTAGTTGGCGGAGAGGGGATGCAGTGGGAGGACTCATGAAGCTTGTAAATGAAGCTGAAAGAAAATATCACACATTATTCAGTGAAAGTGAATATATTTTCAGATTTAAAGGGGCAAAATGTGTTCACCTGTGTAACAACTTGTGATCAAAATTTTTACCTTTTCTAGGCCTACCGCTTCTTCCAGGTGCTGCCCTGACATCTGCTGCAGGGGTGGAGACAGCCTGTGTAATGGTTGGCCCTGCTGCATCTGCTGACTTTGGCATGGGTCCTATGGAGAGCCAAGGCCTTGAGGGCCCCGGCTTGCTTTGGCTGTCTTCCTGTGGGCCAGCTGCTCCCTCTGCAGTGACAGAGGATGGGGTTGAGGGGCTCAAAGGAAAAGGGGACTCAGAGTGAGAGGACAGCCTCTGAGATTCCTGAATGGGTGACCCTGGGTGTCCAGTTGTGGCTCTTCCTCCCTTCAGGTGCCCAGGGGCCCAGGACTGAATCGCTGAGGGGAAGGAGCAGCTGGAAGGAGGACGAGGTGCCCCGTTTCCTTCTCACGTTGCCACTCACCCATGGCTACTGCAATGGAATGCAGGTCTGCACATATCTCTGCATTCTGTTGGACCAGGGTCTCCATATCTTCCGCCATCGTCCCCATGGAGACCTCAATCACACACATCAGAGAGCAGGCGCAAGCAATCCTCTGACTCATGTACCACTATGTTGAGGGCTTCCAACAGCTCTGCATGATTTTCCCCTGCCTTCTGCTGACTCTCCTCAATGAGTTGGAAGGCCAAATCCATATGTGTCCATATGGTGGCCACCAGATTGTGAACTTGAGCCAGCTCTAGATATAGGTCCCACCAAGGTTTCTGTCTCTGCGCTGTGACCGGGTCTTCCAGGCTGCTTATTTCCAACTCTTTAATGAAGGAGGTATCCTCTTGGCTGGAGGTGAGGTCTTGCATGGAGCTGAGGGACTGGCTGGCTGAGGGTGTCAGTCGCTTGGCAGAGCTCCCTGTGAACCAAAGTAGAAATGATTAGTGCATGGCATTAGAGTCAAAAGCAGGAGGGAGAACACTGATCACACGCCCATGCAGCACCTGTGCCCATCCAACATGAGGCTCTGCTCACTTTCGATTTGAGAAAAATGGTAGTTGTCACGTTTCTGCTCATCTCCCCAGTCCTTTCCCTTCTTACAATTGCTTTGAGAGTGGATGATGTGGTGCAGGATCCTCATGTGGGTGTTCACTGCTGACCTCACCTTCACCGCAGGCAGGGTCCATATCCTCACCAGTCAGTGCGATGGCAAACTCCTCAAAGTGAGTGAGGGGTCTAATGTGGACCACTCCACCCCCGGTCTGGGACCCCTCCCCGCTGTTATGAACCAGCATGAAAACAGATGGAGAGTGAGTGAGCAGGACGCATGGCACTGCGTGGAATGTTTGTGTGGTGTGCGGAACCATGGATGGGGTAAGGGTGTGAGTTCGAGAGGATATGAGCCTGATAGAGATGTGTGGGTGTTTTTGAGAGTTAGTGGCATTGTCCATTGAGGTGTGGATGTACGATGGGTTTGTGAGTTGAGAGTGATGAGAAGAGTGACTTACCCTGGTGGAATGCATGAGATCATTCATCCTCTCACTGCACTGGGTGGCTGTCCTCTTTTGCAGGGCATTGGCACTGACCACTGCTGCCACCACCTCCCATGCTATATTGATGACCTTGTTTGCTGGTCTTTGCCCAGAGAAGGGGTAGAGGACTTTGCGGGGGCCTCCACTGCATTCAGTAGGCGCTTCAGGGAGCTGTGGCTAAATTTGGGGGCAGCATGTTTCCATCCTTTGGCAGCCATCAGTTCCCAGTAGCTTCCTATCCCTTGAAGCATGCTAGCTCTGTGCAGGGGTGGCTTTTAAATTTGGCACCTGATTTACTGAAGGCCTGAGGTGGCAGTGACGGTGGCGGGGCGGGGGGAGTGCAAATCTGAGGCCATCCCACCAGCAACCCAGCGTGTTTCCTTGGAAAGCATCATTAATTATTAATGAAGCAGGATGTGCCAAGAAGGACACAATACGGTACGAAAAGCTGGCATTGCAGCCAGTGGGCTAGACTCTCTTTTCCTGCCCGCTCTTGCACTTAATGTAAATCTGAGACGATTCCCCCCTCAGATTCTGCTTTCCATTCCCTTAACAATTTCTTGGTTCTCTTTTGCTGAATTCTAAATTCTCAGCCTTACTTCTCTTCTTGGCAACAATACAAGCCTCTTCCTTTAGTTTAATGCTATCTTTAACTTCTCTTATTTGCAACGCTTGGACCACTCTTCCTGTGGGGTCTTTATTCCATAGGGGAATATGCATTTGTTATGTATTATGAATGAGTTCTTTAAATGTTTCCCATTGCTTATTTACCATTATATCTTTTAATCTAGTTTCTGATCTACCTTAGCCAAATCATCTCTCAGACCTACATAGTTTGCTCTGTTCAGATGAACCAGCAGAAATAAATCCTAAAACAGAACCAAATGCACACTGCCTTTTTACCACAGATAAGAAGTGAATCAGAGTGGAAAGCAAGAATTGCAATCGGCCAAAAACAATCAAGAGTAGTAAAGAAGTAGAGAAAGAGTCAATGAAAGATTGAGATGGGGAGATAAAGAGAATGATGTTCTGTGCAATCGGATGAGTTGCTTTGTTTTTCGCCTCACCAAGGCTACTGCTGGCAAGTGTAATTTTCCCACCCTGATGTACAACCGCTAGACCACCGGGGAGATGAGATAGACATAAACTCATTACTTCAGCAAGGAGATCTGATGGATGCTCAGCGACTAGACTGCCAACAAGATTGAATGGAGAGACACATAGCCCCAAGAAAAGTAGAAAAAAAATTAAACTTGGCTTTCATTCCCTTCCAGCCTCTGACATGTGAAGCAAAATGAGGAGATGTATCGACTGGTTTGGCCAAGTTACTTTTACAACTATACAGCTTCAAACATAAATAGATAAAGAAAATATATGATTACGCAGAACAGATAGGAATGGCGAACATGGCATCATTCTAAGTGATGAGACAAGTTTCATAAAGGATCAGATTGATAAATTGTTGATCACAAATTAGTTGCAATTCCTGTCATTGGAATCAATTTCAATTATTAAAAATGAACTTAGTCTTGGATTTTAACTCCCTCCACCTGGTGGAGGGTTAAGAACAAGGGCAGCAACTGACCCCTTCTGACCCCTCTGTCTTTCTGCCCTGGCCCAATGTTAACCTGCTCTTATGAGGCAAACAGAACATCTGCAGGAAGGCTGCAGGGCATGTGGTAACTGAGGCCTGAGGAAAAGTGCAACGATCGCTTTCCTGTCACCTGGGAAAACCTGGGTTTCACTAATGGTCATATCCAGAGGTACCCCCATCATTATTTCCCTGACAGCTGAGAACTATTCCCACCTGCAACCAGGGTGGAATTTAATGTCCTCCCACGTGGCGCGTTTGACGCTGGGGGTGGGGGGTGAGCATTTAGTCAGGCTGCCATCCTGCCTCCACCAGCAGATAAGATCCCTGTTGCCTCCATCAAGTCCAGCCCCCAATCTTCACTTCCAGCCTGGCGTACTGGTTGGGTTGTGGATTTGATCTGGATTAGGTGAGAGTAAAGAGAATTTATGGGAATGAAGCTCAGGTGTTAACATCAACCTCTCAGTTACTTCTGGCTGTGCCACCCATTTCAGGCCTCATGCACACCATTCCCTTCCCCACCCTCTCCCCCACTGCAGTAAGAGCAGGTTAATTGTGTCGATGCTTTTTTTAGAAATGGGTTTTCACTAATTCCTTCACAAACTAGAACTCTCTGACGAGAGTTTCTAACAATGCATTGCAGCATCACAGGGGAATTCAGCTTGAAAGATTAGATTATTTGGTTGCTAAGGAAATACCAGCGCTTCTTTTTCCTGTGCAACAAGAAAGGTTGATGCTGCTATAGCCAATGGGCAGTAAAACATTTCATAGAATGTCCTTTGGAAGAAAGGTGGAGTTTTAAATTATAAACAACTTCATCATAGCCACTCCCACGGTGATGAAGAAGTGCAAAAATACAGCTTGATTTTCCCTAAGCACAATAGAAAGCGGTACTGAATGGCAGCGAAGTAAATTTGTGAGAAATATTTTGAAAAATTTAATTTTTAAATTACTTTGCATCTCCTTGAATTCAATTTTCAATCTAATCCTACTTCCAGCAAAATTCAGATCAATGTCTGGTTTTAGAAATCTGGATACAAAATAAGAGAAAGAAAGCATTTGCTTTACAAAGTTCCCTCCACAATCTGAGGACACCTGAGTGCTTCAAAGCCATTGAAGTATTTTTGAAGTACAGACATTTTTGTAATATCAGAAACATGGCTGCCAATTTTTGCACTGCAAAGCCCCTCAAACAGCAATGAGGTACTGGCCAGATAATTTGCTTTTGTGTGATGTTGCTTGAGGGATAAAGTATTAGAGTGGCCAGGTTTTCAAAAGTCAAAACCCGGACACATTGGCCAGCTCCTGGTAATATTGAGTTTCACATTAAGGGGATATGAGATCCAGTGTGGTTGTGCCTCACTTCAGTGTAGTACTGAGCTGTTTCTCCCCAGGCCCCTCATTAGTGGTTTTGCCTGGAGCTATACCATCTGCCACACATCCCCTGCCATCAGCGAGTTCATGGCTGCTAAGAGACATTGTCAACACCGCATCCAGGAGAGTGGCCTCTCGCCTAGAGATCTTGCAAGAACTCCTGGAGCGTAAGCCCAGCTAGTGGTGTCTCCCTGGGATCAGCTGCCAATCATCCCAAGATGTGCACCACCCCACCCCCCTCCCCCACCCGAATCCTCCTCCACCCCACCCACACCCCCGCACCCTCCCAGCACTATCCTCCCACCCCACATCCTCAGACACCCCCTCACCTAGACCATCACCCCACCCCACCGCCAACCCCCACACCACCCCCCAAGACCTGCTGCATATCTTCCCGGTTTACATTCCAGTCACATTAGTATTTTGCCGCTGCCTTGTTGCCATTGGCACAGTTTAAAGGTTGTCCAAAAAGGGAAAATCCGAAAACTGGGATATTTGAATGATTTTGACAAAAATTGTTGGGCTGTTTAATGAAAATCTGGGAAAACTGGGAGATCTGGCCACCTCAATAAATATTAGAAGGGCATTGAGGAGAATTCCCCAGTTTTACTTTGAATAGTGCCATGGGATCTTTTATGTGCACCTAAGAGAGCTTTCATTTCACCTCCCAGCTGAAAGATGGCACTACCGACAGTGCAGCTCTCCTTCAGTCCTGCATTAGAGTTTGTGTTTAAGGTGTGGCACCTGAACCTATAATCTTCTGACCCAGGAGCAAGATCAATGAGCCAAGGCCGACATTAGACAATATAAAGTCATGTATATCTTGCTAAACTTATAAGGAGTTTCAGAATTGGATAAGCCATTAAAACAATCATATATCTCAATCCACAAAGTTATTTTACATGTTCCTTTAAAAAAGATGGTTGACAAAAACCTATACTTTTGTATTCTCGGTGAACCCTTACTAGATCACTGCTTTATTTTTAGGTACAGGCCTGAGGTGCAACGGTTTAGTTGTGTTTGATTCACAACGAATGAACGCTTGTTTACTTTGTATACTTCAAAAGCGAGGTTTGTAATTTAGCCACTCATTTTAAAGAACCAAGCTAGTTTGATGAGGCTGCTTTATCACTTCAATCCAGACAGTGATCAATACAAATCAGCTCCTCAGCTGGTCAGACTGCTTCACCAACCTTATTGCTATTTGCAATCAGTTTACATAAAGCTTTTTCCAAATTCATAACATGAATTTGAACCTGTTACAATTGGACGCCCCAAATAGCCTTGAAATTATTGAGCTCTTTCGGTATAAGATGTGTTCTTTGCGACTGAACTTTAGAAATTATGGTCTTTGCAGTTTGTTTACAGGCTTTTACTGAACAACTGCTGTTCATCTATCAACCAACTGATCCACATGATACTAAAGGAGCTTGCATCATTCTGTTGGTGTTCTGTTTTTACTGACTTAAATTGGAGATGCTGTTAAGGGGGCAGGATCAATATTGCAGCAGCCTGGAGTGTAGATTAAATAGGAAAAATTATTACATAGCCAAACATGATTTGTGCCATCAGATTACATAAAATATCATCATTGCTGGCTCTGAACAAAGCACACTTGCCAACATTTAAAAAATAACTAAAAACCGCAGAAATTACATCCACTTTAGCAGGTTACATACATTCATCATCTCTGTAAGCCCCATCCCTTGATTTATTGCTCTAGTACCCATCTTACAATAATTCTCCTTCACACCTGTAGTCAGAGGCTAATTCCCAGGAGTCCCCATTGTCCTCTTCCTGCCAAATGTATTTGGAATGTTATTCAGTACGTCTGAGCAACATATTGCTGTCCTATTCATAAAACGCAGCAGCATTTGGCAGCAATGAGGTTGCTAACTGATTTTTTTTTTAAATAGTTGGATTCTTAATCGAATGCAGATTCAGAATACATGGTAGGATCGTTCACTTTGTGTGAGAATAGGATATTTTCCAAATTACTGCTGTGAAATGTTGCTTGTCAAGAATGGTCCTATCTTATTTGATTCTTGAATATTGCTGAAAAGAGAGGCATGTTGTTGATGCTTTTCATCTAGCGCTCATCAGGACAAACACAAGAATATCAAATTTCAAATGCTCACCACAATTTATACTACAGGAGAAAAGGAGTGCTGATTGGTTGGCAAGTCAACCATAATTGGCGAAGGCATTTGCCATGGAGAAAACAAGAGGGAACTTGGGCTCCCCATGCATCCGGATAATTCAAAAAGGTCAAGGCTTCAACATATTCCATTTGTTTGCAGAGAACCACTTCCTGCGTGTGAATGTGTGAATTGCCTGGAAGCATGGAAAGCATAGAATCCATTTCCCCTATCCCTGCCTGACTGCACCCAACTACCTCCGACCATTTGACTGCTCTCCCTGATCACCCGACTACCACCTCCCTGCGAACAGACCCAACTACCCTACCTGACCTGACTACCTCTCCAGACCACTCTCCAACACAACTACACTCCTTGACCGACCCGCCCCAACCACTCCCCCCAACGACCTGAGTACCCTCCTATACAAGCTGACTATCCCCGACCAGACTATCACCCCGACAGATCTGACTACCGCCCGACCCCCACCATTACCCCTGACTCAACTACCTCAGTTACCCCACCCACCCACCTACCTACCTCACCCACCCACATACCTATCTCACCAACCAACCATCTTACCCACTCACCCACCTACACACCTCACCCATCCTACCAATTCACTCACTCACCCACTCATCCATTCACTTAACCACACTCAATGACAGGACCTTTAGAATATGGCAACTAGTGCCTTAAAAAGGGAGCACGCCCTCTCATTCCCCTAATTCTACTCTGCTTGTGGGAGTTAAAGGAAGGATGTTGCACTGCACATTTCTCTGACAGCTAGGATTGGAAAATCCCGAAAGAAATGCACAGTCATGTTGGATTGGGAAATTCTTTGGGGGCAGTGGTAATGTGCACAACATTGCCAATGATCAGAAAATTCAGGCCAATATGTCATTGCCCCCCAAAATTGATCATTTTTGTGTTCATTTTCACCTGCAACAAAGAACAATTTCTTCCCCAAAGTTTTATCAATCTAGCAACTTTATAGTGATGGGTGATTTGCAACCAAATCCTAAAACCCGCGTAATTGCCTGACAGGTAATGATTTCCGATGTTACAATTAGACTCAGAGCTTTCATGTGTAACAAAAGCTTCATGGAAGGTTTGTTAAGCATTTTTCCCATGGAGCGCAATATTAATCCCAACTTCAGATCAACCTTAACACCACACATGTTTAGCACTCAGAAAAGAGCTAGAAAATTGTAATTGGGCTTTCTGATGATTAATTAATAATGGCTCAGAAACGTAATCCTATCACTGCTGTTAAAAGATGGGATCAAGGAGAATAAAGTGTCCAGAAGAGCTTCACAGTTTAACAATGCACAACTGCTGTTATTTAGTAGTTTAATTGGTTGATAACTACTTGGGTGGTAATCATTAGACAATGCTATTAGCATGTGGTGATAAATACGGTAAGACTGAAAAAGGTTGTCATAGCAAATCAAAATCAGATAGATACAAAAAAATCTATAATCCTCTGCTCACAAGCTTATTATTAGATAGTAGTGTAGATATTAAGGTTACTTTATCAGGGCTTTATAGGAACAAAGGACATGAGTAGGCCATTCAGCCCTTTGAGCCTGCTTTGCTATTCAGTTGGATAGTGGCTGAACTGTACCTCAGCTCCATTTACCTGCTGTTGCTCCATGTTTCTTTAAACTTTACCTAACAAAAATCTATCAATCTCAGGCTTTAAAGCTCCAGTTCCTCCAGAATCCCCAGCAATTGGTGGAGTGAATTCCAGATTTCTATCAGCATTTGTGTGAAAATGTGTTTCTAATTGCCTTCCCAGTTAGCCTAGCCAATTTTCACATTACGCCTCTTCTTCTTGATTTTCCTACCAGAGAAAATGGCTGCTCTGTATCTACCCTATTGAATCCTTAGAAGATTTTAAGAAGCTCAATCAGATCAGCCCTCAATCTTCTATACCCATTGGAACACAAAACAAGTCCATATAATTGAATCTGCAGTCTAAAGCCAATACATCCTTCCTGAAACACAGTACCCAAAACTGAATGTAACACACCAGGTGGAGAATGACCAAGGCTCTTTGTAACTGAAGTTAAACTTTCTCTCCTTTGTAACCTCTTTGAAAACAAGTATTTTTATCATCCAGCACAGTCACAATTGGACATGTGGCAATTTTCACTGCCTATTTCCCCAACGACTTCAACAAGATCAAGATGGTTTCTTATCCAACTGCGTCCACCTGTTTCGATACTGACCACTTAAGGCTGGGAGGTCTCTATGGTAATGAGAAGCAAAATTCTGCGGTAGCTGCAAATAAAATAAAAACAGAAAATGTTGGAAAAACGATTTGAGAAAAAGCTTTTCCACACAGCGAGTGCATTGGGAGTTTGGTGGAGGTAGGTTCAATCGAGGCATTGAAGAGGGATTTAGATGATTATTTAAAAAGAAACAGTCTGCAGGGGGAGAAGGAAGGGGGAATGGACTAGCTGAAATGTTCATTTGGAGAGCCGGTGCAGACATGATGGGCCAAATAGCATCTTTCTGCGCTGTAACAATCCTGTGATTCTGCCATACTTAACATAAACTCGCCATAAGAGCAATAAACAATCACTGTCAAAAAACACACACTATGGGGGAGCTGTATACTGAGATAAGTCCACGTATGCTGTTTTATATCACAAAATTAAGCAGAAAACACAGGAGGTGTTAAGCCAGGCTTGTCCAACCTTTTCGCTTGGGGGGACCACATTTCCATTTTGTTCTCACTCAAGGGGCCAATGAGCAAATTTCAGAAAGATAAGGGTTGGCACAACTTTAAACTGAATTGCAAAAAAGTTGAGGTATTAAGAAGTAGAACAATTGCTGACCAAAAATAAAGCAATGTCATAGCAATAAATGTTAAGTTTAATAAAAGAGTAATTAATAAAAATGACCAGAGTGTGAGAGGGTCAGAGTGTGTGTGCCAGGTTCACTCTCAGACTCAGGATACTCACTCACTCACCCTCACCCTCTGTGAGTGGGTGTGAGTATGTATTGGCATGTGGTGGTGAGAGCGAATGAGAAACCTGAAACTGGGAGTAAGGCAGACACACACTCACTCCCCCACTCGCACACACACATTCACTAACTCTCTCACCCCCACATACACACACACTCTCACTCCCATACACACACTCACTCTCACACACGCACATACACACTCATTCACTCACTTACACATACATGCTCTCACTCACTCATACATACACACTCTCACTCCCACATACACACTCACTATCTCACTCTCACACACATACACATACTCACTCACTAGCTCACTCACACGCTCACAAACACACGCTCACTCTCACACACACTCTCATTCGCCCCCCATACACACTCCCACTCCCACATACACATTCACTCCCACACACACACTCACTCACTAACTCACTCACACATACACACACTCTCTCTCACTGACTCGCTCACTCAATCACACACACTCTCACTCCCCCGCGCACACACTCTCAGTCCCACATTCACACCCTCTCACTTCCACACGCACACACACACGCACACAATAACTCTCTCACTCCCACACGCACACACACTCACTCACTCTCTCACTCCCACACAATGGCCTGAATTCTACCCTTGGGGTGCACCCGAATTCGGCGTGGCCGGAAGCGAATGTATAACCTGCTCCCGGCCGACTGCGCACTGTGAACATGATCTTATGCTGGGTGGCCAATTAATGCCCACCCAGCGTGACGTGAGACTGCTGGATGTGTTTTCTGTGCGTGGGAGTGGGATCGCATCGGGATGGCATTGGAGACTCAAAAATGGAAGAGCCAGCTCTCTGAAGACTGCCAGGAGCTGTGGGGGAGGCTAAGGGAGCTGTTTGGAAGCAATCCAACAAATATCTTGGTGTGCAGACATGGCCTCAGCACCTGGTGGCTATGGAAGGCAGGAGGGCAAGTCGGGTGGGCACACTTCCCCCTGTTTCTCAGATGAGTGCCCGGGAGTGCTGGTCGAGGAAGTCAGTGCCAGGCGGCATATCCTAATGCTCAGGGATGGCAAGAGAAGGCCGCCCCACCTGACCAAGAAGGCCTGGACAGAGGACGCTGCCCAAGTCAATGACGTGGTGTGCCACACGTGGCTTCAGTGCCACAAAAGATTCAATGATCTGCTGCGGTCAGCAAGGGTAAGTGCAGAAATGGCATGGACCTGTGTGGAGTTCTTTAGCTGGGTGTCCGTTGCTCAGAATGTTCAGGGGTCTAAAAGTGTGTATGCCAATTGCCCTGGCCTGCCCTGCCAACGCTGGGATGTCAGAATGACTGGCCTCAGTGCATCTCAGGCTGAAATGTGCCACAGTGACACGGCCTGCAAAATGCCCAGGTGGGAGGTTGGATGGGAACCAGGAAAGGGGCTTCAGGGAGATGGAGCAATAATGAAGCTATTTTTCCCTGTCAGGAGAAGAGCAGTCATAACGCTGCGGAGTGCCACAGAACAGGTGGAGAAGTACCAAATCTGCATCCTCACAAAGCACAAAAGCGATGCACTGGAGTTGGAATGCCACATGCCAGCTCGCTCCTCCTGTTGCGGTGAGACAGGGGTCTCGGATGAAGGTAAGAGTGCAGGTGACAGATGCATGTGCGGTGAGTACTGGAAAAATAACAGGCTCCTCTCACTGTCATAGCCAGAGAGCCTATTGAAGCTCCAATGCAGATGGCACCATGCAGCAGGTCTCCACTGTCTCCTCAGCCTGTCTAGCATGCATAGTGACTTTGGTGATTGAATGTACTGATCTTTTCCCTTCCTCCCACAGATGTGCCATCCACAGGAGCCACTGGCAACCCTGAGGACTCCCCATTGAGCTCAGAGGAAGACATCACATCTGTACCAGCATCTCACTGTCACTCTGAATCAGACACCAGCACAGATACTCCCATGCCGGTGGGCATTAGTTATTCAGCTCCGCAGGTAATGCACAGTGGCGAGGGCACATCACACTCGCATGAGGAGCTGGGAGAGGCAGAGAGGTCCCAAGGAGCCGGCAGTGAAAGCAAAGCTGGAGACCAGGACCTTGCTGCATCCGAGGCAGATGACGAGCCTCTGGAATCAACCATCAGGCAGCAGATGCTGGATGTCCAGCGGGATGCGCGAGGAGAACTGGTGGAGATCCATGAGGGTTTGCATGCCATGGTCTCCATCATGGAGGAGCCCATGTGAGGCATGAGTTCTGCATTGACCCTTAACACGGAGTGCACAGCCTCCTCCATTGAGAGAGTGGCGACTCTATTGGAGAGGCAGCTTCAGGAGCAGACTCAGGGGTTTCTGGGCTTGCACTCGGACCTGCAAGCCCTCAGTAGGTCACTGCCAGTGTGAGAGATGGGTAAGGCACCTAGTCTCACAGCTGGATCCCTATCCATCAATGGTGAACAGGGAGGTGCAAATGCACCTCACGCTGGCAGGTGAACTGCCTGTCATCTCTATAGGCTTCTCTCAGGGCTTTCTGGGCGAGAGTACCAGCTCCTCCACCCTTCTGCCAGTGGTCTCTGCAGCTGATGATGCCACGATGACTGAGGCTATAGGGCTGGATACACCCTCCCAGGCAGAGCCTACTCAGGCTCCAGTGGCCAGAAGACGGCCACTAAGTTCATCGGGGTCACCAGGAGAGCAGAATCTGCAGGCTGCCTCTGACTCCACTGTCAGCAATGGGGGGTTGTATCTGGGGGGAGGAGTGGGGGGTGGGGAGGGGGGCGGGGGGGGGTGGTTGGGGGGTGGGGGGGTGGGGGGGGTGTTTGGGGTGGGGGAGGGAGCACCAAGATGCAGAATCCACAGACATAAGTTGAAGGCAGCTTGAGCTAAACAGGGGCGTGTCACGAGTGACATTTTTTGCGTGAATTATTTTGACTCTTGTGTTAGGGATGAACACTTTGTTTGTGTTGAAGGGTCATGAGGACTCGAAACGTCAACTCTTTTCTTCTCCACCGATGCTGCCAGACCTGCTGAGTTTTTCCAGGTAATTCTGTTTTTGTTTTGGATTTCCAGCATCCGCAGTAGTTTTTTGTTTTTATTTTTGTTTGTTCTTTGTTTGTTCATGTGAAGTAACAGAAACATTTATTTGAGTTAAATGTGCTGAGTTGGCTGGATGATATGAATAGGTGACAGATGCAGTGTTGGCTTGTAAACATATAGCGTTGTGTGGTGCTGGCGTACTGGGTTGGGTTCTCATTTATTGATTGTCAGCAAAGGAGACAGAGCCATTGTCTTGAGGAGGCATCGATACTTTGGATGCTGAGCAGAAGGTTCACTGGGTCAAAGCATCCCTGGTGTTCCTGCCTCCTTGAAGGTTCCTGTCCTCTGCCTCGAGGTTCTCACCCTGCGCCTTCCCAGGCTCTTCCTCTGAGCCATCACTTGAGTCATCCTCCATGGCCTGTTGGAGCTGCCTCGCTTTCCTCAACCTCCAGTTGGTCCCCGCTTTGCCAGAGCCAGGTTGTGCAGAGCGCAGCATGCACCGACTATGAGGGATACACGCTCTGGAGGAGACTGCAATGCTCCTGCTGACCAGTCCAGGCATCTGAAGCACATCCTCAGCAGCCCGATGGCCCTCTCCAACACCGCCCTTGTAGAGGTATGACTCCTGTTGTACCTCTCCTTGGCCTCAGCTTTTGGGTAAAGGAATGGGGTCATCAGTCACCTCTTCAAAGGATAGCCCTTGTCACCCGGAGCCATCCATCCCCTCAAGCAGGGGCCACGAACAGCCTTGGTACCTGTGAGTGCTGCAAGATGTAAGCATTGTGTGAGCTCCCAGGATAACGGGCACAAACTTGGAGGATCTGTGTCCTGTGGTTACAGACAATCTGAACATTCATTGAGTGGAACCCCTTTCTGTTTAAGAAAGCTCCAGGTTCATCTGCTAACGCCTTGATGGTCACGTGAGAGCAATCCCCGGACGCGGGGGAACCCAGCCATCGTAGCAAAATCTCGTGCCTCTCCGCCTGGCTTGCCTTGTCTATCCGGAAGTGGGTGAAAGTGCGACATGTCTAACGATAGCATCAGTCATGAGCTTGATGCAACTGTTTGCAGCTGATTGAGAAATGCTGCACAGATCCCCCACTGAGCCCTGAAAAGAACCGAAGGATTAGAAGTTAAAGGCCACTGTGACCTTCAAAGCCACTGGCATGGGGTGTCCGCCCGCGCAGTTGGAGGCGATTTCTGGACCTATCATGTGACATATTGCTGTCACTGTGTCCCTGGAGGCGGAGCCTCCTGTGGTACTGGACCTCGGACATCTGGAGGTAGTTGGAGCGCTGCCTGAACACTCTAGACACTGGGCAATGGCATCTTCGGCGTGCCCTCCCGCCTTGGCCTCCCTGCTGGCCCTGCACCAACTGGGCCCCTGCCTCCCCTCTTAAAAGTCTGTCCCTGGGGAGCTGCCTGCACCCACCTGGCCTCCTCTCCCTCCTGCCCCTCTCTTCCTCTTCAGGGGAGGTTCCACCAGTGGAATACACTTTCCCCATTAGATGGGATGTAGAGGAGCATTACCTTGAAAATGAAGGAGCGCTGTCCTGCGATACTCAGGGGGACCTTCCAGGGAAGATGAGGACCTGAAATGCTGAAAGGCAGCCTTGACAATCAAACAAGAGGCAATGAAACTCTGGGACAACTCCATACTCACACAGCAAAGGACTGGCAATGACAGGGAAAGTGCTGCTGCCCTGGAGGCCTTTTATCCTGCCCGTGGATGAGGAAATGATAAAAACGTGAATTCCCCCGACCCGTTTTGTCCATGAGACGAGCTAAAAATCACACGGGCAACGTAAAGTCGCAGTCAATTTGTTTTTAATGGCCTTAATTGGCCCTTCAATTGTCAGCGGGCGCTGCTCCGACTCCCACACACACCGGTGACCTCAATATTGCATGTGCGATGATGTCAGGATGCACGCCCAATATCTTTTTGCATAATTTTACGTGCATTCGGGATGGGCGCGCATCCGGCCTCGGAACACAAAATTCAGGCCAATATCTCACACACGCCAGCCAGCCTCTTCCCAAGTCCTCCTTCTTCCGACCCAGGTTCCATGGCGTCTCACTCCCAGGCCTCACAGCCAACATCTCCTTGGGTCCCCCGCAGCCTTGTCTCCCCCCCACAACCATCCACCCCAGGGCCGGCACTCTGGTCCCCCCATCTCCCCTGGGAAAGGACCTCTTTCCCCCCCTCACGGGAAACTCACTGCTACTGGTGTTCACTGCTCATTCAATCACAGACTGTTTCTCTCCCACATTTGCTTCTGACTTCTGACTTGAGCATATCAGGAGCAAACGTGGGAGAGGAATGGCCTGTTATTGGAGGAGCAGCTCCTTACTGAATTTTCCATGACTGCTGCCATCTAGAAGGACAAGGGCAGCAGAAACATGAGAACACTACCACCTGGAAGTTCCTCTTCAAGCCACTCACCATCCCGATTTGGAAATATATCACCGTCCCTTCACTGTCGCTGGGTCAAAATCCTGGAGCTCCCTTCCTAACAGCACTGCGGTGTACCTACACCACATGGACTGCAGCAGTTCAAGAAGGCAGCTCACCACCACCTTCACAAGAACAATTACGGATGGGCAATAAATGCTGGCCCAGCCAGCGATGCCCACATCTGGTAAATGAATTTTAAAAACTTAGCTGTCTCACCGGCATTTTACAAACTGGCTCCAAGGGATACATAGTATGGCTTTGGGGTCCGCAATCCAGGCTGCGGGCCACCAGTTGGACAAGTTGTTTAACCTAGGATTTAATATATTGCCAAAATATAAAAGTCTTCTCACACAATCGAAAGATATTGCTGCAAAACCTGAGCAGATTTGACAAGTACCGGAAACTCATTCAGCAGCTGATTTTCATACTGTGGGCCAGGAAATGTAAATGCTACAAAGGAAGAGATAGAACAGTTTATGTGCACTGGTTTCCTTAAAGTTGTGATAGCTTCAAAGAATCTGATGAATTTTTGGATAGATTGTAATGTTAGTTGATACCCTAGAGGAGGCTTGTCCAATGCATGGCCCATGGGTCAGAAGTGGCCTGTGAAGCTCCCCAGTGTGGCCCAGAGGAAGTTTTCAAAGTGCTGGAAGATTCTGAAAGAAACTGCTCCTCCAGTCAAAGGCCTGTCCTCTTCCATGTTTGTTGCTGATCGGCTCATGAGTGGCAGAGAAGCAACCTGTGATTGGAGGAGGAATTAGTGGGACAGGGGGTGAGGGAGAGGCTGCCATGCCAGATCAGGGAAAAGGCTGCCTGCTGTGCCATACTGTGCCAGGCTGGGCCAAATTGGGGATGAAGGTGCCCTGCTGCGTTGGGGGGGGAGGCTGACTGCCAATGGGAACAGGCTGGATGCAATGGTGTGTTGTGGATGGGGGTTAGAGGGGAGGTGGTGTGGGTGCATGGTGAGGGTGAAGAGCCTTGTTGCCTAGGGATGTGGGAAACTGAGAGGGTGAATGAGTGAAGGAGAGAGAGAAAGCGAGTGGGTTAGGAGAGAGAGTGAGTGACTGAGTGTAGGATAGAGAGAGTGAGTGAGTGTGGTAGAGAGAGGGAGAGAGCGAATGAGGGATGGAGAGGTAGTGTGCCAGTGCTGGAGGGAGAGACAGTGAGTGAGGATGGAGAGTGTGTGAATGAGTGAGTGTGGGAGAGAGAGTGTGAGTGTGGGAGAAAGTGAGTGAGTGAATGAGAGGGAGAGAATGAGCGAGGTAGTGAGAGAGTGATTATGAGAGAGAGAGAGAGGGAGTGAGTGCGGGAGAGAGAGAATGAGTGAGTGTGAGAGAGAGAGTGAGTGAATGAATGTGTGAGAGAGAAAGATTTTGAGTGAGTGTGCTAGAGAGAGAGTGAGTGTGGGAGACAGAGAGAGAGAGTGTGTGCGAGAGAGAGTGAGTGAGTGTGAGAGAGACAGTGTGAGTGAATGAATGAGTGTGGGAGGGAGAGAGTGAGTGAGTGTTGGAGAGACTGTCTATCTTCCCCACACTCACTCACTCACTCTCTCTCTCTCTCCCTCACTCACTCATTGACTTTTTCCCACACTCCTAGATAAACAGTCTTTGTCCCTCTCACCTTAATAGTGATCTTTATTAGTTCTCCTTTCTAATTATCATTTTATTCTTTGATACTGCTTTATGAGCAAGTTGTTTCTTTTCTTCATACCTCACTTTTATTTCGAAATTTATGTTCAGTTTTGTGCCAAAAGTAGATCCAGGCCACTCATGAGTGAAATCAGGAAGCACTTCTTCACACAAAAGACAGTGGGAATCTGTGTGCCAATCCTTATCTGTCCAGAAGTTAATCTTCGGCTCCTTGTGAGAGAAAAAAATGGAAATATCTCCCCCCCCGACCAGCAGAACAAAGTTGGGCATGCCTGCCCTAGAGCTTTGCACAATTATCATTGTGGGTCAGGGACAAATTTCAGAATTGTATTTTCTTTCAGGTTTTTCTTATAGCTACTTGCTTAGGAGCTTAGGAACAGGAGTAAGGCCATTCAGCCCCTCAGGCCTGTTCCACCATTCAATTGGATCATGGTTGAATTGTGCCTCAACTCCATTTACCCACTTATGATCCATATACCTTGGCACTCTTATGTAATAAAGATCTCCCAGTCTCAATCTTGCCCTCTTCAATTGGACCAGTACCTAGTGTATTTTCAGGGAGGGAGTTCCAGATTCCCACTGTCTTTTGTGTGAAGAAGTGCTTCCTGATTTCACTCATGAGTGGCCTGGATCTACTTTTAAGACTCTTTCACCAGAAGAAATTTGCTTTATCACTTTAAACATCATAAAGTTGAATATGTGAGGTGATGTTCAGGGGAGTACAAATTCAAGGGGTCTGTTGAAAAGATTGTTGTTTATGTCTGAAATTACCTTTCTTGTTCCAGAGATTGTTCCTATTTTTGTGCCCCAGGTCAGGGCTTCAATATAAAAAAACTCCAGGGAGCTTGAGGTAACAGCAACTGACTTCTGTGACTGATGACCATTGACTGAAGACTTTCAAGGGCTGCGTTTCCCCCCTTTAGGGAGAGCAGGTGCGAGCGGGCGGGTTCCCGATTGGCGCCCCCAACCAAGGGCGCGCTGTGATTTTATGTGGGTGGACAATTAAGGCCCACCCAGCGTGACGTCCGCCTGGAAGTGCTGTGCATTCCCTGTGTGGGCGGGTGGGGGTGGATTCCCTGAGCCGGATTCCCTGAGCCGGGAGTGCGCTCTTCGCACAGATCTCCCTGAGGCCAAGTGCTGCCTCAGGGAGATCAGTGTTACTTTTAAAAAGATAATAAAAGATGAGAAAAATGTTATTGTCACATGAGCTGGGACATGTCAATTACTTTTATTAAAAATGTAACACAAATTTAAAACCCCTCATAAAGCTTCATCCGGCCGGTGAATGAGGTTTCATGTTTTTTCTGAAGGCCACCAGGGCTCCCAGACTGCCCGCCAACCTTAAGGTTGGATGGGCAGGTCCATTAATCATTTTAATTACTTTTTTAATGGCCTTAACGAGGCCATTAACGGTTGGCGGGTGTGCAGCTGACTCTCCTGCGCACCCGCTGAACTGAAAATCTAAATGACGCAGGGTGACGTCGGGACACGCGCCTGATGTCACCCCGCATCATTTTACATGTTGGCGAGCGGGCACCAGCCCTCGTTCACCAACCCGAAAATGCTGCCCCAAGTAATAAAGAAATGGCTCCCGCCATTTTTAGTCTGAGCTGCCGAGAAGTGAATGATAACGGAGTAGAGAATATTGAGAACACCACTTCCTCGATGGGCCAATCTCGTGGGAATTTCTTAGAAATGATCTTGAGTAAACATGTATGTGAGCTCTTGGCCCATGTTGGGCCTTGTGCTTGGAATTGCAAATGTAGCTAAGGATGTGTGGGCTGCACAGAGCTCTGAAGAAGGGTCACACAGATTCGAGACGTTAACTCTGTTTCTCTCCCTACAGATGCTGCCCAACCTGCTGAGTTTTTCCAGCATTTTCTGTTTTCATTTCAGGTTTCTGTGCCACAGGGAGCTTTTACTGCACATACTCGTGCACATGTGCAAACTTACGCGTTTGCCCTCCTCTTCCCCACCGCCCACCGCACCCCCCCACCCCCCCACCCCCCCCAACATACAGGCAATGCTGACTACTGCAGCGCACAATTAACGCTGGGTGGTTGTTAATTGGCCAACCAGCGTGAAATCAGGGTTGGGGCCTGATCGCGGGCGGCAGTCAGTTTCGCGACTGCTCCTGCTCAACCCCGCCAAGCCCGCCTGACTACCGAAAAATCCTCCCCACAGTAACAATGTGTGACTGTACACGGAGCGAGGGAACTCTATGGGCGTATGACTGTACACACAGTGAGGGAACCCTACGGGTGTGTGACTGTGCACAGAGTGAGGGAGTTCTACGGGCGTGTGACTGTACACAGAGTGATGGAACTCTACGGGTGTGTGACTGTACACAGAGTGAGGGAACTCTATGGGCGTGTGACTGTACACAGAGTGATGGAACTCTACGGGTGTGTGACTGTACACAGAGTGAGGGTAATCTACGGGCATATGACTGTACACAGAGTGAGGGAAATCTACGGGCATATGACTGTACACAGAGTGAGGAAACTCTACAGGTGTGTTACTGTACACAGAGTGACGGAACTCTATGGGTGTGTAACTGTACATAGAGTGATGGAACTCTACGGGTGTGTGACTGTACACAGAGTGACGGAACTCTATGGGTGTGTAACTGTACATAGAGTGAGGGAATTCTACAGGCGTGTGACTGTACACAGAGTGGGATAACTCTACGGGCATGTGACTGTAAACAGCGTGATGGAAGTCTATGGGCGTGTGACTGTACACAGAGTAAGGGAACCCTACAGGTGTGTGACTGTACACTGATTAAGTGAGTTCTACGGGTGTGTCACTGTACGCAGCGTGAGGGGACTCTACGGGCGTGTGACTGTACACAGAGTGAAGGAGCTCTACAGGTGTGTGACTGTAAACAGAGTGAGGGAACTCTACAGGCATGTGACTGTACAGAGAGTGAGGGAACTCTACGGGCGTGTGAATGTACACAGAGTGAGGGAGCTCTACGGGTGTGTGACTGTACACAGAGTGAGGGAACTCTACAGGCATGTGACTGTACAGAGAGTGAGGGAGCTCTACGGGTGTGTGACTGTACACAGAGTGAGGGAACTATACAGGCATGTGACTGTACACAGAGTGAGGGAACTCTACAGGCATGTGACTGTACAGAGAGTGAGGGAACTCTACGGGCGTGTGAATGTACACAGAGTGAGGGAGCTCTACGGGTGTGTGACTGTACACAGAGTGAGGGAACTCTACAGGCATGTGACTGTACAGAGAGTGAGGGAGTTCTACGGGTGTGTGACTGTACGTAGAGTGAGGTAACTCTACGGGTGTGTGACTGTGCACAGAGTGAGGGGGTTTTACGGGTGTGTGACTGTACACAGAGTGAGGGAGCTCTACGGTCGTGTAACTGTACATAGAGTGAGGGAACTCTACGGGCGTGTGACTGTACACAGAGTGAGGGAACTCTATGGGCGTGTGACTGTAAATGGAGTGGGATAACTCTACGGGCATGTGACTGTAAACAGCGTGATGGAAGTCTATGGGCGTGCGACTGTACACAGAGTGAGGGAACCCTACAGGTGTGTGACTGTACACTGATTAAGTGAGTTCTACGGGCGTGTGACTGTACATAGAGTGAGGGAGCTCTACAGGTGTGTGACTGTACACAGGGTGAAGGAACTCTATGGTTGTGTGACTGTACACAGAGTGAGGGAACTCTACAGGTGAGTTACTGTACACAGAGTGAGGGAACTCTACAGGCGTGTTACTGTACACAGAGTGAGGGAACTCTATGGGTGTGTAACTGTACACAGAGTGAGGGAACTCTACGGGAGTGTAACTGTACACAGAGTGAGGGAACCCTACGGGTGTGTGACTGTACACTGATTGATTGAGTTCTACAGGTTTGTGACTGTACACAGAGTGAGGGAAATCTATGGGCGTGTGACTACACAGAGTGAGGGAACTCTACAGGCGTGTTACTGTACACAGAGTGACGGAACTCTACGGGTGTATAACTGTACATAGAGTGAGGGAACTCTACTGTTGTGTGTCTGTACACAGAGTGAGGGAGCTCTACGGTCGTGTAACTGTACATAGAGTGAGGGAACTCTACGGGCGTGTGACTGTACACAGAGTGAGGGAACTCTATGGGCGTGTGACTGTAAATGGAGTGGGATAACTCTACGGGCATGTGACTGTAAACAGCGTGATGGAAGTCTATGGGCGTGCGACTGTACACAGAGTGAGGGAACCCTACAGGTGTGTGACTGTACACTGATTAAGTGAGTTCTACGGGCGTGTGACTGTACATAGAGTGAGGGAGCTCTACAGGTGTGTGACTGTACACAGGGTGAGGGAACTTTATGGTTGTGTGACTGTACACAGAGTGAGGGAACTCTACAGGTGAGTTACTGTACACAGAGTGAGGGAACTCTACAGGCGTGTTACTGTACACAGAGTGAGGGAACTCTATGGGTGTGTAACTGTACACAGAGTGAGGGAACTCTACGGGAGTGTAACTGTACACAGAGTGAGGGAACCCTACGGGTGTATGACTGTACACTGATTGATTGAGTTCTACAGGTTTGTGACTGTACACAGAGTGAGGGAAATCTATGGGTGTGTGACTACACAGAGTGAGGGAACTCTACAGGCATGTTACTGTACACAGAGTGAGGGAGCTCTACGGGCGTATAACTGTACATAGAGTGAGTGAACTCTACATGCGTGTGACTGTACACAGAGTGAGGGAACCCTACGGGTGTGTGACTGTACACTGATTGATTGAGTTCTATGGGTTTGTGACTGTACACAGAGTGAGGGAGCTCTACGGGTGTATAACTGAACATAGAGTGAGGGAACTCTACTGTTGTGTGACTGTAAACAGAGTGAGGGAACCCTACGGGTGTGCGACTACACTGATTGATTGAGTTCTACGGGTTTGTGACTGTACACAGAGTGAGGGAAATCTACGGGCGTGTGACTGTACACAGAGTGAGGGAAATCTACCGGCGTGTGACTGTACACAGAGTGAGGGAACTCTACAGGCGTGTTACTGTACACAGAGTGAGGGAACTCTATGGGTGTGTAACTGTACACAGAGTGAGGGAGCTCTACGGGTGTATAACTGTACGTAGAGTGAGGGAACTCTACGGGTGTGTGACTGTACATAGAGTGAGGGAACTCTACGGGCGTGTGACTGTACACAGAGTGAGGGAACTCTACGGGCGTGTGACTGTACACAGAGTGAGGGAAATCTACAGGCGTGTGACTGTACACAGAGTGAGGGAACTCTACAGGCGTGTTACTGTACACAGAGTGAGGGAACTCTATGGGTGTGTAACTGTACACAGAGTGAGGGAGCTCTACGGGTGTATAACCGTACGCAGAGTGAGGGAACCCTACGGTCGTGTAACTGTACATAGAGTGAGGGAACTCTACGGGCGTGTGACTGTACACAGAGTGAGGGAACTCTACGGGTGTGTGACTGTACATGGAGTGACGGAACTCTACAGGTGTGTGACTGTACACAGAGTGAGGGAATTCTAATGACGTGTGACTGTACACAGAGTGAGGGAACCCTACGGTCGTGTAACTGTACATAGAGTAAGGGAACTCTACGGGCGTGTGACTGTACACAGAGTGAGGGAACTCTAAGGGCGTGTGACTGTAAACGGAGAGGGATAACTCTACGGGCATGTGACTGTAAACAGCGTGATGGAAGTCTACGGCTGTGTCACTGTATGCAGCGTGAGGGAACTCTACGGGCGTGTGACTGTACACAGAGTGAGGGAACCCTACGTGTGTGTGACTGTACACAGAGTGAGGGAGCTCTAAAGGTGTAAGAGTGTACATAGAGTGAGGGAACTCTACGGGCGTGTGACTGTACACAGAGTGAGGGAACTCTACGGGTGTGTGACTGTACACAGAGCAAGGGAACTCTACGGGTGTGTAACTGTACACAGAGTGAGGGAGCTCTACGGGCGTGTGACTGTACACAGAGTGAGGGAAATCTGCGGGCGTATGACTGTACACAGAGTGAGGGAAATCCATGGGCGTGTGACTGTACACAGAGTGAGGGAACTCTACAGGCGTGTTACTGTACACAGAGTGACGGAACTCTATGGGTGTGTAACTGTACACAGAGTGAGGTAGCTCTACGGGTGTATAAATGTACATAGAGTGAGGGAACTCTACGGGTGTGTGACTGTACATGGAGTGAGGGAACTCTACGGGTGTGTAACTGTACACAGAGTGAGGGAACTCTACGGGCATGTGACTGTAAACAGCGTGATGGAAGTCTATGGGCGTGTGACTGTACACAGAGTGAGGGAACCCTACGGGTGTGTGACTCTACACTGATTAAGTGAGTTCTACGGGTGTGTCACTGTACGCAGCGTGAGGGGACTCTACGGGCATGTGACCGTACACAGAGTGAGGGAACTATACAGGCGTGTAACGGTACACAGAGTGAGGGAGTTCTATGGGTGTGTGACTGTACAGAGAGTGAGGGAACTCTACGGGCATGTGAATGTACACAGAGTGAGGGAGCTCTACGGGTGTGTGACTGTACACAGAGTGAGGGAACTCTACAGGCATGTGACTGTACACAGAGTGAGGGAACTCTACAGGCATGTGACTGTACAGAGAGTGAGGGAGTTCTACGGGTGTGTGACTGTACGTAGAGTGAGGTAACTCTACGGGTGTGTGACTGTGCACAGAGTGAGGGGGTTTTACGGGTGTGTGACTGTACACAGAGTGAGGGAGCTCTACGGTCGTGTAACTGTACATAGAGTGAGGGAACTCTACGGGCGTGTGACTGTACACAGAGTGAGGGAACTCTACGGGCATGTGACTGTAAACAGCGTGATGGAAGTCTATGGGCGTGCGACTGTACACAGAGTGAGGGAACCCTACAGGTGTGTGACTGTACACTGATTAAGTGAGTTCTACGGGCGTGTGACTGTACATAGAGTGAGGGAGCTCTACAGGCGTGTGACTGTACACAGGGTGAAGGAACTCTATGGTTGTGTGACTGTACACAGAGTGAGGGAACTCTACAGGTGAGTTACTGTACGCAGAGTGAGGGAACTCTACAGGCGTGTTACTGTACACAGAGTGAGGGAACTCTATGGGTGTGTAACTGTACACAGAGTGAGGGAACTCTACGGAAGTGTAACTGTACACAGAGTGAGGGAACCCTACGGGTGTGTGACTGTACACTGATTGATTGAGTTCTACAGGTTTGTGACTGTACACAGAGTGAGGGAAATCTATGGGCGTGTGACTACACAGAGTGAGGGAACTCTACAGGCGTGTTACTGTACACAGAGTGACGGAACTCTACCGGTGTATAACTGTACATAGAGTGAGGGAACTCTACTATTGTGTGACTGTACACAGAGTGAGGGAGCTCTACGGGCGTATAACTGTACATAGAGTGAGTGAACTCTACATGCGTGTGACTGTACACAGAGTGAGGGAACCCTACGGGTGTGTGACTGTACACTGATTGATTGAGTTCTATGGGTTTGTGACTGTACACAGAGTGAGGGAGCTCTACAGGTGTATAACTGTACATAGAGTGAGGGAACTCTACTGTTGTGTGACTGTAAACAGAGTGAGGGAACCCTACGGGTGTGCGACTACACTGATTGATTGAGTTCTACGGGTTTGTGACTGTACACAGAGTGAGGGAAATCTACGGGCGTGTGACTGTACACAGAGTGAGGGAAATCTACGGGCGTGTGACTGTACACAGAGTGAGGGAACTCTACAGGCGTGTTACTGTACACAGAGTGAGGGAACTCTACGGGTGTGTAACTGTACACAGAGTGAGGGAATTCTACGGGCGTGTGACTGTACACAGAGTGAGGGAACCCTACGGGTGTGTGACTGTACACTGCTTGAGGGAGTTCTACGCATGTGTCACTATACACAGAGTGCGGGAACTCTACGGGCGTGTGACTGTACACAGATTAAGGGAGCTCTATGGGCGTATGACTGTACATAGAGTGAGGGAGCTCTACGGGCATGTGACTGTACACAGAGTGTGGGAACTCTACGGGCATGTGACTGTACACAGAGTGTGGGAACTCTACGGGTGTGTGACTGTACATGGAGTGACGGAACTCTACAGGTGTGTGACTGTACACAGAGTGAGGGAATTCTAATGACGTGTGACTGTACACAGAGTGAGGGAACCCTACGGTCGTGTAACTGTACATAGAGTAAGGGAACTCTACGGGCGTGTGACTGTACACAGAGTGAGGGAACTCTAAGGGCGTGTGACTGTAAACGGAGAGGGATAACTCTACGGGCATGTGACTGTAAACAGCGTGATGGAAGTCTACGGCTGTGTCACTGTATGCAGCGTGAGGGAACTCTACGGGCGTGTGACTGTACACAGAGTGAGGGAACCCTACGTGTGTGTGACTGTACACAGAGTGAGGGAGCTCTAAAGGTGTAAGAGTGTACATAGAGTGAGGGAACTCTACGGGCGTGTGACTGTACACAGAGTGAGGGAACTCTACGGGTGTGTGACTGTACACAGAGCAAGGGAACTCTACGGGTGTGTAACTGTACACAGAGTGAGGGAGCTCTACGGGCGTGTGACTGTACACAGAGTGAGGGAAATCTGCGGGCGTATGACTGTACACAGAGTGAGGGAAATCCATGGGCGTGTGACTGTACACAGAGTGAGGGAACTCTACAGGCGTGTTACTGTACACAGAGTGACGGAACTCTATGGGTGTGTAACTGTACACAGAGTGAGGTAGCTCTACGGGTGTATAAATGTACATAGAGTGAGGGAACTCTACGGGTGTGTGACTGTACATGGAGTGAGGGAACTCTACGGGTGTGTAACTGTACACAGAGTGAGGGAACTCTACGGGCATGTGACTGTAAACAGCGTGATGGAAGTCTATGGGCGTGTGACTGTACACAGAGTGAGGGAACCCTACGGGTGTGTGACTCTACACTGATTAAGTGAGTTCTACGGGTGTGTCACTGTACGCAGCGTGAGGGGACTCTACGGGCATGTGACCGTACACAGAGTGAGGGAACTATACAGGCGTGTAACGGTACACAGAGTGAGGGAGTTCTATGGGTGTGTGACTGTACAGAGAGTGAGGGAACTCTACGGGCATGTGAATGTACACAGAGTGAGGGAGCTCTACGGGTGTGTGACTGTACACAGAGTGAGGGAACTCTACAGGCATGTGACTGTACACAGAGTGAGGGAACTCTACAGGCATGTGACTGTACAGAGAGTGAGGGAGTTCTACGGGTGTGTGACTGTACGTAGAGTGAGGTAACTCTACGGGTGTGTGACTGTGCACAGAGTGAGGGGGTTTTACGGGTGTGTGACTGTACACAGAGTGAGGGAGCTCTACGGTCGTGTAACTGTACATAGAGTGAGGGAACTCTACGGGCGTGTGACTGTACACAGAGTGAGGGAACTCTACGGGCATGTGACTGTAAACAGCGTGATGGAAGTCTATGGGCGTGCGACTGTACACAGAGTGAGGGAACCCTACAGGTGTGTGACTGTACACTGATTAAGTGAGTTCTACGGGCGTGTGACTGTACATAGAGTGAGGGAGCTCTACAGGCGTGTGACTGTACACAGGGTGAAGGAACTCTATGGTTGTGTGACTGTACACAGAGTGAGGGAACTCTACAGGTGAGTTACTGTACGCAGAGTGAGGGAACTCTACAGGCGTGTTACTGTACACAGAGTGAGGGAACTCTATGGGTGTGTAACTGTACACAGAGTGAGGGAACTCTACGGAAGTGTAACTGTACACAGAGTGAGGGAACCCTACGGGTGTGTGACTGTACACTGATTGATTGAGTTCTACAGGTTTGTGACTGTACACAGAGTGAGGGAAATCTATGGGCGTGTGACTACACAGAGTGAGGGAACTCTACAGGCGTGTTACTGTACACAGAGTGACGGAACTCTACCGGTGTATAACTGTACATAGAGTGAGGGAACTCTACTATTGTGTGACTGTACACAGAGTGAGGGAGCTCTACGGGCGTATAACTGTACATAGAGTGAGTGAACTCTACATGCGTGTGACTGTACACAGAGTGAGGGAACCCTACGGGTGTGTGACTGTACACTGATTGATTGAGTTCTATGGGTTTGTGACTGTACACAGAGTGAGGGAGCTCTACAGGTGTATAACTGTACATAGAGTGAGGGAACTCTACTGTTGTGTGACTGTAAACAGAGTGAGGGAACCCTACGGGTGTGCGACTACACTGATTGATTGAGTTCTACGGGTTTGTGACTGTACACAGAGTGAGGGAAATCTACGGGCGTGTGACTGTACACAGAGTGAGGGAAATCTACGGGCGTGTGACTGTACACAGAGTGAGGGAACTCTACAGGCGTGTTACTGTACACAGAGTGAGGGAACTCTACGGGTGTGTAACTGTACACAGAGTGAGGGAATTCTACGGGCGTGTGACTGTACACAGAGTGAGGGAACCCTACGGGTGTGTGACTGTACACTGCTTGAGGGAGTTCTACGCATGTGTCACTATACACAGAGTGCGGGAACTCTACGGGCGTGTGACTGTACACAGATTAAGGGAGCTCTATGGGCGTATGACTGTACATAGAGTGAGGGAGCTCTACGGGCATGTGACTGTACACAGAGTGTGGGAACTCTACGGGCATGTGACTGTACACAGAGTGTGGGAACTCTACGGGAGTGTAACTGTACACAGAGTGAGGGAACTTTATGGGCGTGTGACTGTACACAGAGTGATGGAACTCTACGGGTATGTGACTGTACACAGAGTGAGGGAACCCTACGGGTGTGTGACTGTACACTGATTGATTGAGTTCTACGGGTTTGTGACTGTACACAGAGTGAGGGAAATCTACGGGCGTGTGACTGTACACGGAGTGAGGGAAATCTACAGGCGTGTTACTGTACACAGAGTGACTGAACTCTATGGGTGTGTGACTGTACACAGAGTGAGGGAGCTCTACGGGTGTATAACTGCACATAGAGTGAGGGAACTCTACGGGTGTGTGACTGTACACAGAGTGAGGGAGCTCTACGGGCGTATAACTGTACATAGAGTGAGGGAACTCTACGTGCGTGTCACTGTACACAGAGTGAGGGAATTCTACCGGCGTGTGACTGTACACAGAGTGAGGGAACTCTACAGGTGTGTGACTGTACACTGATTAAGTGAGTTCTACGGGTATGTCACTGTACGCAGTGTGAGGGAACTCTACGTGTGTGTGACTGTACACAGAGTGATGGAGCTCTACAGGTGTATGAGTGTACATAGAGTGAGGGAATTCTACGGGCATGTAACTGTACATATAGTGAGGGAACTCTATGGGCGTGTGACTGCACACAGAATGAGGGGGCTCTACGGTCGTGTGACTGTGCATAGAGTAAGGGTGCTCTACGGGTGTGTGACTGTACACAGAGTGAGGGAGTTCTACGGCTGTGAACTGTACACAGAGTGAGGGAACTCTACAGGTGTCTGAGTGTACACAGAGTGAAGGAACTCTATGGGTGTGTGACTGTACGTAGAGTGAGGTAACTCTACGTGCGTATGACTGTACACAGAGTGAGGGAACTCTATGGGTGTGTGACTGCACACAGATTGAGGGAACTATACGGGCATGTGACTGTACACCAAGTGAGGGTGTCACTGTACACAGAGTGAGAGAACTCTATGGGCGTGTGACTGTACACAGAGAGGGTTTTCTACGGGTGTGTGACTATACACAGAGTGAGGGAACTCTATGGGCGTGTGACTGTACACAGAGAGGGTTTTCTACGGGTGTGTGACTGTAAACAGAGTGAGGGAACTCTATGGGCGTGTGTCTGTACACAGAGTGAGTGAACTCTACGGGCGTGTGACTGTACATGGAATGAGGGAACTCTACGGGTGTCTGACTGTACACAGAGTGAGGGAACTCTACGGGTGTGTGACTGTACACGGGGTGAGGTAACTCTACTGGCATGTGACTGTACACAGAGTGAGGGAACTCTACGGGTGTGTGACTGTATATAGAGTGAGGGAACCCTACGGGTGTGTGACTGTACACAGATTGAGGGAACTCTACGGGTGTGTGACTGTATACAGAGTGAGGGAACTCTACTGGTGTGTGATTGCACACAGAGTGAGGGAACTCTATGTGTGTGTGACTGTACACCGAATGTGGGAACTCTTATCTATAAGTTTAGCTGGGGAATGGATTTGGGGAAATTGCACAGGATAGAAGCCTTTCAGCTAAAATTTTAGAGGTGCAACCAATTAAATAAAAACAAAAAAATTTCCTCGCTTTCAGTGGCTGGCCCAACACCTGTGGAGTGCCATCAGTGGAGAAATATTGGAACAGTGCAACAACAGCTTGTATTTACATAGTGTCTTTAGTGTGGTAAAACATCCCAAGACACTTCACAGAATTGTAATCAGACAAAGCTTGACAACATGCCAAAGAAGGAGACATTAGGGACAGTGACCAAAAACTTGAAAAAAGTGGTCAGTTTTAAGCAGCATCTTAAAGTAGGAAAGAATGGTACAGAGGCAAAGAGATTCAGGGAGGGAACTCCAGTGCTTAGGTCTTAGATTGGAATACATGGCCACCAACAGTGTAGCTAAGGAAGTGTGGGCTGCACAGGAGACCAGAGTTGGAGGAACGCAGCACCCAAACTCTTTCTCTATGATGGCTGATCAAATTGAAGTGCTGTTGCAGGAGCTAAACTGTGAGGAGGTCTATTTACCATCCTTAGGATCCCCTCAACTGTTAAATATCATTTATGTTTTGAAGAAATGTCTGCTGATGTGTCAGGTTCACAAGTTGGTATTAAAATTGTTGGGGGAACAAATAACATGGTGGGTTTTTATCTGGTCATTCTATCTATGCCGCAAGATTATATGGCTGTTGTTGGGTAGAGTGGGTGTCAGAAGCTATGGGTTTAGGACACACTCCCGAGACTTGACCACATAATTCAGGCTGACACCTCAGTACGGCACTAAGGGAGTGCTACACTGGAGAAGGTGCTGTTTTTCAGATGAGATAAAACCAAGACCTCCCTCTGTGGTGGATGCAAAAGAAACCATGACACTATTTTGAAGTACAGCAGGGGATTTTGTCCTTGTGCCCTGGCCAATATTTATGTCTCAATCAACATTTCTAAAACAGTTTGTTATAGCATTGCTGTGTGCACAAATTGGCTGTGAAGCGGCTGTCATAGGTTTTTGGAGCAATTATGATGGAAGAGCAAAATGTCAACACCTTAGGGGTTTCACCCATGAAACGTACATTTCTTCCTTCGGAGTGAACAGGGTCTTAAGCAGTTCTCGCTTCCCTATCCAATATTCTCCCATGCATAGCAATTAATATCATGACAGTATATCATGATATCAAGTGTTGCCCCAAAATGTGATCCCTGTCTGAATGGGAAGCTGCAGGACAGAAATTAAACCAATCCATACTGCTTATGTTTTCTCTGGGCTTTCCCGATTAGCTCTGTCATTACTGTCGAGGAGGTTCTTCTTACCGTTTAGCATTTTCTATGGCTTTTCATTCATAAGCTTGAATTGGGAGTTGCTTTGAGCTCTCCAAGACAACATAAATCATCTTGCTTGGACCTCAGTGAAACTGAGAGATTCACTGTCAGTTTGCCATGTGCTCTATTATTGCAAACTAAGGAAGTCTTTCCTCTCATTTGTGTATCTGGTCATGCTTGGACTTATTTTCAAAATAGATGCTAAGCTGTCCAAGCCTCCATGAAACGCTCTAAGGGAGCAGTATTACCATTTACAATGGGATGCGGATGCAGATCCTGTTGTCATTTCTGACCCAATGCACACTTTAAACAACAACAACTTCCAGCACAAACTGTGGAAATGCAGTAGATAGTGAGAAGCATAGTGGCAGACTTTGGGAGGACTTAGACTGGTGAAATGGGCAGGCACACGGGAAGATGCAATTTCATGCAGAAAAGCATGAAGCGATGCATTTTGGGAGGTAGAATGCAGACAGGCAAGATCATTTTAAAGAGGCCCAGGGGCAGAGAAACATGGGGATTTGTAATAATTATAGTTTTGGGACATGTTGGACTGTAGCTTTAAGAATAACCCTGTGATGTAAGATCACATGATCTGTGTAAATCAATGTGTTAGCTGCATGGGGAATCTCTACAGGAGAGAGTACTGCTTAGTTATGGAGTTGATGGACTCATGTAGTTGCCACTGCTGTCTTGTAAATAAAACCAAATGTTTCCAATAAGAAAAATTGTCTGAAGGTCAACTGTATAACAGGATTCATGAACACAAACCTTTGAAGGTGCCTGAAAGGATTCTGGAAGCAGATTCAGTGGTTACTTTGAGAAGATAATCGGGTATACTTGAGAAGGAAAAATATGGAGAGCTCTGGGAAAGAACAGAGGAGCTTGACTAATTGCTTAGCTCTTTCAAAGAGCTGGCACAGGCACAATGGACCAAATGGTGTATAATTCTATCATGTAATCATGAGAGAATGATCCAGAGATCTCATTGTAACATAAAGATTCACACTCAGCCAGACCAGTGGACGATGCTAGGAAATAGAAACAGTTTAAGTAAGTTATATTTGTTTTTGTGGGTGTTAGGAATGAGTTTTAGCTTTAAAGTTTAAGTTTGGTTTGTATTTCTGTATTTGTGTGTTAAGAAAAGGCCAAGCTGAGCTTTAGTTTTGCTTTAAAAGGTGAAACCTTGGATCTAGTATCATTTGTAGTGGAGACAGTAGGTCTGAATCTGTGTACTTGCATTTCTAATGAGTTTTACGACTCTAAGAGAAGTTAAAGCAAACACGAGAGTAGAAAAAAACTGTGCTGTTGCCTAGCAACAGGGGTCCAGAGAGGTAGGCACCACCCACATGCACATACACACACACACACACAGGGCACAGTATTGCACTCATTGGGCGAGTGTGCGCCCGACCTGAATGAGCATAAAATGACGCGCGATGATGTTGGGCAAGCATCCTGACATCATCGCACACTCGTGCGATATTTCGCTGTCGACTCCTACATGCTGACAATTAACAGGCCTATAAAGTCCATTAAAGTAGCAAATGAATTAAACCTTTTACTTCCTGTCCAACCTTATGGTTAGCGGGCAGGCGAAAAGGCCAAGCAGCCTTTGGATTTTTTAGGAAATCTCATCCATGGGCAGGATGAAGTTTCCAACAGAGTCACACAAGAGGGCATGTTTTTAACATTTTAAAATTCTTTATTTTTCATTTATTAAATCTTGAGCTCCCAGAGGCAGCTCTGTGCCTCAGGGACCTTTCATTCTGTGCACTCATGTGCATGTGCGAACTTGCATACTTGCTGTCTTCCCGCTCTGACCCAGGTAGCACTGCAGCGTGTGCTCCACACTGGATGGGCCTTAATTGGCCCACCCAGTTTGAAACCGTGGGCAGTGGTCACTTTTGTGGCCATTCCAGCTCGACCCTGCTGAGCCCACCCAACGAGGGCAAAGTCCTGGCCACAGAAAAACTAAAGAGAAAGCAGTTTTTGAGTTCAGTTGGGAGCAGCTGCCAGGCAGAAGCAGCCTAGAAGGTTCAGATAGCCAGTTCCAAACCAAAGTTGGTTGAAAGTAGCTGCCAGAGAGAGACTGGAGCAAGGAGACAGATAGCAAGTCCGAGATAAAGAAGAAAGTCCCCCAATCCAGGGGAGTGGAACAGGAAAGATCCCAAACAGACTTTCTAACCAAAGGAAGGACAGGAAACTGGAAAAGGTCCTGTTAAGTGAAGTTAAGAGTGAAGAGCAGGGGAAAGCTTCAAGCTTCACATTTAAAGAGACGAAAGCTGCAGGAAGCAGATTTAAAACGAGAAAGGCTTGTGAGAAGCCAAAAGGCCCAAAGAGAAGGCTTGTAACTCTTTGCTATGGGCATGTGAAGCAATGGCGTACTGTTGATGGCTATGTCGGTGAGAGAGAGTGCGTGGAAGAAAGCCTGAATGCATGTGGTGACCCAGGGAAGAGGAACATCAGAAGACCCTGGAGATGAACCCATGTGGAAGGCGTTTGAGAGAAAGTGTCAGTTTGGGCAAAGGTTCCAAAACGAGTTCTTGGAGAGTGGAGATTGGAATTCACTGAGGCTGGTTGGCTTACAGTGTGACAAGCAATTGGGGGGAGTTGAGAAAAGATCCATAGCATCTGTTTGGGGTGACATCTGTCACTTGGTTTCAGAGTGTGAAGTGTCTGACCACAAGGTGCCTAGTGGTTTACATGGACTGTGTACTTACTGTGAACATTAGAGTATAAGATCATTTTTGTATCTTGTATTATCCTTACAAATCTGTATATATCTATAAAGGTATAGTTGTGTGCAAAGGAGTATTGTAATATAGTTCATCTTTTCTTGTTGAATAAGTGTTTTATTCTTTTGTTTTTAACTTTTAGTTCATCAGCTGACTTCTGTGACTCTGTTCAGTAGCTACTCTCCATGTATCTAAACAAACAAATAAAAGCTAGGATCTATCAAGCTGGGTTCCACTCTGGGATCAGGCTTTTCCAGTAGTAACATCAGCTGGGATCATAACATCTATGTAAGCAACTGGCCTCCGGCAAGTGTTTGTGTGAAGCAAAGTTTCTTGCCATAACCACAGTTTTCACATGACACCACATGCTTCTTGTATCAGTGATGGGAAAGAATCCAAAATCTTGTCACAAATGCAATGCTCTCAGGGTCACTAATATATAAAGATAGTGAACTGGAACAGCACCGGTTGCCTAGGACAATTAAGCACTGTCAACCAGACCTATTTCCATAAGACCATAAGACATAAGAGCAGAAATTAGGCCATTCAGCCCATCAAATCTGCTCCACCATTCAATCATGGCTGATAAGTTTCTCAACCCCATTCTCCCACCTTCTCCCCGTAACCTTTGATCCCCTTACCAATCAAGAACCTATCTAGCTCGGTCTTAAATACACTCAATGACCTGGCCTCCACAGCCTTCTGTGGCAATGAATTCCATAGATTCACCACTCTCTGGCTAAAGAAGTTTCTCCTCATCTCTGTTCTAAAAGGTCTTCCCTTTACTCTGAGGATGTGCCCTCGGGTCCTAGTCTCTCCTACTAATGGAAACATCTTCCCCACGTCCACTCTATCCAGGCCTTTCAGTATTCTGTAAGTTTGAATCAGATACCCCCTCATCCTTCTAAACTCCATCGAGTATAAACCCAGAGTCCTCAAACGTTCCTCATATGTTAAGCCTTTCATTCCTGGGATCATTCTCGTGAACCTCCTCTGGACCCTCTCCAGGGCCAGAACATTGTTCCTGAGATAGGGGCCCAAAATTGCTCACAATATTCTAAATGTGGTCTGACCAGAGCCTTATAAAGCCTCAGCAGCACATCCCTGCTTTTATATTCTAGTCTTCCGAAATAAATGCCAACATTACATTTGCCTTCCTAACTAACGAATCAACCTGCAAGTTAACCTTAAGAGAATCCTGGACTAGGACTCCCAAGTCCCTTTGCACTCCAGATTTCTGAACTCTCTCCCCATTTAGAAAATAGTCTATGCCTCTATTCTTCCTACCAAAGTGCATGACCTCACACTTGCCCACGTTGTCTTCCATCTGCCACTTCTTTGCCCATTCTCCTAACCTGCCCAAATCCTACTGCAGCCTCCCCACCTCCTCAATACTACCTGTCCCTCCACCTATCTTTGTATCATCTGCAAAATTAGCCAGGATGCCCTCAGTTCCTTCATCTAGATCATTAATGTATAAAGTGAAAAGTTGTGGTCCCAACACTGACCCCAGCGGAACTCCACTAGTCACCGGCCGCCATCCTGAGAAGGACCCCCTTATCCCCACTCTCTGCCTCCTGCCAGACAGCCAATCTTCTATCCATGCTAATACCTTGCCTCTAACACCATGGGCTCTTATCTTACTGAGCAGCCTCCTGTGGGGCACCTTGTCAAAGGCCTTCTGGAAGTCCAAGTAGATAACATCCATTGGCTCTCCTTTGTCTAACCTACTTGTTGCCTCCTCAAAGAATTCTAACAGATTTGTCAGGCATGACCTCCTCTTGATGAAACCATGCTGACTTTGCCCTATTTTATAATGCGCTTCCAAGTATTCTGAAATCTCATCCCTAATAATGGACTCTAAAATCTTACCAACGACCGAGGTCAGGCTAATTGGCCTGTAATTTCCCGTCTTTTGCCTCACTCCCTTCTTAAACAGGGGGGTTACATTAGCAATTTTCCAGTCCTCTGGGACCCTCCCTGACTCCAGTGATTCCTGAAAGATTGCCACTAACGCCTCCACTATCTCTTCAGCTATTTCCTTCAGAACTCTGGGGTGTAATCCATCTGGCCCAGGTGATTTATCCACCTTCAGAATTTTCAGTTTTCCTAGCACCTCCTCCTTGGTAATGGCCACCATACTCACCTCTGCCCCCCGACTCTCTTGAACTTTGGGGATGTCACTCGTGTCTTTCACTGTGAAGACTGACGCAAAGACTCTATTCAGTTCCTCCGCCATTTCTTTGTTCCCCACTACTACTTCTCCAGCGTCAATTTCCAGCGGCCAATGTCCACTTTTGCCTCTCTCTTACCCTTTATATATCTAAAAAAAACTCTTGCAATCTTCTTTTATATTACTGGCTAGTTTACCCTCATATTTAATCTTCTCCCTCCTTATTTCTTTTTTAGTTGTCCTCTGTTGGTCTTTGTAGGCTTCCCAATCCCCTGGTTTCCCACTGCTCTTCGCCGCATTGTATGCTTTCTCTTTAGCTTTTATGCTGTCCCTGACTTCCCTTGTCAGCCATGGTTGCCTCATCCTCCCTTTAGTATGCTTCTTCTTCCTAGGGATGAATTTTTGCTGTGTCTCCCAAATTACTCCCAGAAACTTCTGCCATTGCTGTTCCACTGTCTATCCTGCTAGGCTCATCTCTTAGTCAATTCTGGCCAGCTCCTCCCTCATGCCTCTGTAGTTGCCTTTATTCAACTGTAATACCATTACATCTGATTCCAGCTCTTTCCTCTCAAATTGCAGGGTAAATTCTATCATACTATGGTCACTTCCTCCTGAGGGTTCCTTCACCTTAAGCTCCCTTATCAAATCTGCCTCATTACACATCACTAAATCTATAATTGCCTGTTCCCTAGTGGGCTCCACCACAAGCTGCTCCAAAAAGCCATCATGTAGACATTCCACAAATTCCTTTTCTTGGCATCCACTACCAACCTGATTTTCCCAATCTACCTGCATATTGAAATCCCCCATGATCACTGTAACCTTGCCTTTCTTACACACCTTTTCTATCTCCTGTTGTATCTTGTGCCTCACATCCTGACTACTGTTCGGAGGCCTGTACATAACTCCCATTATGGTTTTTTTACCTTTGCGGTTCCTCAACTCTACCCACACAGATTCTACATCATCTGACCCAACATCATTTCTTGCTATCGATTTAATTTCATTTCTTACTAACAAAGCAACCCCACCCCCTCTGCCAACATGCCTATCTTTTTGATAGGATGTATATCCTTAGATATTTAGCTCCCAGTCCTGATCCCCTTGCAGCCATGTCTCCGTAATGCCCACCACATCATACCTGCCAATTTCAATCTGCGCCACAAGCTCATTTACCTTATTTCGTATACTGCGTGCATTCAGATACACCTTCAGTCCTGTATTTCCCGTCCCCTTTCTCATTGTCGTCCCTTTATCTGATATGCTTGAAGTTAGATGCCTAGCCTTTTCCAAACACTCTGTCCTATTTTGTGTTCTGGAGACTTTAATAGCCTCTCCTGGGCTCTCCTTTCTTTTCAGTTTTTTCATAATTTTCCATGAAGTTGAATCCACCCCCCCACACGCTAACCTGCTGCTTTGTTTCCCATTAGTCATACTTCTTGGAGTTTTACCCTTCCCTCCCCCCACACTTCCTAATTTAAAGTCCTGTTGATCACCCTATTTACCCTTTTCGCTAGAACATTGGTCCCAGATCGGTTCAGGTGGAGACCATACCAACGGTACAGATCCCTCCTGTTCCAATACTGATGCCAGTGCCCCACGAAATGGAACCCCTCTTTCCTATACCACTCCTTTAGCCACGTGTTTACTTCCCTTATTCTCGCGTCCCTATGCCAATTTGCACGTGGCTCGGGTAGTAATCCGGAGATTATAACCCTTGAGGACCTGTTCTTTAATTTAGTTCCTAGTTCCTAATAATCCCCAAACAGGTCCTCTTTCCTAGTCTTACCTATGTTATTTGTCCCGATGTGGACCACAACAACTGGATCCTCCCCCTCCCTCTCCAATATCCTTTCAAGCCGGTCAGAGATGTCCCTCATCCTGGCACCGGGCAGGCAACATACCATGCGGGACTCTCGATCCTGCTTACAAAGGAAGCTATCAATTCCCCCAATTATAGAATCCCCTACAACTACCACTTGTCTTTTTTCTCCCCCCTCTTGAATGGCCTCCTGTGCCACGGTGCCGTGGTCAGCTGGCTCATCCTCCCTACAGCCCTTTTCCTCATCCACACAGGGAGCAAGTACCTTGTACCTGTTGGACGAGGTCAAGAGCTGAGGCTCCTCTGTTCCTGAACACAGGATCCCTCTACCTGCCTCACTTGCAGTCACACCCTGCTGACCCTGACCACTGACCGAACTTGAGGTACTTAATCTACCGGGTGTGACCGCCTCCTGAAACAAAGCGTCCAGGTAACACTCCCCCAATTTCAATGAGGAATTCATCCTGAAATAAGTAAGTTAGAGAACGGTGTAGACAAAGCACATAGCATGTAGCACTTAATGTTGATTGCACCCATTGCAAATACTAAAAACATTCACTAAGACATAAACAAATGCTACAACTAGAATGAGGGTATATTCGTATGTCAGAGCTAACTTGCCTTGGCAATGAACAAGTTCAAGGTTTGAATCTGGTATGGCTACTATTCCATTTTCCATGCAGAGGTTATTTTTCCTTTAAAGGTTGCTTCCTGTCAGTAGTTCCTGAAGCTTTATTCTTTTCTTCTTCCTCTATGGATTCTTGTTTTTTCTCAGTCACCTCATGATCAAACTGATGACTACTGTATGTATGCAACATGCTAATTTTCCACTCCTTGCAAACTTCCTACTGAATGGTTTAAACATCTGAATTTATCAAATGTCTCCTCAGTTATAATATCGTGGATTGTCCCTTTCTCTGTTGTAGTTGTACTCTAATGCTGTACTGGGGTTGTGTTCAGTGCCGTGTACCACATTTGCTGGATGTAACCATGATTCTTCAAAGAGCCAACTTTGTGATCTGCCGTCGCCATCAAAATTTGGGATTGCATGAACACTGTTGCCTTCATTAGCAATGTGCTTTCAGGCATCCAAGTTTAAGCTCCGGAACTATCTTCTTAAACCTCCTCTCTTCTCCACCCTCCGTTAAGACATTTATTAAAACCTACCTATTTGACCAAGCATTTGGTCAGCTGTCCTAACGTTTTCTTCTTTGGCTCATTATAAATTTTATCAGATTATGCTCCTGTGAATTGTTTTGGAATATTTTACTATGTTTAAGGCACTATATAAATTAAAGTTGTTATTGTTGAATGATTCACATGTGGTGAACATGTTGGCCCAGGTCATCCGGTCAGTGCCGATGCTTTGAGCATTGCCGCTGCCAGCAAAGGCTTCTGTGGCCCAACCTTTTTGAGATTTTCCAGCCAGGACATGCTGGCTTAAGCATCAATGGATCAGCACAGCCTTTCAAGGGTAAGATGGACAAGTGCAAGAAAAGATGGGCAGAGGGCACGCCCCTTTTTCCAACATTAGCTGCCGTATTTAGGTAATTTTTAAAGGCCTCAAGTCTTTTAGTGGGCTAGTGGGTGGGTGGGTGATGGGGTGAGTGAGCGGGTGAGTGAGCGGGTGAGTGAGCGAGTGGGTGACTGGGTGAGTGATTAGGTGGGTCAGTGAGCAGGTGAGTTAGTGGGTAAGTTGGTAGTAACATGGGAGGGTAGTCAGTGGTGGAGTAGTCAAGTGAGTCAGTAGTCGGGCAGTGGGGTAGTCAAATCAGGTTGGGGAGTAATCAGGTTGAAGGGTAGTCAGACCAGGCCAGGTTGGGTTAGTTGGATTGCATCTGTGTGGTAGTCAGGTGGTGGAGCGCGTGGGTGAATCGATTTGGGCATTAGTCGTGTCAGCACGGGGCTTACTTAGGTCAATTCAGGGGTTAGTCAGTTTGGGAGGTGGTTGGGTTGGGTCAGGGGGGCAGTCAGGTCATGGGTTAGTTAGGTAGGGGTAGTTGGGTTGAGCCAGGAAGGCTAGTAGGGTCAGATCAGGTTGCGGGTGTAGTCCAGTTGGGTGTGTAGTCAAGTCAGGGGGTGAAGGGGAGTGATTGGGTGGGGTGGTTGTGGTGCCTGGTTCAGATAAGCTGGCTAATCATTGAATAAGAAGAGGTATTAAACAACATAATATTTCCAGGGTAATTATGCAGGTAAGTTCCACATGTCTGATCCAAGTCAATGACAATGAGCTCAATATCAAAGACATTCACAGAGGGTCCCGGGCAGCAGAAATCAGCCCAACAGAAGTTTAAACTTCCTGGGAAATTTCAGCGCAAGCAACGCCCAATTTAAGTTCAGGTTTTGACGACCTGGATACTGGAAGATTTGGGCATTGTCACCCCTGGGCTCTCCTAATCCAATGCTCTCCTGGCTGGCCTGCCACATTGCACCCTTTGAAGCTGAGCTCATCCGAGACTCTGCTCCCATATCCAAACTTGCACAAGTACTGTGTTGTGTATTGCACTGAGTGAGACCAACACATATAACTACAGGCAGCCATATTAGCACCCTTTTTTAGCATCAACTACCACCATCAACATTCCCTTTGTCCTTCAGTTCATGACATCTTTGTCAACCCCTCCTTTGTCCCCACCTATCGCTGGCCTTCTATCCAGCTCCACCTGCCCCACCCCCCTTAAACAGTATACATTTAATTACATTTCCACTTCTCTTCAGCTCTGAAGAGGGGACATATGGACTCGAAATGTTAACCCATTTCTCTCTCCACAGATGCTGCTAGACTGCTGAGCTTTTCCAGCATTTTCTGTTTTTGCTACAGGCAGCCATTACTGAACAATTTTATTTACACTTCCTCAACAGATAGAACAGGAGAGAGGACAAAATTATCAAATGCTCAGATCTTGCAATATACTACGCTCCCTCCCCACTTAAAAAAAAAACTTATACAAATGCAAATTGGTACATGTAAATAATTTGCAAGGTTAGAATATGACTAAACCAATATCAACAATATCTGAAATTTAACAGGTTGGTTTGCAAATTTGTAACTGTAATCACAACTAAAACACATATGACCAATATTTCCAGAGTAATTTACATGTAAAAAAAAGCTTCTCCTGAACACCAGAATGGCCTGGAGTTTACACTCTCCCACCGGTGGGTTTTTAGACAGGGGGAGTATGAAATTGAAGGGACAGGATTCCCTCCAAGTTCCCGCCTGTCCCGGCCACACAGCAATTTTATGCCAAGGCAGGCAAGCCCTCAGACGGGAAGCCCCTCCCTGCCCCAGTTGAGGCCCTTAAGTGACTAATTATTGGCCACTTAAGGATGCTTTCCTGCCCAGCCTTGACTTTTAGATTTGTGGGAAGATTCGACTTGCGTTGGGGAAGGCTAAAAATCAACAGTAACATCTCAGGTGGGAAGGGGGGAATGCCTCCATCAGAAACCCCCTTATGAAATCAGACCCCCCCTCCTTTAAGGTCCGGTGGCCTCCAGACTTCTCTCCCCTACCCCCCAGCCTGTCTCCCGAGATCCTGATTGCCCCCTTCGCACTCCCCCATATGGTTTCCGTACCATCCCCACCTGGGGCCCCTTGAACTTACCTGGGCCTCCGGTGCCCAAACTTAATCTCAGGCCTTCTCCTGCATTTTATCTTCTATCCACTGCAGCGCTGTCGCTACAGGGATTGGAGAGCTGCTGGTCAATCAGATTGACTGGCAGCTGTCTAAGGTGGAGCTTCCAAGTGAGGGGTGGACGTCACGCCTGCAGCCAAGGGAGAAGGAACGGGAAAGGGAATACGAGCTTAAATGGTGGGACGTTAAAAAAGAGATCTCAGTTGCTGAGGAAAGTTTGGATGATGAAAAAACCTTCACCCCAAAAACCTAATGGTGAGATGTTTAAGTTTGTGCAACCTCTCCGAAAATTTGAGGAAAGGGATGTAAAGGCATTCTTTAATTCGTTTGAGGAGGTGGTTAAGCAAATGAAGTGGCCAAAAGAAATCTGGACATTACTTTTACAGTCTAGGTTCATAGGTAGAGCTAATGAGGTTTATGCTTCACTTTCAAAAGAGGTATCAGTGGATTATGATGCATTATAAAAGGCTATTCTTAGTGCATATAAGTTAGATCCTGAGGCATACAGGCAGAAGTTTCAAAATATAAGGAAACAGCCTGGGCAGACCTATATTGAGGTTGAAAGGGTAACGCAAAGTAATGTTGACCATTGGATACAGGCATTAAAGGTAGAGACTACATATGAAGCTCTGACATAATTCTCTTGGAAGAATTTAAAGATTTGCTTCCTCTTGTAGTTAGAACCCATTTTGAAGACCAGAAGGTTTATAAAGATAGACAGGCAGAGGAGCTGGCTGACGATTATGAACTGGTCCATAAATCTAAACCTTTTTCCTGTAATTCCTATAAACCCAAGGATGGTAAAATATGGGAATGTGAAAAGATGGCAAGTAGTCAGAGAAGCGAAAGGACAGTTGGGAATTCTCAGGAAATTTCTCCTCAGACCAGAAAGCAAGGTACTGAGGGTAGAAGTAACATTCGAAAGCCTAAATGTTTTCATTGTAACAAGGTGGGATCTGTTAGGGCAAATTGCTGGAGATTAAATGGTAGACCTATTGCAGTAGTAAGAATGCCAATGGAATCCTCAGGAAAGGTTGCATCAAAAAAGGAAATTGTTGTTAAAACTGTAGCAGTAGTACAAGTGAAACGTGTTCCATTAGAACATACAGGAAAGGGGGATATGGTTCAGGATTGTCCAAAGAATTCTTCTTTGATTACTGGTGATGGAAGTCAGGCTAACAGAGGTTCTGGGTATATTGTTTCAAAGGGAGAAGTATTCACTTACTCCTCCAATAAAATAAGTAAACAGATTAAAATTATGAGGGATACAGGGGCAGATCAATCATTGATGCTGGCTGATGATACAATTTGTGTTCCAGGTAGTTTTATGAAGGAAAAAGTATTAATAAGAGTATTAATGGAATTTATGAAGCTGTTTCTTTGTGTAAAATTAACTAACAAAGTCACTTTGTAAAAGGAATTGTTATGCTGGGAATTATTCCTAGATTGCCTGTTGAAGGGGTGGATTTTATTCTGGGTAATGATTTGGCTAGTGGAGACAGTAATGTGGCAACGACTGTATTGCAGCAGGTGGTTGATCATGTTGATCTTAACAAACTTCAGAAAACTGCTGTGGCCAAAATGGAAACACTTATTGTAGATATCAAGCAATTGAAGGAAAACCTGATTAACGTAGAAAAACAACTTTCATGTATAAAAGAAGAGTTTGCTAACAAAAGAAGAGAATTAATGTGAACAATTGAGAAGCGGTCACAGAAAGTAGAACACTTGACTGAGGACTTGAAATATCTAAATGGTAAACTTGTAGAAGCAAATTTAACAAAGGTCAATCTTCAATTAAAACTTGATGAACTTCAAGCATCAGAAGTTGTTTTGAAATATCAGGGAAAATGCCTTGATCATGAAAAGGAATTGTTGGTAAGTCAGAATAATTGGTTTAAAAAAACCAAGACTAACGAATTGTTAGAACTTCATCTTGAAAAGAGCAATGAGATTTTCGAACTTCAGTCCAAACTGGAGAAGAATGAAAGAGAAGATGTGTGATATGGAGTGTCACAGTTCCAAAGTTATTCCTGTGAATAAAAACTCTGCTGAATTGTGATCCAGTTGAGCAAAGAACTGATCCGGGTAAAATTACTGATATATCAACCTCAGTAACGGTCAATATGAAAGCAACTAAAGTGCATGCAGAATTGGAAATCAAGAATTGTCAACAAAATGGGCTGAAAGCGCAAAATGGCCTGGGAAAATCAATGACCAGTGACACTGATTTACAATTGCTTGCCTGTGCTAATACACAAAATACAGCAGCTGGAATCCAGGCTTGTGGATGGGTTGCAAAAGACCGTTCAATACCTGGAAAGGAGTGGAATGATATAGTTTATGGATTATGCAAAAGTATTGAAGGGTTGGAACGAAGTATGAAACTCCACAGGGAGAACATAATTGACTTTGCTCAAAAACAAGCAGAAAAGACCTGTTCAGAATGGGACCTGGAGAAACAATAACATCATTAAAAGTTTAAAGATCAAACCAAGTAGGAGTACAAAACGCTTTTTTGTGAACATAAGAAGCATCTCAATAACATCCTTGAAACGGCGGAAAGAGATTTTGACCAGAGAAGAAATGAGATGTTAACCCACAAAAATGCCATTTCGACTTTGCTAAGACAAAATGAGAATGTACCACATTTGAGTTCAGAAAATGAGCTTGTGGATGCAATTACGCCTACGGCGAACAAAAAGGATGATTGGGCTGTAGGCTTAAATGAAACATTCTTTGCTGAGTTAAAGAGTGGGAATAAGAGGGAAAAGAAACACAAGGGTTGAGTTATGATCATGCTATGATGTGCAAATGCTACTAATCTTGTTATATTTATTGGCTTTGTTTAAGTACATTTTTGTAATTGTGCAATATGGGCCTGAGTTTTACCTCTGGCAGGTGCGCCCGATCGGCGGGCCCGGGAACAGTTGGGAAACGGACCTGCCGGCCGTGATCAGTCCCCGACCGTCATTTCAATTAACTGCCAGCCCGCATGAAACACACATTGAAATGCTCAGTGCTGCCAGGATGGGGGGTGGGGGCAGGTGATGACATTTCTGTGGGCACGGGTGAGCACTGCGAGAAAGCTCCCTGAAGGCAGACAGCTGCCTCAGAGAGCTGGAGACCTGAAAAAGCTGAAATAAAGGTTTTAAAAGCTGAAAAAATGTCTGCATACAACATAATGAATCACCTGAAAATATAGCTAATAAAAATGCTGTCCACAGAAATTTATTTTAATCTTATTTCATCACGGAAATTTCATCCCGCCCTTGGATGAGCTTTGATGAAAAACATAGAGGCCACCCGGCCAATTCGCCCATCTGCCAACCATAAGGTTGGACGGGCAATTAAAAATCGGAGTCAATTGCGCCAACTAATGGGCTTAATTGCCCTATAAATTGTCGGTGGGCGCGCTTACGACTTTTGCACACCCATACTGAGCGAAATATCACCCGTGTGCACAATGATGTCAGGACACTCACCCAACGTTTTCTGGCGTGATTTTATGCCCAATTGGGCTGGGCATACGCCTGCCCATGGGACATAAAATCCTGCTCATGATGTGCAATTGTGAAATAAAATGGAAAGTTTGTTTGTATAATGTAATAAGTTATTGTTAGGGGCTGATGACGTTAAGTTTGTGTGAGGCAAATGTAAGGCCATCCTAAAGAAACCTTCACTGTTTTGAAGCTTTCTTTCCACCAAAGGGAAAGGCGTAAGGAAATAGAGACAGGTTAAGTAAGTTATATTGGTATTTGTAGATGTTAGGAATGAGTTTTAGCTTCAAAATTTGAGTTTAATTTGTATTTCTGTATCTCTGTGTAAGAAAAGGTCAAATTGAGTTTTAGTTTGATTTTTAAGAGGTGCCTGAATTTCTAATGAGTTTTACAACTCCTCAAGAGAAGGTAAACAAATAAAGCTGGAAGAATTGGGCTGTTGTCTGGAAATAGGGGCCCAGAGAGGCAGATCCCTCTCACAGACACACAGAAGAGAAACAGCAGTTTGTTTTGGAAGCTTTTGGAGTTCAGTTGGTTTGAAGACAGATGTGAAGCAGGAGCATCCTAAAAGGGGACAGATAGTAAGTTCCAAGAAAAGAAAAACCCCAAAATTGAGGGGAGTGGAAGAGCAAAAAATCCAAGAAGACCTTCTAGTCAAAGGAAGGACAGGAATGTGGAAAAAGTACTGTTAATGAAGTTGAGTGAGGAGCAGAGAAAGGCTCTAAGCTCCAAGTTTAAAGCTTCAAGCTGCAGAACGCAGATTTAAAGTGAGAACAGCTTACAAGAGGCATGAAGGTCCAAGGAGATGGCTGAAGGTCTGGTTCTCTTTGTTATGGTCATGTGAAGTAGTGGTGTACTGTTGACAGCAGAGTCACTGCAAGAGAGTGCATGGATGACATCTGGAATGCATGTGGTGACCCAGGGAAGAGGAACATTGGAAAGAGAGTTTGAAACCCTGGATGTGAACCCTTGTGGAAGGCGTCTGAGAGAAAGCGTTGGTTTGGGAGAGGGTTCCAACCCAAGGTCTTGGAGATTGGAAACCCTCGTGTGAAAGACGGAGTTCAATGAAGCTGGTTGTCTCACAGTGTGACAAATGTTGGGGAGAGTTGAGGAGAGATCCATAGTATCTGGTTGAGGTGGTATCTGTCATTTGATTTCAGAGTGTGTCTGACCATAGGATACCTATTGGTAGATGGACTGTGTACTTACTATGGACATTAAAGTATAAAATAGCTTTTGTAACTTGTGTTACAAAATCTGTATGTGTCTGTAAAGGTATAGTTGTGGGTGAAGGAATATTGTAATATAGCTCCTCTTTTCTTGTTAAATAAATGTTTTATTCTTTGGTTAAAAGTTCACCAGCTGACTCTTGTGATTCTGTTCAGTAGCCACTCTCCACGTATCTAAACAAACAAATAAAAGTTAGGATCTGTCAAGCTGGGTTCCACTCTGGGATCATGCTTGTTCAGGGGTAACCTCAGCTGGGGATCATAACACTTTGAATTGTTGGGAGAATTTGGACCTCAGTAGGTTTAGGATACTCTCCTTTCATTAGATTTCCTATTTCAAGAAAATGATCTAAATATCACTGACAGAGTCCCACTGAATACACCTAGTCTCTTTACAACAACTCCAATCACATACTTCTCATCACCTCAGTGGTTTTTCACCATGACGTTTTGAGCAGTACAAACCTCTTTAAGTTTCATGTTTGCTGTAACATGACTCATTTTCAGTTTGTCTTGCATTTCTATAAGACCATAAGATGTAGGAGCAGAAGTAGGTCACTTGGCCCATCGAGTCTGCTCCGCCATTCAATGAGATCATGGCTGATCTGATAACCTCATCTCCACTTTCCTGCCATTTCCCCATAAGCCTTGATTCCCTTACTGATTAAAAACCTGTCTATCTCTGCCTTGAATATATTTATCGACCTAGCCTCTACAGCCCTCTGCGGTAAAGAATTCCACAGATTCACTGAGAGAAGAAATTCCTCCTCATCTCCGTCTTAAATGGGTGACCCCTTACTCTGAGATTATGCCTTCTGGTCCTAGGCTTTCCCACAAGTGGAAACAACTTCTCAGCATCTACCCTGTCAAGCCCCCTTAAGAATCTTATATGTTTCAATAAGGTCGCCTCTCATTCTGCTGAACTCCAGTGAGTACAGACCCAACCTACTCAACCTCTCCTCATAAGAAAATCCCACCATACCCGGGATCAACCTAGTGAACCTTCTTTGGACTGCCTCCAATGCCAGTATATCTTTCCTTAGATAAGGCGACCAAAACTGTTCACAGCATTCTAGGTGTGGTCTAACTAGTGCCTTGTATAGTTTTAGCAAGACTTCCCTATTTTTATACTCCATTCACTTTGAAATAAAGGCCAACATCCCATTTGCCTTCCCTATTACCTGCTGAACTTATATGTTAGCTTTTTGGGATTCATGCATGAGGACGCCCAAATCCCTCTGTGCTGCAGCTTTCTGCAATCTTTCTCCATTTAAATAATATCCAGCTCCTCTATTCTTCCTACCAAAGTGCATAACCTCACATTTTCCTACATTATATTCCATCTGCCAAGTTTTTTCCCACTCACTTAAACTGTTTATATCCCTCTGTAGACTCTTTGTGTCATCCTCACTGCTTGCCTTCCCACCTATTTTTGTGTCATCCGCAAACTTGGTGATAGTACATTCACTTCCCTCATCCAAGTCATTAATATATATTATAAATAATTATGGGCCCAGCACTGATCCCTGTGGAACACCACTAGTTACAGGTTGCCATCCTGAAAATTCCCCCCTTATTCCAACTCTTTGCCTTGTATTAGTTAGCCAAATCTCTATCCATGCTAATATACTACCCCCAATGTCATGGGCTCTTACCTTAAGTAGCGGTATGTGTGGTACTTTAGCGAACGCCTTTTGCAAATCCAAAAATATTACATCTATTGCTTCCCCTTTATCTATCCTGCTTGTTATCTCCTCAAAGAATTCTAATAAATTTGTCAGGCATTATTTCCTCTTCATGAAGCCATGCTGACTCTGCTTGATTATATTATGCATTTCTAAATGTTCTGCTATTACATCTTTTATAATGGCCCTAACATTTTCCCAATGATGGATGTTAAGCTAACTGGCCTATAGTTATCTGCTTTTTTGTCTCCTCCTTTTTTGAATAAGGGCGTTACATTGGTAGTTTTCCAATCCTCTGGGACTTTTCCAGAATCTAAGGATTCATGGACGATTACTCCAGTGCATCCATTATCTCTGTAGCTACTTCCTTCAATGTCCTAGGATGTAACTCATTAGGTCCAGGGGACTTATCGGCCTTTAGCCCTATTAGTTTCCCTAGTAATTTTTCTCTAGTGATAGTTATTGTATTTATTTTGTGGCCCCCTTCTCTTTTGCCCCATGATTATTTAGCATTTTTGAAATGCTGTTGGTGTCTTCTACCATGAAGGCTGGTAAAAAGTATTTATTCAACTCCTCTGCCATTTCCTAGTTCCCCATTATTATTTCCCCAGCCTCATTCTCTAAGGGACTTATGCTCACTTTGGCCTCTCTCTTCCTTTTTATATATTTAAAGAAGCTCATACTGTCTGCCTTTATATCACTTGCTAGTTTACCCTCAAAGTTTCTTTTCTCCCCCTTTATTAATTTTTTGGTCATCTTCTGTTGGTTTTTAAAACTTTCTCAATCCTCTGGCTTACCACTAATCTTTGCCACATTGTGTGATTTTTCTTTCAATGTGATACTATCCTTAACTCCCTTGGTTAACCATGGTTGGTTTAACCCCTTTCTAGGATCCTTCTTCCACGCTGGGATGTATCTTTGTTATGAGTCATGAACTATTTTCTTAAGTGTCTGCCATTGTTCATCAACTGTCTTTTCTGCTAAACCCCTTTCCCAGTCCACTCCAGCCAACATTGCCCTCATTCCTTTGTAATTATCCTTATTAATTTAGAACAGTTGTTTCTGACCCAAGTTTCTCACTCTCAAACTGAATGCTAAATTCTACCACGTTATGGTCAGTGTTTCCGAGGGGATCTTTTACCCTGAGGTCATTTATTAAACCTGCCTCATTACACTTTGCTCTTACTTTGCTACTGACGTCAGCTTAAGCAAACTAAATCTTGTCCGAGGAGTGTGTTTAAACAATAACTCATAAGGTAAGCAACTTGTTGTAGACTGTCCGGTTATTCTGTAAGAGAACAGAAGATTGTGTATCCTGTGTAGAAGAGAAACATGGAAATTACTGCCTAGCTTGTTTCCACAGTATTATTTGATGCTGGGTGATATGGTGATGTAGTGCTAAAGTCACTGGACTAGTAATTCAAGAGACCAAGCTAATGATCTAAGGACAGGGGTTCAAATCCCACTATAACAGTTGGTGGAATTTAAATGTAATTAAGAATGCTGGAACTGAAAGCTAGGGTGGAATCATCCTAGATTTGCACTAAGTGTGATAGTGGGCAGATAAAACTACATTTTACCCACCGGCCGCAATGGTGGGTTTTCATGCCATATCGTCCCAAAACCCACCATATTATTTATGCATTCCAAGGAAACACGCCATTTTGATGGTGAGTGTGCTCTCATTCGCTCACCCACCATCACCTTGCTGCTTCATCACATTGGGAAGCCCCACGGTCCAGCCGCACGCACCAAATCTCAGTTCTTCCAGCCCATGACTGCTACAGGGAAGATGTCCACAAAAGGCAAGAAGACTACAACCCCCAGGTTTAGCGATGCATCACTGGAACACCATTTGAATGCTGTGGAGGCCTGCTGGGATGTCCTCTACCTACCCCCACTTTGGCAGCATTTTGGGCAGCGGCATGACTAACCAGGCTTGGGAGGCAGTTGCAGCGCTGGTCAGTGCCAATGCCCTTCAAAAGAGAACATGCACCCGTTGCTGCAAGAGGATGGATGATCTCCGTTCCGCTCCGTTCCTTTTCATCACTCTCAACTCACACACTCACAAACCCATCACACATCCACAGGGCCCTCACTCACTGCCAGTTCGAGGGACATCACCATTCACTCTCTCACACACACCATCATTGTCCTCATCCCATCCATGGAACAACTCACCACCCACACATGCCAGGCACACTTATCATCTGGCCTGGCAGGTGTCTCGCTTACAATCTCTCCATTTATATTCATGCAGGACAAGCTGGCACACAAGAGGAGGAGATCGCAGACCAGTGGAGGAATGCCTGAAATCAAGGTCCTCATGGACTTTGAAAACAGAGCCATCCAGCTAGCTGGTGAGGATCTGGACCGGTCCTGTGCTGATGGTGAGGCCGGCAGAGCTCAACCAAGTGAGGATCCAGCAGTGCAACATCCATCAGACAACCATGCTGTGAGTGATGTGCCCTGTTTCACAGGCCACTGCCACGCACTAATTATCTCTCCTTGCTTTCACCTGCACATCTGCCAAACAGTCAACAGAATCCATGACCCAGGGCCTCCAATCAAGTCCTGAAGAAACCTCTAAAGAGGAATCTGGAGGCACCCTCCCTGAAGACCCGTCACAGCGCTCACCCACACCATCCACCAGCGCAGAGACACACACCTCGGCGGGACCTAGCTTTAGGATAGCCTCAGGATCGCAATCCGGTGAGCACATCACACTGCTTGTTCCACAGCAGGCGGAGGCAGGGACTTCCCAGGTGCCAGGGACTGGAGGCCAGAAATTTGCTGAGTCTGAGTCAGATGACGAGCTTCTGGACTCGGTCATGTCACTGTTGCTGGAGCTGCAAAAGCAAACTCGGGAACACCAGGAAGGGATGTCTGCTGCACTCCTCAGATTGCAAGGGACGATGGAGGAGTCCGTCTGCCTTCACTCTGAGGTGATAGTGCTGGCATGCCAAAGCACTGAGGTCAACACTGGTAGGATGACCACTTGTAGCATGGCGGCTGCCATGGGTAACTTGGTCCAGGACATTGGTCCTGCACTGCTGTGTGGGCTCAACTCCATCACTGATGCCATAGTTGCCTTCCAACAGTGTGCACACGAGAGGGGTGCGGTCAGCTCGATCTCATTTCAGCTACCCCTTCTCCTCAAGGAGTCAGCCTGGGGCCCTTGGACACCCATAGGGATGCTGACCAACAGTTACACACCCAGGGGCCATTCATCCAGGTGACTTCAGGAGATTCCGGCCCATCCGAACCCCTCCTGCTGTGACCTCAGCAGTTTCAGCTTCACAGGCCGAGGAGGGTGCCACTGCCACACAGCAGGAACCCGAAAGTGGGCCGGGGCCCTCCAGGTCTTAGCCCTCCAGAGAACATCCGCCAAGGTCATCATGGACAGAGCATTGCAGTCAGCAGGCTGCCTCCATCTCTGCTCTGGATGCCGGGGAAGCACCACGACATAGAGGCAGGGTTAGGAAAGTTAAGAAGATTTAGTTGCACAGCCTGTACATGTGTGTTAATCACTTCTACATTCTGTTCACTGTTGTCAATAAACTCCCAAGAATGTCTCCCTGCCTATGGCTCCTTGTTCTGATGAGCAGTTTTCATGTCAGTCTGATGTAAAACTTTTCTGCACAAGATAAAGCCTCTTCCCGGTGCTTTGAGCAACCTTCAGATCAAAGTGATGGTCCGGCCTCACACTCCCTGGACACATTACAGATGCCTGCAGCTCAACGTTACTTGTCATTACTGCCAGAATGTTGTGGGCAGGCATCACAAAGTTCTCTCATTCTCTCTGTGTGCTCTCAGCAACTGTAAGGTGGGGCTGGCCCCCATCTCTTCAGCATCTGTGACCAGTGACGCTGTGTTCCTGAAGGGCTCAGGTGCTGAAGGCGGACAAAGGATCAGATGCTTTTAAAGTTTCATGGCTGCATCGATATGATGTGACCCTGATTACAGAGCGCAAGTGAGCAGCTCTTGGCTGTCAGACTGTGCATGTGGAGTCAGACATACTCAGAGGCCATGTGAAGAATTATGAAGTGTCCTCACTGCATATTGTCATCATCCTCCTGCAATTGCGCAACTATTAGGGCCTCCACTGCGTCCCCATGACAGGAGAATTATCACAGAGGTTATTGGCATTGCCATAAACCTGATTGGAGTCAAAGGTTCACAGATGCAATGTAAGGATCTATGGGGTCTCCTCAGTGCATGTTGTCATTATCCTCCACAAATCTAGCAACTATGAGGGCCTCCCGAGCGTGCCTGTCTCATCTAGCCAGTATGAGGGCCTCATCCCTGCAACCTCACCTGCAAGCACCTCCTCAACCTCATCCTCATCGGCGTCCTCTTCATTGGAGGAGACCTCCAGCTCCTCCTTCTCCACCTCAGGCATTTCCTCTGCACCATTGCAGCGCCAGGCTGTAAAGGGTGCAGCAGATGATGACGATGCGTGACACCCTCTGTGGACTACATTGCAAGGCTCCACCAGACTGGTCCAGACACCGGAACCCCATTATCAGCATCCCGATTGTCTGGTCCAGCAAGTTATGAGTTGTGCATGAGCCTCATTATAGTGTCGCTCTGCTGCAGTCTGAGGCTGCCGCATGTGTATCATCAGCCATGGCTTCTGTGGGTAGCCCTTGTCCCTGAGGAGATATCCCTGCAGCTCCTGTGCACCCTGGAAGACTTCAGGGATCGGTGACTGACTGAGAATGTAGGAGTCATGCACACTCCCTGGAAACCGTGGTCAGACCTGCAGGATATATTTGTGGTGGTCACACACCAGCTGCACATTCAGCGAATGGAATCCCTTGCAGTTGATGTAGGAGACCGCATGTTGTGAGGGAGAGTTAAGAGCCACATGAGTGCAGTCGATCGCACCCTGTCCCTATTGGAAACCTAAGATCTGGGTGAATCCAATTGCTCTTCCATCTTGGCTGTCCTGGTCCCGGGCGAAATGTACAAAGTTGTTGCCCTCGCAAAGATGACATCTGTGACCTGATGGATGGTATTTGTGGGTGGCGGCTTATGATACCCTGCAGAGGTCTCCTGTGGAGCCCTGAAAGGAGCCACTGGCGTAGAAACTGAGCATTGCAGTCACTTCCACGGCCAATGGCAGTGGATGCCCTCCATGTCCCCATGGCAGGCGGCAGATGTGAGCCACCAATTCCCTAGACATGTGCAATCTTCGGTGACACTGGTTCTCGGTCATCCGCAGGAATGAAAGGTGGCCTCTATAGACCCTGCGTGTCGCTAGGCACTGACCAGCGATGGCTCACTGTGGCTCTTCGGCAGCATGCGTGGGAGCCACAGCCGCCCGTTCTCTCAGAGGGTGCTGCTCCTCTCTCTGAGTAGCAAGGAGTCTCAGTTATTCCCTCCTCCGTCGCCTTTGCTCTCTGTACGCCACAAGGCATGCAGCTATTTCGCCAGTCTCCACGCAACTGATGTAGACTTCCTGCAGAATGAAAGAGAGACATGTGGGTTAGCATGGGTGTACTAAGAACCTGCCCTGGTTAAGTCTGAAGGCCCCTTGATGCTTCCTGGGGAGTGCCGGTCACCACTTGGTGCACTGCATGGCTGCCCGAAAGCCCACTCACCTCCGCCCCTCTCCACCCAACTGATTGGTGGCAGCTTTGCCCATCGGACTGCATGCTGTCCTCTCAGCTCAGATGCAGGCATTCTCCTAACCCGCTTTGCAAGGCTGCACTGATAGCTTGAACCATGGGGGAGACTGGTCCAAACCAGGGTGCTGAGATTGCAAGGGGCTGTGAGAACCTCCACCATGGCCAGCTTTAGCAAGGAGGTACAACATGTGCAGTTGTACAACTGTTCTGTAGTCCACTAAAATGCTCAATATGTTTGCAGTCTGTGCCCAAGGGGTGAAAAGCTCTGGAGCGCTTGGTGACACTTTGATGCCTCTACGTTTCTTGAGTGGGAGGATAGGCTAGAAGCCCGACTCCAATCATATCAATGGCTGTGCTTGAACTGTCTCAGTTGCAGAGGAATGATCACTTTATATAAGATGTCTCTAATGCGTGGTCGCTTCACTCACCCACCCTACCCCCCACCCCAAATGCTTGTGTGCCATATTCAATCCTGAGGCAGCCCGTGCCACCGCGCCCCCGCCCCCCCCACCTCTCAAGTTGTCTCAACCACAAGGCAGCCCTTGCCCCCCTCCCCCACAAGTCATCTCAATGGCAGGGTTGTCCTTACCCCAACCCCCGACAAGTCATCTCAACCACAAGGCAGCCCTTGACAAACCTTCCCCCAACAACGCGCCTTAAGCTTGAATTCCAACAGGCGAGTGCTGCACATCATTGCTGTGTACTCAACTCCGAGTTGTCCTCAAATTGCAGCCTGCCAAGCGCACAGCTTTTATATGTTGTTGTGAAACACATCAGCGTGCTTTCCCGCCATTGTGGATGGCTGATCCAGGTAGTGGGGGAGGGGGGGGCGATTCCAGTGGGCTGGCCTAATAATGAAATGCAGATTTATTACAATGAGGTTCCTGATATCCGATGTCAGGAAATGCAGCCTGCCATCGGTGGGCTGAGTGGATGACCGCAAACTGGTTTCACGCCATCGTGAAACCGATCGTGCCATATTGTCCGCTCGCAGCACCGAACATGCCCGTCGCCGATGGGCAGAGAAGATCCCGGCCGTAGTCTCAGTAATAGTGACAAAGTAATTATCATCAATTTTTGTAAAAACTCATCTGGTTCACTAATGTCCTTTAGAGAAGGAAATCTACAGTCCTTACCTGGTCTTACATGTGACTCCAGACCCACAGCAATGTGGTGTATTTTTAACTGCCCTCTGAAATGGACTAGTGAGCCACTTAATTCATGGGCAATTAAGGATGGGCAACAAATCTGGCCTTGCCAGTGATGCCCACATCCCATGAAAGAATTAAAAAAATGTGTTTGACTCCATATTTCAAACTCCACAACATAAACTGTGGACCACCTCAGGCAATCCATAAATTATAACCAACTTCTCAAAACTTCAGTAGTTTTGGCATTTGTGCTATTGGGAATAGACTCAACATTTATCCACTTGCTATAGCTATCGACCAATGGAAAGAACTCAAAGAACTCTGCTTCAAAGAAATTGGTATGTATTCATTCCTACAGTTTTCTTGTGTTTGACAATGGAATGAAAGGAACCTTGGTTGATTTATTTCTCATTCTGAGACACACTTCACAACTTTTCACTAACTCTTCAATATCTCTATCTACCTATGGTTACTAGAATTGCTTTTGTTACTGCTTTCATACAGGCTATCCCTGAATGATCTTGATGAAGTTCCTCTAACAATCTCGCTCTAAACCTTGGTGGAATCATTCTTAAACCCCATCGGAAACAGCCTTGACCGACACTCAGTTCATTTGTGTATGTGAAGTACAATTTCCCATCATCGCACTCTTTAGGTCAGCCGTTCATGACGTAACTGAACATTTTGCTTCACTATTTTCTCTTGAAGGCACTGGCATGTCCTTTTTGTATGTAAAGTAATTCAAAGGAACTCAGTGGCTAAAAATTAATCAGTATGCACAGGAAATCTTGAAAGAATGTCTGCATTTGCGTGATCTGCTGATTTATGATATTTAATATTGCACTGATGGACCATCAAAATCAATGCCCAACCCTGAAGCTGTGCTGCTGCTAGAGGTGGTGCCTCTTTGGCAACTTATGAGTAAATTTGCTCTGACTTTGTGAAAGTTCGTGAAACATATTCCAGGATTCTTTACACCATCTTCCATTATGTGAGAAAATGTCACACACAACCCCTGTGGTGAGGCATCACATGCTAAAATCAATTGTTTCCTGGGGTGATAGTGGGTCAAAACAGCATCACTAGTCAGTACTTTCATCACTTCTTCAAATGCTTTATGACACTCCATAGACCACTCCCAATCTATTCCATCTTTGTGCAGTTGGTAAAGTGGAGCAAATGTATTAGCTAAGTTAGGGATGAACTTAGAATAATACACACCAATCTCTATGAATGTTTTAAGTTCTTCTATGTTCTCTAGTCTCTTTGCTTTTAAAATCCCCTCAACCTTCTCCTGCATTGGGTGGATACCATCACCATCTATTCGGTGACACAGGTATGACACCATGAAGCAATCCCTATGCTTTTTAGCTTTGATGCCATACTCTTGAAGTCAATCTAGGACTTCATTCAACCTTACAATGTGCTATTTCTCTGTCTTACTGCTAATTATAATGTTATCTAAGAAGCAGCACACTCCTTTCATCCCAATTAGTACTTGATCCATGAAATCTGGAACACTGCAGGAGCAGTATTCACCCTAAGTAGTAACCATTTGTACTGGTACAACTCTTTGTGTGTATGAATGATAAGCAGTTCCTTGCTCTTGTCAGTTAATTTTAACTGCGAATATGGATTTGACAAATCTATCTCACTGAACACCTTTTCATTGGCTAAATCAGGAAACCAATCCTCACTGGTAGGCAGTGGGTAAGTATCATTCTCGATTACCTTACTTACCATTTGTTTATAATCACCACAAATCAGAACAGACCCGTCTGCTTTTTGAACTACCAGAGTGGGTGCAACCCATTCACTGCTCTTCACCTTCTTAATTGCCCCTGTTCTTTCCAATCTATCCAGCTCTTTATTTACAGCTTCTAACTGAGCATAAGACACTGGACTAGCCTTGCAAAATGTCAGTTGTACATTGTCCTTTATCTTGACTTTGGCCTTGTGGTGCCTCATTTTATCATTTGGTACCCATTGCTCAAAGACAACTTGGTCTCTTAGCTCTTCCTCAATGTCTGACTGATCCCCACTGCAAATAACCTGGCCCAGTTTAATTGTATTTTCTTAAGCCAATCTCTTCCCATCAGGGAGACTTTGTTCCCTCCAACTACTCCCAGTGGCAGGTATTAGGATGCACCACTTTATTCTGCCCTAATACTGGCTTCACCTAACACTGGGATACTGTTATTGGAATGACTAGTCAGTTTCACACCAGTTTTGTGTAAGGGAATATGCTTTAGGAACTTCTTGCGCTCTCTGAGATAACAGACACGGACTGTAGTCTGCAGTTGTATCAATGGTAAAAGTAAGTTTTGAACGTTTGACTTTTATTTCTACCATGGCCAGTAGAATCTTACCTTCAGCCCTATCATCTTCAATGTGCTGTTTTTCTTGCTCTTTGACTGAGTACAACTCTTGATCTCCCTGCTCAATAATATTAACTTCTGTTTTCCTATCTACCATATGCACATTCGAGGACTTCCAGACTCCTGAACTAGCTTTAGATCTAGCAAGACCTCAACTGGGTGCATGGCTGCAATGTGGAGCTTTGCCATAACCTGGAGCATTACTGTTTCCTCTACTCCTACTCCTGGATATGACCTGCTTTCCCACAGGATAGTACTTTGACTGGAAATGGGGTCATTTAAATGGTTGGTGGTTACTCTGGCAATGGTAGCATGTAAATTTCTAAATATCTGAAACTGAATTTGACTGTCATAGCTTGAATCTTGCTGAAATCTGGTGGACCACCCCTGCAGGCTCAGGACTAAAACTCCCTTGTAATTTGCAACTATCTCTTTCTGCTATTTTTATGGCTGTGGCATAATTGCAGCTCACTACCTTTGCTCAAATAACTGACCTGGATAGTATTGTTCTTCAGACCTCATAAAATGTGTTCCTAAGGTTAATATCTAAGTTTGCACTCTACCAACAGTAATAAGGACAACGACAACTGGATCCTTCCCCTCCCACTCCAAGTTCCTCTCCTTTCCATAAGAGATGTGCTTATGCTTGGCACCAGGTAGGCAACACAGCCTTCAGGACTCTCTGTCTTTGCTGCAGAGAACAGTATCTATTCCCCTAACTTTGCCATCCCCTATTACTACTACATTTCTCTTTTCTCCCCTCAACTTGAATGGCGCTCTATACCACAGTGGCATGGTCAATTCGCTCATCCTCCTTGCAGCCTGTGCCCTCGCCCAAACTGGGAGCAAGAACCTCGTACCTATTGGACCAGGGCACTGGCTGAGGCTCCTCCAAAGCTAAATTCTGGATCCCCATACCTGCCTTACTTACAGTCACACCTTCCTGTCCCTGACCACGGACCAAATTTGATATAATTAATCTAAGGGGTGTGACTGCCTCCTGAAACACAGTGTTCAGGCAACTCCCCCCTCCTCCCTGAGTGCAGCTCGGACTCCAGCTCATCAACTCTGAGACGAAGTTCCTTGAGCAGCCAGCACTTGCTGCAGATGTGGACACGTGGATTGCACCAGTGTCCACCAGCTCCCACACACATCGATTGCCCAGCCATCTCTATCCTATTTAATCCATTAATTTGGATATTAAATATTTTATAAGTTATTTTCTTACCTGTATTCTTCAACTGTAATAAAGTCTCCTGATTCAAACCACTTGGCCAATCAAAGGAGACACAGAAGAGATACCCACCAATCGCCTACCTGTTTTCCTGTGACGTCATATTTGGCCCTGACAGGTAGAAGCAGGCTAAGGGAGCTCTCTGCCGCCGCTGTCCTTCTCGCACAGGTCTGATCTCCGTGCGCTGGGCCTCTCATCCCTGCCGTCGGTTTTTATCTCCCGCCGCCACTGCCCTTCTCATGGAGGTCTGCTCTCCGTGTGCTCCCAGCACCCCTCACGCTGTTTTAAACTGTGAAAATCCCAGCTCTCCTCTTGCTGTTTTTCAACTGTGGAAATCACGGCTCTCTTCTAGCTGTTTTAAACTTTAAAATCCCAGCTCTCCTCTCGCTGTTTTAAAGTGTAAAAATCCCAGTTACCCACAGTGATGCGAGAGTTTCTTTAATTCAAGAATGTAATCTTCAACTTGTTTTACTTGACAACTGATTCCTTTCATGGAATGCAACTCAGTGCAATCTCATTCTTTATCATGCCATTACATGAGTCCAGAATCTTATTAATTTCAGTATAGTCCATAGTACTGGGGTCTCATAGGCAATATTGGCTAGATACCTGCTCAAAAGCACCTGGTCCCATCATGATGTGGAAAATATATACTTTATCCTCATCTCCTATTTTATTCACTTTCAGCCAAATGTGTGACTTTCATTTGCATTTACATCAGTCCTCTTTATTAGGGTTGAATTCCACCATAGTCTCCAAAAATGCCTTTAGTGCCATTTTTCAATTATATACTGTGCTGATTCATTGTGTACCTGAATACGATGTGCACGCATGAAGCTATTTTTCAAATTGCTCAAACTTCCTCAAAATCAACTTTTGGAGTTTCAAAAATACGTCACAATGTTCTTCCGACCTTAATTTCACAAATAAAATGTCAGAAAGAATTCCCTCTCACTCTTGTCAACATCTTTCTGTTCCATATTGCACTTAGTAAGACTAACACATGCTCAACTGTCGGCAGCCATTACTGAACTACTTTATTTGCACTTCCTCAACAGATAGGGTGGCAGAGAAGGCAATATATCAAAATGCTCAGATCTTGCAATATATTACATACCTTTCACCTGTCACCCCAGTACTCGCTGACCTTCATTGACTGCAACACATCAATTTTAATATTCTAATCCTTGTTTTCAAATCTCCCCATTGTTATAGCTCTCCCTATCTCTGTAACCTCTTTCATCACTATAACCCTCTGTGCTTCTCCAATTCTAGCCTCTTGCACATTGGCAATATTCACTGATTGTCGATATTAGTATGCCTTCAAGCTGCCTTGGTCCTAAATTCTGGAATTCACCCCCCACCTCCCCCCACCCCCCGCCCCTCTAAACCTCTCCATTTCTCTACGTCTCTTTCTTCTTTTAAGATGCAACTTAAAAACTATTTCTTTGGCCAAGCTTTTCGTCACTTATCCTAATATCCTCTTATGTGGCTTGGTGTAAAATGTTATTTGATAATCACTCCTGTGAATTGCCTTGTGACGTTTTACTACATTAAAAACCTTATAAAAACATAAGTTGTTGTTGTTATGCTCGCAGACTATTGGAACTTTTTTGGTTCAGTTGTGACTTTTTTTGTTCTTTTAGGAAAGAGCATTGTGCATAGTTATGCATCCCTGAGCCCTGGGGAAGGTGTACAGCCTGTAGAAATACATCTGGCTCAACAGTTGATGTCCTATTCCAAGGCTGGCATAATGTCACCTGTTCATTTCAGTGATGCAGACCAAGTTGACTGATGTTGCATCCTTGGCTGACTGCATTGGAGCCTGTGACGTGGAAATTGACTATCACGGCTATAGGTAGTGGAGTTTGCTGTTCAGCTATCTCACCCAGAACTTTCCTCATGGATGCTACCTCCTTGGACATGTGAGGCTTGGGTACTTCACTGTTTTACAGTACCCCAAGACCTAATGTATAAATGAAGCTGGTTTGACCTCCAAAGTCTGTAGTTTCCTGGGCACTCTTTCCTGCTTCTGTTTCTCTCCCAAATACCAATCCTTCATCAAAGCAGCTCTGCACACTGTAGCCATGCTATTGTTCCAACAAAATAAAACATCTTCCTCTGTAGTGGCTCATCCATTAGCTTCTGGACATTGCTTACTGTCTGTGCAGTACTAATACCAGCTTATATCAGGTATGTAAAACATTATATGAGAGGAGAAGGACTGAACAATCAGACTTCCCCTTTATAAATCTGCCACAGACAGAATGCATTTGCTCTCTTACTTCCAGTAATCAGTATGTTTTGTATGGAAAGAGAGGTGTCTTTTCTGACCCTTGAAGTGTGTTTTCCAACTAAATAATTCAGAGCAAGCTTTTGTGAGTTTAAAATGAAGAAGGTATTTATTCTCACATATTTACTCTGAATTAATGCAACATCACACACAGATGCAAATAAAGATAGTGCACTTTTACAGATCACGGTTAATTCAGTCTCTGATTTACAATTTGTCATCTCCCATGTAGCAGGCCTACTGTTTCTTGAATGGATTCAACGATTTAAAGTTGAAGTGAGGGTCTTGTAAAGTGAATGATTCACAGCAGGTTGTGAGGTTTCTTGAATCTGAATGTCAACGAGGTTGTTTTTTGAAACTGGAACAGATTAAATACTTTGTCTGCTTGATGGCTTGCAGCTAGTTTCAGAGTTTGGTTCTCAGATTGGCTGATGGCTGATGGTTCTGATGGATCGGCTGGGTCCTGGAATAATAAGCGTTCAGTCCTTGAAACCAGCTTTAGTAGCATGACTTCTGGGATAACAGTTCTGAGAGCCCCCTGGTCTAGTTTGGTTAGGGGAAGCCATCGTGATACAATGGGAAGTTAATCGTGGCCATTGAGTTTTGATCTCCCCTTTTGTCCAGTGTGAAACATGGGGAGAGGCAGTCTGGAAACTCCATAGTCTTTAGACGTTGGCCCATCCTTAAACAATGAGATGTGTGAATCCCACAAATGACATATTTAATTTAATATTTATGGAAGATTTGATATTGTCTGTAGTCCAAATTCCAAAAGTCACAATTTTTTGTGGCAGCCATCTTAAAAGCTTGTTCAATTTTTAAAAGTATTGATTGAAAGTTCATAATATGACATGCCTGCAATGGGCGTGAGACATGTCTTTTAACAAAGATTTAAGAAGCTAACCTGATTTATGGGTGAAATGTGCATTAATTTGTACAACACCTAGAAATGTCACAGGGCAATGTGTAGATCATCCAAAAGTTCAACAAATGCTGCATTATTCAGGGCATTGTTGGTTCTTTGAATATATTTGTGGACAAGTAATCTCTTCTAAATACTTTTTTTCCATCCCCCAAGATGGAAGAAAGATGTGAGTCGAGTAATTCTCTAAAGACAATAATATGTTACACAGTGTCTCAAATCCTTTTAATGAGAATCTGGTGGAGAGCAAATCTGGTCAGGAGCTAACAGTTGCAGTTTCAGTATTGGAAACGACTTTCAAAATCATTTATTCTTTGTGGTAATCTGATGTATAATATACCTTTAAGAAGAATGTTATAATGGAAGATCACATGATCTTAGTATCCAATAGCAGAGTAGCACGGGCTACCTCTATAGTTCGTAGTTAGCAGTTAGAGTAGTGTAGAGATAGAGTTTGAAGAATAAGCACATGTTTAGTTGCTGCTGAGTACCTTTGTAAGTAAACACAGAGTTTCTACCTCTGAAGTGTCTGCTACTCAACTCTATCATTAGTACCAAATTGGCCGACCCTTACTATAAGCATGCTAACAGGATCCAACAAACTGGTGACTAGGATCCAACAAAAAACTGGTGACGAGGATTAAACAAGTTAAACAGAAGCAAGCAACAGAAACAAAATCAGCACTATACCTCGCACAGCAATTGTAAGTAGAAGTTTCATTCAAGTCAACAAAGTAACTCCCTCACAGCATGCTGCAATTTGGAAGAATTGATCCTTTTGATCCAGGATGATTGATCCCACTACATTGAGCGTTCCTCATTCTTTTTCCAAGCAAATGAGATTATGGGGGAAGAGAAGAGGCAGGCGATCCTGTTAAGTACATGTGGGAATAAGACTTATGGCATGATTCGAAGTTTGATGGCACTCAGTACCCCAGACTCGAGAAATTTTGATGAATTAGTGGACCCGGTGAAGGGCCATTACCAACCAAATCCCTCAGTAACGATGCAAAGGTTCAAGTTTAATTCAAGAATTAGAGTCCCGGTGAAGACAGTTGCAAGCTATGTGGCAAGCTTGAAGCAATTAACCAAGCATTGTGAGTTTGGTACATCTTTAAACGATACCCTTAGAGATCGTTTAGTGTGCGGTGTGAATGAGGACATGATTCCGATGTGATTGTTATCCTAAGCAAGTTTGGATTTTACGAAGGCACTAGAGATTGCACTGGCAATGTAAAGTGCCGTTAGAGATTCGAAAACCATAAAATGGCATTGTCCCCCACATCGGGCAGGAAGCCTCAGCCAAAAAGGGCGCAAAGTGCAGGACGCTACTGAGAGGCGGGAAACAGCCCCCGCTAGCAGGAAACTGAGAAAAAATGACTCAGCAGTGAAAACAAGGAGTAATGTCAATAGAGGTGGAAACAAACAACCCATTAACAATTGGCACTTTAAAAAATATAGAATTTTTTATTGTCATAAAAACGGTCAATAATGAGACAGCGTAAGTTAAGGGTTAAGCAGACGTTTAAACAAAAGAAAAAAAAACAGTGAGATCTACAATGTAGAAGAGCCTGAAGCAACAGATTTAGATATTTATTCATTGTATAACTTGAAGCTTGGAAGAATACAACCAATCTATGTAACAGTGAAAATGAATGGTAGACCTGTTTGAATGGAAGTAGACACAGGAACTCCCACTACAGTAATTGTGGAGCATACCTTCAAAAATCTGAGTAATAGGGAACATCAATTAAATTTGGAAGAAATAACTACCCAGTTAAAAACTTACACAGGTTAAGACGTAAGTAAAGTAACTGTTCATTATGGGAGCCAATTGGTAAAGCTACCAGTGTTGGTATTGAGAGGCAGAGGACCAAGCCTCCTAGGGTGAAACTGGCTAAGGAGAATCAACCTTGAAGGGCCACTGAGATCCCACAAGGAAGCTGGAAGCATTTCTGCTTTGGAAAAGGAGTGTGTAAAGACTCAACAACCTGAAGAAATGCAGGCTGTCTTGAACCAAAACACAGAAGAACAGCAGAAGGAACTTCAAGAGACCTTGCTTGATGACAGAGGCTGAGACGAGGGAAGCAACCTCCGAAAGGATAAAGAAAACCTGCTAAAAGACCGTCACACACTACAAGATTCCCTTAGGTCAAAGTTTTTACCATTGGAAAAGTATGAAGAGAAACAGAAAGAATTCAGCACCTCTTTGACCAAAATGAAGAATGAGTTGGCAGAGAAGACACAACAATGCTTAATTTTTCAGGAGGCAGCAAACAAATACCAAAAAGAGATGGAAGAGCTGAAGAATCAGCTATGTGAGGCCAAAGAGGCTTTGGAGGCAAAAGTCGTTGAATTTTCTAAGAAGCAGACCGATGATGAAGCTCTGGGAGACTCAACCACTGAGTTCATCGAAGTCAAGCTTACATCTGAGATTAGCCGGGCCAATATTGAAACTGAAAAGAAGACTGAGATTAAAGTCAGCATTAGAAAGAAGAAGGCACATAGAAAGAAGACACAAAAACACAAATTAGGTTTTAATCCTGGCAGCATACGAGTATACTTTTGTACATAAGCCTGGTAGTCAAAAGTGCAGACGCCGACGCACTTAGTCATTTGCCTTTACAAGGAAAGGATGTGGAAGTCCAAGGCCCACAAGAACTTATTTTGTTGTTACATTTCTTAGATTCATCACCGGTATGCGCTCGACAGATCAGAGACTGGACAAGTAGGGACCCAGTCCTATCACAAATACGAGAACAAGTACTTCATGGTTGGTCACAAGAGCCTGTATCTGACGAAATGAAACCATATGTTAACAGAAGGCATGAAATAACCAGGCAGGATGGTGTCCTATTGTGGGCAGCATGAGTGATGGTACCTCCAAAGGGTAGAAAGCCATTGCTAATTGAACTGCACAGCGCACATCCAAGAATATCCCGAATGAAGATGCAGCTACCTATGGTGGCCTGGGAAGGATGGCGAAATAGAGAGTTTAGTGAAGAATTGTGTGCAATGCCAGCAACTGCAAAAGTTACACTCAGTAGCACCATCACACTCTTGGGAGTGGACAGGAAGACCACGGGTCTGTTTACACATTGACTATGTGGGGCCTTTCATAGATTTCTGCTCATTGCTGATGCCCACTCAAAATGAATGGACATATGTGAGGTGAAACCACCAACATCTTCTGCTACAATTCAGAAGTTTCATCAAAATTTTGCCTTCACGGACTACCAGAAGCAGTCGTTTCTGATAATTTATGAGTGCTGCGTTTCAGCAGTTTATCAGCCTCAACAGTATCACTCGTAAAAACTTCACCGTACCACCTTTCCTCAAATGGACTGGCCGAAAAGGCAGTTCAAACATTCAAGGCAGGCAAGAAGGAATTAACTGGAGGTTCCTTAACAACCAAGCTAACATGCTTTCTTTTCCTTTATAGGACCACCCCTCACATAACAACAGGTGTCACACCTACGGAGTTATTGATAAAACGCCATCTCAGGATGACAGTGACTTAATAATGCCAAATTTAGGTGGGAGGGTGGAAAGGAGTCAAGGATGTCAGAAAACTAGACACAGCTGGCATAGTCGCAAAAGGAAATTTACCATGGGAGAAACGGTATATGTGAAGAACTTTGGAGAAGGACCAAAGTGGTTCCTGGGTGAAATAGGTGCAGTGACTATCTTACCACGTGGAGGTGGAAGGCTGAGTCATACGGAGACATGTGGATCATTTAAGGAAGAGAGAAACTGTGCACCAAGAAATGATTCCACCAGTGTTCGCGACCGAGTCAGTCTGTCCTGTTGACAAAACTCAACCCAGTTCAGATACACCTGTTGCTCTTTCAAGAGTGGAGGATACAGATCTGCAGATGCCTACCAAAGCACCTGATGTTCAGGCAACTCCAGAAAAGGAGGTCCCTGACAAGGCATCTGAAATCGTAGAACTGAGACGCTCTACACACATATGGAAACTCCCAGAAAGACCAAATTTGTAAATTACTTCTCAGTGTAAATATTTTGCTATTTTGAGAAATTGTAAATGTAAATATAAAATGTATTTCTGAGTAAAGGGAGAGGGATGTGGTAATCTGATGTGTAATATACCTTCAAGAAGAATGTTATAATGGAATACCACGTGATCTTAGTATCCAATAGCAGAGTAGCGCTGGCTACCTCTGTAGTTAGTGGTCTGTAGTCAGTAGTTAGCAGTTAGAGTAGTGTAGATATACAGTTTTAAGTGTAAGCAAATGTTTAGTTGCTACTAAGTACCTTTGTAAATAAACACAGAAGCCAGGGTTTTCCCGTCAGTGAGCGGGGGGCGGGGCATGCCCGCCGGTGCATAAAATGTTGTACGGTGACGTCGGGCAGAACTCCCAACGTCACCACGACCCATTTAAATTTTCAGGTAAGCTGGGGCTCAGCAAAATCAGCTGTGTGCCCGCCAACCTGTCAATGGCCAATTGAGGCCATTGACAGTATCATTTAAGTAATTAATGGACCTGCCTGTCCAACCTTAAGGTTGGTGGGCAGGCCAGGAGCCCTGGCGGGTATTAGAAAAAGCATGAAATCTCACCCACGGGCGGGATGAGGTTTCATGTAGGTTTTTTAAAAATTAATTAAAATTTTTTTTAAAAGTTATGGACATGTCCCATGAGGGTCATGTCAGGGAATTTTTTTTTTCCATTTCTAATATTTTTTACATTAGATCCAATCTCCCTGAGGCAGCACCTAGCCTCAGGGAGATGAGTGCGCTCTTTCGCGCGCATGTGCGGAAGAGCGCATTCTCGGCTTAGGGAACCCCCCCGCCCGCACAGGAAGCGCATAGTGATTCCATGCGGACGTCATGCTGGGTGGGCCTTAACTGGCCCGCCCACGGAGGCGTGCCTCTGCGCGCGCGCTCTTCAACTTCCCCCCCAACGGGGGGAATATCCTGGCCAGAGTTTCTACCTATGAAGTGTCTGCTACTCAACTTTATCATTAGTACCAAATCGGCCACCCCTTACTACAAGTGTGCGACCAGGATCCAACAAACTGGTGATTAGGATTCAATATTCTTCTATACTGTGAAGGTAGTTGTCGCAGTAACAAAATTGATGGGATGCTGAGGATAAAGCTAGTGCTCAGTAATTCTCACTTGGGCCTGTATTTGACTCTCAGACCTTGATATTAACTCCACCTGCTGATTAAATGATTAAAAGCAGCAATAAGCAAGAGGCCAGAATTGGAGAAGTGCCGATATCTTGGGGGATTGTAGGGCTTCAGGAGATTACAGAAATAGGAGGGGATCGGGGCTATGGAGGAGTTTGAAAACAACGAGAATCATTTTTAAAATCAAGGCACTGTTGGATTGGGAGAAAATACAGATGGGAGAAGGTTGAATAGTGGTAGTTAAGTTGTCAAATTCACGAAATGCATCCTGAGCCTAATGTCCTTGTGCCTGTTTCATTTTTACCACAATAGATATCAGTGTTAAATAAGCCACACTGGAGAGGCAGACCCAGCATTACCATTTTTAAATGAGGCTCTGAGTATGCAATTTTGTCAGCAATTTGAAATTACTGGCTCCTGGTTGGGTTTCCCGTGGTTGTGAAAATTCACCATTAAAGCTGAGGGGAGATTGAATAGCATTTTATTGGGACAGTTAAAAGCCAGTAGGTCATATCTGAATGAAGGCTCAGTGCCCACAGTTTTCTCAGTTCCCTTTCGGAAGCAGATTGGTGAGAGAACTAGTTGTGAGGGATTTATTTGTAGAGTTTGGAAATATTTACATATCAGGATGATTAATGTCATTGTCAGTTTGGATTGGACTTTAGACAGGGGAGATTATCAACTCCATTGTCAACAGCAACAGCAATTTGCATTTACGTAGTGCCTTTAACATAGTAAAACATCACTCAAGATGTATCACGAAACATTATCAGAAATAAAGTGATGCTGAGTCACAGGTGGCATTACGGTAGAAGGAGAAAAGAGATGTAAAGAAGCTGAGATAAAAGCAAAATACTGCGGATGCTGGAAATCTGAAACAAAAACAAAAATAGCTGGAAAAACTCAGCAGGTCTGACAGCATTTGCGGAGAGGAATGCAGTTAATGTTTCGACTCCGTATGACCCTTCATCAGGACTAAGGAAAAATAGAAATGAGGTGAAATATAAGCTGGTTGAGGGGGGTGGGACAGGTAGAGCTGGATAGAGGGCCAGTGATAATTTTCACATGGTCCATCACTGACACTTCCCTTCCCTTCCTTGACCTCTCTGTCTCAATTTCGGATGATATACTGTCCACCAATATTCATTACAAGCCCACTGACTTCCACAGCTACCTCGACTACTGCTCCTCACACCCTGCTTCCTGTAAGGACTCCATCCCATTATCTCAGTTCTTTCGCCTCTGTCGCATCTGTTCAGATGATGCCACTTTCCAAAGCAGTTCCTCTGACATGTCCTCCTTCTTCCTTAACCGAGGTTTTCCACCCACGGTGGTTGACAGGGCCCTCAATCGTGTTCGGCCCATCTCCCGCGCATCCGCCCTCACACCTTCCTCTCCCTCCCAGAACAATGATAGGGTCCCCCTTGTCCTCTCTTATCGCCCCACCAGTCTCCGCATTCAAAGGATCATCCTCCGCCATTTCTGCCAAATCCAGCATGATGCCACCATCAAACACATCTTCCCTTCACCCCCCCTGTTGGCACTCCATAAGGATCGTTCCCTCTGGGACACCCTGGTCCACTCCTCCATCACCCCCTACACCTCAACCTCCTCCCATGGCATCTTCCCATGCAACCACAGAAGGTGCAATACCTGCCCCTTTACTTCCCCCCTCCTCACCGTCCAAGGGCCCAAACACTCCTTTCAAGTGAAGCAGCACTTCACTTGCACTTCCCTCAATTTAGTCTACTGCATTCGCTGCTCCCAATGTGGTTTCCTCTACATTGGAGAGACAAAACGCAGACTGGGTGACCGCTTTGCGGGACACCTTCGGTCTGTCTGCAAGCATGACCCAGACCTCCCTGTTGCTTGCCATTTCAACACACCACCCTGCTCTCATGCCCACATGTTCATCCTTGGCCTGCTGCAATGTTCCAGTGAAGCTCAACGCAAACTGGAGGAGCAGCACCTCATCTTCCGATTAGGCACTTTACAGTCTTCCGGACTTAACATTGAGTTCAACAACTTCAGATCATGAACTCTCTCCTCCATCCCCACACCCTTTCCGCTCCCCCTTTTTCCAATAATTTACAATTTTTTAAAATATATATATTTTTTTTAATATATTTTTCTTTTCCCACCTATTTCTATTATTTTTAAATTTATTTCCATCCATTGTTTTATCTCCACCTTTTAGCCTATTTTGATCCCTTCCCACCACCCCACTCCCATGAGGACTTTCTGTTACTTGCTCGTCCTGTTTTCTACTCTTAATGTCCCCATTAGCACATTCCTTAGCTAATATCACCACAAGACCATAAGACATAAGACATAGGAGCAGAAATTAGGCCATTTGGCCCATCGAGTCTGCTCCGCCATTCAATCATGGCTGATAAGTTTCTCAACCCCATTCTCCCGCCTTCTCCCCATAACCTTTGATCCCCTTACCAATCAAGAACCTATCTATCTCGGTCTTAAATACACTCAATGACCTGGCCTCCACAGCCTTCTGTGGCAATGAATTCCATAGATTCACCACTCTCTGGCTAAAGAAGTTTCTCCTCATCTCTGTTCTAAAAGGTCACACCCCTTTGTCCTTTTGTCTATGACATCTTTGGCAATTTCTTCTTTGCCTCCACCTATCACTGGCCCTCTATCCAGCTCTACCTGTCCCAGCCCCCTCAATCAGCTTTTATTTCACCTCATTTCTATTTTTCCTTATTTCTGATGAAGAGTCATACAGACTCGAAACGTTAAGTGTGTTCCTCTCCACAGATGCTGTCAGACCTGAGTTTTTCCAGCTATTTTTGTTTTTGTAAAGAAGCTGAGTGGTTTAGCAAAGGAATTCCAGAGCTCAGGTCTTGGCAGCTGAAGGAATGGTCACCAATGGTGAAATGATTAAAAGCAGCAATAAGCAAGAGGCTAGAATTGGAGAAGTGCCGATCTTGGGGGATTGTAGGGCTTCAGGAGATTACAGAAATAGGAGGGGGTCGGGGCTATGGAGGAGTTTGAAAACAACGAGAATCATTTTTAAAATCAAGGCACTGTTGGATTGGGAGAAAATGCAGGTCAGTCAGCACAGGGACGATAGCTATGCAATTGATGGTACTGGAGGTGGACAGTAGAGAAGGGAGCAACAGAGGAGTTGAGGTTGCTCATAACAGAGTTCACGGACAAGAATCTTTGATCTTTCTAAAGGGCATTGTTTCCAAAGGCTGAGATTTTCATGTTAGGCTGTGGCAGACATCTACAGCCTCCTCTAAGATCTGCCACCTGGTGGCCATGCATTGCCAATGGCTGTGAAAGTCACCACTCCTCCAATTTATTTAGCTCAGGCTCCTACCAAAGCATCACTGGAGGCTTAACGAGGTTCTTGCAGTTGGCTGCACATAAAAGTATAAAGCAGTTGATGGATGGATTATTTGTCAGGGCTGTGAGATATATGAACTTTGCCAATGATAACAATAACCAGAGTGAATGGGCAATCCAATTTGTGTCTTTGGCTGGCTTCCCTTGGATGCCATCTGTTGTGTTATTATAATAATATAATACCTAATCATTCATAAAGGATTGGGTAAGCATGTCATAGGTCCATTTATTAAGACTAGGCACATGGCAGCAGTTATACATTGGTATAAAGCTTCAAGACATCAGAGCTGTGTGCTGTGCTCTGCTCCATGCAAAAATGAAACTAAGACTGGATCATGTGACACACTTCCCTTCTCATGTTGTCACTCTGATATCCTTTAAAGGCATATTACCCCCATCGACTGCACTTGCATGGCAATCTGAGCTCCACCTGTCCAATCAGGACCATTTTTCAACTACAAGGGATTTAATTGCATCCATGTTCAGCTGATATGTAACCACAAGAAAAGATTCATACAGGTGTTTACCAGATCCCCTGGGAGCTGTTGTGATGCTTTCACACTGTGGTGGGCCATCATCTCGGCCATGATCAGGTTGATGACTAAAGGGTATCAAAGACTACCCTTTTGAAACTGGGCTGAAGAAACTTTTGAGAAACCCTATGTTTGACACCAGGAATGCTACAACATGTGCTGCATGATAACCAGCTCTGTCACAGGTGCTGGGGAGGTTTGGAGCTGCCTTTCAGTACCCACCAACAAGGGTCTCCAAAATAAAATACTGTGGATACTGGAAATCTAAATAAACACAGAAAATGCTGGAAATACTTAGTAGGCCTGGCAGCATCTGTGTAGAGAGAAACAGCGTTATGAAAGGTCACAGGCCTGAAACATTGGGGTGGATTTTCACCCTCGAAGCGGGTAGTGGGAGTTGGGAAAATACTCGGCTCGGCCCGCCTTCCTTGTGAGAAAGTGCCCTACTACAGGCCTCTGTGGTAAAGAATTCCACAGATTAACTATCCTCTGAGAGAAGAAATTACCCCTCATCTCTGTTTTAAATGGGCAACGCCTTACCCTGAGATTATGACACCTGGTCCTAGACTCTTCCAGAAGGGGAAACAAACTCTCAGCATCTACCCTGTCAAGCCCCCTAAGAATCTTATATGTTTCAATAAGGTTGCCTCTCAAACCCAACCTACTCAACCTCTCCTCATAATTAAACCCCTCCTTTCCCAGGATCAACCTAGTGAACATTCTCTGGACTGCCTCCAGTGCCAGTATATCTTTCCTTAGATAAGGGAGCCAAAACTGTTCACAGTATTCTAGGTCTAACTAGTACCTTGTATAGTTTCAGCAAGGCTTCCCTATTTTTATATTCCATTCCCTTTGAAATAAAGGCCAACATTCTATTTGCCTTCCCTATTACCTGCTGAACTTGTATGTTAGCTTTTTGGGATTCATGCACAAGGACTCCCAAATCCCTCTGTGCTGCAGGCTGTTGCAGTCTTTGTCCATTTAAATAATACTCAGCTTCTCTATTCTTCCTGCCAAAGTGCATAACCTCACATTTTCCCACATTATATTCAATCTGCAATTTTTTTGCCCACACACGTAACCTGTCTATGTCCCTCTGTAGACTTGTGTCATGCTCACCAGTTGCCTCCCCACCTATTATGTCTCATTCGCAAATTTGGCGACACTACATTCACTTCTCTCATCTAAGTCATTAATATACATTGTAAATAATTGAGGCCCCAGCACTGATCCCTGTGGCACTCCACTAGTTACAGGTTGCCATATTGAAAATGTCCCTTTATCCCAAATCTCTGTGTTCTTTTAGTTAGCCAATCCTGTATCCTGCTAATATACTACCGCCAACACCACGGGCTCTTATCTTTTTTTTATACATTCACAGGATATGGGCTTCTCTAGCTGGGCCAGCATTTATTGCCCATCCCTAGTTGCCCTTGAGAAGGTGGTGGTGAGCTGCCTTCTTGAACCACTGCAGGCCATGTGGTGTAAGTACATCCACAGTGCTGTTAGGAAAGGAGTTCCAGGATTTTGACCCAGCGACAGTGAAGGAATAGCGATATATTTCCAAGTCAGGATGGTGAGTGACTTCGAGGGGAGCTTCCAGGTGGTGGTGTTCCCATCTGTCTGCTGCCCTTGTCCTTCTAGATGGTAATGGTCGTGGGTTTGGAAGGTTCTGTCTAAGGAGCCTCGGTGAATTCCTGCAGTGCATCTTGTAGATGGTACACACTGCTGCTACTGTGCGTCTTATTAAGTAGCCTTATGTGCGGTACCTTATCGAACACCTTTTGGAAATCCAACTATATTACATCTATTGGTTCCCTTTTATCTATCCTGCTAGTTACCTCCTCAAGGAATTCTAATAAATTTGTCCGCATGATTTCCCCTTCATGGAGCAATGCTGACTCTGCTTGATTAGATAATGTGATTCTAAATGCTCTGCTGTTATGTCCTTTATAATAGGCTCTAACATTTTCCTAATGACAAATGTTAAGCTAATTCATCTATAGGGCAATATTTTCCCCCCATCGGGGGTGATGTGCAGGAGCGGGTGCGGGCAGGTGGGTTCCCAATCGGTGCCCCCAGCTGGGGTCGCACTGCCATTTTACGTGGGCGAGCCAATTAAGGCCCGCCCTGCGTAACGTGCGCCAGGAAGCGCTATGCACTCCCTGTGCGGGCTGGGGGGCGGGATTTCCTGAGCTGGAAACGTGCCCTTTCGAGCATGCGCATGAGAGAGCGCACAGGTCTCCCTGAGGCTCAGACTTCAAACTTTAAATGAAGATGAGGAAAAAATTTTGCTGCCATGTCCCCTCATGTGACATAGTCACATGAGTTGGGACATGTTCATAACTTTTATTTTAACACACTCTAAAATTTTAAAATCCCTCATGAAACCTCATCCTGCCAGTGGATGAGGTTTCATGATTTTTCAGAAGCCCGCCAGGGCTCCCGACCTGCCCGTCAACCTTAAGGTTGGACGCGCAGGTACATTAATGGTTTCAATTAGTTTTTTAATAGCCTTTATAGGCCGTTGACAGGTCGACAGGTGAACAGCTGACTCGGCTGCGCGCCTGCTGACCTGAGAATGTAAATGACGCGGGATGATGTAGGGACTCACGCCCGACATCACCCTGCTTCATTTTACGCATTGGCGAGTGGGCCCCAGCCCCGCTCACCGAACAGAAAATTCTGCCCATAGTTACCTGTTTTTTGTCTCTCTCCCTTTTTCAATAAGAGTGTTACATTGTCAGTTTTCCAATCCTCTGGGACTTTTCCAGAATCCATAGATTCTTGGAAGATTACTACCAGTGCATCCACTATCTCTGTAGCTACCTCCGTTAATATCCTAGGATGCAACCCATCAGGTCCAGCGGCCTTATCGGCCTTTAGCCGCATTATTTTCCATAGTGCTTTTCCTCTAGTGTTGTTATTGTATTTATTTCCTCCTCTTTTTCCCCATGATTATTTCGTACTGGAATGCTATTAATGTCTTCTAATGTGAAGACTGAAGCAAAGTACTTATTCAACTCGTCTGCCATTTCTTGGTTCCCCATTATTATTTCTCCAGTCTCATTCTGTAATGGGCCTATGTTCACTTTGGTCTCGCTCTTCCTTTTTATATATTTAAAGAAGCTCTTGCTGTCCGTTTTTATCTTACTTGCTAGTTTACCCTCAAAGTTTATTTCTTCTGACCTTATGATGGAAGGAAGGTCATTGATGAAGCAGCTGAAGATGATTGGGCCTAGGATGCTAACCTGAGGAACTCCTGCAGTGATGTCCTGGAACAGAGATGATTGACCTCCAACAACCATAACCATCTTCTTTTGTGCTTGGCCTTGTCTCCCAACAAAGGAGAGTTTCCCCCTGATCCCCATTGACTTCAGTTTTGCTAGGGCTCCTTGATGCCACACGCAGTCAAATGCTGCCTTGATATCAAGGGCAGTCACTCTCACCTTACCTCTGGAGTTCAGCTCTTTTGTCCATATTTGAACTGTAATGAGGCCAGGAGCTCAGTGGATTTGGCCGAATCCAAACTGAGCTGCAGCCTGGCCAGCCAACCTGGGAAAAAGCTCGGAGGCAGCCACAGGGTGCAGAGATGGGCTGTTTCAACAGCCCACATCAATGCTGTGAGACTTCGTCCCAGTTAAAATAAAAACAGAAAGGCCTTCCAGCCATTACCCCTCACACCCTCTAACCCTCCATACACTCCCCATACCCCAGCTATATTACCTCATGCCACCACCCACCCCCTATGGTCCCTCAAGCACCCCCCATGCCAACCATACCCCCCACCCCCCGCCCAAACTTTTACTTGGCTGTAGTAAAAAAGAGGTTTTGTTAAGGAAAGTGGAAAGTTATCATTAAATGACTGTTTTTTAAAAGCTTTTTTCATACATGCTACTGTCACTATAGGTTCATTCCTTCTATACAGTTTATAGTAGGTGAATGGGCATGGAAGTTGTTACAGCACGTCTGATGATAAATGCTGAGCTGTCCAAATCCCAGAGGGAAACTTGAAACAGCTGCCAAAATGGTTTTTTTCAATTTGTATAGTATGAGGAAAGGTTCTGAAATTAGGAAAATATGTCCCTGACTACTTGTGATGATTTGAAAGTAGAGTAACGTTTATTAAAAGAATAAAGAAAAAAAAAACAAAATTGCACTTAAATACAAGAATGGCTTCACACAGTAAACAGTACTTTAAAACAGTTCCACAAATCTTATATTTCACCACATTTCTACTTCTCTTTAGCTCTGAAGAAGAGTCATATGGACTTGAATTGTTAACTCTGTTTTTCTCTCCACAGATGCTGTCAGACCTGCTGAGTTTTTCCAGCATTTTTTGTTTTTGTTTCAGATTTCCAACATCCACAGTATTTTGTCTTTATCCACAAATCTTAACTTAACTACCCTCAGAGCTGGTCTTCCCCTTTTATGTTCAGCAAATATCCTTATAAATTTTAAATTATATAGAAGTCTAGTAATTTTACCACCTAGTGCTTTTTCCTTGGGGTGTCCTCTGAGGCTGACAGCAACTAGTTCTTTCAAAACAAAAACAGAATTATCTGGAAAAACTCAGCAGGTCTGGCAGCATCGGTGGAGAAGAAAAGAGTCGACGTTTCGGGTCCACACGACCCTTCAACAGAACTTCAACAGAACAGAACTAGTTCTTTCAGTCTGGCCTTGTTCACACTGTCTTCAGGGAGTTCTGACCAGCTATCCTGCTGGGAGATCTAAGCAGCTAGCCCCCTCACATAGGCTTCAGTATTTTCTTAAATGTGTTCTTTCCCTTTGATCTCTCTATTGTTTCAACCAGTCTCTTCAGAAATGCTTCCTTCCCAGAATTGATTAAATCATTCTTTACTTTAGCTTTTAGACTTGTAAAAACAAACTTACCCTACCTTTACCTCACTTCCTGATACCTTTTTACAACCTGCATACATCCCCCTTTGAACGAAAACAACTCAATTCAAACTTTTCCTGTTATTGCTTTATGCAAAATCCTGATTGAGGTTCCTTGGTTCATTAACATATCAAACCACTTCTTACTGTTGACTTTAGACCCTTGCCGGCACTCTAGCTCTTAATCCAATTACAGCCAGACTTCCAGTACAAAAGAAAATATGCCAGAGTTATTACCAGAAGAAAAAATTACAATTCCTTGATTTCTTGACAAAGTACAATAATAAATTAATTAGGAAAAAAATAATTAATACATTATAAAGATGGCAGCGCGGATGATGTGTTGCAACTCCAGATTGTGGGAATTCCTGGACACCAGTACGATTCAGGGCAAACACATCTGCAGTAAGTGTCTGTGGCTTGAGGATCTTCAGCTCAGAGTCATTGAACTGGAGGCCAAGCTGCAGACACTGCAACACATCAGGGAACGAGAAAGTTACCTGGACAATTTGTACCATGAGGCACTCACACTCTTTAGGATATGGTCTTCTGCTTTGGTCAGCGGTCAGGGACAGGAGGGCATAACTGTGAGGGAGGCAGGTGTGGGGACCCAGAAGGTAGAAGTGGAAGAGCCTCGGACTTGGCGATTGTCCAACAGGTTTGAGGTGCTTACAACCTGTATGGATGAAAGTGGGGGTTGCAGGGTGGATGAGAGAACTGATCATGGCACCATGGTACAGGAGGCTACTCAAGCAGGGGGAGTAAATAGGTATGTAATGGTTAAAGGGAAAGTATAGTCAGGGGGATAGACACAATTTTCTGCAGCCTGGAATAACAGTCCAGAAAGCTCTGTTCCCTGTCCAGTGCCAGGGTTGGGACATCTACTCTGGGAGGGGAAGGATCCAGTAGTCATGGCCTATGTAGGTATCAACAGCATAGGAAGGATGAGCAAAGAGGTTCTGCTTAGGTGGTATGAGAAACTTGGGGCTAAATTAAACAAGCTCTGGATTATTACCTGAACCATGAACAAATTAGTGTATGGTGAATAAGATTAGAGAATTGAATGTGTGGCTCAAATATTGGTGTGGGAGAAATGGGTTTTGATTCATGGGGCACTGGCATCAGTACTGGGGAAAGTGGGAGCAGCACAGTTGGGACTGTCTTCATCTGAACCATGCTGGAACCAATGTTCTGGTGAATCATATTACTAGGGTGGTAGAGAGGGCTTTGAATTAAATAGTGGGGACGAGGAATCAAGTGTGGAGAGATGTGATCAATCAGAGAGAAAAGGCAAGACAACAAGGCAGCAATAAGGGAAATGATAATCAGAGCGTGGCAAGAAGGGACAGAACATACAAACTTAAGAGTGTGCCAGAAGAAAAGACCTGAGATTGCAAAGATGGTAAAAAGATAGAATTAAAGGCACTGTATCTGAATGCATGTAGCATTTGTAACAAAACAGATGAATTGGCAGCTCAAATAGAAATACATGTATATGATCTTTACAGAGAATGGCTGCAAGATGACAAAGGCTGGGAGTGAATAATCAAGGGTACATAACATTTCAGGAGGACAGGAGCTAGGAAAAAGTGAAGGGATAGCTCGGTTAATTAAGGGTGACATTGGTACAACAGAGAGAGAGAGAGAGAGAGATGACCTTAGTTTTAAATATCAAGATGTAGAATCAGTTTGGGTAGAGATATGTAATAGCAAAGGTAGGAGTCATTTGTGGTAGTAGTTTATAGGCCCCCTAACAGTAACCACACTGTCGATTGAAGTATAGTGAAAATAATGGGGGCTAGTGAGAAAGATACAGGGATGGTCATGGGTGATTTTAATCTACATATATAAATTGGATGAATCAGATTAGAAAGGTGGCCTGGAAGATAAATTCATAGTGTGTTTTCAGGGCAATTTCTTGGAGCAGCATGTGCTAGAGCCAACTTGAGAGCAGGCTATTCCAGATCCGGTAATATGCAACGAGACAGGATGACCTCATTGTAATCACTAGGGAAAGAGTACTGAGAAAATTATTAGAACTAAAAGCTGACAAATCCACAGACTTCATCCTAGGATTTAAAAAAAAAGTACCTTCCGAGATAGTAGATGCATTCGTTTTAATTTTCCAAATTTCTCTCAATTCTGGAAAGGTCCCATCAGGCTGGACAATAGTGAATATAACTCCTCTATTCAAGATAGGAGGGAGGCAGAAAGCATAAAACTACAGGCCAGTTAGTTTAACATCTGTCATAGGGAAAATGCTGGGATCTATTATTGAGGTTATAGTGGGGCACTTGGAAAATCTCAATGTAATCAGGTAGAGTCAACATGGTTTTATGAAAGGGAAATCGTGTTTGACTAATTTATTGGAGCTCTTTGAGGAAGTAACAAGCAACATGGATAAAGGGGAACTTGTGGATGTGGAGTACTTAGATTTCCAGAAGGCATTTGGCAAGGTGCCACATCAAAGATTACTACACAAAATAGGAGCTCATAGTATGGGGGGTAACATATTACCATGGATAGAGGATTGGTTAGCTAACAGGAAATAGGCAGTAGACTTAAATGGGTCATTTTCAGGTGGGCAAGATGGAACGGGTAGAATGACATAGCAATCAGTGCTGGGGCGTCAACTATTTACAGTCTATATTAATGACGTGGGTGATGAGATTGAATGTTGTTAAATTTGCTGATGACGCAATGATAAATAGGAAGGTAAGTTGTGAAGAGGACATAAGGAGTCTGCAAATGGGTAGAGAGGTTAAGTGAGCGGGGGAAAATTTGGCAGCTAGAATATTCTCCTCCTTCAGGTACCATGCCCTAAAAGGGTGTTAGCAGCCATGAACTTCATCCATGCTTGGCAAAGTACTGCAGGGGTTTGCCATTACTTTCTATAGTGAGGCTGATCAGGAAACTCTTCCACTCTTTGCCACCTGCTATTAGGCATATTGGAAGGATTTAAAAGCTTATAATCAACCTGTTTGGCTACATTATGCATACACTTTCCATGGCCATCAAATCCTGAAGTGGGACTTGAACCTGGAGTTCGACTAGTGGGCCACAAGGCCTCCCACATGGATTATAGCATGGGAAAATGTGAACTTGTCCATTTTCGCAGGAAGAATAAACAAAGCAGCATATTATTTACATGGAGAGAAATCACAGGGCTCTGAAGTACAAAGCAATCTGGGTGTCCTGGTACATGAATCACAAAAAGTTAATATACAGGTACAACAAGTGATTAGGAAGGGGAATGGAATATTGTCATTTATTGCATGAGGAATGGATTATAAAAGTAGGGATGTTTTGCTACCATTGTATAGGGTGTTGGTAAGACCACATCTAGAGCCCTCTGCACAGTTTTGGTCTCCTTATTTAAGAAAGGACACAATTGCATTAGAAGCAGTTCAAGAAATGTTCACTTGACTGATTCCTGGAATGAGGGGCTTATCTTTTGAGAAAAGGTTGGACAGTTTGGCCTTGCATCTATTGGGGTTTAGAAGAATGAGAGGCAATCATATTGAAACATATAAGATCCTGCGGGGACTTGGCAGAGTGGATGCCAAAAGGATGTTTCCCCTTGCGGGAGAGATTAGAACTAAGGATCACAGTTTAACAATAAGGGGTCTCCCATTTAAGATGGAGATGAGAAGAATTTTTTTCTGTCAGAGGTTTGAGTCTATGGAACTCCCTTCCCCAAGGGAGGCAGTGTTACTGAATATTTTTAAGGCTGAATTAGATAGATTCTTAGTTGACAAAGGAGTCAAAGGGTGTAGGGGATAGGAAGGAAAGTAGAGTTGAGGCCACATTCAGATCAGCCATGATTTTATTGAATGGCAGAGCAGGCACAAGGGGGTAAATGGTCTACTCCTGCTCCTAATTCGTATGTTTGTATGTAGCTTGGCATGGGAGGCATGAGAGGTCATAGTGGTTGTTTGGGGGTCATACTTTGGCATGGGAGGACATGAGGGGCCACGGGGGATGTTTTGCAGCATACCTTGGCATGGGGGCATGAAGGACTATATGGGTTGGGTGGGGGCATGCCTTGTCATGGAGGCATGGGGAGGACTTTTTGAACTTACCTTTCAAAGTGTTCCCTCATATAGACTATGGCTCACAACACCACTGAGGTGCTATGAACCACGACTCTTTGAAAAGCTGGCCTGACTCCAAGAAAACTGCAGAGGACTAGGACATGCCTATCCCCCTTATCGAGTCAGCTAGATCAGGAGTCTAGGTGCAGGCTTGCAATCTGAGCCAGCTCACACCCTTAAAAGGCACTCCTGAAAATCGGAAACCGGGAATGGGGCCAGGAATCCCAGAATCAAGACCCGCTTGCCATTTTTAAAGGGCTCCTGAATCATCCCGACTTGGTAAAAATTCAGCCCATTAATTCTGTTTCTCTCTCCTCAGATGTTGCCAGACTTGCTGAGTATTTCCAGCATTTTCTATTTTAATCTCCAGAATAATCATTGTATGTTATGTTCTACAGTATAGCAGCGAGGGCTAAAGGTGCACAAGAGACACAACACTCAGCACTCTTCATCTAATGAGGAGAGAAGACGAAGAAGAGGGAGATGGGGCCCCAAAACCAGGCCAGCCAATCACATAGCTGTTCAAGATGCCAGGGATGCTTTTAGCTCAAAGTTTCAGTTAGTCACTCGCACTCGCATTGGACTAAAGCAACTAACCGCACAGTTACATACACAAACCATCCTGTAACCAATATCCACCCACTGCACATCCACCAGTTGGTCTCAGTCAATTCATGTCTTCACATTAAGCTCCAAACAACTCAAAAGCAGAGCTGGCATAACCATTTAAGAATGGGGAACATGGAAAACCAAGGCATAGATCTTTACGTGTTTTTTTTTGTTCATGGGATGTGAGCATTGTTGGCAAAGCCAGCATTTATTGTTCATCCCTAGTAACCCTTGAGAAGGTGGTGGTGAGCTTTAAGACCATGAAACCGTAAGATGTAGGAGCAGAAGGAGGCCATTTGGCCCATCGAGTCTGCTCTGCCATTCAATAAGATCATGGCAGATCTGATAATCCTCAACTCCACTTTCCTGCCTTTTCCCCATAGCCCTTGATTCCCTTACTGATTAAAAATCTACCTATATCAGTCTTGAATATGTTTAATGACCCAGCCTCTACAGTCCTCTGCAGTAAAGAATTCCACAGGTTCACTACCCTCTGAGAAAAGAAATTCCCTTCATCTCTGTCTTAAACGGGTGAACCCTTACTCTGAGATTATGTCCTCTGGTCTTAGACTCTCCCATAAGTGGAAACAACCTCTCAGCATCTACCCTGCCAAGACCCCTAAGAATTTTATATATTTCAATAAGGCCACCTATCATTCTTCTAAACTCCAAAGAGTACAGACCCAAGCTACTCAACCTCTCCTCATAAGAAAATCCCTCCATACCTGGCTTCAGCCTCGTGAACCTTCTCTGGACTGCCTCCAATGCCAGTATATCTTTCCTTAGGTAATGGGACCAAAACTGTTCACAGTATTCAAGGTGTAGTCTAACTAATGCCTTGTATAGTTTTAGAAAGAATTCCCTATTTTTATACTGCATTCCCTATGAAATAAAGGCCAACATTCTATTTGCCTTCCCTATTACCTGAACTTGTATGTTAGCTTTTTGGGATTCATGCACAAGGACTCTCAACTCCCTCAGTGCTGCAGCCTTCTGCAGTCTTTCTCCATTTAAATAACATTCAGCTCTTCTATTCTTCCTGCCAAAGTGCATAACCTCACATTTTCCCACATTATATTCCATTTGCTAAGTTTTTGCCCACCCACTTAACCTGTCTATATCCTTCTGTAGACTCTTTGTGTCATCCTCACCGCTTGCCTTCCCACCTATTTTTTTGCCATCCGCAAACTTGGCGATAGTACATTCACTTCCCTCATCTAAGTCATTAATATATATTATAAATAACTGTGGACCCAGCACTTATCCCTGTGGAACTCCACTATTTATAGGTTGCCATCCTGAAAATGCCCCCCTTATCCCAAGTCTCTGTCTTCCATTAGTTAGCCAATCCCCTATCCATGCTAATATACTACTCCCAACACCATGGGCCCTTACCTTTTTAAGTAGCCTTATGTGCGGTATCCAACGCCTTTTGGAAATCCAAATATATAACATCTAATCAATCCCTTTTATCTATCCTGCTTGTTAACTCCTCAAAGCATTCTAATAAATTTGTCAAGCATGATTTCCCCTTCATGAAGCCATGCTGACTCTGCTTGATTATATTATGCATTTCTAAATGCTCTGTTATTTCATCCTTTATAATAGACTCTAACATTTTCCCAATGACGGGTGTTAAGCTAAATGGCCTATAGTTACCTGTTTTTGTCTCTCTCCCTTTTTGAATAAGGTTGTTACATTGGCAGTTTTTCAATCTACTAGGACTTTTCCAGAATCTAAGTATTCTTGGAAGATTGCTACCAGTGCATCCATTATTTGTGTAGCTACTTCCTTTAATATCCTAGGATGCAACCCATCTTGCTCGTGGCTACCTCTGTCAATTTGGTTTACCCAATCTACATGAAGATTAAAGTCACCCATGATTAATGTACTGTCTTTTTAACATGCCCTCATTATCTCCTGATGTATTTTCTGTCCTACAGTATAGCTACTGTTGGGGGGCCTATAGATTACTCCTACCAGTGTCTTCTTCCCCTTGTTATTCCTTATCTCCGCCCACATGGATTCTATATCTTCCGATCCAAGATCATTTCTTGCTATTGTACTTATTCCACCTCATGCTAACAAAGCTACCCCACCATCCTTTCCTTCCTGCCTGTCCTTTCGAAAAGTAACATACCCTAGAGTATTTAGTTCCTAGCTTTGATCTCCTTGTAACCATGGGCTGAATTTTGCCGTCGGTGAGCAGGGGGCGGGGCCCGTTCGCCGACGTGCAAAATGACGCGGGATGACATCAGGGGGAACCCCTGATGTCATCCCACCCCATTTAAATTTTCAGGAAGGCAGGGGCACAGCCAAAAGCCCCAGCGGGGAATAGAAAAATACATGAAACCTCATCCACCGGTGGGATGAGGTTTCATGTAGGGTTTAAAAAAGTGTAATAAACTTTTTGTGAAATTTATTGACATGTCCCATCTCGTGTGACACTGTCACATGAGGGGGACACGTTAAGGTTTTTTTTCTATTTTTAATGTTTGTACAACTTTCAGCGATCTCCCTGTGGCAGCACTGAGCCTCAGGGGGGTGTGCGCTCTTTCGTGCACATGCGCGAAAGAGCGCACTCTCGCATTTGGGGAATCACCCCCCGCTCGCACAGGAAGTGCATAGCGCTTCCCACTGGGCATCATGCTGGGCGGGCCTTAATTGGCCCACCCATATAAAATGGCAGCGGGGCCCGCTTCTCCGGCGGGATCGGCTCCCCGCCCGCCGGAGATTGGGTCAGGCCTGCCCGCCCGGTAGGCAGAAAATTCTGCCCTATGTCTCTGTAATGGCTATAAGATCATACCTATTAACCTCCATTTGTGCCATTAATTCATTTATTTTGTTCCGAATACTATGTGCATTCAAGAAAAGAGCCATTAAATTTGACTTTTTTTTAACCGTTTTTCCCCCTTTGACCCTATTTGCTGCTAGTTTTTTTTTAAATGTTTGTACACGCTGTCCCTTCCTGTCAGGCTCTAGGTATCATTACCTAAATAGTTGCCCTGCGATGCTGCTATACCCTTTTGCTGTGTAAGCCTACGTATCCCCTCTCCAGAACCCTCCCCAACACTTGTTAGTTTAAAGCTCTCTCTACAGCCTTAGTTATTTGATTCGCCAGGACACTGGTCCCAGCACTGTTCAAGTGAAGCCCATCCCACCAGAGCAGCTCCCTTCTACCCCTGTGCTCCATGAACTAAAACCTATTCCTCCCGCACCAACTTTTGAGCCACACATTTAACTGATTGGCTTTATTTACCCAATGTCAGTTTGCCTGTGGCTCAGGTAGTAATCATAAGGTTATTACCTTGGAGGTTCTGCTTTTTAATTTAGCTCCTAACTGTTCACATTCTTTCAGCTGAAACTCCTTTCTAGTCCCATCAATGTCATTGGTATCAATGTGGATGATAACAACTGGATCCCTCCCCTCCTAATCCAAGTTCCTCTCCAGCCCTGAGGAGATGTCCTTAACCCTGACATCAGGCAGGCAATACAGCCTTTGGGACTCACGCTCATAGCTGCAGAGAATAGTATCCATCCCCCTAATTTTACTATCCCCTATCGCTACTATGTTCCTATTTCCTCCCTCGTCTTGAATGGCTTTCTGTACCACAGTGCCGTGGTCAGTTCGCTCATCCTCCCTGCAGTCCCTGCTCTCATCCACACAGCTTGCAAGAACCTCATAACTGCTGGACAGTTTCAGGGGCCGAGACTCCTCAAACACTACCCCCGGGTCCCCATACCTGCTTCACCTGCAGTCACACCCTCTTGACCCTGATCACAGACCAAATTTGAATCACTTTATCTGAGAGGTGTGACCGCCTTCTGGAGCAAAGTGTCCAGATAACCTGCCCCCTCTCTGATGTGGCACAATATCTGCAGCTCGGACTTCAGCTCCTTGACTTCAATCCGAAGTTCCTCGAGCTGCAAACTCTTACTACAGATGTGTTTGCTGTTGATCACCTCGGTGTCCAACAGGGCCTATATGCTCACCTCACCCGTCCTGCCATCGCTATTATATTTAATTTAATTTATTAATTAATTACCCTATCCCTGCTCTTTACACTTGAAGTATCACCCACTCTTTACACTTTAATGTAATTATTCTTTTTAAACACCAGTATCAATCTTATATTTTAAAAACTATTTTTAAGAAAAAGGGAAAGAAAAGACAAGAGACCTAAACACAAACTAAAGACCTTACTTTTACTTTAAAGACTAGAAATACTCACCAATCCTACTCACCAATCAGCTGCTTTCCCTGCACTCGAGCCTCTCTCTCCATGCTCCTTAATGTTCTCTCACCTCTCTCTCCATGCTCCTTAATTGACTCTCGCCTCTCTCTCCATGCTCCTTAATGGACTCTCGCCTCTCTCTCCGTGCTCCTTAATGGACTCTTGCCTCTTTCTCCATGCTCCTTAATGGACTCTTGCCTCTCTCTCCATGCTCCTTAATGGACTCTCACCTATGTCTCCGTGCTCCTCAATGAATTCTCGTCTCTCTCTCCATGCTCTTTAATGGACCTGATCTCCTTCTCCGCGCTTTTTAATGAGCTCTCGTCTCTCTCTCCGCGCTCTTTAATGGAGTCTTATCTCTCTCCCTGCGCTACGATCTGCCTTCTTGAAGAATTGCAATCCTTGAGCTATAGGCATACCTATAGTACTGTTAGTGAGGGAGTTGCAGGGTTTTGATCCAGCTTCAGTGAAGGAAAAGTAGATACAGTTCCAAGTCAGGATGGCATGTGGCTTGAAGGGGAACTTATAGGCGGTAGTGTTCCCATGCTTGTGCTGCCCTTGCCCTTCTAGGCAGTATAGATTAAGGGTTTGGAACCTTTGCATGTTTAATCTAAGTGTAAGGACTTTAATGTGATCTAATCAAATAGAGATAGTAACAAAACATATTCATAAACACCTGTGGAGATAAACAAAGCTGCTAGCGAAGGCTCCTGCCCAGCCCCTACTGCACCCAATAGAAATTCATTAATTCAGGGCCTAGCTTTTTCCTTTCCTGATTCAACATTTTAAGTTCAATTTCATGTACACACTTCACACAACTCCTCCAAATTGCATCTGGCCTTTAAATAGTTAAGATAAAATCATGGGTCTAAATTCTGTCCACACACAAGATGCAAAACTAGAAAGTGAAATGATTACCAGTTTTCCCAGCTGAAATCGGAATTTCCAAAAATCCGCATGTTTGTCACTCCCTATCACCCCCACGCCACTGAGATCTCATTTTTCAGTTAATATCAGGGCTTTACTGATTCTTTAATGTGGTAAAATAGGTGCTCTCCATTACAAAGAAGTACCCCAATGCTTCCATTAAAATTCAACTCATGCTTCCTTTATTGGAGCAATTGTAATTGACAGTAATTTTTTGAATGAAATAGGATGTATTCAAAATTGAGTATAATTCCAGCTCTGGGATAAGATTTATCTTTCTGAAATACTGAGGTATTCTGGCTTTAAGAGGAAAAGAATAAAGATTTTAGTACTATTTCTGTACACATATACTATTTATGGTCCCTACAATTCCCATTAAATCTCCACATAATGAATTATTTGAAAGCACTCCTTTACTCACATACTGCTGTTTCATGCTTGCAGAAACCTTGCACAGTAATTTCAGATTATCAATCTTTCACTTTTATCCACCCCTTTCCAAATGCCATTATTTATCACAAAACCCAATTCAGCCAGACTATCCACTGATATGACAGAGAACAATCAAAACTCATCCAACTGACAGGATTGCATCCCAATGACAGCCCTGGGGTTGAACTCACAACCTGCTGATTAAGAGATAAGTGATCAATCACTTAAGCTGTTAGATACTATTTTTTTTTCACAACTAATGAAATTTGTAGTGTACTTTCTTTCCCAACAGTTGCCCTTAAATTCATGCTGCATTTCTGAATTAATGCAGTGTTTTCAGCTGCCTTATTTTACACATTTAAAATTAAATTCCTCTCAATTTCTACATGCGTACCCAATTCCAAAAGTTGATGTCAACCTAATTTGGAAATATAACATTTGATGAGGAAATTAGCTAATATTTCCAATTTGTCATTAAGCACTTCTCTCCTGGTACCAACTCCATGCTTCGTGTTTTGAAATTTGATAATTTAGTTGGCACACCACAGCAATACAGGGGAAAAATATCATACATAATGAGGAACAATTGTATTATAAGCAGACCTGGTTCATTGCATTTAATAGAAGGTTCTTGGCTTTTAGTATATGTCATAGCATCTAGAAGATTAAGAGGAAATGTTTGATTGTGTACTGAAAGTAATAAAAACATCAATATTAATGTCTGGATAAAAATATGAATATGGCCAATTGAGTGACTAATATTAATAGGTGTATAATTTGTATATTTAAAATAGAAATGTAATGTACGGAGGATGATATATACACACATTAATAATGTTCTACAAATGCAAAACACATATTTTGGCAACTGTTATTATTTCCAAATTAGACACCAGCTGTGTTTGCACCTTCCTTATAAAACATTATATATAAAGCTTTGTAGAATATTACTTAGATCTGCTTCTTCATGTAGTGATGAGTTGCTATCTATGGTGACAAATTCCTGTGGAGAATGAGAATTGAAATTTCTGTGGATACCTCTTCAAGGGAAATAATTATATTGAAGGTAATTGTGCTACAAATGTAGCAAATGATCCTCGGAAAACTTATGACATTTTCCAAAATAATCCTTGCAATTGAACAGAAATATAAGATGGAATTTTAGCGGCATGCCATGGGTCCCACTGCTGAGATCAAATGTGGGTCCCAAGCCCATGCGGGCCAATAGCGGGACCATAGGGGGGCTTTCACTGATGTGGCCAATTAAGAGGCTCCAACACCAATGGAGATCGATGCTGCTGAGGCTGCAGGAAGAGGGAGAGGGCACCTCCATATTGAGGGGCAAGCCCTCCACCAGTGGTGTTGGAGAGTTGAGAAAGGAAGGCATGTTCCCCCATAAAGCTGCTAGGACTCTGCCTCAATGTGCTTGACAGATTTCCATGCAGCCAGCTCCATTGGCAGCACTGTGGAAGTTATTGAGCTGCTGGTTCTTTGATTAGGCTGGTTGCTTAGAGATGCAGGCCGCCATCCTTCTTGGCCGGAGCCTCTTCATTTCTGTTCAATTATAAGAATTAATTTGGCAAATGTCATAAGTTTTCTGGGGATCATTTGCTACATTCATAGCACAATTATCTTCAATATAATTATTTCCCTTGAAGAGGTATCCGCAGAAATTTCAATTCTCATTCTCCACAGGAATTTGTCACTATAGGTAGCAACTCATCACTACATGAAGAAGCAGATCTAAGTAATTTTCTACAAAGCTTTATATCAAATGTTTTGTAAGAAAGGTGCTGGTGTTGAATTTGGAAATAATAAAAGTTGTCAAAGTATGTGTTTTGCATTTGTAGAACATTATTAATGTATGTATATATCATCTTCCGTACATTACATTTCTATTTTAAATATAGAAATTATACACCTATTAGCATTACTAATAATATTCTGACACCGGTAAAATGCCAGCGGGGCATAAAGCTGCCATTAATAGGCCAGATAATTGGATTAATTGGCCACCTGCCTCTGGTCCGTGGGCAGTCAAGCCGCTGCTATTCCTGTCTTTCAAAATATCCCTTGGTGGTGTTGGGGTTTCCACCCAACATCTTCCACTGCTATTTTGCCAACCTTCCTGTCTCTCAGAGGGCTGGTAAAATCCCAGACATAGAATGAGTTAATGGAGTTCGCCATAATTTATTAAACAGTTCTGATTTCCCTCCCTTAAGCTCGCCACCTCCCCACCTCTCCCTCCTCTTTTAAGACTCCTTTAAGATGGGCATTCACTGAGGCCTTGACTGATCTGTGTTCTAACTGTATATACTTGCCTTAGCTCCATATATCTTGACCTTTTTGGATAACAAAAATCTAGCAATTTCAGATTTAAAATTTGTCCTTAATGTTTTGAAAGCTTTGATCAAATTACCCCTTAACCTTCTAAATTCCAGGTAGCACAATCCTAGTTTGTGTAACCTCTCTTCGTAATATAATCCTTGAAATTGAGTATTATTTTGATATATCTACTCTGCGCTCCCTTCAAGACCAATATATCCTTCCTAAGGTATGGTGCCTAGAGCTTTTTTGCAATACTCCAGATGTGGTCTGATTAGGACTTTGTATAGTTGAAGCATGACTTTACCCTCTTGTATTCTCATCCTCTAGATATAAAGTCAAACATTTCATTAGCCTTCTTACTATTTCCTGTGATGGTTCATGTACTTGAAATTGGTATCATGTATGCAGCTGGCGCATATGCAGTGGTCTAGGGCCACTTTAGGTGATCTTTAGTTGTAAACCATCCCTGTCCCAACCCTGTCCCATCCATCATGTGAAATTTAATATGTTAATCTGCCAAAATCCAGGAACGCATCAAGATTTTTGCAAGTCTTGTTCTTCACAGATCCCCACAGTTGCACACCGTTTCCAAACAATGAAGATAGCTGAGGTTTTTCCTTTCCTGGTCCTGGGTCCTATGGCCCTCAGTAAATAATTTTTACTGGTACATGACAGTAGTCTGTAGTAACTTACTCCCCTGACTTGTGAGAAAATGTCTGACTTTTACTAATTCTATCCCCATTGATAATGTTACTGAGATCAGACCTACAAGAAGGCAGCTCACCACCACCTTCTCAAGAACAATTAGGGATGGGCAATAAATGCTGGCCTAGCCAGCGACGCCCACATCCCATGAATGAATAAAAAAGAACTTTATCGCAGATTTTGCCCTTAGAAACACTCGCCATTCATCTCACTGACGGCCACCCACAGAGTTTCTGTGGACTTCCCAACTTAGGTTCCCCCCTATTTGGAGCCTTTTCCAGCATGGTGCCCTCTACTGTGGATCTGTGGCACCTTGAAACAGGGCAGTCTCATCAAGCAATCAGCTGAAGAATCCTCACTGAGACAGCAGAGTCCAAGCAGGAAGAATAAAACAGGAAATATAGATTACATTTAAATGATGTAAAGGAATCAAAATACGGATTGGGAAAGGCAGATAGGATTAAGGGAGAGAGATAAAAGAGACAGAGAAAGTAAACAAAAAAATGTAATTTTTACTTTTAAAAAGATCTCTAACACTAATGTTCTTCTGAGGGAATGAAACTCCAAACTTCCAATGGGCCAGATCTTCCTTGAGTGGGTGAGTGAATGAGTGGGTAGATGAGCGGGTAGGTGAATGGCTGGGTGGGTGGTTGCTTGAGTGGGTAATTGAGTGAGTGAGTGATTGAGTGAGTAGGTGAATGGCTGGGTGAGTGGGTGGGAGAGAGTGGTGGGATGGGAGCAGGTAGTCAGGTCAGGGATGTAGTCATGTTGGGATGTTTGGGTGGGGTTGGCGGATAATTGGGTCGGGTCAGGGGATAGTCAGGTTGGGGGTAGCCAGGTCGGAGGAGGTGTGTTGTTGGGTCAGGGGCTGTCAGGTCAAGTATGGTGGTCGGATCGGGGTGTTGTCAGGTCATGGGGGTATTCAGGTCAGGGGTAGTCACCTTGGGTTGGGTTAGGTAATTGCGTGAGGTTGCGGGGGGGCGCTCAGAATTCAGGTCAAGGGTGCAATTGGGGTTGTGGTGAGGTATATGTGGGGAGTGATAGGTTAAATTCCACTGTTAATCACATCAGAGATTAAACAGTGTAACATTTCTAGGGTAAGTATCCGGGTAGATAGTGCGTATTTAGCTTAAGTGCGGAATTTTCCCAAATTTGCACTGTGTAGTAGCTGGCGGGTAAAATGGCATTTTACCCGTCGGCCATGATGGCGGGTTTTCATGGCGTATCATCCCAAACCCACCTTATTGTTTATGCACTCCCGGGAAACACGTCATTTCCATAGCAGGCGGGGTCTCATTTAGCCTGCCTGCTATCACTCCGCTGCCGCATCACACCGGGCGCCATGTTTAAAGTCCAGCCACAAGCACTGCGCTCATTGCTTCCAGCTCACCACCGCTGCACAGGAGACATGGCCCTGAAACTGAAGAAGAATGCAGCCCCCCAGGTTTAATAAATGATCTCTCGAGCGACTTTTGGATGACTTGGAGGCCCACCGGGATGTCCCGTACCCCCGCTCTGGCCACAGGATGGGCAGCAATGTGAACAATCCAGCTTGGGATGCCAACACCCTTCAAAAGAAGACAGCTACCCAGTGCCACAAGAGGATGAATGATTTCCTACGTTCCACCAGGGTAAGTCACTCTTTTCATCACTCTCAACTCACACACTCACAAACCCAGCACACATCCAGAGGGCCCTCACTCACTGCCAATTCAAGGGACATCACCATTCACTCTCTTAAACTCGCCGGCATTGTCCTCATCCCATCCATGGGATCACTCAACACCCGCACAGGCTGGGCATACATGTCATCTGGCCTGGCAGGCATCCTGCTTACACTTTCTCTATCTCTATCCATGCAGGACAAACTGGGACACAAGAAAAGAGAGAGGTCATAGACTGATGGCAGAATGCCCAAAATCAAAGTCCTCACGGACTTTGAAAACAGAGCCATCCACTGGCTGGCGAGGGTCTGGACCAGTCCTGTGCTGACAGTGAGGCCAGTGATGCTCTACCAAATGAGGATCCAGCAGCGCAACATCCATCAGACAACCATGTTGTGAGTGATGTATCCTCATTAACAGGCTGTTGTCATGCACTAATGATTTCTCCTTGTTTTTGCAGGCACATCTGCCAAACAACCAATAGACTCCATGACTGAGGGGCTCCAATCAAGCCCCGAAGACACCTCGGAAGAGGAATCTGATGAAAAGCCAATTAAAGACCCGTCACAGTGCTCACCCACATCCTCCACCAGCGCAGAGACACACACCTCGGTGTGACACAGCATTAGAGAAGTCTCAGGATCACAGTCTGGTGAGCACATTACACCACAGCAGGCGGCGGCAGGGACTTCCCAGGTGTCACTCAGAGGACCGCTGGAGGCCAGAAAGCAGCTGAGTCTGAGTCAGATGACAAGCCTCTGGACTCGGTCATGTCATAGTTGCTGGAGCTGCAAAGGCAAGCTCGGGAACTTCAGGAAGGGATGTCCCCTGCACTCCTCAGATTGTAAGGCACAATGGAGGAGTCTGTCTGCTCTCACTCTGAAGTGATAGCGCCGGCATGCCAATGCATCGAGATCAAGACTGGTTAGGTGGCAGCGGCCATGGAGAGATTGGTCCAGGACTTCACTCCTGCGCTGCTGCATGGGCTGAACTCCATCGCTGATGCCATTTTTGGCCTCCAACGCTAAAGGGGTGCTGGGCAGCTCAATCTCACTCCAGCTACCCCTGCCCCTCAAGGAGTGAGCCTGGGGCCCCCGGGCACCCATAGGGAGGAGGATCAGCAGGTGCACACTCTGGGCCCATCCATCCAGGTGACTCCGAGAGTGTCTGGCCCATCCGACTCCCCTCTTCCTGTGACCTCAGCAGCTCCAGCTCCATAGGTGAAGGATGGTGCCACAGCCACACAGCAGGACCCTGAAAGCAGGCTGGGGCCCTCCAAGTCTCTGCCCTCCGGAGGATGCCCGCCAAAGTCATCACAGACAGGGCATCGCAGTCAGCAGGCTGCCTCCATCTCCACTGTGGATGTCCGGGCAGCACCAAGACGTAGCAGCAGGGTTAGGACAGTTAAGGAGAATTAGTTGCATAGCCTGGGCATGGGTGTCAATCACTTGTACATAATGTCCCCTATTGTCAATCAACTCCCAAGAATGTCTCCCTGCCTGTAGCTCCTTGTTCTGATGAGCAGTGTTCTTGTCACTCAGATATGAAACCTTTCTGCACAAGATAAAGGCAGATGTCTCAGTCCAGGGCCTCTTCCCTGTGCTCTGTGCAGCCTTCAGACCACTGTGATGGTCCGGCCTCACACTCCCTGGACACATTACTGCACCTCGGTGGTGCTGGTCATTGCTGCCGGAATGTAGTGGGCAGGAACCACAGAGCTCTCTCATTCTCTTGGTGTGCTCTCAGCACCTTTAAGGTGGGGCTGGCCCCCATCCCTTCAGCATCTGTGACCACTGATGCTGTGCCCCAGCTCCTGAAGGGGTCAGGTGCTGAACGTGGACAAAGCATCAGATGTTTCTAAAGTTTTATGGCTGTGTCTCTATGATATGACCCTGATCACAGAGCGCTAGCAAGGTGCCCTTGGCCAGACAGGAGTTAGACATTCTCAGAGGCTGTGTGAAAATTTATGGAGTGCCCTCAATCTATGTCGTCATTATCCTCCTGCAATCGAGGGAGTATTAGGATCTCCACCACCTCTCCATGACAGGAGCATTCTCACAGAGGGTATTCGCACTGCCATAAGCCATACTGGAGTTAAATGACAGCAATGTGAGGAACAATGGAGTCTCCTCACTGCCTGTCGTCATCATCCTCCACAAATCTAGCAGCAATGAGGGCCCCCCGAGGCGCCTGCCTCATCTGGCCAGTGTGAAGGCCTCACCCCGTCATCGTGCCCTCCGAGGACCTCCTCAGCCTCATCCCTGTCGGTGTCCTCCTCATCAGAGGAGACATGCAGTTCCTCCATCTCCTCCTCAGCCAGCTCACCTCCATGTTGCGGAACGTTAGGTTGTAAAGGACACAGCAGATGATGGCGATGTGTGACCCCCGTCTACGGACTATATTGCAGGGCTCCACCAGACCGGTCCAGACACCAGAACCTCATCTTCAGCACCCCGAATGTCTGCTCCACCAAGTTGGGAGCTGCAGCATGAGCATCATTATAGCATCGCTATGCTGCAGTCTGAGGCCGCCGCACAGGTGTCATCAGCCACAGCCTCTGCAGGTAGCCCTTGTCCTCAAGGAGCCAACCCTGCAGCTTCCCTGAAGACTCCAGGCATCTGTGACTAACTGAGGCGTCGTTCACATACCAGCAGGCTGTGTTTCTGGTCGCATACCAGCTGCACATTCAGAGAATGGAAGCCCTTGCAGTTGATGTAGTCCACCGTGTGTTGTGAAGGAGATCTGAGTGCCACATGAGTGCAGCCAATCATACCCTGCCCCTGTGGGAAAACAGAGATCTGGGCAAATCCTATCGCTCTTGCATCCTGGCTCTCCTGGTCCCTGGTGAAATGCACAAAGTTGTTGCCCTCACAAAGATGGCATCAGTGGCCTCGTGGATGCATTTGTGGGTGGAGGCTTGAGAGCCACAGAGGTGACCTATGGAGCCCTGAAAGGAGCCACTGGCATTGAAATTGAGCACTGTGGTCACTTTCACACCCACTGGCAGTGGATGCCCTCCATGTCCCAGTGACGCCAAGTCCTGCAGTAGGTTGCAGATGTGGCCGACCAGTTCCCCAGACATTCGCAGTCTTCGGCTACACTGGTTCTCCGTCATCTGCAGGAATGAAAGGCAGCATTTATAGACACTGGATGTTGCTAGGCGCCGGCCTGTGATGGCTCACTGTGACTCTTGGGCAGCGTGTGTGGGAGTCCCAGCCACCCCTTCTTCCTGAAGTTGTTATTCCTGCCTCTGTGTAGCAAGCAGCCTCAGTCGCTCTCTTCTCCGTCTTCTTTGTGCTCTGTAGGCCATCAAGCATACAGCTAGTTCACCAGGCTCCATGATCCTGATGTACTCCTCCTACAGGATGAAAGAGAGAGACAGCTTGTTAGCATGGGTGTACTAAGAACCTATCCTGGTTAAGTGTGATGCCACCTTAACATTTCCCAGAGAGTGCTGGCCACCACTTGGATGGCCAGAGATTAATGCACTGAATGGCTGCCGTGTTAGCTTGAACCATGGGAGAGACTGGTCCAAACTGGGATGCGGACATTGCAAGGGCCTGTGAGTGCCTCCAGCAGTGACTGCTACATGACCAGCTATAGCAAGGAGATTGTACAACATGTGCAATTGTCCAACTGCTCTGCAGTCCACTAAAGTGCTCATGAATTTGCAGTCTGTGCTGGGGGGTTGGGGAGCTATGGGGAACTTGGTGGCACTTTAATGCCTCTGCGTTTCTTGGGTGGGCGGCTAAGCTAGGAGCCCAACCCCAATGATATCAACGTGGCTGTGCCTGAACTGTCTCAGCTGCAGAGGAATGGTCACTTTATACAGGTTTCCCGAAAGTGTGGCCACTTCCATCACCCAACCTACCCCCACACCCCGAATGTTTGTGCGCTATATTCAACGGCAGGCCTGCCCTTGCCTGCCCCCCCAGTCACCCCAGCTGCACTAAGCCAGCTCCTGCCCCCCCCCACCCCCTCCCGCCCCGGCCACCAGTCGCCTCAGGGGCAAGGCTGCACTTGCCTCCACTCCCCTTCACCATCAAAAGTCGCTTCCGAGGTATGGTGGCACATTCACCCACTCCCCCTCACCCTCAAAAGTCATCTCTGAGGCAGGGCGGCACTTAGCCCCAAGCCTCCAGCACCCCTGCAGCCTGCAAAGCAACAGGCAACCCTGGTGAGCTCTGCAGAACGATGCTGTTCACTCACCTCTAATTCACCCAAAGTGCAGGCCGCCAAGTGCACGTCGCCTCTGTGCTGTTGTGAAACACATCGCCGTGCTTTCCCACCAACGTGGACAGATGATCCAGCAGGGCTGCAAGAGTCTGGCGGGATGGCTTGATAATGATATGCTGATGTATTACAATGAGTTCCCGACGACTGATGGCCGGAAAAGCGGCCTGCCGTCGGCGGGCTGAGTGAACAAGCACAACTTGCCTTCCCGCCACTGTGAAACCGATTGTGCCGTGTTGTCCGCTCGCGCCTGCAGCCAGCGGGCACGGAGAATTGCCCCCTAAGTGCCCGACACTGAGATCAGTGCATGAGGCATTCGTGGAGGGTCCAGGGAAGCACACATCAGGCCATTGAAATTTTAAACTTTCCAGGCAGTTACAGCGCCTGTGTGCATGTCAGGTCTTCCATTTCCTCAGGGCCCCGATGCACAAAAGCAATTTATCTTCATTGCATTGTTGCTCCTGATACCGACAGATCTGGCCCATTGTTTCAGGACCAGAGAGACTGTTCACCATTAATTATCCTTCAGCATATCAGTAAAAACTCACATATTCCTGAATGCACCAAGCCTAACTTTTTCAGCCAATTTTAGTGAAGAACGGATGGGAAAGAATTCAAAATTATGCCATTGTATTGATTTGAGTGCCCAGTCTTATGATGAGGATTGTAATATTATATCCAGTGTAGAAATAGTGTACCTCGGACACCAAGTGCCAGATTTCTGCATGGAACTGTGCATGTACAGATGCTAGAGATTGCTATTTGATTTACCCAGTAATAATGGTGAGTACTAATAGTTTAACCATCACTGTTACTGCAATGCCCAGGCCATTACAGACAAAATTGCCATTTGCCTGAATAGTGGTTATTGATGAAATCCAAAGCTGCCCTTCTCATCATGTTACATTAATAGTGTTAGGGCTGTGGTTTGTGAACCAAACAATTCACATAGATATAAACTTTCACACAGACCCTGAACTTTCCAAATAAATAGTTTGATTTGTACTAAACAGTAATCATGATGTAAATATTGCATGAGTTTTCTACATCCCATCCTCAAAAGTCAAAGGTCCTGTAGTTCAAGTCAACAATTACTTCACAATTATTTTCCCTTGATGTTCAATGGCATTACTGTTGCTGAATCCCCTACTATCATCATTTTGGGGCTTACCATTGACCAGAAACTGAACTGGACCAGCTATATAAATGCACAGGTCAGAGGCTGGAATTCTGCGGAGAATAACTCATCTCCTGACTCTCCAAAATGTGTTCACCATCAAGTCACAAGTTAACTATTTGATTGAATATTCTCCACTTGCCTGGATAAGTGCAGCTCCAACAACACTCAAGAAACTCAACAATGCCCAGCACAAAGCAGGCTGCTTGATTGGCATCCCATCTACCACCTTAAACATTCATAAATGGAGTGTAGCTGAGGAAACTGAGTCTAGGCCTGGAATTCAGTGAGTGGAGGAGTTTAAAGTGTTTATTTTGTTAATTTTTGTTCTTACATTTTGCCCTTGAAATCTAATATGGTCTGTAATTAGCAATAAGTGGAAAGACTAAGGGCAGAATTTTGCCCTTGATGGGTGGGCAGGCCCCACCGGCTCGGCGGCGGGCGGGCAGCCGATCACCGCCGCCGAAATGGGCTCCGCCGCCATTTTAAGTGGGCAGGCCACTGACGGGAAGCGCTATGCGCTTCCTGTGCGGGCGGGGAGGGGCTTCCCCAACTGTCAGAGTGCGCTCGTTCGCGCATGCACGTGAAAGAGCGCACATCTCCGTGAGGCAAAGTGCTGCCTCAGGGAGATCGCTGAAGACTGGCAAATATAAAAAATAGAACAATAAAAAATTCATTAGCATGTCCCCCTCATGTGAAAATGTCACACGAGATGGGACATGTTAATGAAATAAAAGCTTTATTAAAAGTTTTTACACCTGATATCAAACCTCATCAAACCTGGATGAGGTTTGTAAAAAAATCATTTACCCGCCTGCCCATTGGGCCCGTGCGCTGACCTGAAGTTCACACAGACCCCTCAAAATCCTGGTCGACTGGAGAGTTAATGGCCTTAACAAGGCCTTTAATTAATGGCGGGCGCGCATCCCGCTGCATAGCGCGCCCGCCGACTGTAATATCACAATGCCGCGCACTGACATCGGGACTCTTGCACGACATCAGTGCGCGACATTTTAAGCGCTGGCGTGTGGACTCCGCCACCCGCACGTCAGCCAAAAGATTCTGCCCAACGTAAGAGAGAAAAATAGCAATATGGGAAATGAGGGTTGGAGAATGGCAGGACGGGACAGGGAGAAAAAACCTTAAAAGGCACCAAGAATCAAGGCTAGATGTCATAAAGATAACAAAAAGATAAAACTAAAAGCTCTGCATCTGAATGTGCATAGCTTTCATAACAAAGTAAGCTAATTGAAGTCAATAAATATGATCTGATAACCATTATGGAGATGTGGCTGCAGGATGACAAGGATTGGGTCCTGAATATTGAGGGGTATATGACCTTCAAGAAGCATAGGAAGCTGGGTAAAAGTGAAGGGGTTGCACTGTTAGTCAAGGATGGCATTTATGCAATAGTTAGAGATGACCTTGGTTCAGAAGATCAGGATGTAGATTTAGTTTGGGTGGAGATGAGGAATGGGGAAACAAGTCACTAGTGGGAGTGGTCTACATGTCCCCTAACATTAACCACAATGTAGGACAAAGTATGCAAGAAGAAATATTGGGTGCCTGTGATAAAAGGCAATAATCATGAGTGACTTTAATCTACATATGAACTGGAAAGATCAGATTAGCAGTAGTAGCCTGGATGAGGAGCTCATAGAAAGCTTTTAGAGTTGTAGAGCAGCACATTCTGGCACCAACCAGAGAGCAGGTTATATTAAACTTGGTATTGCGTAATGTGACAGGATTAATTAATGATCTCACAGTAAAGGCACCCCTAGGTAGCAGTGATAACAATATGATTGAATTTTACATCCAGTATGAAAGGGAGAAGAGTGGGTCTAAGACAAGTATTTCAAACTTAAATAAGGGTAACTATGTGGGCAATGAAAGCTGAGCTAGCTGAATTTAACTGGAATATTAGGCTAGTGGGTAGATCGATAGAGAAGCAGTGGCAGACATTTAAAAAGAATTTTCAGGATACTCAGAATAAATATATTCCTAATATAAAGAAAAACTCTAAAGGGAGGGCCCATCATCCATGGTTAACTAAAGAATTAGGGAAATCATCAAGCTTAAGGAAAAAGCATATAACTGCGCAAAGGTGAGTGGCAGGTCAGATAATTGGTCAGAATATAAAGGGCAGCAGAGAATGACTAAAAGGTTAACCAGGAGGAAGAAATTAGAGTATGAGAGGAAGCTAGCTAGAAATCTAAAAGCAGATAGCAAGAGTTTCTACAGGTATTTAAACAAGAAAAAAGTAGGTAAAGTGTGTTGGTCCTCTAGAGTGAGAAGGGGAAGTTAATAGTTGATAATGAGGAAATGGCGGATTGAATGAGCAAATATTTCGTTTCTGCCTTCACTTTAGAGGATATAAAAAACATTCCAGTTATAGCTATAAATCAGGAGGTGGAGTGGAGAGAGGAACTTGGTGAAATTACAATCCCTAGGGAAGCGGTACTGACCAAACTGATGGAGCTGTGGGCTGACAAGTCTCCGGGTCCTGATGGTCTTCACCTTAGGGTCTTAAAAAAATTGGCTAATTAGGTAGTAGATGCATTGGTGTTAATTTTCTAAAATTCCATCAATTCTGGAAAGTTTCATTTGACTGGAAAGTAGCAAATATAACCCCTCTATTCAAGAAGGGAGGGAGGCAGAAAACAGGAAACTATGTACAGTTAGCTTGACGTCTGTCATGGGCAAGGTGTTTGAGGCAATCATTAAAGAGGTTACAGCTGGACACTTAGAAAAACACAAGGTAATCAGGAAAAGTCAGCATGGTTTTGTGAAAGGGAAATCATGTTTAACCAATTTATGAGAGTTTTTGAAGGACATATGCTGTGGATAAAGGGGAGGCTGCAGAGGTACTGTACTTGGATTTTCAGAGGGCATTTGATAAGGTGCCACATCAAAGGTCATTGTGGAAAATAAAAGCTCATGGTGTACAGAGTAACATGTTAGTCTGGATTGAGGATTGGCTGGCTGGCAGAAAACAGAGAGTTATGCATAAATGGGCCTTTGTCTGATTGGAAGGCTGTGATGAGTGGAGTCCCACAAGGGTCTGTGCTGGGGTCTCAACTTTTTACAATTTACACCAATGGATTAGATAAGGGGAGCGAAGGCATGATAGCTAAGTTTGCAGATGACAAAAAGATAGGTAGGAAAGTATGTTGTGAAGAAAACATTAGGAGTTTGCAGATGGATATAGAGAAGTTGAGTGAGTGGGCAAAAAACCTGGCAGATGAAGTATAATGTGGGAAACTGTAGATGCTCACTTTGGCAGGAAGAATATAAAGAGTATTACTTAAACGGAGAACGATTGCAGAATTCCAAGGTGCAGAGGGATCCAGGTATTCTTATGCATCAGTCACAAAAAGTTAGTATGCAGGTACAGCATGTAATCAAGAAGGCTAATGAAATGTTATCCTTTACTACGAGAGCAATTGATCATAAAAGTGAGAATGTTATGCTTAAGTTTTACAGGGCATTGGTAAGGCCACATCTTGAATCCTGGGTGCAGTTTTGTTCTCCTTATTTGAGGAAGGATGTAAATGCTTCAAAGGCAGTTCAGAGGAGGTTTACTAGATTGATACCTAGAATGAGCGGGTTGTCTTATAAGGATTGGTTGTTTAGGCTGGGCTTGTTTCAACTGGAGTTTAGAGGAGTGAGGGGTGACTTGATTGAAATATACAAGATCCTGAATGGTCTTTACAAGTGGACCTGGAAAGGATGTTTCCTCTTGTGGGTGAGTCCAGAACTAGAGGGCACTGTTTTAAAATTAGGGGTCGCCCTAGGACAGAGATGAGAAGAATTTTTTTCTCTCAGATGGTTTTGCAACTTTGGAGCTCTCTGCCTCAGAAGGCAGTGGAAGCAGGGTCAATAAATATTCTTTAAGGCAGAGGTAGATAGATTTTTGTTAGGCAAGGGGCAGCCCCCCAAATGTTATTGGGGTTAGATGGGAAGGTAGCACTCGAAGCACAAACAGATCAGCCATGATCTTATTGAATGTGGGTGTAGGCTCGAGGGGCCAGATGGCCTACTTCTGCTTCTATTATGTATGTTCTTATGTTTGTATTCCCTCCATCACCAATGCACAATGGCAGTAGTATGTACCATATAAAGGTGAACTTCAGCAACTCACCAAGGCTCCTTCAGCAGCACCTTCCAAACTCATGACCCCTACCATCTAGAAGGAAAAGGGCATTAGATGCATGGTAATACCACCACCAAAAAATTCCCCTCCAAGCCACACGCTATACTGACTTTGAACTATAATGTTGTTCCTTCCCTGTCCCTGGGTGAAAACCCTGAACTCCCTTCCTAACAGCACTGTGGGCATACCTACACAATATAAACTGCAGCAGTTCAAGAAGGTGGCTCACCACCACCTTCTGAAGGGCAATTAGGATGGACAATAAATGTTGGCCCATCCAGTGATCCCTGTATCCTGTGAAAGAGTATTTTTGTAAATGTCTCCATTTAGACCAAGTACTCAGCAACTGAACACAAATGCCTATGTATTACACTCACTAGGAATAAAATTGCTCTCCAAATCAGCAACTCCAAGAACATGGGAAATATAGATTTTCACCAGCTGTTGTCCTACAATACAAGATGGAAACTTTGACTAGAAACTATTAAATTGGCTTTGAGACTTGGTGGCACACTGGATTATCGCACTGTGCTTCAGCTTTGCCGCCTTGTTTTGAATCTAGTCTCACTTATGGGATTCACACCTACTTCTGTTTACAGTAAGGAGCTTGTGTGAAATAAGTTAGGGCATTAATAAACCAATTCCAGGCGAATATGGGCCCACAACACTTCCCTAACCACATTTTGGCACAATTTTGCATAACATTGTCCCAAGAAACAACAAGTCCAGCTGATGGAAGAAAGAGTGAAAGATTCACACTGTTGCAATATAAATTAGTGTTCTGAGGTTGACTTTGAACATATTGATGGAATAAAGTGGGGGAGAGCTTAAATCTGTTTCTGGCTGCATTACACCTGTCTTGGGGGTGATTGATGCATATACTGGACACTTAAAGTGGAAAGGATTCCATTCTTTAGGGTTAACACCCTCCAGTTAAATTTTAATAAAATTGAACAAAAATATAAGTTGTAAATGTTTTTCCACATTAAGAACTATTAAATTTGAATTAATTGAACTGCCGAAAATATTCATAAAATGCACACCTTCTGGATTGAATGAACTTTCAGAGATTAGAACCTACAATCATGCAGCATAGAGGAGTTGCAAATTAAGATTATCTTTCTTCTTTCTTAAATCACTCACCAGAGGAAGTAGTTTCTATGTATATCGACCCTATCAAATCCTTTTAATGTTTTAAACACCTTGATCAAATCACCACTTCACCTTATATGTAAGGGAATACAAACCAAATTTATGCATCCTGTCCTTATAATGAAGGCCAGAAAGTATTTTTAATAGTTTTTTTGTACCTGTCGACTCCCTCTCGTTTCTGCACATAGTTGAAATCCCTCACCCCAGGTACCACTTCAGAAGTTACTGTTTCCCATATTAAAGTATGAATAATTGCTAGAGTAATTCCATTATCTCACACTTTCGCTAGGGAGTGTCTATCTGGGTGCTGCATTTTTCTATCTCTGGTTCATACTCCCTTTGTGATTGGCTCCCTGTTGAGAGTATCAGGTTGTATAGTTATCCTTAGGATGTTCATGCGACAAGACTTGATCTGGCATTTTAAATGTCATACAGATATGTTAAGCATTAGTCTGCAGAAAATCATCTCAAGGGTTTGTTTTTTATGATTAAAAGTTGAAAGCTGACAGTCAAAAGCCTTCATTATTTTGTGTTTGTTTATTTTTTCATTTCAAGGCTCAGCATCCCTTACTTGTAATTCACTGCACTTATTTGAACATTGATAAGCAATTTTCTGTACTGCTATGAGTACAAGTGACCTTCATGGCATAAAAGCAGTCATGACCTTTAATTTGTTAACAAAATATCATGGAAGAAAATGGAATGAGTGAATATTGGAAGGTTTAACTTTCATTAAGAATTCACGCTCTTAAAAGGTAAATTTCTGACTCTTTGGGCTGAAGTTTCAGGTGCTGCTACAGGCAAGAATGGAGGCAGATGGGTGACGAGAGTACTGGAGCCAGCCAGCATGCTGGGTTCCTGACATTGTTCCTGGCGCGAGCAAGTTTTACTATTGTGGGGGGCGGGTGATCCTAAGATCCTGCTTGATCCATTAAGGAGAGCTTGGTAAGGGGCATGTTCTGATTTTGACAGGGAGGCGCACAGACTGCATGTACTATCTGGGGCAGGCCAGGTAAATAAAGGTGGACACACAGTGGCATTGCAGTCATGGCCACCGCTGGGACATAGGTAGGACCTGTGAAACGGTGAACGGTGCAGAGGGCGCTCTGCCTTTGGCACACAGGTGCCATCAGCTCAGTACAGGTTGCAATGAGAATGGTCAGTTATCACTACGGCAGAGCAGGGGTTGTCACCCTCCTGCATCACAGGTCCATAAGAGGAGGGTGCAAGGCTGACAAATACAATCAATGAGGTGTGCACCTGCGCACAAGGAAGGCAGCAACTGGCAATGGAGACACAACCCTGAGATTTGGAGTCCGGTAGCGAAGAGGAGCAACATCCTCTGCAGGAGGGGTACAGCCTCAGGCATCAGGAGGGCGTAAGTCCCTAATTGCCCTTGAATTGAGTGGCTTGCTAGGCCATTTCAAAGGGTAATTAAAAGTCAACCCTATTGCTGTGGGTCTAGAGTCACATGTGGGCCAGGCCAGCAAAAAATGGCAAATCTCCATCCCTAAAGGACATTAGTGAACCAGATAGGTTTTCAATTGTGATAGTTTCATAGTCACCATTACTGCAATTAGCTTTATAGTTCAGACTTGTTATTGAATTTAAATTCCACCAGCTGGTCTGGTGAGATTGGAACTTATGTCCCCAGAACATTGGCCTGGGCCTGAGGATTACTCGCCCAGTGACATTACCACGGCTTCCCTTGCCATGACGTGTTCAACCTCTGCCAGACCAGGGTGCTGCAGCTCTTACCTCCACACCCCCAAACTCTGTGGATAGATTTTAGAGGGTATAAGATACCCCTTGAAGAGATGGTTATACACCCTCTATGAGAGCCAGAGACAGAGGTACAGAGGGAAGACATGGACAACCGTCGAGTAGGCCACAGGGTTTCTGAAGGTGCGGTTCTGGTGCCTTGAATGGTGAGTAGTGGCCTGCAATACACTCCTGCAGGAACCTTGATAATTGTGGTGGTCTACTGCACTTTCCTTTTCATGTCCCTCCAGAGAAATGTGGACCATGTAGAAGGATGAGGAGCAGGACATGAAAGAGGAGAAGGAAGAGAGGGAACAGAGGTGTCATGGGTGCACAGGGAGATAGTTGGACCCAACCCAAGGCTCGAGGATCTCTTCAGGATGCCATTAACATCAAGGATCAACTGATTCTGTCTTGGTTTAAGTCAGTTCCTTTGACATAGGAGGAATGCCATGGAACTCATTCTAAGCTCTGATTGAAGATGCAGCCTGAAACATGTAAGCTCTTGCCGCCAATGAAGAGTGCACATCTGCGCAGAGCTTTTACCGCTATTGTAGATGGATCCTTGCTCACCTTCACTGCTTCATCCTTTTCTGTCCTGCATTAAAAAAAGGAGTGTCACATGTCTGGCTTCGTGTGTCAATATTTACATGGTGCTGATAAAGAAAAAAAATGCACAAATACGGGTGGAAGATACCCCAGTGACCCATTCAGTCCTCTGCCCGATACAGCGGTCTCTGCGCTTGGCCTCTTCAATGCAGTGTTCCCCTTGTGGCCTTGGAGGAGGTGGAGGTGGAGGTAGCCTGCTGACTTGTCTCTGACTATGGCTAAGATGCACACGGCGGTTATATTCATTGTGGAGGTGCCTGTAGGGGCATCTCCAGAGGCTCCTGCATCTGCATCATTGCATGGGCAAGTTCCATCACTAGGCCCTGTTGCACAGATGATCCCTCTGTCAGAGGAGTCAAGGAGGTGGAAAATGATGTAGGCACCCATGTGGGACGAGAGGCGCAGGCACAAGGGGCGCAGGGCCAGCAGGAAACCTAAGGCGGATGGGGCCACAGAAGACACCACTATCCTGCTGCCAGGGTTTACAGGCAGCGATGTAGCTATCTCAATATGTTTGAGGTGCGATGCCAAAGGAGGCACCGCCTCTAAAGGGAAACTGTGACCTCCATTTGCCAGATTGAGCCTGAGACCCACTCTGACTGTGTGGGTGGACATCCCATGCCAGTGGCTCTGAGGGTCACAGTGACCCTCAACTTCTATGCCTCCGGCTCTTTCCAGGGCTCAGTGAGGGATCTGTGTGGAGTCTCCCAATCAGCTGTCCACAGTTGTGTCAAACTGGTGACAGAAGCTCTGTTCAGGCGGGTTCTGACCTTTATTGTTTACCGTATGGATGAGGCCAGCCAGGCTGAGCGAGCCAGAGGCTTTGCAGCGATTCTTGGGTTCCCTCACTTTCAGGGTGCCATCGACTGCAAACATGTGGCCATCAAGGCACCAGCAGGTGAGCCCGGTGCCATCTTCAACAGGAAGGGCTTCCACTCCATGAACGTGCAGATAGTGTGTGATCACAAGATGCAGATTCTGCAAGTCTGTGCAAGGTACCCAGGTAGCTCCCATGACGCCTACATCCTCAGACATTCCCAGATGCCGGGGCTCTTCAGTGTTCCAGCCTGGCTGGATGGATGGCTGCTGGGTGACAAAGGATATCCTTTGAAGAGGTAGCTCATGACGCCTCTTCACCACCCAAGAACAGAGGCAGAGAAGCGTTACAATATGAGTGATGCCTCCACAAAAGCAGTGGTAGAGAGAACCGTAGATCTTCTCAAGGTGCGCTTCCGATGCCTGGACCGTTCAGGGGGAGCACTACAATACTCCCCAGAGCAGGTGTCACTGATAGCGGTTTCATGCTGCACAATCCACAATCTGGCACTGGCAAGGGGGGACTGGGGAAGAGGATCTTGATGCAGCTGCACAGGCCACAGAGCATAAGTCCAGTAGTGAGTCTGAAGGGGAGCATGGTGAGGAGAATGCTGAGGGTGTGGAGCCAGACCTCTGTAACCTCCAAGGAGGCAGGGACACCAGGGACATCTTGATCCAACGCTCCTTCAGCTAGACCACCAAAGATCAGCTTCAAACGCATGCCAGGGCTGCCTCCTCCATCCCAGGTGTCTGAAAGGATCTTTTCATTTGAACACAAAGAACACTCAGTGCCTGTGCAATAAATGTCAGAGCCACCTACGTCTGGCATTACATACTGGTGTAACCTGCACCAATAAAATAATAAGGTGAAGCATACTCAGGCCTTGACAACAAAAACACAATTTATCTCGTTCTGACAGTTCAATAATATTTACATAAACGTTTCTGGTCTTCAACCCAGACCAGTATACATAAAGTCAACATAAATTAACATAAAATCACCCATGATCTGCCCCTCTTGTGCTCATGGTGCCTTTAACTTACATTTGCGACTGCTACGTCTAGGTGCTCCCCTCTCACTGGCACAGGCATTGGAGACAGCCTGTTGACTCTGCTGTTGGCCTTGATGACCTTGGCGGTTACCCTCTGGCCAGTGGAGCCTGTGCTGGCCCCGCCTGGGAGGGAGCGGCTAGTGCAACGGCTGGCATCTCCCCAGTCGCTCCAGCCTCCTTCAGGTGCCACAGTCACGGGCAGAGTGGCAGAGGAGCTGCTGTCATCATCCAGAGTGCCCTGAGAGGAGCCCACAGAGCCAACAAGCAGCTCGTGTGCCAGCGTGAGGTCACTCTGGACCTCCCTGCTCACCATTGATGGATGGGCACCTAGCTGGGATACTGGGTGCCTCATTCATCTCCCACATGTACACTGACTAGCTGAGGTCATTGCCTGTGTGAGGGCTTGCGGGTCCGAACGCAACCCCAGGAACCCCGATTCTGTTCCTGGAGCTGCCTCTCCTTGAGAATTGCCACTCTCTCAATGGAGGAGACAGTGTGCTCAGTTATGAAGGTTATCGCAATGCTGATGCTCCACATGGACTCCTCCATCATGGAGACCATGGCATACAAACCCTCATGGATTTCTGCCGGAGATCTCGCTGGACATCCAGCATCTGCCACCTAACAGATGATTCCAGAGGCTCATCATCAGTCTTCGACTGAGCATTGTCCTGGTCCCCAGCAGTCCTCTGACTGCTGGCGCCCTGGGCACTCTCTGCCTCTGCCTGACCACAGTCAAGTGTGGAGTTCCCTCACCAATGTGCACTGAGATACTAGTCATCGATCTAATGCCCACTGAGGTGCTGATATCTGCACTGGTGCCTGTTTCAGAGAGCGGGTGTGATGCAGGTGCAACAGAAGCTTGGTAGTCCTCCAGCGTCAGGGGTGACCCTTCAGGGTCCATGGAGCACATGCCAGCTGGCGAACCTAAAATAGAGAACAAGGACATGTCATTGGTTAAAGTCATCACACTGTCACTGTGCATGCCAGGCACCCTAGAGAGACAATGGAGATCTGCATCACGGTGCCATCATCTTTCAACGATCAATGGGGACTCCAGGTTCGAGGCTCACATCAGTGAAGAGACTACACTAGAATGGTTGCACAAACCAAAAGTCTCACCTCTGTGCACTGCATTCTTACCTTCGTCTGGCACTCCCGCCTCTGCACACCCGGTTGCCCGTGGACCTTGCCGGACTTGCTCGTATATGGAAAGGATTAGGAGGCTAGAGGGGCCTCCGCCAGTCCACAACCTTTCAATATTGTTGCGGGCCATCCTCTCCTGAAACAGCCGGGGAGCATTGATTAGTCCACTCTGTGCCTGCAGCGCCATCGCAGCCTGACCAACACCTGCTGAGGAGGATGGCACATCCAAGTCATGGGTCTCGAGCCGCAAGGCACTCAGTCCAAGCTGCCAGGGCTCACCACCATGGCCAGCTCCGGTGTCATTGGTAGTTGGCACTCAGATTCTAGCATCCCTGAGGTCCACGGGGGGGACAGCCACACCTTAAAATTCCTGCACACTGAACCATGGCAACATGGTACTCACCATTCCTGAGCACAGCAGGTCATTGAAGCACTTCCTGCATTTCACCCATGTGCACCTCACAGCTTCATGGCTGCTCACCATTGCTACCATCTCCTCCCATGCCCTTTTGGTGAGGTGTGGTGGCCTCCTCCTCCCATCCCTGGGGACAAGGGTATCCCTCCTGGCAGCCACCTCCAGGAGGATGGCAAGGCACTCATCAGTAAAGCAGGAGGGGCCGAGTGAGCACCCAACCTGCCCTCCCATCTGCCATGTCCAGCTGCACTCGGCTCCATTGCGAAAGTGCAGGAGGCATCCTTCCCTGGCAGCCTTCCAGGGGCTGCCTGGCTGCTTTTAAACCAGCTGCCAAGTCGCCATTGGACCCGGCGGCTGACATGCCCCACCCCCCGCTTGAACCTTCCCGGCCAGTGTGGAGCCACCTTTCACGCTAGGTGGGCCTTAATTGGCCACCAGCGTGAAATTTCGGTCAGGGCCCGATCACGGGTGGCTGACCATTTCGCGGCTGCTCCTGGGCCCGCCCACCTTGCCTGCCCAACAACCTCAAAATCCTGCCCCAAGTCTCTGAATAATCCTACAAGGGCTGGGCACCACGGTCGGTCACTCTGTTCCTAGCCTTTCCTCCCGTAGTCTCCAGTGGTTGACTATTCCACACCGGTTGCAGCGCCAAATCCTGGAAGCAGCGTCCCTTTAAGCCACATCCCTGCTTCCATTCCAGACTTTCGAGGCCTTGGTCAGACTTTCTCAAAACACTGGGCTGAATTTTCCACTGATCGGGCAGGCGCGTGCCCGACACGATCGGACGTGAAGTTGCACGAGATGACGCCTGGCGAGTGTCCTGACGTCATTCTGCACACACATGATATTTCAGTCAGCGGGTGTGCCGAAAATTAAGAAAGCAGCTAACCCCACTAACGATGCAAAAGTCTGTCATTTTACGTAGCCCGTCCAATTTTACGGTTGGCGACCGGACAAATTGGCCAGTCTTTGCATTTTTCATCAAACCTCATCCATGGGCTGGATGAGATTTTCATGATGAAATAAAATATAAATATATCTCTGTAGCAGCATTTTCATAAGCTAAATTTCCAGGTGACTGATTTTGATGCATGGGCTCTTCTTTTCAACTTTTGAATCCTTTATTTTTGCTGTTTCAGATCTTCAGCTCTCAGCCTTCAGGGAGCTTTCTGTCAGTGCTGGACCGCGCCCGCATTTACACCATCGCCCGTCCTCCTCCCGCCCCCAGCTGGCAGTGCTGAGCTTTTCAGCCCACATTTCCGGGCTGATCCCAGGCCCGCTGATCGCATCCGCCTGCCGAGCTGAAAATTCAGGCCAATGAGCCTGGAAAAACATGAATCCTTATCAATTCTCCTCACAGGCACTGCAAGTCTATGCAGACCTCGCAATCCAAGTTGTTTGCGCATCTTTTGAAGGTGCCTTCCCATCTGCCATCAATCAAGTGGTATGCCCATCAACCAAACTCCATCTCCTGATGACCACACCATAGTTGACCACCCCATGTAAGGCCACTCATTATCCTGGTTGTAGTTCAAGGGCTTACAAATGCAGTAAAAAAGGACTTCTTATAATAAAGGCATTATGACAGCTGCCAGGATAGCGAGTGCACATGTGCATAAAACTCTTATTGTGGTCACAAGCCAGCTGAACATTGTGGGAGTGGAAACCCTTCCTGTTGATGAATATCATTGGCTGCTCACTCAGCATCTGATGGCCACATGGGTACAGTTGATGATGTCCTGCAGATGGGGGGAATTCCGCGATTGAGGTGAATCTCAATGTGATTTGTGCCTGTAAGGCCCCATCTGTTTGAAACTGTATTTACTAACCAGCTTTCACAAATAGGGCTTCGCTGACCTGCGAGATGCAGTGGTCTTCTTCTGCTTCAGAGATGCTGCCAGGGTCTGCTGCTATTCCATTGAAGGAGCCAGAGGTGAAGAAGTTCAAGGCCACTGTGACTTTAACAGCTATTGCAGGACAGTACTGTAGTACTGCCAGCAGTACTGTGTGGATTGAGGTCTTCCTCAACAAGGTGTTGAGGTGATGTAATGGGTAGTGTCCCTGCCTCTATGCCAGAAGCTCTGGGTTTGAGTCCCACTCCAGGACTTGTCGGCCATGGGAGGTGCATTCATAATGCAGCCAAACAAGTTGACTGCCATCCTGCAACTCTTTCTAACACATCTATGGCAGGTGGTAAGAGTGAAGAGGTTCCTGGTCAGCCATGCTTGATGCAGAGTGGCACCCATCAAGCTATGGCTTCAGGCTGGCACCCTGTTTCAGGAAAAACAAGCTCTGGAAAACAGACAGAAGCATGTGCTTTGTCTGCATCATGCATCTCTAGAGGCAGGAAGCCCTCTACGCCTAATACCCACAATCCCAACAGAGATGATCAATGGATAAGATTTCACTTTTAAAAACATACTGTAACAAACAACCTAAAATCAACAGAGATCTAGCAATAATAAACAGGCAACTGATGCATCAAACTTATGAAAAAGGCAAGTTTCACATTAAATAACATAACTAGAATATGCCTTTAAAACTCTTTTACTCTACACCATGCTCCTGAAAGATATATAGCATTAAAAGGGCATTCCCAGCTCTCCTTCTGCAAACGTTCCACTCCCTCTGAGTTTTTCCAGATTGGATTATCACCAGCAAGGCACACCTCATTGAATCTCCCTCTCCTTTAGATCCTTGATAAGCAAGGGGGTGAAGGGTTATTGGAGTAGGCAGGAATGGGGAGTTGAGATTACAATTAGATCAGCCATGATCTTGTTGAATGGCAGAACAGGCTTGGGGCCCACTCCTGCTCCTAATTCATATGTTTGTATGTACATACACCAGTCGTGACACTCCAGAATTCCAGAGGTTCCTCTATCTGACCCCTTTAAATGGTTTAGTAGGCTCTGATAAAACTACTTTCCCCATTGAGTTTTACTTCTGTTCCCCAGAATTTCTTAAAGGACAGCGAAGACCTGTTCCTGGGAGAATTCCAATTCTTTTCTCCCTGCTTCTCAACAGCAGCTTTTCTCTGTTCGGACAGTTTTTGTGAAAGTTGCTAAAAATGGCACCCTACACCTAAATGGGTTTCTATTTCAGTTTCTTTCCCTTCTCAACTCCTATCCTAATGGCAACCAGGAATCACATGGGCACTCCTCAAAACTGAGGTGTTTACCAGGAATTCAAATTACACCCTTGTCAGCATTCTCTTTTACTTTGGATTTAAAGGATATTTCAAAACATAACTGTCTCGCAAATTTCATCATTCATAAAAAATGGCACAGATTTCATTTACAATCTGCTTTGATAACTACAATCTCTGATATGTCCAGGTAGCCCCTTCTTCAGTGGTACACTCGATGCTGAGGGTATGACCTTTGTTGCCATCCTGCCCCTCGTTCCCTTCCTCTGTCCTCCTCATGCCCAGGGCTCTTTATCTTCTCCAAGGGACATTGATCCTCATCAGTACTCATCCCCATCTTCAAGTACCTTAGTCCAGCTGCTGCCTTGCTTACAGTCAGAAGCACTGATAATGGCCACACAATCCCTGGAGGGTCACAACCCCTGCAACTGACTGAGCCCACACAGGCCACTTGCTGCATTAAATTTGCTCACCCTATGGCAACTATGTGCCAATGGATCAGTAACCTTCTCAGCATTGCATCTTTTTATGAGCCCATCTCATTGAATGGTGTGGGCATGACTGGATCCCTGTTGCATTGCCTTCCCACAAAAATTGAAGACCAGGTTTTAACGAGCTGACAACAAGCTCACTAGCAGGATTAATGGGGCATTACCCTGAATCAGGTGGGTTGCCAGATTCTATCTTGTCCCCTCCTCAGCAAAATTACTGACCATCGGAACAGCGTCAGGAAACCAGCAAGGCGGCCGGCATCAGAAAATTACCTGCCTGCCTGCCTCGGTTCCTGACTCCATTTAATCACAAAAATCCTGCCCATGATAGGCAGTCAAAACTCCCAGCAAGAGCACAAAGTCAGAAAATTAATTCTCAAAAAAGGTAGACCAGTAGCTTCTCTCGCAGCTAACCCAGAAGGAAAAAACAGTAAAAGCTGCCCTAAAGAATACTGCCCTGAACTGGACTTGTATACTTTAAATGAAACACCAGTAAAACTGGGAAATAAGAGTGCTGGTCCAAACTGTTTTTTCCTTCTGGGAGGTCAGAATGGTACGTGTTCAAGCCTACTCCAGGCAGTTAAACAGATAATCCAGGCTGACACTCCTGTGCTGTACTGAAGGAGTGTTCCACTATGCAAATTAGCTACTATGTTCCCTATTCCTCTTTTTGGGAGCTTGCTGTGTGCAAATCAGCTGTCATGTTCCCTATAGTTAGAACACTGACTGCACTTCATTGAGAGCAATGTGCTTGGGGAATCCTGAGGTTGTGAATAGTGCTATATAATACGAGTTATTAATTTCTTTTTACAATCCCATATGTTTCTACCTCTTCCTCCCTCTATCTTTTTCAACCATACATGAGTTATATTTTTTCATTTATTTTATATGGTGCCAAAAACAAAGAACTCTACGTGGAAGGAATCTTCAATTTTTATTCTCTGAAGACATTTTCATATTGATTAAGTGTCATCGATCACTGTTACTGTACCCTCTAATAGCAACAGCTAGACCTATGAGAACAAGGGCCTCCACTCTCTTGGGCATAAGATGGAAGTCATAGCTGTGGAAAGCAAATGGCTTTTTTCCCATTGCCTCTCCCATGGGCCTCATAAAAAATAGTGGCATGTTGATTCAAAAAGATTAAGAGACTCCACTTCAATGCTACTTTTTCAAAACCCACACAGAAATGGAAAAGTACCCCAAGATAGCAGACTGGGAAAATATAATTGCAACAGAATAAATCAATATAAAACAATTAGCTGGATAGAGCAATAGAATGGAAGTGATCCTGCTGCTTGTACTTTTCTTGGGCTTTTCCTATTCTGCTGAGACTAATCTTTATTTGTATCCTTTTATTTTAGGCTCTATTTTAACCCAACCCACATGGCAGGAATGGAGCAGGTTAGGGGGGTTAAGGTGGCAGAGTGGGGGTCACCTCAGCCCCTCTGTTGGGCTTCCACCTTCCAGCATTTTAACTTACCTCTGATTGGGGACTGGAGTGGCATTCACCCCAGGCAAACAGGGCTCTACTTCACATAGGGAGTTCACAGACTAATGGCATCTTTGGCACTCTGACCCCATTTTAGCATGTAATTGCCGGAGACTTACCTGGCAACAGAATGATCAGAAGATGCCACAATAAGTATTTCTTTCCCCATTTTTTTTTTGTCAGGATTCCTTGTGGATCAAAAGAAACAGGAATGGTTCTCAGGGCTGCAAAGGATACTTGAGCTTTATCCCTAACTTGCCTTTCCCTTTTCAGCACAGCTCTTTGAAAATCTAACCCCTCTGAATGCTTATTTTATGCTGGGGGTAGTTTCCTTGGGTCACCAGCAATAAGGCTTCTGATCTGATTTCATGCACCCAGCCCTCTGCTCTTATATCATTCTTATTGAAATAAGTCTTAATTAAATGAGGACCCCCCCACCCCCCCCCCCCCCCACCCCGCCCCAATTAAAATGGCCCAGGCCTCATATTGAGGACTCCCTGGGTGGACTATCACCTCTCCAGCACACTTCCTGCCCCCAAATGGTCCCAAGTTAAAATCATCTTTTTGTTTCTTGTATTTATCCCTCTTCAAGGCCTCTACTATGCATTACATACTCCTAAGTATTTGGGTCTTGGCACGCTGAGCACTTTGATTGTACCAAGTATTAAAGGAAACCCAGGAAACTCAGGAAGAAAATTTTAACCTTCAGCTGGTGCCATCAGTCACATTACACTGTAACAGGTTTCGTAGCCTTTTCCCTTTCCCACACACCTCATGAGGGCTGCCCAGTGATTGTGGGAACAACTCAAGAGCCCAATCAAATTATTGAAATGACTCAATTGACCACAGTCAGAACATTGAATTCCCATCGAAGTTCAGCTCGCCAGGTGCATGCCTTTTAAGTACTGTTGTGAAACACATCGGCGTGCAATCATGCCAACGTGCCCAGTTAATCCAGCGTGGTGGAATGATTCTGGCGAACAGCGCTTATTGTTATTTGCAGATATATTAAATTGACATTCCAGAGGTCTGGCAGCGGGAAACGCGGCCTGCCATTGACGGGCGGAGTGGACGATTGCAAACTGGTTTCACGATGTTGTGAAACTGATTTTTGACCTTCCCACCATATTGTCCACTCACACCCGCCATGACACCCGATGCCAACTCCGGCTCTGTCTTTCATCTCAGGTGATCCCGTGGCACTAATTTGAAGAAGAGCAGGGGAATTCTTCTGTGTGCCCCAGTCAATATTTATTCCTCAAGTAACATCAATGGGACAGATAATTTAGTTATATATCTCATCGGTCTTTGTCAGACTCTACTATGTACAAATTGGCTTGCTCGTTTTCCTGCATTGCAACAGTAACTATACTTCATTTGTTCATGGGATGTGGGCATTGCTAGCTCAACCACCATTTGCTGCCCATCAGAGGCCATTTAAGAGTCAACCACATTGCTGTGGGTCTGGAGGCACATGTAGGCCACACCAGGTAAGGATGGCAGATTTCCTTCCATAATGGACGATAGTGAACCAGATGGTTTTTTATGACAATCAACAATGGTATCATGCTCATCATTAGACTTCTTTAATTCCAGATTTTTGATGGATTCAAATTCCACCATCTGCTGTTGTGGGATTTGAACCCGGGTACCCTGTGTTTCTGGATTACCAGTCCAGTGACAAGGCCGTTGCCTCTGCCGTTTCATTGGTTGTAAAGGGCTTTGTGATAGCCAAAGTTTATGAATTGTGCAATATAAATGTAAGTTCTTTCTTTACCCCAAGATTTCTATGTTAAATGGAGTTATAAGACTGTAGCCAAAAATTGTTACAACGGAAAATTGTACAGGAAGTCCATGGCCAGAATTGTCCCAGATTTGCACCAGGTGCGGTAGTGGGCAGATAAAATGACGTTTTACCCGCCAGCCGTAATGGTGGCTTTTCACGCCATATCATCCCAAACCCTTTGCATTAGCTATGCATTCCTGGGAAACACATCATTTCCATAGCGGGCGGGCTCTCATTTGCCCGCCACGCCATCACCTCGTTGCTTCAGCACACCAGGTGCCATAATTAAAGTCCAGCCGCATGCACTCCTCTCAGTGCTTCCAGCCCACGACTGCTGCAAAGAAGACATGCTCCTGAAAAGTGAAAAAGACTGCAGCCCCCAGGTTAAATGGCGTGTCACTGAAATGCCTTTAGAGCGACATGGAGGTCCACTGCAATGTCCTCTATCCCCGCTCTGGCCGCAGGGCAGGAAGTGGCATCACCAATCCAGCATGGCAGACGGTGTCAGCGGTGGTCAGCGCTAATGCCCTGCAAAAGAGGTAAAGCCACCAAGGGCCGCAAGATGATGAATGATCTTCTCCATTCCGCCAGGGTAAGTCACTTGTCTCATCACTCTCAACTCACACATTCATAAACCCATCACACATCTACAGGGATCTCACACCTCAAGGGCCAACACAACTAACTCTCACACACACCCTCACATCTCCATCAGGCTCATATCCTCTTGAGCTCACATCCTCATCCCGTCCATGGTTCTGTTCATCACACAAAGATTCCACACAGTGCCATGTGTCCTGCTCACACTCTCTTCATCTGTTTTCATGCAGGAGGGGCCTGCTCACATCAGCAGGGAGAGGTCCCAAACCGGGGATGGAGTGGCCCATGTTAGGCCCCTCGCTCACTTTGAGAAGCGTGCCATACTGACTGGCGAGGATGTGGACCCTGCCTACGGCAACAGTGAGATCGGTGGTGGACACCGACCTGAGGATCCTGCGCCACATCAACCCTCCATCAACACAAACTTGAGTGCTCTCTCTCCTGTCTTTGACTCTGCTGCCATGCACTAATTATCTCTACTTTGGTCCACAGGGAGCTCTGCCAAGTGACCGACACCCACAGCCAGCCAGTCCCTCAGCTCCATCCAGACCCTCACCTCCAGCCAAGAGGACACCTCCTGCATTGAAGAGCTGGAAATAAGCAGCCTGGAAGACCCATCACGTGGTTACCCACACCCTCCAGAGACACACACCTCGGTGGCACCTAGTTACAAAGCAGGCTCGGGTTCACAATCTGGTGGTCAACGGACGGACATGTATCCACAGCAGGAGGAAGAAGGTTCAGCCGAGCTCCCTGGAACTTTGAGGACTGCTGGGAAAGAGGCATCTGTGAGATGACGAGCCTCTGGATTTGGCATTCCAACTCAGCGTGGAGAGGCAGCAGAAGGCAGGGGAACATCACACAGAGCTGTTGGAAGCCCTCAACAGTGTGGCACATGAGTCAGAGGAGTGCATCCACCTGCTCTCTGATGAAGTGATGCCCACATGTGCATGTATGGAGATCACCATGGGGAGCCTGGCAGACGCCATGGAGAACCGGGTCCAGCAGAACGCAGAGATATATGCAGACCTGCATCCAAATTGGCAGCCATGGGTGAGTTCCTGCAGTGGCAACATGAGAGGGAAATGGGGCATCTTGACATCTCCCCAAATGCTCCTTCCCCTCAAGGAGTCAGGCTGGGGCCTTCGGGCACCCGAAGGGAGGAGGAGCAGTTGGTGGACACCCCTGGTCATCCACTGAGTAATCTCAGAGGCTATCCTTTCCCTCCGAGTCCCCTTTTCATGCGAGCTCCTCAACCTCACCCTCTGTCACCACAGAGTGAGCAGCTGTCCCACGAGTGAATCTGGAGGGAAAAGTATGTGTGGCAGGGCCTTTCAGAGCCTCATGCAAGCACTCTTTCATGCACGAGGGTCTTTCTCATATTATACGCATCTCAATGTCCTGAACATTTTCAGTGCTGCCTGCTGGGGTTCGTTTGCTGACTTCCATCACCGCCCGCCCGCCGATCACACTTTCATGCAGCACCTGATATCGCCCATCATGACTGTCATTTCACTTTCGATTTGGACCCCATGGTCTGTATTCGGTTTTTCGTGTGCTTCCCCCATCTTTTCCCCTCCCACAGTCACTCATTCCCTTTCTCCCATCACAGTTGACTGCCCTCCACTGGCATCACCTTTCACCTCCCCTCTGTTACCTACCAGCCACAACCCTTTTCCCTTGGAGATGTCCAGGTGAATGTGCATATTCCCTTCCTTCCTGAAAATCCTACCCCCATCCACATTCACCATCGCAACCTCCTCCTTCCCACCCCCAGGGTCTGCGTCTGCCCCTGAGTCCCCACCAACCACCCTCGCTGTCCCTTTTTTTAATATTCGCCCATGGGATGTGGGTATGGGTGTCGCTATCCAAGCCAGCATTAATCACCCATCCCTCAGGGGGCATTTAAGAGTCAACCACATTGCTGTGGGTCTGGAGTCACATGTAGGCCAGACGAGGTAAGGACAGCAGATTTCCTTCCCTAAAGGGCATTAGTGAACCAGATGGATTTTTACAACAATCGACAATGGTCAGCCATTAGACTTTGGGCAAAATTTTCTGTCTGTCGGGCGATCGCCTCCTCCTATTCCTATATCCTATGTTCCTATGTTCCTCTGTCAATCCCTAGTTGCCCTCAAGAAAGTGTTGGTGGGTTGCCTTCTTGGCTAGCTGGAATCCATTTGGTGAAGGTGCTTTCACTCAAGAGTTCAAGGATTTTTACCAGTAGTAATGAAGGAATAGCAATATACGCTCAAGTTAGAATAGTGACTGTGTGGGGCCCTTGGAGTTGATGACGTTCCCATGCACCTGCTGTCCTTGTCCTGTTTAGTGGTGGAGAACATGGGTTTGTAAGGTGAAGCCTTGTTGATTTGCTGCAGTGCTTCCTGTAGGTAGTGCTCATTTCAGCCATGGTACCCTGGTCATGGATATTTTAGCATACATAAAACTTTTAATATATCGATATATTGATATACAAAGGTGGTTGGCCACAGAGCGAGGGAAAAGTTCCTGCTTTAGCTGTTGAATTCTGTCATTTTATAGATATTAGAGGAGAATGAGCAATCATTCCAAAGGTACCAAGAAGGGATATAATGCAGCATATTCCTCTGCCCCATAGGAATATGCTGCATCATATTATTTAGTGAAGCTTAAGGAAGAGTTATAAATGTGCTTATTGGCCAAGGATAAACACAGAACAGTAAGATAAAAGCAAAATACTGTGGATGCTGGAAATCTGAAAGAAAAACAGAAAATGCTGGAAAAATATTATGACAGACTCGAAATGTTAATTCTGTTTTTCTCTCCACAGACGCTGTCAGACCTGCTGTGTTTTTCCAACATTTTCTGTTTTTTCTAAACACAGAACAGCATGATTATATTGAGAAATGTGATCTTTCTCAGACACTAGAAACTGGAAGGCAGGAGTGCTACCTTATATCGTATCAGATTGCCTGTGTTGAAGAATTTGAATCAATTTTGTTCATTTTTGATGGTAATGGATATCTGATCTCTGTTGATTACAATTTGAATTGCTGAGATTTATTGACTTTCTGCACACTGTATCAAAAAGTTATAATAAGAAAATTCAAAATTTAATTTGCAAGACAGGGAACACTGGATATTTATTTTTCAGATAATAAGCCACAGTTTACCTCAGAATGGAAATCGGATCACGTTACATCATTGTCAAGATATCCAGAGTTTTATTTTTTAAAAAGCCGAAAGAACACTTCAAGCATCAAGTTCTCTAAAGAAAAAAAATAGCAATGACAGTACAGACAGAATTGTACATTGCGATGTTCAATTACATGATGCATCTATAAAAGGAAAGGAATGTGACCCAGGCCAAAGGTGGATCAGTAGTATGATGAAGATCATGAAGATCACAAAAGAACATTTTCTCAAAGTGTACAAAGAAAGCTCTGGGATGACAATCACAAACAGACACTTTATTAAGAGTTGGTTTAACTCTGAACTTTGAGTCAGAAGGTACTGCAGTTAAGTTGTATTCCAGGAACATTATATAGGCTAACGCTGGGCTTGCTTTCAGATGAAACATTGAACTATGGTCACATCTGCTATCTCAGATCCCATGGCACTATTTGAAGAACAGGGGATTTATCCTGGTCAACATTTTTTCCCTCAAGCACCATCACTAAAAGAGATTACCTGGTCATTTATCTTATTGCAGTTTGAGAAATCTTGCTGTGCACAAATTGGTCAACCTTCTGTGTGTATCCATATATTAAAGCTTTTGTATGTGCTTAGATATTCACCCCCTCTACCTGCTCAGTATGGTAGCTGCAGTGTGAAATAATACAAGCCTCGTTCTGCAGTACTTCCTCAATCAGTGAGCTCCAATATCCACAAGGACAAATGCAGCAGGTACACAGGAATACCACCGCTTTCATATTTTTCTGAAATGCCACACTTCAAAGGTACCTCATTGGCTATGAAGTATTTTGGGACATCCTGATGTTGTATGAAGTGTCATTTAGCTCATTATAACATGGGAGGCAAATATCTTTCATCTTGTGAAGAAGGGAGATGTGGTGACTTGCGATACCACTAGATCATGACAAATCGTGATAAACAGAGATAAGGAAGGTACTAGATATGGGATCATATGAAATTCTTACAGAAGATAGAAAGGTATTGAGAAGAAATTGAGTAAGATATGAGAGGACTGTGTAACTCACTAACCTCGCAGATATGAAGAATTGTTGAAAAAAGAGACATGTTGAAGTTTTTTGTCTTACACTCATCAGCACACTTTGTAAGAATACCAATATAAGGGGAACACAACAATTTATACTGTATTTGAGAGAGTGCTGATTGGTTGGCAAGTGGACTATGATTAGTAGAGGCACTGCCATGGAGAATGCACCAGTGATGGCAACTGACAGTTAACTGCAAAGCTTCTTTTTTTCAGCAACACTCAAGTTCTGTACTACCAAATGACTAGATATAAAGAACTTGGGCTCAGACATGTCAATCAATAATAATTATAGCAACTTGAGAGTTACAATTCAGCAGCAAGGCAACTTACCTGTTCCAGAGATAATAGACAATCAAAATTGCAAGAAATTGCATATGGAAGATCAATTAAATGACCAGCTTAAGGGTCAAAATTGAACCTGGTTGTACCCATTTTAAGGATGTAAAATGGATACAATGGGGCCCTGTTTGATGGTTCAAGAATGCCAGAAAGTTGTCCAGTTGAAATTACGTCAGATGATTTTCAGACATCCCTGACAGTTGCTTAAGAGAGAATATTAGGGCCTTTACATATTTAAGTGAGGAGCATAAAGGCTTTTAGTGAAACTGATGTTCCACAGAGCTGCACAGATGCAGGGCCTGCTCCCCTCAGCCTCACTTGGCATGGTGTACTCAGGAACCAGCCACTACTGAAAAAGTAAGATTTGATTATTTTCTAATTCATGTGGAGCCAGGAGAAGCAGATATACTCCTGATGATTTCCTCAGCACTTGAAATAGCTGTGCAAGTTCTCCTGCACTTGTTTTATGGCTACTGCCGCCAAGGCAGATGGCTTGAAATTTGAACTACCAATTGGGTAAGCAGCCTGCGGAGGCATAATAGGCACCAGCAGCTCAGCAAGGTTTTACAGAAGTGGCCGGAGATCCAATTTTTATTGAATTTGAAATTTCCAATTTGGTGGCACGTTGTGGCAACATTTCTGTATTTGGGCAGCAAAACCAAATTTCTCCTTTATATGACTTACTTAATGTCAAAGCAAAACACTATAGATGCTAGAAATCTGAAATAAGAATGGAAAATGATTTTCTGAAATACTCAGCAGGTAAGGGAGCATCTATGGAGAGAGAAAGAGTTAACATTTCATGCCAATACTGTGTGTAGAAGTCAGATCAGAGGATCAAGCTGTGCAATGTTCTAGTCAAAACACACGACAAGAATAATGCTATTGATAAAGTTAGAGAGAATGAACTTAACATTAACATTTTACCTTTCACAAACTCAGAAGTTTGCAATGTGCTTTATAGTCAATGAAATGCATTTGAAGCATTAAGTTGTGATGTAGTGTATTATGCAGCATTATGTCCATCTCTGGGCACCATACTTAAAGAAGGATGTGGAGGCTTTAGACAGGGTGCAGAAATGATTAGGAGAATTGTTGCAGAGATTAGGGGCTTCAGTAAGTGGGTAGATTGGTGAAGCTGGTGTTGTTCTCTCTGAAGAAGAGAAGGTTCAAAGTCATGAGCAGTCTAGACAGAATAGGTAATGTTATGGAGGTGTGTTGATGTCAAATATTAAATTTCAACTTCATTGGCTGGACTCATATATAGAACTTTCTACAACGGACAGTTTCAACTGTTAAAACAAAGACACTGCCTTAAAGTGGCTGCCAGAAATCACCTCACATGTCTGCAACTGCAAGTTGGTCAAGTTTCTGGAAGTTTCCAATGTGGATTACAACTAAAACATATCCTGGCAACCCTCCCGTGGAATTATACACTTGATTACTTCAAAGATGGACTGAAACTTAAAATGGCTGTCACCATTTGCATCACTATAAAAGCCATATTCCATTCCATCAGGCTGGAGACAGAGAGTCTACAGAGACAATAGCTGCCTCGGAGGTGTTGATATGTTCTTCCTTGCTCATTACTTGGAAGAATGAGTCAATCAGCTTGGACGTTAAAAATTAATCACCTGGGCATAACACAATAGGCAAAGTCTGCCCAGAAATGAGCTAATCAATCATCTTCTGAGGAATATTTAATCGTTATGGACTAAGAAGTCATGTGATCAGGATCACCATTTTGAAATGTCTTTTATTACAAAGCTCTGCTCGCTAAGGGCAGTCTAGAGAAGGAGCATCTGAAGGCAGAAACAAAGCTACTTGCCTCTGTCTCTCTTTTTCGATTGAGCTGGACCCTGCCTGCTTATATCATACTATGGACAGCAGACAGAGAAATTCTAAAGAAGGGGTCAAATTTCAAAGCAATGTTTCCAGGGAAAAAACAAGGACTACAGCTTTAGGAACTGCCTCAGCTATGAACAGCAACAAAGGACTCGAAATCAGTTAATCTTTTTTATCTTTTGCCTTTTATTGCTGAATCTTAATTTGGCCAAAAGTTAAACTCCTCTACTTTTTAAATTGTATATTTGCATACGTTTGTGTGTGTGTGTGTGTGTGTTGCAACAGTTGGGACGTGTGTTTACCTTTATTAATAATTTTAATATCTTTAGTTGGATGGGATTTTAGCACAATAAAAATAAACCCCTTATGTGTTTAAACTCTAGAAAGTCTATCTGACTGAATTCTTCACAATCAGCACATAAACAGTTAAGTACATTGGATTAGCACACTCATCCTTATAACTTTCAAAAAAAACCTTTTTATGATCAACTGAGGAGTGGGAAAAAGGTGGGGAGTCCGTGTACCCTTCCTCACCTGGCCATAACAGTATGGAGAGACTTCCAACTGGGGGAAGGGTTAATACCTGGATGATACTGATTTAAGGTGAATGGCAAAAGAACCAACTGCAATATGAGGAAAACACTTTTTTTTAACACAGCAATTGATTGGGATCTGGAATACACTCCCTGAAATTGTGGTGGGGGTAGATTCAATTATGGCTTCCAAAAGAGATTTGGATAAGCACATGAAGAGAAACAAATTGCAGGGCTAGGGTGAAGGGCTGTGGAGTGGGACTAGATAAATTGCTCTTGCAGAGAGCCAACACAGACACGGCAAGCCAAATGGCCTCCTTCTGTGCTGTAACTGTTGTATGATTCCATGATAGTGAAACACAGGAATTAATTTATGTATAGCAAGGTTCCACAAACAGCAATGAAATACTCACCAGATCGTCTGATTTTAGTGATACTGGTTGAGGGATGAATATTGACCAGGATGCAGGGGAGAACTCCTTGATCTTCAAATTGTTCCATGGGACCTTTTATGTCTATCTGAGAGAGAAGATAGGATGTCTTTTTTGATCCAAAATACAGCAGAGTCCATGTAGTCAGTACTCAGTATAGTACTTGACCTCTCTGTCTCAATTTCTGGTGATAGACTGTCCACCAATATCCATTACAAGCCTACCGACTCCCACAGCTACCTCGACTACAGCTCCTCACACCCCACTTCCTGTAAGGACTCCATCCCATGCTCTCAGTTCCTTCACCTCCGTCGCATCTGTTCTAATGATGCCACTTTCAAAAACAGTTCCTCTGACATGTCTTCCTTCTTCCTTAACCGAGGTTTTCCACCCATGGTAGTTGACAGGGCCCTCAACCGTGTCCGGCCCATCTCCCGCAGATCCGCCCTCACACCTTCCTCTCCCTCCCAGAAACAAGATAAGGTCCCCCTTGTCCTCACTTATCACCCCACCAGCTTCCGCATTCAAAGGATCATCCTCCACCATTTCCGCCAACTCCAGCATGATGCCACCACCAAACACATCTTCCCTTCACCCCTCCGGCGGCATTCCACAGGGATCATTCCCTCTGGGACACCCTGGTCCACTCCTCTATCACCCCCTACACCTCAACCCCCTCCCACGGCACCTTCCCATGCAGCCGCAGAAGGTGCAACACGTGCCCCTTTACTTCCCCTCTCCTCACCGTCCAAGGGCCCAAACACTCCTTTCAAGTGAAGCAGCATTTCATTTGCACTTCCCTCAATTTAGTCTACTGCATTCGTTGCTCCCAATGCGGTTTTCTCTACATTGGAGAGACCAAACGCAGACTGGGTGATCGCTTTGCAGAACACCTTCGGTCTGTCTGCAAGCATTACCCAGACCTCCCTGTTGCTTGCCATTTCAACACTTCACCCTGCTCTCATGCCCACATGTCCCTCCTTGGCCTGCTGCACTGTTCCAGTGAAGCTCAACGCAAACTGGAGGAACAGCACCTCATCTTCCGACTAGGCACTTTATAGCCTTCCAGAATGAATATTGAGTTCAACAATTTTAGATCATGAACTCTCTCCTCCATCCCCACCCCCTTTCCAATCCCCCCCTCTTTTTCCCAATAATTTATATAGATTTTTCTTTTCCCACCTATTTTCATTATTTTTAAATGTATTTCCATCCATTGTTTTATCTCTACCTTTTGGCCTTTTTCAATTCCTTCACCCCACCCCACCCCTACTAGGGCTATCTGTACCTTGCTTGTCCTGCTTTCTATCCTTAATTAGCACATTCCTTAGATAATATCACCACCTTCAACACCTCTTATCCTTTTGTCTGTGACATCTTTTGGTTATCTCCACCTATTACTGGCCCTCTATCCAGCTCTGCTTGCCCCACCCCTCCGCCTTCAAACCAGCTTAGATTTCACCTCTCTTCTACTTTTACTTAGTTCTGTTGAAGGGTCATTCGGACTCGAAACGTTAACTGTGTTCCTTTCCACAGATGCTGCCAGACCTGCTGAGTTTTTCCAGATATTTTTGTTTTCTTCTTGGATTTTCAGCATCCGCAGTTTTTTGCTTTTATCTCAGTATAGCACTGGAGTGTCATTCTAGGTTAGGTGCTGAAGTCTCCAGAGTGGAAACCTTCTGCCTCAAGGCAAGAGTGCTACCATAAAGGAAAAGCTGGCACCAAGGCTGGTAAATTCTTACATTACAAAACTGACCACACGTCAAAAGCACTTCATTGGCTATAAAGTGTTTTTAGATTTCCTGGGTTCATGAAAACATGCAACTCTCTTTTGCTTTTCATGTTTTAAAAAATAGTAGGAGTGCCTGATGGATTCTAAACCTGAATTTCTCATCAAAGAGGCACAGAGAGAATTATCATATCAGGTTCACTTCTTGGGTTTATTATTTGCCTATAGAACAATCTTACATTAACTGATTCAAACGATCTGAACAGTTAGACAACCAGATGATCCTTTTAAAAGACATAGTATGTTACTGAATAAATGAGTAAACCACTTTTTGCCAATGTTATAAAAGAAAGAAACAAATAACAAAATTGTTAACCAACATCTTTTGATTATCGCATTTAAGATAACTTTGTGAACACCACCTGAACACTAAACAATAAAAACTCACAAGTGTTATTAATTAGTTGAATTAATAACCCTACAGTCACAAAGGCAGACGCGTGTATCACAATGGTCAAATAGTCCCATAACCGATCAATGAATGGTACCTTTGTTAGTTATAGGCTTGTCTGTGCCTGTTTAATGTCAGCAATATAGAAGTGTGAGATGAAAATGGTCAATGAGGGTAGTGTATTTGATGTAGTCTGTATATACTTTAGCGAGATTTTTGATAAGGTCCCACATGGCAGTCTGGTCATGAAGGTAAAAGCCTTTCTGGTAAAAGGTAAGAAGATAAAAGAAGAAGATTGGCTAAGAATCCAAGGCAAAGTGACCATTGGGATCCAAAATTGGCTCAGGGGTAGGAAACAAAATCTAGTGATCAATGGGTATTTTTGTGACTGTTTCCATTGGGGTTCAGTACTAGGTCCCTTGTTTTTTGTGGTATATATCAATGATGTGGACTTGAATGTATGGAGTATGATTAAAATGTTTGCAGCTGATGCAAATATGATCATGAATGACTGAGACAGCCAACTCTACCATGCTCCACAGAATATTTGGGATTTGAGTGAGCAGGGAAAGCAAATGTGTATCTCTTTAACCAATGAGATTGAAGGACTGTGAGACATAACAACACAATGGCTGAACAAGAAATTATAAGTTTAATGGTGAATTCAATGTCAAATCAGGTGGAGACTGAGAAAGAAGGAAAGAAAAGTTGGATTAAAAGAGAGAGAAAAAAGAAACAGAAAGAAAAAGCTTAAAAAGTTTTAATTACCCTTTTAGAAATCTCTATAACAATTAAAATCTGAGGGAATGGACTTCACAATTGTAACAGTTCATTTTTGGTGCCAGAGAGGTTGAAAGGCAGTAATTAACACTTGCCATGTTGTTAAAGGGGTACTTGGACTTGAAATGATTTGACTTAACTTTCTGTGGAGCGTTCAGTCCATATTTACGATATAAGAACTTCATGCCACTAAATGCACTTGAATGGGAAGCGATGCAGCAAGATGCTGTTTTCGCAAAGCTAATGGCAGAGCAACATATTTCCCACAGCAACTTTTCAATTTTCACATTTAATCATGCGCCTGTCCTCAAGTGAAGTTGCTCTAGCATTTGCACATAAATAACAGTGAGCACTATTATCTGCGCTGTTATATTGACAACTTCTGGGCGATTAACTCAGCATGAGTTTGGTTCAACTTTATACAAAACAATGTTGCTCTCAATGTCCAAGGTTAACATAAAATTGGCAAGATTAATTGTTGATTAAACTCCCTGTAAAGCTGACAAGATAAATAACAAGTTAATTGGATACAGCAAAGACTATTTCAGTTTATTTCTAGTTAACTCATGGGTTAAGCAATATGATTCCTTGATCTCACCTTCTCGTTCCAAATCAGCATGGTAGAGTTGGCTGTCTTACAGTTACTCACAATCACTTCTGTATCAGCTACAAACTTCTTAATCAGACCCCTTACATTAAAGTCCAAATCATTGATATATACCACAAAAACAAGGGACCTAGTACCGAGCCCTGCAGAATCCCAATGGAAACAGCCTTACCCATTAACTACTAGACTTTGCTTCCTGCCTCTTTTAGACCCCAATGGCCACTTTGCCTTGGATCCTTAACCAATATGCTTATATTACCATCTTACCTTTAAGCAGAAAAGCTTTTACCTTCATGACCAGATTGCCACGTGGGACCTTATCAAAAGCTTGCTAAAATATATATAGACTACATAAAATGCAGTACCCTCATCGACACTCCTTAATATCTCCCAAAAAAATTCAATTATTATGGTCAGACATGGCCTTCCCTTAACATATCCATACTGACTGTATGGGCAGAATTTTACGGCCCCGGTTCGGTTGGTATGGGGCCGTAAAATGCAGCGGGCCATTATAAATCCTATTGATGACAGTGGGAAAGTAAAATCCTGCTGTCGTAAAATGCTGCCCTATGTCTTTCTAAATGGTGATTTGTCCTGTCCTCACAATGTTTTACAATAATTTCCCCATCACTGAGGTCTGCACTGTGCTGTAATTACTTGATTTATCCCTTTCTCCCATTTTAAACAATGGTATAACATTGGCTGTCATCCAGTCACCACACCTGCCACTACAGGGGAATCGAATATGATTGTCAGAGCCTCTGCTATTTCTTCTCTTGCTTCCCTTAACAGCATAGGATATATTTTGTCTGGGATTTATCCACTTTCAAAGATATTATCCCCTTAATACTTTCTCTTTCACTATGCTAATTTCATCTAATATTGCACAAACCTCCTTTCTGGTTACAATTTCTGTATCGTCCCTCTCTTTTGTAAAAACAGACACAACGAATCATATCAATGTCCTCCGCCTTCACACACAGATGACCTTTATGGTCACTAATCGATCCTACCCTTTTTCAGTTATCCTCCTGCTCATTAGGTATTTATAAAATATCTCTGAATTTTCCTTGAATTTGCCTAACAATATTTTTCGAATGCCTTCTGCTTTCCTGATTTGTCCAGGTCGAGAACAACGAGGGGGGAAAGTTTACTTTGTCACAGTCACATAGTCATTTGTGGTTTTGATAAAAGCTGTTTCAGAAATGTGCAGGGGTGGAGACCTGTTTGGAGGAATTCAAACATGGAGTTTCAGAAAAGATGGGAATGGATTTGAAGGGTCAACACATTCAAGGACTTTGGAGAGGAAGTGGAGGTTGGTGATGGGATGGTAATTTGCAAGGATAGGGGGCTCAAGGATTAGGTTCTTGAGAAGTGCAGTGATGACAGCAGATTTAAAGAGCAGAGGGACAATACCTGAAAAGTGAGAACCATTTACAATATCAGCTAATATTGGGGCCAGGAAGGAAAATTGAGTGATCACAGTTTAGTGGGAATAGGATCGAGGAACAGGAGGTGACTCTCATGGACAAAGTTAGCTCAGAGGGATTATGAGGTGAGATGGGAGAGAAACTAGAGAAAGATACAAGTTCACGGTCAGGGCAAGGAGGAGCATTATAGGCAATTTGGCCAGGTGGGTTAGCAGAAGGAAGGAACACAGCACAGTCAGCTAATCAGATGGTCTCAATCTTAGTGACAATGGAAGTCTATAAGCTCCTCACACTTATTGTTGGAGGGGAGAGGGGTTTAAGAAGATGGTTTGCAATCGAGAAAAGAAGCTAGGGCTGGTATCCTGGAATAGGAATCAGTTTTAGCAGTGGAGAGCAGGAACCAAAAATGTTTTAAGTGGTCCAGCCAGATCTGGCTAATGAAGAGGAAAGCTGTGGACAGTGGGTACGTATCAATGGACTAGTCAGGTGGTCTGAATAGTGGAAAACAGAGTTCAATCTGGGGAAGTGTAAGATAATGTATTTGGGAGAGGCTAACAAGGCAAGGGGGTACACAATAAATAGTAGGATGAGGAGAGGTAGAGAGGAAGAGAGGAATCTTGGCACATATGCCTACACATCCCTGAAGGGGGCTGGACATGTAGATAAGGAAACCTGGCCTTTGTTAACCAAGGCATAGAATATAAGAGCAGGAAGGTTATGGTAGAACTGTATAATGCACTAATTGTACCACAACCGGAGTATTGCCGTTCTCATCATCATACTATAGAAAAGATGTGATTGCACTAGAGAAGGTACAGAGGAGATTTATGGGGGTGTTGCCTGGACTGGAGAATTTTAGTTTTGAGGGAAAGGTTGGATAGGCTGGAGTTGTTTTCTTTGGAACAGAGGAGGCTGGGATGGGGTGGGGTGGGGGACCTAATTGAAGTTTATAAAATTATGAGGAGCCTAGATAGAGTGGAAAGGGAAGCCCTAATCTGTTTGGTTGAGGGAGTATGTAACCAGGGGACATGAATTCAGGATAAGAAGTAGAAGGTTTAGAATGAACTTGAGGGGATATATTTTCATTTGGAAGGTGGTGGGGATCTGGAACTCACTGCCTGAAGGGGTGTTAGATGCAGAAATCCTCAAAACATTTAGAAGTACTTCTATATGCACATGAAGTGCCGTAACTGACAAGGCTACGGACCAAAAGCTAAAAAGTGGGATTAAGCTGGGTGGCTTCTTGTTGGCAGGCATAGACATGATAGACAGAATGGCCTCCTTCCATACTGTACATTTCTGTGGCTTTTTGATTTTATGGTTCACTTCTGGGACATCAGCATGGCCAATCTCCTTCAATTAATACGGTATCCATTTCTCCTTGCATCATCTGTCAAACATTGCACGCTGGTTATTTCAAGACTGGAGCCAGTGCTTATTTCTGTTTCTTAGCGCTCAGGGAAGCTTAATTTATATACAAGTCATACAATTAAATATTTGCCTACTCTGGGCAGACATCCTAAACTTGAAATCTTACTGTTAACCTACTTTCAGCTTTGAAGTCTTGCTTCACAAATTATTTACTTCTTTAACTTTCTGAACTCTGCACCAGAAGTATCTAAGCTCTTCTGAAATTTGCTTTCTCCAACCATCTGTCAGTCTGATTTGCATGGTATAAACATCATCTTGTATATGGTAATGATTAATGCAGACAATGGCAAATAAAAGCATTCCTTTGAGTCCCACCACTTTCACTTAACTGGCTTGAAGACTGTATCCTATACATTGGGATTTGGACCTTGGAAGGCTAGGTCTGTCTGCTTTGAGTGTGAAAAGTCCTTTTTTTTTATCAAACTACTATTTAAATACACATGATTCTTAGCATTGACTCTTTCTGTTCTCTTTGGGTTTAGCAGGGATGTTTCAGAGACCTTCAGCATTTTAAGACTATTTCTGGTACAGACTTGAGTACCATATCCAGTCAGTGAGACACAAGAGAGACATTCAAATGCTGGAAGCAGTAGACAAAAGAGATACAAGTCTGATCATTAGTACACAATGTACACAATGGGTACACAATAAATAGTAGGATGAGGAGAGGTAGAGAGGAAGAGAGGAATCTTGGCACATATGCCTACACATCCCTGAAGGGGGCTGGACATGTAGATAAGGAAACCTGGCCTTTGTTAACCAAGGCATAGAATATAAGAGCAGGAAGATTATGGTAAAATTGTATAATGCACTAATTGAACCACAACCGGAGTATTGCCGTCAAAATATAGAGGATTGTTAATATGAAAATTAAATCTAGCAAAAAATGTGAGAATGAGACAAGGTTCAAATTATTAAAGGAAAAATTTAAGACTTCTTCAATTTATCGAATGGACTCACCAATCACAACTCCCGATCAGTTTGGGGCCACAGGTCAGATTGAGCTTGGGCGGCCTGGAGTCTGTGTTTGGGGATTAGGGCCTGAAGGCCTCAATCAAGGACTGAGGAAAGATGATTGAAAATTGGGGCTACGGGGGTTGAGGAAAGGTGGGGTAGTGTGGGTGAAAGATGAGGGGTTGGGAATAGCAGCAATGAGGTGGGGTTGTGGGGTGATGATCGGGTCATTTAATATGTTTTTCCTGGGTCCATATTCAGCTATGCTACTTAACTTCTTTCTCAGCAAGTGTACGATAAGGCTGTTTTTCCTAAGCGATGGCAGGGGCTGCCTCAGGGCAAACTAATGTTGGAGCAGGGTCCTCAAGCACACATTAAACCACATGTTTGTATATGCAGAATTTATATGACCTGCTTTAGGCATAGATAATGGACACTTCTTATTTATCCTTACCCAATACAGTGGTCAGTGCACTTGCAGTGTGCACACTCCCTGCCTGCCATTTTGAGACCTTACTAGGCTGCTTGTGAAGTAGATGCTATGTGTCCCAATTCCTAGGCCCATAGTGCAAAACCAAGGATAAATCTGCTAACGAGGAATACCAGAGAAACCCTTGTGTGTGTCCCAGTCATACCTGATCTTCTGATTGCTGATGCAACCTTAACATTACAATCATTGCCTTGGAACAATGTAAAATAACTCTATGACAAAAACAGAAAGTGCTGAAAATACTCGGTAGGCTGGGCAGATCCATGGATGGAGAAACAGAGTTAACATTTCAAGTTGAATATTCGGTAATTCCATGGCTGTTAGCTATCAATAAGGACCATGAGATAGTCTTGCATTTAATCCTCTTATTACTTTACAGCAATGACATTAGTTTAATATTCTGAGAAGTTTCATATCCCTGTAATATTCAATTCTATATAGTACATTACTTACAATTACATAAGATCTACTCAGAAGTCCCAGGAAGCTGGATGCTACTCCAAGGGGTTATCTGGCACAGAAAGTTCAAGAGGATCATAAGAAGGTAACTATGCAGCAGGATAGGAAGAGACTGGCACTGCAGGACTCATGGAGCCTCAGAAATCTTGGCACTCTCGAGCTGGTTTTCAGCCAATACCAGCGAGGGCGATGACACCTTGGAGGAGTGCAGCACACCCATGGCACTATGGGGTAAATGGTTGCAAGGGGTACACACCAAAATGTAGATTCTGTAATGTCATAGGGGAATCAATATTCCAGCTAATTGACAGTTGTTTCTGCAACCATTGGCATGATTTTTTTAATATACATTTATGGGTGTGAGCATCACTGGCATTTATTTCCCATCCCTAACTGCCCCTGGGAAAGTGGTAGTGAGCCACCTTCTTGAATCACTGCATCCATGTGGTGTCAGTACATCCACAGTGACGTTACCAAGAGAGATCCAGGATTTTTACCCAGCAACAGTAAAAGAATGGCTTCATAGTTCCAAGTTATAATGGTGTGTGGCTTGGAGGGGAACTTGAAGGTGGTGGTGTTCCCATGCATCTGCTACCCTTGTCCTTCTAGGTGGTAGAGGTCAGAGGTTTCAGGAGAGTCAGGAGGTGAATTACTTGCCACAGAATTTCCAGTCCCTGACCTGCTCTTGTAGCCACAGTATTTACACGGCTGAACCAGTTAAGTTTCTGATCAATGGTAACCCCCAGGGTGTTGATGATGGGGGTTTTAGTTAAGGTTAATGTCATTGCACATAATTGGCAAATGGTTAGTTTCTCTCTTGTTGGAGATGGTTATTGTGTGACACTCATGTGGCTTTCCACATATCAACCCAAGCTTGAATGTTGTCCAAGTCTGCATACAGGCATAGACTGCTTCAGTATGTGAGAAGTTGCAAATGATGCTGAATCTTTTGCAATCATCAGTGAACATCCCAAGTTCTGAACATATGATAGAAGGAAAGTCATTGATGAAGCAGCTGAAGATGGTTGGGCCTAGGACACTACCCTGAAAAACTACTGCAGCAGTGTTCTAGAGCAAACAAAACCATCTGCCCTTGTGCTAGATATGATCCACGTATGGGAAGTTTTCCCATTGGTTTCCATTGACTTCAACAATTTTTTGAAGGTCCCTTGATGCCACACTCATTCAAATGCTGCCTTAATGTCAAGGGCAGTCACTTTCACCTCATCTCTGAAATTCAGTTCTTCTGACCATGCTTCAACCGAGCTGTAATCAGGTCTGGAGCCAAATGGCCCTGGCAAAACCCAGGACATACCTGGTCAATTTTCCATATTATTGGATAAATGCCAACATTATAGCTGTTCTGGAACAGCTTGGCTAGGGGTAGGGCTAGTTCCAGTGAACAAGTCTTCAATGCTATAGCTGGGATGCTTTCAGAACCATAGTTTTTGCTATATCCAATGCCTTGAGGCATTTCTTAATATCACGTGCAGTGAATTGAATTGGCTAAAAACTGGCATCTGTGATGTTGTGGACCTCAGGATGAAACCGAGATGGATCATCCACTGAGTCCCGCAAAGTGCACCAGGGTAAAGGACATCACATAGAGGGTGCAGAATATCTGGGGGAAGGGGAACGGGCAGAAGTCATGGTGCTTGTGGGAAGAAGGTGGAGAGGCAGAAAGTTTAGGGGAGGAATTCTAGACCATGAGCCTGCAGCACAGGTGTGAATGCTGGAGCACAGGTGGTGGTGGGGCCTGGTGCACAAGGGACCAGAGTCAGGAGTATGAGGGGAAGGAAGCTTGTAGAGCAAAAAGAGATTGCAGAAAAAGGGAGGTAAAAAGTCATGGAGGGATTTAACTACAAGGATTGACTTGCTATGAAACATTCCCAGATTTTAAGGAAAAACTTGTGACTTAATTTTTCAGCATTTACTTGAAATTCATCCCAAATGACTGATTCAAAGTATGTTGCAGGCATAATCCTACTGTAAACAACACTTGCAGAATGATAGAAACCACAGATGCCCTTATGGCATCGGATCGTTTCTAAATATTGCACCTTAATCTCTGTGCACTGACTGTTCTTGTTAATTAAACTTGGAAGCATTTCCTTTGAGTCCCCTTAGTGGAAACAGGTTGAATATGGCAATCATTACTGAAATGGATGTAGCCAGTTTCATGCCTCACTATGTGAAAAAGTGGAGAATTCAGCAGCCTCTTTAGATTAAAGATCATTTGAATGAATGTCAAGAACACAACAATTTCAAATTGAGCAGATTACAGTAATTGAGTGTAAACTTGGTATTTTCTCCATTTTTCCACTCAGGAAGTAATTCTTAGTTAGTCTGCACCTAGTAATCTTTCCTATTAAATTATTTCCTTGTATACCATCACTCTTATCAATTTAATCCTATTGAAGAGTACTTTTCCTTGTATTTTTTAATCAATTTCATTTTTGTCTAAAATTGAAATTTTAAAAAACCTTCCTCCTCACCTCATGAAATGCTCTTAAATGAGGTATAATTCCACAATTTATAGCAGCCTTTTGGTGACTTAACCATATTGCCAATCTTCATGCGTCAGTGTGGGCTTGAATATTAATTAATGATTTAACAGTGAGCCTTACCACAACTAAGGCTCTCCTTACAGGCGTCACTGGATTGGAATTGGAGCTGGGATTTCTGACTAGTGTTTCCTCCTTATTAATAAACAATATGGCTAATTGAAGACTCCATATGCTACCTTGGTTCAAATTGGCTAGTTCAGCACAAACAAGAGATCAATCCTAGAGCCTATTTGGTTTGTAATGTCAGTGCTGTTCCACATATAGTGAGGTGTCATGAGGTTTAATTCTTTGAGGTATTAACTCATAGAATTCTAGAATAATATGGTACAGAAAGGAGCCATTCAGTCTATTGTGCCTGTGCCAGCTCTTCAGTGGAATTATCCAACTAATCCTATTCCTTTGTATTTCCCCCATTGCTACGTATTTTTTTCTCCCCTTCAATTATTTATCCAATAGTTCTTTTGAATGTTACTGTTGAATCCAACCCTTTCAGGCAATACATTTCTGATCACAACAAGGGTAAGGTTGTTGCTCTCAGTAGGCACCTCCCTTTCCAAAGCCAGCTTCCTCAATCAGGCACTGAGGTCCTTTGAATGAGGGATTCACAGCTCCTCTCGCTCCACTGCCCTCCCCCGCACCCCCCCACCCCCCCGCACCCCCCCACCCCCCCCCCCCACCCCCCCCGCCCCCGCCCCGCTAACCTCACTGCTTGGGACACCATAAGCAGCCTGCACACGTTTGCTTCTCTTGCAACCCATATGGCGACAGGCCTGTCCGCCGCTGGGTTTATACCAATGGTAGCGGGATGAGGCCCTTAAGTGAGCATTAATTGCTCACTTAAGGACCTCAATCGGTGTCGGGGCAGGAAGTCTGTCTACAGGCCTTCTTGCCATGGACTTAATCAGGGTGGAGGTGGGAAGGTGACAGGCTCTCTACCAGCCACCATCCAACCTGATTAAATGCCCTCCCCTCCCTTTCTCCAAGCATGCCAGAAGGGAGGGTAGAAGGATCCCCCCATTCATTGCAAAGCACAAGAAATTCAGTCCCACGTTCAAGAGGAAGGTCTGATTGTGATTTGGAGAGGAAAATGAACTGGGGGGGGTGGGTGTTGGGAGAGGAAGGTCTAGGTTTGACTGGGAGAGGAAGCTGTGTCAGGAGGGTGGTGGTGAGGCTGGGAGGGAGGGAGGGAACAAAGGTGTCAGGGGAGGTGAGGTTGGGAGGGGGCTACAAAGATGTCAGGGAGCAATGTTGGCAGGGGGGATGAAAGGGTAACAGGGGAGAATGAGGCAACTGGGGAAGTAGACGTAGAGGGTGAGGTAGGTGTAAGGGAAGGAGTTTGGAGGGGGGAAGGAGTCTGGGGAGGGGAAAAAGTCCAAGGGAGGAAGGAGTCTTGGGGGAGGAAGGAGCCTGGGGGGAGGAAGGAGTGAGAGGGGAAGGAGTAAGGGTGGAGGAAGGAATCTGGAAGGGGAAAGGAATAAGTTGGGGGGAAGGAGTCCGGGGGTGGGGGGTGGGGTGGGAAGAAGTCCAAGGTGGAGGAGTACCATGGGGGTAAGGAGTTCCAAGGGGGGATGGGGTTCGGATGAGGGCATGTATAGGTGAATGTGCAAGGGAGGGCTCTGTTGAGCCCATGACTGCCTCCTATGGAGCAAAATGAGTGTGGGCATGGTATGAAGGAATGGTAAGAATGACTGAAGGTGGTAGAGTGGGCGGGTGAGTGTGCAACAGTGTTGGTGAAAGGAGCGTCGAGGGTGGTTGATGGGGACTCGGAGGCAGACACAGATCCTGGGGGTGGGAAGGAGGAGGTTGGGGAGGTAAATGTGGATGGGGTTGGGATTTTCGTGAAGGTGGGGAATGTGCACTTTCACTTGGACATCCTGAAAGAAAAGGGTTATGGATGGTAGGTGACAGCGGGGAGGTGGAAGGTGATGCCAAGGTGTTCGACAATGATGGGGGAAAGAACATGGGTGACTGGCAGAGGGGAAATGGGCAACTGGGGGAGGGGAAAGGATGAGGGGACCCGAAGAAGAATATTTAATGTACCATGCTTGCAAATCTGAAAGCGAAAGGAGACACATGACAGGCAAGAACAGGTGCTGCATGGGAGTGTGATCAATGTGGGCGGAGATGCAGGTCAGCTCAGATGGGCAATTGAAAGAGAAGCCCAGCAGCAGCATTGAAAATGCTCAGGACATTGGGATGAGTGTGATGGGTGAAGGATCCATATGCATGGGAGAGTGCTTGTACGAAGCTCCAAAAGGCCTTGCCACACACAAACTTCTCCCTCCAGAATCACTCCTGGACTGGCTGCATGCAGCTGAGTTGCTAGTGGGGGTGTGGGGGAGCTTGCAGGGGAAGGACTCGCAAAGCCTGTAAATGAAGCTGAAAGGCACCATTACACGTTATGCAGTGAAAGTGAATATATTATCCGATTATAAAGTGACAAAATATGTTCACCCATGCAACCAAATGTGATCAGCATTATTTAACGTTTCTAGGCCTTACACTTCTAGGTGCTGCCCTGACATTTGCGGCAGGGGTGGATTCAGCCTGTGAAATTGTCGGCCCTGTTGCCTCTGATGCCTTCATCACCTGGCTAAGTTTGATGATACAAAGATAGGTGGAGGGACAGGTAGTATTGAGGAGGCGGGGAGGCTGCAGAAGGATTTGGACAGGTTAGGAGAATGGGCAAAGAAGTGGCAGATGGAATACAATGTGGGGAAGTGTGAGGTCATACACTTTGGTAGGAAGAATAGAGGCACAGACTATTTTCTAAATGGGGCGAGAATTCAGAAATCTGGAGTGCAAAGGGACTTGGGAGTCCTAGTCCAGGATTCTCTTAAGGTTAACTTGTAGGTTGAGTCGATGGTTAGGAAGGCAAATGCAATGTTAGCATTTATTTCGAGAGGACTAGAATATAAAAGCAGGGATGTGCTGCTGAGGCTTTATAAGGCTCTGGGCAGACCACATTTAAAATATTGTGAGCAATTTTGGGTCCCGTATCTCAGGAAGGATGTTCTGGCCCTGGAGAGGGTCCAGAGGAGGTTCACGAGAACGATCCCAGGAATGAAAGGCTTAACATATGAGGAACGTTTGAGGACTCTGGGTCTACACTCGATGGAGTTTAGAATGATGAGGGGGGATCTGATTGAAACTTACAGAATACTGAAAGGCCTGGATAGAGTGGACGTGGGGAAGATGTTTCCATTAGTAGGAGAGACTAGGACCCGAGGGCACAGCCTCAGAGTAAAGGGAAGACCTTTTAGAAGAGAGATGAGGAGAAACTTCTTTAGCCAGAGAGTGGTGAATCTATGGAATTCATTGCCATAGAAGGCTGTGGAGGCCAGGTCATTGAGTGTATTTAAGACCGAGATAGATAGGTTCTTGACTGGTAAGGGGATCAAAGGTTACGGGGAGAAGGCGGGAGAATGGGATTGAGATATTTATCAGCCATGATTGAATAGCGGAACAGACTCGATGGGCCGAATGGCCTAATTTCTGCTCCTATGTCTTGTGTCTTATGGGTCCTCTGGAGAGCCGAGGCCTGGAGGGTCCCGGCTTGCTTTGGCTCTCCTCCTGTGGGCCCGCTGCTCCTTCTGCGGTGACAGAGGACACAGTAGAGGGGGACACTGGCAAAGGGGTCTCAGAGGGAGAGGGTAGCCTCTGAGATTCCTGAGTGGATGATCCAGGGATGTCCAGCTTACTGCTCTTCCTCCCTTCAGATGCCGAGGGCCTTGGCCTGGCTCCATAAGGGGAAGGAGCACCTTGTTTCCTTGTTTACTTGTTTCCCTCTAGTGTTGCCACTGCAGGAATTCACCCATGGCTTCCGCGATGGAGTGCAGGTCTGTGCGCATCTCTGTGTTCTGCTGGACCAGGGTCTCCGTGGCATCTGCCATCCTTTCCAAGTGGTGTACACATGTGGGCATCACTTCATCAGAGAGCAGGCTGACGCAAATTTCTGACTCGCATGCCACTCTGTTGAGGGCTTCTAACAGCTCTGCGTGGTGTTCCCTGCCTTCTGCTGACTCTCCAGGATGAGTTGGAAAGCCAAATCCAGAGGCTCGTCATCTGGCTTGTACCTCATAGGTGCCTCTTCCCCAGCAATCCTCCAAGTGCCGGGGAGCTCATCTGAATCTGCCTTGTCTTGCTGCAGACACGTGTCCGTGCGGTGCCAACCAGAGCCTGCTCTGTATCTAGGTCCCACCGAGGTGTGTGTCCCTGTGCTGGTGGAGGGTAAGCTGTGACGAGTCTTCCAGGCTGCTTAATTCCAGCTCTTCAATGGAGGAGATCTCCTCTTGGCTGGAGATGAGGACCTGGATGGAGTTGAGGGATTGGCTGGCTGAGGGTGTCGGTCGCTTGGCAAAGCTCCCTGTGAACCAAAGTAGAAATGATTAGTGCATGGCAGCAGAGTCAAAAGCAGGAGAGAGAACACTCACAGTTGCATTGAGAGAGGGATGATACAGTGCAGGGGTGTTCACCACTGACCTCACCATCACCGCAGCCATGGTCCACATCCTCACCAGTCAGTGGAATGGCACGCTCTTCAAAGTGAGTGAGGTACTTAATGTGGTCCACTTGACCCCTGGTCTGGGAACTCTCCCTGCTGTTGTGAGCCAGCTTCTCCTGCATGGAAACAGATGGAGAGCGTGTGAGCAGGATATATGGCACTGCATGGAATACAATGGGGTGAGCGGAGCCATGGATCGGATGAGAACACATGCTTGAGAGGATGCGAGCGAGCCTGATGGAGATGTGAGGGTGTGTGTGTGAGTTAGTGGTGTTGTCCCTTGAGGTATGAGATCCCTATGGATGTGTGATGCGTTTGTGAGTGTGTGAGTTGAGAGTGATGAGAAGAGTGACTTACCCTGGTGGAACGGATGAGACCATTCACCCTGAGCACTGAGTGGCTGTCTTCTTTTGCAAGGCATTGGCGCTGACCACTGCTGCCAATGCCTCCCATGGTGGATTGGTGACCTTTCTTGCTGGCCTTCGCCCAGAGCAGGGGCAGAGGACATCACAGCAGGCTTCTACGGCATCCAAAAGGCGCTCGAAGGATGCATCACTGGACTGGGGGGCTGCAGCCTTCTTGCCTTTCCGGGCCATGTCTTCAGTGCAGCAGTCCTGGGCTGCACATGGCTGCACTTTAAATATGGTGCCTGGCGTCAAGAAGCGGCGAGCTGGCAGTGTGGCGGGTGAATGAGAGCCCGCCTGCCATTGAAACGGCATGTTTCCTGGGAATGCATGATTATTTAGGCGGGATTGGGACAATACGGCCTGAAAAATCGCCATTGTGGCCAGTAAGTAAAACGTTCTTTCCCCACCCACTGCCACACTTAATGCAATTCTAGGATGATTCTGCCCTATATCTCCTTTAAGCTACTTCTCAAATTGTGGTGAATTAAACACAATGTTCCATTACAGGCTGGTAACTAGCCAGTGTTTTAAAAATGTTTAACATAACTTCCTTGCTTTTCTACTGTCATACTCTATTTATGAAGCCAATGAATTCATATGCTTTTTTTAACAACGTTTTTCACCTTGTCCTGGTACCTTCTACAGTTTGCGAACCTGCAGTCCCTGTCTCTTTGTTAATGCATCCTCTTTAAAATTGTTCCATTTCGTACGTATTACATCTCTCATTGTTTCTACCAAACTGTGGCAATTCGCACTTCACTGTCCCAGATTTCAACTGTCATGCCTCTTCCTGTTTTACCAGTTTGTCTATAATTCTGTTACTATCCTCTTCTTCGTTTACTACATTTCCAGGTTTTGTCTCATCTGCAAACTTTGAAATTATGCCCTGTATACTGCAGTCCATTTCATTAATAAAAGTGGATAAGGTCAATGATCCCAAAACCAGTCACTGGGGAACATCATTGTATATACCTCACTCGAGTTTGAAAAAAAATTGTTCACCATTACTCTCTGCTTTACATTCCTTAGTCATTGTTTTCATCACTTGACCAACGTCCCTTTAATCTCATTGACCTTAATTTTGCTAACAAGTCTATTATGTTGTATCCTGTCAAATAACTTTTGAAAATCTATATACACAATATCAATCTCACTACCTCTTCAACCCTCTCCTTTACTTCATCAAAAAGCTCAATCAAGTTAGTCAAACATGATTTGTCTTCAACAAATCCATGTAGACTTTCATTTATTAGTCCATAAATTTTTAAATGGAAAGATGTTGACATCAAGGTAATGTCACTAGACTCATAATCCTGAGGCCTAGGCTAATGTTTTGGGAGGGGGTTCAAATCCCACCATGGCAGCTGGTGGGTTTTAAATTCAATTAATAAAAGTCTGGCATATAAAGCCAATCTCAGTAATGGTAACCATTGACATTATCATTGATTATCACAAAGCCACATTTGGTTTATTAATGTCCTTTAGGGAAAGAAATCTGCCATCTGTACATGGTCAACAGCAATGCGGTTGACTCTTAACTGCCCTCTGAAATGGCCTAGCAAGCCACTCAATTCAAGGGCAACTAGGGTTGGGCAACAAATTATGGCCTTGCAAGTGATGCCCACATCCCATGAAAGAGTTATTTTTATCCTATCCAATTTCTCCACTACCTCCTCCACAACAGCGACATTTGCAGCATCCACTTCTTAACCGAAAACATGTGCAAAATACTCATTTTAGTACTTCAGCCGTTCCCGCTACCTTGCTAAGAAGGTCTTTGTTTTCATCCTTAATCAGCACCACACCTCCTTTAACTACTCTTTTAACTCACATGTTTAAAAAAGGCTTTGGTGCCTTTTTAAGTTACCCAATAATCTATTCTTATACTCTCTCTTTGTCCCTCTTTTTCAGTTCTCTTCTCTGTATTTTTTTATGTTTGACTTGGCTGGCTACTGAATTATAAACCTGAAATTTACCAGAAGCCTTTTTTTTCTGCTTCATTCCAATTATTATACCTTTAGTCATCCATTAGTTTTGGATGCCCTTTCTTTCTTGCATGTTCACACATGATTAACATATGCCTGAACTATTTCCTCTATGAAGGCTTTTCGTTGCTCATTTACAATTTGACATGCCAATCCATGATTCTAATCCACATGGGCCAGAGCCCCTTTCAACTCACTGAAATTAGTAACTAGGATACTCACCAACTTTGAGCACTGGGAAAAATCCAGAGATAGCTACTTTTGAGGTCCTGCTCTTTAAATCTCACCATGGCTCCTGAAACTCTGTCTATTGGACCTCAGTCCTTTTACTACTTATGTCATCGGTTCCAAAATAGATCATAACTTCTGGCTATTCGGCTCTTGCACCACCCTCACTAACACCAAACCCCACCCACACCCCAACCCCGCCAACCACACCAAATAAATAAATACATTTTCAGCATCCGTACAACCATGTTCTTTATCCTGTCACCAGGAAGGCAACACATCATGCAAAACTCATATCATTGGTTGCAGAAATACTTATCTTTTCCCTGACTAATGAATCTCCTACTGCAGCTGCATTTCTGCACTTGCAACGGAATCAGGGAAAAGTAGTTCAAAATCACGCATAGAACATACCTCTAGAACACAAGAATTAGGAGGAGGAGTAGGCCATTTGACCCCTTGTGCCTGCTCCACCATTTGATAAGATCATGGCTGATCTGATTGTGGCCTCAACTCCACTTTCCTGTCTACCCCCCATAACCATTGATTTACTTGTTTTTGAAAAGTCTATCAAACTCGGCCTTGAATGCATTCAATGATCCTGTCTCCACTGCTCTCTGGGGGAGAGAATTCCACAGACTAATGACCCTCTGAGAGAAAACATTTCTCCTCATCTTGGACTTAAAATGGGAGACCTCCTCTGAACTGCTTTTAACACAACTATATCCTTTCTTAAGTAAAGAGGCCAAAGCTATACACAGTACTCTAGATGCGGTTTCACCAAGACTCTATACAGTCATAGCAAGACTTCCCTACTTTTATATTCCATTCCCCTTGCAATAAATGCCAACATTCCATTTGCCTAACTAGTCACTTGCTGTACCTGCATGCTAACTTTTTGTGATACATGTGCCCGGACACCTCATCCTAAATAAACTCAATCTGACTAGTGCTGGACAAAGTACAGTCACACAGTAACGCTGCTGCATATATTCTGGTTTAAAGAGACTCAAGAAATATAAACAACCTTGATCTCATCTAAGCCTCCATTTCCCGATCTGTTGCAAGAGCAAGAGTTAACATAGGAATATCAAAACCGCTCAATGAAGAAAGGTCCAATTAGTTTGACTCCTATTACTCTGTTCGTCTCATGATACAACGATAATGTAGTTAGTGATTAATTGTTACAATAAATCACTATAAATTAGTCTACAACAGACACAGAAATGACATGAGGAAAACCCCAGTGGTGGAGGGCTTTGTGAACCATAGGTTCAAAGTCACCTTTTTCCTTGCAAGCATGCCACACTTATGGCTTGTCTCATCCATCTCTTTTGAATTTGAATGAATCAATACTAACTACTTTCACCATCACCCTCGGGAGTCAGTTCCATAAATTAACTGAAACATTTTAAAATTTACCCCCTTCAAGTGCAGCCCGTGTCCACTGGTTCCACGTTCTGTACAAGGTGAAATAGATTGTCATTGTCGTGGTCTATAATATCTAGTTATCATTCTGTACAGGTTGACTTGGTTTTAGTTGGAAGGATGTTACAACTGTGGCATACCTTGGTCTGTGCACTTTAAACATGTAGACAAAATAACTGGGAGGCATCTGTCACTCAGAAAAATTGTTGTACCAGCTGAGCCTGGAGTCAAAAGCTACCAAAGTATGTGAGCAATAGGAGAGAATATGTTGAAGTATTCAACAGTTCAGGCAGCATTTGTGGAGAGAGAAGTAGAGATAATGTCGGGGTTGGAGTGGCGTGGATTTTAACTTGTAAATAAAGGGTTGGGAGAGAACTGAAACTTTTGTACCATTTCCTTCACTGTCCGTAATCAGTGCCATTTTGAAAAGGAAGATGTGTGTGTTTCTTAGCCCCCAGAGTGTGTACAGTCAATTTAAATAACAGCTGTAAATTTTTGTGGGTTTAAATAAAGAGGATTATTTATTCGAACATTCACCCCAAAAGTATAAACACTACATCGCTCATGCACACACATACACACACACAAACACACACACACAAACACACATGCGCAGACACACACAGGTGAAAGATACAGTTCGAGAGAATAGTGCATTTTTACAAGTTGTAAACAAAAGAATAGTTCATAGTTTATGTGTTTACCTCATTGTAGAAAAGACTGTTGTGTGGGCCAGGCAAAAGTGGAATTTTTTCTCTGAAAGTGTAGTTTTGATAGCTTCAAAAACTGTAGTTATATATCAGGGATTATTGTAATTTCCCTCGAAAAGACCGATGTTCAGCAGGTCACAAAGTTAGTCACTTGTAGTTTCTTCTTCAAGAGATCAAGTTTCTTTACAGGTGGACTTGGAGTTGGAATCAGGCTGGGAGACTTTTTCGATGTAGCAGTCTCTAGGTTTAAAAAGGTGTGAGTCTATGGCCTTTTCTGTGGCTGATTTCCTGCAGCTGGTTTGTGTAGGCTCATTGAGTTCCTCTCTGGTCTTGGGATAAGTAAAATGTGTTATCTGAAGACAATTTTAGTCACATGATCTACTTCTATTGTCCACCCAGAATTATCTGGAGGTTCAAAACTATGGCAACACAAAGGGGTGATGAATGAGTTCTTCACACTTACTCAGGATGACTTGCTTTCTACCCAGCTCTCATTGTTAAGGTTCAAACTCGGAGACATGGGGCTGGACTTTTGGCAAGTTGGGGTGGTTTAGGGGTCCTTTAAAAAAGGTGGGTGGGTTCCAATTCTGGGATTCCCAACCCTATTACCAGGGTTTCTGATTTTTAGGAGTGTCTTTTAAGAATTTGTGCTGATTTGGGTCATGAGGTCACATGTTGCACTCCTGACCTGGCTGACTCCATTGCGGAGGTAGGCATATCCTAGTCCTCCACAATTTTCATGGAGCCAGGCAAGCTTTTCAAAGAATCATGGTTCCCAGCGCCTCAGAGGTATTGTGAACCATAGTCTACATGAGGTAACCTTTTGAAAGGTAAGTTAAAAAGATCCTCCTCATGCCACCTCTATGCAAAGGTCGGCCTCCACCCACCCCCTATAGCCCCTCATGCCCCACTTGCCAAGCTATGGCACTTCCATGCCAATTCACCCACTAGGCACTGTATAGAAGTAATGAATCCTATGGTGACAGCACAGCGTGCAATAAAGGTGTCAATGATCCACACCTTTTAAAGTGTCAACAGCTGAAACTGCAAACACTTGAAACCTCTTTATCTAGTGTAAAATAATTATTGTGAAATTGATAGCATAGGTCAGGGAGCTAGAGCTGCCAATAAAGCAATGCCTCCCCTGGGGCTCACATATTTCAACAGGGTAAAGGATTTCTGGGCTCTCAGCATTTGACTGTGAGCCCAGGAATCCATTAGCCAGTTGAAATGCCTAAACCCTGTGAAAAACATTGATTGATTGACATCTCTTGCTCTCTAATCTATGCTGTCAATTTCAAAATGTTTGTTTACACAAGATAATGAGGTTTCAAGTGCTTGCAGTTTCTGATTTTTACATTTAAATGGCATGGATGATTAATACTTCTATTAGGCTGTAGTAAAATGAGATTCTTTTTTAAGAAAGTGAAAATTTATCAATGAATGTCTTTTTTAAAAACATTTTTTACACATACCACTCTCACTATAGTGTTCATTGCTTCCATACAGTGTATAGTAGATGAATGGGCATGGAAGTGCCAGAGCTTGGCATGGGGGCATGAGGGGCCATAGGGATTGTTTGGGGGACATACCTTGGCATGTGGGGCCAGATGGGCTGTTTTGTGGGCATACTTTGGAACAGGGACCATCGAGGTTGTTTGGGGGCATATCTTGTCATGGGGATGTGAGGGGTGAGGGCTGGAGGGCCTTTATGATTTTATTATACCTTATTATAACTGGGAGAAAGTTGCTTTTTAAATATCTTTCTCTGTACCAGGCAGCCCCAATGGCTGTCTCCAAGCTGGGTTGGGTTCCTGGGTTGGCTGGCCTGAATGCAGCCCGCACCCACGCCCCATAATGAAAATACCACCCTTGTGGGCACTTATTCCTGAGGCTGGTGGGCCAAGGCAGGAATTTTTCTAACTCTGTTGCCTGCCTCAAGCATGGAAATGCAGCCCATGGAGCCTGGACATATGTCTTTGGTAAATCCACAAACAATAGCAAGTGTAAGTTCCACGGGCAGTTTTCATCTCGGTTTGTCCATTCAAAGGGGGAGCGCTCCACCCATAGGCATTCAAATCTGGGAGCTTGAAGTAATCTGTGTAAAAATAGCAGAAGTCACCTGACCCTTGTCAGTCATCTTAAATGTCTCGTTTAGACATTTCTAGAGAAGTATAGGCTGAGTGCAGTCCATGCTTAACGTTTTGAATAGGATATACCTTCACTGGGCATAACAAAGGTGTCAATGTGTTTGTGGTTTTAGGGGCAGGGGTTATGGGGTGGCAGGAATTTTAATCTGCAAGGGTTTCACCAACCTGACAATATATGTGGGGGCCGAGGTTAAGCAACCAAAAAATGCCAGACTGTTGAGAAGATGGCAGAAGACACCAACTAGCACATTTAACCAATGCTGTTTTGCACGAATGCAGAAAACCCCCGGTGGACAGTTGTGGCAGCAACTGAATTATATAAAAAAAAATTACTTGAAAACATTCAGGCTTTAACTGGGCTGTGTGAAATGCACCAGGGTGAACAAGGTGAGAGCACAGTGGGTATTGATGCAACTGTGAAGTTGACAGGCTGGAAAACCTTTCAACTTTAATCCAGAACAGGTGCTTCTTTGTCTAAGTGGAAGGCTTTTGCTCACAGTACTTGTTTTGAGAGTCTGCTTTCATTACTTTGCAAGTGGTTTCCAACACTGTGGAGGCTGTTTCCACTGCCTTGGAATTGTTTAACTTTGATCTGCTCTTCCCAGCTACCAGTCTTCTCAGCAGTATGAGAGCAGCTTATGCAGCACAACCTTGGACACCGGATAAAAAAATCAGAGGAGTAGCACAACCAACCCCACCAGCAGCCGGAGCAGTAGTTGTCCTCTCACAAACATGCTGCTCCACAGGACAGAGGGAATGAACGCAAAGCTCCAATTCCCAGAAAGTAATATCCCCAACACAGGGCATACATGCAGAGGATAAATTTCCTGGACATGACAGAGCAACAAAGCCTCAGGCAACTCAGGCTTTCTCGGAAGGCCATTGCTGACATCTTCAGTTTCCTGGAACATGACCTCCTTTGGAGTGGACCTGGTGGAAATGCATTGCCAATGGCCATCAATGTCACCACAGCCCTGAATTACCTCACCTCCAATTCTGGTTATAGGGATCTACTGGTGACATTTGCAGAATTTCACAGTCTGCTGTGCACAAGTGCATCATCTAGATGGCCAATGCCATGATTGCCAAGGCTGTCACTTACATCTGCTTTGATACTAATGAGGCCAGAGGGATATTACTTTTGCTGCAGTGGATGGATTCTCATAAGTTCATTCAGTCATAGATTGCATTGATATGGAACTCATGCCACCCTTTGTTAAACTGGGAGTATTAATTAATCAAAAGTGGTTCTCCTACATTCATATTCAGCCGGTCTGTAACCAGCAGAAAATATTCATGCATGTCTGAGATATTGAGGAAGCTGCCGTGGTATCTTCATTCCACACAAGTCAACTGGATCACAGATCCTCCAAGCTCCAAGAAGACTCAGTGGGTGACTCCTTGGAGACAAGGAATATTGATAAAGGAAGTTTCTGATAACACTTGTGAGGAATTCTACCAGTTGATGCCCAGAGAAGGTACAACAGAAGCCATGTGAGTACAAGAGTAGTCATTGAAGCAAGCTTTGGGCTATTGAAGATGCAATTAAGGTGTCCCAATACATCTGGGGCCATCCATCAGTCCTCCCCAGCAAGGTTGTCCTGAATAATTGTCGTCCTCTGTTCCTTTCACAGCATGGTGCAGCAGAAAGGATTTTGTATGCAAGGGGATGAAGATGTTGTCAGTGTTGCATCTTTGGAGAAAGAAGAGGAGGAAGAAGAGGAACAACAGGATGAGAATAAACGTCATGCACCAAGGGTTCCTACAGTTGGACACCAAACTGCCAGAGATGCCCAATAGATCCTCATAGAGGAATGGTTCAGCTAGCCTTTGGCCGTGCAACCACATAATTCACTAATGATAACCCCTCTGCCCTACTCCCCACAACATAAAGCAGTCCCATTGTCAATAAATCTTCCACTTCATTGACACCCACTGCTTGACTTCTACTCCTGTCAAACCATTTACCTGAAGCCACTTGGCAAGTGAGAGGTATCAACGGAGATGACTGTACAAAGGAGACTTGAAATAAAATGGAGGAAAGCAAAATAGAGATACGGAGAGGTATAGGGAGGGTATACCAGAGCTTGAGGCCTTGGCAACCGAAGGAATGACCACTAATGGTGAAGCAATTAACATTGGAAGTGCACAAGAGACCAGAGTTAGAAGGATACAGATATCTTGGAGGGTTGTGGGGCTGGAGAAGATTACAGAGGTTGGGATGGACAAGGCCATGAAGGGAGTCGAAAATTGGAATGAGAAGTTTAAAATCAAGATGCTGCTTGCCCATGAATAAATTATGTAGGTTAGCAAGTTATCAAGGTGATAAGAGAACAGGATTTGCTACAAGTTAAGACAGTTAAGGGTTTTGCATTCAAAGAATGCAGATTTTGTTTCATGAAATCATATACACAAAATGCAAGTGCAAGACTGAGGATAATGTTTTTGAGTATGTTTGTTGAGATCTCATCCAAATGAATTAATCAACATTGTTACAACCAGTCCCTGGGTGAGGTTCCGCCAATTTGTTATGATCCTGGATGAGGTTCCCCAAATTGATATGCTCCCGGTTGGGAAGGATGAACTGGCTCCCTTTGTTATTCAACCCCCTCAGTTGGTTGCAACAAGATTAATTTAAAAAGGATCCCTTCCCTCGTGGATACCTTTTCCCAGTCCAAATATATTTATATTTTAAGAAGAGCCAATTTAACCAGGCTTTCGTGAGTTAAAGAAAGAGTGAGTTTATTAGTTAATAAAACACAAGAAAAAATAATAAAAATGCAATACACATATACACAGATCAGAGATGAGAAGTGAGTCCAGAAACAAATGTTAAAAAAATATACAAGTCAGTCTTTTGGCTTGTCCGCGAAGAGTAGATGGTGAAACGTTGTGGCCGTTAAATTGGGTGATTCTGGTAGAGCGGACTTTGGCAGATAAGCAGTGGGTCTGGAGATTATTGATTCTGCAGGCTAGCTGAAAAGAGTTGTTGTGTTTCCTTTTTGTCTGTGGCTTTGCTGACTGCTAACTTGCTTCCAGCAATCAGAGAGAGGGGACATTTTTAACTGTAAGCGCAGGGATGCCTAGTTGATATTCTTCAGCTGTGACCTTCACATCGCATACCAGGCCTGGAACACCAAAACTAGTGCACAGAGACCAGGGTTGCAGTTGGCTTTTAACGCCTTTTTGTTGTGCATTCCTGGAAGGGAAAAAAACAAACATGTCTTTCACCCAGGTCTGCTTTCTTTTCAACTCACATCATGTCCATAGTCTAGGATATAACTCACAGGACATGGCTTCTGCTGAGATGGTAATCAACCTTCATTATTTCCGCAACCACAGGAGATTACAGTTCAGTTTTTGCATTGTATATTTTCCTTTTAAGTGCCTCCATCTGAAGTAGGCCTTGACACTTTTTTAGGTGCGCATTCCATTCTCTGGACTAGTTAGTCAAGCGTAATCCACATAGGAATTTTCCAGCAAGTGGTTACTTTACAGCCTCAGCCAGCTTTTGTTTGTATGTCCTTTTTTAAAAAAAAACAGGTTTTATTTAAGAGTTCAATATGTCCTTAAGTAATCAGAGCTATGACCCAGTGTCATGACACTATCATTATCTCTATTTTTGTTTTCCCACAATTAATTAAAAACCAAGTTGAACTGTGTCTTGCTGCATCTACAACAATGTGAAATTTAAACTAAACCTTCACAGTGCAAAGCCACCTGATTTCAAAGCTGGTATCAGCAGCTTCCTTTTTCCATCAGTTATTGCATAGTGTCATTTTACTTTTCATGTCTTTATGGGAGATATATATATATGTATAAATATTTTCAGTCGGTGAGCAGGGGCGGGACTGACACACTGATGCATAAAATAACGTGCGATGACATCGGGCGTGTGTACCGACCTCATTACGTTATCTCACGATGTTTCATTCGGCGGGCATGCGCCGGAGTCGGCTGTGTGCCCGCCGATATGCAAACGCCCTATTAAGGCCAATAAGAAAGTAATTAATGTAATTGTTAACGCTGCCCGTCCAACCTTAAGATTGACGGGCAGGCGCAAAGGCCAAGCAGCCTTTACATTTTTTAGGAAACCTCATCCATGAGCTGGATGAGATTTCCTAAAGCTTTTATTAATTAAATTTTTAAAATTTCCTAAATATAAAAACATGTCCCATCCCATGTGACACAGTCACTTGAGATGGGACATGGTTAAATACATTTTTAATCCATTTATTCATTAATTACAATAGCGATTAGATTTCCCTGAGGCAGGCGCGAAAGAGCATTGGCCCCGACTTTCTCTCCTCCCCCCGCCCGCACAGGTAGCGCTGAGCGCTACAACTCGTGTCTTACGCTGGGCGGGCCTTAATTGGCCCACCTACGTAAAATGGTGGCACGGAGCTGATTGTGGGGTGGCGATTGGCTCCGCGGCCGCCCCCACCGAGCCCGCCCGCCGATTGAAAAATTCAGGCCCATATCTCTGACGATGCATCACTTTGTGCCAGTACTTGTGATTTTTCTTTACCAATATTTTACAGCTCTGATCTTCATTTTTGCCCTCCCTGCGCAACTTTAATAGTTACGACCTAGAGTTCCAGCACAATGGAGAGCCTCTCCGTCATGAACATAGCACTTCCCATTTTTGTGGGAGTGGGAATGGGGGTAAGGCATGTTTCGCACATGCACGGTTCACAGAGGCACCTGGCCATTTAAACCATCAGCTGTTTCCACTCAAGCCGGATTTTGGTAGCCCAGGAGTGCAGAACCAGAAGTGTGCAGTGTAGGCGTGGTAAGAACAGGTCTGAACTTTGTGCATTTATTTGAATAGCCAAGGTATACCTTTGGAGAGATGCAGGTACCCCTGCGGAATTAGCTTTACAAATGTCTTCACTATCCCAGAATTGTTTCATGATGAAGTACTTGCATAACAATTATGCAGCTTTAAGGATATATTTTAAAAGACTACATTTTTAAAAATAAGTAAAACTGGAACTTAGGATGGCTCCTCAGAGCTATCAGACAGTTTTGTGAGTTAAATCATCTTATCTCTCAAGAGGACAAAGAGGACAAAGATACCTTTTCTGATATTGACTCACTGTGGTTTCGGTCAGGAGATAAAGGAAACTCCGTCGATATCTCCATTGTAAAAATGCAAATTTGCCTTGTCAAATCTAAAGGATTTGGCCACTTAAAACTGCCACAGGTCAGAGAAGGCTGTTAATTAAATTATCACAATTCCTTATTCGGAGCATGACTTGACACTGATTTGAGGTCACATGATACATTGGGCCATCTTGGCTCCCTGCTAAATATACAGCAGAAATCTCAAACTGCTTTTGAGAGAAATCTTCAGAGATGCAGACAGAATTCCATCAGAGGGAGAGAGGGAGAGACCAACAGGCAAAGCCATTGATTACTGCAACTACTAAAGCAGCAAAGCAACTACCTACAATACCTTGAAAGAGAAAAATAAGCCTCTGTCTCCCCTCCATTCTGCTCCATCTTCAAGCTTACCTGTGAAAACAGCCTCCGGGCAGATCAACTCTAAGAACCACCACAACTACTGAGAATTCTCTTCATGTTCATCTTTACTTCAACTAAAGTAATAGTTCGACAATGAAACATCAGGCCTATACCAAAACAGAGACTGACTTAAATTCCATTTTTATATGTGTTTTACCTTCAACTGTATCTAGTTTTTATGTGCGCAATAGTGTGGCTGAGTCATGTGAGTGAGACATTATGGGTTCACTTTTGCCCTTGACAGGCGGGCGGGCAGCCGATCACCACCGCCAAAATGGGACCCGCTGCCATTTTGCGCGGGTGGGCCAATTAAGGCCTGCCCAGCGTGACACCCAACGGGAAGCGCTATGCGCTTCCTGTGTGGGCGGGGGGTGATTCTCCAACTGCGAGAATGCGCTCTTTCATGCACATAATCTCCCTAAGGCTAAGTGGTGTCTCAAGGAGATCACTGAAAGGCTGTGAAAGTTGAAAAATAGAAAAATAAAAAAGTCATTAATGTGTCCCCCTCATGTAAAAATGTCACACGAGATGGGACATGTTAATAAAGTACACAAAAACTTTAATAAACTTTTTAAAATCCAAACTCAAACCTCATCCCGCCGGTGGATGAGGTTTGTTAAGAATCACTTACCTGCCTGCCCATTGGGCCTGTGTGCCGAGCTGAAGGTCGCACGGGCCCCTCAAAATCCTCATCAGTTGGTGACTTAGTGGCCTTAACGAGGCCTTTAATTAATGGCGGGCCCGCGTCGCGCTGCATAGTGCGCCCACCGACTGAAATATTGCGATGCCGCGCGCTGACGTCGGGACGCTCGCGCGACATTTTAAGCGCTGACGTGCAGGCTCTGCCGCCCGCACATCAGCCAGAAAATTCAGCCCTATGTTTTTATCAACCTCTGGGGCAAGTGTGTGACAAATAAACTAACCTTCTTCATCTTTAAAATACGAAAGCTGGGTTATTTAAATTGACTGAGATGAACACTTTAATCACAGAAAATGGTTCACCTTCAAGGACTAAGAACATTCGGAAGAATTTGTATTCTAAAAGACATTGTTACTTAAAGGGTTAATAGAAGAACTCTGATTGCTTTTCTTGGAAGAGACATCCATTTACAAGAAAAGGGCATTAAGCAGTTGTAAAGAAGCTGGAGACCTCTTGGCCCTGGTAGATTGTGCACAAAAGGGGTCACATGATCATTTATGGCTTTGAGAAAAAATAACATGCCTGGAACTGTGTTTAAAAGTTGGTTTTTGGTTTTGCTTTGAGATCAACTGCTTGAGAAGGAAGACAGCAGCCATTTTGCAGTCCAGAACCAGTTCACAACTGGAAGTGAATATAAGCTGCAACAAAGTGGCTCTACGAGCTGGGAGAACCTGCGAGTGTTCCTTGAGTCCACCTGAAAAGTGGTGCAGGACTCATTTCGCAGATCAGTGCTGATAGACCAACCGCATAACCCGGATGCCATTTCAAGTAGTCCACCATCTTCCCTTTTCCCTTGAATCCCCATTGACTTTTAACCTTTGGCAGCATTCCTCTATTATTTTTTGGGGTGTGTGTGCGTGTGTATGTGACTTGGGGTCTATCGAAAGAGTATTCAGTATACTTTCATATTTCAAACTGTATTTTAATAAGCTTTGCCTTTCTATTTGACAAGACTGGTTTTATAATAAGCTAATAAGTTTGTTGTTTATTGAAAGAAGTCTGTTTAAAGTCTCTTTTATTCTGGGTACCAGTTGCAAAGGTAAGCAATTGGCCACTTTGGTGTGGGAATCAAACTCTTAAGCTAATAGTGCGACCTGTGGAGTAGTGGGGCCAGCATAACTGCGCACTGCTCCCATCCCGGTCGTAACATGATTCAATCACCCTGACAGTCATAAAATACATATATCCACATACAAATATATGGGCAATAAAAGATAACACCTTAAAAGTGTCCACGACAATTGCCACAAACTCAATACTGACTGTTTTACCTTAAGCCAAGGGAGTAGCCAGGTGGGGCTGGCAGTGCAAATTTTTTTGCCCTACTGACTTGTGCATGCAGGTGCCAGGAAGAACTTGGTGCTTGAGAAGGGCATATTGTGCTTCGTGTTAAGGATGATAGAAGATGGGCATGGCACCCTAGCGCACAGAGGCCAAAGAAGCCAGTTATGTGAGCAGCTGGAGACTAGAGGTCAGGAGGAAGTGATTATGGCCTGCGCAGCAAGAATGAGGAGGAGGAGAGACAGGACAAAAAGGTTCTGCCCTGTGGGAATGCGTGCAGACCTAGGAGATCACACCTCAATATGACAGAGAACCAGTACCAAAAGTGACTGAGGTTAAGGCATGAGTTAGCAACAGCCATCCATTGCAGGAACAGAAGAAACTTGAGCCATTGACCCCCATGGCATTCCAGTAGCTGTAAAGGGAACCATCACTCTCAATTTTTTAGCCTCAGGCTCTTTCCAAGGCTCATCGGGTGACCTATCTGGTATATCCTAGTCAGAAGCACACAGCTGCATTAAGGCTGTATCTAATGCCGTGTTTGCTCATGTGGGCGAATCACATTAATTTCCCTGTAGATTTGGCATCTCAGATACAGAGAACCAAGACCTTTGTCCAATTAGCAGGCTTCCCTCAGGTGCAGGGTGTCATTGACTGAACACATGTTGACATAAAGGCCCCAACTCAGTATGCGGACACCTTTGTCAACCGAAAGTCCTTTCACTCACTCAATATCCAGATGTTTGTGAGCACAACAAATTCTCCTTCAAGTGTGTGCAAGGCTGCCTGGCAGCTGCTACAACTCCTTCATACCAAGGAGTTCCCAACTCCCTCAGATATTTCAGCTACCTACAACAGACCCCTTAAGGACTTGGATAATGACCCTTTTAGAAACCCAAAAATGGAGGCAGAGCGCAACTTCAACAGGAGCCATGTATTCACTAGGAGTACCAGCGAGCAGGCAAATGGCATTTTAAAGATGCACTTCAGGTGGTGCGATTGCTCAGGTGGAGCTCTGCAATATGCCCCAGCAAGGGTGTCAAGAATAGTAATGGTGTGCTGTATGTTGCATAACATTTTGCAGCAGAGGGGCATACAACTCAATGTTGATTAGGCCAAGGGCAGAGCACCAACCTCTGAGAAGGAAGTAGATGAGGAAGATGAGGGGGGAAGGGGATGCTCCTGTCCATTTTGATGATTCAGAACTGGATGAGGAGACTGCCAATGGCAGAGCGGCAGGAAGCATGGACAAGTAATCAGGGCTCACTCTGTGCAGGAGCGGGTCATCGCTAGACCATTCATTGTACAAAATAGATTCACATAAGATCCTCTGATCTCACAATTGCCATCAGCCAGTCCTTGGTGAGCAATTTCCACCTAAAGCTTTCACCTTGTACCTTGATGCTTCAATTACTCAAAGGAATGCTCATCCCCTACAATGGAGAGAATCAATGAGTTGGACTCAGTCACATTCATATGACTGAAACCCTCACCATCATAACCATGAGCCTCATTATATTGGAAACACACATGGTAATAAGACATTCACATCCTGGCCCCCTCACAAGAACCCCATGCAGTGGCTATAAATAAGGTATCAGTGCTGCCACCTTGCCCATAATCAAACCATGCTTACAATACTGAGAATGAAAGGACTTAAGATTTTAAATATGCTGATAAGATTGTATTTTCCAGCATACATGCAGATAAGGCATATTGGCAGGACGAGCCCATAACTGTGCAACTACAGCTGTTTGAAAAACCTTGCACACCATCTATTCCAGCCAATAGGCCAGTTTCTGATGTGGGTGCCACATACAGCATCCCAGGCTTCCATAAACCTCTGCTTTCCTCACAAAGCTGGTTGCTGGTGTGACACCTGGAAGGCAAATGCAGCCAAAGTAGTGGGGACAGCAGAGAGCAATATGACCGGGAGCAGAAACGGCCTCTCAAGCTGCGATGGCAACACATAGGCCAATGTGTAACACTGCAGTGCAGGTGAGTGCCTTGCACTCAGTATCATGTTTAAGATGTTCCTGCTGCACAGCATCTGTTTGTGGAGTCTGATCATTGAGCTTCCCTTAAAGTCAAGCTTAAATGGACAATGAAAGATATAAGGAGCAACTCAGTGCTTGAGCCTTTGACCTCAGGATTCTTCTGTGATACAGCAGAGAAGGAAAAAGCCCTCCAATGCATCATAAATCAGACAGCAACATTGTTCCTGATGGCATTGCCACAGGATGGACCTTAGCATGCTGTCCACTTTATGACTGGTAAGAACCCCCTTCATAATATTACCATTCTTCTGGAGCTCTGAAGTGTACAAACACACATAGAGTTATGTACAAGTGTAAGGAAACATATTCAAGAGTTCTCAAATGCGATATATGCAACATGAAAAGTGTAACCTCAGTGAACCCTTTAGTGCTCCCAATGCGAGATGGTGCCCTGCACTCTCGCACCCTCCGACAAAGTTCCCCCTGTGTTGCCTCACAGTAGGTGGAGGCAGGCTGCTCATTTCTCAGTCTGTACAGCAATGAGGAGGGCAGTGGCCTGCCCTGTTGTTCAGGCACCCACTGAGGACATCCTTCGACTGAGCCTCTGCATTTCTGCATGGGTAGCTGTGGTCACTGGCATCTGTGGAGCAGCTGAGGCCTCTGGTGGAAGGGCTGGTGAGGTGGAGAAGATGATGTGTTGAGAAGCTCTCGGTACCTTCACCATCCTCAGTGACCTCCACAGCCCTGGGTTGGTCTTCAGATGGGGTTGATGGGGCTGGCTGCTGGTGCACAGCAGTCCATTCCAGCAACCGCTGTGACAAAAGTGCGACTGTCCTGTTAAGGCTAACCAGCTCCTTATCTATTCCATGGATGTCAGTGCTCATTCTCTGGGCAGACTGATCCAGGTTAGTGAGGGAGGCTTGCCCCTTTCCTGGCTGAGATGCTGCTCTTGCATCCACTCGGAGTGCTGCTGCATGTGTCTCTCCCTGAGATTGGCCAATCTCTCACGGTCAGAGCTCATGCGGTTGAGCCCACGGCCCAATGTGGAGCTCATGACTCGATGGACTCCTCCATTCACAATCCTATGGCTCCCACTGCCTTAGGGAACTCTGCCAGATGTTCACACATCTGTTGCTGATTGTCCAAATACTGTGCTCCAACTGGTGAATCTTGATGCTGCACATTCCTGCCCACTGGAGCATCATCGTGACTTTCCTCCCTCCTCCAAGGGGGACTGAGCACAGATGCCTCTGACTCTGAACCTCCTCCTGCACTCTGGTGCTGTACCCTTCACCCTGTGCCAATGACTCCACACCCACACTACATCTTTCCGGTGACGTGGTATCTGAGTTAGTGGAGTGTGAGCTAGTCAGGTGCGATACTGCCTCCTTGGATGTCTTTTCCTCCTCTTGTTACCCGAGGAGTGAGGTGGCCTGGTTAGTGGGTGGTGGGGGTTGGGCAGGGTGGGGGGTGTTTGTGGGGTGGTGGTGAGCAAGCTGAGCTGGCACCTGTCCGAGACAGAAAATAAGATATTTTGCTATGGCGCTTCTCATTGTGAAAGCATGCTCAGATGCACACCATTGCCTTTAACCATGATCGCACTGCCCATATGACACAACTCCACCCTTGCACTCCCTCTCATGCCAGCGTCCCATTGTGCTCAGGGAACTGACATCATGACCCACTCCCGCTGTGGGCCATCACCTTAGCATTTAGCCCCCTTTTAGACTGGAATGACAGCATGAACTTATTTTAGCCTGATATATAGTGCGTGCAGCAATATTTCGCTTCACTGTGTCTGTGCATCACAGTACTCATTCATTTTGTTATTTGTGCATCTGCAAAAAGCTGCTTATACATAACAAGCCTCAATGTTGAAGCTTGTGACAGGTCTTCCACCTTAACTGCAGCATGCAGATATGACCCTTCCCTTGAAGCTCTGTGTGGGTGAGCCAAGCTGCTCACATTGCTGGATCACAGCAGGTCACGTCTTGTCAGGACCAACATGAAAGGTACATGTCAGTACTCACCTGGAAAAAGGCCTGGGATAGCTTGTAGAGAGTGGAAGATGGAGGCCTCCAGTGACTGTGGACCCTGGAATACCACATGCAACAGTGTATGAGTGGAGCCTCAACCACTTCAATCTTTATGCTGCAGGAGTCTCCAGGATGTGGATCTTCACACTGCAGGAGCTCCCAGGATGTGGATCTTCATACTGCAGGAGCTCCCAGGATGTGGATCTTCACACTGCGGGAACTCCCAGGATGTGGGTCTTCACACTGCAGGAGCTCCCAGGATGTGGATCTTCACACTGCAGGAGCTCCCAGGATGTGGATCTTCACACTGCGGGAACTCCCAGGATGTGGGTCTTCACACTGCAGGAGCTCCCAGGATGTGGATCTTCATACTGCAGGAGCTCCCAGGATGTGGATCTTCACACTGCAGGAGCTCCCAGGATGTGGATCTTCACACTGCAGGAGCTCCCAGGATGTGGATCTTCACAATGTGGGAGTTCCAGGATGTGATCTTCACACTGTGGGAGCTTCCAGGATGTAGATCTTCACAATGTGGGAACTCCCAGGATGTGGGTCTTCACACTGCAGGTGGACGGTTGGATGAGGTATTATTGGGAGGCAATGGTCTGTGCTGAGGATGGGGGTGGGATGTGATGGGGAGGAGCGGAATGAAAAGATGGGGTGGGTGTATAGGTCTAGAGGGGGACGGGGATGTTGGGGGTGATAAGGGGGAGAGAGAGATGCTGTGAGGTCGTGGATTGGCTGAGCTTGTATGGAGTGGGAGGGTGGGAAGGGCCATGATGGAATGCAGGTGGGTGGCGGGGGGGTGGGTGCAGGAGTGAACAGGCATAGAGGGGAAGAGGGGAAAGGGCTTCAGAGGGAGGGGCCCATGGTGTCAACTGATGAGCCCTGGGGAGGCACACTGAAGGAATTGTTGAAAGGAAGGGATGGTGAGTGTTAGAAGGTCAGTGGGAGTTGTTAGGGTGTGAAGGTAAGGTTCCTGCAATGATGGATGAAGGGGCACTGAGGGATGTTGGAGAGGACACAGAAGTAAAACTGGATTCTGAGGGTTGGAAGGTTGAGAGGGGTGGAATGTCTATTGTCATGGGTGTGGGCTCCTAGGCAAGGTAGGCGACATGGAATTTAATTCAGCTACACAGGATGGAGGGAGATGGGGGAGGGTTGTAGGATCACTGTGAGTAAGTCAAAGGTCACATTAGGATGGTCAATGCTATGAGGGTGGGGGGCAGGGGGTGGGGTGGCGGAGAATGTGGTCACGGGGGGAGATTGGAAGGTGTTGGGCTCCATCTGGAAAGTCACTTATACCATGGCGGCCTTGTAACTCTCTAGAGCCTCGAGCGGCTATCTCGAGATGCTGCATGGGAGTTGGGTCATCAGGGGTGGGCAGCGCGGCAGGTCAGCTCAACTGGGCAACTGAAGGCGAACCCCAGCATGTAATACTGACAATGCCCAGGCATTTCAACAGATGAGCGCGTGAAGGGCAAAGGCTCAGCGTGTATGGGAGACTTCTTGCAAATGGCTCTCAAGGGCCCCAGCAAAGTTCCTTGTCTTCCTGCACATGCCTGATTCCGGGGGACGTAGAACCAGCCTGGGGTGTCCCCCTGAAGGGCGGGGGATGGGAGGTGCACACAGGCTTAATGACTACAAATTGCAATTAAACCACATCAAACCTCATTAGAGTGTAAGTGTGGTCTATTTACAAGAGTGTCATAAAATAAACAATCATAATGCACCTGTGGAACAACATGTGAAATCATATCTTCTTAACCTTTCATCCCCTACCACTTCTTCTAGGTGGTTCCCTGACATCCACATCAGGGGTGGAGGCAGCCTGCTGACTAATTTGCCCTTTTGTCTTGGGTGACCTTGGCAGGCGTCCTCTGGAGACCCAAGGATTGTAGGGCCCTGGCTTACTGCAGTCACAGAGGATGAAGCTGACGGGGTCACAGATAAGGGGGATTCCAAAGGGCCGGACACCTCAGAGATTCCTGAGTGAAAGTCCTGGGGGTGTCCAACAGCCACTCCTCCTCCCTTTGCGTGCCTGAGAGCCTCTGCCTGACTCCTTGAGGAGAAGGAGCATCTGGAGAGAGGTCGGGGTGCTCCGTCCCCCTCTCACGTAGCCACAGCAAGATCTCACCCATGGTTACAGCGATGGAGTGCAGGTCTGTGCGCATCTCTGATAGAAACTGGGCCATGTGATTGATGCACTGTAGTTGGTCCTCAAAGGTTCTGGGGCAGCACCTTCCAGGGTGGTGAGCCCATGCGGATAGAAGGATAGGCTCAGAGAGGCATGTCAATAGTGGTGCTTGCCAGTGCTCTGAACACCTAACCCCTATCCCCCACCACCAGGCAGCATGTGTGGAAGGGTCAGGAAACCTCAGCGGCCTCTCCACCTGCAGACTAGGTGGAGTGCAGTGGGGCTATGAGGCATCATCTTATCATGTTCAGTAGCTCTTCCATGCATGGGCTGCATGGATAGTGCCCTTGCGACTGAGACCCACATCCCCTCTACCACTCAGTGAGGTGAGTGTAAACAGTTGAGGGTTCAATTACCTCACGGATGAGGTTATTCATCTGTTTCCGGCATTTCACGGCAGTCCTCCATTGGAGGCCCTGGGCACTGATCATCCTAGCAACTTCCTTGGTCACATGGCTCAGGCTCCTCCTTCCATCCTTTGGATACAGGATGGCCTTTGTGGCCTCCACTGCATTGAGGATCACTTCAAGGGAAGCGCCATTGAATTGGAGTCTGGAGCACCCTGGGACTGGCTGGCCATCTCCTCCTTCAGTGGTGGGTATGTGGCTAAGAAGTTGATGTCCGGGCACCTTTTAAATATGGCGCCTGGCCCAGCACGCGATACACTGGGAAATGCCCGACTGCATAATTAATTAGGAAAGCATTGTGGAATTTGGCACAAATTCCCACCGGCCTCTGCAGGGGGAAACAATCTTTGTTCCCGCCACCCCCTCACCCCCGCAACACCACACTACGGGACTTGGACATCAAATGGAAAATCCTGGCCTATATAAATGAAAGTTAGTCTTTTTTTCTTTCTTGTTCTTCTTCCTATGCACTTAATATGCATCATGTACTTTCCGCTCGCCCATTACATGCTTTGAAGTAAACGCCTACTACCTACCTACTCCTTGTGTTTTGGAAACATAACACTTTATGGAAGACAAACTGCCCTAGTGTTCCTGACAGTCTGTAACTTATTCTCACTATATGAGATGGGTTTCTCAAATCTCTCACCACAGAAGAAAAGGGACCCAAAGTGGCCTGCCTACCTGGAGACTAGATGGACTGCAGTGGGGCTATGAGGCATCACCTTATCATGTTCAGTGGCTCTTTTATGCGTGGACTGCATGAATGGTGCCTTGCCAGTGAGGCCCATGTGCCCTCTACCATTCAGTAGGCTGAGTATTTAAGTAATATGCTTCTTGTTTATTAGGAAGAATGAAAGAGAAGCATATTATCTAAATAGTGAGAGATTGCAGAGCTCTGAGATGCAGAGAGACCTGGGTGTCCTAGTGCAGGAATCGCAAAAGGCTAGTATGCAGGTATAGCAAGTAATTAGGAAAGCTAATAGGATATTATCATTTATTGCAAGGAGAATTGAATACAAAAGTAGGGAGGTTATCCTTCAGTTGTACAGGGCACCAGTGAGACCACATCTGGAGTACTGTACACAGTATTGGTCACCTTATTTAAGGAAGGATGTAAATGCGTTGGAAGCAGTTCAGAGAAAGTTTACCAGACTAATCCTAGAATGGGTGGATTGTCTTATGAGGAAAGGTTGGACAGACTAGGCTTGTATCCGCTGGAGTTTAGAAGGGAAAGAGGTGACTTGATTGAAATATATAAGATCCTGACAGGTCCTGACAGGTTGGATGTGGAGAGGATGTTTCCTCTTGTGGAAGAATCTAGAACTCGCGGTCATTGTTTAAAATAAGGCGTCGGCCATTTAAGACGGAGATGAGGCAAAGAAACATTTCTCTCAGAGGGTCGCGAGTTTTTGGAACTCTCTTCCTTAAAAGGCAGTGGAAGCAGAAACTTTGAATATTTTTAAGGCAGAGGTGGATAGATTCTTGATGAGCAAGGTGGTGATAGGTTATCGAGGGTAGGTAGCATGCAGATTTCAGGTAATTATCAGATTAGCCATGATCTTATTAAATGGCAGAGCAGGCTAGAGGGGCTGAATGGTCTACTGCTCCTTCTTCATATGTAAAACATCCCTTATTTAAATGTTCTTACAAATATAGTGGAATAAACAAATCATGTTAATGGAATATAGAGCAAGCAGGACTTGAACACTCAAGGAATAAGTGGGAAATTGGGAAAAAGGTCCATTTATTATTATTGTCATGCAATCACCATCTGGTGTTTGGCTCAAGGAGCAACTTTCACACAATACCCTGAAATATTTATATTATAATGGAAACTGATAGATAGTTGTACAGATAATGTATTTAAATACATGCACGTTATAATGAGATTACACATTGCCCAAATACTGAGAATAGCATTGTGAGATCATAATACTGAGACTGGCATTTAAATATCAAGAAGGAATTTTCTGATATTATGAGATTATTGAGTTCAAAACAAAAGTTTTTTTTCATTGCCAGCAATAGTGAATTAAATATAAAATGGAAGATTGAAGTTTACAGTAGGCAATGTTATTCTTTGAAGATTATTGTACAAATATTAAACTACTAGCAATGAAGGTGCTGACCCATTTAAAATAAACAGCGTATGTCCCTATAAAATTAATGGAGAGAAGAATTTGATATGAATGTGTTAAGCATACATACGATAAAGATGCTAAAATTAATTTCCAGGCTTTATTTTCTCAAAACACAGAATCACCATGGACTTCAGACAAAGGTTCAAAGAAGATAACACATCTAAGAGGTTAGCTCTGCTTAATTAGGAGAATGTGTTGAATGCTTGCTTCATGCTATTGTTAATTACCTCAACACGAATTTCAATAAGAAAGAATTGAATATCTTTAATAAAAGCATAATTCAGTTTAGAACGTAAAGTAATATGGAACAACTAAAGGTAGTTTAGTCCCTTAATCTGGGTCTCTCTAGCATACGATGTACAATTACCACCGTCAAGGACTCGTACCTAAAATTTCCTACCCTAAGGGAGCTATATAACCAGAAGTAATTCTTCTGAAAGGTAGGAATGTTTGAAATTTCCCTTTGACCTCCAAAAGTTAATCAAACAAAACTCTAGGATAAGATTCTAACATTATATTATACATAATTCAAATTGGCTTAATTTGTATTCCACTGGTGATATTGCCTTAGGTCCCACAGGACCAGAATCATAGTGTTCCATGGTGTATTTGATCAGTTATATCTGTACTTGTCTTTATAACCTTCAATCCCTTTAATAGTTAGACATTGTCAAGGTCCTTTCCAAGGGAGTTAATCAATGTAGCACTAATTACTTCTCATGGAAGTTTGTTCCCCAGATTGAAAGCTTTTGGATTTCCTCAAGATTTTGTATTTTGTATTTAACTTCAAACTTATTCTCTAAATCTACACAGAGTTAAAATGGGGAGATGATCATTGCCAGGGAACAAAATGAGGCATTAATTTGCTATACCCATTTTTTGCACTGTCTCAGGCTCTAGGTGCCGAACGTTATATAGTGTTCTAAATGTCATCTTCCAATAATTTATAAAGGGTTAAAATAAATCAAGTCAACAATAGGATTTGCCACCGAAATTCAGCCCCATAGTGCCCGGTTTTTCAGTACTGTGGGTGCTATTTTGCCTCCAAAATGGTGTCCATGGTGCACGTGAGATGTATACATCTGGTACTAGATATACCAGTTGCCATTTTGGTGAGGGCATTGGCATACGTGCAAGGATGATCCATCGGAGTATGCAGTGTAGGCAGATCCTGGTACCAATTAGCATGTAATGGTCATTTGATGCCAGCGCTGTCACTTTGGAACCCAATGCTCCATTTAGCTTGCCGCGGACAGCTCAGGAGCTGTTCAGCAGCAGGAAGGACCAGTGCTATTTAAAGGACTAGTTTCTAACTGATCTCTACTGCCTCACTGTGATAGTAGAAGTGTTTGGTAGTGTCTTGAGTTGTTGTAAAGTTGCTGAAGTCTACAGGAAGTGATGTGGCTGAAGGACTTTGCCCCGATTTCAAGAATTCTGCACAAACCATTGTTCTCAGACATTGGTGCAGGAGTTTGCAGCCCCTTTGGCCTACAAGCATGACATGGAGAATGTGCAAAGGTGATATAAAGCAGGAAAAGCTGCTGGGAAAGGGGTGGGGAGGCGGAGAAGGAGAAAAAGGGCTCTTAGCAGGAGGCTATATGGTCACAGAATGTGCAGGGAGAAATTCTCCCTGCTGTTTCAGGGTGTTTCAGTTGTCTCCACTTTATTAAGGAAGTGCTCGGTGAAATCCACCACCCGATGCAGCCACAACTGTAGCTTCAAAGCTGGGCGAGGACAGCATTGTCAATGTCTGTGTAGGTGACTGTGATAATGAACTTTTATGTACCTGACTTCTTCCAGGTTGGCACAGTTTACTGTTGCCTAAGAGAGTTCACTGAGTCTCCGTATTCCAAGAGAGCCGAATACATTTCTTTCTGTCATGCCAGAGAGATGCAAGTGGAGTGAACATGTGGTTTCACAAGGATTGTAGGCTATCCCATGTTACAAGGTGTACACATGTTGCTTTGTGGGTGCTACATGTCAACTCTAAAATGTACCACAACTGGAAGGGATGCAGTCCCTCAATGTCCATCCGATGCGCAACCATATGCAGATGGTTTCACCCTGCAGCAATCTGCTGTACCATCTATATTTGAGCCACCGCGACAAACCAGAGGGTGGTTGCTGGGTGACAAGGTTGACCCACTGACCATGTGGCTCATGATTCTAGCATACAATTAACACATGTGGGCAGCATGCATACAATGGAAGTCATGCAACTATGTGAATTTGATCTAGCAGACCGCTGGCATACTTAAATAATGCTTCCATTGCCTAGGCATTCTACAGAAGCTTTGCAATACTAGGCAAAGTGCATGCCAAGGTTTTTCATTGTCTGCTGCACGCTCCACAACCTATCCATTCTGAAGACACAGATATATGGCAACCAACTGAGGAGGAGCAGGAAGTGAACAGGCAAAAAATATTGTATTGTTATAATCATATAAAGGCACCAATCGCTTGTAAGTGATTGGGTAAACACATCATGGGCCCATTTATTTAGACTAGGCACATAAGAACAGCTATGCAAAGGTGTAAAGCTAGAAGACAAAAGCAGCACAGCTGTCTGGCTATGCTTTGTTCAAAAGCAAAAGTGAAACTAAAACTGGATCGCATGGCACACTTCCCTTCTGGTGATGTCATGTTGCAATCCCTTAAAGGCATATTACAACAAACAGCACTGCCCCCTTCAGGTTGTTGTGATTGATTCATTTCACTGTGGTTCCAGTGAACTCAACCCCAATTCCTCATACACCCACAATTCCACACCATTCTATCTCTCTGTTCCTAACTTCCATGACATCCTCTTGGCCATAATATTAAAGTAAAACCACCCCAAAACAAACATTCCAAATCAAATTTATAAATCAAATCATGCCACATTGCATACAGAAGTCAACTATTCACCTTTGTACATTCCCTTTGTACCTGTCTTGCAAGAACCTTTACCTGTGTTCGTACTCCGATGCAGTTCTATTCCAGTGGCTGCAGTATGGCTGGTGGAAGGCTGCTGACTTTCAGTGGAGGAGGCCACAGGTGACCTTGCAAGACAACATTGAGCAATTCTGGCCGTAGAAGGCCTGAGTTCAGATTGTACCGCCTCAACGTGGGTGACACCGTCTGGGCTGGCTGGCTGACAGGCAGCAGCAAGGGCGCTGGCATGCTGGCAGTAGTGGGAGGCTGATCTCTACTGCCACTCCCCCAGCAATTTGTCCTCTGTTAGAATACAAATTTCTGAACTACTGTGGTGCCCTATAAACCCCTTTGAACACTAGTATCCATTGTTATGGCGCCAGCACATTGAGCTTGCACGATTTCAGTTGGAGCTTCTAAGACAGCGCCAAGTTATTGTGTGACTTCTGCATGTTCTGCGATAGAAGCTGAGACATGCGCCATCAGAAATTCCATCAGGGATAGATCCGCCAAATGTTCTCATGGATTTGGCCACCAATTCCACACTGAAGAGATGGACTCCAAGATCTGTTCAAAGCCCTGCACCAAGTTGGTGAATGACTCCTCCATGCTGCTTCCAAGCTGTAACTAGTCGGGTGCCACAGGGTTTGGTCCTTGGGCCCCAACTATTTACAATCTATATTAATGACTTGGATTGAGGGATAGAAGACACTATAGCTAAGTTTGCAGATGACACCAAAATAGATGGGAAAGAAAGTAATGAAGAAATAAGAAATTTACAAATGGATATGGACAGGTTAAGTGAATGGGCCAAAATTTGGCTGATGGAGTTTAAGGTGGATAAGTGTGAGGTTATCCATTTTCGTCAGAAGAATAAAAAGGCGACTTATTATTTAAATGGAGAAAAACTTCAGAATGCTTCAATGCAGAGGGATCTGGGTGTCCTCGTGCAAGAATCACTGAAAGCTAGTATGCAGGTACAGCAGGTAATAAGGAAGGCAAATGGAATTTTGGCATTTATTGCTAAAGGAATAGAGTATAAAAATAGGGAAGTGTTGTTGCAACTGTTAAAAGGCATTGGTGAGAACAGACATGGAGTACTGTGCTCAGTTTTGGTCCCCTTACTTAAGGAAGGATGTAGTTACACTGGAGGCGGTTCAGAGGAGGTTCGCTAGATTGATTCCAGAGATGTGGGGCTTGTCTTATGAGGAGAGATTGAGCAGTTTAGGCCTATACTCGCTAGAGTTTAGAAGGATGAGAGGAGATCTAATTGAGGTATATAAGATGGTAAAGGGGATGGACAAAGTAGAGGTGGAGCAGATGTTTCCCCTTCTGGGGCATTCTAGAACAAGAGGCCATAGTATTAGGTTAAGGGGTGGTAGATTTAAATCAGAGATGAGGAGGAATTACTTTTCTCAAAAGGGTCGTGAATCTGTGGAATTCACTACCTCAGAGTGCAGTGGATGCCAGGACGCTTAATAAATTTAAGGAGGAGATAGACAGATTTTTAATTAGTAATGGGTTGAAAAGATATGGGGAGAGGGTGGGAAATTGGAGTTGAGGCCGAAATGAGATCAGCCATGATCGTAATGAATGGCGAGGCTGGCTCGAGGGGCTGAATTGCCTGCTCCTGCTCCTAGTTCTTATGTTCCAATTAACTGCAAGTTTTCTGACAGGCCTGCTAATGAACCAAGAATTTCAGTGTGCACCAGCTTTCTTCTGAAGGTTGTCCCATTGAAGTCTTCATCTGAGTTGTTTGCAGCAGAACCCATCTGTGACCTTATCTTCCAATGACCTGGCACCTTTGCCATCATTTTCCCCAGTCCTAGCTGCATGTCCACTATTTCACTAAGTGCAGAGTCCGCCATTAGGCTACCCTCTGTAATATGCACAGCATCTGAAGTGGTTGGCCAACAAGTGACAGAGTTTCCTCTTCATCACTGTCTTCCCACTCTTCCACTTCTACTACTGCCTAGCCAGGTGATAGTTCATGGGTATGTGACAGGAGAGAGGCAAAAGAGTAGGGTTGCAGTGAGAGGAGGTCGCTTGCGAGGGGGTACGGAAAAGCAAGAGTTGCATGTTTATATCTGCAGCTCTTAAATTAGAAGAGATTGTGGAGTGATGGGGAAATGGAATATGAGAAGAAGGGTGTGGTATGACCATACAGCCAACTTCTATTGTTTCAGCTATGCCACTGACCAGACCCCAATCATGACTGCTCCAATAATGGTGAACACGGGTCTGGATTTTCACCGAGTTGTGGAGGCTCCGTGATGTATCCAAAATGGTGGATGGGCCCTGGATCCAGAGGCCCAGCCCCCATATCCAGCAGGAACCATTTTCACCGATAGGGGAAAGGGGGTGGGAAATGACCCCCAAATGTGGGAAACGTAAAATCAGCTTTGAGTTCAACAGACCCCAGTTTCACTGCAGCAAGGGTTTCATCCCTCAATGTGGGAGTTCTGAACCTTTAGAATAGTTGTAAGTACTCCAGAAGAGCAGATAAGGTATGGAGAACTGTCAAGCTGTCAAGTTATTTAAGTGACCAGCCCTTTAAAAATTGTGGAAAAAAAGCTGTCTGCCTGTGACTGTGTGAGTTGAAAACAATCTGTTTCAGAGGTTTAAATAGCTGTTTGTTAACATAACCCTAAATACTATCATTATAGCATTATTAATGCTTGGGTGTTTCCATAGCCTATAATTATCACTGTGGGAGGGGTGGGGGGTGGTTGGTAGTAAGTTCACAGTTTGATTGACAGCTCATAGATGTTATCAAAATATGTTCTGTCTTTGACCTGGGACTATGAATACACGTCTGTTTGTTTTGATAAGGGACTAAGTACCTGGGGGGGAGTTAAATGTTTTAAATGGGCTTTCATGACTTGGAGTTTCTTTTTTACTGTGCAGTGAAGTCTGTAATAGATATTTAGAAGTTTATTCTATTTTGTCTCAGCATGATTCCCCCATCACCACACCACCATCCCCACCAACCCCTCGGTTCAAAGATCCCACCATTTGGAGTATTTCCTCATAATGTTGGTGCAGCTAGTCAGGAAATTTCCTGACTCCCACTCCCTCAGCAGTGAAAATCCAGGCTATAATCTCTTCTTTGGGGATGAGGATATTCAGCAGTGCCTGACTTCTCCCTGTTAGTTCTGATGCTACCCCTTGTGTGCCACCTTGTCCTGCACAAGAGAAGGAAATATATCAGTGATACCGATTTTTTATTTGCACCCAAGGCAGTGACAACATTAGTCAGTGTATAACTGAGATGAGAAAATTAGCTAAATCATGTGAATTTAGGGAGTGTGAAGAATCACTCATCTTAGATAGAATAATTTGCAGGATTGCAAATGACTCCTTAAGAGAATAGCTTTTGAGAGAACTTGATTTCGCGTTGGAGAAAGCAATACATATCTGCGGACTGGCAGAGACAATGAAATGCCAGATTAAACAGATGACAGAAGATGATGAGCTGCACACAGTTAAGCAGTTAGATGCAGTTAAACAGAATCAGTCCCAGGAAAGAACAGAGACAGCCTTAAGGTAAAAAGAACAAAATTGCTATTAAAACATTTAAATGCAACTGATGCAGAACAGAGAACTTACCACGTAATTGTCCAACCTAGGGAAAGCAGTCTAAGAACTGTGATAAACTAAATCACTTTGTTAAGATGTGTAAATCGAAGAAAGTGCACACAATTGCAGATGATGACACAGACAGTGAAACTAAACTTTTTGTTGGTGCAGTAACAACAAATTCCAAAGATGATGAATGGGAGGTTGATTTAAAAATTGCCAACATGATGCCAATTTTCAAGCTTGACACAAGTGCACAGCAAATGTCATTCCCATAAGCCTGTATCGTAAGATAAGCAAAGAAAAACAGGTAACTAAAACAAAGTGAAGCAGTCCACTTATATAAGTGAAAACATTGCGGTAGAAGTCAAGTACACACTTAAAGTGAACTACAAAAAAAGCACACATAGTCTCAAGCACTTCCATTCATAGTGATGAAAACTGATGCAAAACCCATTCTTGGAATCAAAGCTTATGAAAATCTGAAGCTAATCAGGAGAATGATGATTGTCACCACTGATGACATCCTGAGCGAGTATAAAGATGTGTACCAGGGGATCGTTGCCTAAAAGGAGAACACATCATCAAGACTGACAAAACTGTGACACCTAAAATACACCCACCCAGGAAAATACCAGTAATGCTAGACACCGACTGAAAGCAGAGTTGGACAGAATGGAGAAACTTCACATCATCAAGAAAATTGAAGAACCGACAAAGTGAGTTAATCCAATTGTAGTTGTGCAAAAATCAGATAGGAATCTGTGAGTCTGTCTGGATCCTAGAGACCTAAACCAGGCAGTACAAAGAGAGCATTACCAGCTGCCCACAGTAGAAGATACCACATGTAAGCTAGATGATGCTAAATACCATTCAGTCTTGGATGCGAGTTCAGGCTTCAGGCAGGTCAAGTTGGATGAACGCAGCTCCTATCTCTGTACCTTCAACGCACCTTACAGGCGATACAGGTTTTTACGCTTACCTTTGGTATTAAGTCAGCTCTGGAGCTGTTCCATAGAACAGTGAAGCAGCTGTTTGAAGAGTTAGAGGGTGTGGAAACCTATATCGATGATGTGCTGGTCTGGGGAGCCTCATGAGAACACAATCACAGACTGAAGCATGTGCTGGCCAGAGCTAGAGAAAGGAACCTCAAGTTGAAGAAGGAAAAGTGCAAAATAGGTTTCCATGGAAGCAAGTACTTGGGGCATGTGCTAACAAGTGAGGGACTGAAACTGGACCCGAGTAAAATTGAAGCAGTCGTGAACATGCCACCTCCAGAATGTAAGAAAGACTTGGAGAGGTTTTTGGGAATGGTGACCTATCTTGGGAAATTCATTCTGAACATGTCAGACCTGATGGTACCTCTCAGAGAACTTCTACAAAATGATGAGGAATGGCACTGGGAACAAAGTCACCAGGAAGCTTTGACCAGTCTGAAGAGAACACTGACCCAGGCACCAGTGTTAAAGTATTACAATGTCAGTCAGCCAGTCAAGATCTCAGTGGATGCTTCAAAGAATGGCCTGGGAGATGTCGTCTTGCAAAATGGTGCACCAGTGGCATACGCCTCAAAGGCAAAGACTGAAATACAGCAGCGGTATGCCCAAATAGAGAAAGAAATGCTAGCAATTGTGTTTGGCCTAGAACACTTCCACCAGTTTGTCTATGGCAAAGGCATGGAGGTAGAGTCTGATCATAAGCCTTTGGAAGCTATACTTAAAAAGCTCCGAACTGTGCACCACCAAAAATCCAAAGATTACTAATGTGTCTGCAGAAGTACCAGGTCAGATTAAAATACAAACTGGGCAAGGAAGGGTACATGGCAGACAGTCTCTCAAGTGCATACCTATGGATCATGGAGGAAGAGGATAGAGAAATGGAAGCACAGGCTCACATGCTGACAAAGGACTTACCTGCGGCTGTAACCAAACTGGATGAGATCAGGGAAGTG